>NW_021636509.1:0-1313461 GCF_004799145.2 Neltuma alba
ATTGTGATTGATTCTGGATTTGAATTCAAATATTATGATATTATAAATAAGGAATATCTTATATATCCTAACTCAGATTTAACTGATAGGTTCAATGGATTATTTTGGCTTCCCAAAATACCCCTAACAAAGCTATAAATAGAGGCTTTCTACCTATCAGTCCAACTCACTCCAATAGTTGAGCTTTCCTACTATCCTCTCTCTCATTCTTTCTTGCACAAAAGGGTGCTCTACTATGCACTCAAAGCTTAGACTTTTATAATCTAGCTTATGGCTGAGCTTAGAGATAGCTTGAGATCTGACTGATTCGACTCGAGATCTGACTCGGTATTTCCTTGATCCGTTCTATGTTTTATTTAATATTGGTATTAGAGCCATACTGATCTTTTTTTTTTTGGCCAATAAGAGCCATATTGATCTTGAGGCTTTATATATGTGTGTGTATATTGTACGTATGCATATATATTCTAGCTCTATTTTTCGATTTTCCGTTGCGCCATTAGTATGCCTATATGTCATTTTAATTTCGAATGAGCATATACTTGTGAGTTAAATTCAAAAATATACTTTGATTATATAATTGAAGCCTAAAATTACTATCTGTAATGCTAAGGATTACAAACATCATGAAGCTCACTTTCCATAAGCTCCAACATCGGCCGAACGAACCAGAATTTGGGTCTTTAAAAATGACACTTTTTTAAAAAAAAATAAAACCTATAGGATTGTAGAACACAAAAATATGAGTTCATAGACACCTAAAACACGAAAACGAACGGAGCTCAAAGGTGGAAGATATGGAGGTTCAAGCTGGCAGGTCGCGACAGACCCATCAGAGCTCCAGCCGGGTTCGAGTCGACCCGGCTGGAGGTCAGCGATGACCAGCCAGCCCAAATGATGTCGTTTTGGGCTGCGGTCAAACGTTGTGTTTCACTTTAGTGCAACATAGCGTTCCGGGTCTATTGGACCCGATCCACGGTGGAGTCGAGTCGATAGACCGACCCGATCCAAAAAAATGAAAAATAAAAAAAAATTTCCACTGACACAACAAGTGGGCGTGTAGGGTCTACCTAGGGTCCTTTTGGTCATAAAAAGCACATGTATGGACTCCTTAAGACATGAAGAATCAAATGGAGTGGGTCCGGTGATGGAGAGAGGCTAGAAAGGCATGAGCGAGCCTGAAAGAGTGGGCGACCCTCCTGCGACCCTCCTTTATTTTTTTAAAAAAATTTTTTAGGGAATTCTTTTTGGGGCACATGAGGGTATGTGACGGCTTATTTTTGGACCCTGTTTAGCCTGAAATATTCCTAAAATCTTGAGTTACAAATTGATATATTATATCCTTATTTTTTATGACTTTTTGGGTATGAAAAATAGTAAATAAATGTTTTATTTTTATTTTTCCCCTCTTAACTTAAACTTTATTTTTCTTTGGGTTTAGGAAATGACAATCTCAAATTCTAACCACTCTTTTGAAATATATCCAAGTTATTCTCCTCTTTCTGATGCTCCAAAATCTTTAAATAATTATGCTGAAGAAAGTACAAATAAAAGAAAAATGCCTCAATCACGAGTGAGCTCTAATGTACCTAAGGGGAGCAGTGGTAAAAGGAAATGTGTTCCTGACCAATAAGAGGAAGAAGTTTGCAGACCTAAGGACATAAATTTAATTGAACAAATAGCAGAAAAGCATGCTGATGAATACAAGCATAAAAAATGTTTGTTTTCAAAATTGAGCTATTATGCTAAACAAATTATCAATGAGCAAGATGCACTTTTTTTCTCAAATATTATAATCCAATACAGAGAGGAACTGGCAAGGAGGAGACACATATTTAGTGAAGGATTTTTTAAACAAAGTCTTTGTAGATGCTGGAAAGACGTTAAAGAGAGTTTGAGAGAACCCATGATAAAATACATCATTTTATGTTTACTCTTTGAGACTTTATTTTTGGATTATCCAAATCTTTGTAAATATTTATGCTTCATTAATAAAGTTTTTTTTATTATGCTTTATTTGAGTGGGAGTTTCATGAGGAAAACTCAAATTGGGGATATGTTCAAGAAAAATCAGAGATAAGAAAGGTAAGAGGCTAACCAGGAATAATAGGATGGGAGCCAACCTAGTTGTCTCCTGATCATGAAAATGGCAAGACTCTTACCCGGACAATCTATGACCTGCTTAAATAACATGTATGTTGCATACCATACTAAAATGCATTGATGTCTATGTGATAGCACGATGTCTCAAAGAGGAATCAAGTCCATCATAGCTAATCTCGTAGGAGGTGACAAGCTGAACGAAGATAATTACAGCATGTGGCATCGTAAGATATCATATGTCCTCAAAGAACAAGAAGTCACTGATATATTGACAACTTTTCTTCTAGAGCCTGAGGTGAATGCATCACGAAGGGACAACGACGGCTATACGGCCTGGAAAAGAAGGGATACCATCGCCAAAATTACTATGCTAAGTACCATGTCTGACGATGTGTTAGTGCAATTCAAAACACACCCTTCTGCCTCTGCTATGTGGGTAACACTGAAATCCGAATTTGACGATACCTCTGCTGCAAGGCTTAGGAGACTCACTGTCAAACTTGACAATTTCAAGCTGGGTCCTAACACTCCCATAAGGCATCACCTAAGGGTAATGTAGAACTTGATCAGAGAGCTTAAGGAAGCCGGAGGCGCCTTATCTAATGAGCAACAGATTCAAGCTGTCATGAGATCTCTCCCAGCAAGTTGGGACACCATGAAGCATACCATTACTCATAACGAGAGTATAAAAACCTTTGTTGATGTAGCTTGCCACCTCCAACTGGAGGATGACCGAATAGAAACTATAAAACCTATTGGTAAGGCATATTTGACTGAAAGAAAGGGAGGGTCAACCTCCCAAAACTAGTCTAAGAGAAGCAAAATAAGAAAGGCGGCCCTAAAGTGAAGAAGGGAAAGAATTCCTTCAAGAAAGGCAAGAAACCTGCAAAGCAGCAAAACATAGCAACCATCAAATGCTATGCTTGCCAACAGAAGGGGAATTATGCCAAGGACTGCCCTGAGCAGAAAAAAGTATTGGATTCAAATTCGATACATTTCTCTTATGTTTTTAGCACTGTATTTATTGCTGAAACTAATCTTGTTTGGGTTATAGACTCAAGGGCCACAGACCACGTAAGCAAGGATCGTGGCAACTTCACAGAATTTTATCGGTTACCAGCAAGAAGCAGATGGCTTTATGTTGGGAACAACGCGAGAGTAGAAGTCAAAGGGATCGGTACTTGTGAGCTGACCCTGCATGGAGGAAAAACCTTAGTCCTGCAAAATGTCCTCTACGCTATGAAAATCCGATAAAATCTTGTGTCTATTATTTCTTTAGTTAAATTTCATTTCAATATCTTTTTTCATGATTTCATAATAGACATTTTGTATGGGACCAATTTTTCAGTTTCTGGTTATGTTTTAGATGGTTTCTTTGTTTTAGAGAATTTTAACGACAATTTTTCTAGTTCTTGCTATGCACTTTCTTCCGATGTCAATTACAATATATGGCACGCTAGATTAGAACATACTGGTCAAGAACGCATGACCAAACTGGCAAAGGAGGGTTTGTTAGGAAACATGTCCAAAAAGGATATGTCTCTGTGTGAACATTGCCTCACTAGCAAGAGCACAAGGAAACCTTTCGGAAAGGCAACCAGGGCTAACCACCCTCTTGAACTGATACACTCTAATATTTGCAGACCAATAAGTGTTAGGGCACGTCACGAAGCATGGTATTTTATTACCTTCATCAATGATTCTTCCCGATATGGCTATACTTACCTAATTTCCCACAAATCTGAGGTATTAGAGTGCTTTAGAAAATATCTCAATCTAGTGAAAAATCAGCTAAGTTCAAGAATCAAAGCCTTAAGAACTAACTGAGGTCGAGAATACCTCTTTGATCAGTTCAAGGAGCTCTATGAAGAAAGGGGTATTGTTAGGCAACTAACAATCCCCAGCACTCCTCAACAAAACAGAGTTGCTGAAAGGAGAAACAGAACTCTCATCGATATGGTTAGATCAATGATGGCACAAGCTGAGCTTCCAACCTCATATTGGGGAGATGCTCTTTTACCTGCCACATTCATACTTAACCGAGTACCTTCTAGATCAGTCACCACAGCCCCTTACGAATCATGGACAAACCGCAAACGGGATCTGAGCATCCTAAGACCATGGGGGTCAACGACCTACATTCATGATTCTTCCCATAAGTATGACAAGCTAGAACTGAGGGGCAAAAAGTCTATCTTCATAAGATACTTTGAGAATTTTAAGGGGTATGTCTTTATTGGTGAAAATGATGATGGTTCAGTGACTGAGATAGAGTCAAGGGATGCAACATTTATAGAAACTGAATTTCCTAGTAAGGGGAGTATTGATCAAACAAGCTGTCTTTATGAGGATGATAGCAATGAGGTACAACAAAATGTTCCTCAATCTACTGATCCGAGTGGGAGGGTTAAACTATTTTCACAATAAGGTCTAACTCAGCCACAGGAAGAAAGTCCTGCAGCAACCCTACTTAGGAGAAGTAACAGAGGCAAAACTCCTAGGAGATGCTTCTCAATTGAAGGAGCAACCTTCATCGTTAGTCCAGAAAATGATGAAGAAGACCCTATAAGTGTTAAAGAAGTACTAAAAGGGCCTGCTAAGGAAAAATAGCAAAAGGCCTTACAAGAGGAAACGGATTCCATGGAGTCCAACCAAGTATAGGAATTAGTTGATCTACCACCTGGCCGAAAGGCAATTGGGAGCAAGTGGTTTCTCAAGTACAAACATAAGGCTGGTGGATCAATTGATAAACCCAAAGCAAGGTTAGTTGCCAAAGGGTATACACAACAGGAAGTGGATTACGGAGACACCTTCTCACCTGTTGTATGTTTCAACTCGATACGACTAATACTGGCTTTACTAGCAAGTTTAGACTTAGAGCTACATCAGATGGATGTTAAAACCACTTTCCTGAATGGAGAACTAGATGAAGAAATCTATATGGAACAACCTGAGGGCTTCATACAAAAAGGGAACAAACAAAAAGTTTGTAAAATCTTAAGATCCATTTATGGACTCAAGCAATTATCTAAGCAGTGATGCTTAAGGTTCCACAAGGCTATAAGCTCCTATGACTTCAAAATGATCGAGGAAGATCACTGCGTTTATATCAAGCAGTTTCGAGACAACTTTGTCATTCTATCCCTCTATGTCGATGACATACTCCTATCTGGTACCAATCTTAAACTAATAAAGATGATCAAAGAGTGGTTATCCTTGAACTTCGAGATGAAAGACATGGGCGAAGCAGAATATATCTTAGGCGTTAAGATAAGAATAGATCATTCTAGAAAATTGCTGTCATTGTCACAAAAGGCATACATAGCAAAGATTCTTGAGTGTTTTAATATGAGAGACTGCAAGCCTATGGATACCCCTGTGGTTAAGGGACATAACCTAAGCAAGGAAATGCACCCTATAAAACAATGCGATATAGAACGCATGAAGAAAGTCCCATACTCGAGTGCCATTGGCAGCCTAATGTACGGTATGTTATGTACCAAGCTGGACATATGCTTAGCAGTTGGACCTGTGAGCCGATTCTGATCCAATCCAGGAGTAAAACACTAGGAGGCTGTAAAGAGGATTATGAGATATCTAAAAGGAACCATGGACTATGAGTTGTGCTATCAAGGAAACGACCTTCGTGCAGAGGGTTATTTCGAAGCTGATTAGGCAGGAGACCTGGACAAGTGACACTCAACATCAGGCTATGCTTTCCTACTGAACAACAGAGCAATCTCTTGGAGCAGCAAAAAAGAAACATGTGTGTCTCTTTCATTTATGAAAGCAGAATATGTAGCATGTTCTGTAGCTATCCAAGAAGCTGTATGGCTCAAAAGATTCTTAGTACGATTGGAAATCCATGGTGGTAGTAAGGGACCAACTCTGATTCACTGCGATAGTCAAGCAGCAATAGCCTATGCAAAGGACCCTAAGTACCACAATCGTACTAAGCATATAGACATAAAATATCACTTTGTAAGGGATATGATCGCTAAGAAACAAGTGACAGCTCAATACTTGTCCACTCATAAGATATTGGCAGATCCTCTAACCAAGCCTATAGCTAAAGATCCTTTTGTCAATCATGGCAAGGCCTTAGGCATGCGTAGATCATGATGTATTGAACTCCTTTTTCTTTTTTATCCTTTTTTATTCTTGTTCAATTACGCAGGCACAAGGTATGTTGTACTGAACTTTTTCGTTTCCTCTTACTTAGTAATTCAATGCATTTTATCTAGTTCAAAGAAATTTTCTTGTATATACATTTGTGTATTTATACATGCATAGGCATGAGGTATGCAACACCAATATCTCGTACAGGTCACAAGGTTGGCTCACTCACACGAGCAACCGCCTCGCTGTGTTCTCATGGGACATAGAAGGTTTGACAACAGATAATCACCATGAGATGGTAGAGAAGAATCATTACACAAATGTCGCCTCAGCTAGACTGAGATGAGACCCATAAAAGTCTGAGCCGAATCATGGATAATGTGTAATCTATGAGACTTGTAGCCAGACGAGGAACTCTTCACTTATAAGACGTCATATATAGTTGTGATAAAAGAGCTCCTAGTTCAAATGTTGGAGTGCATTTGGAACTTAAGTCTATACGGTGCTACTAAAACCAAAAGCGACATACTCCACTTAGTGGATCAAGCACCGTATCATGTAATTCATACTACATGAGCTCACTGAAATTTGCAACATGGGGTGTAGATGGAAGATCTCCTGATCTACTACAGTGTGAGTCCTAGAAAGGAAATAAACCTTTCATAATGCTCTTAAGACTTAGATAGCATCATAAGGGCTTGGTTTAGTGATAGTTACTCTAGTCTAAACCCCATGGTTAAGAATGATGCGATCTAATGCATCAAGACTGGGAAAGCGACTATGCCAAATCTAAATGATGAATAGTCAAAAGGGAGATTTATCCTGAAGTACATATTTACGTTGGTGTCTGTGACATGTCCCTTGCAGGTTGAACAGAACAACTAAGCAAGTGTGGATACCATACGTAAAGGAAGGCAATCTGAGTAAACAAAATAAATTGAGAGGTATTAGATATGCCACAAGTAAAGTGTATGGATAAAACTAGGGCATTCGAGGCAAGAAGCATATAATTTGCAGGTACACCAAAGTTGTTCTTGTGTGTTGGTCCTGTGTAAAGGACTCCTAGTACACAAGCACCCGAATCAATGACGTCATGCCCATGTGGTCACGGCAAACACCTAGTATGAAGAAATGAAAGATTTAGCTATCGCACGATGGACAGCCCATCAAGTGTGAGTGGGAAATGTTGGATTTTTGGACTTGGATCTGCCCTTGATAGGCTGGACTATTTGGCTGGATATTAAGAGAATATACCGGTCAAATATCCAAGTAAGATTATGATATGTTTGACTCGGTCAAACATCCTGAATCCAATCCAATCGGTTACGATATAAATTTAATTAATTTATATTGTATAGATTAAATATATATTAAGTATATATATTTAGAATTAATTGTGATTGATTCTAGATTTGAATTCAAATATCATGATATTATGAGATAAGGATATACTTATATATCCTAATTCAGATTTAACTTGATGGGTTCAGTGGATATTTTGGCTTCCCAAAATACCCCTAACAAAAGCTATAAATAGAGGCTTCTACCCATCAATCCAACTCACTCCAGTAGTTGAGCTTTCCTACTATCTCTCTCGCTCTCTTATTTTTTTATTACAAAGAGGTGCTCTGCTATGCACTCAAAGCTTAGACTTTTATAGTCTTACTTATAATGTGAGCTCAGAAGATCCGACCTGGTACATTCCCTGATCCGTTCTGTGTTTTATTTAAAAATTTATATAATCTTTCAAACTTATATCATTGGTAAACAATAAGCATTTGAATATATTCTTAGCTATTGAAAAGAAATATGAATTTAATTATTTGTGATCAAAGATTAAAATTATAAAATTTTATACTGTAATTAAAATTAATAAATTTCATAACATTGTAAATTTTGAAAAAATATGTTTTAGAATTATTTCTATGTTGTATAAAAAATTATCCTTTTAAAATGTTTAAATAATTTTCATGTTAGAGAGGGGTACATGGTCGAAACACAGTTTCAGAATCAAATTTAATAATCAACTAACACATATGTCATTAAGCTTTATCAACAACTAATTTTGGTCAGTCCCCCAGTGCCTAGCTGCCTACTTTTCATAAATGTGTCTCCCCCTCTGCTTATGCGAGCTTGGCCTACCTTTGAGACTCATCTTGTTAGTTGAGCATGGCTAATGCTATCGTAATGCTACACTGCGCTTGCACTGACATGATTGGGTAACTATTTATCTAGGTACATGAGAGTTTAAATAGAAAATAGAAGACGAAACAACTTAAATGTTTTTTTTATCTTTGATTAGGTTGTTAAATCAATAGATCTTGTCCAATAACTTTATTTAGAGTCTGTTTGGATTAGCGATAAAAAAAGTAGTATATTTTCAATTTGGCATTTAAAAAAGTTATATTGGATAACATGATTTGTATTTGGATTGATTTTTGTAAATAAATCAGTTTATAAAAGTAGAGTTGTTTGGATTATTATTAAAAAAGTAAGTGTAATTGTAAAATAAAAAATAAATTTTATTAACTAATATATATCATTCTGTCTCTTATGCTCTACTCTCTAGTTACATTTCCCCATATATTTTCTTTTACCCCTTTATCTCATTTATTATAAAAGCATGTTTGAAATCAAAAGTACTCCCTCCAATCACAATATAAGTCACTTCTAGAGGAATGACTTAATTCAAAATATAAGTCACTTGATGAGTGATTAATGTTTATTTATCAATATTATCCCTGCAATTAATACTCAAACGTGACTCTTTGTATTTTTCCTCTTTCCTTCACAATCTCATTTAATATGTGTAAAGTTGAAAAAAAAATCAATTTGAAACATATTTAATGAATTAACTACCATTTTTCAAGATTGACATATTAGTTAAAATGACTTATATTATTGACCAGAGGGAATATATTTATGACATATTAATTAATTTTAACTATTTTTTGTTATCTAAAAATTAGTTATTTAAAACTTATAATAATAATTAAAGAGAATAGTAAATTTCTTGAAGGTGGAACTCAGTTCTTTTTTAACTCTCTCTCTTTACTTTTCAAAAACCAAAAGTTAGAACCACCAAATTTTAACTTTTGGCTTAAATTGGCTTTTTATACAAAACTCAAATTGTCAAATCATGAATCCAAATACCGCAAATTTTACGCACCGTACGTTTGGCCATTCAATCGCATGATGGAGCCATATAAACGCTTTTACAAACAGAGCCTAAGTGTTCTTTCTGACCTTCCGCTATTGTTTTTTATAGACTTGATGCTATTTGATTAACCTTCCTCACCAAGGCATCCAAATGGATAATTTATACTATCTTCAGTCTTTAACAGAAAAAATAGTTGATTAATTCGAGTAGATTAAAGAAGTTTATTAAGTTAGTTATTTGTAATAATTAGATGTCGTTTTTTCCTATAATACTCTTGTTAATCATGTGTATTAGGTAAAACTATTACTTGATAAAACCTTTAACATATGCAACTACTATAAGGACTACTTTTAAAAAAATAGATAAATATGAGAGACGAAAAAGATTGAGGTCTTATATTTAAAACTAAGTTAAAAGTCAAACTAACTCTTATATTAAACAGTAGAGGTAGTATAAGTATAAGTTTCAATTAAAATATTAATAACCATTATACATATACATATATCAAAAGCACAAATACACCAAGACCGATCGACAAGATCCATCCTTTTCTATAGGGGCAAACGCTTTATTATCTGTTACCACAACCTGTGGGACAAGAAACAAACAATTGAATCATAACTTCCAAGGTGATTGTATTCAAAACTCTAGCTACCTATACCCGATGCACAAAATTAAATTCCCATTTGTCGCAACTTGCCTTCAAATTATAGTCTTTTCGACCAACACTAAATTAAAAAACCCTTTAATGTTGGTAGTTGGCAAGCACTAGATTAGTCAAATATTCTATTATCTCCCCCTACTTAGTTAGACATTAGAGGTTTGACTTGGCAATCCGATCAAAAAAAAAAACAAAGAGGTTTGACTTGGCAAGTGGCTATGCAGAAGGGAACCCAAGTTTGAATTTCGATTAACAGAGAAAATAGCCTATTAAACAATGCACTTTTACTCCTTGGGCTTCTCCCTCCTCGAACCTGAACTGGGCCTAAGCTAAAAGGCTAGTGGTCCAAAAAAGGACCAGTACATACTAGTTGTTGGGGTCCTTCCCCTATACCAAAACATTAAAAAACGGCCCTTGTAGTATAATATCTCTTTTATGTATACATATACGTATACAAACATATATATATATATATATATATGTCTCATGAGAGAATAGAAGTACAATGGTAGTAAAAGCAAGCTAAGTTTTGGCCAAAAAAAAAAAAAGCCAAGTCCCTTCCATGACGGAGACACGTTCATCATCACCTTCATCTTTTAAGTTTTAATCCAAAAAGTTCATGAACAGAGAAATGAAAAAATCGCAAACTAAATAGTTTAACCAAAACTCCATATCCCAATTTCCAAAAGCAAAATAGCAAATCTTGACCCATATCATGAATCATAATCTCTCCTTCACCTTACTTCAACACAAAAACAATCTAAAATCAAACCCAAGACAAAGAAAATTAAATTAAAAAATTGTCTTCAACCCATATCTAAATGAAGAAGACAAAGCCCAAGATATGAAATGGAGAAGAAGACAAATCGAAGAAGAATTCTGGAAATTGCATATATCATGCTGCTGATCAAGCTTTGCCATCGCCGGGTCGAAGAAGGCAAGGAGGAAAGAGAGAGAAGCGAGGACGGACATGCCCTCCAAAAAAACAAAAACAATCAGGTCAAAGGAAGAAGATCGAATCAGAGAATTCAAAAATCACATCCATTTACCATCCAAAAAAAAAAATCAAACTAGAGAAATCGGACAATAAATCTCTTTGTCGATCTTCAATATTGCTTTCAAATCTCCTCCATCCTTCCCAAGGTCGAAGAGAAGTGAGAGTAAGTGGGCAACAAAGGTCAAAGAAGATGGAATGGGGACAACGAAGGCTGAAGAAGAAGATGGAATGGGGACAGCGTTTGGAAGCAGAACTCACTTCCATCGTTTTTGGTGAAAGTGAGTTCTGCTTCCAAACGTTCAAGAATTGAAGCTGAGTTCTACTTTTCCCATAAAATTGAGAGCATGTTAATTTTGGACAGTCAATTCAAATGCAGATTTTTTTCCTATGAAATCAAATATAATTACTATTTCCTCTTGTACTAAATATAAGAGTTAATTATATATTTAATTTAATTCTACATATAAGATCACAATCTACTCTCTCATATTTATTTATTTATTTTAAAAATAGTTCTCATAGTAATTGCATATCTTAACAGGTTTCTATTCTAATGCATGTTAAACAAAGGTATTTTAGAGAAGATAATATTCATTTATTACAAATAACTAACTTAATTTATTTTTTTAATATTTATAAATTAATTATCTAACTCTTATTTGAGTATTAAGAATTGGAGGTAGTATTTTGGTAAAAAGAAAAATTCAGAAGTAGCTATTTTTAGGGATAGTTGTAATTCATATAGTTCGTGGAAAATTGTATCTAATCTATTTATTGAATATGAATTCCTCTGAAATGGTAAGCTATAAACAATCAATATATCTATTTAAAATTTACATTTTTACCAAATAATAGGTTAAAAAATTAACAAATCACATCATTTATAAGTAATCAACAATGCGGCTAATTTTATAATCCTCCATTCCTTAATGTATGACTTAATAAACCAATTTGAATAAATTAACAATATCAGTTAAATTAATTAATGTGATATGTTTTTTTTAAAACATCTTAAGCATCCTTCTAATTCCATCCTACCTCTCGTATTTGATTATTATTGAGGAAATATCATAGGTTTAGTTTAAAAAAAATTGATAAATATATAAAGTAGCTCTTATGTAAAGATCTTACATCAACTCCTTAATGAGGTCTCCATTAAGAATAGGAGGAGTAGTTCATGCAATATGTGGATTCTACATCTAATTAATTACAGTTGAAAAACAAAATATTTACAACTAAATATTTATAATATTATTTTTTAAAAGAAAATTCCCATAAGGATATAGAATATTTATGGATTTAAAAAACCAATTAGTAAGTAATGAAAATAATTATTTGATATTGATGTAAGATGTAACATCATAGATAATTAATCAATCGGAAGAGATGATACTTATGATTTTATATCATGTATTGTTGAATGTTGATTACTTCTTTAACAAATATTATGTCATGACCAGGTTTTATTTTAAATATAGTTATATATTTGATGAACACACGGTATTATTGTATTTTTTTTTTTACTAAAACGTATTCTCGTGTTCACACTTAGCATTATTAGTAATTTTAAACTAGATATTATCATATTATAAAGTAAATTCTTAGTCTAATTTATTATCTATTATATCCATCCATTTATCTGGCTATTAACTGTAGGTTTGAGTTTGACTCCCACAGTGGTTTTTGGGCCAAAGGCTCAAGTTCAGGCAATGCATTATATTATTACATCTTTTTTGTTTTGGGATGTCTTGATTGGTTATGATGAAAAGAAAATTAGATTAAGGTACAAATTTATCTTAAAAGTTTTTATTCATAAGTACTGGGTGTCTAGAAGTTTTTTTAGAAGCAAATTTATTGTAAAAATTTAAAATCATAATAATATTGCTTATTACTATCAAAAAACTAACGTTGACTGTTAAAATAGTAGCGTTGATCCCGTTAACATTTTTAATGACAGAAAGGCAATATTGTTATGATTTTAAATTTTTGGAGTAGATTTGCTTTCAAAAAAATTTTCCAATACTTAGCACTCATGAGTGAAAACCTTAACCCAAAAAATATTTCACTTATTTCTATATCCTCTCACTCTCAGTTGTAATTAGTTTGATCTAGTGCTTTTAATATGATTATTTTTTTTTGCAATCCATATACATTATTTATATATATAAATATGCAAATTTTTCATCCAGAAAAACAGGTAAAATCAAATTCAATTTCACGGATGATTCACAAATTTTTTTAAAAAAATAAAATTATAAGAAAGGTCAACCCTACAATCCACAGGCAAGCTCCAACTAGAAGGCCCTCCCGTATATAACAAAATTTAATTTTTTTTAACACTTTATAATATTATAAATAATTTTTATTTAAAAATTATTAGTAAAAAATTTTAAGTCTAAACCATTAAAACTATATTTGAATGGTGTAAATTTTATCATGGCAATGAGTATCATATAGTGCCCATAACTGAGATGAGCATCAAAACTGATTCTCTTCAATTATAGCTCATCCTATGATTTTTGATACTCCTCTAACCCTTCATGTAGAACCTAATTAGGAATTTGATGTTAGTCATGCATGTAAGATTTATTTTGCATGTTTATCAATTTTTTCCTAAATTAATTATATTGTTATTCTCCCAACAATAATCAAGTAAGAAGGGGGAGGGAATTAAGAAAGATACTTACGTTGTTTGAGGAAAAACATATCATATTAACTAATTTATTTAACATCTTTAAATCTATTCAAATTAGTTAATTAGATCTTACTTTAAAGACCTGGTGAGTATAACAAAATATGGTGGAGCACCTGATGGAGAACTGCCTTCAGTGAGTATTGATCTTTTGAATTCACAATTTGAAAGTTCAAACAACAACAAAAATAAAAAGAAATTTGGGACAGAAGAATTAGTAAGTTGCAAATTGATTTTGCAATATACTGTTGCTTTACAAATGTTTTTTTTTGTGATATGTTCAAAAGATTTTCATCGCACAAAACTTGTACAACAAAATTTGCGATGGATTTTTTTTGAAAAATAAACTTTGCCATAATTCTTTTTTTGTTTTTTTTCCGGTTTTTTTATCATCACATGCTAAGTATACCTGCTAACCTGCCCACAAAATTGTTTTCATAGTCATATTTTATTGAAATACACTTGCCTGTTGGTTGATGCTGACAATAGCTTGGGAAGTGCATGGAAAGCGGCATGTGCATCGCCAAGTGCAAGCAAAGTTTTTGTGCCAGAAAGTACATATGATTTGAGACAACTAGAGCTAAATGGTCCTTGCAAGGCTCCAATTGTTCTTTGATGATAACATTGCAGTATCAGGAAACTCTAACCAATTGGGTGGAGATGCCCAGTGACTTAGATTTAGATACATTGATTCCTTTACATTATCTCGTGGTGTCACTTTTGATGATCAAGACTCAACAGATTGGAAGCAAAATAATTGTGATCAAACTTAGAATTGCAAAAAAGTTTCTATGGTTATTTATAAATTATAGATATTTCTAAAAATTCAAACTTTGTTTTTAATTCTTTATGTCATCATTTTTTCCCTAATTAAAACGTAAAGAATGTCTAATTTCTAAATAATAATATAAGAGCATGTGTTTTAATATGAAAAATCACATAATGAGTAAATTTTCTCATATGGTAAAAAAATAGGTTAAGAGATAGAAACAAAAATTAGACTAATTTGTGTCCATTCTGTCACTACAAAAAAAAAAAAAAGAATTTAGGCGACAACTTTCAGCGGCGACACCAAAAAGTCACAGCTGAAACTAAGACTTTCAACGGCAACAAAAATGTCGCCATTGAAAGTGGACTTTCAGCGGCGACTTTCTTTGTCGCCGCTGAACGTTTGCCACTGAAAGTGGACTTTCAGTGGCGACTTTCTTTGTCGCTACTGAAAGTGGACTTTCAGAGGTGACTTTTTTTGTCGCCGCTGAAAGTATACCTTTGAGAATCATTGGGTTCACTTTCAGCGGTGACATTCTATTGTCGCCACTGAAAGTGTAATATAGTAATATATATTTTATTTTATAATATTAATAAACAAATTCAATCTGGCTTAGTGGCAAGAAGATTGGACACGAAGAGAGGTGGTCACGAGTTCGAACCTTGAAGAAGACACATTTAAGGTGAAAATATTTGGACGATGACGTGGTGGGGAGGAGTGATGTGGCAATGACGTGGAAGTGGCTAGTGATGACGTGGCGGCCGGTTACGATGACGTGGCAGCAGGTGGTGATGACATGGTGTTGGTAAAGCCAATTCTTCTTAGGCATTACTTTCAGCAGCAACAAAAAATCGCCACTGAACATCCCTTTTAGAGGTGACAAATTGTCGCCGTAGAAAAGTCTTTCAGCAGCGACAAGAGTGTCGCTGCCGAAAGTGTCTTTCAGCAGCGGCATTCTTGGTGCCGCCGAAAGTGTTTTCAACGGCGACATGAAACTTCTAAAAGTTGCTGCCAAAAGTGTTTTCAGCTGCGACCTTTTTAGTCGCCGCTGAAAGTTTTCAACTACGGCTTACGACAATGACTTTTAGCGGCATCAAGTCGCCACTGAAAACTTTCAGCGACGACTTTTATACTTTCAAAAGTCGCCGTTGAAAGTCAATTTTTTTGTAGTGTGTAATGCCTGAACATTTTTTTCTCGTTTTTACTTAGCCACTTCTTATAATGAAAAAAAAAACAGTTCTAAATCAATGGCATACAATGTTTTTTTTAAAAAGTCTAACTTTCTTTGAAACCTACTCCATAATTTTTGTTTCAACTTCATGAACAATTTAGTCATCCACAACATAACATCCCAACATAGCAAACACTTTCATGTGAATGTTTTGGGATGCTGAAATTTTACATTCAGCAAATTCTCCATTGAAGCCCCAACTAATAGTCCGAATACAAATGGAATTCACGTTGGAAGATTAACACAAATGAAAATACTTGACTTAACCGTTCAGACAAGAGATGATTGTATCTCATTAGGTAATGGGAGTAGACAAGTGACTGTTGACTGTTGAGAATGTGACATGCGGACCTCATGGCATCAATGTTAGGAGCCTTGGAAAAATATGAAAATGAAGAACCTATAAAAGGTTTAATAGTAAGGAACCACACTTTCACAAACACAGGCAATGAGAATTAACACTTGGCTTGCTACTTCAATAAAAATTATTTTGTATGTTTTGCATTGGTTATATGTCTGTTTGTGCCATAATGCTATAGTTAAGCATGAGAACATGTAAATTACATGTTATTGTCATGAGTATGTGCATACATTTTGCTGTCTAATGTAGTCTTATGCAAGTATATCCAATTTATCAATTAATTAGATTATTCAGCTGCTCAGTTATTCAATAAAGCATATGCTCAGTTATTCAGTCATCCATATGATCAGTAATCAGTTAATTAGTATGTATATGCTTAGTTAATCAATTAATCATTTAGCAGCTGCTCGGTTATGTGGTTAATCATTTATGTAGCTGCTCAGTTACTCAGTTATTCAGTTATGCAATTACTCAGTTATTCAGTTATGCGCAACAATTAGATAAGATTCAGTTATATGACAGTGAATATGCCTTAGTTGGTTATTTAGTTCAGTCCAATTATTGTAAGATGGTCTCAATAGCTTGTTTTGCATGCCCAGTTCATACCATTCATAATATATTAAATATGATTACTGCTATTGAGATTCTTTGAATCTCACCTCTCTTTTCTATGTAACCATAGGGCCCAATGTTCCAAGGGGAAAGAGAAGCTGGTGGGAGCATAGCTAAGGTGGAGAGAAGAAGAATTTAGTTAATTTTTTAATCAATGTGAAAACAAATTAATACATTATGTGTTTACATTGCCTTTTGTGATATTTTATGTCTATATTTTCTACTATATGTGAAGCATGTAATTTTTACTATTATGTTTGTACCTCCATAAGGAGGAGTCTTTGAGAGTTTCGTAATATATAAATATATATAATGATATTATACTTGTGATGTGAATGAATTGTTTAATTTATATGTAAAGTATAATAGTTGTGCTTTATTAAAGCTGGAATAGAAAAGCAAGATTTTAAAAGTAAAATTTGTCAATATATAGATATTGCCATCAAATAGATTAAGAGCGAATCCTGGTCTTATTTTATAACATACAACCATCAGGAAAGTAAAGTTATAAGTTTAGTGTAAACCTTCAACCATAATTAATAAATTTCGCTCATCGGGGTCCTTAAAGTAAGATATTACATGTTTTCTATTTTAACGCACATGATTAACAAGAATATTTTAGAAAAGACAATATTCATTTAAATAACTATCTTAACTAATTTTTTTAATATTCACAAATTAGTTAACTAACTTTTATATTAAAGATCAGAGACAGTATAAAATAGTAGACAATATGAAATTAAATTAAATGGTAAACAAGCATTTTAAAATGGGTCCATGCATTTCATAATATTTGAAACTTATTGAATGAAAAATTGTATATGTGATGCAAATGTTGGATATAATATCAGGATATGAATCTAATTTGTATAGTTATCATTTTTGGCATCTCATATATTCTAGGCATGTCATATATTCTAAGTTTGTCCTACATATTTATAACTATTTCCATTTTCCTTTGTGTTTTTTTTTCCTTTCTTCCATTTTGAGCTACTGCGCACTCCATCAAAGGTACAACTAAGTAGAGTTTCCTTCAAGAACATTAGAGGCACATCAACAACAAAGGAAGGAATAATTTAATTATGTAGTAGTAGGGTACCATGTGAAAGGGTAAAACTCAGAAATACTAATCTCAAATTCAATAGCACTCCAACAATTGCTACCTGTAAGAGCATCAAGCCCCAGAATCTCTGGAAATACACCAACCTGTACTCCTTAGCATGCAATTTACACACTCATTGAATAAAATATAATAATCTAAAGTTATATTGCCCGTTTTCATTTTGTTATTTCCTAGTTTAAAAATTGATGCCCAATTTAATTTTGTCAAATTAAATATAAGATTTTGGCAAATGTCAAACCCCAAATCTCTGGGAAATTACCAACCAGAAAAAGAATGAAAAAATTGAAGTATTGGAATGGATAGAGGGATCAATAAAAGAATAAAATACTCTCAACTCCATGATGTTTTGTCTCTGTTACCACGACTTATTATGTATTTTAAAAACTTTCACAAACATATACACACACTAAAATCATTATAAATTTTTTAACTGATAATTTTAAAAAAAATCATTAGGCTAATCTATATATTAGATGAATAAAAAAATTCATAAATTTGACCCTCTAAAGTTCAAGGAATGCATTATTACAATTTTTCTGTTCAGTGGAACTTATTATATATGATAGCCCTGGATAATTTATAATGATATGAATTATTTTAATTATTGCCATATTCTTTCAATTAACTAACACTGAAAAGAAAAAGACAATCATTATTCATAAACCAGTACATATATTACACACGTATTTCATTCCTTACTCATAAATTACCCTTATTTATTCTATACGCAACATGAACCGTACATACCCGCCAGTCATATGCATTATTCATGGACCATATATATGTATATATGTATCTGACGTGACTCTCTTTAGACTCCATACAAAGTTTAGTAGATGGAGACAATCTAGTTTATTTGTAAAACTCAATGACTCCTAAAGCTGCGGAAGGAACACGAGCTGCAATTTTGTAGCTGGAAAAGCCACTAGCTCTACAAAGAGCTTCGAATTCTTTCTCAGTTCGTTCCTTTCCACCAGCTTGCAAGAACATGAGATTGTCAAGAACTGAAACATATTTATGCTCATCGCTTCCATTTGGTATTTCTGGCATTATCAGGTCAATAATAATAAGCTTGCCTTCGTTTTTGAGAGATCTATGGCAGTTTGTTAAAATCTGTATGCAGTTTTCATCTGCCCAGTTATCAGTTATAAACTGCAAGAGATTGAACATATAGCTTATTAGTTATTACCAAAGCCTAGGAATAATAATTGATTACTATGTGAAATTAATTATAGTGTTATTAAACTGACCTTCATCATTATAGCATCACCTTGTGGAACGCTTTTGAACATATCTCCTCCAACATGCTTTATTCCTTTAATATCGCAAAGAAGATTTTATGATAAGCTCAAATTAAAATATGCCGCATTATGCATGATTTTTTAAAGTTATATAATTTAGTTGATTAATTAGTAGCATCAAAGTTTTGACGGGAAAAAATTGAATCCAACTCAGTATATACTAAATTCTATATGCAATTTCTTAAATTCTAAATTCCATAAGATCACACTTTAGTTTTAGGCTATATGTATACCTTTCATCTATTTTTTTTGTTTTCATTTCGAATTTCAAATATGAAATTCCCATCCTCTTTCTGTACTTTTATTTAAAGTTTTCTATATTTAATCATGCACTATTCTTATATTATTTGAAACACACAGGTAAAAAAAATCTAGTTAAACTTTAAAGAAAAGGTTAAAAAAAAAAATACATCTACAAGTTACCTGGATGGGATAGGCCATGTTGTACGACGGATGGTAAGTCAAAGTTAATGCCCTGAATTGAAGGATACTTGGAGACGATCATTCTAAGACTTTGGCCAATGGCACCACCCATATCAACAAGTGTTGATATTCCCTCAAATCCTTTATATGTCTCAAGTACATCCTTCATCTGTATGATCGATAAATCAGCCATTGCCCCATGAAAAGTAGTTTTGAACGTTGGATCCATTTCCATATATTCGTAAATAGACATCTCATTAACTGTCTTGAAAAGGTCCTCTTCCTCATCAAGAATCACTTGCTTGAAGTTTTGCCTAGAATCATAAAAGTTAAAAATAGGTCTTTTGTATATGATCAAATAATAAATAAACAAAAGGTGGTGATTATGTACCAAAACATGCAATACTCACCAAATCTTTATGAAAGTGGGATGATTACATAATTTGAAGAGTCTAACGTAAGAAGTTTCATCTTCATTGGTGATTAAGTATTTACCACCAGGAGATAGACCATAAAGCCTCTCAATCTTACCATGTTGATCAAGTTTGTTGGAAGAACAAGTCAAGAAAGAGTAATTAGAAAGCAAAAACAACATTCGGTCTAGCCGATGAGCCATGCCGGCGTGTGGAGTCCCTAGCTTGGAAGCGATTTCGGAGGCAGACATGCCCTTAGGGCTTCCCTTACCAATAATCTCAAACAAGTTCAGCTCAATAGCAGCATTTAACACTGCAAGGTAAACATGATCAGTAGACAACATCATAGGATTAAAAGAACAAACAGAAGCATGTTCCTGATTCTCATTGTTGGCATCCATCTATAATTGCTAGATTCTTTTTGTTGTAGACTCTGTAGTAACTATGGAGGATGATGGGGCAAACTTTTATATCTAAAAGTTCTCACTACGTGAACCAATAATGAAATTAACTATTTATAAATTTACTATAAAAATGTAGTTTAAATTTGACCATTGGCAGTTGAAATCTTTTGAGATATTAAATGTTAAGAAGAGAGGCATTTATAGGTCATATTTATTTGAATGAAAAATAAACAATGGATGAACTTGACATTTGAAAAAATGTGTAACTTATATTCTTCTATCAAGAGGATAACTGTTAGAAGTATCCGCCTATATATATTTATTATATGTAACATATATTTTTTATAAAAAGTCACTCTCTTGATAATTTATTAATTTTAATCACGTATAGCTTCAAATCCTGTCTTTAGTTTTTTTTTTAATTATAAAAGAATTCACTGACAGATAGGCACGTACATGACCTGAATGAGTGTGTAACTATTCATATACATGCTCCCTTAGCTTTGGTGCTAGTTGGGATGGGATGTGGAATCAGTTAGGACTTACATCATACTTAAAATTTAATATATAAGAAAGCGGAGCAATTCTGGAATTATCAAAATAATTTCTGTCAGAATCAACCTTCTCAACCGGCAAAATTGTAACAACGGCAATGCGTTGCTGAACTTGAAAGAGTCAAATGTACATATTTTATGATGGCATGCTACCTTCTTCCACTATTAATATAAGAGTTAGATAAATAATTTATGAATATTAAAAAATTTAGTTAAATTAGTTATTTATAATAAATAAGTGTTATCTTTTCTAAAATACCCCTATTAGTCATATGCTTCGTACAAAAAACATTTTGACATGTGGAATCACCATGAAAATTACTTTTAAAAAAACGAATACATGTGGGACACAAAGTGGATAAGGTTTTATGTTTAGGATTAAATTAAATATTCAACTAGTTCTTACACTTAGGACAGACATAGTAAAATTTATGAAATATATCATCATGAATGTGACATAAAATGATAATAATCTATTTCTCAAAATTAATCTATTACTGTCCATTTAATATTCATAAAGTCATACGGTGACATGAATATACAATATATTATTTGACATTATCTATTTCTTTTCAATTGACTAATTGAGTTTTTAAAATTCATAAATATATCCTTTTTAGCTATATGTTTTTTCATGTTAGTACTTAACCCCTATCGTTAGTCCTGAAAATTTTTTTTCCCAAATAAATAATAGAACTTCAAGCCAACGTAAAGATTGAGGTGAAATTCGCGCATGTTTTTTTAAGGAGGTGTTTAACATCTCCCATATAAACACTCACAAAAAGTTTTTTTTTTTTACATAAACTAAAATGAAACTTCTCCCACTTACTTACTTTAAACTTTATAAATCACCTCTGAAAAGCTAATCTAAACACTTTTTAAGTTTTGTGCGTGATGATATCAAATTACTAGTCTTGGATATCAAACAAGAGGTACATCTGGCTGAAGGGTGTGTTCGGCACAGCATTTGCAGAGTAAACCGCACCTAACAGTCATATTTTGGGACTCTTTTTTTTTTTTTAATGTAGTGGTTCGGAGGTATTCTAATTTATAATTTTTTTCTTACCAATGTACAATTTAATCACTAAGAACTTGAATGAGTGTGTGTAACTATTCATATATCTACTCCCTTAGCTTTGGTGCTATTTGGGATGGGATGTGGAATCAGTCAGAACTTACATCGTACTTTAATATATAAGAAAGTGGGGCAATTCTGGAATTATCAAAGTAATTTCTGTCAGAGTCAACCTTCTCAACCGGCAAAATTGTAACAATGGCAATACATTGCTGAACTTGAAAGAGTCAAATGTACATATTTTATGATGGCATACTACCTCCGACTGTTAATATAAGAGTTAGATAAATAATTTATGAATATTAAAAAAGTTAGTTAAATAAGTTATTTATAATAAATAAATGTTATCTTTTTTAAAATATACTTATTAGTCATGTGCTTAGTACAAAAAACATTTTGACATGTGCAATCACCATGAAAATTACATTTTAAAAAAAGAATACATATGGGACACAAAGTGGATAAGGTCTTATATTTAGATCCAAATTAAATATCCAACTAGTTCTTACACTTAGGATAGAAATAATAAGATTTATGAAATATATAATCGTGAATGTGACATAAAATTATCATAATCTATTTCTCAAAATTAAATATATTACTGTCCATTTAATATTCATAAAGTCATAATGTGACGTCAATATAAAATATATTATTTGACATTATCTATTTCTTATCAATTGACTAATTGAGTTTTTAAAATTCATAAGTATATCCTTTTTAGCTATATGTTTTTTTATGTTAGTACTTAACCCCTATCGTTAGTCTGGAAAATTTTTTTTTCCAAATAAAAAATAGAACTTCAGGTGAATGTAAAGATTGAGATGAAATTCCTACGTGTTTTTTTAAGGTGTTTAACATCTCCCATATGAACACTTACAAAAAGTTTTTTTTTACATAAACTAAAATAAAACTTCTCCCACGTACTTCCTCTAAACTTTATAAATCACTTCTGAAAAACTAATCTAAACACTTTTTAAGTTTTGTGCGTGATGATATCAAATTACTAGTCTTGGATATCAAACAAGAGGTACATCTGACTGAAGGGTGCGTTTGGCACAGCATTTGCAGAGTAAACCGCGTCTAACAGTCATATTTTGGGACTCTTTTTTTGTTTTTTATTAGTGGTTGGGAGGTATTCTAATTTACAATTTTTTTTTCCCTACCAATGTACAATTTAATCACTAAGAACTTGAATGAGTGTGTGTAACTATTCATATATGTACTCCCTTAGCTTTGGTGCTATTTGGGATGGGATGTGGAATCAGTCAGGACTTACATCATACTTTAATATATAAGAAAGTGGGGCAATTCTGGAATTATTAAAATAATTTCTGTCAGAATCAACCTTCTCAACCGGCAAAATTGTAACAACGGCAATGCATTGCTGAACTTGAAAGAGTCAAATGTACATATTTTATGATGGCATACTACCTTCGACTGTTAATATAAGAGTTAGATAAATAATTTATGGATATTAAAAAAGTTAGTTAAATTAGTTGTTTACAATAAATACTACCTCCGGTTCTGATTATAGGAAATTAAGGAACTTAGTTAAATTAGTTATTTGTAATGAATAAGTGTTGTTTTTCCCAAAATATCCTTATTAATCAAGTTTGTTATCTAGACCTACCATTATTAGAAGGATTATCTTAGAGAAAAAGGGATAAATATGAGAGACAAAGTGGATTGGAGTCTTATATTTAGGATTAAAATAAAAGTCAAACGAGGTCTTATACTCGTCCTATCCTAAATATAAAATCCTTATACTAGTGTGTATAAGGGTCTTATATTTAAAATTGGAGGAGTATTAAGGACCAGAGGTAGTAAGTGTTATCTTTTATAAAATAACCTTATTAGTCATGTGCTTAGTACAAAAAACATTTTGACATGTGGAATCACCATGAAAAGTACTTTTAAAAAAACGAATACGTGTGGGGCATAAAGTGGATAAGGTCTTATATTTAAGACCAAATTAAATATCCAATTATTAGCTCTTATACTTAGGACAGAGATAGTAAGATTTAAGAAATATATGATCGTGAATGTGAATGTGACATAAATTGATAATAATCTATTTCTCAAAATTAAATATATTACTGTCCATTTAATATTCATAAAGTCATACTTTGACATCAATATACAATATATTATTTGACATTGTCTAACCCTCTGAAGACCCTTATGACGGAGACTCACTAATTCAACTCACTCAGCCTGAAGGACTCTATCTCCCTCAGCCAAGTTTCCAGCCATAACTCCTATTCCTTGCAGGAGAATCCCAGGATCCTAACCAGGATGACCCTGATCCAGAGTCGGTTGTTTATATCAGATGAAGGGAAGTGAGGTGGTCTTACTAGAAGTCTGGGAGGAGGGTTTGGTTGGACAGGTCATTCCACATGAAATAGACTACAGGACAAACTACCAACTACTGGCATCATAGTGCTCTCATTCTATGAGACAATTGAGTTTTTAAAATTCATAAGTATATCCTTTTTAGCCATATGTTTTTTCATGTTAGTACTTAACCCCTATCATTAGTCCTAAAAATTTTTTTTTCCAAATAAAAAATAGAACTTCAGGCGAACGTAAAGATTGAGGTGAAATTCGCGACTTAAGAAGATGTTTAACATCTCCCATATAAACACTTACAAAAAGTTTTTTTTTACGTAAGCTAAAATAAAACTTCTCCGAGATACTTACTTTAAACTTTATAAATCACTTTTAAAAAACTAATCCAAACTCTTGAAGTTTTATGCGTGATAATATCAAATTACTAGTCTTGGATATCAAACAAGAGGTATATCTCGCTCAAGGGTGTGTTCGGCACAGCATTTGCAGAGTAAGCCGCACCCAACAGTCAAAAAGCACCTTAAAGGTTCAAGGCCTTGTTTGGATTGGTAATATCATGGAATGGCTTTTAAGCCTAAAGCTGCGTGGGACCACTAGTTGTACCTTCCAACACGAAAGGCCTACAGCTGGCGTCTTTGACCGTATTAAAAAATTATAATGATTAGAAAAAAAATATTGACCCATTTTTGCCGCACCGTCTGTGTGGGGTATGAATTTGAGGATGTTTTATCAAACTCAGAAGTCCCAGGTTAAACATAAGATATTTTGAAGTAATGTATGTAATATAGAGTATTTAAATTTTATGTATTAGATAGGTCCTAGTGACACTGCCTTCCATTTTGATTGTAAGAGCTTATTTCCTATTTCATACATATTAAGAAAAAGGGATAAGCTAGTTAATTATATGTATTTAGTTTGTTAACAATTTGTGATACATTTTCAAAAATGGCCCTCCTGATTTTAACTTTTAATGATTGAGATTTGAATATGAAACTTAAAAAAATTACACAATAAATAGAGGTAATTTAGGAAAAAATTAATTGATGGGATATATTAAAAAAAAAAAAGATTAGAATCGTTTCCAATTAACTGGCAATCAAAATATGCAAGCAAAAATATATTAATAGTTTTTCCGTCCTGATCATTCAGGTGTGTCTATCCTTAAAAGAATTCTATTATAAAATTTGAAGTTTTACGTTCTATTAATAAATTATCAAGAATGTGACATTTTATAAATTTTATATTACAGATAATACTCAAACAGATATATAGTTTGATATTTCTACGGTTCTACCAGATATCTGCTTCATGCCCAATAGAAGAATTATAAATTATGTAAACTAATTTGAAGTGGGTTATTTTTTGTTTAGTTTTGAATTAGATCCTTGAGGTTTTTTTTTTCCTTTATATTGGATGCTTTAATTTTGTGCTGCTAGATCCGTTAATTCCAGCTGCTAAATAAAGATAAATACTGTTGAATTGATGCAAAAATAATACCAAAACAAAAAATTGATTTTTAATAATTTCAGTTTCATAGCTTATCATTGTATTTATCAGTACAATGATAAATTATATACCCTGAGGATATATATATATATATATTCAAAGCTTATTTGGTCACTGACTGTTAAAAATAAATAAATAAAATTATCATTGCTGGTAAATTAATATGTCATATTGCAGTAATATCATGTATTGATACTCCAAAAAGATTTGGTGTATAAAGATATTTCTTATAATTTTTTTTGGTAAAATCTGAAAACAAAATTATATTGAAAATGAAACTGGACTTTTCCTAAATGTATATTTTGTTTCCAAATCTAATAAGAATTTATTTTGAGAAACTGGACAATGGAAAGTGGGCTAGCCCAATTGGCCCACTAGAGTTGATGAATTCTAAATTAACTCAACTTACCCAATTTTTTTTGCTGGGCCCATAGTGGGTCGGTTCCACTTCCCAGCTATATGACCAAGCCCAAATAAATCAGACTGCTAAAATTGTTTCTCCCTTGAATAGGGAATTAAATCAACAAAGCTGGTTTTGAAAAAAAAAAAAAAACAACAACAACAAAGCCTTGTGCCAAAAAAAAAATATTCAACAAAGCCACAGCTAAATTATTTATTTTGTGGCATGGAAATCTTAATGCC
Source organism: Neltuma alba (assembly GCF_004799145.2). Taxonomy (NCBI): domain Eukaryota; kingdom Viridiplantae; phylum Streptophyta; class Magnoliopsida; order Fabales; family Fabaceae; genus Neltuma; species Neltuma alba. The sequence continues at coordinate 26,499 of NW_021636509.1, forward strand.
TTTAGCTGGGTAGAGCTAATTGATGGAAATAACTGAAATATATATTGCTTGTTTCCTTGCTTCTAAGAGTTAGTAGAGAAATTTATTTGGATTCTACATGCAAGATCTCAATTCACTTCATTCCTAAATTCATAATTTTTTTTTTCTAAATTATCCTTATTAATTGTATATATTAAAAAGTTTTTTTTAAATGGGATAAGGTGTTTAAATATCTCAGAAGTATCTACAAATTAGCACCTGATACCTAAAAGGTTTTTTAGCTCTTATATGTCCTAAAAGTTTATTTTCATAGCAAAAGCATCCTAGCCATTATCTGCCGTTAAGTTTTGCCAGTGTCTTTAATGGCCAAATTTAAAAATGGATAATGGTTCAGGACAAAAATATCAAAGAATAAAACTTTCATGACATATAAAAGCAACAACAAAAAAATTGAGTACTGAATGCTCAATTTAATGATACTTTAGGAAACTAAATTTTTACAGGTAACTAACTTGATTAATTTTCTTTATCTCATTAAATTTACTTTTGAGCTGTTACATTTAGTAGTCAAAGTGTGTATCTACTTTTATTAACAAAACGAGCCCTGATGCCCAACGCCCATTAGCTGAATAATGCACATTCAAAGGGATAAGTATTGACATGGTTGTAAGCTGTAACTAATATAAACAAATAAATAGATCCAAGCCCAAATAAAGTAGAACATGATGAGCTGGTCCGCCATTTTCAAAACTATTTGTCAGATTAATATTAATTAATTAATTACAATCATTCTATGAGGCACATACAAAAGCAAACTATCTATAGTGAGCATTTTGTTAGATTAGTGGTTAGCATCCTGGTACTTATCTTAAAATTAAAAGCAGAATACTTTTAAGGGAGAATTAGAACGAAGGACCAAGAAAAAGCAATATTTATTTTAGAGGATCTTAAAAATCATAATTATTTTACAAGACCAAAAATTAAAATACAATTTTAAAAATACTAAATCACCCATACTTATTCTTCTTTTCCAATCACCTGTCACGTCTCAGTCTATACAAAATTGAAAAATCATCAAATGTAAGATTCCGGACTATGAGTAACAAATGGTTTTAAATGTTATCGTTTGCGACAAGAAAACTTGAAAATTTTGAAATAATAATGTTATTAATAATTGCAAATTCTGAGTATGAATAAGAAAAAAGTTGTGTATATATAGCTTGGGGAAGTTCTAACTTTTTGAAAAACTTGTGGGAAAAATGTAATTACATTATTTTAAAATAAATACCTAACAATATAAAATAGTAGGGAAGGAAAGCAGCAACTACTACTACATCAAGGGGTGGAAAAATCACGGAGAGAGATGGAGGTGGGATAGAGATAATTTGGCATTTTAGGATCAATATTTTAAATTTTGGTCCTTTTAAGTAATTCTAATTTTTATGGTCTTTTTAATAAATATTTCTTTCTACAGGTCCTTTATTCTAATTCTCCCTACTTTTAATCTCTTTTTTATTTTTTTTAATTATATAAGTACAAATCGTCAACTCTGCTGATAATATCTTTAAAAATTATTGAAATAAATTTTATTTACTAATCTGGTATTCTTCATACTAAATCTCTAATTTTGGCTAAAATTATTTTAAAGTTTAGGACTTGTTTCTTTAGTTTTATATTTTTTTTCAAATGATTATTTGTTTACTGGGACAGAAGTTCAAGTAATTTAATTAACATGTACATAAAAATGGTGGGAGCAAAAATTGTGTTTAAAAATTAAAAATTAAAAATTAAAAATTTATATAATTTATATAATCTTTCAAACTTATATCATTTGTACTAGTATATGATGAAAAATATGCTTTTGAAATATATTTTAGCCATTTAAGAGAAATGTGCATTTAATTACATGTGATGAAAAGATTAAAATTATAAAATTTTATCATATAAGCTAAATTATAAGTTTTATAACATTGTAAATTTTGAAAATATATGTTTTAGAATTATTTTTATGTTGCATAAAAGATTATCTTTTAAAGTTGTTTAAATAATTTTCATGTTAGAGAGGGGTATATGGTGAAAGCAAAAGGTAAAGAATCAAATTTAACAATCAACTAATACTGTCACTGAACGGCTAAATCTTTGATTAGGTTGTCAAACAAAATATTTTGCTTAATAACTTTATTAAATGTTCTCTCCCTTACATTTTTCTATTTCTTTTCATAGGACTCCGTACCATTTGATTAACCCTCCTCACCAATGTATCCAAATGAATAATTTATACTCCTCCGGTCCTAATTATAAGACCCAATTGACTTATTTGAGGAGATTAAGGAAGTAAGTTAAGTTGGTTATTTATAATAAATAAATGTTGTCATTCCTAAAATATCTTTACTAATTAAGTATATTAGCTAAAACTATCATTATTAGAAGGATTATCTTGGAAAAAAAATGCATAAATATAAGAGACAAAATGGATTGGGGTCTTATAATTAGGACCAAATAAAAAGTCAAATGGGGTCTTATAATAAGGACCGGAGGAGTATAAGCATAAGCTTAAATTAAACCATTAGTAACCACTATATGTATAGACACCACAAGCACAATCCTCCAGTTTTATAAAATTACATCAAGACGAAGCAATAAGATCCATCCTTTTCTATAGGGGCCCGCGCTTTATTATCTGTTACCACAACCTGTGGGACAAGAAACAACGAATTGAATCATTGCTTCCAAAGTGATTATATTCACAACTCTGGCTAGCTATAGCCCATGTACAAAATTAAATTCCCATTTGTCGCAACTTGTCTTCAAATTGTAGTGTCTTTTCGACCACACTAAATTAAAAAAAAACCATTTAATGTAGGTAGATGGCAAGTACAAGATTAGTAAAATATCATATTATCCCCCTACCTAGTTAGCCCAAAATAGCCTTTGGAAACCAACTAGTATCTGCCAATGTGATAAGTGACTTATCTGTATAAGAAAGAGAATATAAGTTTAAATATAAATTAAAAAAAACATACTTTTCAATGGAAAAGGTAATCATTAAAAGATGTACTCAGCCTGAATAAGCCCAAGATAGAAAGCCAAGGGTTCAAAAACGGACCCAAACATCGAGTGGTGATGAGGTCCTCCCCTTATGAAAAAATCAAAGAAATTAAAGAAAGCCCTTGTAATATCTCCTTTATATATTGAGAGAAAACAAGTGCAATGGCAGTAAAAGCAAGTCACCCCTCCATGTAACTCAACCAATAACTGAGATATGTTCATCATCACTTCCGCCTTTTAAGTTTTAACTCGAAAAAGGTTTCCGTCCGTTTGTACCTAAATGGTTCAGATCCTATAATATCATAGAACAAAACGCATTTTGGTGTCTTTTTCTTTATATAAATGTGCAAACGTAAAGGATCTAATTTAAACTGTAGATCATAGAAATGAAACTGACCTTAAAAAGCCAAGACAAATACAAGGTCCAATCAACTCTAAATATATGGACATAATTAAACAATAGTATATGTCATATAATTAGGATGGACCAAAACAACTTTTCGTCTCTTCTGAACTTTTTCTTAATTAATAGATAAGGAGGTACAATCGTTCCAATCTTACTAATATAATACTAAAGACTTAAACTCCCTGCTGGTGGATTAGTTGTACATAGATAATACGAACAAACAAGGCACAAGCAAATGGTGATAAGTCGTCGATCTCTGTTGGTTGGAACTTACATTAAATAATTACTGACTCATGTCATCTGTGACATTTGCCGACAGAAAAGTTTGATGAAGATGAATTGCGTAAGACATGTTTTTATTCAGAAATCTAGGATCGATCATCATGAGTGTACCCTTTTGAAGATATCCATAATAAGATCCCATCAATTTTTCCTGTAAATTAACAACTATCACAAGATCTGCAGAAAGAGCACGAAATTCTGAACTTTTCCTCATGGTGATTCTGCGTCTATCAGAAGTTGGAATCAAAGATCACATATATTCATAAAGAACTGAATAACTGCACCTCATGATCCTGATCTGATACATATGCATACATACATACATAAATATATATATACACACAACTTGAAATGATAAAAGAAACTTGCAGATTGAATGGTGATGCCAAGTTTTGAAGGCAAACCTTATCTGAAAGCTTGAAAATTGATTGATGATTTGACCCTATCTGTATCTTCCCACAGCTTTCTTGAACTGCTGCAACAAGTAACTGTTAATTATCAGTCGAAACTGATCTCGAGTCTGTAACAAGCAGATCGATGCAGTTCAAGAAAGCTGTGGAATAATACATATAGGGCCATATAGGCTTGAAGAACAGCTGGCATCAAAACCCTAATCCAGGAGGAAGACGATGAGGGAAAATATATAACAGATGAAAGATGGAACTTAGAGGGGTAGGTTGAGGGAGACGAAGAGGCAGTATTTATAAGAAAATTAAAGGGTTTTTTAAATTATTATTTATTATTTATTTTGTAAGGGTCATCAATCCCTAAAAGAATATTGGACCTGGGATTACTGGATTATACGGACGGAACTACCTAAAAAGGTCACCCAGGTTTTGTGGCACCATTAGAGATCAGAATTCCTAAAATAATGGAATCATCATTAACGGTATGTATTGCCAGTTGCCGGGCCATCAATAAATGTGCGGCTATGATTCGCCTGCCGGATCTGACGGTTGCGGTTACTATTTGTGGGTGACACAGCATGGGGCCCACCTTCAGATCTGTCTCTTTGTGGACCCGATCCTCTCCCTCCACGCGCTCCGCCCAAGGTAATCGAATTCAATTCATCCATCAGCCACTCGCGTAAATTCCGAATTAATCAATTAATAAGCATTAAGCATTAATCACAGTATACTAAGGTACTCAAAACCCGACCGGTCACTAAACCAACCAAGAGAGTAAATCAAACATCAGTGAATTGGACATAAAACAAATAAAATAAATTAAGAATAATGAAAATTTTCATTTACCATCCATCTAGAATCATTAATAAAATAATCATATAGTTATAATTTCTTTCCAACTTTCTATATAATTCCTTTGACAAATTGAAATCAAAATAACATACTACCAAAATCCCTAAGTGTTTATCCTAGCAAAATTTTAAAATAGATATATGATAAAAAAAAATTTCCTATAATCTTTCAGAGTCATAATTATCAATTGTGTTAATAAAAAGACAAAAAAATTCATTAAAATAGCTTTTGTAAGGGAACAAAAACAAAGAGGGAACCGAGTTAACATGCTAAACTAGTTGGGTTAACTGGGTTTGTCTGGGTCAACTTTTTCTAATTCATGGGGTTGATCGGATTGGTTAGGTGACCTGTTCATCGGTTTTCAATACACTACAATATACCAAGTATATTCAGTTGGCTTTTAGTCTCAATAGAAATATATTTCTCTCGATCATAAATCTAAAAAAATTAGATAATTAATCCATAGATATCAAAAATATTATTTAGGCTAGTTATTTATTAAAATTAAAAATGTGTACTAATTTCTCCAAAATAATTTTTTAATTATTCAATTTGCATTATAAGTTATTTCCCTAATAGAAATCCCCTTAATATATACAATAAACAAGAAAAGTTTGATAAAAATATTATAAATTTCAAAAACATGGTGGATTGATGTATTTGTTGTCAAAAACTTGCTACTTAGCTCTCCAAATTTATTGTCTTTTGGTTTACTGCTTACAAGAACTTTTATTTGGATAAGCTTTATAAAAATTTCTTCGTTGAATTATTATGACAGATTATAAATGTCCATGGATTTAATTTCAATTATTTGAATAAACTTCATCAATCCCACTTTTATTTGAATAAGCTTAATTTGTTGAGTCTTTTAGTATGTTTAAAACCTTGCTAGAAAAGCCTTCAAATATATCCAAAGGGATAGACCTTAAATGTCCCTAGTCACTTAATTAAAAATAATTAAGTAATTAGTTTTTTAAGATAATTTAATAAAACAATTCAACGAGCCCATTTGCAATAGATTTTTTAATAAATAAGCTAGTTTAGTTGTAATCTTAGGACTTGATCTATTTACTTATATGTGCTAGTTCAAGCCTAAATTAAGCCTAGTTGCAAGTTCCTAACAGACCTCTAGTTATTTCCATCCATCCTTGAAGAGGCTTCTGGCCTATTTTCATTCCCAGGGATGGTATTTCATATTTTATTATTTATTTTAAAATATTTTTGAGTAGGTTTTAAAAATAAGATTAAAAATCCATATGGATTTTATGAATATAAGGAGAATCTTTATAAAAATAACAAAACTATAAAAATCCCCCTAATTGACTCCTTAATTGGGGTGAATAAAGTTGATTGACATTGCTATCAATATATTGGAATGATTTTGTTGTAAGTGGCTTTTTCTCTTTAATTTGCACAAAAGTTGTGACTAACTTATTGGAAACTTTATTTCCTCCTGTGTCTAGATATCATGAACGCAAGGATTATTACAAATTCAAATTTAAAGACATTATATTGTGGGATCAGAAAGATAATTTTTAGAGGATCTGGATCAATATTATGACAATGGGAAGAATTAGGTACTTAGCCGTATGATAATTGCATGCGATCTCTTTATTTGATTTAGTTAATTATAGCAGATCCTCTATGGCATAAAAAATTATTTAAATCTTAGTTAATTAGATATTTCTAAGTGCAATAGGTCCATCAGAATAATCATCATGAACTATCAACTATCAATCAATTAATCATCAACCATATTCAAAAAAACTTATAATACCTTATTCATTTTAAAATAGGTTGAGTATGACATTATGAGATTTGAATAATATTTTGGTTAGAATTTAGGTATATTGAATTAAATGAGAATATCATTATTAAATGGAATTTCAATTGGAGGCTCAAATGGAGAAACTAATAATTAATTTTGAATTTGAATAATATCTTAATTAAGATTTAAATATATTGAATTAAATAGAAACTATCATAATTAAATAGTTTGTCAATTGGGGGCCTAAAGGGATAAATATATAATTAATTTTAAGTTTTTATATGTTTTTCCTAAATTCCGCATATCTAATTCAAATCTCATTATTCATACTCCTATGAGAAGTGAACATTGATTAGAATTCAAAATCTAATCAAATATTCTAGTCCGTGCGAAATTTCTAGGTTCATCTTAAAAAAGTGGCCTAAAAAATAACTGCAAAATGTTAAGAAGATCGATGTCTAAATACATCAGTTTAATTTCTTTTACATAGTCAATTAATTAATTGCTAGTTGAAACTTTAAAAAATATAAGCAGGTTAATAGTACAAGAATCACTTCAGTGGCACTTACAATTGGCAAAGGAAAAAAAAAGAACTTGGCTCACACCTACTTTGCCACCCCTGCCTAACATTTTGCTACCTTAAGAGTATAAAGCAAACATATCTGGTCTATTTTATTTATTTTATTAAGTAATTTCATGTTGTCCAGGATAAATATTTGACGTCTGATCTCGTAAAATATAAAAGTGATTTGTTAAGATCATAGTTGGACCTAAAGCCTTCAGCAAGTCTCTTAACCTATTTTAATTTCACTCATATTATCATGCATTGAAGACTCCTTAGGAACATTGAAGCTCAGTTGAAGAGCCATTGCAAATTTTTTTATGTCCCCACAACACTTCAAAGCTTTGCACTATATTTTTTTCAGTGTCATTGACTTTAGAACGATTGAAATTTAAAAAGAAAAGGTGTAAAAACTTGAAGCTTACTTGGATGACAATTGTTTCAATCATGTCAGCAATAGTATATACTTGAGTATTTACTCATTGAACACTCAAAATGTGTGGAATTAACACATTCAGTCACATGGTATACAATATACAGAATATAATGTGGCAATGTACTCCCTCTGATCCATAATGTAAGTCGTTTCTAAAAATAACCTGGTTCAAAATATAAGTTACTTGAAAATTAATTAACATTTATTTGTCAATTTTGTCCTTGTAACTAACTAGCATTGACTTTTCTGTATGATATGCTACGCACGGATATAATTTACTTTATTATGAAATCTTTATCACTCTATAGTGTCAGCACAACAATATTACAATTTATAAACAAATAATGATATTGTGATGATTTATTTAAGTGTAATCAGTAGTTTCTTTCCATTATAGTAATTCGAACAAATCAATTTAATACAACTTATATGGATGTGCAAACTACTTTTAGAATGAATCATTTAGTGTTACATATCAATATGAAATAGAATGATATGAAGTATTTGATTGAAAACTTAACAAACCCAAGTTAAATATCAATGCCAGTTTTTTTTTTCAGCATAGTTTTATCTATAGCTAAAAAAGATTCATCTTATTTTTAAACACAACTAAAACTTTGTTGACTACTAAAACTATAAAACTGTATCACTCACCTCAATTTTATGGCAAAAAAGCTTAGCAAAAGTTAAGTCATAGGACATCCCCCAACCCCAAAAACCAAAAACAAAGTAAAGAGACGAAAATGAAATTGCTGCCATTTCTCACTACAAAAAAAAAAGACTTTAAGCGACGACTTTTGGTGGCGACTTTTTGAAAGTGGACTTTCAGCAGCGACACCAAAAAGTCACCGCTGAAAGTGAACTTTTAGCGGTAACTTTTTTGTCGCCGCTGAAAGTGAACTTTGAGTGGAAGGCGATGTTTGATCATTGGGTTCACTTTCAGCAGCGACATTCTATGGTCGCCGTTGAAAGACTTTCAGCGGTGACTATTGGTGTCACAGCTTAAGGTCTGACTTTTAGCGGCGATATTTTATTGTCGCTGCTGAAAGTCTACCTTCAGTGGCGACATTGGTGTCGTCACTGAAGGTCTGACATTCAGTGGCGACATTTTATTGTCGCCGCCGAAAGTCAACTTTCAGTGGCGACTATTGGTGTCGCCGCTGAAGGTCTGACTTTCAGTGGTGACATTTTATTGTCGCCCCTGAAAGTATACTTTTGAGCAGAAGGTGATGTAATCACTGGATTCACTTTCAGCGGCAACTATTAGTGTCGCCGCTGAAGGTCTGACTTTCAGCGGCGACTTTATAATGTCGCCGCTGAAAGTGTAATATAATAATATATATTTTATTTTACAATAGTAATAAACAAATTCAATCTGGCTCAACGACAAGAAGATTGGACACGAAAGGAGATTGTCATAAGTTCGAACCTTGAAGAAGACATATTTAAGATGAAAATATTTGGACGATGACGTGACGGGGAAGAGTGATGTGGCAATGACGTGGAGGTGGATAATGATGACGTGACACCTTATCAATGATGAGGTGGAGGTGGCTAGTGATGATGTGGTGGCCGGCAATGATGACGTGGTGACCGAAAGTGTCTTTCAGTGGCGGTGACCTTTTTAGTCGCCGCTGAAAGTTTTTAGCCACGGCAACGACTATTCAGCGGCGACTTTTATACTGAAAGTCAATTTTTTTGTAGTGTCTATACTTTAGTACAGTTGGAAGAAAAAAAATACCCGCAATGATCTTATCAACATCATTAAAACCATGGAATTTGAATAGAGAAAAGATTAAAATCAATAGGCACACTTAGGTCATAAAAGTTGGTTTGCTCTCTCCTACTTTTGAGATAGGATTTTAGCACAGAGCTCAACACATTGAGCACAAATGCTAAATTATGCCACTACTGTTCATATGAATAGTAATATAGAGCATGCATGTTTAAGTCATATAGATGCTTACATGCAACTCTTTATTATTCTTCTCTCTCATTCACCACCTCATTTAACAAGAGTAAAGTTAGAAGATAAATTTTAATTCAGGTGAATTTAATGAGTTAACTAAACTTTTTGATTCTGATAAGTTAGTTAAAATAATTGACATTATGAACAGGAGGAACTATTACATTGAAAAGGCCACAAAATTGTTGCTTCAACTCCATTCCGAGACTATCGTGTTAGCGTGAGCTACATCCTAATGACGTGGTGGAAAAGAAAAAGAAGAATGCATAGTATAGTTGATAGGGCGATCCAATTTTGTTTTGGAAGCTTTCACGTAGGAGTTATGAATATCCTTAAGTTTTTGTTAGATCAATATTATCCTAAAAATGTTAAAAAATGAGTACAATCACCCTAACATTTAGAAACTCACATTAACTATTAAAAAAACTAACATTGACTGTTAATATTTTAATAGTTTAGAGCGGCATTGCTCTTTTTTTTTTAACACTTTTGGTGTAATATCAATCCAATAAAAAAATTTTGAATGCTTACGGTTCCCACGTAAAAATTTTCTGAAGTAAATTGGACTTTAATTCTACTTGATATATCAATGTGATTTTGACCAAAAACATAGCAACACAATTAAAATATTTGACGAATTAGGCCAATTTATTTACTGACTAGGTAGCTAAAGCTTCTATGGATGGTTCTTGCCTTTTTTATTGGTGTTACGACCGCCTCCTCCTCTGGCAGTTTAATTGAGAAGGATTTTAACAATGTTTCTTTTGATGTTGGTTCTACTTTTTGGCTTTGTTTGCTGAACGTTGTTTAGACCTTGTACTCTTGTTTTCGATGGAATGAATGAATCTTTTGGTGGCCAAACAAAAATTAGGCTTTTGCTCCTGTCAGCCTTTTTGGCGGAACAACATTTAGATGCTAATACTAAGATGAATCTAATGACGATTAGGTTCCAAAAGAATTAATTTACTAAACGATACTATTTTCAATTCTAAATATAAGAGTTAACTTGTAGTATAAATTACACTATAAACTAGCTTTTATATACAAAAAATTTCCTACAGTTTATTTAATTACACGAGCAATGCCTATAGGAGTAAATTCTCTTTTCATTTTTAAATTTTTTGATAAAAATATTTTTGAAATAATTTTATAGCTAAAATCAATAGTCTGAAACCCCACAAAATTTATGAGAGGTGTCAACCACTTGGACGAAAAAATCAGAAAGTAGTAGCTCAAGAATTGGCAAATCAATCCTGTGAAATTCCCCTGAACTTGTGAAAGATGTCGACAACTTGGACTAAAAAAATTGAAAAATAATACTACCTTCGGTTCTAATTATAAGACCTTGTTTATAATTTATAAACAAAAATTTATGAATAGAATCTACAAATAGAGTGTTATAAATGGGACTAGAGGTAGTAGTACTTTTGGTACTAATTTCAGGGAGTGATCACATTCCGTGCTTATATATAAAAAGGAATACCATAGGATGCTTATCCTAATCTAATCTATCTAAATTGATTTTGGATGGCTTAGGTTCAATTTAATATTTTGATACTTTAAATAGTTTTAAATTTTAATAGACATAAAATTTAAAATAAATATAGTATTATAATTGACATATTTTCAAAAAAAAATTTCTGATTCAAAAAAATTGTCGACTAAAAATTTTAAACTTCAATTGTGCAAATAAGATTTTGAATGGTATCTATGTTATCACACCGATAAGTGTCAAATGATGACTGATTTAGGAGCAAATTAAGAGGTTTTAGGTTTATTTTGATCATAAATATAAAAAATTAATTCATTTTATCTTCCAAATTCACAATTTTTTTTGCCAAACAATTTATATTGATGGCACGTATTAAGAGTTTTAATTGAGCAGTCATTTTAATGCAAATAATTAAATGAGATATTTAAAAAAATTAATGCATATTATTTATAAATAATTAATTTAACTAATTTTTTTAATTTTTAATAAATTAATGATCTGGTTCTTTATTTTTTTATAAAAATTCAATTCATTCAAAAAGTAAAATAAATACATTAAAAGGTTGGTCCGTCATATTTTAAAAATTTGAGCAAAGTCTAAATCACTCAAATGATCAAGGTAGTCCATAACAAACTGCAACATTGAAAACTAACAACAAACAATTGAAAAACAAAATATCTGCATGCAACGAAGCTCAATGATCCAGTTCCTACTTAATGATGACATGAAGAAGTAGCTCGAGAGTAATTAAAATGCATCCAATTTATCAAAGAAAATGCATTCAATAAAACAAAATTAGGATTTTATTTAATTATTGAAGGTTAAAGTATACATTTGATCATTTAACTTTGTATAAGATTTTAATTTGGTCCTTTAACTTTAAAAAACATATATTTGGTCTTTAATCCTAAAATCATTAGGTTTCAATGATGATTTTTTGTAACAATTATGGATGTTTTGAAAATTAAACTTAATATGTTAGTATTTGAGAATATTTTATCAACGTTTAATATTTTAAATCTTTTTTAAAAAATATTTAGAGTTAAAGGACTACGAATATATTTTTTAAAGTTAAAAGATCAAATTGAAACCTTATACAAAATTAAAAGGCTAAATGTATAGTTTAGTCATTATTGAAAAATTAATAATATGATTAGGAAAGAAATTTGATATGGGCTTAACAAATTTGATGATAACATATGGGGAGGAGCAATACCGAATTGCCGAGACATGCTCGGAGTTGAGACGTGCTGTCGCGCCGCTTCCTCAGGAACCTGTTGGTGTGCCCACCAGTGGCAATAATCGATGCGGAAGCATAATGAATGCGCGTGCGATACACGATTGGGAGGATGCGAAAGTGGGAAGCCGCAGAAGCACTATATGCATCCGAAGGTTGAAGTTAAATAAGCCCGAAACGGGGGAGAGGGAACTGGGAAGTTACGCGGTCACATGGCGCCATGTGAAAGGCGACCCCACCTTCGTATGTTTGCGCTCATGTAGCACCCTTTGGTAAAAAAAAAAAAGGGCTAAAACATGTTTACTACTATTTCTCCTCCTCCAAGATATAAAAACTAATCGGGGATTTAATTTTATACTAAATAAAATTCTAATTTATTTTCTCTGGTATTATTTTCAAAATATCCTTATTAATAATAAGATATTTTCACCTAGACGTAGTTTCAATATACATAATTAAAGAGGATAATTTAAGAAAATTAACACATTTATTTTTTTTGGCCAAATTAGTATATACTCCTCTGGTCCTATTTATAGGACAGAGAAAGAAGACATTTTTTGGTCCTATTTATGGGACATTAAGAGAAATTTTTTGTATGGATGTACAATTTTACTCCTAATTTATTATTATGTTGATTTTGTTTACATTAGGTATAATATATATTAAATAGGGATAAAGTTAAAAAGTTATTAAATTTTAAATCAGAGTTAATAAGATTTAATGTTTTCCTTGGTCTGTATAAAACATACTGAAAGTGCTTTATAAATATGATCAGAAGAGTATATTTGTTATAAATAAGTAATTAATTTAATTAATTTTCTTAATTTTTTTCAGGTTAGTTATTTAACTCTTACGTTAAATAAAAAAAAGTATAAATTATCTCTACAACTATTGAAGATCCAAGATTACCACCCTACCCACCAATTTAAATGAGTGTTTCTTCAATTTTTTCATAGATTAGTGTTGTGATTTAATTATTGGTCTTCAATCATTATACTTCTCCATCTTTAATATAGGACCTAATGGGGAGTTGATGTTAGCCACATATAAAACCTATTTCATATGTTTATTAATTTTTTTAAAATTAATTCTCTTGATATTTCATTAATAATAATCAAATAAAAAAAGAAGAGATAGAATTAAGAAAGATATTTAGAATGTTTTAGAAAAAAAACATATCATACTAACTAATTGAACTAATATTCTCAATCTACCTGACTTAATTAATTAAGTTTTATATTAAGGACAAAAGGAGTAATTACTAAGGCAATGACAACTTTTATATCTCACTTGAACTTGTTAAATGGGTTTTTCTTCAATTTTCTCACAGACTATAGACTCCATGCAATTATTTTATTTATTTAATTTTTTATAAATTTCAGGGGAATTTAAATATTAAAAATTAAGTGCTAATTAAGAAGAATAAAAACCTACCAGAAAATTGATGGTTTGATTTAGTGGGCCTATCAATATATTCGAGAGCCCACTTCTTCTCTTAATTACGAAATAACACAGATTCCGTTAAGTCCATTTGTTAATTTAGTTGTTTTCATGTTAACTTATGTTCTGTTTGCTATTTATTTTCAGTAGCTCATAGTTCTCTGTGCTGTCCACCTTGTCCCTATCCCTATTCATAAAAAACATTTACAGAATATCTTAAATTTTCTTAGCCCATTTTTTATTTTGTCTCAATTAGTTACTTATTTTTAATCTCAATATATTTATTATCTCATTTATTAAAGCATCATTCATTTATTTTTTTTTATCAGACTATCACACGTTCTCTCTCTTTTGTAATTTTTTTATTTAATAATTTTTTATTCTCTCTTATACTCTCTCCCCTATAAATAAGTTTATTTTTTTAAAAAAACCTTATAATTTTATATCTTTAATTAATTTTAACTAATTTTCTGATCAATTGATTGGGTCAAATGTTTTTATATAAAAAGGGAGGGAGGGAATACTAAGCATCAAATTGTAACTCGCCATTTACTTGTTTCTTAATTATTAGAAAGGAATACATCCAAGAAAGCAAGAGCTCCATATGATGACTTGATGGAATATTTTGAAGCCTTTTAAAGAGAACTTTTCTTAATGGGTCTACTTTTATTTGGATATTCTAATAGGTTTCCTAAAAAGTTTATGGACTTAAATTAAATGGATTGAAAATTAATCATGAAGGATTGACATTTAAGGAGCTCAAGTTTAAGAATAGGGGTTTCAAAAAAAGAAAAATAGCAGAAAAAGACTGCCAAAATAGAAAAAAATATAAATAGAGACCCATTACAATATTAGTATGTGTTTTAACAAAAAATAGTATGGATTTTGACAATAATTCTTATGAATAGGTATTGTGTGCAATTTTTTAATTTTAACGGTCTTTTTTGTGATTTTTCTGTTTCAAAAGCCCGCTTATTCCAAAACTCTTATTATTTTTAAAGCTAAACAGGTCGATTCAACAGGCTAGACCTATTTTTCTGATTTTATTATGAATTATTAAAATTCAAATTATTTAAATGGAACATTGGTCAGTTTAGATTTTTGAAATAATCATTTTAGGGTGAGTCAAAAAATAATTAGTCTTTGAATAATCAACCAAATTATAATTAAAATCATTATGTATTTACACTAAGAATGATTCATAGGAAACACTGTATATGAATCATCAGAAATCAGACTGTGAGTAATAACATAAATAAAATTAATAATAGAATATTATTAATATCAATGTAGTGCCACAATAATTTTGAATAAAAATGATTGATTTAAAAATTCAAAATCATTTAAAATAAGGTCATGCCTTATACCTCAGCATGAGGCTAAATAATATGATTAATTCATAACCCCTCTTTTAGGTACACAGGCACTATTCATGGCAGAGAGAGAGAGTAGCAAGGCACTATTTATATCTTTTTTTTATTATAGTGAAGAGGCAAACTAACGTATGTTTTAATAAAATGGTATATCACATAACAGTAATAATTTTTTAAGTTAAAATATTTATTGTTATATTTACAATATATCATAAAAATAATTCAAAATGAATTTCAATAAATCTTAATAAACAAATATTATTTTAAAAAATAAATTAAATAAATTATAATTAATATAATTAGCAGAAAAATATTAATAGATGAATATGAAAGAGAATAAACAAATAAGAAACTGTTCTTTTATATTTAGTACTTCCTCTAGCCCTATATATAAGATCTAATTTGTAATTATTTTATATTTGGGACTGGAGGTAATATTTGTATTTGTTCACTTATATTAATAGATAAAGTAGGCAAAGGCCTGGTTAGAGATAATTTAGCATTTATATATTTATAATTTCTAATTGGTTTTTGGTTATTCTAAATAATCACAACTGTTAAGATATTTTCGTATCAGAGAGAATTATAATTAGATCCTAAAGAAGGAATTCAATTACGTTAAAATCTCAATTACAAGTGAGCAACAAAAATCAGTTATTGTTCTCTATGCTGGAACTTGTCATTGAACGCTCTTCATATTGTCAATGAACTTTAGAGTAATCAAATATTTTTCTTGGGACTTGATTGCAATTTCCCTTAGATACTATTCTATCTAGGTTCTTGCCTCAAATTTTCCCATTTTCCTTAAAATTTTCAGATTCTTTCTTCGATCATGAACATCAGCCCCCCTTCCACAGTGGCTTCATTATTTATTACTCCTGAAATTGTAATTCAAGCAAAAAAAAATTAGTTAGGACTGAAACCCATTAAGTAGCGTAGATATATGTGGACTAGAGGTCTGATTAATGTATGGATTCTACGTTTTCAAATCAACGACATCGGTATGATCCTCAGTTGTGAGCCCGGCCCATGAACAAACATGGACTTAGAGCTCCAGGTCGTGGATCCGTCACCCTAGTTTAAAAAGAGCCCAAACCAAGCAATAGGCCCACACGTCATAATAACTACCCTTAGGTTATCTTTGGCACGCAGCAATGAATTTGAGGGTTTGGGATTGGTAATAAGACAGGGAATGAGAGTGGAAATGTGACTGAGAATGATGCTATAGACTTACATTTGGTACAAGGTAATATTTGAAGGATTGGCTCGATTAATTTTTATTTAAAGTCAGATCCAAGTTATGGAAAGACAATAATGCCCCTTCCAATGAGTATGAAAGTGAGGAGAGGGAAAGCAAGCAGCAAGTTCAAAACCATAAGAGAAGACTAGGGCGAAAGTGAGAAGGTTAAACTTGTCTGAAAATTATTATAATGAGGATGTTTTTGTCCTAAAAATATTCAATCCTAGGATTGAAAATGCAATACTAGGGGGAGCGCGGCTTGTCCAATTCCACCCGTGAGGCACTATGCAATCCCATGCCTTGCTCAATGCCACGTACCAAACACCATAAATTGTCTCATTCCCTGATCCAATCCCTGTCCCTCGCTCCCAATGCCACGTACCAAACGTGGCCTTATAGAAGCCTGCAATACCATATGTCTATATAGCAAATCAAGATTCAAATTCTCAGTATAAAGATATTCATATTTAGTACCCAATAATATCTTGATTATGATTGTTTCTAATAGAAGAATACACAAGCTTAGTAAAAAAATTGTGCAAGCGAGTCATTGTAGCCAATGTTTGAATCAAAGATTTTAAACAATAATATAAAAAAAACAACAAGAACATATACTCAAAAAAATAAATAAATGAAGAAAAATGGTTTTTGTGCTCCCCGCAAAACCCCCGATTTTATCAACAACATGTCACTCGACCTATCGTCATCAGCATTGCACCCCTAAATCTCTAATTCATTCATTCATTCATTCATCTTTATGCTCATCTGGATTAAAATTTGTAAAAAGAGACTTTTGTCCCAAATTGATTTTTGCAATATGAAGTCGGGATAAAGATCAATTAATACATGTCACCAAAAAAAAATCAATTAATACAATGTGGTATATGTTTGGTTACGCTGTTATAGGAAAAAAGTAAATTTGATAAATCAAAATAAGGTTAGATGAAATGATTGAAATGTATGTTTAGATGTAAAATCATCAGAAATGATGAGTTTTATAATATATATATATATATGGATTAAATCATATATTACTGTTTGTCAAGCCAAAGGTTCGAGGCTTTGGTCCAAGATCTCTTTTCTTCACCATTTGTCTTGTTGACGTTCATGCACAAGATGGTTGAAAGATGCTTTTGCGACAACAATCAGATAAGAAAGAGAATGACAAGGCCGAGACAGTAATCAAAGGATGCACTCTTAGATATAGAGAATGTTGATGAGCTGAAGGTAGATAAAACTAATTCAAAGAAGAATGAGTCATCTAAAAATGACGGTGTCGTTGTTGAATGGGATGAAGAGAATCAAATTAATGCATTGAAAGCATATGAAGAAAGAAAACGTAAGAATGAAAAGGAGATTTGAGACTCCGGTCAAAAAAAAAAAAGGAGATTTGAGAGAATTAAGAGTAGAGGGTTATAGAACTGAAAAAAAAAAAAAAACGGGTTGTAAGACTGATGCAAAGATGGAATCATCTTTATCTGGTTTAGACGTCTTGGTGGAGACATAATTTGTCATTGTAGACATATGTTTTTCCTTCCTTTGTTGGTTGTATATTGATGCCTTGGGAGAGGCATTTAGGTACTATGAAAAATATTTTTAAAAATATTTTTTTATAAATCAAAATAAGCTCCTCTATATATTTACTTTGTATACTGTAAAAACACTTTTAAAATTATGATTTTGATTCTATCCACTAGCCAAACAAAAAGGGCAAGGATTGTTTGGAATATACTGCACAGGCCTATTTATACGATCTGCATTCCGTGCTCATCATCTTAATGAGCATGGAGTGCTCAGCACTCAAAACGTGGACGTTTTGAGTGTTGAGCATGAGGGACCTTTATTTTTTTTTAATTTTTTTCGCTACAAAAAAATATATGTATTAGAATTATTTTTAGTTAAAGTTTATCTAATACTCTGAAATATTCTTTAGATACATTCAATATTTTGAAATATTTTATTATATCCCGAAGTATTTTCTCATATGTATATAGTGTTCTAAAATATTTTCTAACAATGCATTTGAAAAAATATTTAAGAATTCAGTATTTTAAAGTATTTTGTGATCCATTTGGTACCCTAAAATATTTTTTCATACGTGTTCATTATTCTAAAATACTTTGTGAATGGGCTTACCTAAAAACATATTTTAGAGTCTCGTATTCTAAAGTCTTTTATGATTTATCTAGTATTCTGAAATATTTTTCAATATTTTAAAATACTTTGTGATACAATATTAGGAAATAGAAAATTTTTTAAAACATTAAACACACGTGAAAAAATATTTTAAGGTACTAAATGAATAATAAAATACTTTAAGATATTGAAAACATCTAAAAAAAATATTTTTGAGTACTAGATAAATGTTAATAAAAAATTATTTTAATACATACTTCCTTTGATCCTTAATATAAGGTTAGTTTAACTAATTCAAGTGTATTAAAAAAATTAGCTAAATTACTCATTTGTAACAAATAAGTGTTGTTTTTTCTAAAATACCTTTTACTAATTATGTGTATTAGCTATAATTACTAATAATTGATTAAATTTTTAACACGTGCAATTATTATAAAGATTATATTAAAAAAATAAATATATATGAGAGAGAAAGTAGATTAGAATCTTATATTTAAATCTAAATTTAATATCAAAATAATTTTTATATTAATGATTTGAGGTAGTATAAAGTAAAAAAAAAAAAACGGCTGAGCACTCAAAACGCAGCGTTTTGAGTGCTGAGCACTCCTGATGAGCACGGCCTGTTGTCTGTTGAATCATGTATTACCTTTTTACCCTCATTCTCCCCGATACCATTAACATACCCTGTTAGAAGCCATCTGATGTGTGTGATTGCTACCAGGCACTGTAATTCGCAGTCTGTTTCAGCAAGAAAATGTCTTTCTTGATGGTGTGTTTAGGAATCTTCAATTCAAAGAAATACAAAACAGAAGTTGTTGTGGAGAGCAGTTATGTGAGATTTCGACGAATCTCAAGCATCTTTTTTGCCTGAGCTATTGAGATAATTTGAGAATTGATTGATGTCCGTCTGTGACAAATCATGGCAGAGAAGCCGACTCCGCCACCATTGAAGCCTCTCTCTCCTCTAGACTGGGAAACCCTCATCGACGACTTCCAGTACGGTGGTCCTCGTTGCCGCAAATGGACGTCGCTTTATCCATTCCCTTCTCTGCTTGACCTCCTACTCAACGCCCTTCTCCGAAAGGACTTCTCTCATTCTCTCAAGATTCAACTCCTCCTTTTCCTTGAAGAATTTTCGGATTCTCTGTTCGACCATGAACATCAGTCCCACTTCCTCGATCGCCTCATCAATACTCTTCGAATTGTGATTCAAGCTCCAGTGGATGGGGTTCACATCACTTTCACTTTCAAAGAGCAATTGATGGTTTCCACCACATCGATTCTAATATGTCTTGATGAATTTGACAAGTTTGAAGCGAGATATACTGTGAAGTTGGTTGAATTTTTGTTGACCATGATTAATCGCCCGAATCATGGGGTGGACCGCCATACTCGTGCCATTGCCTGCGAGTGTCTGAGGGAGTTGGAGAGGGCGAATCCTTGTCTGTTTTCCGAGATTGTTGGACATTTATGGGGCTTGTGCCAAAATGAGCGCACTCACGCTTCCCAGAACTACATTTTGTTGTTCATGTCCGTCATACATAACATTGTGGCTCAGAAATTAAATCTGTCTATTTTGAATACATCTGTACCGATGGTCCCTTTCAATGTGCCCCAATGGTTAATGGGTTCCAACAAGGAAATTTCAGGTTTGAATTATAAGGAGTTAAGGAGGGCGATAGCCTTCTTGCTAGAGTGGCCGCATGTTATGACTCCTTGTGGAATGATGGAGTTCATGGCAATGATATTGCCGGTGGCAGTGGCCTTGGAGTTGCAATCATCAATGTTGAAGGTGCAGTTTTTTGGAATGATTTATTCGTATGACCCTATGCTGTGTCATGTTGTTTTGATGATGTATTTGCATTTCTTAGATGCTTTTGATGGGCAAGAGGGAGAGATTTCCCGAAGGCTTTTGTTAATTTCAAGAGAAGCACAGCATTACTTGGTCTTTCGATTGCTAGCTATTCAGTGGTTGTTGGGTTTCAGTAAATTGATTTTCTGTAAAGAAGTTGGAAAAGCTAGGTCTGTGATCACATTATGCTCGGCGTTTTATCCGAATTTATTTGATCCGCTTGCTTTGAAAGCGTTAAAACTTGACCTCCTTGCGCTCTGCTCAATATGCGTTGATATCTTGAGATCGGGAGGTAGTTCACAGGAGGAAGTAGATTCAGTTAATCCAGTACAGCTCTTTGGAGACAGTCTTGTCTGTGTATCATCTTTCAAATGGTTACCTCCAGGGAGCACAGAAACAGCTGTCATGTTCCGTACCTTACATAAATTTGTGATTAGCTCGTCATCTCATTCTGATTATGATCCTTCTACAACAACATATCTGTTAGACTCCAAAATATTTTGTACCTTAGAGGTAATTCTAACTCTATCCTTGTTTTGCTTGCTGCCCATCTTATTGATATTTCAACAAAATTTCCACCTCCCCTGTGATTATGATGCCCTGTCAAAGTTGAATTTTATTGCTAGGGGTAAATTTTTTGCTAGATTTTGATACTGTATCAAAATGAAAAGAAAATGGAAAGCTGTGGGATAATGACAAGTCATGACATTTGAGATTTGATAGCATCGGGGTTTATTAGTTTTGGCTTAAGTTTGGGATACTTTAATTTCATGTTATTTGTACAATTTAGTTGGATATCAGGGCTATTGTTACTTATTATTCATATGTGCCAGAAGGGAGGACAGAAAATATTGTTTGGTGTATTTTCTTAAAAATCAGATATCGTGATTCTTGATGTAATAGAACAGAATAACTACTGGTGAATTCAGAGGCAACCGGTGGGGGTTTGCAACAGTAGCTTAATTTTCTTATGTTAGTTTTCATACTATATTATAATATAAAACCAGAATAGAGTCTGTTTTCTGAATGTGATGTCAATGATGGAAGATATGTTAATATTACAAACAAGGTTGTAAAATGACTGAGTTCCAGTATCCTGGAAAAATGGTATTGTGGTATTTAACTAGTTTTGGAAAATAGATTCTGAAAAAAGGTGGTCAAAAGTGATTTTCGAGAATAAATTTTGTGAAAAAAAGTGATAATATTTGAAAAAAGGTGATTAAAAGTGATTTTGGAGAATAGATTTTGTAGAAAAAAGTGATAATGTTTGGATAGTTGTTACCCTCTAACACTGTCATTATTCTTTTCAGAATCTGATCACCCTAGCTTGATGGAAAACCATAGTTTTGGCCTTGAAACTATGGCTTTGGTATAATTAATCAATTTTTGGATTGCATGAGGTGTTTGGCCATCTTTATCACAAACCATGATTTTCATTTTAAAAAAAAAAACACTTTTTTACCACATCCAAACACACATTGGTAGATTTCATTTGTAGTGGGTGTATTGTTTTCTGAATTTCTTGACAAGAAATGGGTTTGTCCAGCTGATCTTAGTGGTTTTGTAGCTGGCAAGCTTATGGATTTTGGAAGGTCAAAGAAGCTTGGAGTTTACTGGCACTGTGCAGTTCTTGTTGGTTTCCGGTGTCTTTAGTTAGAACAAAATGCCATGGTGTTTTTTATTAGCAATTTCTTCCATCAAGTCTTCTTTGGGAGAGGATTATTTTAATGACCTCTTGGTGGGTTTCTACAAACAGTTTCTTTTTGGGGAGTATCCTTCATGGACCTTCAAATGGATTGACGTCTTTTGCCTTGGAGCCTATGTTGTTTTCTTTTGTCTGGGCAGGATTTCATGGCCTACGTTATTTTTACCTTGGTCTATTATCTCATCTCATCAATATCTTGTTTCCCAAAGGAGAAAAAGCCCTGCTGGTTTAGGTCAGGTTGTTTGTATTTCTCCAGTCCTATTGATGAACCATGCTGGTAGGATAGTTAAAAATCATATAGAAGATTTACTACCCTTTACTGCCTTAGCAGTTTTCTTTTTGGCTACTTGATCATATGCTGAGGTCGTTTTTGTTCACCAAATTTTGGTTTTGTCCTTTGAGTTCCCGCTTTACATTTTCTATCTAATGAATGCTACTGGGGATTTAAAGAGAAAAATGGTTTCCATATCTCGCCGCCAACCCTTCCCCTTTTTATGGGTAATAATAGCAAGCCATAATTTATGAATTCCAGTTCTCTTTCTGCTAGTTTATAGTATGGGTTAAAGAACCACGCCTAGGCCCAAGTCTAAAAATCGATACCTGAGGATTTGTTATTGTCCTTCCTTCCATAGAATAAAATGTTAGGCTTGTGCTACGTGATTGAAATGGAAGCTAATATTATTATCATTTCTCTTTTGTTTCTTTTGAATGATAGTAACTTTTTTATTCTCTTTGGATTTGCATTATCATATGTGAATTTTGAATTAGCAAATACTAAATTTGAGTTTCGTTTTTCAGGGGATGCTTGTGAACATGATGTTGGATGGTTGGAGATTGGTTCCTGTGGTTGTTGCCTTTGTTGATCGTTTTCTCTCCTGTAAAAAGCATTCTTGGTTGGGAGAGCGTTTACTTCAGAAATTTGATGAGCATTTGCTTCCAAAATTGAGAGTGGATTATAAGTTGATTTCTTACTTCCCCTTATTTGATAGAATTTCTGAAAACGAAACAATACCTCCACTCAGATTGTTGGAGCTGCTCTCAAACTTCATGTTTTTCCTTGTCGAAAAACATGGCCCAGATACAGGAATGAAATCTTGGTCCCATGGTAGTAGGGTTCTTGGGATTTGTCGGACCATGCTGGTTCACCGACATAGTTCCAGATTGTTCCTTAGGTTATCTCGTATGCTTGCTTTCACTTGTCTCTTTTATCCTGATTTGGAAGTTCGTGATAATGCAAGGTAGTGACGGTGAATTGTTTGTTCTTTTTTGTTTACTATTGTTTGGGACTTGGGAGAATTACAATGAGGTCCCAAGAAAGGAAAACAATTACAAAACAAGTTCCAGAAGTTGTCATTTCCTATTCTGAAACTTGTCATTACAAGCCGCTTAAGCTGTTATTGGGATTTTTTATAATTATTTTTCTTTTTTGGGACCTTATTGTAGTTCTCTCTTATTGTTTTTCCCTTTGGTTTTGTATTGGTTGTGTGATATCCTTTCATCATCTTCCATTCTTGAAGTTCAAAATAGCTTGGAAAAGGTTCATAGGGCCTACAAAATGGTCGCTTATCTATTCTAATGTTTTCTGTTGCTTGTTTTTGCAGAATCTACTTGCGTATGCTGGTTTGCATTCCAGGGAAGAAGCTCAGAGACATCTTGAAACTTGGGGACTTGATCCATGGTGTCTCCCCATCTTCACAGTCAAGTTCTTTTTACAGCGTTCAGTCACCTCGACTTTCTCAAAAGTTCAAGACGTTTAGGGACTTATCATCCTGCATTCACCTTGAGCGTGTGATCCCTTTGCTTGTTAAACAATTTTGGTCACTGTCATTATCAAGTTTTGGGGTTAGCAACGACAAACCTGCCTATCTAGAGGGTGTCAAGGACAGTGAAGCCCCTGCTGAGGAAAATGAGTCTCCTGAAAGTTCTAATACCGAGACTATTCCTGAAATGGGAAGAATTAGCCAAACCCAAGAGCCACTGCGCGTGACAGATTCTAAAATTGCAGATATTTTGAACACATTGAGGAAGTACTTTTCCTGCATTCCTGACTTCAGATGTATGCCAGGACTCAGAGTCAAGATAAATTGTAGTTTGAGACTTGAGTCTAGTAATTTCATCCGCATGTTAGGAATCGATACCACTGCCTTGTCCTTGGAAGAGATAGATGCCCTTCCTGCTATATATGCTACTGTGTTAAAATTCTCATCTTCTGCACCTTATGGGCCTATTCCATCTTATCGCATACCTTTTCTTCTTGGTGAACGTTATGATAATAATACATCTCAGAATCTCTCAATTGTTCCTGTAGAAAATGGTGCCAAAGAAGATAAATTTAGAGCTTCTGTGGTGATCGAATTGGAGCCAAGGGAACCAACACCTGGTGTTGTTGATGTTCACATTGAAACCAATGCGGAAAACGGCCAGATCATTCAAGGTCAGCTTCGAGGAATTACTGTCGGCATAGAGGACATGTTTTTAAAGGCCATTGTTCCACCAGACATAGCAGAAGATGCAATACCTCGCTACAAATTAGACTTATTCACTGCTTTATGGGAGGCATGTGGGACGTCCTCCAACACTGGGCGGGAGACCTTTCCATTGAAAGGAAGCAAAGGAGTCGCAGCCATCAGTGGAACCCGATCTGTTAAGCTTCTTGATACCCCTGTAGCCTCTTTGGTCCAGGCAACTGAGCGCCACCTAGCATGCTATGTTGTGGGTGTGACTGGGGAGCCTCTTATTGATATTGTACGTGGCGGCGGCATCATCCAGAACATCATTTGGGATGATACTTCAGATGCTTCACATGATCCTGCTTCAGCTGCTAATTTTGATACGGGCCCACTTTTCCTGACTTACAAGGATGAGGATACCAAGGGGGGCGTTAGCAGTGCTAGAAAACGAAACTTGGGTCGTATTCTTATCTTAATAGTTCTTCCTCCAAGGTTTCATTTGCTTTTTCAAATGGAAGTCTGTGATGTTTCAACTTTAGTTCGAATTCGTACAGATCACTGGCCCAGCTTAGCTTACATCGATGATTATTTAGAAGCTTTGTATCTGTCGTAAGAGTTGTCTGCAGACCTGCATACGTCTGCACTTGAGCGTAGATTATTTTCACCAGCCACTCAGGTGTTGAAAATAGTAACCCATGTTGTTAATCCCTTTCGTTAAATTGTTTCAAACGAATGCAAGAGGGTAGTTGTTTTTTTGGCACCCAAATATGAACAGTGTAAATACGTTTTGATGAGATTCCCCCATCACATAGTGATGTATCCTCAGTCCATGTGTATCCTCCATTGTGGCCGAGGCCTAGCTTAGGAGAACTTTGAAAATATTTATGGTGTACTCTGGTGATTTGTACTATTGTTTTTTTTTTTTTTTGGGGTCTCAGTTGCAATGCGGATCACTTGGCCATCTTTGGTAGGAGGCAATGGCCTATGTGGTATGCGAATAGGAAAGAGATTGACGAGGTTAACGGCTTTGGCAGTGAGCAATACTCAAGTAGACTGACGGAATGACCTCCATTCCTTGGGAATGATTTTTTTTGGTGAGAAGGGAATGAAATTTTTTGGACCAATGCAAATCTGCCCACCAGTGCCTACCACAGCATGGAGGTTAAGTTCTATATCCTTGATCAACCTCCATCCACTAGGCATGAGGTGGATGCTGACGAAGGAAGACAATTCTCAACTGTCCTTGTTTGGTTATCTTGAGCTATTACCAATAGGGAAGCTTTATAAGATCTCAACTTGTATTTTTCTCTTTATGAAAATGAGTTTGTAAATTATCTCAATCAGCAGCTTATTGGTTACTCTTTTTTCAGCAAAGACATGTCTTTGTGAATATTGCTTGCTCAGGCACATATAATATTTTAAAAAAACAAAATCTTTCAATTAGTAGTAAATGATATAAATAGAAATTTTGGTATTTTAATACTACTTTGTTTGAATTGATGAGAGAGGAGGGGAGGGATTTTTTATGATTTGACATATGATTTGATAAGAGAGTGACAATTATCATCATTTACACACATAATATAAGATCAAAAAGATAATATGGGGATATTAAAAGGTAATTGTAAACATATTAGTCAAAACAAGTTAAAATACTATTTTTCTTCAAATTCTTCCAATTTGGAAGAGGAGAGCTATGAGGGGAGACAAGGGAAAATCTTAAAATATTTTCTCCCCTCTTAAAAATTTTAGCAACCCAAACAAGAGAAGGGGAGCAAAATCCCTCCTACCCACTCCTCTTTCCTCTTAAAAAGTTTTTCGATCGTTATCTTGTAATATTCAAAACTAGTGAGTATTCTTTGGCTTTTCTTCTAATTACATTGTTTTGTTAAAATTTATTCTTTGGCCTTTCTTCTACTTACATTGTTTTGTTAATATTTTATTTTGCTTTCCGCTCATCTTCCCATATTGACTGCTTACTAGTGAATGTGTGTGTTGATGTATTGTGTGTTGATGAGGTTAAAATAGAAAAGATAGAAAATCTATTTAAATTTTATAAGGTTAAAATAGTCAATTTTTATTAGCTTTCCTCCTAGTACCATTTTGTCCCCTTCCCTCCCCTTCAATCAATACAAACAAGAGATCATTAAAATATGTCATCTTACCAACAAGCTGTTGGTTGATATGGTGAGCAGTCTTACCTCTGTAAGGAGGAGAACACAAGTTCGAATCCTAAAAACACACTTATTATGATGACTTTAACCTTAATGCTCCTAGCCTGACAGAAATTAGTCTTAAACCCAAAGTGGCTTGAGTATACTTTGAATTACATGGAAAAAAATCTCGCCTCCCTTTCCTCTCTGTAGCCACCCTCTCATGCACTTTAGCTCCCTCCCCTTCATTAAAACCACTCTCCTCTCCTCCTTTCTATGAAACCAAACACAACGTAAGGGAAAATTATAATGAAAGAGCAGGAACAAAAAATATTTATTTCAAAGGAGCCTAAAAATCCTAATTTTTTAAAAGATCAAACACCAAATTATACATTTAAAAATGCTAAATTACCCCTTGTTAAATCCCCTCCACAACTCACACGTTCCTCTTAGACAATTACCAACAGGGGGTATTAGTGAAAGTTCTTCTGCAGGATCTATCCCTTACAGCACCATCGTCAATGTTGATTTGTTTTATTGCAAAGGTATAATGGCAGAAGCATAGAGTTTCCGAAGAAAGATTGTGAAGTCAACATCGAAATGCTTTTTGGAGAGAGAATTTAAAAAATATTGCTGGATAAAAACGACTTGAATTAACTATGCCCCACTGCTGTATATTTTTGTTGGGAAAACTAGCAATGACTCCCCGTGCGATGCACGGGAAGAATTTACTTCAATGCAATTAATTACTCCCTCCAGTTTTATTTATAAGTTTTATTTTTAGAAAAATGTCTGATCCAAAATATAAATTTCATTCTTGAGTTTGTCTAAATATTTATTATTTGTTTCCTATTTTGCATACTCCCTCCATCTCATTAATATTACCCTCATATACTCTCTTTCATCATTTTTTTATTTATTGTTTTTCTTATTTACTCTCTTAATAAATAAGGACAAATTTTAAAAAAAATTTCTACCTCATTTATTATTTTTAACTAATTTTAACTGCTAGTTTATTAAATATGATTCGATTATTTAAAGCTTATATATAGAACCAGAGGGAGTAATAATCTCAATTCATTATAATCTTCACAACTCCAAATTATCAACACAATATCATTGTAATCTATGCACCAAAAATGCTACAATCACCTTCGTATAACTAAATCTCAACTCAATCTCAATAACCTTGTACTTCCTAAAAATCAAACCTTACCAATAAAATCTTTGTTCACAAATAGTAAATACAAAAACAATTATATCACTTAAAGAAAAAAATTACTATATAACATACTTTCTATTTTACTTGAATCGTAAGTGGTCAAATAGATTTTCTAAAAGCCAATTTCATCATGTCACAATAACTATCAACAGTAAGCATCACAAGCGCAAAATTATACACATATTGGTTATCCAACTTCCTTACATACAATCTCAATGTTTCCATCAAATATCAAATAATTATTCAATTTGTTGTATGAAAATTTCGAAACACCTCTGTTTATCAATATTGGTAGTTCTTGGCCTTTGTTGTCCCTATCATGCAAAAAAAAAATCTTCATCATTCAATACTTTTCACCCATAAAAGAACATCATATAGTTGGAAACCTTAATTTTTATTAACAGTAAGCATCACAAGCCCATATAGCTTAATAATTGCTCTTAATTTTAATGGTAATTGCAAATGAAAGAGTAATTAATTGAAAACTCTCTTCTTTTTCATACAGAAAGGCACATGACTATTATTAGAAGGATTCACGTACATTCAAGGCATTAGATGCTTTTGATTTGCATTTGATCTGCTCAATATTATAACTTTAATTACAAATTTGATTACCAAGATGAGTAAAACAATAAAGAAATCTTGAGCAATTTTGTTTCATTTGTATGTGCCTTAAAGAAGGGACCGGTGAATTTTGGTTTTTGAAACCTGTGTTCCTAGAAAACCAAAATGCTTGCCTTAGAAACTTTATCAGAAACCAATGACAGATCAGACTTAGGACATATGCAGATCCTGTAAAGATTACAAATACTCAACTAATAGATCCTGGTAGGCCGAATTCAATCCAAGAATTTGAGGGATATCTGTCACAATCCTACAGTCATCATCTCTCCTCTGTAAGAACGCCATATGAGGAAGTGGATAATAGCTTCAATATAAATATGATAATTAGTAAATCCAAGATTTAACAATTACAGCATGAAGAGATAGAAAAGAAAGCACAAAAAGCCGCACAACAAAATCGCAAGTGAGATCTTTGCCCAAAGTGCACATTGAAATAAATAGGTATGTGGCCGAAATCCCATTTCCATCATTCCATGAATCCCTCAAGAAATCCCTGCACTACCTGCTATTACATAAGTGGCGCATGCTGAAATAATAATTCCCCACAGCTTGTAATATCTAAAACCAACGGGTAAATCCTTCTAGCCCTGCTAGCCCCAAATAGATACAGATAGATGGCCATACTTTGCTTTTTCATAATTAAAAGAATTGAATCGTCTTCTCATTCCTTCGTGTATATATGGCTTTAATCACTACCTTTTATTATTACCAGATATTTTGGTAACCAATATAGCGGATCACATAACAGGATAAACTATAATACTTGTTCCAGTAAAATTATCATACCAATGCATATAGGATGAATGAAGGTCAATAATCACATGAGAGGGGGAAAAAAACTAAATAAAAATAAATGAACCGTCTTGAAATTAATTGGCAAATAACATCCACACTCGTCTTGTTTTTATTTGAATGGCAACACTGAGATACATAGGAGTGGTTGATTCTTTCATTATTACCATCGGATACATCAAGCAATAAAAGTAAGAAATTTCGGAAGGTCAAGCATACTGAATAGCAAGTCTGACATTAACTGTCGTGCAAGTAATGTTCATTGAGTTTCCAAAGAGTATTTGGTTTTGTTTTGATTGGCATCACTTTGCAGCAGGAGTTACTTGTCAATCATGATAATAACATGCATGAGAATTTCAGAACTTCTGGGATTGTGTATCACCAACTCTGCACAAGTATGGTTTAGTTCATAGCAAATAGGCAAGCTTAACTCACTCATTGATCTCATCCATTCAAAGAGCAACATTCAAACCGTCACGTGTGGCATTAACTCGGAGATAAAACAGTATAAGATCATTACACCATATCTGAATTCTCTGAAGAATCAAGGATGATATCTTTGGCAATCTTTCTGGCATTTTCGTATGGACTTATTGGGAACTGAGATTCGGAAGCACACCTTTGGCCCAAAAACAAAGATATAGAAGAACACCAGTGTCAACACTATGTACCCACTGGCATCACCGAACAACAGAATCAAAACATTAAAACTTAGACTTTTCAGCCACCATGGAAAATGAAAAAGTAAAATATGTCTTAGTTTTTTTTTTTATTCATCTTCAAATTTAGTGGCTTAGCACATTACCGTGCATACCATTATATTAGTCAACAGCAGCCAAAGTTGTACAAGGAAACAAAAAACAGAAAAATAACGTGATTAAGAAATTTACCAGTCATCTTCCTCTTCCTCTCGACTTGATAGATACAACAAATGCCTAGTAATAACAGCACGGAGATTGCACCCAAAGATGAGAAAATTATTATTGTCAGCTTCTTCTTGCTCACATTCTTCCTCTTCATGGTTGAATATGATTAAACCAGGAAAAAGAGAAGAGTAAAAATAAATACCTATACATTCAAGGAATTCATAGAACTACACAAACTAAGACCTCCCCTCCCTCTAAAGTAGTTTGAATAAAAATCCTCTTTCATTGTTCGGTCCTCTCTCCATGTACTGAGTCTCTTTATTCTCAAAAAAATTGGTAAATCATCCGTATATGCTTCAAAAGCAGGATTTTTATTCAGCAACCATCCCTACTGACTAAATGGGAGTTATAATAAAACAAATAGTACCATTCCCGTGGAAGAAATGTATTGATGGAAAGGAAGGAGAAGGATGCCTTTCTAACTAATTGGCGGCGGCGACAGCTGCGTAATAGAGCCGGTAATATGGGTTGGACTCGCGGGTCCAACCCGCCAACCCGTCAAAAATGGCGGGTTAGGGTTGGCCAAAAGCCAACCCGCCACTACCTTAAAAAATATAACCCGCACCGCCATAACCCTAACCCGCGCCGGGTTGGCGCGGGCCAACCCGCGGGTTAACCCACCTTTTTTTTTAAAAAAAAAAGATAACAAAGACAAAAGTAAAACAAATTTTTACTTCAAACTTTATTGTCATTAGAAATAATTAGATAAATAAGGTTATTCAATATTGCTCATTGGTTTCATTGAAAAAAAAATGTGTGAACTTGTGTATTATCATGTTGAAAAATTGGACAATCATATACTATTTGTATTTTATTGTGTTGTAATTTTTATTTGGATGTTTCTAATATTTTATATCATTTTTAGTATTTTTATTTTATATTATATATAATTGCTAACATTTAAAAAAATAAGAAAATTTAAAAAAAACAATAAAAATAAAAATAAAAATTTTGGCGGGTTGGTGGGTTAGCCCGCCAACCCATCTTGGCGGGTTGGTGGGTTAGCCCGCCAACCCATCTTGGCGGGTTAGGGTTGGCAAAATGCCAATCCTCCAGAAAACGGGCCTTTTGAGCCCGCACCGAACAACCCACAACCCGCTACAGGTCAACCCACAACTCGCGGGTTGGCCTGTTTTACCAGCCCTGCTGCGTAAGGTAGTAGCTAGACCAATCCTACCTCTTCCTGACAATGAAGAAGAGAGGGAGAAGGTTTTGATGCAAAATACCCTATGAGTAGCAATGGCAATGAACCGGAGCGACAACAGAGGAATGATTTCCTGCCGCAACGTAATGAAAGTTGAGTTCGACAAGCTTATTGCAGAATAGTGAAGCTTCAGTAAGGAATAGAAGATGATACAAGCAGAAAAAGATGAAGAATAAAAAGAAAGAATTATCAAATGAACTTGAAAATGTATTGACGGAAGCAGCATGGACGGCTCTTGAAAATGGGGTATTTACAATCTAGGGAGAGGATAAAGCTTCCGTTTGAACATGAGAATGAAAACCCCTTTGAAAAGAAAATTTGCCTCACATCGGGAAGGAAAAATTCAGTGAATGAACAATGGAGGAAGGACGAGCTCGAACGTGTGCCCTAGCGATAATGTAAAAAGAAGAACCAAAGAAGGGATAATGAATCAATGTGGATGGAGGGAATTTCAAATTTTGAAATTCAAATCTGCCAAATGTGCGCCCTGGTGATGAAGCCACAAAAATAGAGCCGGCACTGTTCATTAAGTCAACACTGTTCATAGAACAGTAAAATGAGAGAGGAGCCGTAATGAAGAGGACATTGGCTCGGCTTGACACTGATTTTTATTTATTATATAGGTTGATTAGGAATAAATTCGTAATTTAGAAATTAATTAGCAAATGATTCTTAAGAATTTTGTACAGCTTAATTTTTTATGTGTGCAACTTAACTTATTTTATATACAATCATTTTTCATTTTGTAACGTCTTCTTTTTTGCAACTAAACTTTTTTTGTGTGCAATCCACCTTACCTAAATATAAATTATTTCTAATATTTTGTGCAAACGATTATTCTTTTGTGTAATTTAATTTTCTTTGTACACAGTCCATCTTTTTTTCTGCCACATTTTTTTGAACAACTAAACTTTTTTTGGTGTGTTTATAATTCATCTCACGTATGTGTAAATTGGTTTCAAGAAATGCTATTAAGGGAGTGTTTGGATAAAAACTAAACCATGGTTTCAGAAGTGCTTTTACGGATTACGAAGTAAATATGTGGAGGAGATTAAGGGTGTGTTTGGGTGACACCCCAAACCATGGTTTGGGGACCCAAACCATGGTTTGGGGAATAGATCACCCAAACACCCCCCCTAAAAACCAAAACCATGGTTTTGGGTCAAAACCATGGTTTTGGCTCCAAAACCATGGTTTTGGAAAAAGCAAAATTTTTTTGCTTTTGGAGAAAAAAGGGAGAGTGTGAGGGCCTATATGATATGTATCTTGTTATTTTTTTATAAATATATTTTTTATAAACATATTCAATCTTATATTTTATAAATATATATACATATTAATTATTTATTAATTATATTATCTTATGTATTATTAATTATGTTGGTAAAAAATATATTATTAACAATTTTATTCCTTCAAATTAAAATATATCATAAAATCTATTTTTTTTGTAATTATCATATTAACTTTTTTTTTTTTTTAGTAATTTGTATATATAAAAAGTGCTTCTGATAACAACTATCCAAACACTCTCACTTCTCAGAATTACTTTTTTACAAAATCTATTCTTCACATAATCTATTCTCCCCAGAATCTATTCTCCAGAATCACTTTTCCAAACCACGGTTTGGTTTCATCCAAACACACCCTAACTCGTTTTGCAGAAAAGTGCTTCTGAAACCATGGTTTTGGAACACGCAAACAGAGCCTAAGTTGAGTGCCATAAGAATTGTTGCTTGCTGGACGGTATGGTGCGAATTTGAGGAGAGGAAAGGGTAAATGCAATCGGATGGTTCTTTTAAATGATTGTCTATTCGTTATATTTTGGTTGTCTAATATAATTAGAATTTTAACGGACCTTTGCCATAAATATTGATTATTCTAGGTCTTTCTGCTTAATTTTTCCTTTTTTAATCTTATCCGCTGAGAAATAAATTTGATTTTGTTTGGCGAACGCATAAATTTTAATTTCTTACCGAAAATAAAAGTAAATAATACGTAAACTATTCAATTTAATTATCATCACTTAATTTATTTTTATAATAATAAATATGCAAAAGTTATTCTCATCAATAAAATCATCACGGGTTAAAGTGTAAATTTGTCTCAAAAGTTTTCACTTAAGGTATGCATCTTAAATCTGTCCTGAAGGTTTAACAATTTTTTCCCTTGCTGTTGAAAAACTCACATTGACTACTCAAACAGTGATATTGACTATTAATATTTTTAACGATATATGACAATATTGTTATGATTTTAAATCTTTGATACAAATTTATATCTCAAAAATTTTCGAGTGTTAAAAACTTTCAGAACAAATTTACACTTTAACCATAAAATCATTATGATATAATTCCTAAAATTTTTTTAGGGGAAATCCCCATAAAATTTTCTTGAAATAATCAAATCCCAACTCATACTGAGATATATGAATATCTTTGACATATGATTTGATAAGAGAATGACAATTATCATCCCTTACACACATGATGTAAGATCAGAAAGATAATATAGGGATATTAAAAACTAATTATAAACATATTAATCAAAATAAGCTAAAATATTACTATTTTCCTTTCAAATTCTTCCAATTTGGAATAGGAGAGTTATGAGAGGAGATGAGGAAAAATTTTAAAATGTTTTCTCCCATATTAAAAATTTCAGCAACCCAAACAAGAGGAGGGGAGCAAAATCCCTCCTACCCACTCCTCTTTCCTCTTAAAAATTTTTCTATCGTCATCTTGTGATATTCAGAACTAGTGAGTATTCTTTGGCCTTTCTTCTAATTACATTGTTTTGTTAATATTTTATTTTGCTTTCCACTCATTTTCCCATATTGACTGCTTACTTGTGAATATGCGCGTGATGATGTGTTGAGTGTTTATACATATTTATGTCTTGATAAAATAGAAAGGATGGAAAATCCATTTAAATTTTATAAGGTTAAAATAGTTAATTTGTATTATCTTCCCTCCTAGTATCTTTTTCTCCTCTTCCCTCCCCTTCAGTCAATACAAAATAAGGGATCATTAAAATATCTCCTCTCACTAATAAGCTGTTGGTTGAGATGGTAAGCAGTTTTATTCCATTAAGGAGGAGAACAGAAGTTCGAATCCGGAAAATGTAGTTGTTAGGAGGACTTCAACCTTAATGCTCTTAGCCTGATAGAAATTAGTCTTAAATTCAAAGTGGTTTGAGTATACTCTAAATTACACTGAAAAAAAAATCTCCCCTCCTTTTCCCCTCTGTAGCTGCCCTCTCATGCACTTTAGCTTCCTCCCCTTCTTTAAAACCACTCTCCTCTCCTCCATTCTGTCAAACCAAACACAAAGTAAGGGAAAATTATAATGGAAGAGCAGGAAGAAAAAATATTTATTACAAAGGAGCCTAAAAATCCTAATTTTTTAAAAGATCAAATACCAAATTATACATTTAAAAATGCTAAATTACCCCTTGTTAAATCCCACATTTTCTCTCCACAACTCACACGTTCCTCTTAGACAATTACCAACCGGGGGCATTAGTTAAAGTTCTTCTGCAGGATCTGTTCCTCACAACACCATCTATATTCGTCAATGTTGATTTGTTTTATTATTGCAAAGGTATAATGGCAGAAGCATAGAGTTTCCGAAGAAAGATTGTGAAGTCAACATCGAAATGCTTTTTGGAGAGAGAATTTAAAAAATATTGCAGGATAAAAGCGACTTGAATTAACTATGCCCCACTGCTGTATATTTTTGTTGGGAAAATTAGGAATAAATTCGTAATTTAGAAATTAACTAGCAAATGATTCTCAAAAATTTTGTGCAGCTTAACTTCTCTTATGTGCAATCATTTTTTGCTATGCGACATCTTCTTTTTATGCAACTGAAATAAATTAGTTCTAATATTTTGAGCAAATGATTATTTTTTTTGTAATTTAACTTCCGTTGTGGACAGTCCATCTTTTCTTCTGCCACTTTTTTTTTTGGGTGTATAATTCATGTCACGTATGTGTAAAAATGGTTTCAAGAAATGCTATTACGTTGAGTGCCATAAGAATTGTTGCTTGCTGGACAGTATGGTGCGAATTTGAGGAGAGGAAAAGGTAAATGCAATTGGATGGTTCTTTTAAATAATTGTCCATTCTTTATATTTTGGTTGTCCAATACAGTTATAATTTTAATGGATCTTTGCCATAAATATTGATTATTCTAGGTCTTTATGCTTAAATTTTCCTTTTTTTTTAATCTTATCAGCTAAGAAATAAATTTGATTTTGTTTGGTGACCGCATAAATTTCTTACGGAAAATAAAAGTCAATAATATGTAGACTATTCAATTTAATTATCATCACTTAATTTATTTTTGTAATAATAAATATGCAAAAAGTCATTCTCATCAATAAAAGCATCATAGGTTAAGATGTAAATTTATCTCAGAAGTTTTCACTTAGACTATACATCCTAAATCTGTCATGAAAGTGTAATAATTTTACCCCTTAACATTGGAAAGCTAATGTTGACCACTAAAACAATGACATTAACCATTAACATCTTTAACAATATACTACCTCCTGTCCTTATTATAAGACCCCGTTTGACTTTTTGTTTGGTCCTAATTATAAGACCCCAATCCATTTTGTCTCTCATATTTATACATTTTTTTCCAAGATAATCCTTCTAATAATGATAGTTCTAGCCAATATACTTAATTAGCAAGGATATTTTAGGAATGACAACACTTATTTATTACAAATAACTAACTTAACTTACTTCCTTAATTTCCTCAAATAAGTCAACTGGGTCTTATAATTAGGACCGGAGGTAGTATAATAACATTGCTATGATTTTAAACTTTTGATGGAAATTTACATCCAAAAAATTTCTAAATGCTGCAAACTTTCATAACAAACTTGCACGCTAACCCTAAAATCATAACCATTTAACTCCTTAAAAAACTTTTGGGGGAAATCCCAATAAAATTTTCTTGAAAAATCCCAACTAAAACTCAGATGTATAAATATCTTTGCATGAATTATTAACATTTCTCAAACAATGTACAACTTTTTGTTGAATAGAAAAAATTCTTAATACATTTACAATAATGAAGAGAATGAAGAAAGAAAAAGAAGGAAGAAATCGCAGCAAGAAAGCCTTTGAAAGATCCAGTGAGCAACTAGAAGGAATGGTAAAACAGATGCCCCCACCACCTTATAGGACACCATCTTTTAAGTAGGGGACAGAGCTGATACGAGCTGGAATTCACCTCCGGAGGGCTCTGTTCGTGTTTTAATGTGAATGGATCAAGAGCCAGATTTGGAGACGCCACACGAGGTGGGCTCATCCGGGATGAACCATGGTTGCAGAAATCCAAGCAATACGCTGGTTAAGAAGTGCGTAAACAGATGGGAAGGGATTTGGGATGGTTCAACTACTCTGAACTCTATCTCTAAATCTCTAAGCCACTAAATCCCAATTTATCTGATGCTGTGCTTGAATCTTCACTTCAATTTCATTCTTAATTTAATCACAATTTGACATATTAATTCTTAACCTACTGTCTTAATCGGTTCATTTACCCATCTGAATTTTAGTATTTTGATGTATTCAAGTTCCTCACTGATCTTCAAATGAATCGGCATCTTCTAACTAGGAGCTTATGCTATTTTCTTTTCTCTTCTTCTTTATTTTTTTTTGGTTTTGGCTTGGAGAAGATATCATGTGCTTTGTTTTTGTACCTTGAACAACTGAGATAATTAGAATACATTAGATTTGAGACTTGGGCTCTGTTTGGGTGCTCCAAAACCGTGGTTTCAGAAGCACTTTTCCGCAAAACGAGATAAACTCCTCCACATATTTACTTCGTAATCCGTAAAAGCACTTCTGAAACCATGATTTGGTTTTTATCCAAACACTCCCTTGATAGCATTGAAGTTTATTACTTTTGACTTAGGTTTGGGATATTTTATTTTCACATCATTTACACAATTTTGTTGGATAGCTGGGCTATTTTTCCTCATTATTTATATATGTCAGAAGGGAGGATAAAAAAGCAACTGTTTAATGTCAATTTGAAATTTGTTAAAATACTTTACGATGTTGTCATTACAAGCTCAATTGACGCATTTCAGCTCAATTGCAGGAAATATGCATTTGTTGACATTCAAGGAATTTATGTCATTTTTTCACGTTTTTATAATGCCAATTTAAGCTTTTCCTCTTCTGTCATTTGTAACTGTTTGATACCAATGTGAAGTTCAGTATTTTTAGCGTTTATGCACTTTTATGCTAATTCGAAAATTGGTGCTACAAGCTAAGGAGCTTAATATCAATTTTCCCGAGAAAAGATGAGACCAAAGTTAACTCCCTTGCCCACTTCCGTAGTTACTGTTTCTAGCCGGATCTTCCCGTCTTCCTGATTCGGCGAATAGGTTTTCATTCTCTCTCTTCTCCTCTGCTGAACCGGATACACTTGCAACACATAAATACAGAAAGTTTTTTCTCACCAAAGGGTCTCTCTATTTTTAATTATTTTTCACTTCGTTATTATAATCAAATTCGGATAATCAGATTCTTTCTCACTGTGCTGCTTCATCCGGAGTACTTCACTCAGTTTAGGGCTTTTCTACTTTCTTGCAATACGATTTGTATTCTGGTTACTCGATCTGAGCATGGAAGTCCGAGATTTGACATTATTGCCTTCCTCTGCGTCAACGACCCTACCTGCCCCTAGCCACGATGGTTCTTCGCCGGTTGATGCCTCCGACGATGCTTCTTTCTCGGTCACCGTTGCGCTGGCAAAAGACGCTGCCTTGCATTTTCAGTCGGGCAAGTTTGCCGAATGTGTTGAAGTCTTGAAGCAGCTCTTGCAGATGCAACAAGACGATCCCAAGGTCATTTTTCTTTCTATTTTTGCATGCATATGGATGGCTGGTCGTACCGACGTCATTAACTTTGCTGCCTGCTTTCATTTTTCCTCTGGACGAAATAATGGTGGAAATGGTTGACTCTCTTTATTGTTATCCACTTAAGCATTTCCATTTACATTTCTTTCTGGATGGTTTTGACAAGACTCAATTCTGTTCACCTGTCCAGATGTTAGTTGATGCCATGGTATGTTCTTCCCCTTGCCTTCTCTGGCTGGTGGTGGTCTTTCGTTGATTCATTAGTTCAATTTTTTGTAAGTGACAAAATTCAATCTTGGTAAATCCCTGTCGTACTAGCTGGCGGGCGCATGCTGTGAAATTTCTGTTGCTATACATGCAAATGCGAATTGATATAGATCTGTCTGGGGGGAAGCACGTGAAAAATGACTGAATATGAAGTATTATTTAGTTTGAAATGTTTGTATTGGGGAATGCCTCTGTATTTTCCAGGGAGAAAGATGTTAGATTTCCGGGGGCTCTGTTCTTCTTCAAACTTCAAAAAAAGTAGGTTGGACTTTTAGAAAAAGAACATATATTGAATCTAAAGTGGATGCAGGAGTAATTTCACCAGAAAAATTTGGAGCCTGTATTCTGTTCAAGGGCTCACTTATGATTTGTTTGCATGCATAACACTAACCAGATAAATATCCAC
Organism: Neltuma alba; assembly: GCF_004799145.2. NCBI lineage: Eukaryota > Viridiplantae > Streptophyta > Magnoliopsida > Fabales > Fabaceae > Neltuma > Neltuma alba. Next base: position 65,612 of record NW_021636509.1, read on the forward strand.
TTTCCTTGGACTTGGAGTCGTTGTGGCTTTGCGTTGTCGTTTCTATGCGTACTTGTAAAAGAATCCTGCAAATGGATTAGGTTGTAATTTGATCAATATTTTAAAATAATTGAAGGAGCTTCAATTGGATTAACTATGGCCATGAAGTTGGTTTTTTTTTTTTTTTTGGGCCAGAATGAGAACAGATAATAAGCACTATGAACTTTTTGGTGTTTTAGAATGCTTGGAGCTGCCCTCTGTGCTGTAGTCATCAAGAATCTATTGTCTCTTTTCTTGGGAGCCATATCTTAATTTCTCATTGATATTAGAAATATTTGTTATCATTCATATCCCAGTCTGTTTCATACAATTTAGGTGGACCATCATGGTGGGATCATGGGTTAATACAACCCACGAAGTCTGCTATCCTATTCTCCAAATATATAAGATTTTAAATTTAAATGCTAATATTTCAGGTCTTTCATAATATTGCAATTACGAAATCCTTCCAAGATGGTTCCTTGAATCCCCAGAAGTTGCTTGAAGTGCTTAATTGTGTGAAGGTAAGCTATCTCCTCCTCTTCTTCCTCATTTTCTTCATTCTCTCCTTGTGGTTTACTTGGAAGTGTTGGCTTTGTTGTCATTTTCTTTTTTATTTTTCCATATTTTTCTTTTTGGGTTGGTTGGCTTGCCAGTGAAATTAATTTGTTTCTTTTCTTTTTTAGTTTGGGATGTTAGGATTTTTCCCCTGGGGAAAAGTGAGTTTTAACAATGGTTTTATTTTGTGGTTTTCCTAGCACTAGGTGAGAAAGGGTATATAATTATGTTTACATCATTACCAAATTAAAAGTGATAATGACAAATTCATATGGTGATAGCTTTGGCCTAAATTTTGGATTCTGCAAACTCAAAAATTGGCCGACTCAAAATATCAGTAGTCTATGAGCCTTTACGCAATACGCAGGTGAATGCATTTTTCTTTTTGTTATGGGCAGGGGGCTTTGAAATTTCTGTACGGGAACTTGGTTGAAAATGGGAGGATGCATGTCTAAAATTTTACCATATACCTTGGTCTAGATTGATCTTAAATAGCTGGCTGCTTCACATGACTGTAAATTTTGGACTTGAAGTAGATTTTTTTTCGTTTGAATAGGAGAGCTGCAGAGATGGGAAATTTCTAGTATCCGGTTGGCTGATAGACATAAATATTTATGCCAACCATTAACTATGAAATTCTCTCTTCTGTGGTTTTTAGTTTTATGATATAATATTTATGGATGGACGTGCGCCTGTGCATACTGAGACCTGAATAATGTACTTTTAAGTTAGGGAACACAGCTGTATGAGGCTTGAGTATTATTTTTCTCACTGAATCTTGAGTTGAATGATTGCAGAAGACAAGGGTCCTCGAATATTGGTGACAATCTTTCTGCTCACACATTGAGTCTGTCAGGATGTTGATGTCCATTTTTATTTCCAATCTGCCCTTAAACTATGAATCAAATGAAGATTGGTTAAAATTTAGGGTTTTGAAACTTGATTTGTCCTAATTTGCGCCATCTGCATTTTGTTTTGTTTCTTTGAAGTTTTCATTTCTATTTAGTTGTAGTCACGTTTTTTGTTTTGGCCGCTTATTTAGTTGTGCTTACTACTGCATCTTGTTACTGCCATTGGTTTAGAGAAAGTGTGATGAGCTTGCTCGGGCTTCTGGAGAACATGGAGAGTCAGTTAAGAATGTTGGAAACAAAGTTGTTTTGGGATCCAAAGGAAGTAATGCTTTGTCACATCAGTTTTCAGGTGCACATAGCACCACTACAACATATACGGATGGGTTTGACTCATCTGTGGCAATACTAAATATTGTACGTTGGTTACTCTTTATTACTTGAAAAATTTGTTTTCAAAATATCTATATATTTCAATTTGGGCATATAAATTTATTTGTGTATATATATATTTTTTTGCTTTTTGTGATTTTAATCTCTATAGGCCATCATTTGGTACCATCTCCACGAGTATAGAAAGACATTATCAGTTTTGGAACCCCTCTATCAAAATATTGAACCCATAGATGAGGTATATCAAGAATTGATTAAATGTTGTATTGTTCTGGAAGTTGCAATGTGTTGACTGCCTTGGTTTTGTATTTTTCTGGGTTCTCTTTCAAAAAGCAGACAACAGCTCTACACGTATGCCTGCTGCTGCTTGATGCTAGCCTTGCTTGCTGTGATGCATCAAAATCAGCTGTAAGTTATATTTTATAATTAAACTAGTTCATTTGTTGAGGCCTTTGTCATTTATATATATATATATATATATATTTTTTTTTTTCAGAATTATTACCAGGGACTGGAAGTGTTATTAATGAGGTGTTGACCCTGAGTTGTATATGTTAGGTGGTGTAGGTATATGAACATTTGAGTATTGAGTGAGACTGAGTTTTTATTTTTGAAATATACTGTGATATAAGTATTACTTATATACTTGTGAGTTTATTTTGTGTCCACTGTGTCAAGGTCAAGCAAGCATAGCAAGTATAACGAGAGTAATCATTCATAAAAATGACAAACATATTTTAAACATTGTTCGATATGGTATTTATAATTGTGTATAATATGGGTTATGAATATTCCAAGAGTTATTGTGATTTGTGAAGAAACAAAGGAATATACTAGGGGAATTTTTTCTTCACATTCCAGATCATGAGCATATTTTGATGAGATTTTGATGATCAGCTAAGTACATTTGTTAGTAAAAATATTTTCTGGGCATAAAATGACTGAGTGCTTATAGAATTTTTTTTCCTATTTAGCTTTTCAGAAGTGCGAAGTTCTGATGGTGGAATCTGTTTTATTAGGATGTTTTGTCTTATTTGGAAAGGGCATTTAGTCTTAGTAATGCGAGTCAAGGCGACAATGGAAACACAGCACAGCAACAATCTGCAAACCTAATCACCAAGTCTTCATCAATCCCTAGTGGTCCATCAGCTGCAGATACATCTAGTTCTGATCTGGGGCCTGCTGCTAATGCATCTGAAAATAATCTGTCTAGGGCTTTTTCTGAAGAGGCCCTTGGTTATGAAGCCCTGATGCTGGATATGGGTGGACAGAATTTAACCAGCCCAGCTGGCTTATCATCAAATGATCTATCAATGGCATTGGTTGATAGGTTTTCTAATGTTGAGTTGAAGCTTAAACTCCAACTTTACAAGGTTGAATTTTTGCTGCTAACCAGGAATTTGAAGCTAGCCAAACGTGAAGTGAAGCTCGCTATGAACATTGCACGTGGAAGAGATTCTTCAATGGCTCTTCTTTTGAAATCTCAGCTTGAATATGCTCGTCATAACCACCGCAAAGCAATCAAGCTATTGATGGTATCAAACAACAGGACTGACCCTGCATTTTTGAGCATTTTCCACAACAATCTTGGTTGCATTTACTATCAGCTTGGGAAATACCAGACATCATCTTTGTTTTTCTCTAAGGCATTGACAAATTGTTCGTCCCTTAGGAAGAACCAACCGCTAAAGATGCCCACTTTTTCTCAGGATAACGCCCTTCTTATAGTATATAATTGTGGTATGCAGTACTTGGCTTGTGGAAAGCCATTACTTGCTGCTCGCTGTTTTCAGAAGTCTAGTATGGTCTTCTACAATAAGCCTCTCTTGTGGCTTCGGCTCGCTGAATGCTGTCTGATGGCTTTGGAAAAGGGCCTAATTAAATCAAGCCGTGTTTTACCAACAAGATTGGAAGTTGGAGTTCATGTTGTTGGGAAGGGAAAATGGAGGCAACTTGTACTGAACAATGAGATTCCGAGAAATGGATGTGCAGAGTTGCTTGACAGATATGATTGTCATCTCAAAAATGATGTGCAGCTGAATTTATCGATGTCTCTGGCCCGGCAGTTCCTGTTAAATGTCCTGTACTTGCTGGATTCCAACAAGACGGATAATTTAAAGTCTGGCTTGCCTTTCAATTCGTTAAGTGAGGAAAATCATTCAGGTGATGTGTCATCCGGCAATTCAAACAATAAGAATTTACTCGGAATCAATTTCAAGGCATTTTCATTAGCATTAAGCTTAGGTCAGGCTAATTCAAATGGGGACGTGAAAGAGCAAAAGGGAGGTACTAATCAGGAGGTCATTCAGAGCTCCCTGTCCCATTATGAAGATATGTGCAGAAGAGAAAATTTATTGATTAAGCAGGTAGCGCTTGCTAACCTGGCATATGTGGAATTGGAATTAGACAACCCTGTTAAGGCACTGTCAGTTGCAACATCTCTTCTGGAACTTCCAGAATGCTCTAGAATTTATCTCTTTCTAGGCCATGTTTATTCAGCAGAGGCACTCTGCTTGCTAAATAGACCAAAAGAAGCTGCCGAGCATTTGTCAATTTATTTGTCTGGGGGATACGCTATTGAATTGCCTTTCAGTCAAGATGACTGCAAGAAATGGCAGGTGGAGAGAACTGCTGAATTTGAAGATGGAACTGCAGGATCTGCGCCAGCCAACATTTCTTCATCTGACGATTTTCAACGTATAGATTTTCTTAAGCCAGAAGAGGCCCGTGGGATAATTTATGCAAATTTTGCGGCATTATCTGCAATGCAGGGTGAGTTAGACCAAGCCCATCAATTAGTTGCCCAGGCGTTATCCATATTGCCAAACAGTCCTGAAGCCACAATTACTGCAATTTATGTAGATCTCTTGCTTGGTAAGCCGAAAGAAGCTTTATCCAAATTAAAACAATGTAGCCGCGTTAGATTCCTTCCCAGTGCAATTACATTGAATAAGTCTTAGAGTCTGTTTTATTCATGGGCTTTATCATTTTTTGCTGATCTTCTCACAGCTAGTTAGCAGGTAGCTTAATCTTTTCCATAGCTTTTGTACCATGTATATAAGTTAAGCGATTCAGAGAATAATTTTTTGATTTATTCCTTTATTATAATTTTCAAATTCAAATTTAGGAGTCTCATTCATAGGTGTGGTGGCTGTCTTTTAATTTTTGCTGCGGCCACCCTGGAAATTTGAGGTGTACTTTTTTTTTGGTCGAGTTGTGTTTTACAGGCTAATTTAGTTTATATGTGAAGTAGAGGTCGTGCTAACATTGAGAAAGAACAGGAAATTTGATAAATCTTGTTTGAATCTAATTCCATTCTTATTTTCTGACATCAGAGGCTTGACTGTGTCTTATTTTCGAATCCTCATTTAGGGGGTGTTTGGGAAACCCAAAACCATGGTTTTAGAAGCACTTTTCCGCAAAACGAGATAATCTCCTCCACATATTTACTTCGTAATCCGTAAAAGCATTTCTGAAACCATGGTTTGGTTTCTATCCAAACACCCCTTAGTATATCATTCTTATATGATGTATAGATTGATCCAATTTATTGCTACATTTCCCAATATGCAGTGTTATATGTGATAGTGATTATATTTTGGGAATAATGTTGGCATGATTTTATTTGATTATTAATTATTGGTATTTCTATTAACTATTTATTTATTTATTTGTTAGCATGAATGCTGCAAACCTCTAGTCAACATTCGTGGGGAATCTTGAATTTGATTGTGATGGTATTCATTAATATAGCTCTGGAACTGAGATTCAATAAATTTTATTTCAATGAATGTTTTGATTATTTTAGTTTATTTAAATTTGAATTTATGACTGTGGAAGGATATTACACTTATTTGGAATCGGATATTTCAGCACGAACACGTATCAATTGTACACTTTCGGCATGCAATACATTTTCTCAAGCAATTGTCTGGTGCAGGTAAAACAAAAAAAAAAGAAGAAGAGAAGATCTAATTCATTTGTGCAAGACATTAATAAGCAAGATCTAATTGGGAATCACTTTTTATAGGAGAGCCGTCAAACTATGTTACATGTCATTCTATGTGGCAATAAATTTCAAAGTGGGCCACCCGGGGGGGGGGGACTTCTCAATGGAATGTTAGCCGAAAGTGAATTGGATTTAGAATTTGGATATATAATTATATTTTATTCAAATAAATTAATTTCTTACATTTGTTTTGTCTTAAAAATACTCAAAAACACTATCAGCTAGCCCAAACATGTTAATTTTAATGAGGTCTAATGCCCGTGTTTTTTGGGTTCACTGGCCTTCACATTCGTGCTTATTTTGTTTTAAGGAGGTGGGTTTTTTAATCAGATGAATTTTTTTATTTATTATTTTTATAACTTTTATTAGGCTAGCAATTGTGTTGCCAATCGACTGATGGAATTAAAGAGTGTTAAGTCCATTTTGACAAAATTAACATCATTTTCAAGTTACCTCATGATCATTCTAAGTATTTTTCAAAATAGTACTAGCATTCTAGACGGAACTAATAAAAGTGACAGAAGACCAAGAAAATTTGGAGATTAAAAACAAGATTAAAGCACAGGAACACAGTGGTAGTTTTCATTTTGTATGTCACAATCTTCTTTTCGCATAACATACAGGACTTCTAATTTATTAATACTTGTTATCCTAAATATATGACCTAATTTGTCCTAAATATAGGATTATATTTAAGACTGAGATAGTATTGTATTAATTTATTATAAGCTCCCATATGGTTAGAAAGAAGAGAAAAGACTATCTCATATTGCACATCTTTCCCAAATATTTTTTAGGAGGGAAATCTTCAACGAGCATTATTTAAATATTTTCCTAAAAAAAAAAAATTATCATTTACCGATTTTAATAAAATACTTCTTCAGTTCTAAATGTAAAATTATAAACAACATAAATCTTTAAGGGTGAAATGTAGGATCCCACCCAAAAATGGGTCCCTTCCAAAGATAGGCATATGCCGCTTGAAGCAGCTTGCACGCGGTATTCTCTAGTAAAAGGCGAAAGAATAGTTTGCTCTGTGCTCGCTGCGTGGCTGCGTGCTTCTCAACGTCGGCTTGCTTCCATTTTTATATGCCTTCCGCTGTACGAACTATAATGAGCTCATGATGCGGGACTCTAAGCTTCTGAATTTTTGGTCCTCTTTGGGAACTCCACATTGCAAAGTGCAAATTAGCATGTATATAGTATATACCGAACAAACTTTAAGCAAGGATTCTGAGTTCCTCACAGGCTTCAAATAAAGGTCCAATATTGTTTCTGTCCAAACCACATAATTCTTACGAAACTGTTGTATAATTAACAACTTTATTACACTTTTCAAGTTGAATTCGGACTTTCATTAATTAACAAGTTTATGCTGCAGATTATTTATTTCCTTTTGTATAACTTGAAAATACATCTTGCTGCTCTTATTACTATTACGACTTGTATGCTCAGATCCTTCACATGAAAATTAGTAGCACATAATAAGATTATATATAAAAAAAAAACTGTTTTTCCCAATGCCACAATAAACATTCATAATTTTTTTTTTTTCGTTTTTGTTTCCAAAAATCATGGACTTCCATTTTTTTTTTCTTTTTGTCTTCAAGCAATAATGATTTTTCATCAGTGGCTCAAGATGATCAATTCAACACAAAGCGGCTACTGGTTAATTTTCGTTCACATATAAATATTTGACAAATTTCATATCTGCTGCCTTAAGCATACTTGTAATCAACAATTTAGTAATAAATAGCAGCAACCAAGAATATATAGAATCAAAATTAAAACAGTAAACTTAAATTGTAAGAAGCTAAGCTACCAACTTTTGTACAGGGTGCCCACATTTATCCAATAGAAATCATATAACCGAACAGACAAACATTCATACGAATCATCAAGCTATCAGCCCCAGTTTGTATACAACAGAAAAGATTTACAAGGCAATAGAAAAGCAATAGCTCGATTGAATATAATGCTAGTAATGAAGATTATTAAAAGTAGATTAGATTACATATAATATAGCAAACTCATACAACCAACGGTTTTTACTTGGACTCACAAATTATTAACCACCAAGGATGATCCTACGTACACCAAGCCAAATAAGTTGCAGATTCTGCAAGAAACATGATAGTGCATCACATATTTTGAAAATGTCACTAGTGCAAAAACAAGAAAACATTATTACTTTATATTATTACCTATCTGTTCGTGAGGTACCTTGACACATAAATGGCCATCAAGATCTGGACTCTATCTGTAACTCTTCTTACAAATGTATAATAGGTTTGTCTCCAAGTGCGATTGAAGAGCAATGGTCCAAGGAAGGCCCAAAATCCAAAAGCAAATCCCAATCCCAAGCTCAAGTAAAAGTCCTGAGTGAAATATGAGTCGTCATCATCATCTTCATAATGATTAGATGTTTGAGGTGAGGGTGTTTCATCATCATCAAGACACTTTTTGTTAAGTGGCGCTCCACAGAGATCAAGATTTCCCTCATAACTTGTGGCATTAAAACTCTGCAATTGTGTGCCTTTTGGGATATTTTCGGAAAGATGATTGTTTGACAAGTCTAACACACTAAGGCGATCAATATGAGCAAGACTTTGAGGGATTGGACCTGATAATCTATTTCTTGACAAATCTAAGAATTCTAATGATCCTAGGTTTCCAATCTTAGGAGGAATTTTTCCACTTAATTTGTTTCTCGATAGATTCAAAGAAACCAATCCCAATAAAGATACAACTTCTTTGGGTATTTCACCAGTGAGAGCATTGCTAGATAGATCAATGCTTTTAAGAAGTTGTTCTAGCCTCTTGAACAAGTCATCTTTACCCTTCCACATCAATGTTACGTAGAATTCAAAAAAAAAAAGAGGTAGATCCCCTACGTATACCTGTCTGATTGAACTCATATGAATGAGGAGTTAAGTCGATATAGTCATCATGTACCAAAGCACTAAAATTTTGAAGACATGATGGGATTTCATTGGACAAATTGTTATGAGATAGGTCCAAGAGCCGAATATGGCCCAAGTGACAAAGATGCAAAGGTATTCTGCCATATAAATTATTCATTCTTAAGCTTAGAATTTGCAATTGTCTAAGGTTTTCTCCAATCCATGAAGGTATTGACCCTAACAGCTTATTTTCAGACACATCTAAGAGCAATAACTGGGAGCAATTTGTTAAAGAAAAAGGAAGTTCTCCAACTAGGCTGTTGTTTCTTAAAACCAAAGCCTCCAAATTCACAAGTCATCCCATAGAGGTTGGCATCACTCCGAACAGGTTATTATTGCTCAAATCAACAAACGTTAACAAGCTCAAATGGCTCCAACAATCAGGTAGATGTCCCTCTAATCGATTGTTTGATGTGTCTAAAATGCCCACGTCTTCATTGTCTTCAATTTGATCAAATAGAAGTGGGACCAAATTTGAGAATTTGTTTTCTGAAAGATCAAGTGTTGATACCCGTGAAAAAAATGATGGAACTGCACCTTCAAAGTTGTTTGATGTCAAATATATTGCTCCAGTACTGAGCTTCAATGATAAATTTGGAATTTCACCAACAAAATTGTTATATGAGATGTTCATGGAAACCGCATATTTTATCAGTGGCCAAAACCATTCTGGTATGAAACCTGAAAGCCCACAATTAGAAATATCCAATCTCTCTAACTTGTGTTGATTATGGAGCCAATTAGGAAAATAAGGACCCAACATACAAGAAGCCATTTCCAAATCTTCCAACTGAAATGGGGCAATCCATCTAGTGCTAATTTGCAGGGCTAATGAATTGCCAGACAGTGATAACCCCTTCAAATTAGAGAGCTTGTTGAAATGAGATTCAGTTATTACACCTCCTAAATTGTTTCCATCTAGCCACAAACGATTCAATTGAGATAGCAATCCGATGCTTTTAGGTACTTCTCCTTTTAATTGATTGTTAGAGAGATCTAGATATTCCAAAAAGGAGAAAATAAAGAGATTGGTTGACATGCCCTTTATTTGATTCACTACAAAAAAATAGACTTTAGGCGACGATTTTCGGCGGCGACAAAAAAGTCGCCGCTGAAAGTCCACTTTCGGCGGCGACACCAAAAAGAGTGTCGCCGCCGAAAGTGTTTTCTGCGGCGACTTTTTTGTCGCCGCTGAAAGGCTTTTCAGCGGCGACAAATGTCGCCGCCGAAAGTGTTTTCGGCAACGACATTTGTCGCTGCTGAAACTTCTAAAAGTCGCCGCTGAAAGTATCTTTTAACGGCGACCTTTTTAGTCGCCACTGAAAGTTTTCAGCCACGGCTGCTACGGCAACGACTTTTCAGCGGCGACTTGTCGCCGCAAAAAACTTTCGGCGGCGACTTTTGTACCCGCTGAAAGTCAATTTTTTTGTAGTGATTGTTAGATAACTACAACGACTGTAGCTGATGACTACTGCACCAGGAAGTGTTTCGGATGAAACTTGAAAGCTCCCCACTAAAGTTATTGTGTGAAAGATATAAGTGCTTCAAAGTGCATATATTCCCAAGTGATGTTGGTATTTCACCACATAGCTTATTTCCAGAGAGATCAAGGACTTCTAGAGAGTTCATTATGTTTCCAAAACCTTTTGGAATGGGACCCTCCAGCAAGTTTTCAAGAAGTTGAATCTCACGAAGATTAAAGGTGAAGTTAGAAATCCAATGGAATGTGGATGATGATGTCAATAAATTATAAGAGAAATCAAGCTGGACAAGAGAAGTGAGATTGGGATTGAAAGCTGTAAAAATGAGATTATCAGATAAAAGGCTACAAGTTTGCAAATTAAGCACTTGTAGATTGGAGCCGAAGTTCAGTGCTGTTAGTGACATCAGGTTATTGTAAGAAAGGTCAAGGACGATGAGAGAAGAAAGCTGAAAATTGGAAAATGTAAAATGAAGATCAGTACTTGAAAGATTACAATCACGTAGGTATAGCTCTCGAAGGTTGGAGCTCAAATTGAAGGGCCATTGAAATGATGCTGAGTTCAAGTTATTTCCAGAGAGATCAAGGATAACAAGAGAAGAGGAATAATTTGAAGGATAAGAAGTCAAAGAAGGATTATGGGTATAAGAAATGCCATATCCACTTAGTCGCAAAACTCTAAGTTTTGACAGTTCACCAATCAATTGTAGCCAGAGATGAGAATAGCCAACGTCACTCACAGAACTCAAGTCAAGACTTGATAGCGAAGAAAGCTCAGATAGCCACTTTGCATCATGATTGCTCTGCTGATCAAATGTGAGATTAGAATTACCGCCAAGCTGTAATGTTCGCAACATGGAAAGATTTCCGAGCTGGAAAGGGATTACTCCACCAATAGAATTAGATCCAAGATAGAGATGTTGCAGCTTTGAAAGGTTTCCAATCGTCCAAGGGAGATCTCCAACCAATCTATTGTAACTCAGATCAAGATATACTAAACTTGAAAGCTTCCCCAATTGAGAAGGAATAGTTCCAACAAAATTAGAAATAGAGATTGAGATATCGTAACTTGGTAAAGGACTCTATGGACTCTGGGATTTCACTTGGGTAGAAATCATTGCCACTGAGATCCAAATATTCCATGTCATGGAATTCACTCAATGAAGTAATATTAATTTTACCACTCAAAGGAAATGAACTGCGAAGATTAAGGAATTGAATGTGACCTGTTTCATTACTACAATAAACTCCTTTCCAGTTGCAGCAGTCTTCATGATCTCCATCTCTCCATGTTGATAACATTCCAGAGTCGTCTTGCACGATTCCTTGTTTGAATAAGAGTAAAGCTTTTCTCTCATTCTCTACGCACTTTGCTCCTTCAGCCAAACTGAAACTCGTATGTAACAGAAGCAGCAATGCAAATAACGCATAGAAAAACTTCCAGATAAAGGCCATTATAATGACAGTATCTTCAATTATAGGTTCAGAAGTAGAGAACTAGCAATACATATATAATGCTCAAGAGATGTGCTTTAGGCGTGAGAGAGTGAAAAATGAATTGTAGGGCCATAGACTTGTAGGCTCTTGTAAATACAGAGTCATCGTTCAGAACACGCTTCAACAATTTTTAGACTTTTATGTAGATATTATAAAGAGAGATACAGCCAAAATGTACACAAGAAAATGAAAAATGCTTTCGAAGCAAATTATCAACATTTACAAATTTTGTGGTGCTTGCTGATAGCTTGTTTATGGGGTTAATTGTGAGGCTATGCTTGAAGGTTGACTTGCAAGACTTTTGTAATGAAGAAAAATCAAAGTCGTCACACATAACTTGTTATTTCAACAACTATGTTGGCTTTCACATTGTTATCAAAAAAATTATTTTTTGAGCCAAATGAATTGTATTGTCAATATATAATAATATATATGTATAATAAGGTAAATAAGTCATATTGTTCATAAATCATAAATAATATGCTTCATCTCTCAAATCATGTATAATATATAAGAAAAAGTGATTAGCCACATACGAAAATAGGTGTTTAATTGGATTTGAAGGGATAGCTCAGATCACGCCGTGTGACAAAGAAATGTTCTCAGCAGTTTCTGCCGCACAAGAAAAGCAATTATCAAAGAAAAGTGCCCAAAATCAGTAAAAACGTTTTGGAGAAGAAAAGCATGTTATATCTTATGATCTATGAAATAAGAAGAACTTGCAGACTAAAATTTGAAAATAAATTAAAACAACTCTAGTTCAAGTAACGTCGATTGTTTCACAAAAAACAAAAAAAAAGAAGAAGGAAAAGTTCCAATGAATAGCTAAAATAACAAAATTCAAATTGGGACCTACATTTTTAAAAATTTCTAATCGAACAAGACTAATTAGGAATTTTCAAATCTTGTTAAATGACCATACTGATTTAAGACTGGAAGAGGGATTTCTGATTGAGAGAGGAGGGGGCAAGAAAATTTATAAGATTTAAAAATTCTTAATTTGTAATTAGAAATTTGTTAAAAACATATGTTGAACCTAAATTTTAATATTTCAATTGAATTTAATTAACATTTTCTGAAAAATAAATGAATATATAAGTAAAATCTAAGGATAACATTTAGATCAAGTTAATTTGGTTCCTTATATCCATTACTCCAATCAAAGTGTGCCACCTGTATAATTTTTTTTTTTAATGTCAGCACTTAACCCAAAATTTACTCCTAACAATTTGTTACGTTCAGTCCTAAATATAATAACTAGTTAAAAATTTAATTTGATCATAAATATAAGATCACGAGCTATTTTGTTTTACATATTTATTTATTTTTCTTTAAAGTAGTGCTTATGGTGATTGCATATGATAAAATGTTTTCTTCTTAGGGCCTGTTTGGATGCTCCAAAACCGTGGTTTCAGAAGCACTTTTCCACAAAACGAGGTAACCTCCTTCACATATTTACTTCGTAATCCATAAAAGCACTTCTGAAACCATGGTTTGGTTTCTATCCAAACACTCCCTTAAAGTATATAACTAATAAGGATATTTTGAAAAAGACAATATCAGTTTATTATAAATAACTAGCTTAATTAATTTTTATAATATTGACAAATTAATTATCTAACTCTTATATTAAGTACCAAAGGTAGTAGTTTTAGGAATTTAACAAATAAAAAAAAAAAAAAGGCAACTCTACGTGGAGGCTAGATTGGCCATGAGATGTGCTTGAGGCGTGAGGGAGTGAAAAATGGATGGTAAGATTTATAGAATTCATTGTGGGGCCATAGACTCGGAGACTTTTCTAAATGCAAAGTCGCGGTTCACAACACGTTTCAATAATTTTCTCTATGTCTAGTATGAGGGGAATGGACGGAACGGCAGAAAAAAAAAGAGTAAAAAAATTAATTAAAAGTTGTTAACTCTATTTTTTCAACTTTTAAATTAAGCCTATTAAAAATTTTCTCTTCTCCCTTTCCTTGTCCTCATACCAAACATACGGACATTAAAGAGAGATAAAGTCAAAATTTGCTGCTAGTTTGTTTGTGGGGTTGTTTGTAGGCTATACACGCGAAGGTTGACTTGGAAGACTTTGAATAGATGTGAAGTCGGTGAAGATACCAAAAGCCACAAAGTAATACGACTCCTAGCTTTAAATATTAGATTTAGAAAAACTGGAAAAATTGTCACTAAACACTCCTTCATGGATTTTACGCATAACGTGTTATTTGGACTACTATAGACTTTTACATTCGTTACAAAGACCTCTTTTTTGGGCCCAATGAATTGTGCGATCAATATATAAATATATATAATGAGGTAAACAAGTCATATTATTCATTACTCATAAATTATATTATATTGGATTTGTAGGGATGGTTTAGATCATGCCATGTGAAAGACTAAGAAATGTTCTAAACATATTATCTACCACACAAGAAAAGAAATTATCAAATAATTATAAATAATCATTGCCCGGGATCAGTAAAAAGGATTTTTTTTTTAAGAAAACAAAAGCATTTATATCTTATCATGCGTGAAATAGAAAGAGCATGCAGACTAAAACCGGAAAACGAAACAGATTCAATTAAAGCAAGGTCGATTGTTTCACAAAAAAAATGCAATATCTAAGTAATATCTGAGGATAAAATTAGGAAGAATTTCACTGCACACCTCTATACCTATTTAATTAAAATGCATCCAAAAACTCTCGAAACATTATGTAATTTTACTATACCCGTGAACCAAAATGAAATTAAATTTTATGCGTGAAAAGACATTTGTACCGTTATTTTTTTATTTTTGGAAAGAGAATCACCCACCACGGATTTACAAGAAATATAGGTAGGTTTACAATAAAAATTAGACAATCTATAAAAGAAAAAATCCCTTAAAAAGATGCTTAAATAAGTTAAATTTTTATTTGGGTCATTGTCTGATTCCACTTTTTTCCTTTCTTCCGTCTTCTTTACGGTGAGGCTAATCAGGTCACATGAACCAAAAGAGGGATTTTAAAATTTTATGAAATAACTATAATACCCCTTTCAGTAGAAACCTTTAGCGATGAAGATTTTCTATCATTCTTGCATTGCCTAAGAGCTCTTAACAAGGAAAATTTAGCGTATGCCATTGCAAAGTCGAAGAATCAATCAAGAACGCAGTGATATGTTAGTTTTTATATTAAAATATTTCTTCCTCAATTCTATAAGCATGTTATGGAGATATAAAGTTATTAATTTGCAACCGAAACGTGTTAATTGTGAAATAAAAAATATTGATTTTTAAAGTTGTATTGTCATAAAATTTTGTTCATAGTATCATAAGTGTGTTAAGGAAACATAAAGTCATTAATTTAGAATTGGAATATATTAACTGTGAAATGGAACAGGTTAATTTTTAATGTTATGTTATGATCAAGTTTTATTTAAAGATTTATTTCAAGTGTTATGGTGACAGAAAATTATGAATTTAGAATTAAAATATTATAATTATGAAATAAAATATATTAATTTTTAAAGTTGTATTATGATCAAGTTTTATTTAGAGATTTATTGCAAATGTATTTTGGAGACATAAAGCTAGTAATTTAAAATTGAAACTTGTTAACTGCATAGTTAAATTTATTAATTTTTAAGATTTTATTATGATTAATAAGTTTTATTCAAAGACTTACTCCAAGTGTATTATGGAGGCAATAGATTATTAATTTAGAATTAAAACATATTAATTGTAAAATGGAACATGTTCATTTAGAATTTTTTTTCGCTTCTAATGAAAATAATATTAGAGGCATTTCATAAAATTATAATATCTCTTTTTGAGTCATGTGACTTGATTAGGAGCTTAACAAATTTACTGATTCAAATAAAAATTTAGACTATTTAAGTATCTTTATTTGGAATTTTACTTTTATAAAAAATATAAAGAAATTAACGATGATACATAAGAAAATTTTAATTTCACTTTGGCCCAAAGGATTTAATGAAATTTAATAATGTTTTTTTTTGGCCAATAAATTTCATAACGTTTTAGAGCTTTTAGATATTGAATAGGTGCAGAGGGATCACTATATCTATTACTCCAATTACAGCTAACCCTCACCTCAAGTAGACTGTGCAAGTCTGAGTATTTGCCACTTTAGCTTCAGCTCCAAAGAAATCGCAATCTTTTAACACAAAATTAAATATATGTCATATTCTTTTTTTTTGAACAACCATATTATTAAAAATAAAAATAAATTATATAATAATTTTAATTTAATTATTGATATGAAAAAATAGTTTTTTAATATTTATATTGGTGTTTATTTTATAATATTTTATTTCACTCAGAAATTATTTTACATATAATATTAATTTTACATGAAACAAATTTAGAATTTTATATTGTAAATAATTTTTTGCTAATATAATTTATTTTTAAATAACGTTGAATAGATAAAATTTAATTATATATATGTATTATATTGCATTATATTGTATATGTGCTTTTTATTTATTTGAAGAAAACCATTTATAGTTAGTGAAAAATCTAATTAATTGTTCTATATAAAAAAAATAATGATTTGAATAATTAAAGTAAGCACCCTTCTGCTATTAACGCATGTATGCTACATAATTTTTTTCTTAAAAACCTTTGTATATATGTGCCATTTGTCTTTGTATTGAATGTCGAAATCAATCTATATCTTGATCAAATTTCATTCTATCCTTGTTAAAACTCAAAATTCTCTTCAACACTAGTTTAGTCAATAATCATAAATGGAGGTGTTCAAATAAATTCATTTGTCAATTTTGAATTTTTATCAAATATTACATCTTTAATATATTGTGTATATATAATACAATTATTTGTTCATTATATTAATTTATATAATAAAGTTATTCATAATGCTAGCACTGCTAAAATTAACTAACGTCCGTTGTTTCGTTTGTGAGATCCTTTTTTTAATGAAAGTACTAAAATACCCCTAATTAAAAAAAAGTTAAGGGTCAAAAAGTACCCATAAACTTATACAAAAAATTCACCAAATGCCATATAATTTTTATGAAAGTACCAAAATACCACAAATCTTAAAGGGCTATTGCATTAGAGTGTGTTAGAAATTATTACTTATAAAAAAATTTATAATTAAAATAACTTGGGTAAAAAAATTTAAGCTTCAACGATAAGTAATTAATATCCCCACTCTTTTTTTAGTAGATATTATATTATGAATATTTTTTAAAAATAAGTTGTTTGTACCAACAACCTATAGAATATGATTTATTCTTCACTCTCTGTTATCAAATTTAAAAGTCGACCTAAAATTTCTTTTACATTTATATTAAATTCTTTGATAAAATTTAAAATCAGTTATGGTAGTGAAACCCACAATATTTTTAATGAAAGTACTGAAATAATCTCAGTTAAAAAAAATACAGATACTTTTTCACATCTATATCAATAATGGCAAGTTTTTGGGCGCTTGCTGATAGTTTCTTTACGGGGTAATTGTGGCGTTTTTTTTTTTCGGGGTCAGAAATTGTGGGGCTATACTTAAAGGTTGAATTGAAGACTTCTATAATCAAGAAAAAAAAAGAGATTGTCCCATATGTGCTATTTCAACAGTACTTTTGCATAGACGTTAAGATATTAAGACGACAAAGTAAAAATAGTTGACCAAGGACTCTAACTGCATAGGCTTTCAGATTGTTATCAAAAAAATTATTTTTTTGGCCAAATGAAATGTATTATCAATAGATAATTATGAGTTAAGGGTTAAAAATACCTATAAAAATATACTAAAAGTTTATCTAGTACTATAAACTTTTTTTAGATTCAAATCTATCGATCCAAATTTAAAAAGAGCTCAATAACACTAGCACCGTGAAAATGAAGTAACATCCATTTTCTTAATTGTGGGACCCATAACTTTTTTAATGAAAGTACCAAAACACCCCTAATTAAAAAAAAGTTAAAGGTCAAAAAATACCCATGAACTTATACCAAAAATTCACTAAATACCATATAATTTTTATGAAAATACCAAAATACCACAAATCTTAAAGGACTATTGCATTAGAGTATGTTAGAAATTATTAGTTATAAAAAATTTTATAATTAAAATAACTTGGGTAAAAAAGTTTAAGCTTCAACAATAAGTAATTAATATCCCCAATCCTTTTTTAATAGATATTATGTTTTAAAAATAACTTGTTTGTATCAACAACCTATGGAATTGTATTTATCTTCCGGTCTATATTATCAAATGTAACAGTCAATCTAGAATTTCTTTTACTTTATATTAAATTCTTTGAGAAAATTTAAAATCACTTTGGTAGGAAAACCCATAATATTTTTAATGAAAATACTAAAATAATCTCAGTTAAAAAAAATATTGATACTTTTCGACAATCTATATCAATAATGACAAGTTTCAGGGTGCTTACTGATAGCTTGTTTATGAGGTACTTGTGGGGTTTTTTTTTTGGCCCAGAAATTGTGGGGCTATACTTGAAGGTTGACTTAAAGACTTCTATAATAAAAAAAGAAAAAGTTGTCCCGCATGACATGTCATTTCAACAAGACTTTTGCATAGACAATAAGATATTAAAATGACAAAGTAAATAGTTGACCGATGACTCAAACTGCGATAGGCTTTCACATTGTTATCAAAAAACTCATTTTTTTCAGCCAAATGAACTGTATTATCAATATATAATTATGATTAAGAGTCAAAAATACTAATGAAAATATGTCAAAAATTTACCCAGTATCAATTTAAGTTTAAAAAGAGTTCAATAACGCCAATACCATCAAAATTAACTAACATCCTTTTTTTGATTGTGGGACCCATTTTTTTTTTTAATGAAAGCACCAAAATACCCCTAATTAGAAGAAAGCTAAGGGTCAAAAAATACCCATGAACTTATACACAAAATTCACCAAATGCCATATAATGTTTATGAAAGTACCAAAATACCCAAATCTTGAAGGGCTATTGCATTAAAGTGTGCTAGAAATTACTAGTTATAAAAAATTTTATGATTAAAATAACTTGGGTAAAAAAGTTTAACCTTCAATGATAAGTAATTAATATTCCCAATTTTCTTTTTAGTAGATATTATATTATGGGTATTTTTTAAAAATAAGTTGCTTGTATCAACAACCCATGGAATTGTATTTAGGGTTAAGAGTAAACAATACCTATGAAAATATACCAAAAATTCACCCAACACCATGAACTTTCTTTGGGTTCAAATCTACCAATCGAAGTTTAAAAAGAGGTCAATAATACTAGTGCCGTTAACATCCATTTTTTAAGCAGTAGGACCCACGATTTTTGGAACAAAATTACTAAAATACCCCTAATTAAAACAAAAAGTTTAACGGTCAAAAACACCCATGAACTCGCATTGAAAGTTCACCAAATACTGTATAATTTTTAATGAAAGTATGAAAATACCCCCAATCTCAAAAGGCTATCACATTAGAGTGTGTTAAAGATTATTAATTATAATAAATTTTTATAATTAAAATAACTCATGGAAAAAATTTAAGCTTAAATTGAATTGCTCTTTAAATATTAATTATTTATATTCCCAATCTTTTCTTTTAACGGACATTATAGGTATCTTTTGAAAATAAGTTGCTTGTATCAACATTATATGGAGTTATGTTTATCCTCCAGTCTATGTTATCAAATTTAACATTTAATTTGAATTATTTTTTACATTTATATTTAATTTTTTAAGAGAATTTAAAGCTACTTTTGATAATGGAACCCACTATTTTTTAATAAAAGTACCAAAATATTCCTAGTAAGAAAAAAAGAAGCCACCATCTCCCTTTAACCTGTCAATGGTCCTTTTAGCTCATCTCCTTTTTAAGAAAAAAGCTCACCCTCTTGCAAGATGGATTTATATTCTTTATTTCAATTAAACTTTAGAGTACCCTCATTTAATTTTTTTTTCTAGAATTAAGCAATTTTTTAAATTGAATAAAAAATATGAAAATATCAAATGAATACTAATCAAAGAAATAAAATGTGAATATTTATTTTGCTAGCTTAATTTAACAATTCTCTGAAACCACTATGAGATAAGCAATAATGATGTTAAAATATAAAACATGATAAGTTACAAAAAGATATTTAATTATTATGCATAACATTTATCCTATTAAAATATTTTGAGCCATAACAATTAATATAGTAACTATTACAATTGATTGATTTTTATAAAAAAAGAAAAAAATTGTTGATCAAGAAAAAATTTATCAAAAAACATCAATAATCTTTTTTAATTATAAAGATTGGGAATTAAAAATTTATTATAATTAATAATTTCTAACACACTCTAATGCAATAACCCTTCAAAATTTGGGCATTTTTATACTTTTATCAAAAATTATATAGGTTTGGTGAACCATTGGTATAAGTTTATGAGTATTTCTGACCTTTAACTTTTTTTTCAATGGGGGTCTTTTGGTATTTTCATTAAAAAAAATATGGGTCCCACTGCTAAAAAAACAGACGTAACAGTGTTGGAATTATTAACTTCTTTTTAAACTTCGATTGGTAGATTTGAACCTAGAGAAAGTTTATGATGTTGGGTGAACTTTTAATATATTTTTATGAGTATTTTTGACCCTTAACCCTTGTATTTATCCTCCATTCTATATTATCAAATTTAACAGTCGACCTAAGGTTTCTTTTACATTTATATTAAATTCTTTGAGAAAATTTAAAACCAATTTTGATACTAAAACCCATAATATTTTTAGTGAAAGTACTAAAATAATCTCAATTTAAAAAACAAAAAAAGAAACCACATCTCCTTCCAATCTCTTGATGGTCTTCTCGGTTCATTTCCCTTCCAAAAAAAAATTCAACCTCTTACAAAATAGATTTAGATTCTTTATTTTAATCAAACTTTGGAGCATCCTCATATAATTTTTTTTAGATTTAATTATAATTTTTTCAAAATGAATAAAAATTTAAAAATATAAGATAAATACTAATCAAAGGATAAAAATGTAAGTATTTATTTTGTTAACTTTATTTAACAATTCTCTAAAATCAAAACACTTCAGGATAAGTAATAATGATGTTAAAATATAAAACACGATAAGTTACAAAAATATTTAATTATTATTTATAATATTTATGTTATTAAAATATTTTTAGTCATAACAATCAATATATAATTAGATACTGTTCCGGCAAGCCGTTAGCTATATGGCTTATCCTCGGCTCTTGACTCTAAACACTGTTCACAAGCCGACATACTTTCCATATGAATAAAATATTATATTTGTTGGGCTTTGTCCAAGCCGTTTGGTGATCGATCACGTGGTGTTCTGCATCTGTGGTTTCATTTGTATATATAGCGAACTCATCATCTATGAAGCTATTCATCTCTCCACTTCTCACATTCTATATATCTATTATATTTGTTTAGTGTATCGTGGTTTAGGGGTTTCGTCTTGCCATCACCATTTTGTGCAGGTGCGTGGTATTTTGTATGGTTTCCGTTATTTTTTTTTATAATAAATAATGTGTCTTTATTAGTTATTTGTGGTGGTTGAGACGATTGATGAGCCGTTATTTGCTGTTACTATTCAGACAATATCGTAATCTCCTAACTGACAGTCTTACTCATGCTTATATCTCAGTCGCTAATTTGATCTTCACAGGTGTTGTTTGTTAGTAATGATGCAGTCTTTTCCAAAGGCTTTTCTCAATGATTTAGAGCCAGGTGTGGCTATGAAGATGGTGACAGTAAAGATTGATAGGATATTCCCTAGGGATGTCATCCATTTCATAGGCGACCAGCACCGGCCAATGAAGGAGAATATGTCAATGGATTTTGTGTTATACAATGAGAGGGTTGTTCCTGTGCACTTTTTATCAGTATGTGATTTTGGTAAGGGGTGTTTAATATTTGGTTGTAAGTTTTGTAGGGTACTCATATGCTTTGCTACATGAAGAGTGACGAAGCCATGGCACGGTTCACATGGAGGATGTTTAGGGGTAGCTGTTATAGCATTTCTGGAATGCGTGTCATAGTCGGAGGTGAGGGCATTCACAAAATGTAACACATGGAGCTCATTCCATCATCCGTGTTGAGAGAGTGTTTTCAACTCTTACCTGAGAGAAGCTTGAATTTGAAGGCTGTGTATGATATACCATGGGGTTTGAAGGATGATAACAGATTTGTAGGTTGGTATATACTAGCTTTTCTGAAGCCCATTATGAACGTTTATCTTGTAAGTAAATAAAGAAACTAAATGTTTGCCATATGGCTGACATTCTTTTACTGACATTACAGACGTGTGTGGCTTCCTCAACTATATTTCCCAAGTGAAGCTGAATAAATATAGAGGATTCTATGAGAAGGAGTTGGTTATGATATTGGAGACTCGCCGGAAAAGTACTTTATGGTGAGTATTTTTTTCTCCCACATATTATTTTGGCTGTTAAGTATAATATAATACACATGTGTGATTTCCATTCCTTTGCTTGCAATCGACAGGGCTAAGGACCATGTTAGATGCATCTTACGTGGTGGCTGGGTTGAAGCGGTGAGGGAAGGGTACGATGCAATCACAATGAAAAAGGATCTTTTTGTTCTTGTAAAGTATTTAGTTAGTGGGATGCCCACTAAGAATGGTATGATTTGGATCATAGTCTATGTAAGCTCATTGGTATTTAATCTTTTTAGTGCATTATTAAATAATCACCTACTGTTGCCAAATGTGTGGTGTTGTTTATTAGGTTGCCCAGTGAAGCTTTCTTACAGTGATGCTACGAAGGTGAAGTTTGACCCACCTTATCCTGAGGTCCTAAAGTTGAAGAAGGAGTTGATATGAGAGGAGGAGGACAAATGCGAATAGGCTATGTTTTAATGTTTTAGCTTGAGGCATGGTGTTGTGTTAGTGTACCTTTAGTGGAATGGTATTGGGTATTGAATTGTGGTTCTATATGTCCAGTAGAAAGGTGTGTTTATGTAGTTTTAGTTTCTGAACAATTTTTTTTTTTTTGTCAGTGGTGATTACAAGACATGTCATAACGATACTTAGCATGTTTATCAAACTTTTGTCATTTCATATTATCTAAATTCTAATTATATTGACGAAAAAAATCAAATATAATTCCTTATCAGTGATATGTTAATATGCTACCATGTGATTTTGTATATTCATGATCGTAAGTCAAAGTAATGAAACTATCTAATAACTTAAATAATTAAAGTTGAAGTAATAAAACTATCCAATAACATAAATAATTAAAGTTGACGTTAACATTTTGTGTCAAGGATAAGGTTAGACTAAATGGATGATGCTAGAGAGAAAACTTAATGGCTCACCACAATGAAAATAAAAACATATTACGAATGGAAAATAGGTGCCACGTATCGTGAATGGCTTCTTTCATATATGAAGTGATCAAGAAAACTTGAGTCACTCGTCCTCCTCGCTGCTTGATACGAAACCTAAATCTGCATCAAAATCACTAGAACGGGGAAGATTTGGTTCTTTGCTTTGACCTTCATGCGATATCTCACTGTTTTCTGGAGGTAAGCCCTTGCATTGGGTCACTGGTTCAATTCTTCGGTACACCATACGAGACTTCCTTGCTGAATGAGGTCGCACGATGGGGATGATCTTCATGTATGTCTGCGAATCCAGGTCGTGAATCAACAGTGGTTCATAACCAAACCGTGGCATTCCCACACGTATGTGAGGAGTGTGTTCACGTAAGATCTTCTTGTAATGATTGTAGTCATTATAGTTGTAGATTTCTACACGCTCCAATGGTTTGCAGTAAAAACCTTGTGCCCTCAAAATTCCATAAATACATTTGATGATGAAATATTGTTCTCCATACCAACTTGAGGAACCCACAATGACTTCCTCCATAATAGCAGTGTGGAACATTTTTTCTTTAGTAGTTGCATCCCTTGTGATGAGAACAATCAATGGACCACAGATGACTCAAATAAGGCTGACACCATGGTTCCTCCAGCGACGTAATAAGTTGTAGAAGTCTATGCCAACGAATGCCTCCATGCTGCTCATCCTTTGTTGTTATTTGATAGGTTGAACCTTTGTTGGTTGTGGAAGTGATCGACGGACTTATTAAGAAGTGAGGTTGGTGATGTGGATATTGATAACGCTTAGCCCCCCAGCTAAACGTGATGGTGGTAATATTTAAAAATTATTGTGCATTGATTAATTTCAATCATTCTTACTGATGAGCTAGGCTTCGTAGCTCACATAAGCCAGAGTAGATAAAAGGAAGGGTTTAATCAATGTTGGTATTGTCTTTTCATCCATGGGGTAACCTGACAATAGGTGCAAAATTTGTCTACTCTGATGGGTACTTTCTCTTCTTTGTTACCATCTTGATTATTTATTTCACATATTTGTGCATTCATGGGGCATTGTGACAATCATAGCGTTATTTATATACCATATTTATTATTAGACAATTTCTTTACCTGTCTACCTATCAAATCATGATAACTGTGCATTTTCCATAGGATTCTTGCAAGTTGAGCTATAGTGTAGGCTGCAAATAGTATGGCTGAATGTTGTCTGAAGTGGGATATCACTCATCACGTAGCATATGCTGATTGTATAAAAGAAGTAATAGCTATATCGAAGAACTCAAAATTGCACAAAATCAGCAATAGTCAATGCATGGCTAATATAAGGCATGGAAAGAACATTGACAGCTTACATTATAATATATCATACATGAATAGTCATATCAGTTATACACAATTTTAGCTAAACCCCTTATTATGAGTCGCCTTCTCTTGATGAAGCCCCTTTTTGACGCAAGTTGTAGCTATGTAGATAACAAACTTATTTCAAATTGTTTCCAATTGCTATAGCCATATGAGTAGGATAGGATAGTGAGGGTGCCAAGATGGATTATGGTTTTCAAAATTTTCCCGCCCATGTATTATCAGTGGCAGCTTTTATATGGATGTTTCTTGGTCGTAGATCACATAACTCTTTCTTACAATCCTCGCTCTTAATCTTTGAATAAGTAAGAGGTCGGATAATATTTATTCATCCTGTTTCATTGCTTCAATGGCTTATTTCATTTTCTTTTAATCTTCATATATTGTTCTAGCTTCTATCTCTTATTTACTATACATTCTTTCTTTCCCATCTTGATGGTGTATTTCACATATTCGTGTATACGTGGGGTATGGCGATAATCATAGTGCTTTTTATGTACCATATTTATTTATAAGAAGCTTTATTTACCTCTTTACCTATCAAGGTACTTCCATATACTAGGTCAAACAGCTATGGATTATCGCAATTATTATAGTCTTTTGCTGCAGTGTTAGAGTACTCAGCGGCCCGCTTCTTTATGAGTATATCACAAGGTAGAAATATTTCTATTTGTAAGCATGCACTTTATTTGTTGTGGAAGCCGATGAGAGTAACTTTGCTAAGGGAGGAAAGTTTTTTTGGAGCTTAATGAAAGTCATAGGTGCCGCTGAACATGTAGACAGTGATGTTGTCATAATCTTTTTCATTTAAACTTTATTTCACAGATGGTCGAAAGGACTAGATGATGCTGATCTTACATGGGTTTATGAGAAAAGCACTTGTTAGAAAAATGAAAAAGTACAGTACAAATTGTATGACCAGTGGAGTTATACTTTTGTATAATGTCATCGAAAGTTACACAAGAATTGATTGCAGTAATAATGAACATGACAGATCATATTTACAAATCTCTTTGACCATCATATATATTAGAGTCCTCACTTCATCGATTAATGTAGAAGAGATCAGGTATATTTGATAATTAAGGTAAGATCCTTAAACTTTATCAATGCCAATGTCAGTAAAATACCTATGGAAGTGGAAATGATTCTTTTTGTCAGATATGTATAGTTACGTATGAAATTTTGTTTGTCTTGAGCTATTAATTCTAACCGGAATCTTTTGTTTCCAAAGTTTACAGAACGGTTGCTAGAGCAACAAGATGTTGATTTCACATGTTCATAGTCTTATCAGACATTGGCTCATATTAAGTGCACATGATGTAAATTGGCTCCTACTTATAGTTTATAGTTAACTTAGATAGAAACATTGGACACTTAACTTATATTGATTCTCCAATTTATGGTTTAGTTTAATAATTTTCCCTTTATATGTATTTTGAAAATAATTATAATCATCCGATGCACATGATTGAAGATGATAGTTTAGGGAAGTCAATATATATTTATGACAAAATTCTTCTTATAGTCCTCACTCTTAATCTTTGAGTAAGTAAGAGGTTGGATAATATTTATTCGTCCTGTTTCATTGCTTCAATGGCTTATTTCAATTTTTTTTTAATCTTCATATATTGTTCTAGCTTCCATCTCTTATTTGGGTATGGCAATAATCATAGTGCTTTTTATATACCATATTTATTTATAAAAAGCTTTATCTACCTCTTTACCTATCAAGGTACTTCCATATACTAGGTCAAACAGCTATGGATTATCACAATTATTATAGTCTTTTGCTGCAGTGTTAGAGTACTCAGCGGCCCGCTTCCTTATGAGTATATCACAAGGTAGAAATATCTCTATTTGTAAGCATGCACTTTATTTGTTGTGGAAGCCGATGAGAGTAACTTTGCTAAGGGATGAAAGTTTTTTTGGAGCTTAATGAAAGTCATAGGTGCCGCTGAACATGTAGACAGTGATGGTGTCATAATCTTTTTCATTTAAACTTTATTTCACAGATGGTCGAAAGGACTAGATGATGCTGATCTTACATGGGTTTATGAGAAAAGCACTTGTTAGAAAAATGAAAAAGTACAGTACAAATTGTATGACCAGTGGAGTTATACTTTTGTATAATGTCATCAGAAGTTACACAGGGATTGATTGCAGTAATAATGAACATGATGGAACATGTTTACAAATCTCTTTGACTATCATATATATTGGACTCCTCACTTCATCAATTAATGTAGAAGAGATCAGGTATGTTTGATAATTAAGGTAAGATCCTTGAACTTTATCAATGCCAATGTGAGCAAAATACCTATGGAAGTGGAAATGATTCTTTTTGTCAGATATGTATAGTTACGTATGAAATTTTGTTTGTCTTGAGCTATTAATTCTAACTCGAATCTTTTGTTTCCAAACTTTATAGAACAATTGCTAGAGCAACAAGATGTTAATTTCACATGTTCATAGTCTTATCAGACATTGGCTCATATTTAGTGCACATGATGTAAATTGGCTCCTACTTATAGTTTATACTTAACTTAGATAGAAACATGAGACACTTAACTTATATTGATTCTCCAATTTATGTTTCAATTTAATATCATGGAAATAATAATTTCCCCTTTATATGTATTTTGAAAATAAAAATTCTTCTTATTATAACAATTATATAATTATAATCATCCAACTCACATGATTGAAGAGGATAGTTTAGGGAAATCAATATACATGTATGACAAATAACTATATTAATTTTTTTTTAAATCCCAAAATTAGTTATCTAGCTTTTATATTAAGGATCAAATGTAGTATTAAAAAAATAAATATGCCCTTATTTTTCATATATATATATATATATGTAAATGAAAGGAATAGAATTATATATGTAGCTTCTAATTCTGACATTTTAAATTAAATTGAAAGGATAGATAAAATATTATGAATGGTAAAAATCAAATTAAAAATTACCAAAAATGCGTAATAGATGCAGGCAATATTTAAAAAAATTAAACTTAAAGTTAAGGAATATGCTAATGTGAAATGAAATTAATATCATCATGGGTACCATTCTATTCATATCCATTACAACCGGATTCAACGAATGTATAATTAATAGTTTATCTATGCATGTCCAATCACTTAATACCACGGTCTAATAAACAGATAGGTTGTCGTAGGTATCTTTTGATGTCCTTTAATATGCTGTAATTTAATATAATATAAAACAGAACGATATGTCCCCATCTCCATTAATATTATACATGGATGCTGTGAAACCTGTATGTAAATTGAAATCATTCTCCAGACCACTTATTTTATTATTTAATATTCTCATATATAAAATCACTATAACTGGGTATTTTCCATATGATCTCTGCAAGTTGAGCTACAATGTAGGCAGCAGAGAGTATGCCTAAAAGTTGTTTGAAGTGGGATATCGCTCATCATGATAGTATATGCTAATTGTATAAAAGAAGTAATAGCTATATCGAAGACCATAGAATTACACAAAATTGGGAATAGCCAATGTCATGGGTAATATAAGGCACAGAAAGAACATTGACAGCTTATCTTATAATATATCATACATGAATAGTCATATCAACTGTACACAATTTTAGTTAAAATCCCTATTATGAATCGCTTTCTCTTGATAAAGCCCCTTTTTGACGTAAGTTGTAGCTGTGTGGATAATAAACTTATTTCAAATTGTTTCTAATTGTTGTAGGTATATAAGACGAATAAGATAGTGAGGGCAGCAAGCTGGATAATGGTTTTCAAAATTTTCCCGCCCATGCATCATAGGTAGCGGCTTATATAAAGATGTTTGCTAGTGGTATCACATAACTCTTTCTTGTAATCCTTGCCCTTCATCTTTGAATACGTAAGAGGTGAATAATGCTTTTATATTTTATATTCGTCCTCTTCCATTGCTCCAATGGTTTATTTCATATTTTTTTTATCTTCATATATTGTTCTAGCTTCCATATCTTATTTAGTGTGCATTCTTTGGTTCAAATCTGTAGAAATGGTGCGTATGAGTTTGATTAAGAACTTGCATGATGGTACGGACCGTTGGAGTATAATAGTGAGGGTTATGCGCAAGTGGAACATCTACCAAAAAAAAACTCCTGGTGATGTTTTTGGTGTGACCATGCTGTTATTGGATGAGGAGGTATTCTATCATGTGTCAATATTCTTCAACTTAGTCACTTAGTGTGTGTTACTTACATGTGCTGACTATAACACAGGGTACTACCATTCAAGCGACTGTGCTAAATAGGAATATCATGGCCAGATACAAAACTAATATTGTGGAAGGAAATACTTATTCGCTAACTTCATTGTGTCACAAAATGGAAATCAATACAGAGCTTCAACACACCCTTTCAAGATCACTTTCACTCCACAAACTTTCTTTGCAGACCACAACGCATCACTTCCAGCATATTCATATTCATTCTTCCCCATCTCTGAGATTTTGAAGGCCACTCTAGAGCACCACGTTCAACACCTTTTTGGTATGGTGAATTATTTATACAGATGACTTCACACAATAGGTATTAATATAGTTGTGTCGTATAGTTGTAAGTAAATTATTTTTTGCAGATGTGATGGCATTTGTGAAGGCCATGGGTACGCTTGAAGAGTTCCGTAGGGATAATGAAACTAAGTCTAAACTTCCCATGATATTGATTGATGCCCAGTACTGACCACCTACCTAATTTAGAACAAAATATACTTATTTCATACTTCATTAATGGCATAATATTAACTATTATGTATTGGCAGGGAGAATGATATTGAGTGCATACTATTTGATGACTGTGCAATTGATGCTTTTATGGCTCAGTTACAGAACACAGAAACACCTGTTGTTGGCCTATTCAATCTCGCTAGAATTGGTTTCTCCGAAGATGGTATTGTTCATATACTTATATACTTTCTATGTGGTTTATTTGGTTTAGTTTATAGTAATATTACCTACCCTTTGTTTGACGGATTTTATTTTGTATTATTGTAGGAGCCCCAACTATATGCAGTTCCTTCTTTGCCACTAGAGTATTTTTCAACCCTCCAATCAAGGAAGTCAAAGACTTAATTGAAAGGTTAAAGTCAAGTGTGTGGGATCTACTATTATTATATTACCACATTCAATAATATAGTTACGTATTAATATAACTAAGCATGCATCGTAGCTGTCAGTGTCGGTTATCTTTTTCCACATGTTACTCATTACTTTGAAATGATTATATATATAGTGTCGATGATGATAGCTCCCCTGTGATGCACCTATATGGTCAGCAGTTATCTTCACAGTCAAGTCAATCCTCAAGTGCCACATCACTCCGCAGTCAGCCGAAAGTTACTATCAAAGACGTTCAATTGCAACAAATAGTTAGTATATTGTCTTTTTATGTTAGAGATACAAAAATTCTATCCCAACAAGCTTGTATCTGTCAATTTTATAAGTTATGGCTGTGATATGTAAGTCTGTTTTTTCCTCCCAACATCAGGGTGAGACTTTTGTTGTTAAATGCACGGTTAAGAAGCTAGAAACATATCACGGATGGACCTATGATGGATGTTCAAAGTGTGCTGCGAAAACCAGACTTGAGGGTACATCAGTTATGTGCCCGATCTGCAAGAAAGTTCCAGATGCCATAGAACCAAAGTATGGTCGAAGGAGATGTTAGTATTATTTGGTATGTTATTTTTATCCTCACATATTATGACCGTCATGTCTTTTATTGTAGGCTTCGCATTCACTACATGGTGGAAGACGTACTGGATTTGCTTCATTAATCTTTTGGGATAAACAAGCTATTCAATTGATTAACAAGACAGCCACAGAGTTGAAACTTCTCATGCAACAGGTTTGGTTGCTTTGAAAGTACTCCACAATTAAATGTACGTATTTTGCTATATAACAATATCAATGTTCACAGGATAATCGCCCAGCATATGATTTTTCGGATGAGCTGGAAGATCCTGTAGGAAAGGTTCTACTAGTGAAAATGAAGCTCAATGAGTACAACAAAAAACATCCAACATCTGCAATTAGTGTAGGCCAGTTTACTATTTATGAAGACCTCATGGACCAGTTTATGGATGCAAATGTTGAAGTCGGTGAAGTTAATGCTCGTAATGCGAACAATGACAGCCAGGTTTGGATCCATAAATTATAACAAAAAAATGGTCCATAATATTACTATCCTTACATTATTGTTCAAGACAGTAAATATGAGTTAAATATTGTTTGAAAATTGATGCTCCAGGATGTTCCTTTGTTAGTTGAAATCACTGATATTCAGGATAGCCATGAAAACATGTCACCCGTTATCCCTCAGCCTGCTGCACCACAGAACAATGAACTTGAAGACGTCACTCTTGTCAAGCTTGCTAACCAGGTCACACCAGTAACTAATAGAGTGAGGAGAAGGCCGGCGATCAAGAGAAATGTTGGAGTGGATGTTTCTACCAGTTCTTTAATTTTTGGGTAAATATCTTGTCTTTCTTGATTATAAATATCACCAATAAAAAAATTATCCACCTCTTCCTAACTAATTTTTTATTATTTAGGCCATTATGTCAAATGCAGTTACTAATATTAGTTAAAGCTCAGGTAGTCAATGTACTGCAAAAACTTAAATAGTATTTTCCTGAATATCAGAGTAAAAGTCTCTGATCCATCAGTTAATACCTGGTAGGAAAACGTTAGTAATACCCATACAAAATTCATCGTGTTGTTGTGGTGGATAAAAAGGAAATATTTCTCAGTCTTTTACTATCATTATTTTTTTACCAAAAATTCTCACTCTCGATATGGGGAAAAACAATCTGCATATTAATGTAAGTAATTCTAAATCTTTGATGATCACAATAAGAAGAAAAAATAAAAAATTTCTAGAGTCTCCCTACTACTAGCCACTACTATTTTATACTATATAATCTCAATTGATACCTGAGATTACCAATAGCTACATGTCAATGATAGGTCAATGTCATGTATTTAATGCTTGCTTGCAGACATCGAACACCTAATGCTTATGCTGCATAAGCCATGTCCCTATCAACTTTGCTTTTAACAGTTCACATAACTTGTGTACGGTTTGACTGTTAAAGTTACAATCTTGGTCAAAGAAAATAATCAATATAAAATGCTAACCATATAAATATCAACTTCACGAAGCTCTCTCAGCTTTGATGTCATTAGTATGGCTTCCAAAGAACCATACGGGATTAGTCCGACATACTCCAATGAACTAAATGATTGTGATTTATCTGTACCAGGTATTACTCTCTTTCATTTCTATGCTTATAAAAACATGTATATGCTGTTATATATGAAAGTTGAAGATACTGTCATAGTTTTTAGCTAGTCCATTCAACATATATTCATATTACGAATCTCATTCGCATTGTATGTTCATTTCTCAACAGCAATGGTGGATGTTAACTCTTCAAATCAAACCCCGACATCTAGTGTTTTTAGTCAACTTGGTGTGACTAGCAAACGAAGGCAAGGAAGGAAGTCTGGTGCCTTGACAGATTTAACAAACTTGGTTTCGAATTTGGCAGTGCACTTTGATACCGGTATTGCTATGATACCTTCTGAGGCAATCTTGAGTAGACTCTTCAAGACGTTTATTAATGGTTCTTTTCATCTCTTATAGAAAAGACAAATGCAACAGGAAGGAAAGAGCCTTTAACACGAAAGAGTGCACGAATGAGAAGCATTGAAAATATGTGCATTGCCAATAAAAGGACAAGGAAAAGAATACAAAAAAGATGTCAACGAAGGTAATGCTCATATTTTTCCGATCTAGATGTTGTATACGATGAGCAAACCAACTTAGAAAACCCGTGTTGCATGTTCTTTCATTTCTTGCTGCACCACAAAGTAAGAGTTTGACCTATTAAGCTGTTGCTATATTTCGTTCATGTTCGTTTAGTTTTTCCAGCAAATGGGTTTTTGGGTGATACAAGTTTATGCGTAGAAAGGACTCTATCAGAACGACCGGGAGAAGATGCAATTAGGCCTCCAACATCAGGTGATAATCAATTAGGTTATATATTGTATAAATCAATTCAGATTACATATATGAAATATTATACCGTATATATAAAGGTTTCGGGCATGTAATATGTCTATAAATTTTTATGTTTTACAAAGCTAAAAAGCCTTATCTGGGTGCATGTATATGTCAAAAGGGTATTTTTAATCACATTAAGAATTCATAATTTAGAACTTTAGCGAGTATGAAAGTGTAGGCTTTAACAATACATGTGGGATTTGGAAAAAAAAAATGAAGAGTCTTAACTAACTTCGTTTTTGTAGTATGAATGAAATTGTAAAAAAATAAATTTTTTTCTAAATGCATAGGTTGGCAGTTTTTTTGTGTGTGTATGAAACAAATATATATTTATGTGAGAGTAGATAGCTGTGGAATAGGGAAATGATATTGGGAAAATCCCTTAGAAGCAACATAGGAAATAAAATAATTTGTCATTTTCAGCTTTGGTTTTTTAAATGTAAAGGTTGTCATCAAGGAGAATTACATCATGTCAGTCAATCGCATCGTCAGGCTAACAAATCTATCAATGAAACAGAATCAGGTATATGTATACAGTAGCCATTCGTTCCTATTAATGTTTTGTTATGCACAAGATAATGTTATTAAAACTTATGAGTGACAGCAACAGCTAATAGTCATTGACTTATGTTTCTTTTAATGTGTAGCTTATAGAAACATTACTTTCAACTTTGAAAATAATAGCAGTGATGACAGTGGATCAGATGATGAACCCTTTGATCTAAACGAAGGTTAGCTATTGCCATTAACCATAGTTACCAAATGAGAAATAAGCAGCATGTAAGTTTATATCATTTCAAATTAGTTGGCTGTCTTTTTTCCAAATGTCAGGTACACAGTCAAGTGGGTTTAACTCTCTATCACAAGACAGTATTTCAACTGATCATGATGACTCTATAATTGCATTCGATGGTACATTACATTTTGCATTAGAAAATGATGTGTCTAATTATGTAATGCACAGCTTATACATTGCATTTGTTCACAGGATATATAGATGAAGGGGATCCTATACATGTTTGCAAGTTTTGTGGAGCAAATCTTTGGTTCAATGAAAGGGTGAAGAAAGATAGGAAGCAAAGGCACGTGGATACATTCTCACTTTGTTGCCTAAAAGGTAAAGTAGTTTTGCCTCTAATGAAGTCACCTCCACCGACGTTAGCAAGGTTGTTCTTTGAGAAGGACTCGCCTAACTCTAGAAACTTCCATCATAATATTAGACAATATAATAATATGTTCTCATTCACATTATTGGGAGGCAAGGTAGATCACTCTAAAAATAATGGTGGAGGTCCATACACATTTGTATTATCAGGAATGAATTACCATCATATTGGTAGTTTATTGCCACCCGAGGGTTGTCGTCCGGTGTTCTCACAACTATACATATATGACACCGAAAATGAGGTCACCAACAGAATTGCTGCTGTTAGGTATTAATCTTTACTTCAAATTTAAATATAAATTCAATTTTATCTATACAAATACTTCGAACCTCTGATGACCAATTTGCTCGGCATTTTTGCAGTAAATATCAAAATGAAGTCATCATCAATTCTGATATAGTACAACAAATTAAGGAGGAGTTAAATGAAGTGAATCCTTTTGTCTAACAATACCGTCTTGATCATCATTACTCAATAGTTATCAACATAGACCACTTAAGCTGTGTTTGCTTAGTGCAAGACAAACAGATGGTAGAATCTATAATGTGCCTATAGCTTCTGAGGTTGCAGCATTAGTTATTGGTGATTTAGACATGACATCTTCAGTTAGGGATATTATTATACAAGAACATTCTGGGACTCCTCAAAGGATTAGTGAATTGCATGCATCTTATTTACCTCTTCAATATCCTATCCTATTCCCTTTCGGAGAAGATGGCTATAGAGATGATATTGAACATAGAGAAGAGACCGTTAGGGTGACCAAAACAAGAAAAAGATTAAGTATGCGTGAGTTCTTTAGCTATCGCTTGATAGTAAGAACAAATGAGCCCTCTACCATCTTGCATGCTTCTAGATTACTCCAACAATTTATAGTCGATGGATATACAATGATAGAATCACAAAGGTTGCTATGGGTCAAGACACATCAAAGGGAGCTACGTGTAGACTTATACCAAGGATTATCTAATGCTATTGTTGGAGGGGAACGAAATGCTGCTTCAATTGGGAAGCGAATCATTCTTCCATCTTCTTTCACTGGTGGAGCAAGATATATGGTCAACAATTATCAAGATGCAATGGCTCTTTGTCGGTCTGTTGGGTATCCTGATTTATTTTTGACATTTACTTGCAATCCTGCCTAGCCGGAGATCACAAGGTTTTGCTCACAACACGCAGTCAAGCCATCCGACCGTCCAAATATATTAGTTTGCATTTTCAAACTGAAGTTACAATGTCTCATGAAATTTCTCAAGACTGAGAAGATACTTGGTGAAATCATAGCAGGTTAGCTCATATAATAATATTCTCCTTATTTACTGTTCTTTGTATTTACTTCATTTCTAATTATGCAATTTTAAACTGTGACATCTCTTCATTCACTTTCTCAGAAATTTACACAATCGAATTCCAAAAGAGAGGACTCCCGCATGCACATATACTATTATTCCTTCACCCTAGAGACAAAATAAAAGATCCCGAAGCCATTGATGCAGTTGTGTGCGCAGAAATACCAGACAAATCATCAAGCCCCATTCTGTACGAGTTGGTGAAGAGATATATGATACATGGTCCATGTGGTGTTAGTAACCCAAAGTCACCATGCATGAAGGAAAGAAAATGCACCAAATATTTTCCCAAAAAATACAATCACCACACCATTGTTGATGAGGATGGGTATCCTACTTATAAACAAAGAGATGACGGTAGAACTATTGAAAGCAAAGGTGTACATCTAGACAACCTGTATGTCATACCATATAATCCAATATTGCTACAAATGTTTCAAGGGCACATCAATATTGAGAAGTGCAACCATTCAACTGCAGTCAAATATTTGTTCAAGTATATCAGCAAAGGAAATGATAGAGTAGTTGCTGCACTTTTCCAGAATAATACTGATGGTAACAACAAAATAATTGATGAGGTGCAACAATACTACAATTGCAGATATATATCTGCATGTGAAGGTGCATGGCGTATATTTGGATTCAATATCCATCATAGAAATCCTGCAGTAGAAAGATTGAGTTTCCATTTACCAAACCAACAACATGTCATATATGCCAATACAGATGATGTTGCTGCATTGTTGGAGAAGCCGAGGGTATGTGAGTCATAGTTTCCATCTTGGATGGAAAAAAACTCAAATGATGGTTTTGCTAGAAGTTTGACTTATATTGAGTTCCCTAATCATTACGTCTACCAAAAGGATAAACGAAAATGGAAGCGTAGGAAGAAAGGCTTTGCCGTTGGTAGGATGACGCATATCTCACCATCTGTAGGGGAATTGTATTATCTCCGTGTGTTATTGACCAAAGTTAAAGGTCCATCCTCTTTTGATGCAATTACGATAGTTGATGGTATTGTATATACAACTTTTAAGGATGCATGCTTTGCATATGGTCTTCTTGATGATGACAATGAATACATAGCAGCTATAAAAGAAGCATCTGTTTGGGCAACTAGGACTTCCTTGCGAAAACTATTTGTTAGTATGCTGTTGTCATGTAGTCTTCAACATCCAGACTATGTATGGAGGGAGACATCAAAATTTATTTCAGAGGATATGTTGTACTTCCCTCGAGATGATCCTACATTTACAGGTAACTGTAAGTACTTTTGCAATCAATTATTATGTTACTTAAGTTATATGCTTGTACTTCATACTTATGATTTTTTAGTATACTTACTTTTTAGGTTTAAACATTAGTTTGGATGATAAAGAACAAGCAGCACTTAAAGACATTGATTCCTTGCTTCGTCAAAATGGGAAGAGCCTCCACAACTTTCCTTCTTTATCAATTCCGAATGGAACTCAACCAATAGATATCAGGAACCATCTAATCATTCAAGAGTTAAGCTATGATAGGCTTGAGATGCAACGTGAATCGATCAAATTGCTCAATATGCTTAATGCTGATAAAAAAAAAATTTATGACGAGGTTATTTTGCATGTTGAAAAAGGTGAAGGTGGATTCTTCTTCGTATATGGTTATGGTGGTACTGGCAAGACATTTTTGTGGAATGCATTGACCTCTACATTACGAGCAAAAGGTGATATAGTCATAACTGTTGCTTCGAGTGGGATTGCAGCTACTTTATTGCCATCTGGTAGGACTGCTCATTCAAGGTTTGCAATTCCTATCCAAATAAATGAGTCTTCCATTTGTTCTATAAATCAGAACACTCCACTAGCAAATTTGATCAAGAGTACAAAATTAATAATTTGGGATGAGGCTCCTATGGTTCAAAGGTTATGTGTGGAGGCGTTTAGTAGGTCTTTGCAAGATATCATGCAATCTAGCAAACCTTTTGGTGGAAAATGCATTATTATGGGTGGTGATTTCTGTCAGATTCTCCCTGTTATTCCTAAAGGAAATAGGGCCTCCATTGTAGATGTATGTATTAATTCATCTCACTTGTGGGATTACTGCACTATTTTCAAGTTGACAAAAAACATGCGTCTGTCTGCACCAAAAAATCCTGTGGATGTAGAAAAATTGGCTTGGTTTTCACAATGGTTATTGGATGTTGGAGATGGGAAATTAGGTGCCCCAGTGGATGGAATTGCACAGATTGAAATTCCAAAAGAGATCTTGATTTCAAACCCTATGGACCCAATGCATTCTATTGTTCAATCTACATACTCAGATTTGATAGATAACTTAGACTGCAATGAATATTTCAATAAAAGAGCAATATTGGCACCCACAATTGAGATGGTTAACCTTATCAATGAGTACATGTCATCATCTTTGCTAGGAGAGTCATTTGAATTTCTAAGCTGCGATTCTGTTTGCAAGACCACTGATAAAACTGATACTTTTGATGATCTGTACACAACAGAATTTCTCAACACAATTAACTGCTCAGGCATGCCTCCCCATAAGTTAATTTTGAAGGTGGGAGCACCTATAATGTTATTACGAAACATTGATCAAGCATCAGGACTATGTAATGGCACACGCCTTCGTATATCAAAGTTGGGGAAATCAATCATAGAAGCTGTCACATTGAATGGGTCCAATCCAAACAAAAAAGTCCTTATTCATAGAATGGATATGAATCCCTCAGAGAATAGGTGGCCATTTCGAATGCAAAGAAGGCAATTTCCAATATCACTCTCATTTGCCATGACAATCAATAAAAGTCAAGGGCAATCTCTTCGTTATGTTAGTTTATACTTATGCAAGCCTGTTTTTACACATGGTCAATTATATGTTGCACTGTCTAGAGTTAAGAGCATGGAAGGGTTGAAGATTGTTGTTGCCCAAACTGGTTCTGATGCATTGAACACAACAACAAATGTGGTATACCCAGAAATATTTAGGAATGTTTGAGGTTCATGGTAATGTAAGTAATATGGCACGTGGTATTCACTATTTTGTTTTTATAGTTCCTTTACCATTAGCAGTAAATACTGGTATCCATAGCTCATTATGTTTGTCAACCGTTACAATTTAATTGTTTAAGTTATGACATAAATAACTCACGCTGATCAAGCACTAACTGTTTGTGGGAATATCCCTTAACATTTCCCTTGTCCTTTGTGTTTTAAAGTAGTTCCCCGTGTAGTGCACGAGTATAACAGTCTAGTTAATATAATAATTATAACAAGTGGCTGGTATTTATTAAAAAAATTGGCTATCAAGAAAATGTTTTATTAAGAATATTATGAATATTGTCAAGAGCAATATTCAACCAAGTTAAATAAATCTTTGTATTGATTAAAGCAATCATAGCTTATGTGGTATAACTGTTTAAACAAATATCTGTTAGATGCAGGATATAAGAATGATTCAATTTACCTATGAATTTTTATGAAAAGATTTAGAAATAAGTTTGTTATAATTGCTGTTTATGTTGATAGCATGAATATTATTGGGACTCATGAAAAGCTTACAAAGCCATGGATTGCTTAAAAAAAGAATTCAAAATGAAGGACTCGGGAAGAACAAATTTTGTCTTGAATGACAAATTTAATATTTAAGAAATGAGATTTCTTTTTTTGTATCAAGAAACCTATACAAGAATGGTTTTGAAGTGTTTTTATATGGATAAATCACATCCAGTATGTACTCTAGTGGTTGTAAGTTCTTAAGAGAGAGACAAAGTTCCATTTAGACCTTAAAAGTGTGATGAAGAACTACTTGGTCCAAAAGTACCATATCTTGGTACAATTGTTGCACTTATGTATCTTGCTAAGCACATACGATCTGATATATCATTTGCTGTTACTTACAAGCAAGATCACCAACATGAAGACATTAAAATGGAGTTAAGCACATTCTTTGGTACTCTAGGGTTACTATAGACATGGTATTATTTTACTTGAATGTACCCAAGACTGACTTTGTTGATTATGCAGATGCTGGATTCTTATCTGATCCACATGTCGGTAGATCACAAACAGTATATTTGTTCACATATGGTAGGAGAACCATTTCATGACGATCTCTGAAACAAATTATATCAACCACATCATCTAATCATGCAGAAATTCTAGCAATATATGAAGCAAGTTGAGAATGTGTAAAGTTAAGATCGATAATACATCACATATGAACTACTTGTGGCTTGTCTTCCAGTAATATGATCCTAACAATTCTGTATGAAGATATTGCATGTATTGTGCAACTAAAAGAAGGGCATATCAAAGGAGATAGGACAAAACATATTTCAACAAAATTCTTCTTCACTTATGATCTCCAAAAAATGATGAAATTAACATCCAACAAATCCCTTCAAATAAAAATCGAGCAGATTTGTTCACTAAGTCACTTCCAGCCGCAATATTTGAAAAGCTTACTAATTATATTGGATGTTACGAACTCAGGGATGTCAATTGATGTTACCAAGAGGGAGAATTAATATATACTGTACTCTTTTTTTCTCCTCTATTTTTTTCCCACTGGATTTTCTTAGAAAGGTTTTTAGTAAAGCAGCATTGAATAGTTTATAATAGATGTGTACTCTTTTTCTTCTGCTAGATTTTTGTCCCGCAGGGTTTTTCCTAGTTAAAGTTTTTTAATGAGGCACATTCTTAAATAATAGACATCCAAGGGGGAGTGTCATAAATATTATCAAGAGTAGATGTCCATCTCCTCTTCCTCTTCAATTTCATCAACTCCCACTACTTCCACTAGGCATTAATCTTCTACTACTCCATTACTATCCACTATGCCTTTAATTTTGTAACTCACTCCCACTCACATTCATGTAGTTTATTGCTCACTGCCTATCATTTAAGTATAAGTGTAACCTATGTGTAAGACTATACTTATAAATAGAACATATCATGTCATTTGTGTTGCAAGACAAGTGAAGGAGTATCATTTATTTTCTTGTCCATATCTCTTTTCTAGTCTACTTTCTTTGTTGGTTAATTTCATAACAAAGAAACATTAATAATCTTTTTCAATTATGAATTTTGGGATATAAGAATTTATTATAATTAATTAATCTCTAACACACTCTAATGCAATAGCTCTTCAAGATTGAGAGTATTTTGGTACTTTCATTAAAAATTATATGGTATTTAGTGAATTTTTAATATCAGTTCATGGGTATTTCTGACTCTTGACTCTTTTATTTTAATTGGGGTATTTTATTTCTTTCATTAAAAAAATCATGAGCCACACAACCCAAAAAACAGATATTAGTTAAATTTAACGATAGTGATAATTATTGATCTTTGCTTAAACTTGGATTGGTAGATTTGAACCCAAAGAAAGTTTATAGTGTTAGGTGAATTTTTGGTGTATTTTCATAGGTATTTTTGACCTTTAATCCTTTAATTATAGATACACAAGGTAAACAAGTCATATGACTCATAAGTCATAAAAAATACTCCCCATCTCTCAAATCTTGTATAATATATGAGAAAACTTGTTAGTTAATTAATTACAAAAATACGTATTATTATTGGATTTGTACGGATGGTTTAGATTATGCCATATGACTAAGAAATGTTCTAAACATATTCTACCGCAGAAGAAAAGTAATTATCAAAGAATTATAACTAATAAGTGCCCAGATTCGGTAAAAAGGTTTTAACAAAGCAAAAACATTTATATCTTATTATCTATGAAACAGAAAGAACATGCAGACTAAAACAGGAAAATAAAACACATCCAGCTCAAGTAAAGTTGATTGTTTTACCCCAAAAAAAGAGAAAATCCTAATTAAATACAGTTAAAACACCAAAATTCAAATTCAGGTCTACATTTTTAATAAATTCATAATTATATACAACTAATAAATTCCCAAT
Organism: Neltuma alba; assembly: GCF_004799145.2. NCBI lineage: Eukaryota > Viridiplantae > Streptophyta > Magnoliopsida > Fabales > Fabaceae > Neltuma > Neltuma alba. Next base: position 106,653 of record NW_021636509.1, read on the forward strand.
TAGTGCTACGTAACTAGGAATTTCTAAATCTTGTTAGATGACCACGTTGCCCCTCATTTTCCCCCCTCAAACCACCTCGTTTTCCCTAGAGGCAGCTCTATTTGGGTTAGCGGTGAAAGCCACTTATAAACTGCTTATGGAGTTTAAGCATGATGAGTTTGTACTTGTGGTGTTTGGATTAGGAATGAGAAAATTTGGCTTTTGCATAAAAAGCCACAGTTATGTCCCTGGAAGGACAGTAGGATTCCTAAGAACTAAATCGCAAAGGGAAAGTTTTCTCGGACTGAAAAAAGAAGAAGTTAGAGACTCAGAGGAAGTCTTGGTGCCCAGGAATGAGAAATAGAGATAAATATAGGCCAAAGATTATGTTAGAGGCCTCAATAAGGTGAATTTTGATGTTAAGCCAAACCAGAGGCAAAATCATAATTTTGCAAAATTTAGGGGTTGGTAAGGGCAAAAATGAAAATTATGCCCGAAAATTCCAAAAAAAATTCTAGAAAATGGGAAATGGTAGGTGCCTGAACACTCCAGAAAATTTTAGAAAAATAGAAATAAGGTTCAAAGGCATGTATGAGGCTAAAAATGATGAAAATGCCCCTAGAAGGAAATTGTGGAATTCCTAGGGTTTTGATTGATTTTGAATATTATTAAAAATAAATATTTAAAGTACAGGGAAGTCTCAGATAATTGGAAGAAAATGAAAAAAAATACTTGAGAAATTATCACAGGTTTTAAAAATAATTCTGTCCCCAGAAAGCGAAGAGATTGGCTTTAATGGAATTTAAAGCCTATTTATACACTATCCAGGGAAAGTCAAAGTCAACTGTCTAGAGGTTGACTTTTGACTTAAGAAAAATTAGAGGAATTCCCCATGATAAATAAATATTATTGGCACCCGAAGATAGATTCTCAAAATTGTGGACTGGTAGAAAGAATTCGGTCAAGATCACTCCGAAATAAATATTATTAATTATTTTAATTATTTTAATGGAAGAACAAGAAAAGAGCATCATTCTCTCTTTGGGCATGTTATACAATACCATATAGATTTATTTGAGGTGAGAAAATGGTACCATAGTATGTCCCAGTAGTCCCAAGTAAGTTAAGGCCAGAAAAAGTATCCTATATGGTGTAGAATGGTAAGATAGGTAGAGGAATGCCTAATGTTTGTATTTTGCATAAATTTTATATTAATTTCCTCCCTATTTTAATGCCAAAATGATGAAGGAATATCAAAGAGACAAGTGTACAATCAGATGGGAAAAGAAGGTATTATGTGTACGGTTGAATGCAAGACATATGTACGGTCGAATGCAAGACACGTGTACTATTGGATTAAAGGCATGTGGCTTGATGATGCAAGAATGATGTCATCAAGATGATGTAATCATGATGTCATAGGACACATGCCATCACAAGATAAAAAGAGAAAACGGACGGTCTAGATCAAGCCACATATTTTTAAGATCAACGGTCCAGATTCAATCTTGTTTTTTATAAATACCCCCTCCCCACCCGTCATTTTCTTGCAAGCTATGGACCTATGGGGAAACTCTTACAAAATGGATTCTAGAGAGAGAAAGAAGAGGGAGAGAGAAAGGTCAAGCGGTCATATGCAAGATCAAACTTCAAAACAAGGTATGTTCATAGTTTTTAATGTTGTTTTCACTACCCTTGTTGTTGTTGAGTTTGGTTATGGATTTTAATGATTTTTGGGAGCTTGAAACTCTAGAGGGATATGCTGCACAAAATTCTTAAAAATAGGGGAAGATGAAATTAATGTTAGAATAATGTTTAAAGGTTTGAAAGGAACAAGAATAAGTGGTTTTATATTGAAATTGGTTGAATTTCATGACGATGTAACTTGAGTTATATTTTGGCCAAGGCTAGTTCATAGAGAAGGAGTTTGATTTTGATTATTTTGAGCTTAGAAATAGATTCTACATGCAAAATTGTGTGGGAATAGCATGTGGAATTAATTTTAGAAAGGTTGGAAATCAAGCTCAAAAGTTAGAAGTCAATATAGCTCAAAGAAAACAAAGTGTTGATATTGTTCATTACCATGGCTCTAATGAATGAATGGGAATGATGTGTTGATGCATTTAGGGTCATGAGACATTGAGGAAGATGAATGGCAAAGGTTGAGCAAGCGACCTTAATGGTTGGTAGCAAAAGGAAGCAAGAGGAAGTAAAGAGAAAGTTTAAAGACACAAGGTAGCAAACTTGACCTTACTCTTATCTGCTTGGTATTTGCTTGCAGGTATGACATGTTTCTATGTTTATATGATTTTATGAACTCATGTTGTGATTGTGAATGTGTTTGAAATATGCCATCGGCTTATGTATTTTATGATAAATGTATGATGATTTCCAAACATATCATTATGTTATAAAGATGTTAAGTTGCAAGCATGTTATAAATACCAAGCTTATCATGTATATTTGGGTGGTTATTGTTTGTAACTGAGATTTTTTCAAATCTCACCCCTTTCTAACCAACCATTTAGGTCAAGTATGATGGACAATGATTGCATGAAGGAGAGCATGAGAAGGAAGGAGAAGAAAGTGAAGAATTATTCATGTTAATGAATGAAACTATTGGTTAATGTATGATTCTCCTATTGTGTAAATTATGTACAAGAATGCTAATGATGCGATGTATTGGTTTAGAACATTTATGGCATGACTGAAAATGTATAAGAATGAATGGGAAAGAGAAAACCCAAGTTATGCATGCCAAAACAATAAAAAGAATTAAAGTAAGAATTGTCCCATGGAAAAAAAAACGTAGGTCCTAGAGCAGTCAGTTTCCAGCTCTAGTTTGACCTATCAAATGTATAAGTCAAGCCATGAAATTTGGTATGTTTAAAATAAATACCTGGAGCTTTAAAACAAGTGGCAGATCATTTTAAATGGATGTGTGTGCCAAGAGTTATGCTTGATCAAAATTAGGGCAGAGAAATTAGAACGTATAGTTTTAACCAAATAAATAGTAAATTTCAACGAATAAACTATATGAATTGGGTAAGAATAAGTCCATTTTCATATTTTTCTCCTATACAGAATTGAAAGAGTTTCGAGTAGAATTTTGGAGCACCTTAATACGATTTTTATTGAATTAGTTATGATTTTTCAAAATTAGACTAAAAATCTGGAATTTGACCCGTGAACAGTAACCCAAGAACTAATTGCAAATTTTCAATCTACAGGCTTGGTTCGTGAATTGCTTAAACCGTAATGTTTCCAAACGCATACTTTGAGGGGTCAAAGGAAGGATGTTTCACAGAGAATTCGGTTTCTCTGTGTATCTGATAGAAAGGATATAACTGAACTGATAGATCATACAAATCATCAAGCCAACGACTATCCCCAATTTGGTTGGACCGAAAAACTTAAATAATTCTATTAAATGCTAGTAATGAAAAAATATCCTGGTTAGACCGTGGATTGATGGACTAACCTATTATGGGTTCATACTAAAGCAACGCGAGCCAAAAGGCCCACTCCCAACAGGATTGGTTTGTAGTCAACAAAAACTCCTCATTTTTTTGCAGGACTGTAGGTTGGGCCTGGAGACCAACCTGTATTGCACCCCTTTTGTCTTTTAAAAAAGATTGACACAAGAGATGGTGACCAGTGAGCGTACTCAAAGATCCAAGGATTTAATCAAGAGGAGATTTTTAAATCAACAGAATTACAATAAGTGACCTTGGCAGGAGCATTATACATAGATAATTCTCACATATCCTTTTCCCTCTAAAGGGTTAAAATTTTTTATATTGGTTAATTAACTGCAAAATTATAAAATTTTATTGATCAGCATTTTGCAAAATAACTTTATTCAAACTTTATTACTATTTTTCCACCTTGTTTTTGAAAATATTTGAAATATTTTTTTATTTCAGCTAAAAAAAGAAATAGTTACTTGTTTATGTTACAATTTGTATTCTTAATTATAGACTTCATTGTACGTCTATGAACTTAATTATAGACACTTGTAAATAAAAAGTCTCCATTCAGAACATATTTTTTAGATTAAAGTTAGTAAAAATGACTTTTCTTTTAATTTAATTTTCCTAAGCAAAATTGGATAATAATCAATTAGTATAATATAATTTGTATTTGGATAATATTTTGTAAAAATGTCAGTAAATTTTGAACTTGTTTGGATTCAGCTGAAAAGCATGTTTAAATGTAAAATGTTTTAAAAAGACATGGATTTGTGCGTGTATTATACGTATATAATTTGATTACTTTAAAAGAAATGTTAAAATTAAAATTAAAATAATTAAGAAAAATCCATATCCAAGTAGGTCAGGCTAGTCACAGGCTTAATTACAACCTCTTCATTTATCTGAACATTAGTACCCTTTTAATATTTGACGCCCAACCTATTCCTACTTGAGCAAAATGTTCTAGGCATCTATACATTAGACTTGTTTCCTTGTTTACAATGGAAGTAAAAATGTGAGATACAATCCAAATTAAAAGAGAGGAAAATTACTAATTGTTGAAAAGCAAAAAGAAGTAAAAATGTCAGACGCACAAAATGGAAGGGGAAAGTAAATGGAAAGATGAAAGGAAGGTTGCCATTAGCAAACCTCCTTTTCCATTTCTCATGAGAGTCTGTTAGTTAGCAGAACGGAGAAAATGGTGCGTAGCAGAAAAGAAGAACACGAAAGCCACACACAGCTGAAGAAAAAAGAAAGATAGAGAGAACCAGCAAATATTAGTACTCCTCCGTTAAGACTCTTATACACACTAGTATAAGGGTCTTATATTTAGGATTGAAGGAGTATATGTGATGCATTACAGAAAAACAAGCAGAATTTAGTATGTAATAATGTGAGAGGGTATTGTTTAATTTTGAGATGAAAGCTTCAAGTTCTTGTTCTTCTTTCTCCAGCAGCGTGGGGAGAGGCTTTAGAGAAGAGTTTAGCAAGGAAGAGTCACTGGGTACTGTCTAGATATTGTGTGGCCCAAAGGGTTATTATTAGGGGGGAAAAAAAGAGAGCATATATACTGAATTGGGTTTAACAGAAGGAGTTAGTCTCTCATAATGTGACAAATTAAATGTTTGAATTCCCATTGGGAGAGGTAACTACATTTAGTATTTGGTAGTGTCTCGAATAGAATTGCCTCCAATAGGAGGATACCTATACTTTAATTAAAAAAAAAAAAAAGATTCTAAGTTCCTTTATACAGGCCTAATAAAAAAATGTCCAATATCGTTTTTGTCCATACCATATAATTCTTTGGAAACTGAAGTATAATTAACAACTTTATTAGAATTTTTAAGTTGAATTCGGACTTCCATTAACAAGTTTGTGCTGGTGATTAATTATTTATTCCTACTGCCCTAGTCCTTTCTTTTGTGTAGGTTGAAAAGGTATATCTTGCTGCTCTTACCATTTCTACTTATATGCTCAAATCCTTCATGTGAAAATTTGTAGCACGCATTAAGATTATAAAAACTCAGATTATAAAAACACTGTTTTTTGCATGCTTCAATGAATATTCACAATTCCTTTTTCATTTTTTTTCTCGTTCCAAACATCATGGGCCTCAATTTTCCTTCTTCTAGCACAATGATTTTTCATCAATGGCTCAAGATGATCAAATCAATATAAAACGCGCGGCTAATGGTTAATTCTCTCATCCATAAATATTTGACAAATTTCTTTTCTGCCTCAAGCATACTTGTAATTATCAATCTGATATAAAACAGTAACTAGCAAGTAAATACAGAATCAAAATTAAAACAGTAAATATAAATTATTAGAAGCCGAACAGCCTAGTTCGTTTCATAGTATGCCCCTATTTGACCTACCAAGTTTATTTGGTTCCTCTTTGTATCCAATAGAAACATATTATTGAACAGATAGATCATACAAATCATCAAGCTTACAACAAAAAAACTTAAATTGCATGATTAAATGCCCGTAATGAAGATCGTTGAAAGTAACATTATATTATATATCACATGGCAAATCCATCCAACAAACAGTTGTTACTTAGCCTGGATCAAAAAATATTAACTAAAAAGTATGATCCTACGTAGACCAAGCCAAAGAAGTTACAGATCCTGCAAGAAACATGATAGTGTGTTGTGTATTAAGATAATATTACTTCCGGTTCTAAATATAAGAGCTAGCTGACTAATTTGAGTAGATTAAATAAATAAGTTAAGTTAGTTATTTGTAATAAATAGGCACTCCTCCTGTCCTTAATATATGACCTAATTGTTGAGTTGATTTTGGTCCTAAATATAAGATCTATTTCTCATATTTACCAATTTTTCCTAAATTATCTCAATAGACACTTCCTTAACCATAATAAAATAGAAGAAGGAGAGAGGATATTAAAGAAGATGATTATGGTATTTTAGGAAAAACATGTCATATTTCTTCTAATTAACTAACTTATCTAACTTCCTTAATCTAATCAAATTAGTTAAATAAGTCTTATATTAAGGACCAGAGGAGTATTATTTTTTCTAAAATATCATTGCTAATTAAGTGTATTAGCTAAAACTACTATTATTAGAACGACTACTTTAAAAAAAAAAAAATAAATATGAAAGAGAAGATAGATTGTGGTATCATATTAAAGACTAAAATAAAAGTTAAGGTCTTATATTAAGAACCAGTATATTTTTAGGGCATCAATAAAGAAACAAGATGACTTCATATATCTTACCAATCTATTGGTTAGGTACCTCTAAGAGATTATTCTGTCTGTAACTCTTCTTACAAGCCTAGAGAAGGTTTGTCTCCAAATGCGACTGAAGAGCAATGATCTGAAAGACCGGGAAGGCTGTCCAAAATCCAAAAGCAAATCCGTGTCTGAAGCTCAAGCGAGATTCTTGGGGGAAATGTGAGTCATCATCTTCAAGTCTGATAATACGCAACACAAACTCAAACTTGCATGTAACAAGATCTGCCATGGACATAATGCATGGAAAAACTTCCACTTAAAGCCCGTTATAGTGACAATATCTTCAATACAAGCTCAGAATTAAAGAATTATCAATACGATGCTCTGTTTTAGCAGCCACTTCTGTATTGGATCATGATACCGTATTAATAGGAAAAGTATTGAATGTGTAAAAACAAGAAGTAAATATTAGTCGCACAAAAGGGAAAGAAGATGCATGTGAATGGAATCTGGGGAAGTAAAGGGGAAAGATGAAAGGAAGCTGCCATTAAACGTCCATTTCCATTTTGTTATGTGAGTTTGTAAGCCAGCAGAATAGAGAAAATGGAAGAGGGAAAGAAGACGACGAAAGGCACACATGTGAGTTTGCTCTCTTTTGTTAGCTATGGAGAAAATGGAAGAAGAAAAAAAGAAGACGAAAGCGTCAGAGCTGAAGAAAGAAGAAATATAAAGAGAATGCAAAGATTAGCTTGTGATGTGAGAGGGTGTGAAAATGGCGTACCGTTTATCTGCACTAACCTCCCCATTTTGTCACATTTCCCAGTTTGCAGTGTTATATGTGATAGTGAAATGATTATTGGAACAAAATGGCATTTTGGGTATAATGGTAGCAATTAGCATGATCACATTTAATTATTAATATTTTTATTGGCTATTTATTTTTTTGCTAGTATGAATGGTGCAAACCTCCGGTCAACGTTCGTTGGGGGGGGGTGTTGAAATTGAATTTGATTGTGATGATATTCTTTAATGTAGAAGTTCTTGAACTGAGATTCAATAAATTTAATTTGAACGTGTGTTTTGACTATTTTTAGTTTATTTAAATTTGAATTTGTAACTGTGGAAGGATTTTTTAATCAATATTTTAATATAGATAAAATAGAAGTATGTTAACTTAATGATATGACACAGTAAACACTAAAACCCTTTTAAGAAACTTATGGCGCGGGGGAATTAGTCACTGCGGGGGAATTAGTCACTACTATTACTGGCAATAGATATCATAAGCTTAACCCAAAAAAAAAAAAAAGTAGTTCTATTACATTTGCAAGAATTTGGGAGATGACAAAAGCCTCAGAGCTGAGGAAAGAAGAAAGATGAAGAGACTGGCAAAAATTAGCATGTATGTGATGTGAGAAGGTGTGAAAAAGCTATGGCATCCAGTTTCTCTCCCCTAATAACCTTCCCATCTACTGCCTTCCTCTGCTTTAGTTTGGGCGACATTGTTTTGTGATGAAATTGAAAGCTTTGGAAAACCCTAAAAAAAAAAAACACTTTAACAGGTACTTTTATGTAGTAAAAAAAAAAACTTTTTTTACATATTTACATAGCATAAAGTCACTTAAATTGAGTTAAATCAAACTTTTCATTAGTTAAATGACTTGTGTCATACTAGAGGTACTAAAAACCAAATCAGTCAATAAACTAGTCGAGATAGTAATTCAACGGTCAGTGATTTATATCGGAGTCAATTTTAGGTTAGACCGGTCATGATTAAAATATTCTTTTAAAATAATAAGAATAAAATTGAAAGCCTTAAAATATAAAGTATAATTATAAAAGAAATGTAAATAAGCATTTCCAATAAAAAAAAAAGTAAACAACCATATAATTTACATAATTAATAATTTTGTTGGCAAAAAAAACATAACTAATAATTTTATATTAGGAAAAAAAAATCCTTCATAGTCCATACCCTGCACTTGGCTCTAATTGAGTATATAATAATAATAATAATAATAAGAATGATTTTTCAATTTTAACATGGCTTGGGACCTGAAAAAGCAAAACGTTGAAGGGTGAAAATGAGCTTCAGTTGAAAAGTGTGAGATGGGAGCACGTGACATATAACCATTGAATCATCTTCTTTTAATTAAAAGTAAATAAATTATAACCATCTCTGATAACAAAAAAACAACAAAATTATAACTATCCATTTCATATGAAGGGCTATGGTACAATAACTTCTCTTTTTTAGAACACCCCTTTCAATTCCAAGCTACGAAATCTACAGATCTCGGGCTCTCTTGCAGATCTGGTTGGATTTAGAAAGCGGAAGAAATGGGGGAGGGGCTCTGGTGTTCACCAAGAAAAAAAAAATGGATCAAGATGGATGATGAGGCTAAGAGTTTGACTGGTTTTTTCTCCTTTTTTTTTTTTTTTTCCTTCTTAGTTCTTCTTCGACTCTCTCCATTTATTCAACTCTTCTTAATTTTTTGACGGTATCTTTTTTTTTCCCCTTCAAAACCTGACATTTCCAACATCTGGGAGTTTAAAAAAAGACTTGGTAACTTGCCATATCTGGGTTACGACTGAGTCACCCTCGAGTTGCAACAGGTTGTTTTTGCAGTGGGGTAGAAGCTTGACCGGACCAAGCAAGTAACCGAGCAGCTGGTTTTTGAGGCCAACCCAGACGGTCCGGTCTGATCATCAGTTTCACGCTCTTCTTCCTCTAGGATTGTGGGAAAATGGAAGGTACTGATGGGAAAATGTTTCGCAAAGTTCCAAGAAGAGGGGATCACTGGGGGCAGCTAATCAACAAGCGTCAAAGTCGTATATCTCATGCTTTTTAGCCTTAACGCAGCAAATACTTCATACCTGAAGCAGCATTTTCCATATTATAGATTATAGATTGTTAAACGAAACATTAAGAGTACTCATACCACTCATTTGTCCTCCATTCTCGTCTATTAGGAATATATTAAATTGATAAAATTTTTCATAAAAAAGGATTGGATGATGAATGTACAAAATATCTATAAACTTATATCAAAAGTACATTCACCACGATAATTTTCCTTGGAAGTATAAAAACGCTCGTAAACTTTAGAAACAGAAATAGGAGAAAAATGACATTTTGGTTAACGAGAGTCAACATCCGTTACTTTTCTCAGGCTTTTGCCAGGTGGTGTTCAGGGGTAACTTATAATCTGAAAGTACAAGAATATCCCCTACTAAAAAAACACCTTCTGGCATCTCATAGGCTGGACGCCGGGCGGCTCTTACTGAAATAACGTCGGTCCATCTTCCTGTGCAGCTCCAAGATAAAGAACGGCTAAAAAAAAAAAAGGCCATCCCGGCCCATTATATATATAAAGAAAAAAGAAATTTCGCCCCATTTCCTGTAAGTTTCTCAAGCAAGCGTCGGCAAAATGGGGGAGCAAGAGAGTAGTAATAGCTTCCAAGGGACTGACCGAAGTGTTATTTTTGCTCCTATTTTTAAAGTTTATAAATACTTTTATACATTCAAAAAAGTTATAGTGCTATGACGGTAGATTCACTTTTAATATAAGTTCTAGATACTTTTATATCTTCATCTAAAAAAATATTGGAAAAAAATATGTTATGAATTTTTTCTTATGTTTCTTTTATTGTATTCAACAGAGTTAAAATTTTTAAGATGCAGCAGGTAGCTTAATCTTTTCCACATCTTTTATTCCATATACATATATATAAGTTCAGCCATTCGGAGAATAAGTTTTTTGATGTAGAGATAGAAAACCATGAAGAAGGTTAAAAACAAGACTAAAGCACAGGCACAAACACAGAGCGGTAGCTTTCATTTTGTATGTCACAATATTCTTTTCAAACAACATATGGGACTTCTAATTTATTACTACTTCCGATCCTTAATATAAAAATTAAATAAATTTTAAAATATTAAAAAAATTAGTTGAACTGATTATTTATAATAAACATGTGTTGGTTTTCTTAAACTTTTTTTTTTATAATGTGTATTCAGACTACTTTTTGGTAGGAATCCCTTATAATTAATAGGAATATTATTTTTAAAAAAAGATAAAATGAATTTAGGTGTTATATTTAGAATCAAATTTAACTTTCTAACTAACTCTTTGTTTTTTTTTTTTGTCAATATAACTAGCTTTTATATTAAGAAGCAAAAATAGTGTTACACTAATTTATTATAAGCTCCCCTAGCTTACGTTTTTTCTACAGTATTGGGCATAAAGAAAGGGGGGAAAAACTGTTTCCAATAGTATATCTTTCAAAAAATCTTTAAAGACTAAGTATCAATCACTAAAAGTGAGACCCGCAAAGACTAAATTATTCAACCTCCAACGCCACAAACATAACCCTGACACAAAAATTATTTTGTGTTTTTTTCTTTAGAAACAAAACAAAGTTGTAAATTATTATGCCAGTTATTATGTAATAAAATACCTATTATATAACTCAAATGTAGCAACCCACCAAGGGAGGTGCGGAACCCTCCCAAAAGAGGTGTATGCCACTTGAAGCAACACGCACACAGTATTCTTTAGTAAAAGACAAAAGAATAGTTCGCTCTGTGCCCAGTGCGTGGCCGTGTGCTTCCCAACGTTGGCTTGCTTTCTTCTTTATATGCCTTTGTTACGCGAACTATGTGCCTTCAAACTCGCAGTATGCCTGTATTTTAACATGCCAAAGTGTATTCGGTTTCTCTTTATGTCCAACAGAAATCATATAAATGAACACACAAGTCATACAAATCATCAAGCTATCAGCAATCCTTACTTTGTATAGAACATAAAAAACATAAACAGTTCGATTGAATGCTAGCAATGAAGATTATTGAAAGTAACATTATATTGCATATAACATAGCAAATTCTTCCAACACACGGTTTTTACTTGGATCACAAATTATTAACTATCAAGGATGATCCTACGTACAATAAGCCAAAATAGTTACAAATCCTGCAAGAAACACGACAGTGCGTTAAGCGTTCAGAAAATATTTTTAATGTGTTAAGAAAGAAACATGATTACTTTATATGATGACCCATCTATATATTGGTGAGGCACCTTGCCACATAAACGGCCACCTTGGTCTGGACCCTGTCTGTAATTTTTTTTACAAATGTGTTGTAGGTTTGCCTCCAAGTGCGATTAAAGAGTAATTGCCCAAGGAAGGCCCAAAATCCAAAAGCAAATCCAAATCTCAAGCTCAAGTAAAATTCTTGAGTGAAATGTGAGTCATCATCATCTTCATAATGGTCAAATGCTTTAGGTGTAAGTATTTCATCATCAAGGCACCTTTTGTCCAGTGGTGCTCCGCAGAGATCAAGATTCCCCTCAAATGTGTGCCTTTTGGGATTTTTCCTGAAAGATGATTGTTTGACAACTCTAATACACTTAGGCGATCAATATGAGCAAGACTTTGTTAGTAAAAGATTTTTCTGGGCATAAAATGAATGAGGGCTTATAGAATTTTTTTTTCCTATTTAGCTTTTCAGAAGTGCGAAGTTTTGATGGGGGAATCTGTTTTATTAGGATGTTTTGTCTTATTTGGAAAGGGCATTTGGTGCTAGTAATGCGAGTTAGGGCGACAATGGAAACATAGCACAGCAACAATCTGCAAACCTAATCACCAAGTCTTCATCAATCCCTAGTGATCCATCAGCCGCAGATACATCTACTTCTGATCTGGGGCCTAGCGCTAATGTGCCTGAAAATAATCTGTCCAGGGCTTTTTCTGAAGAGGCTCTTGATTATGAAGCCATGATACTGGATATGGGTGGACAGAATTTAACCAGCCCAGCTGGTTTATCATCAAATGATCTATCGAGGGCATTGGTTGATAGGTTTTCTATCGTTGAGTTGGAGCTTAAATTCCAACTTTACAAGGTTGAATTTTTGCTGCTAACCAGGAATTTGAAGCTAGCCAAACGTGAAGTGAAGCTCGCTATGGACATAGCACGTGGAAGAGATTCTTCAATGGCTCTTCTTTTGAAATCTCAGCTTGAATATGCTCGCCATAACCACCGCAAAGCAACCAAGCTATTGATGGTATCAAACGACAGGACAGACCCAGCATTTTTGAGCATTTTAATTTCCACAACAATCTTGGTTGCATTTACTATCAGCTTGGGAAATACCAGACATCATCTTTACTTTTCTCGAAGGCATTGACTAATTGTTCATCCCTTAGGAAGAACCAACCGCTAAAGCTGCCAACTTTCTCTCAGGATAACGCTCTTCTTATAGTATATAATTGTGGTATGCAGTACTTGGCCTGTGGAAAGCCATTACTTGCTGCTCGCTGTTTTCAGAAGTCTAGTATGGTCTTCTACAATAAGCCTCTCTTGTGGCTTCGGCTAGCTGAATGCTGTCTGATGGCTTTGGAAAAGGGCCTAATTAAATCAAGCCGTGTTTTACCCACAAGATTGGAAGTTGGAGTGCATGTTGTTGGGAAGGGAAAATGGAGGCAACTTGTACTGAACAATGAGATTCCAAGAAATGGATGTGCAGCTGAATTTATCGATATCTCTGGCCCGGCAGTTCCTGTTAAATGTCCTGTACTTGCTGGATTCCAACAAGACGGATAATTTAAAGTCTGGCTTGGCTTTCAATTCGTTAAGTGAGGAAAATCATTCAGGTGATGTGTCATCCAGCAATTCAAACAATAAGAATTTACTCGGAATCGATTTCAAGGCATTTTCATTAGCATTAAGCTTAGGTCAGGCTAATTCAAAGGGGGACGTGAAAGAGCAAAAGGGAGGTACTAATCAGGAGGTCATTCAGAGCTCCCTGTCCCATTATGAAGATATTTGCAGAAGAGAAAATTTATTGATTAAGCAGGCAGCCCTTGCTAACCTGGCATATGTGGAATTGGAATTAGACAACCCTGTTAAGGCACTGTCAGTTGCAACATCTCTTCTGGAACTTGCAGAATGCTCTAGAATTTATCTCTTTCTAGGCCATGTTTATTCAGCAGAGGCACTCTGCTTGCTAAATAGACCAAAGGAAGCTGCCGAGCATTTGTCAATTTATTTGTCTGGGGGATACGCTATTGAATTGCCTTTCAGTCATGATGACTGCAAGAAATGGCAAGTGGAGAGAACTGCTGAATTTAAAGATGGAACTGCAGGATCTGCGCCAGCCAACATTTCTTCATCTGACGATTCTCAACGTATAGATTTTCTTAAGCCAGAAGAGGCCCGTGGGATAATTTATACAAATTTTGCGGCATTATCTGCAATGCAGGGTGAGTTAGACCAAGCCCATCAGTTAGTTGCCCAGGCGTTATCCATATTGCCGAACAGTCCAGAAGCCACAATTACTGCAATTTATGTAGATCTCTTGCTTGGTAAGCCGAAAGAAGCTTTATCCAAATTAAAACAATGTAGCCGCGTTAGATTCCTTCCCAGTGCAATTACATTGAGTAAGTATTAGAGTCTGTTTTATTCATGGGCTTTATCATTTTTTGCTGATCTTCTTACAGCTAGTTAGCCGGTAGCTTAATCTTTTCCATAGCTTTTGTACCATGTATATAAGTTAAGCGATTCAGAGAATAATTTTTTGATTTATTCCTTTATTATGATTTTCAAATTCAAATTTAGGAGCCTCATTCATAGGTGTGGTGGCTGTCTTTTAATTTTTGCTGCGGCCACCCTAGAAATTTGAGGTGTCCTTTTTTTTTTTTGGTTGAGTTGTGTTTCACAGGCTAATTTAGTTTATATGAGAAGTGGAGCTCGTGCTGACATTGAGAAAAAACAGGAAATTTGATAATGATTATATTTTGGGAATGATATGTGTGATAGTGATTATATTTTGGGAATAATGTTGGCATGATTTTATTTGATTATTAATTATTGGTATTTCTATTAACTATTTATTTATTTGTTAGCATGAATGTTGCAAACCTCTAGTCAACATTCGTGGGGAATCTTGAATTTGATTGTGATGGTATTCATTAATATAGCTCTGGAACTGAGATTCAATAAATTTTATTTCAATGAATGTTTTGATTATTTTAGTTTATTTAAATTTGAATTTATGACTGTGGAAGGATGTTGTACTTATTTGGAATCGGATATTTCAGCATGAACACGTATCAATTGTACACTTTTGGCATACAATGCATTTTCTCAAGCAATTGTCTGGTGCAGGTAAAAAAAAAAAAAAAGATCTAATTCATTTGTGCAAGACATTGATAAGCAAGATCTCTTTGGAAATCACTTTTTATAGGAGAGCCGTCAAGCTATGTTACATGTCATTCTATGTGGCAATAAATTTCAAAGTGGGCCCCGGGGGGGGACTTCTAAATGGAATGTTGGCCGAAAGTGAATTGGATTTAGAATTTGGATATATAAATTATATTTTTATTCAAATAAATTAATTTCTTACATTTGTTTTGTCTAAAAAATACTCAAAAACACTATCAGCTAGCTCAAACATGTTAATTTTAATGAGGTCTAATGCCCCTGTGTTTTTTGGATTCACTGGCCTTCACATTCGTGCTTATTCTGTTTTAAGGAGGTGGGTTTTTTAATTAGATGAATTTTTTTATTTACTATTTTTATAACTTTTATTAGGCTAGTAATTGTGTTGCCAATCGACTGATGGAATTAAGAGTGTTAAGTCCATTTTAAGAAAATTAACATCATTTTCAAGTTACCTCATGATCGTTCTAAGTATTTTTCAAAATAGTACTAGCATTCTAAACGGAACTAATAAAAGTGACAGAAGACCAAGAAAATTTGGAGATTAAAAACAAGATTAAAGCACAGGAACACAGTGGTAGTTTTCATTTTGTATGTCACAATTTTCTTTTCGCATAACATACAGGACTTCTAATTTATTAATACTTGTTATCTTAAATATATGACCTAATTTGTCCTAAATATAGGGTTATATCTAAGACCGAGATAGTATTGCATTAATTTATTATAAGCTCCCATATGGTTAGAAAGAAGAGAAAAGACTGCCTCATATTGTATATCTTTCCCAAATATTTTTTAGGAGGGAAATCTTCAACGAGCATTATTTAAATTTTTTCCTCAAAAAAAAAAATCATTTACCGGTTTTAATAAAATACTTCTTCAGTTCTAAATATAAAAGGGAAAACTATATTGGAGGTACTTATACTTTTTTTCAATTTTCATTTTGGTACCTATGTGTTTTTTGTTCTTAACTAAAACTTTATTTTTCCTCTATTAACATCATTAATCCTTATGTAGAGACTAAAAATATCAATAGAACAAAGTTATAAGAGCTAATGTTGCTAAAAAGATAAAATTAAATGTTTAATTAAAGGGAAAAAAACACATAGGTACCAAATTAAAAATTGAGAAAAAGTATAGGTACCTTCAATATGGTTTTCCCAATATAAAATTATAAAACAGGACCCTTCCAAAGATAGGCATATGGCGCTTGAAGCAGGCACGCCGTGTTCTACAGTAAAAGGAGAAAGGAGTGTTTGCCGGCTTGCTCCCATTTTAATATGCCTTCCGCTGTACGAAACATAATGAGCTCACCGATGTGGGACTCTAAACTTCTGAATTATTGGTCCTCTTTGGGAACTTCACATTGCAAAATGCAAATTAGCATGTATATACTGAGCAAACTTTAAGCAAGGATTCTGAGTTCCTCACAGGCTTCAAATAAAGGTCCAATATTGTTTCTGTCCAAACCATATAATTTCTACGAAACTGTTGTATAATTAACAACTTTATTACACTTTTGAAGTTGAATTCGGACTTTCGTTAATTAACAAGTTTATGCTGGAGATTATTTATTTCCTTTGGTATAACTTGAAAATACATCTTGCTGCTCTTATTACTATTACGACTATGCTCAGATCCTTCACATGAAAATTAGTAGCACATAACAAGATTATATATAACAAAAAAAAAACTCTGTTTTTCCCAATGCAACAATAAATATTCATAATTTCATTTTTTTTTTCGTTTTTGTTTCCAAAAATCATGGACTTCCATTTTTTTTTTCTTTTTGTCTTCAAGCATAATGATTTTTTCATCAGTGGCTTAAGATGATCAATTCAACACAAAGCGGCTACTGGTTAATTTTCGTTCACATAAATATTTGACAAATTTCATATCTGCTGCCTTAAGCACATTTGTAATCAACAATTTAGTACAAAATAGCAGCGAGCAAGAATATATGGAATCAAAATTAAAACAGTAAACTTAAATTGTAAGAAGCTAAGCTACCAAGTTTTGTATAGGGTGCCCACATTTATCCCATAGAAATCATATAACCGAACAGACAAACATTCATACAAATCATCAAGCTATCAGCCCCAGTTTGCATACAACAGAAAAGATTTACAAGGCAATAGAAAAGCAACAGCTCGATTGAATATAATGCTGGTAATGAAGATTATTAAAGTAGATTAGATTACATAAAACATAGCAAACTCATACAACCAACGGTTTTTACTTGGAATCACAAATTATTAACTACCAAGGATGATCCTACGTACACCAAGCCAAATAAGTTGCAAATTCTGCAAGAAACATGATTATGCGTCACATATTTTGAAAATGTCACTAGTGCAAAAAGCAAGAAAACATTATTACTTTATATGATTACCTATCTGTTCGTGAGGTACCTTGCCCCATAAATGGCCATCAAGATCTGGACTCTATCTGTAACTCTCCTTACAAATGTATAATAGGTTTGTCGCCAAGTGCGATTGAAGAGCAATGGTCCAAGGAAGGCCCAAAATCCAAAAGCAAATCCCAATCCCAAGCTCAAGTAAAAGTCTTGAGTGAAATATGAGTCGTCGTCATCATCTTCATAATGATTAGATGGTTGAGGTGAGGGTGTTTCATCATCAAGACACTTTTTGTCAAGTGGCGCTCCACAAAGATCAAGATTTCCCTCATAACTTGTGGCATTAAAACTCTGCAATTGTGTGCCTTTTGGGATATTTCCAGAAAGATGATTGTTTGACAAGTCTAACACACTCAGGCGATCAATATGAGCAAGACTTTGAGGGATTGGACCTGATAATCTGTTTCTTGACAAATCTAAGAATTCTAATGATCCCAGGTTTCCAATCTTAGGAGGAATTTTTCCACTTAATTTGTTTCTGGATAGATTCAAAGAAACCAATCCCAATAAAGATACAACTTCTTTGGGTATTTCACCAGTGAGAGCATTGCCAGATAGATCAATGCTTTTAAGAAGTTGTTCTGGCCTCTTGAACAAGTCATCTTTACCCTTCCACATCAATGTTATGTAGAATTCAAAAGAAAAATAGGTAGATCCCTTGCCTGCCTGATTGAACTCATATGAATGAGAAGCTAAGTTGATATAGTCATCATGTACCAAAGCCCTAAAATTTTGAAGACATGATGGGATTTCATTGGACAAATTGTTATGAGATAGGTCCAAGAGCCGAATATGGCCTAAGCGACAAAGATACAAAGGTATTTTGCCATATAAATTATTCATTCTTAAGCTCAGAATTCGCAATTGTCCAAGGTTTTCTCCAATCCATGAAGGTATTGACCCTAATAACTTATTTTCAGACACATCTAAGAGCAATAACTGGAAGCAATTTGTTAAAGAAAAAGGAAGTTCTCCAACTAGGCTGTTGTTTCTTAAAACCAAAGCCTCCAAATTCATAAGTCGTCCCATAGAGGTTGGCATCACTCCGGACAAGTTATTATTGCTCAAATCAACAAACGTTAACGAGCTCAAATGGCTCCAACAATCAGGTAGATGTCCCTCTAATCGATTGTTTGATATGTCTAAAATGCCCATGTCTTCATTGTCTTCAATTTGATCACATAGAAGTGGGACCAAATTTGAGAATTTGTTTTCTGAAAGATCAAGTGTTGGTACTCGTGAAAAAAATGATGGAACTGCACCTTCAAAGTTGTTTGATGTCAAATATATTGCTCCAGTACTGAGCTTCAATGATAAATTTGGAATTTCACCCAAAAAATTGTTATATGAGATGTTCACGTCAATCGCATCTTTTATCAAGGGCCAAAACCATTCAGGCATGAAACCTGAAAGCCTGCAATTAGAAATATCCAAACTCTCCAACTTGTGTTGATTATGGAGCCAATGAGGAAAATAAGGACCCAACATACAAGAAGCCATTTCCAATTCTTGCAACTGAAATGGGGCAATCCATCCAGTGCTAATTTGTAGGGCTAATGAATTGCCAGACAGTGATAACCCCTTCAAATTAGAGAGCTTGTTGAAATGAGATTCAGTTATTACACCTCCTAGATTGTTCCCATCTAGGAACAAACGATTCAATTGAGATAGCAATCCGATGCTTTTAGGTACTTCTCCTTTTAATTGATTGTTAGAGAGATCTAAATATTCCAAAAAGGAGAAAACAGAGAGATTGGTTGACATGCCCTTTATTTGCTGTAGCTGATGACTATTGCACCAGGAAGTGTTTTGGATGAAACTTGAAAGCTCCCCGCTAAAGTTATTGTGATAAAGAGATAAGCGCTTCAAAGTGCATATATTCCCTAGTGATGTTGGTATTTCACCATACAGCTTATTGTAAGAGAGATCAAGGACTTCCAGAGAGTTCATTGTGTTTCCAAAACCTTCTGGAATGGGACCCTCCAGCAAGTTTGCAGGAAGTCGAATCTCATGAAGATTAAAGGTGAAGTTAGAAATCCAATGGAATATCAATGATGATGTCAACAAATTATCAGAGAAATCAAGATGGACAAGAGAAGTGAGATTGGGATTGAAAGATGTAAAAGTAAGATTATCAGATAAAAGGCTACAATTTTGCAAATTAAGCACTTGGAGATTGGAGCTGAAGTTCACTGCTGTTAGTGACATTAGGTTATTGTAAGAAAGGTCAAGGACGATGAGGGAAGAAAGCTGAAAATTGGAAAATGTAAAATGAAGATCAGTACGTGAAAGATTACAATAACTTAGGTATAGCCCTCGAAGGTTGGAGCTCAAATTGAAGGGCCATTGAAATGATGCTGAGTTCAAGTTATTTTCAGAGAGATCAAGGATAACAAGAGAAGAGGAATAATTTGAAGGATAAGAAGTCAAAGAAGGATTATGCGTATAAGAAATGCCACATCCTCTTAGTCGCAAAACTCTAAGTTTTGACAGTTCACCAATCAATTGTAGCCAGAGATGAGAATAGCCAACGTCACTCACAGAACTCAAGTCAAGACTTGATAGCGAAGAAAGCTCAGATAGCCACTTTGCATCATGATTGTTCTGCTCATCCAATGTTAGCTTAAAATTACCACCAAGCTCTAGTGTTTGCAGCATGGAAAGATTCCCGAGTTGGGAAGGGATCACTCCCTCAAGAGAATTACGTCCAAGATATAGATGTTGCAGCTTTGAAATGTTTCCAATCGTCCAAGGGATATCTCCAACCAATTCATTGCCACTTAGATCAAGATATACTAAATTTGAAAGCTTTCCGAGTTGATAAGGAATAGGTCCAAAAAAATCAGAAAAAGAGAGATTGAGATACCGTAAGTTGGTAAAGGACTCTATGGACTCTGGGATTTCATTTAGATAGAAATCATTGCCACTGAGATCCAAACATTCCATATCATGCAATTCACTCAATGAAGTAATATTAATTTTACCACTCAAAGAAGACGAACCGCGAAGATTAAGGAATTGAATGTGATCTGTTTCATTACTGCAATGAACTCCTTTCCAGTTACAGCAGTCTTCATGATCTCCATCTCTCCATGTTGATAACATTCCAGAGTCGTCTTGCAGGATTCCTTGTTTGAATAAGAGTAAAGCTTGTCTCTCATTCTCTATGCACTTTGCTCCTTCAGCCAAACTGAAACTCGTATGTAACAGAAGCAGCAATGCAAATAATGCATAGAAAAACTTCCAGATAAAGGCCATTATAATGACAGTATCTTCAATTACAAGTTCAGAAATAGAGAACTAGCAATACATATATAATGCTCAAGAGATGTGCTTTAGGCGTGAGAGAGTGAAAAATGAATTGTGGGGCCATAGACTTGTAGGCTCTTGTAAATACAAAGTCATCGCTCAGAACACGCTTCAACAATTTTTGGACTTTTATGTAGATATTATAAAGAGAGATAAAGCCAAAATGTACACAAGAAAATGGAAAATGCTTTCGAAGCAAATTATCAACATTTACAAATTTTGTGGTGCTTGCTGATAGCTTGTTTATGGGGTTAATTGTGAGGCTATGCTTGAAGGTTGACTTGGAAGACTTTTGTAATGAAGAAAAATCAAAGTCGTCACGCATAACTTGTTATTTCAACAACTATGTAGTCTTTCACATTTTTATCAAAAAAATTATTTTTTGAGCCAAATGAACTGTATTGTCAATATATAATAATATACATGTATAATAAGGTAAATAAGTCATATTGTTCATAAATCATAAATAATATGCTTTATCTCTCAAATCATGTATAATATATAAGAAAAAGTGATTAGCTACATATGAAAATAGGTGTTTGATTGGATTTGAAGGAATAGCTCAGATCACGCCACGTGACAAAGAAATGTTCTCAGCAGTTTCTACCGCACAAGAAAAGCAATTATCAAAGAAAAGTGCCCAAAATCAGTAAAAACGTTTTGGAGAAGAAAAGCATTTTATATCTTATCATGTATGAAATAAGAAGAACTTGCAGACTAAAATTTGAAAATAAATTAAAACAACTCCAGTTCAAGTAGCGTCGATTGTTTCACAAAAATAAAAAAAAGGAAAAGTTCCAATGAATAGCTAAAAAAACAAACTTCAAATTGGGACCTACATTTTTAAAAATTTCTAATCGAACAGGACTAATTAGGAATTTTTAAATCTTGTTAAATGACCACACTGACTTAAAACTGGAAGAGGGATTTCTGATTGAGAGAGGCGGGGGCAAAAAATTTATAAGATTTAAAAATTCTTAATTTGTAATTAGAAATTTGTTAAAAACATATGTTGAACCTAAATTTTAATATTTCAATTGAATTTAATTAACATTTTCTGAAAAATAAATGAATATATAAGTAAAATCTAAGGATAACGTTTAGATCAAGTTAATTTGGTTCCTTATAGCCATTACTCCAATCAAAGTGTACCACCTGTATAATTTTTTTAAATAACTAGCTTAACTAATTTTTATAATATTAATAAATTAATTATCTAACTCTTATATTAAATATCAAAAGTAGTAGTTTAAGGAATTTAAAAAATAAAAAGGCAACTCTACGTGGAGGCTAGACTGGCCATGAGATGTGCTTGAGGCGTGAGGGAGTGAAAAATGGATGGTAAGATTTATAGAATTCATTGTGGGGCCATAGACTCGGAGACTTTTCTAAATGGAAAGTTGCGGTTCACAACACGTTTCAATAATTTTCTCTATGTCTAGTATGAGGGGCATGGACGGAACGGCAGAAAAAATTTTAATAAGATCAATTTTACAAATTGAGAAAATGGGGTTATAAAAATTTGATAAAAAAAGATAAAAGAATAAAAAAATTAATTAAAAGTTTTTAACTCTATTTTTTCAACTTTAAAATTAGGAAAAATTACTGTAGAGTCCCACAGAAGAGAATTTACTGCTGAAAGGTCCCATGAAATCATAAAATGTATATGAGGTCCCAAGGGACTTTATAGCAAAAAATTTGAAGAGGTCCCAAGGGACTTTATAGCAAAAAATTTGAAACGTGCAATTACTTTCTTGCCCTTCTGATTAAAGAAAGAAACCGAAGCACACGATTGAGAGAAAAACTCCTTTCAGTTGTCATCTTCGTGAAATCCGCCGCCGTCTCATTTGTGTCCATCCTTGACTCCTTGTGTGCTCCGATAGCTTCAATCTCCGGCGAGGTCTGTCAGTGTTTGCTCAGTACATTGTCGCTCGCTGCTCCGCACTCCGTCGGTCTCTGGTCCGCACTCAGTTGGTCTCTGGTCAGACGCCTCCAATCTCGTGCACGGTCTGTCGGTCTCTGGTTCGCACCCCACTACCAACGAGCCTCGTGGGTTCCATCATCGATGACCTTCGCACCCCACCGCCGGCGAGCCTTTCTCTCTTGGTATATCATATTGATATTATCTATTACTGGCATATTTAGGTGAGGCGCTTCTCAGTTTCAGAGCAACAGTTGGCTATTTGTGTAAGTTGTGTTAGTTAAATTTCGAAGTAATGTTGGCTATTGTCAATTGTTGTGCATAAGTTGTTATTACAGTGATCGAAGGTTGTCATTAACGACCCCATGACCTGTCCTGTTATGTAGGATGGAAGACTTGTGTAAGTTGTATTATTTAAATTTTGAAGTAATGTTAGTTATTGTCAATTGTTGTGCATAAGTTGCAATTACCTAAATGGAGCGATTCCAAATGAACTAGCAAACCTATCACAGCTCAGAAGTTCGTGAGTGCAGTATTTTAATGTAGTTTCTGGTTCATTTCATCTAATTTATGTTGTTATAAGGATGGACAAATCTCATTCATTCATCATATTCCTGTATTTTCTAGGGTTATATCAAGTAACTCCCTCAGTGGGAATATACTATTCTTTATATGTTGTAATTGATTGCTCTGTATGTTGTCATTTACTATCATGTATGTTGTCATTTATTACTCTATGTTGTTATTCACTAGTATGTATGCTGTCAACTGCTTATTTGTATGTTGTAATTGGTTGATGTGAAGGTTGTTATTGTCTTGTGTGCAGGCTGTCATTAGCCTCTGTTAGTTTTTCGCTTGCTTATGTATAGGTTGTAATTGCCTGCTGTTCTTGTTGTCATTCGGTTTAGCATGGATTGTCATTGGCTGCTGTGTATGTTATGAATGGCACAAATGTAAGTTGTGATTGGCTGATGTGTAGGTTGTGACTGTATGCTGTGCATGTTGGATGCTTGTACTCCCCTCAAGAAATCCATGACTTGAAGGTTGGATGCTTGTGGTGGCTTGTAACTTATCGGAACAACCTGCATGGTGATCAAGTGCTGTCTTTGCTATGAGGAAACTCCCAAAGCAAGAAGAAGAAATAAACGATGAGCATAGATTGTATTTAGTTTTTTTTATTTGACAGTTGAATGTAAAGTTCAGATTTTGTTTCTTTATTTGACCATGTAATGATAGCTGGATGTTAAGATATGTTAATGTGTATTGACATCCTTTACTGGTTATAAAGTTTTTTTGTAATGACATTCATGTGTTTTGACAAAATAGGAAATTCTTCGTTCCACACACGGATCATGTCCACAAATGCAGACTAAATAAAACTGGATAAACAAATGGTAACCATAATGACATGATAGGCATATATCACAGTTCTTTCTGTCACATCCATTTACAACCTCAACGGGGGTTGTTGACAACCCGAAGACAAGTGGTTAACAACCTGGGCAGTGCCCCTGACAAATCACTCTGTGGGATGCCACAACTTCTAAATAGATTGTATTATCAGCACATATAATGACCTTAACAAAAAAAATTGAGAGCATTTTAAAGTTATTAACAGCTTTAATTGAACTCAATAGGATTACAGCAGATTTTTACTGCAGCAATTCTTTTACAACCTCAACAGTGGGTGTTGACAACCCGAAGAGAAGTGGCTAACAACCTTCGCAATGGACCTAACAAATTTGTATGAAAACTTATCAGAATGCTGTACCTATATAGTGCTTGCCTAAGGGCTACTGCATTAGGAAAAATTTGTCCTTCTCCAATAACCAAACCCTTTCACTTTGTTGAATTCATTTCCGGAATTGGGGTTGGCATCATTTCTGAACCACATGGCAATGATAGTGGGTCTTCACTAAACACATTGGGTGGAGACATGGACAATGCATCTGAACCTCCGAACAAGTCTTCCATCCTACATAACAGGATAGGTCATAGGATCGTTAATGACAACCTTCGATCACTGTAATAATAACTTATGCACAACAATTAACAATAGCCAACATTACTTCAAAATTTAAATAATACAACTTACACAAGTCTTCCATCCTACATAACAGGACAGGTCATGGGGTCGTTAATGACAACCTTCGATCACTATAATAACAACTTACGCACAACAATTGACAATAGCCAACATTACTTCGAAATTTAAATAATACAACTTACACAATAGCCAACTGTTGCTCTGAAACTGAGAAGCGCCTCACCTAAATATGCCAGTAATAGATAATATCAATATGATATACCGAGAGAGAGAGGCTCGCCGGCAGTGGGGTGCGAAGGTCATCGATGATGGAACCCACGAGGCTCGTTGGTAGTGGGGTGCGAACCAGAGACCGACGGGCCGTGCACGAGATTGGAGGCGTCCGACCAGAGACCGACTGAGTGCGGACCAGAGACCGACAGAGTGCGGAGCAACGAGCGCCAATGTACCGAGCAAACACTGACAGACCTCGCCGGAGATTGAAGCTATCGGAGCATACAAGGATGGACACGAATGAGATGACGGCGGATTTCACGAAAATGACAACTGAAAGGAGTTTTTCTCTCAATCGTGTGCTTCAGTTTCTTTCTTTAATCAGAAGGGCAAGAAAGTAATTGTACGTTTCAAATTTTTTGCTATAAAGTCCTTTGGGACCTCATACATTTTATGATTTCATGGGACCGTTCGGTAGTAAATTCTCTTCTGTGGGACTCTACAGTAATTTTCCCTTTAAATTAAGCCTATTAAAATTTTTTCTCCTCTCTCTTTCCTTGTCCTCATACCAAACATACGGACATTTTGGGCCCAATGAATTGTGCGATCAATATATAAATATGTATATAATGAGGTAAACAAGTCATATTATTCATTGCTCACAAATTATATTATATTGGATTTGTAGGGATGGTTTAGATCATGCCATGTGAAAGGCTAAGAAATGTTCTAAGCATATTTTCTACCACACAAGAAAAGAAATTATCAAATAATTATAAATAATCAGTGCCCGGGATCAGTAAAAAGGATTTTTCTTTTTTTTAAGAAGACAAAAGCATTTATATCTTATCATGTGTGAAATAGAAAGAGCATGCAGACTAAAACCGGAAAATGAAACAGATTCAATTAAAGCAAGGTCTATTGTTTCACAAAAAAATGCAATATCTAAGTAAAATCTGAGGATAAAATTAGGAAGAATTTCACCGCACACCTCTGTACCTATTTAATTAACATGCATCCAAAAACTCTCGAAACATTATGTAATTTTACTATACCCTTTAACCAAAATGAAATTAAATTTTATGCATGAAAAGACATTTGTACCGTTACTTTTTTTTTTTTTGGGAAAAAGAATCACCCACCACCGGTTTACAAGAGATATAGGTAGGTTTATAATGAAAATTAGACAATTTATAAAAAGAAAAATCCCCAAAAAAGATGCTTAAATAAGTCAAATTTTTATTTGGGTCATTGTCTGATTCCATTTTTTTCTTTCCTCCGTCTTCTTTACGGTGAGGCTAATCAGGTCACATGAACCAAAAGAGGGATTTTAAAATTTTATGAAATGACTATAATACCCCTTTCATAGAAACCTTTAGAGATGAAGATTTTCTATCATTCTTGCATTGCCTAAGAGCTCTTAACAAGGAAAATTTAGGGTATACCATTGCAAAGTCGAAGAATCAATCAAGAACGCAATGATAGGTTAGTTTTTATATTAAAATATTTCTTCCTCAATTCTATAACTATGTTATGGAAATATAAAGTTATTAATTTGCAACCGAAACATGTTAATTGTGAAATAAAAAATATTGATTTTTAAAGTTGTATTGTCATAAAATTTTGTTCATAGTACCATAAGTGTGTTAAGGAAACATAAAGTCATTAATTTAGAATTGGAATATATTAACTGTGAAATGGAACAGGTTAATTTTTAATGTTATATTATGATCAAGTTTTATTTAAAGATTTATTTCAAGTGTTATAGTGACAGAAAATTATGAATTTAGAATTAAAATATTATAATTATGAAATAAAATATATTAATTTTTAAAGTTGTATTATGATCAAGTGTTATTTAGAGATTTATTGCAAATGTATTTTGGAGACATAAAGCTAGTAATTTAAAATTGAAACTTGTTAACTGCATAGTTAAACTTATTAATTTTTAAGATTTTATTATGATTAATAAGTTTTATTCAAAGACTTACTCCAAGTATATTATGGAGGCAATAGATTATTAATTTAGAATTAAAACATATTAATTGTAAAATGGAACATGTTCATTTAGAATTTTTTTTTTGCTTCTAATGAAAATAATATTAGAGGCATTTCATAAAATTATAATATCTCTTTTTGAGTCATGTGACTTGATTAGGAGCTTAACAAATTTAATGATTCAAATAAAAATTTAGACTATTTAAGTATCTTTATTTGGAATTTTACTTTTATAAAAAATATAAAGAAATTAACGATGATACATAAGAAAATTTTAATTTCGCTTTGGCCCAAAGGATTTAATGAAATTTCATAACGTTTTTTTTTTGGCCAATAAATTTCATAACGTTTTAGAGCTTTTAGATATTAAATAGGTGCAGAGGGTTCACTATATCTATTGCTCCAATTACAGCTAACCCTCACCTCAAGTAGACTGTGCAAGTCTGAGTATTTGCCACTTTAGCTTCAGCTCCAAAGAAATCGCAATCTTTCAACACAAAATTAAATATATGTCATATTCTCTCTTTTTTTCCGAACAATCATATTATTAAAAATAAAAATAAATTATATAATAATTTTAATTTAATTATTGATATGAAAAAATAGTTTTTAAATATTTATATTGGTGTTTATTTTATAATATTTTATTTCACTCAGAAATTATTTTAAATGTAATATTAATTTTACATGAAACAAATTTAGAATTTTATATTGTAAATAATTTTTTGCTAATATAATTTATTTTTAAATAACGTTGAATAGATAAAATTTAATTATATATATGTATTATATTGCATTATATTGTATATGTGCTTTTTATTTATTTGGAGAAAACCATTTATAGTTAGTGAAAAATCTAATTAATTGTTCTATATAAAAAATAAATGATTTGAATAATTAAAGTAAGCACCCTTCTCCTATTTACGCATGTATGCTGCATAATTTTTTTCTTAAAAACCTTTGTATATATGTGCCATTTGTCTTTGTATTGAATGTCGAAATCAATCTATATCTTGATCAAATTTCATTCTATCCTTGTTAAAACTCAAAATTCTCTTCAACACTAGTTTAGTCAATAATCATAAATGGAGGTGTTAAAATAAATTCATTTGTCAATTTTGAATTTTTATCAAATATTACATCTTTAATATATTGTGTATATATAATACAATTATTTGTTCATTATATTAATTTATATAATAAAGTTATTTATAATGCTAGCACTGCTAAAATTAACTAACGTCCGTTTTTTCGTTTGTGGGATCCTTTTTTTTAATAAAAGTACTAAAATACCCCTAATTAAAAAAAAGTTAAGGGTCAAAAAGTACCCATAAACTTATACAAAAAATTTACCAAATGCCATATAATTTTTATGAAAGTACCAAAATACCACAAATCTTAAAGGGCTGTTGCATTAGAGTGTGTTAGAAATTATTAGTTATAAAAAATTTTATAATTAAAATAACTTGGGCAAAAAAAATTTAAGCTTCAACGATAAGTAATTAATATCCCCACTATTTTTTAGTAGATATTATATTATGAATATTTTTTAAAAATAAGTTGTTTGTACCAACAACCTATAGAATATGATTTATTCTTCACTCTCTATTATCAAATTTAAAAGTCGACCTAAAATTTCTTTTATGTTTCTATCAAATTCTTTGAGAAAATTTAAAATCAGTTATGGTAGTGAAACCCACAATATTTTTGAAAGTACTGAAATAATCTCAGTTAAAAAAAATACAGATACTTTTTCACATCTATATCAATAATGGCAAGTTTTTGGACGCTTACTGATAGTTTCTTTACGGGGTAATTGTGGCGTTTTTTTTTTTTTGGAGTCAGAAATTGTGGGGCTATACTTAAAGGTTGAATTGAAGACTTCTAGCTATAATCAAGAAAAAAAGAGATTGTCCCCTATATGCTATTTCAACAGTACTTTTGCATAGACGTTGAGATATTAAAACGACAAAGTAAAAATAGTTGACCAATGACTCTAACTGCATAGGCTTTCAGATTGTTATCAAAAAAATTATGTTTTGGGCCAAATGAAATGTATTATCAATAGATAATTATGAGTTAAGGGTTAAAAATACCTATAAAAGTATACTAAAAGTTTATCCAGTACTATAAACTTTTTTTAGATTCAAATCTACCAATCCAAATTTAAAAAGAGCTCAATAACGCCAGCACCGTTAAAATGACTAACATCCATTTTCTTGGTTGTGGGACCCATGACTTTTTTAATGAAAGTACCAAAACACCTCTAATTAAAAAAAAAGCTAAAGGTCAAAAATACCCATGAACTTATACTAAAAATTCACTAAATACCATATAATTTTTATGAAAATACCACAAATCTTAAAGGGCTATTGCATTAGAGTATGTTAGAAATTATTAGTTATAAAAAAATTTTATAATTAAAATAACTTGGGTAAAAAAGTTTAAGCTTCAACAATAAGTAATTAATATCCCCAATCCTTTTTTAATAGATACTATATTGTGGATATTTTTTAAAAATAAGTTGTTTGTATCAACAACCTATGGAATTGTATTTATCCTCCAGTCTATATCATCAAATGTAACAGTCAATCTAGAATTTCTTTTACTTTATATTAAATTCTTTGAGAAAATTTAAAATCACTTTTGGTAGTGAAACCCATAATATTTTTAATGAAAATACTAAAATAATCTCAGTTAAAAAAAAATATGGATACTTTTCGACAATCTATATCAATAATGACAAGTTTTAGGGTGCTTACTGATAGCTTGTTTATGATGTAATTGTGGGGTTTTTTTTTTTGGCCCAAAATTATGGGGCTGTACTTGAAGGTTGACTTAAAGACTTCTGTAATAAAAAAAGAAAAAGTTATCTCACATGACATGTTATTTCAACAAGACTTTTGCATAGACAATAAGATATTAAAATGACAAAGTAAAAATAGTTGACCTATAGGCTTCCACATTGTTATCAAAAAAATCATTTTTTCGGCCAAATGAACTGTATTATCAATATATAATTATGATTAGGAGTAAAAAATACTTACAAAATATGTCAAAAATTTACCCAGTATTAATTCAAGTTTAAAAAGAGTTCAATAATGTCAGCACCATTAAAATGAACTAACATCCTTTTTTGATTATGGGACCCATATTTTTTTTTTAATGAAAGCACCAAAATACCCCTAATTAGAAGAAAGCTAAGGGTCAAAAAATACCCATGAACTTATACAAAAAATTCACCAAATGCCATATAATGTTTATGAAAGTACCAAAATACCCAAAACTTGAAGGGCTATTGCATTAAAGTGTGCTAGAAATTATTAGTTATAAAAAATTTTATGATTAAAATAACTTGGGTAAAAACGTTTAACCTTCAACGATAAGTAATTAATATTCCCAATCTTCTTTTTAGTAGATATTATATTATGGGTATTTTTTAAAACTAAGTTGCTTGTATCAACAACCCATGGAATTGTATTTAGGGTTAAGAGTAAACAATACCTATGAAAATATACCAAAAATTCACCCAACACCATGAACTTTCTCTGGGTTCAAACCTACCAATCGAAGTTTAAAAAGAGGCCAATAATACCAATGCTGTTAACATCCATTTGTTAAGCAGTAGGACCCACGATTTTTGGAACAAAATTACTAAAATACCCCTAATTAAAACAAAAAGTTTAAGGTTCAAAAACACCTCGCATTGAAAGTTCACCAAATATTGTATAATTTTTAGTGAAAGTATGAAAATACCCCCAATCTTAATAGGCTATCACATTAGAGTGTGTTAAAGATTATTAATTATAATAAATTTTTATAATTAAAATAACTCATGGAAAAAATTTAAGATTAAATTGAATTGCTCTTTAAATATTAGTTATTTATATTCCCAATCTTCTCTTTTAACAAACATTATAGGTATCTTTTGAAAATAAGCTGCCTGTATCAACATTATATGGAGTTATGTTTATCCTCTAGTCTATGTTGTCAAATTTAACATTTAATCTGAATTATTTTTTCATTTATATTTAATTTTTTAAGATAATTTAAAGCTACTTTTGATAATGGAACCCACTATTTTTTAATAAAATTACCAAAATATTCCTAGTAAGAAAAAAAGAAGCCACCATCTCCCTTTGACCTGTCAATGGTCCTTTTGGCTCATCTCCTTTTTAAGAAAAAAGCTTACCCTCTTGCAAGATGGATTCATATTCTTTATTTCAATTAAACTTTAGAGTACCCTCATTTAATTTTTTTTTCTAGAATTAAGCAATTTTTTTTAAATTGAATAAAAAATATGAAAATATCAAATGAATACTAATCAAGGAAATAAAATGTGAATATTTATTTTGCTAGCTTAATTTAACAATTCTCTGAAACCACTATGAGATAAGCAATAATGATGTTAAAATATAAAACATGATAAGTTACAAAAAGATATTTAATTAGTATGCATAACATTTATCCTATTAAAATATTTTGAGCCATAACAATTAATATAGTAACTATTACAATTGATTGATTTTTATAAAAAAAGAAAAAAATTGTTGATTAAGAAAAAATTTATCAAAAAAAATTATAATCTTTTTTAATTATAAAGATTGGGAAATAAAAATTTATTATAATTAATAATTTCTAACACACTCTAATGCAATAACCCTTCAAAATTTGGGTATTTTTATACTTTTATCAAAAATTATATAGGTTTGGTGAACCTTTGGTATAAGTTCATGAGTATTTTTGACCTTTAACTTTTTTTCATTGGGGGTCTTTTGGTATTTTCATTAAAAAAATATGGGTCCCACTGCTAAAAAAACAGACGTTAACAGTGTTGGAATTATTGACTTCTTTTTAAACTTCGATTGATAGATTTGAATCCAAAGAAAGTTTATAATGTTGGGTGAACTTTTGATATATTTTTATGAGTATTTTTGACCTTTAACCCTTGTATTTATCTTCCATTCTATATTATCAAATTTAACAGTCGACCTAAGGTTTCTTTTACATTTATATTAAATTCTTTGAGAAAATTTAAAACCACTTTTGATAGTAAAACCCACAATATTTTTAGTGAAAGTACTAAAATAATCTCAGTTAAAAAAAAAGAAAAGAAACCACATCTCCTTCCAATCTCTTAATGGTCTTCTCGGTTCATTTCCCTTCCAAAAAAAAGTTCAACCTCTTACAAAATAGATTTAGATTCTTTATTTTAATCAAACTTTGGAGCATCCTCATATAATTTTTTTTAGATTTAATTATAATTTTTTCAAAATGAATAAAAATTTAAAAATATAAGATGAATACTAATCAAAGGATAAAAATGTAAGTATTTATTTTGTTAACTTTATTTAACAATTCTCTAAAATCGAAACACTTCGGGATAAGTAATAATGATGTTAAAATATAAAACACGATAAGTTACAAAAATATTTAATTATTATTTATAATATTTATGTTATTAAAATATTTTTAGTCATAACAATTAATATAATAATTATAACAAGTGGCTGGTATTTATTAAAAAAATTGGCTATCAAGAAAATGTTTTATTAAGAATGTTATGATTATTGTCAAGAGCAATATTCAACTAAGTTAAATAAATCTTTGTAATGATTAAAGCAATCATAGCTTATGTGGTATAACCGTTTAAACAAATATCTGTTAGATGCAGGATATAAGAATGATCCAATTTACCTATGAATTTTTATGAAAATATTTAGAAATAAGTTTGTTATAATTGCTGTTTATGTTGATAGCATGAATATTATTGGGACTCATGAAAAGCTTACAAAAGTCATGGATTGCTTAAAAAAAGAGTTCAAAATGAAGGACTTGGGAAGAACAAATTTTGTCTTGAATGACAAATTTAATATTTAAGAAATGAGATTTCTTTTTTTTTTTTTTTGGAGAGAACCTATACAAGAATGGTTTTGAAGTGTTTTTATATAGATAAATCACATCCAGTATGTACTCCAGTGGTTGTAAGTTCTTTAGAGAAAGACAAAGTTCCATTCAGACCTTAAAAGTGTGATGAAGAACTACTTGGTCCAGAAGTACCATATTTTGGTACAATGTTTAATTTTCTTTCACACATAAATATTTGACAAATTTCATATCTGCTGCCTTAAGCATACTTGTAATCAACAGGTTACTTTAGTTAATTGTCTATTGAATCTTTGGATTCTCAACTTTTAGTGGACTCCCAATAACATTGAGGGGCAAGTTCTAACCATTTCTCTTTAACCCTAATGGAAGAAGAATGATCATAAGGAGAGAAAATTAAATACCTTCAAATTAATATTAGCCACTAATTAAGATATGTAGATCTTAGATTGGAAATTTATGACGTAAAACGTTTTTTTAATAAATAATTATTATATAATGCCATGTTTTCACTGTTAGATTTGTTGGGTTTTTCTTAAACAACATTAATTTTAATAATAAATGAGTATTTCAGCCTTTTAACAAAGTTGAGTAATCCTTAATTACGCATTTTAACCTGATTAGAAATTTGTTAAAAATGCAGGTCTTAATTTGGATTTTAGGACTTCAATTGGATTTAATTGATATTTTTCCAAATTTAATCTAGATAATTCACACATGTAGTGTGCAAAATTTTAATTTATAAAATATTTTAATGAAAGTTTTATAAAATGTTACATCTGAATTATCTATTTTTTTTAACCTACATAGTGCATTCGATTTCTCTTTTTATCTAATGGAAATCATATAACGGAACTGATAGATCATACAAATCGCCACGCTATCACCTATCCCCAGTTTGTATATAAACGAAAAACTTAAATAATTCGAATGAATGCTAGTAATGAAGATTATAGAAAGTGTCACTATACTTCTTCGATTTTTAATATAAGATCTATTTAATTTGATTAGATTAAGAAAATTAGATAAGTTAATTAATTATAAGAAATATAACATGTTTTTTTTAAAACACCATAATCATCTTCCTTAATATCATTTTTCTATCTTCTACTTAATTATGGTTGAGGAAGTATTAGTAAGGGTAATTTAAATAAAATTGATAAACTATTAAATAGATATTATATTTAAGATCAAAATTAACTCAACAATTAGGAACTATATTAAGGACTGAGGGAGTATTATATTATTAACGATCAAGAATGATCCTACACACACCAAGCCAAAGAAGTAACATATCCTGATGAAAGAAACATGATAGTGCGTTCAGCACTCAGAAGATATTTTTAGTGCCTCAAGAAAGAAACATGATTACTTTATGTGATTGCATATTTATTGGTGATGCACCTTGCCACATAAATGGCCACCAAGATCTGAACTTTGTTTGTAGCCCTTCTTCTAAACCTATAACAGGTTTGTCTCCCCGAGTGATTGAAGAGCAATGGCCCAAGGAAGACCCAAAATCCGACAGCAGATGCCCATCCCAAACTTGAGTAGAACTTGGATACTTATTGTTAAAGCTTGTTGATTTGAGCAATATGTATAACTTGTGGGGGGTGATGCCGACAGCTATAGGACAACTTGTGAATTTGGAGGCTTTGATTTTAGGAGACAATAGCTTAATTAAAGGACTTTATTTTTTGGTAAATTGTTCACAGTTATTGCTATCAGATATGTCTGAGAATAAGTTGTTCGAATAATTAAATACCTTCATGGGTTGCAGAAAATCTTGGACAGTTGCAAATTCTAAGCTTGAGGATAAATAATTTATATGATAGAATACAAATGCATCTTTGTCACTTATCACATATTCTATTCTTTGACCTATCTCATAATAAATCATCCAATGAAATTCCCACATGTCTTCAAAATTTTACCGTTTTGGCACATGATGACCATATAACTTAGCTATGCAAGTTATCGTTCTTATATAGTCAATAATTGAATATCCCAAGCCTTCCTCATTTGATAAGTTATTATGAGATGGAAATCCCATGCTTTTAGACATTTCTCCCTTTAACTTATTATTAGAGGGATCTAAAAACTCCAAAAGGGGGAAACAAAAGGATTTGTTGACATGCCTTTTATTTGATTGTCTAATAAATACAACGATCGCTGTGCATGACTCATGCACAGGAAGTGTTTTGAATGGACCTAGAATCTCCCCACTAAAGTTATTCTATAAAAGATCTAAGCTCCTCAAAGTGCATTATAGTGATGTTAGTATATCACCTTGCAACTTATTTTTGGAGAGATCAATGGCTTCGAGAGAGTTCATTATGTTTCCAAAACCTTCTAGAATGGGACTTTCTAGCAAGTTATTAGGAAGTTGAATGTCATGAAGATTAAAGGTGAAGTTAGAAATCCAGTGGAATATGGATAATAATGTCAACAAATTAAAAGACAAAACAAGCTGGACAAGAGAAGTGAGATTGGGATTGAAAGATGTAGAAATAAGATTAATTATCATATAAAAGACTACAATTTATTAAGTACCTGTAGATTGGAGCTGAAGTTTAATGGCCTTAGTGACATCTGGTTATTGTTAGAGAGGTAAGGATGATGAAGCATGAAAGTTGAAAATGGGAAAATAGAAAATGAAGATTAGAAGTTGAAAGATCACAATCACGTACATATAGCTCTTGAAGGTTAGAGCTCGAATTGAAGGGCCATTGAAATGAAGTTAAGTTCAAGTTATTTTTAGAGAGATCAAGGATAACAATAGATGAGGAATAGTTTGAAGGATAAGCAGTCACAGAAGGATTATGGGTGTAAGAAATGCCATATCTTGTTAGTCGCAAAACTCGATGTTTTGACATACCACCAATAAATTGTAGCCAAAGATGAGAATAGCCAACATCACTCACTAAACTCAAGTCAAGACTTGATAGTGAAGAAAGCTTAGATAGACACTTTGAATCATGATTGTTCTCATCATCTAACATGAGATTAGAATTAAAACCAAGATGTGCTGTTTGCAACATGGACAAATTCCCAAGCTGGAAAGGGACCATTCCACCAAGATGATTACTTCCAAGATAGAGATATTGCAACTTTGAAAGGTTTCCAATTGTCCAGGAATATCTCCAATCAATCTATTATCACTCGTATCAATATATACTAAATTTGAAAGCTTTCCCAATTGATAAGGAATAGTACAAAGAAAATTAGAAATGTGGAGATCGAGATATTTTAGTAAAGGACTCTATGCAGTTTAGGATTTCATTTGGATAGAAATCATTGTCACTGAGATCCAAGTATTACATATCATGCAATTCACAAGTCCATAGTGTCCTATGTCTAGCTTTTTTGGTACTATTCCTTATCAATTGAGAAAGCTTTCAAATTTAGTGTATCTTGATCTGAATGATAATAGATTGGTCAAAGATATGCCTTGGACAATTGGACACCTTTCAAAGTTACAACATCTCTATCTTGGAAGTAATCTTCTTAGCGAAGTGATCCCTTTCTGGCTTCGGAATCTATCCATGTTGCAAACATTATATCTCGGTTTTAATTCTAATCTCATGTTAGATGATGAGAATAATTATGATTCAAAGTGTCTATCTAAGCTTTCTTCACTATCTAGTCTTGACTTGAGTTTAGTGAGTGATGTTGGCTATTCTCATTTTTGGCTACAATTTAGTGGTGATATGTCAAAACATAGAGTTTTGCGACTAACACGATGTGGCATTTCTTATACTCATAATCCTCCTTTGACTGCTTATCCTTCAAACTATTCCTCATCTACTGTTATCCTTGATCTCTCTAAAAATAACTTGAACTCAACTTCCTTTCAATGGCCCTTCAATTTGAGCTCTAACCCTCAAGAGCTATATATCTAAGTGATTGTAATCTTTCAACTTCTAATCTTCATTTTCTATTTTCCCATTTTCAACTTTCATCCCTCATCATCCTTAACCTCTCTAACAATAACCAGATGTCATTAAGTCCATTGAACTTCAAGTCCAATCTAGAAGTACTTAATAAATTGTAGTCTTTGGGATGATAATCTTATTTCTACATCTTTCAATCCCAATCTCACTTCTCTTGTTCAGTTTGTTTTGTCTTTCAATTTGTTGACATCATTATCTATATTCCACTGGATTTCTAACTTCACCTTTAATCTTCATGACATTCAACTTCCTAATAACTTGCTAGAAAGTCTCATTCTAGAAAGTTTTGGAAACACAATGAACTCTCCTAAAGCCCTTGATCTCTAGAAAATAGTCTGCAAGGTGAAATACAAACATCACAATTATACACTTTGAAGAGCTTAGATCTTTCACAAAATAACTTTACTGGGGAGGTTCCAAGTTTCATTCAAAACACTTCCTGCTGCAATAGTCATTACAATCATTGTAGTTATTACACAATCAAATAAAGGGCATGTCAACTAATCTTTCTATTTTTCCCTTTTTTGAGATTTTAGATCTCTCTAATAATCAATTAAAAGGAGAAATGCCTAAAAGCACCGATTAATATCTAAATAGAATTATCTTACTCTGTTTAGGAATAATTTGGGAGGTGTAATGACTGAATCTCATGTTAAAATGATCTCCAACTTGAAGGTTTTATCATTGTCTGGCAATTCGTTAGCCCATCAAATTAGCACCAAATGGATTGCCCTGTTTGAGTTGCAAGGTTTGGAAATAGCTTTAGGTTGGGTCCTTGTATTCCTAATTGGCTCAATAATTTAAAAAAGAAAAACAGTCGGAAAGATTAGGTATCTCTAACTGTGGGCTTTTAGTTTTCATACCAGAATGGTTTTGGCCAATAATGAAAGATGTGGCTAACGTGAATGTCTCATATAACAATTTTGTTGGTAAAATTCCAAATTTATCATTGAAGTTTAGTAGTGAACGAATAATTTTGACTTCAAAAACTTTGAAGGTGTGGTTCCATCGTTTTTTGTTGTAAATACCTGCATTTTATCTTTCATAAAATCAATTCTCAAATTTAGTCCCACTTCTATGTGGCCACATTGAAGATAATGAAGGCTTTGGCATTTTAGACATATCAAGCAATTGGTTGGAGGTGCATCTCCCTGATTGTTAAT
The DNA here is from genome assembly GCF_004799145.2 of Neltuma alba. Lineage (NCBI taxonomy): Eukaryota > Viridiplantae > Streptophyta > Magnoliopsida > Fabales > Fabaceae > Neltuma > Neltuma alba. Next base: position 144,440 of record NW_021636509.1, read on the forward strand.
TAGACCCATTTGAACTTGTTCGAGTTTGTTGATTCGAGTGACAATAACTTCTCAATAGTGATACCGACCTTTATAGGACAAACTTGTAAATTTGGAAGCTTTAGGGTCCGTTTGGATTAGCGATTGGAAAAGTAGTTTATTGTCAATTTGGCTTATGAAAAAGTGAAATTGGGTAAAAGCTAAATTGGATAAGCTGAATTGTGTTTGGATTAGAATTCAGAAAAGTTAGTTTGTAAAAGTGAGATTAGTAAAAAGTTGTTCGGATTATAATTGAGTAAAAATAAGTTTATTTGTAAAATTACCAAAATGGATATGAGTTTTAATAAATAATGAAACATGATTTAAAATAATTTTACATAATATAATGAATTTAAATTAAATTAATATGAAGAAGTAATTTTAATGAGTGAATTAATTTTTAATAATTAGAAATTTTATAAAAAAATTGTAAATAAAAATGTATAATTGAAAAAATTACAAAAATTAAAAATACATAATTAAATATTATAAATTATAAATAATATGTTGGCAAAAAATATAAATTATAAATTATAAATAATAACAAAACCAGCGAGTGATGCTCCCTTTTTGTTGCCCCGCACACTTTTCGAGACACGATCAGACTGCATAAGCCATAAGCATAAGCCATAAGCATAAGCCATAAGCATCAAAAAATAGCTTCTGCCTTATCGTGCGATTTGGGGTAAAAGCTCTTATTTCTTTAAGCTGTTCCAAACATGATGAACAGGCAAAAGCAGCTTTTTAAGATTCAAACGTGGCTTTTTTCCGTCTAAACGCCATTCCAAACAGGCACTTAGTCTTAGGAAAGAACAGCTTAATTAGAGAACTTCCTTCTTCTTTGGTAAATTTCTTCTAGTTATCACTAGTAGATATATTTGAGAATAAGTTGTCAGGGTTAATACCTTCATGGATTGGAGAAAACTTTGGACAATTAGATATTCTAAGCTTAAGGATGAATAAGTTATATGGCAAAATACCTTTGCATCTTTGTCACTTGGCATATATTTAGCTCTTGGACCTATCTCATCATAACTTGTCCAATGAAATGCCATTATGTCTTCAAAATTTTACTATTTGGCACATGATGACCATATCAACTTAGCTTATTTGAGATATCATTTATATATAGTCACTAATGGAGTATCTCAAGCCTACCTCATTGGATAAGTTATTACGAAATAGGTCCAAGAATCGAATATAAGCGAAGTGACAAAGATGCAAAGGTATTCTATCATATAAATTATTCATTCTTAAGCTTAGAATTTGTCTGTGTCTCATGTTTTCTCCAATCCATGAAAGTGTTTACACGGATAACTTATTTTTAGACACATATAATAGCAGTAACTTCCAAATGCACAAGTTGTCATATAGAGGTCGAAATCACTCATGACTAGTTATTGTTGAGTTCAAATCAACAAGATTTTAATGATTTCAAATGGTTAAGACAATAAGTAGATGCCCCTTTAATTAATTTCTAAATATGTCTAAAATACCAAAGCCTTCATGCATCTTAATTCAATTTGGCCACTTAGAAGTGGAACCAAATTTGAGATTTATTTTTTGAAAGATGAAGTGTTGATAATTCTGAAAAAATCGAATTGTTCCTTCAAAGTTAATTTGGAGTCAAAATTATTTGTGGCCCATCATTAAACTCGAGCGATAAACTAGGAATTTCGCCAACGAAATTTTGTATGAAATTATTCATGTAAGTCACATATTATCTTAGCAGCCAAAACCAGCCTGATATGAAACCTGAAAGCCTGCACTTAGAATTATGAAGCCAATTAGGAAAAAAGGACACGCCATACAAGAAGCTATGTCCAAATATTGCAACTTAAGTGGGGCAATCCATCTAGTGCTAATTTGCAGGTTTAATGAATGTGAGACAAAGATAAAATCCTTAAACTGGAGAGCTTTTTGAAATGAGATTAAGTGATTACCCCTCCTAAATTATTTCCCATGCAAGAGCAGATTCCAATTGTCTAAGGGATATCTCTAACCAATCTAGTGGCAAGCAGACCAAGATAGACTAAGTCTGAAAGCTTAAGGAACAGTGCCAACAAAACCAGAAACAGAGAGATTGAGAGATATATCCTAACTTTGTAAAGGACTCTGGACTCTGGGATTTCAGTTGAATAGAATTCATTGTCACCAAGATGCAAATACTCCATATCATGAAATTTAATCAATGAAGTAATATTAATTTTACCTTTCAAATAAATAGCATACAAAACATGAAGATTAAGGAATTAAATGTGACCTGTTTCATTACAGCAATAAACTCCTTTCCAGTTGCTGCAACAATCTTCATGATCTCCATCTCCCCATGTCGATAACATGCTTCTCTCTCATTCTCTATGCACTTTGCTTCTTCACTGATGGTAGCCAAACTGAAACTTATATGAAAAAACTTCCAGATAAAGCCCTTTATAGTGTCAATATCTTCAATACAATCTCAGAAGTAAAGAATTATCAAGCCGGTGCTCTGTTTTAGCAGCCACTTCTGTGTTGGATTATGAGACCGTATTTATAGGACTGTTTGCCTCCATCAATAATTTTCTGTGGCACATGTAGCATGACGTTGATGCTTCCCAGAACCGGATTGACAGTCTCCATTTAGTTAAGACTTGTTGATAACGGAAGTGAAAAATGTGAGATACAATCCAAGTTAGGAGAGAGAGTGGAAAAGTATTAAATGTGTACGTAAAAACAAAAAGAAGTAAATGTCAGTCCCACAAAAGGGAAAGAAGACGCATGTGAATGGAATCTGGGAAAGTAAAGGGGACGGATGAAAGGAGGGCTACCATTAAACGTCCATTCCCATTTTCTCATGTGAGTTTGTAGGCTATAGCATAATGGAGAAAATGGAAGAAGGAAAGAAGAAGACGAAAGGCACACATGTGAGTTTGCTCTCTTTTGTTAGCTATGGAGAAAATGGAAGAAGGAAAGAAGATGACGAAAGCTGAAGAAAGAAGAAATATGAAGAGAAATGTGATGTGAGAGGGTGTGAAAAAGGCATCTGGTTTCTCTCCCCTAACAACCATCTCATACACTGCCCCTCCTCTGCTTTAATTTGCGCGACATCGTTTTGTGATGAAATTGAAACCTTGTTTGGAAAACCCTTTTAAGAAAACATTATAACAAATACTTATGTTATGGGGAAAAAAAACTCTTTCACATGCGTATACAAGGTAAAATCACTTAAAATTAAATTAGTGTGTAATGTGAGAGGGAAAAAGTTTCAAGGAAGATCAGAGTTCCAGTAATTCTTATCCTCAATCTAATGACGGGTTGGGTGATTGGATGCAGTAATTTTATTTAATATTAGTATTTGTATGATATAGTATGTCAACTTATTGTGTACTGATATATTTGTGTGAAGCGTGATGGTTTATTGTATTAACCTCTTAACAGCATTGTATAAAGAAAAAAACTACTACCTCAAGTATTTAATATAAGAGCTAATTGACTAATTTGAGTAGATAAAGAAAATTAGTTAAATTAGTTATTTGTAATAAATAGGTGTTGTCTTTCTTAAAATACTTTGCTAATCATATATCTATTAGTTAGAACTACTATTTGATGAAATATTTAATATATGTAATTATTGCAAAGACTATCTCAAGAAAAATAGATAAATATAAGAGACAAAGTAGATTGAAGTCTTACACTTAGAATCAAATTAAAAGCCAAACAACTAGCTCTTATATTAAAGATAGGATATAGTATATCAATATAAATTGTTTAGTATGATAAAATTTACTGGGAAATATCTCAATTCCAATGACAAATATAGTCAGGGCCAGAAAAGAGCGAAGGTAGCAATTGGAGGGAATGTGCGTGTTAATTTTGTCTCATCATCTTCCACTGATATTAATTTTGTAAACCAATTTGTCTGCCTAATTACATTTCCACTAGACGTATAATTCTTAAGTGCAGGAAATATAAATTTATGGGTTAAGGTTCTTAATTGCCCCGGAAGTTCTCCCCGAGGAGCACTCAGCACCCGGAAGTTTTTGTTTGTTCTTAAATATCCTGGAAGTAATTTATCGTAGCAATTATGCCCCGAGTTAACGTTCAAGCAAACGGACGTCTGTAAATGACACGGTGTCGAGAAGATGGACGACACATTGGTGAATGAGATGGTGACGTGGCACTGTTGTGTCGACAAAATAAAAGTTAATGCCGAAGGTCAATGTTGTCATCGAAGGTCGCTTTTGTTGTCGGCATTGAGAGCTAGGGCAAAGCAAAGCGAGGTGGGGCTCATGTGAAGTCTGAGAAGAGGACAGAGTAGAGAAGATCAAAGATCAGTTCTCGAATATGTATTCAAGAAGACCAGTTCTCAAATACGTATTCGAGAAGATCATTTCTCTAATATATATTCAAGAATATAGTTGAAAATAAGCTTTGAGTTAGAATGGTGTTAACAAAGGATGCGTGTGATGTGCGACAGTAAAAGACACAAAGGATACGTGGGATGTGCGACAGTAAAGACACAAAGCTATTTATATTGATCAATATTGATTAGTCGATAAGGGTATTTATCGATTAACAAATCGATAAATGAGGACTTGAATTGTTTCTTTTATTTATCGAAGTTCTTATCGATAAATACCATTTATCGATAACCTTATCGGACAAAAGTTTATGAAATTGCTCTGAGAGATCCTTATTGAAAGCTCATTTGGGATGGGAAACCTTGTTTCTATGTCTGCATGGTGCTCTATGTATTCTTCTCCCTCATCAAGGACAACTTGTGAATTCAAGCCACGCTGCATAATGACATTAACAATATAGTTAGATTCTGAAAACATGGAATGAAAAAGGATTATGAAAACAGATTAAATGATCACATACATTGTAGACAGTTCATCCAGTTTCCTCATCAATCTGGACTCCCATTCCACTATCAACACGACTCTTATAGAAAGCCCTTCCACCACGTGGTCTTCTGTTCGTATCAGACTATTGAGTGTTGGTTTGTGACTATTCACTCTCAGTAACCCTGTCTCTATCATCATTCACAGAACCCCCTAAACATTTCTTCGTTTCATCAATTGTCTTTAAAGCCCTCTCAAATTCACCCACGATACTGTACGGATCCCCCTATTCTTCGCTACCTCCTGGTAGTGAACTACTGGGACCACCACCGGGACCACTACCACCCCTCCTTGTCATCTCACCTCAACCCTAAACTAATTTAAAAAAAGAAAATTACTTTGCCACACTGGATTTGAAAATAAGAACCTAATGACGAGGATCTAATATTCCATACCTTTTCAATCCGGTCGAATCTCTGCTCTGTCCTCTTCTCAGACTTCACATGCGCCCCACCTCGTTTTGCTTTGCCCTAGCTCTCAATGTCGACAACAAAAGCGACCTTCGATGACAACATTGACCTTCGGCATCAACTTTTATTTTGTCGACACAACAGTGCCACGTCACCATCTCATTCACCAACGTGTCGTCCATCTTCTCGACACCGTGTCATTTACAAATGTCCGTTTGCCTGAACATTAACTCGGGGCATAATTGCTACGATAAATTACTTCCGGGATATTTAAGAACAAACAAAAACTTTCGGGTGCTGAGTGCTCCTCGGGGAAAACTTCCGGGGCAATTAAGAACCTTAACCCTAAATTTATCTTAGTTGGCAAATTTTTATTGTTTGTAGATGAAGAGTGACGTTGATTATACATTTCTTCCGATTTTTTTGGTGATGATTACTGAAATAAAATGAAACTATTGATATTAAAAACACCATGAGAATTGCATTTTACAGCTTAAAAGTACATATTAGAGGTAAGCATGTGTTGTTTCATGATGTTTCATTTTATTGGAGGATAATTAAGTTATTAGCCCTACATTTCTTGCAACCATTTGTATTAAATGTAATTAGTTGTTGCATAATTGTATGTATTTTCAAATATTGACTTTATTATAGTATATTCATACCACGCATTGCGTAGAAAGTAAATGCTAGCACTACTACAAAAAAGACTTTTAACGTCACCAAATAACAGCGGTTAAGAAAAAAATGCACTGAAAAAAAAGGCGGTGGCATTTTTGTAAATAAGTGTTGTGGAGGTTGATTTTCCACGGTAAATAGCCGCCATTAAAAACACTTTCCATGGCAGTTTTCCAAATAATTGCCGTGAAAAGTTTTAAAATAACCCTACAGTAGGTTCAGTTTCTTTCGTTTTCATAATTTCGTTTCAGTGCACTGTGGTCCCCCTCTGTCCCACCACCAACGACCTTTCATTACCGGTCATTCCCCCCCTTCCCACCATTTAAACTCCTCCATTTAGCTTGTGGTTTTTTTCCACCATCTGTGTCGTCCGCCGCCATTTGAACATCCTTCTTCTTGCATTTGAATCGTCTTTACTGAGTGAGTCTCCTCTTCTTTCATTCTTTTCAATTGTTCTTGGTTTCTTAAATGTTTTGACCATAAAAATCTGTTGTATTTCAAATGGGTTTGTTAGTTTTACATTGTGGTTGGCTTGCATTGCTGATTTTGTCTTTTTTATGTGCTTGAGGTGTTGCTTGGTGGCATTTGGTATGAGAAAACCTCAATTCCTTCCTATATACGGTATTAGAAACATGTTTAAATGTTTGAAGTTGATTATTTTTGACGTTTTTTATTTTTTTATAATTTTTTGATATTGATTTCGAATTTTGGTAATTTTTTGTAATAAATTTGAGAATTTAGTAATAAATAATCTGTTTAGTGTTTTGTGAATTTTTTTTTCTGTCATGAACTTTAATTGATGATAAAGTGTTGTTTAAAATTTCATTGCCAACGAATATCATTTGTGTTCCCGTTTTGGATTCAGAAGTTTTAGCTTTAAGAATTTTTATTTATTGAATTGGTTTTCAACCGCCATATTTTTTTTACCTTTCCACGTTGACTATTGCCACCTCGTCTCCAAAACCGCCATGAAAAACCCTTTATAACTGCTGTTAAAAGTTTTTTTTCCCTGACAGTGTAGTTGTTTAGTATGATAAAATTTACTTGGAAATATCTCAATTCCTATGACAAATATAATCAAGGCCACAAAAGAGTGAAGGTAGCTATTGGAGGGAATGTGTGGGTTACAGCAAAGTGACAACTCCTTTAATGATTAAAAAAAAAAATTACTTCCGGTCCTAATTACAAGGCATTATTTATAATCTACAAACAAAATCTTACAAATAGGACCGGAGGTAGTAAAAGACAAAAATATGGTTTAATTTTCCTAGTATGTATGTGAGTGTGCATCAATTCTTTATATATTGTCTAATCATTGGAAAAATCTTCTCAAAGATTTTGTTATGGACTAGTTTGACTTGCGTGCTGGAGATGAATTCTTTTACTTTAAATTATTAAATACTTATATGTATACTTGATAACATTTTTTTGATAAATTTGAAAATTAAATAATAAATAAAGAAAAAGTGATATTTAAGAACTTAAATTAGTAAAATCTTTTATTTCCTGAATATATAAATTTATTATGAGCTCAACTATCAAAGACAAAATCTTGTTATTTAGTGGGTTAGACTTGTGAGTCCAACTTATATTTCTTTAATTTCTGTTACTTTATTGATTTCTCTGTGAATTCCATTTCCCTCATCTTGGCATTGGTTGAACTTCATTTTCAGAAGACTGTTGCATTTTCGTAATAGATTTATAGAGCATATTTATGTCTCTTGGCCAATTGGCGAGTGTCTGTAAACGTGAATCTTTTGTGAACAAACAGTGAGTGTACGATTTTAAGAACCAAATGCTACTTGTGAAGTTTCATTGTGGCACTGTTAAACATGACACATAGGGGGTTGATTATACTAACAAAAGTTGATCTATTTGGTAGAGTTCATTTATAACTCACAAGATTTTGATATCAAATCTCGCTTTTTGGCTATGATAAAGAAAAATCTGTAAATACCTCTATAATCCTTTTTTGACTTTTGATGTATGTCTTAACCTAGCCTTAATTAAAAGAGACTTAGCTCACTATACTTTCACGGGGAAAAAAAAAAGTGACATCATGAAATTAAGTTACATATTGTAACTTTTTTTTTTTTTGTGATAACGTATTGTAACTTTTTGCAGAGAAGGGCAATGGACTTTTAAAATAAATTTACACATTTAGCTCCTTAAAAATACAAAATTTATAAATTCAGTCCTTATCAGACATAAGTTTTTTAATAAAATATTTCGCCAGAAACGTTCAATACTAAAGCTGTATAGTACATCTAGTATTTTGTAGTATTTTTTAGGTACATTCAGTTCTACTAGTTCATCGAACAGCTTAAATATTTTTCAAGTGGGTCCAGTGCCCAAAAAATACTGAAAATAATATTTTATGGTGCTTGATATACATTCATTTAATGAACATTTTCAGGAGTTAATGACAAAGTTAAAATTACTCATAAAATAATATTTAAAAAGCACAATTGCTTCTAAAGTTTAAAATACTAGATGCATCTGAACAAATATTCCATACCACACATACCACAAAATACTATCCCGTCCTAATTATAAAACATTGTTTGTAGATTACAAACAAAGTTTTATAATTAGGATCTAGGATAGTATTTTAGAGTGCTCCTTAACCCAACATTCTCTCAACATATCAAATTGAAAAGTCGTATACACCTTCAATAAATCTGAGTCGTCTGGGGCTATTAGATCATTTAGGTGTACATCTTTTTTATTATAATAATTTTCCATTTATTAAGCACGAACTAAAAATATTCCTTCAAATAAACACGTCATTGTCAATGTCTCAATGATCCACTTGAATTACGTCCTAACCTTCCTATGTAATCACAAAAACACATATAAGAGCCAATTTTCCTTTGGAAAGGTATTATAAAAAATTTACTTGTGAAGTCCTAAACATTTACAGAAAATTAATTTCTTAATTATTTCTTAAGACATCAGTTGTTCTTAGAATTTGAAAATGACATTATTAAATTTTTTATTCAAACCATCATAATCTGACTTGAAAAATTCTAATAACATATCATTAAATTTAGAAAATAATGAATATTTTTTTGTACTTTCAATACTTATATAAAGTCTTTTCAAAATTTTATTTTTAATAATAATAATTTTGGTAAAGAAGTTTGATTTTTATTTTTTATAAAGAAACAAATGGATAATATATTTAAAGAAATTTTTTTAGAAAAAGTGATACATGCGAAAATATCATGTGTAATTTATACATAATTATATATTGTAAAATACTCTGACTACCCTTCTAGTTTGCATCAATTACTCAGATCTCCCTTCTATTTTAAAAATATACAGTTTTGTCTAACTAGTTAACATTATTAGGAATATTCCAAAAATATTATTTTTAACTGAAATTTACATTAAAATAAATTTTATTTATTATTTTACCCTTCATTCTAGTAAATTCCTAAATTATATTTTTAAGTTACATGAATTTCATTCAATTAAGACAAACATAAAAGATTTAATTAAAAACTTAACTAATTTTTTCATTAAATATATATACTTTACTAAATATGTTTATAAATTTTTGTAACAAAGATGTGTTTAAAAGCTTTGAATTATAAATTTAAATAATTTATAAAATCTTTCAAACTTATATCATTTAAATTTTATGATAAACAAAAACTATGTATTTGAAATATGTTTTTACAATTTAAAAGAAATTAAAGTAAATAATTTCTAATAAATGTGACAAAATATTAAAATTATAAAATTTTATGATTTAGATAAAGAAATGTATAACATATTAAAAATTTTAAAAATATATGTATTGGAATTATTTTTTTATTTTATAAAAAATATTTTTTAGAACATATAAATGTCTAAATAATTATTAAGTTAAAAAGGGTCATTTTGATTAAAAAAATAATTTAAAGTCAAATTTAATGGTCAACTAACGGTTTGAATGGATGGAAATGGAATTTTAAATATAAGAGAGATATTTATGTAACATATATTTTAATTGTAAAAGATATTTATATACGTTTTCAAAACAAAAGAATGTTTCTGTAATTGAAATAAAATAGAAAGATAATTAGTGTATTTTACTCAATTCTATATTTACATATTTGCAACAATAAATGAATATAAGATATTTAATTTAACTCAGCGTGGGTCTAACTTAACTTATCTTACATAATTGTATACTATAAAAAATAAAATGTAAATATATATATATATATCTAACACCGTGATCTTATTTTTTAGAAAAAATTAATATTTTAGTCTTCAAAGTTTTGATTTGCTTAAAACTTAGTCGCTTAACTATAACTCGTTATGACTCAATCCTTAAAAGTTGAACTTGCTTAAAACTCAATCCTTCATCTTTTTTATTTTTAATAATTTTGTCCTTATCATCTATAACCCATGCCAAGTCATCACTAAGCCATCCTACATGAAAAAAAATACAGTTACAAATTTTTTTTGCGGCTTTCCAGTTCCGCTCTCCATGTGAATTTGACAAAATGTACAATTGAAAAAAGAATAAAGCTTCAGATTTATCATGATTGCCGAGGAGAGGAAAGGAGTCAAGTGAGGGAGAGTGAGGTCTCCGTTCATACTTTATCTCCAGTCTGAGTTTGTGGTAAATCTGAAGCTTTCTTTTTATTTTTTTTCCAATTGTTTTGTCAAATTCACATGGACAGCGGAGCTGGAAAGCCACAAAAGAATTTGTAACTGTATTTTTTCCATATAGGATGGCTCAGTGATGACTTGGCATGGGTTATAGATGTAACGACAAAATTATTAAAAATAAAAAAGATGAGGAACTGAGTTTTAAACAAGTTAAACTTTTAGGGATCGAGTCATAACAAGTCATAATTGAGTGACTAAATTTTAAGCAAGTCAAAACTTTAAAAACTAAAAAATTAATTTTTCCTATTTGTTAAGTACATCCAATACCATGATTTTTTGTATGATGCATCTAACACTTCACATTTTTTTCCGTGTATCTAATACTCTGCTATTAATTTTTTTTAGTAATATTTAACACCCAATCTTTGAGAAGAATTTTGTTTGGTAGAATTTTTTTTTAAAGATATCCAAAATAAACAAACAAGAGTAACTTGGAGTGGGACAAGGTCGTGAACGAACTCGCTCGTGACTCTCACCATCACTGTCTTGTTCTGATCAGAATACAACGCTCTCAGAGCTCGTGTGAGCCCACCGAAATACCGAAGCCGGGGGCCCTCCCTCTCCCCATAATTTCTATTTATTAACATGTATATTTTTTAAATATAAAAGTTAATTGATTAATTTAAATAATTAAAAAAGTTAGTTAAATTACTTATTTATAACAAATATATGTTGCCTTATCTAAAATAACCTTACTAATCATGTGTATTACTTGAAACTTTTATTTAATAAAACATTTAACATGTAGGATTATTACAAAGACTACCTTAAAAAATTAATAAATATGATAAACAAAGTGAATTAGAATCTTATATTTAAAATCAAATTAAATGTTAAACTAGTTCTTATATTAAAAATTAAAAGTAGTGTTATTATGATTATCGTTTAATTGAGGACTACTTGTTTATAGAACTTAACATTTACATCCTAAAAGTTTCACATACTCATGGACAAAAAGAGGGAAGCAAATAATCAATGATTCATGAAGTGGATCCAATTGGTTGGATTATCAACCAAACTTGTTAGTAATTCACTTTGGATATAAAAATCATTTTCATTGAGATGAGTTAGACCAAAATTAAGCTGCCATGTATTTGAGTTGTAAATCGTTTTTAGAGAATTAGACAGGTTTTGGGCTTATTAGAAAAAAATGGTTACAAAAATTAAAAGAAAAAAAAAACTGCACTCACAATATCAATCCAATGAATTACATGTATTATCTATTATCCGTCACAATCAATCAAAATTTCACTCTAAAAAAGGGGGAAAAAGAAATATAAATTCTATCAACCATACTATTCATGAGTCATAAACAGTATGATTCATTTTTTCAAAAATTGATGCAACATAAAATTCACACTAGCTGAAAACGAAATGTTTACAAAATTTAATTAAATGATTAATAATAATAGCTAAACATCAGCAATTCCGTACTCCAACATACGATAGAAGAGAGAAGCGAGGGAATTGGTAGCGACGTCGTTTCATGCGGATTCTGTTGATACCCCATAAGAGACCATGGAGGCAGCTGCAAAGCATTGGCAGATTATGGTGTCAGTAATAGTCAACAAGAAATCCGAATTTCGAAATGCCTAAACAATAATTGGATCCACTGTTTTATTATTCAAAACTAATGTATCTAACAAGAAGGATTTTTTTTTTCATCCAACACTTTCTGATATTATTTTCAAGTTACATTTAACACCCTTAATTTTATTTATAGCTTAAGGTACAGAATACATTATAAAAAAAAATTAAAATGGTGAAAGCATTAGAAAAATAATATGAGAATAATAGATGCATCATAAATAAGATTAAGATGCTGAATAGAATGGGTAAATAATATCATGACATTCGAGAGTACTTTACCTATAATAATTTAGATTATCTAGATTTTAAGATTTAAATCTATAATTTTTAAATAGTAATTTTTTAAAAAAAGGTCAACTTAAAAAATTAATTTTAGTTTAAGCTGTATACCTTTTTTGAAATAAACAACTATTAAAATTTGTAAAAGTGGTAAGATACTATTAAATTTAGGGATTCAATTATAATAATGTCAAGGAGTTCAAATTAAAGTGATAAGCACGAAGCCAATTCGCACATCAACACATGCATTCTTGGATTGAATAAGACAAGGGCTTGGAGTTCACGGGTGCACTATTCTGTATTCTTACTATTTAGTTAAAGGCATTATGATATGTGCGTGTATATAAGAATCAATCATGTTGCGCTCTATATTTTATATATACATATATAGATATATATATATATATATTGTACACACACACTCTTTGTCAGGGATGCCAAGCATTCATAATCACTGAGGAACAAGACAACCACATGTGAAAAGAAAAGAGACAAAATATTATTAATAATCTCTTTAACTTATAATGACTAATTTATGATATAACGAATAACCAGTTAAAATTAGTTAAAAACAATAAATAGATAATAAATATATTTTTGTTTTTAAATATATTATTATAATAAATGAGAAAAATGATGAAAGAAAATGTACAAAGAAATATAATGAGATGCAATGTGACAAATGAGAGAGAATAAATAATTCAGGATAAAATAAAATAAAAATTAAACGTTGAGACAAACTTAAATAGAAGCTTATACATTGAACTACGCACCTCTTCAAATTTAAAACTTACAAATACTACCTCTGATCATAATTATAAGATCTCATTTATAAATTACAAACAAGGTTTTATAATTAGGACATGAGGCAATAAGATTCAAGGGCCTACTACAATTTAACTGATATCAAGGGCAAGTTCCTTTTTAGGTAAAAAAAAATCAAGAATAAATTTCTGAGTCACGAGCTGATTTGTATAACAATAATACATGTGAGGTCGTTATCAGATTATTATAAGCATGTAATATTCTATGAGCGAAAGTGCATTTATGAGTGTACCCACAAAGAAAAATGTAAGATAAAGTGGAAAACAAATTGTTCAATTAAAAAAGAAAATGAATTCGACTTCTTTGTTTTTTTTTTTTTTGCTAACGAAAATGAATTAGACTATATTCTGACCCAAAAAAAAGAATTAGACTATATATATAAAAAAGGAAAAGTGATCAACGCCGTGTTAATATTTGGTCCAAGAGGATATTTTAGAGGCTTAGACCCTTGAAAATGACATGTTACATTTTTGTGTGTGTATCTAACATATTTTTGTTAAAATTTGTTCAGCTAAAACAACATATTGTTGTTCAAATTTGTTAAGGAAAGTAGGAAACAAGTTAAATTAAATGACTAACGATTTTAAGGCAAATAAATCCTCTCTTGACAAAATTTTTTTTAATTATTTATATATAAACTAAATCTTTAGAAGGGATGTACAATTAATATCCATGCCAATTAGAAAAAAAAAAGAAAAAAAATTGTTTCCAACAATGGAACTTGCTCTTTAAAAATTTTAGATCAGGCGTCTTTTATCTATCATATTTAAAGTAGTTGTCACTACTCACTAGTAGGAATTTGGAACTGAGACTTAAACCTTGGAAGAAGGCGTAAACAAAAAGAAAATAAAGTTGTGACTTTTATATCAATCCAAGATTCTAAATCAAAGATGTTTGGAAGTTTTAAAATACATTCGAATTTCTCACATGAATATTTTCATAATTTGCTAGCAGAAACTTGAGCTAACCATTATAACAAAATTCAGATAATTGGTAGTAATAAAAATATAAATAATTGAACATAATTTTAAAAAACGAAATAATAATACAACAAAATAAAATATATGCCTTTTGTTCTTTTGTTTAGAATGCATGCGTAACTTACATTCTTATCAAATTTTTTTAATTTCTAAAAAAAATTCATTAATACAAAATTTCAAGTTTTACATTTATGTCTATATATATATATATGTAGAATCTATAAAAAGAAGTTTGAAATTACTAAATTTTAAATTAGGTTGGATTTTCACATTTTGGCAACACTTAATTTGCAAATACAGAATAACAACACATTTTGGTAGGAATTACTTATTTGAGATTTGATAATTTCAAACTTCTTTTTATATGATTCTCCCATATATATATATGTAGAATATTTAAAAGGGAAAATTGGGGAAAGGTTTCCCTTAATAATAATTTTATTGGTATGGAAAGACCTTTTCCCCATTTTTCCTATTTAAAAAATATAAAAAACGATAATTATAAAAATGAAATATAAAACTTAATTAATTACGTTTGTGTCAATTTTGTGAAAGAAATAAAAATAGAAGCTTGAGAATGCAAGCACAGAGGAGTCTTCAACCTGAGAGAGAGAGAGAGAGAGAGAAGAAATGAAGACAGAGCTGATTTACCTGATAAACGGCGTCGTTTAAAGGGGGGGAGATCAGAGTGAGCAAGTGTAACCAGGAGGAGGCATCTTGCCACAAGTGATGAGAAGCTGAAGAGCGAGAGGCACATATATGTTTAGATTCAGAAGCTTCAGTTTCAGCGTCGTACACAGACACACGGCGGCCTCCAGGTCTACCAGCCCTTGAATCACCGGGCAGCACTGGTTCACCACTGGGTCCCCTATTCCCACGTGGACAATCCCTCCCAGCAGATCCACGCACGCCCCCAGCTTGACCGTGTCCACCGGGCACGTCGCCTCCGCAGGCGGCGCCGGAGGAAGCAGCGGCGGTGGGAGCTTAGGCTTGGGCTTGTGCTTCTTTGGAGGCTTGTGCCTACAGGAGGTGCAGCTTAGAGATGGAGTTACAGAGGAGGAGATGACGAGCATGCAGATAATGAGGGAAGCGTAAATCTTGCCGGAGATCTCCATTATAGTGTTTCTATGGGTCTCTCTCTCTCTCTCTCTCTCTCTCTCTCTCTCTGAGTGGAATTAGGAGAAGGAGAAGTTTGAGTGAGAGACTACTCTGGAAGTTTGTATATGGATTTAAGTGAAGGGGGGTGTCTGAGATATATAGCAATTGTCGGGAACTGAAATGTTGGTGGTGATGCCCAGCTCAATAATTTTTTTTAAAAGTTTATACACATTCACACGTATATTTCAAACTACCTAACAATACGACATTTGATGAGCAAGAAATCTGAAGTCACATATAATATATACCTTTGTGCCGTATAGATATAATAAGGTGAGGCTTAACTAATACATATAACACTCTAATGGTTTGTTTGGAGCTACTTATATTAAGGTATTTTTAAATGATCATATCGTCATTCCAAACAAACATACTAGTATTATTTTAAAGATTAAATTAGATTTCATGAAATTAGATTGAAATAAAGTGGATCTTGTGTATTTGAATAGAGCTCAAAATATTCAAATTTTGTTTACTTTTATGTAAAATTAGAAAAATAAATTAATTTTTGAGAAAGAAAATTAAATTAACCCACACGCTAATTTTTAGGAAGCTGCATATACAAATACTGAAATACGTGTGTGTGGAGGAAGGCCATGTAATTGGAAACATCCTGCACACATATTTTTTAAGAAATCTTGGGAACCCATGCCATATTGCCATATCTTTGTGCTTTTAATTATTCATAAATCTTTCTTAGACAAAACATTATTTCTGTAAATATAAAAAATATATTCACATGTTTAGATAAAAACAGTGAGATTAACAAAATATTACTCATTAATATCAAGTATAAAAAGAAGAAAGACGTATAAGGACCTCAAAAATATGAAAATTCTAAAATAGTCCCTCAAAATGCTTTAATTCCTGTAAAATCTTTAGGAACTATCTTAAAATTATTCTTCTAAAAATGATCTAATTGCCCTCAAATATAAAAACTCTGGTGGGACCAATAGGTTGGAGTCTAACAAAAGGAGCGAATCGCACACAATACAGCAAATCAAGATTGAAATCCCTGCTGGAACGTATACCTACATTTAGTACCCGATAATACCTCAAACAAAATTGTCTCCAATAAACTTGTACTTAACAACAACAAAAACTCCGATGGGGTGAAATCCCACCTTGACCAACTCTTGCCCAAAATTGCTCCAAGCACCAACGCTTGGCTGGCATAGGAGTTTTGGTCACTACAATATGGCTGAGGCCAATGGGAGCTCCAAAGTTATGTGTGTGTATGAGAATGATTAGGTCTTTTAAAAAAAATAATTTCAGAAAACTGATAAGGATTTCATATGAATTAAACTATTTTGTGGGATATTTCAAAATTCTCATATTTCGGTGTTTTTGATTATATATGTCATTATCCCAATATAAAATTATTTTTATTTTAAATGTTTTTTTTGGGGGGGGGGGTTCACGAGGGAGCCAACCGTGGGACAGTGAAGTTGTTACGGAAGCTAGCGAAAGCGCACAAGAAAAAGCGATGCAAAGTGAAAGAATATGGTGGCAGCTAACAAACGAAACATGCCAAGCTACTCAAAATTATTACTTTACAAGGCATATCACGTGAACAATATAGATGCGACTCCCAAAAAATTTAAAAATAAAATACAATTAAAATTAAAATCATTGGCAAAAATTAGACCTAGTCTCTTCTGCTAATTCCGCTCTTTAATATATAAGACTCAGATAATTAATTTATGAGTACTAAAAAAATTAGTTAAGTTAATTATTTGTAATAAAGAAGTTTGTTTTCTTTGAAACATCTTTGTTAATTATGTGTATTAGAATAAAAATTCTTTAACGTGTGTAATTATTATGGGGATTGCTTTGGAAAAAAAAAGAATAAATTAAATATGAGACACAAAACGAATTACGTCTTATGTTTAAGACCAAATTGAATTTTTAATGGACTCTTATATTTAGAATCAAAAGTAATATATTGTAGAAAGAGTACATTAGTATGTACTTGGCAATCTGATCAAAGCATAGAATAATAAACCCGTCTTAAACAGGTTTAAAAACATAATGTAATCTGGAAGAAGTAGCCATAAGTCGGTTAAGGAGGTTTATAAAATCATCTAAGCAATTTTATTCTAATACATACGAAATCCAGCATTATCTAATGCTCAGCCATTAAAGTAATAAAATAAGATGATGCTATGCCTAAATCAAAATAACAACATTACATATGATCCGTGAGTGCTTAAGAGTGGTTAAAAGTAGTTATGGAAGCATTTTGGTTAAGAAGTCGCTTTGGGAGAATTAATTCCTTTTTCGTGACTGGTTGTTGTAGAACTACAAGATTAATTAAGAATGAAGAATACCTTGGATGATGCTCTCCGGGTATGGCTACCATGAATTTGCAAATTCTTGGTTCTACAAAGCTTTGGCACATACATCTTAAGTTGCAAGAGATAGTCTCTACATGAAACTGGCTACAATCTCGCACATTAATTCTTTGGATTTTGAACTTTGAAGGAGTAGATGCATATATAGTTTACATTTGGGTTAAGGTGCAAGTTTGTTATGAAAGTTTTTGCTTAGGACTAATGCTGCCCCTAAAATTTTGTTTTTTTGGTTTAATGTTGTAACATACTTTTTTTTAAAAAAAAATTGCAAATCAAAATATATATATAATATTTTATTATAAAAAAAAACAACCCCCCTTTTCCACGGAGAGTTGAAAATTGGGGGGGGGTTTACTAAGAAGGGAAAAGATGGGGGAAGGGAGTGATGTAAGTTGAAAAGAAGGGAGGAGTATTAAATGGAGCAAGAAAAAGAAAGAAAAGGAACGGATGAAGGAAGAATTTGGAGAAAAACAATAAATGAATGAAGAAAATGGGAGGAGGGATAGTTGGAAGTTGGGAGGAGTGAGTTTAAAAGAGGGGGAGAGGAGACGGAGGAGGAAGAGAGATCAAAGGAAGAGAGAAGAGAGTGAGAAGCAAAGAGGGAAAGAGAGAGAAAGCTAAGTTGCAGAGCACCTGACAAGTTTTGGGGATCATTTAGGTACATAAATATACTTCTTTTTACCATATTTTCTTTATGAGTATTTCCTATATATTTAGAACTTTAAATTATTAATCATTATAATGTTTAGAGAAAATTTTACTGTTTGGGTATAGAGTAAATATAGAGTTTTGACAATATATGACCGTAGAAATTTAAAGATCCATTATTAAGGAATTTTAATCGGTTTATTTTTGTTTAATGATTATTTTGAGAATTTTAAACTAAGATTTTAGTTGAAAAGTTTGTTATTTAGACTTGTAATATGTTTTTACCGATTAAATTTGAGTTAAATAATTTATTTGAGTTATTTAATATATTATTGAGGTTTTAATCGGTTTAAATATTGAATAAGTTAAATATATATTTTTGAAATAATTTTTGAAGGCTTGAAAAATTATAAATTGAGAATTTTGTGAAATTAAATAAAACGACAGTTTGTTTATAATTAAAAATATATATATACTTTTGTTAAATTTAAATAGCCTTATATGTAAATTATTTTTCAAAATAATATCTATTATAAATGCCTAGATTTGGGAGAGTTAATATATTTATGTAATTTTGATTTAGAGGGTAGTCTTAGAATTTTAGAGTAGCTTTGGAATAGTTTTGAGTTTATATTAATAAATATTTATGTGCAATCTTGTAGACTTGAGAATTTTGGAGTAATCTTTGTGTGAATATTTGTAAGCTAAAGAATACCAGGTAACTCTGAAAATTCTTTCTTGTACATGTGAATTGTGTATGATTGTATTATGAATTTACTATATTTTTATATATTGAAATATAATATTGTGATTTTTCAAATAAATGTTTTGGAATGTTATTTGATTTTGTTAAGATTTATTGCTATTAATTATTATTAATATTTAAATATATTGATGGCTATGGAATTGTCATGAGTTGTTATTAAGTGGTATATAAGTTTTATTGCTATCTTATTTTTAATATATTTGCTGACGTATTTATGATGTAATATTATTGGCATCTGACATGCATTGTTGGGCTAAGGATAGAAGGAGATTGTATGGATATAAAATTACCACGTGGTATGCCATCACTCGGTGCACAGTGGATGGCACTTGTCAGGGCCCCTTCTTCCATGTTTTCCTTTGGCCGGGAATTCATTGGAGCTGTGGGACATGTGACACCTCCCTATTCACAAAGGAGGGGAGCCATAGTCCGAGCTTGAGCTCTATATCTTTGGCCGGATATATCTCTTGTATCGGTGAGCTTGGAATAATTCAGTAAAATGGATTAGTTCCTATCGGACTATGTGTTAGCCTATGGCTCCAGTCAGCGGTATAAGGGTGGACGGTGATATAAGGGAGGCAGCATATTGCATTATTTTTGGATATATTGAAAAAGAAAAATGAAATTGAATTGAATGTATCAAATCTGTGATTTTTAATGTATACATATATACAGACCAATAAACAGATTTTTGGTTTATCATATATGATTTGCTTGTATAGGTTAGAATTTCAGTAGTTACTGAGACGTTTGATCTCACCCCCTATATTAACAATTTTCAGGCGAAGGATCTAGTAGGAATCAAGGGAAGGCACCAGCGGAGTGAGCCGTGAAGGCTTTTGTGCTTCTCAAGCACATGCTATGTTATATTTTTATTTGCCATGACTATAAGACTTCAATAGTTTATGTTGTTAAGTTATGTTAGAAATGTTTTGAAATTTTGACTTATTTGCAGTATTAAAAATATGTATGGACTTTTAAATTAAATATTTTATCGAATATATTGATATAATTATGTGAGGTGTTACAAATGTCACTCAGAAAGTCCTCAAACATAGCAATCTTATCTCACTCTGTTATTAAAATTAGCCCTAAAATGTTGACATTGATGGCTATTGACATTTTTAACTGTGAAGGACAACATTGCTCCATTAATATTAACACTTTCGGGAAAACCGTAAACCCAAAAAAACTTTTAGGCCAATATTATTTTACTTCTAAATGAAAATTTTTGAAGTAAATTTATACCTTAACTCATTTATATTTACTAGGAATGTGTGTCATCAACAACGGACTCATAGATCCTTTTGTTTTGAGGCAACACGCACATATACAAGGGCACACATAAATTTGTAGCATACTTTCTAGAGCAAATTTACACCTTAATTAACTTATTTATATTCATGAGGAATGAGGGTTATCAACAACGGACTTAGAGATCTTTTGTTTTGGGGCAATATGCACATGTACAAGTGAATACATATATTTATGGCATAAAAGATACTACTCCAATTATACATCATTGTTATTCTCTCTCAGTTTCCATAGCTCAGTTCACTAAAGAGAACACGGTTTTTGACTTTTTGTTGAATTTTTTTCTCATGAAACTATTATTAACCACCTTGTTATGTGTCCCACACTGATGAATTTTATAAGTGTTGTGGAATTTATAAGTTCAAGGAGTTTTTTCTCTTAATAAGATGTCTTTTATCACATGTTATAGGAATCGAATTCGTTTAGTTGAGGAATTTCTCGTAAAATGAGTTCCAATTGCCCGGAGAGGGGCAATAAAAGTCATAAGTTAGACTAAGGGATTGAGAGCTACAAGAAGAAAAACGCATTAGAAACCATTCCTAAGCATAAACGACACATCTTGCCAAGTGGATCGAGGAGAAATTAAGCCATAGTTGAGAATTGAAAGAGATCCAAAATAATCTCCTTCACTACCAATTCCGGGTGGGCAGTGTTTCACACTTTGCTCATATGGCAAGAGAATATCACAATGAACAAATTTTGGACATCTTAATATGCGAACACACACACACACACACACACAGAGCAATTAGCATTAAGGGAAAAAAAATATTGGGGTTTACTAGGGGTGTTCATACTTGACCCGTCCCGGTCCCGGTCTTATTGAAACGGGACGGATCCGTCCCGAAATTTTTTGGAATGGGACAAACCGGGATGGGACAAAAATAGGACCGGGACGGGGTCGTCCCGTCCCGGTCCCGTCCCGATATTTTTTTTTTTAAATATCTTATATTATATTTATATATTATATGTTAAAAAGTTAAAAAAAAATAAAATATGAACCGGAAGGCGGAAGCCCTAAGCCCCCCCCAAACCATCTGAGATTCTGTCATTCTGATTTCTGAGTATCTAACCCGACCATCTCTGCCTCTCTCGGTCTCTCCAGTCTCTGCCTTCACTTTCGTTCCCTTCGGATTTCAGACAGCGACGGCCGATGGAGCAATGAACCGTGTCCGGTGTCTCGCACTCTCACCAGTCGGCAGTCACCTCTCAGAGTCTCAGTCTCCGCTCTCGGCTATTGTCTGATCTGCGAAGTGCGAAAGAGGCCGTCAACTACTCGGCTATACTCACTCTGCCTCTCTTGTCTCGGCTTCAGCTCTTCACTCACAGAGTCACGGTCCCTAGTCCATTGAAGTCGCAACCTTAGCAGCTTCTCTCCAGCCGCCAGTCCATCGTCGGCGTCGGGTAGATTGCAGACTAGCCTCATCTCGTCTCCAACCATTCGATTGCTGCTTTCTCTGTTTCTCATACCTGTGAGTTTTCATCCATGCTTGTTGATTTCATCTTAATATCCAGCACGAGATTTCTGCTTTCTTTGTATGAATATGGACTTTGGCTGATTGGGATTTGTCTGATATTCTTCACAAACGACATAGAGAAAAGAAAATCTTTTGTGAAATGAGTAAAACCCACGATTTAATTTGCCTCATTCGCTAGTTCTCTGATTTTTTCTGGTTGTTGAATTCTTTAATAATTTGTATGTATCATTCGGTTGATGGTTTGTGAAGTAGTAATATTAATATATATAATTGTAGATTCAGTGTTTGATTTCTAGATGATGCTATTAAAACTGTACAAAAATTTTACAATAAATTCTTGAAAGCTAATTGAACCTTTATGATCATTTTGAAGAACTTCTCTTTGTGAACAAAGATGAACTCTGTCACAAACACTACTGAAATATATCTCCTATTGAAGGCCCAGATCATTTAAAACCTCCTATTAAAAGGCCCACAGCATTTTTAAGAGGCCCACAGCATTTTTTTAAAAGGCCCACAATATTTCTCAGAAGCTCACAGCGTTTTTCCAAAAAAAAAAGAAAGGTACCGGGATGTCCCGGTTCCATCCCGTCCCGGTCGGGACCGGGACAATATCGGGACGGGACGGGACACGGGACAAATTTCTTGTCCCGTTACTATTCATCAGGACGGGACCTGGACGGGTCCGTCCCGGTCCCGTTCCGTCCTGTGAACAGCCCTAGGGTTTACTAACTCCACATCTTTGTTAATTGTTTTTGTTGGAGATTGTGCCCTGAACTAATAATAGGATGTAGACATTATACTATTTAACTTAATGAAACCAGTTGTATCAAAAAAACATAATGAAACGAGTTTTATTGCATATTTATTTATTATATTGTTTGCATGTTTCTTTAATATATAGTGAAACGTGATGTAGACATTATACTATTTCTCTTCTATGGTGGTCGTGGATGAATTTTATATCTTTAATATATAAAATTCGCATATAATTTATTATTTAATTTAGGAAAATTAGTGTTGCCTTCCTGGATAGCAAGATCTAGTTGTGGTTTGGGATCCATTTGTGTGGATACCGGTAGGGTGTTTGTTCAAAAAGCAATGATTTGTGCCACCAAACGAAAACTTAGAGATTGGATAGATCTTGCGCTCAAATTTAAGCAAAAGCTGATGGATCCTTTGGAAGGTTTTGGCAAAAATTTTCATTATCGTTCCATTGCGCGCTCACCTAAAACCCAACAGTTTTGAAATTATAACTATATATATTGTGATCATATATAATGCCTTCAATCCTCAATATAAGAGCTAATTAACTAATATGTATAGATTAAAAAAATTAGTCGGGTTAGTTATTTTTAATCAATAGATATTAATACCCTTGCTAATCATGTGTATTAGCAAATGATATTTTAACATGTACAACTACTATAAAGAGTACTTTGAAAAAAAATAGATAAATATAAAAGACAAAGTGAATTGAGATCTTATATTTAGAATTAAATTAAAAGTCAAACTATTTTTTATATTAAGGACCAGACGTAGTATCGTTAATTTATCCTAGATGTTGTCCATCCATTTTCCATTTGCTATATAATAGTTGGTTTTGCTGGGATTTTCTATATCCGTAGAGCCTAACAAAAGAAAGAACCAAGCTAAGAAGCCAAAAAGATCATTGGGTTTCGTTAATCCTTCTCTGCCGTACTTCCCAAAAACAGAACACCCAAATCAAAATGGGACTCCCAATCATCATTATTCCTTTGTCTTCGTCGAGGAGGACGTCGTCGTGCTCGTTGAAATTCACGAACGACGACGACTCCCTCGCGGTTGAAGAAAGCAGCAGAAGAGGAATTATCAGATGGGGATACTGTATGGAATGGTGGCGAGGGGTCTCGTCGTTTTGGCTGAGTTCAGTGCGTCTCCTCAGAGCAATGCCAGCGTCATAGCCAAACAGATATTGGATAAGATTCATAATAAAAATAAAAATAATGATAATGAAGATAGTAATGTCTCGTATTCGCATGATCGATACGTTTTTCATGTTAAAAGAACCGATGGCCTCGTTGTGCTTTGCATGGCCGATGACGCTTTTGGAAGTAAGCTTAATGTCCCCTTCTTTGATTTCCTTTTGTTTTGGGATAATATAACTTTTTTACTTTTTGAACTTTTCTTCAATTATGGTTTATTCCCTAGATTTTGGCTTAAAACAACTGTCCTCATACTAGCTCTTGTACTTCCTATAAAACCTAAATAACTAATTGGTAAATATTAATTCTGGGCCAAAATAACTAATTGGTAAATATTAATTCTGGGCCAAAAAAATAATAATTGGAGAATATTAAGAAAATTAGTTTAGTTAATTATTTGTAATAAATATGTGTTATTGATTAGTTATTTATAATAGATAGGTGTTATTTTTCTTAAAATATTCTTATTGATCATTTGCATTGGAATGGAGACCTTTTAACATGTGTAATCATCATGCACACTACTTTGAGGAAAATCATAAATATGGGAAGCAAAATAGATTAGGGTCTTATATTTAGAACCAAGTTGAATCTTCAACTAACTTCTATATTTAGTACTGAAGATAGTATTATTCTTGTATAAATAACGCGGGTATTGTGCCTCGGATGAAATTTTAATGAACTACACTATAAATTGGACTCTTACGAATATTTGTTCTTTCTTTTTTTTTCTTTTTCTTTTTTTAACTTTTGACTGACAAATCCGTTTGAAGCAGGAAGGATTCCATTTGCATTTCTGGAAGATATTCACAAGAAGTTTGTGAAGACATATGGGAGGGCCATTCTATCAGCTCCAGCTTACGCCATGAACGATGAATTCTGCAGAGCCCTCGCCCAGCGAATGGATTACTATTCCACTGACCCTAATGCTGATAGGTTAAATCGTCTCAAGGGCGAGATGACTCAAGTAAGTATTTCCCTTCAATTCCCACTAAAACTGGCCTTATAACATTTCACATTATTCATAAGTTGCGAATAAATTACACATTTTGATATGGACCCATCAGACGACTTGAAAGTCGAACAACATGTAGGACCTCACTTACTCTTTCCGACCCTCTTGTCAGGCGGAACTCTCCTCCCACTTGACTAATATCATGTGAAAAGCGGGTCTGGTATGAAGTATTAAAAATGAGAGGTAAAGCTTAAAATTGAAATAAGAAAAGCCATTAAAAGATATTTAGCATGAGAGATTGATTGTTACTTAAAATTGAACAAACCCCTGCAACATGTGGGATTAGAGAATGCCACACGTTTTTAATGGGTTTTTTCAATCTCCATCACAATTCTTACTTTTGATTCTCAATAAGCAGAGGGGACTTAAGTTCTCATCACAGTTCATCTCAAACTTGAGCTTTAGCCTATGATATATATATGGTTTGTGAAAATTAAATAATAAAGTTGTTAATTAATGTGATGTAAGTGATTACACTATATAGGTACGAAGTGTTATGATCGACAACATAGAGAAAGTATTGGAGAGAGGAGACCGTTTGGCTCTGCTTGTTGACAAAACTTCAGCAATGCAAGGAAATGCCATTCGTTTCAAAAGGCAGTCTCGTCGTTACAATAATACTCTTTGGTGGAGAAATTTCAGGCTTAAGTAAGCAATTCTAATATTATAATTACTTCATATCTATGAAAAAAATAATAATATTTTGATTTAGCCCAACAATATAATGAAGTTGCATCATCAACTATTCCACCTGCTTGTTGATTTATCTTTGATTTTCAATCATTCCCCACCAATTAAATCTTTATCTTTATACCATTAGTCATGGATAATATGATTTATCTAGAATTTTGTAACAAACTTCGCGAAAAGCTTAATTAGGGTCCAAATTCTAGTTTAGTTATATGCCATTTTGGATTATGGCTTATTATTAGTTAAATTTGTGTGCCGGTCTAGACATTTTTCTTTTGCGGGAAAAAAAAAAATTGGGTTCCTTGACTTAGCTAACAACCATGGTATTAAAACTCAACATGGGTTGCCCAATTATATGCCAGGGAACTGGTCGCTTCACGAGTTTGGTCAAAAGCTTTAGACAAGTTGGTTGCATCTGAAATGATGTTTATTTGAGTTTAGAAAATAGTAGCATGTCATATTTGTGTTTTGATTTGTTGGAGTTTTAGTGGGTGATTGTGTCAAAAGAAGTCCCATATTACTTAAGATTGAGAAAACCTTAGTGTTTATTAAGATGTGAGCTTGAGTTAATAAAATGACTGAGAAGATGAGTTTTAAAAACTGACTGTTAGAGATGACCGTTGAAGCATTTATGTGTCTTAATTAGTTGGTTTTATCATTTCATAAACCATATTCAATGGCGGTAAAATCTTTTAATTCAACTTAATTAATTGTTTAAAAACCAACCTTTCAATTGTCATTAAAACCATCTTTAATCACCATATGGCAACCCAATGGTCACACATTATCTGCCTATAAAAGGCAATACGTGGTGCATGGTCAAAGAGTATTGAGTTCTATTCCTGAGCTCTTATCTTCTCTCTCTTCCTGTGAGTTTTAAATTTCTGTTGTTCTATCACCTTACTCTATGCAGAAAAGGTTCATTTAATTCTGAAGAGTGCCGCCTTTCATTCTAACCTATGTGGCAGAATAATTTTAAGGACAGTGTCCTTAGATACAACTCGAACCATATTTTTATTATTTTTGCAGGTATTGCCAACATTGATAACTCTATTTTTACTATTAGGAAAAAAAAAGTCTTTTAAAAAGATTGAAATTTGGCTTTTAAATGGGAGTTAGGTTTGGCGTAAAAAAAAACAGTTTAAAAAGTCTGGTATTTTTTAAATTGGTTGTACAATTGGTTTAAAATATAAAACAAAAAATTTATTAAAAAAATCTGTGATTTTATTAGATCTGATAAAATCTTAGAAGAATTGCAATATATGTGATTTATACATGAATGTTATATTTACTAATGGGTTACTACTTCTTTGATTTAAATATTACTCTTTTAAACTAGTGTTTCGGTTAATAATTTAACAGAAAATTGCAATAAAGTTCCACCCAAGAAAAATAAATATAAATTTTTTTTTGTAATTATCAAATTACTCTGAAGTCTCAAAAGACCTCATTGCAAAATATTTTATTTGTTTAATTACTAAATTATCCTTATTTTTTAAAAAAAATATATATTAATAACTGAAAGAATAGTAATGCATGAGTTGTCAATATCTGTCGTAATAGTTGTTAATCGTCACACATTAAGTTGTTAATAACTGTACTTTTAGTTATCAATGCATACTTAAAAAAAAAAAGATGAGAGCAATTTGGTAATTAAACAAATAGAATCTCTTAGAATGAGTTCTCTTGAAATTTTAGATTAATTTGATGATGATGATTTTAAGATATCATTTTGTATTTAATTCTCTTAGGTGGGACCTTATTACAATTTTCTCATAATTTAATGCAGTCCATTTTTCATTATCTGATTAATTACTGTAACTTTGTGTTCTTGCAGGGCTATTCTTGTCTTGGTATTCATCATGCTGCTGTGCATTATGCTTGTACTTCTTTGCCATGGGCCATTACTGGCATCGTGCTGGACATGATGAGCGCCTAGAAATTCAATATATGAATCTTCTATATATTCATTAAGGAGGTATCTTCATAGTACATCTAGAAAGATATTTTCAAAAATATAATGATAGATTTTAAGATGCGTCATTTCATGTTACTTTCTTTTTAGATGTATGCACTTATCAGCATAGAGGGTTCAATTTGCGAGAATGTATGGTCAAATCATTTGTAATAGCCAAAAAAAAAAAGAGAGTGACGTGTATTACTTTTTTTTTGGGGCTAAATTATTATTTTGATGAAGATTTTTCAAAATGATTGAGTAAAATGAGAAAAGATAAATAAAGAGACATGAGACGTGCTTTTTGAGAAAAATAATTTTCTTGCTTGTCATGTACAATAGAGAAGGGGATTATGACATGATTTTTTTTTTTTCGCCAACGATTATTAAATGAAATTAAATAACATATTTTTAATATTATTTGAGGATCTCAACATTTGTGCTTTGCATATATAAATTTTAAAAATAAGTTACATTATTCATGATTTATGAATAATACACATTTCCATACATTTGCTAGGTTATATTGATATAATAATGCTAATTAAATTGCCATTTTTATGAAAATAGGACAGCCGTAATTTAAATCAAAATTAGTTACAAATTTTGTTTTATAGATTTTAAAATTAACAAATTAATCCTTCAACTTTGACTTAGGAAAAAAGTTCAAATTAACAAGAAGTCATATATGATTTGGACCTAATGATATTGATTGTATAGTATTAGCTCAATGTGGATTTACATTTGACACAGATATGTTCTGTTTCAGTTTGAAAAATCAATTTACCTTGGATTTATTTTAGTACAATTCAATGCAATATTTTGATGTGTGTTAACATTTACTTTTCTTGCAATAATTAGGCATTAACTTAGTGTTTGGGAGTTTTATTTTAGACGGAAAAAAAAAGTTGCATGATTGTACGGCTCGTCAGTAACTTATAATAAACAATTCCATTGTATTTTCCCCGAATCCCTTCTGTTGCCGATGCTATTCACATCTCAATAAACTGCAAATGATTATAGTTTTTATAAGGGTTAAAGTGTAAATTTATCCTAAAAATTGCTAGTAAAAAAAAAGTTTATCCTAAAAATTTTCACTCAAGATTGTTAGACATCTAAAAGTCCTTTTGGGTGCAAATTAGCACCAAAGATTTAAAATTGTAACAACATTGCCTCCTATTATTAAAAATATTATGGTCAATGTTTCTATTTTAACGGTTAACATTAGCTTTTTAATATTAAGGAGCAACATTACTATTATTTTAAGTTTTTAAAACGAATTTGTATCCAAAAAAATTTTTAGGTACTCAGCGCTTCTGAATAAAAATTTTTGAGATAAATTTATACTTTAACCCTCTTCATAACCTCAACAAGGGTTCTATACACACACACACACATTGCCTTCAATCCTTAATATAATAGCTAATTTAAATTTTAATTTAGTCCCAAATATATGATCCTAATTCATTTTATCTTTTATATTTATCCATTTTTTTAAGTGGTGATTACAGTAGTTGCACGTATTAAAGGTTTCATCAAATGGTAGATTTAACTAATATACATTATTAGTAAGGGTATTCTAGAAAAGACAACATTTATTTATTACAAATAACTAACTTAACTAATTTTTTTAATATTTCCAGATTAATCAACTAAGTCTTATATTAAAGATCCCGAGATAGTATATATATTAAGTGACGAGAGATTTTTAGAATTGCTAAATACCAAAGACATGCCTATCAATATAACAGAAAATTTTGCCCAGAAGATAGCTATTCTACTCTGGACTATTTCGATCGAGTTTAGAAACTACAGAACATAGCTTTTGATGAATTCACTCAACAAGGCAATAGCAGCCAGCGTTGACTAAACACATTTCATATCCCAATAAGTTAACCAATTTACTAGCAAAGATTGGCACAGCTAGTTAAGATTTGATCTATCAAGTCACGAGTTTAAAATCACCTGCTGATATAAGGATTTTACTAGTTGCAAGTGTCCTTGTAAGTATTTTTTGAACCTGAAAATATGTTTTAACCTTGATGAACCTTTGGCCCCAACTTACCTTTTTTTCCCCAAAAAAAGAAAAAAAAATCCAGCCAAAACCCCTCTCAAATGGGATATGTATAAACTTCAAACTGTTGCTGATCATCATATTTGAGAATCATTATTGAATTTCATGAGATCCATTTTGTTAACCAAATTGTGAATAGCCTTGAGGGGTTTTCTCTTGCCCCTGAGGAATTGTTCTGTACCTGTAAATGTCCACAACTCCTATCTAAATCATCAGCTAATTGACTAGTTTCTTTGTTTTAATTGAAACTAATAAAATAGCCTTCATTACCCACAAACTTGGGATCCGATTTGGATGCTCGTAAGATCTAGAACATTTATTAATTTTCTTTAGTTATTAAGCTGTAATACTACCTCCTGTCTTTAATATAAGAGTTAGTTTGACATTCAATTTGATTCTAAATATAAGACTTTTTGTTCACTTAGTCTTCATATTTATCTATTTTTTTTCAAATTAGTTCTTGTAGTAATTGTACATGTTAAAAGTTTATCAAATGATAGTTTTAGCTAATACACATGATTAATAAGGGTATTTTGGAAAAGACAAAACCTATATATTACAAATAATTAACTTATTTAACTAATTTTCTTAATCGTTTCAAATTAATCAACTAGATTTTATATTAAGGATTGAACATAGTATTTAAGATTAGAAGGAGTAATATATCAAATATATTGGCAATAAATTAATAGCACTGCTGGGAATTATTTAGTCAATTCCCTCTTTTGTCACTTATATCTAGCTACTCCTCCGGTCCTTAATATAGGATGTAATTATTGAGTTGATTTTGGTCCTAAATATAAAATCCATTTCTCATATTTATCAATTTTCTCTAAATTACCTTTATAGATACTTCCTCAACTATAATCAAGTAGAAGAGGAAGAGGGGGTATTAAGAAGGATGATTATGGTATTTTAGAAAAAACATGTCACGTTTCTTATAATTAACTAACTTAACTAACTTCCCTAATCTAATCAAATTAGTTAAATGGGTCTTATATTAAGGACCGGAAGAGTATTTTGTTTCTAGTAGACAAGGGACGACTGATCAAGGTGACTTAATTTGGTTAGTTACGTTATCCGTTTTATTTAATAATCTTTTCTTTTAATGAATATCCTTTTGGCAAAAAGGAAGATTTTAAGGTAACGATCAGAACTCGACGTGGATTAATTGATGTGCCATAGTTATATAAAACCGACTTAGATTTGATTTGATTTTATTATTTTATTGAATTCCAAATTGTGTCATAACTAGCTAGATGTGGGTCTTATACAATGGAAGAATGAACAAACTTCACATGGCATATGTAATGGAGGTTGCTAGAAATTTTATATTTTATATTGATGATTGATGATCCCATTTTTTAAATGATGATTATTTAGTTTTGTTAAAATTGATAGATAGATTGCTACAGTTTGTGGGAGGGCTTAAAGCTTGATGTTTCGGGACAAAAAAAGAGTAGTTTCAAGTTCAAAATGGTTTGAGAATACTTTAGATTCTATCCAAAAAAAAATTTGATGGATAAAATGTTGTATGATGCTACACTCTTTTGAATATTAAAATTGGAAAAAAAATTCATTAATTTTACCTAACACATAATGACTCATTTGAAAAAAATTACATAATGAATAAATTGCCCCCAGGTCTATTCCATCGTTACGTCTGGCTTCTATAGCTGCTGTTCTCAATCTATTATATTTTATATTCTGAAATTTTAAACCTAATACAATGCTCCTTCTAGCTTCTAAGAGCTAGTCAGATGTTGTATTTATTTAGAAATATAAAATTTGAATCAATTTTATTTCTTATTTCTTATACTTGAGTGTTTTAGGAGTATTATGTCGCACATATGTTATAATAATTTATTTGTTTAATTTTTTTAATTTGTTCAAATTAATTAAGTAGTTTTTATATTAAAAATAAGAGAAAATATAATGTATTTTTCTTTATTTTTTAAGATTAGTAATAATCGAGACTAAGTATATATGAACGATATAACGAATTTAAAAGTAAAACAAATTGTTCACATAGTATAAAAATAAGTTATAAAATAAAACTTGTGTTTTAGATTTTTAAATTGTAGGTATAAACATTTATGGAATAAAATAAATTGTTGTTACATTTTATTATAAATGAGTAATAAATCTAAAATAAAGAAGTTCCTTTCTATTTTTCATACAAACAGTTATTATTTATTTATATTTTCAGAACTATAAAAATATTTTCATGCATCACGTAAGAAATAAAAATATAAGTAGTTATACTTTGATTATCATAATTATTTGTAGTTGATTATACAATTTTTTTTTGCCAGCGATTACACAATTCTATTTTACATATTCTAGACACTACTATTTAATATAAAATTATTAAGTCAATATTTTTCAATATTTAATTTAATGAATGCATCGAAAATTGGGAATAAAACTATTTCAATAATAAAAAATAAAAAAGTTAATATAATTTTTTGTCCATAAAATTTTGGTTTATTTTGGAATTCGTCTTTCAAATTTCAAATCTATGATCTAAGTTCTTAGAATTTAATCTATCCTAAAATGTTAGTACTGAAAACATAGCATAGTTAAAATCTATTTAAGTGTTATAAATAGCGTTAACTAAGTCTTGTGTGAATAATAGAGAAAAGAAAAAAAGATTTAGTCCTCGAAATGCAGCTATGCAGCCTTTTTTTTTCCCTTGTTATTTAATTGAGGAGTTTTTTATGTTTTGAGAATTTATTCTTTCTATATAATCGTTTTGTGATCCACATAAGATTTATCTAGGTATTATTTAGTAAATTCATATTATCATTTTAATATCATTTATGGTACCTCATTACATTTTAATACTGATACATATAGATTAACATTTTAAAATATACTAAATTTTAATGATTAAAGTAATGAAGTTGAAATTGGAGGACTAAAATAAAAATAGACTCAAATTTCAAGACAAAAAAATTATATTAGGGAAAAAGAAAAGTGGATCCATTGACCCGACCCATCACCCGACCCCGTTGTACCCTAAACCCCCTTAGACTGAGGCGCTGGCTCTGCCATGTTCCTCACTGAACTTGACCTGGCGACCCGAGCCTGAAGAGACTCAGGAGGTCTGTGTTACACTGACAAGACCTCGAAACGTAGGTGGCGGAGAACATAATATAATAAACTCCGAGGAAGCTTCAACGTATGGCTCAGAAGCCTACAGACGAAGCAGCCTTCGGTGTTGCCATGCCTGGTCGCACCTCCATTCCCTCCGGCGACAACTCTGTTTGGGCCGATGTGTCGCCCCTCCTTCAAGCCGCTTGCCAAGGTCCTTTTTTTTTTCCCCCCCCGTTTGTGTTCTTGTTACCTGTGAGTCTTATCGACTGGTTTTCCTCTTCCCGCTTGAACAAGGAAATCAAAATTAGCTTCAGGTGCCTTTGGTTTTGGCGGAGAAATCTAGTCAAATTAAGTGGACATAGTAGGATCAAGTTTGTTTGTTTCCCTTTTGATCTCAGACATAGTAGGATCAGTTGATCGAAGGGTTTTTTATGTGAGACATGGCGTTTGAAAATGAGTCACGTGTGGGTTGATGGAGTTTTTAGATTGTATATAGATTTACAGATTCTAATACTTGGTTAATTTTCTCGGTCTTTTATATGTTGCTGCTCAATACAAATGCGAAATATGCAATCATGAGTTTACTATTTGATCATTATAAAATTTTGTTGTTTTTTCCCCTTCTCTAAAGCAGTTTCCCACTTTCTCATTTCATGCACATGAATTGTAAACTAACACTAAACATTTCATTTTTTCCTAAAAGGCGAGAGATTGTTTATTTAACAATGAGGTCTTGTTTATTTAATAAGTGACTAAACTTAGTTGGCAAAAAAAAAAAAAGGTGATTAAACTTCACTCCCTCCTTCCCTATTAATATGTTGGTTGGTAAATTTTGGAATAATTTTCCGCCTTGGATTTCCTAATTTGAATGGTCGCCATACTTTGAGGCTATGTTAGTTTCTTCTTTTCGAACTTTATTTCATGTAGTTGGCTACAGATCTTCAGGAGGGAGAGCTGATTCACGGGGATAATTTCAATCTATTTGCTGCAATGTCAGCGTTGGAGGTATTTTTACATCTTGCTGATTGCAATATCAGTGGGCTCTGGTAGCAGTATTATGCCCCTTTTTATGATAATAGAAATGTAGAATGTCGCTGGTTTCTTATATGAATTAGTCACAAACAAAAATCATTTGGCTTTACCACTTTGAAATGGAGATAATGAGCATGCCTTGCCACACAAACAATGCACTAGCGACATGCAGAGAATTTGTCCAATATGAGAATCATTTTCAGTGGTTATTCAGCAGTAGTCACTCATACAATTAGTCTTGCTTACATTTTTTTTTAAACTTTCTATTTTTGATAGATAATGGACCCAAAGATGGATTCAGGTATTGTTTGTAGATACTACTCTCTTGAGGAAGCCATCGAGAATGGAGCTGCTCCAGTTCCTGTTAATGTTGATAAGACAACTGATATTCGATGCACAATTGACATTATGGACCATCTTCTGGCATGTGAGGTAATTTAATTTTCATACACATGCCTTCCATATGATAACTTACAGAAACACTCACATATCATGCATGGCTGATGAGTGTGATCATAATCTGTTGCTCTGTATAAATGCTGTTTTCCCCTCCTGGTCATATAACGGCATTTGCGCTGCTTTAGTGCTTAGAGTATGGAAATAATATACGCTTTGTCCAGGATACTTCTATTATATAAATCACATTTGCACCACTTTAGTGCATAGAGTATGTAAATAATATACTCTCTTTCCAGGATACTTCTATTTTATAAATCTTGTAGAGTATTTGTGTGATGAAGCTTAAAATTTTAGTTGAGTATGGGAACTAAAATTAATTCAACTAAAATTGTACCAATAAAAAATGTTCAAGTGACATGCAAAACTGTGTGCATTTGTTGTCTCTGGTTTCAGTACATGCATTACACTTTCCTTTCTTATTATCTTAGTGATTATTTCACATGGCAGGCAACATGGCACAAGGGTCATTCATTGGCTCAAACTGTTTATTCTTGCCTCTATCTCCTACAGCCTGACAGAACATCATCGCATGCCCTGTTGCACTCATATTGTAGAGTCATTCGTGCAACCTGCAAAGCAGTTCTTTCAGTTGTCTCAGATGCACGCACACATGAAGTAAAGTACTCCAGCAGATCTTCTTTTTTTTTTTTTCAATCTCTTATGCTGTTATGCATTATAATATGCCGTGTGATTTTCCGTCCTTAATTTTGTTAGTAGTTGTAATTATTTAAATAAAATTGTGTTCTTTTGAAGTGTGTGATTATGCATTATTGATTTGCCATTAACTGAAGAATATGGCATGAAACGAGTAAATAGAATGCTGGAATTCTGTTGATGTCATTATTAATATCACATCATGGATTAAGTTTGTTTATGTAGTAATGATGTGGATTTACGATGCATGTGGCTTTCCTTTATCAAATTCACAGTTGCTTATTGGTCTATTTGTGCGTCTTTTCAGCATATTTGTCATATTTTATGTGTCAGATGGAAGTATGGTGATATATGTCAATATTTGTTTATCTCCTTTAGTCCTTTAAGTAGAATTTTGTGCTCCTACCAAAAATCTCTCACTAAATAAAAAAATGGTGATATTTATCTGTTTCAGGAAGAGGATCTATTTACCATGGCATATGGCCTTCCTCTGAGTGTAGATGGAGATGAGAAGTGCTTATCGATGCTAAATGCTGTTGAGGAATCAATATCACGCCAACTGCGTGCATGTAAATCATCATCTAAACGAAGAGTATTAGAAGGTAGTTTCATGTTGAAGCCCATAACTACCATTATTCTGTTGAAAGTTCTCAGTACTGGTTGTAGCAGGCCTTATAAGTTATGCCCTATATACTGTTAGGATTACTTTTAGAAAATTAGGAAAATACAGAAAGGGAAAAAATGCTTTTGTCGGTCAGAACTTTCACTTTTAGAAAGAAATATAAAAATAGGGAAGTTGTTGGTTGACTATGGTCAAAGGCTCTGAGAGGTTTAATTTGGGGAGTGTGAAAGTCACTTTTTGGGGTCTATAAATCGTCCCTTTTGGTTCAGCAGCAGGTCTGGAGAATTTTGAAGTGTGGTTTTAGCCCTTGGGTTGGAGAGTGCCAACCTCTCGCAAGATTGGCAACCCTATTCTGTTTTAGAGAGTCTGTAATGTCATTGTGTTTTGTTCTGTGTTATGTTTCTTGTGAGTTCGTAACTGTTAGTCACTTGTTCATTGTGTAAGAGAGTGAGTTATGTCTTAAATCATCCTGCCCCTTGCAATCGAGTTAATTATGCAGGAATATTGTGTTCTGATTCAATTATTCCCTGTCTTTGTTATCTATCTCTGGTTGAAGTCTTGTTATAGTAGAGGGTCATAACATATACTCTGTCATATTGTATATTTATGATCTTTTCTGTAAATCGTTAGAAATATTGGAAGCGCTAGAATTGTAGAAAATTTAAACTTTTTAGTCATTTTATTAGTCTTTTATGTCCTTTATTGTGATTTTCTGATTTTCTAAGAGTAGCCTTACTTATCCAAAGATCCATATAATTGCTTCATTCTAAATACAATAGAAGGACTCTGTCATCTTTTGTTGACATGGTATCAGAGCCGGTTACAGAGAGGAAAGAGCTTGGTTAGATAGATAAATATACTCCTTCAGAGTTTTTTGGGGCAGAGATTTGCTTACATCTTTAGCAATACTGTAATCTGTTGTTTCTTTCCTTCCATTATTCATCTTTTCTGTTGATTCAAGTGTTTCCATACTCTATCATCCAAAAAAGGGTGTTTCCATCCTCTATAAGCAATATGGTAATTGATTAGTGACTGACTCAGGGTTATAAAGCAATTTTTTCCCTCCTTCCTTTTTTTCTTTATTGTTCAGTGAGAGAAAGGGGAACACTGGAACTCCTTTTAATATTAATTTGATGCTGATTCTGATAAATTACAAGCAATAAGCAATCTTAACCTGAATCACCAGATACCTATAACCCTTGATTGTTGATAATGCTAATGTACTTATAAATAACTATACACAGTGATATATTATTCCTTACTTTATTCCCAGAATGCTTATTCCATTTTCTGTCTCTTTGCTCTGAGGATTTGTTATGAAAAGTAAAGAAATAAGGGACAGAGAGAGAGAGAGGAAAGAGAAAGGAAAAAGAGTAATAGAAATAGAGAAGAGTAGAGGATCAAGAGAAACTGAATAATTTCTAATCACATTACAAAAAACTGAGTTACAAGGAATGGGTAATACTTATTTATAAGCAAAAGCCCTAATAGATATAAATCTAAGTAAATATCCTAATATCATCTGAATATTATCTAGATATCCTAATCTATCCAAATCCTACTAATATAATTAAATACTATGTAACTCCTAATAATATTTATTTAAACCCTATTTATATCATATTTAAGTGTTTTCTTATTTATAATTATAATTACATAACAGGATTGCTCTGTTGTTTATAAATGGATGGAACACAGAAGTTCCTCTCCTGCAACTAATTGATTATATTGGGTTAAAATGCATTCACCACCCTGAAGTATTTTATCAGATGCATTCAACACCCTAAATTATTTTTTGGTACATCCAGTATCCTGAAATATTTTTTAGGTGTGTCTAGCACCATGAAATATTTTTTGATGCGTCTAGCACCTCAAAGTATTTTTTTCAGATGTGTCTAGCGTCCAAAAATAGTTTTTTGTGCATTAGCACCAAGGCAAAAAAGAAAACAAAGAAACAATATTTCAAGGTGCTGGACGTGTCTAAAAAATATTTCGCGGTGTTGGATGCACCACAAAATACTTTGGGGTGTTAGATACATGTAAGAAAATACTTCCGGGTACGGGATCTACCTTAATCCTTGATTATTCTATTATTGCTTCTTTTAAGTAGGCGTATGTTATGTTAAATTTATGCTTTTAATTGAGTTTTGAGCTATTCCATTGCAGATACGGAGCCGCTTCAAAATAATCCTGATCTAGAAGAAGGCTACTGCAAAGCATTGTTATGCCGATTACGTTTTCGTAAGGTCTTATCCTATGTATATTCTTTTATAAGTCATGCAGATTATATAAAACTACATTCTCGTTTTGTTTGTGATAACTTGTCCACATATCAGAAATGAGTTGTCTTTATGCTCACAATTTTTGCAATCCATTTGGTCAATCAGCACACAGAAAACTTGTCAACACATCAGCAATGAGTTGTCTTTATGCTTACATAATTTTTGGTATCCATTTTGTCCATTAGTGCACATCAAAGATAAGAGGAAAAAAAAATGTAAAATCAGCATCCATCCCTTCAAATATATCTTTATTAGCACAGATTAGCTGTCAAAATTGAGGCTGACATACTGCTAATATATAAACTTTGTTGTTCACATCTGGCTTGAGAATGTGGTCACATTACCATAACTATATTAGACTTAGACTTAAATGATGTTATTTGTTTATTTTCTATCTTTTTCATCCACCTTCAATCTTCTTGTCAATGAATCAAGCATTATTTGACTGAAATTTCCGCAATGTTTAATTTTCTTTCAGCATTTGTACCATCTTTTGATGTCTATCAGACGGCCACAAGGGAGGGGACTGGAGTTGGCAAGGAAACACATAGCTTCATGCATTTCGGAGCTTGAGTGCATTTTAAAATCCTCAGAGTTTCTTAGGGCTAGTGCTCAGGGAATGTGTGAACAAAACATAGAAGACACGACTGCATCTGGTTGTCAAGCAATTGGATTTGATGCTAGTTTAAACTGCAGATCATCAGCCCCAACTCCTCCCCGATCTATTAAAATTCTCAGTTGGAAAAAGGTGAGTGCTTATGTTGTTACTATGTCAGAAGCACTGATACTTGAGAAAGCCTTGAGTATTGAAGTCATTGCTTTGTCAAGAGAAATTCCAATATTAATACGGTAGAGATACAGATCTCGTAGCCACATATATGGCTTGATACTCAGCTGATACCTCCGATTGAATTATTGAAACCTATCATTTAGGACATTGACATTTTCTGCTGAGCAAAACACATCATTATAGTGTCTAGATTTGAAATTTCTGGCCTTTTCTCCTCTGAAATTTCAAGTCATGTCTGAGATTGATGTTCGCCCAATTGACTGGTCCTATTTCTTGATGCTCCTGGTCAAATGGCTCTGGCATCCTCTTCTTTAGTTCTGTTGCTATTCTTTTCAGTGAAGCCAATTTTCATGGGATAAAGTGAGACTGCTTCCCATTCACTGAAGATGAGCAGTGAAAATGGACTATTGTCTTGGGATTATGGGATGTACATGCTAAATTCATGAGCAATGTCAAGCCTATAGTATAGTATATACTTTGAAATTACATATTATATTGTGAAACATTATTTAGAAATAAACATTGCAATACGTTTTTAGATATTAAAAAAAAAATCTTTATGAATTTGATAAAGTATGGTACTGTACTTATATTTTTTCACGAAAATTTGTTTTATACCAGTATTCATACCATACATTTGCTTCACAGTTTACTGTTACTATGTGACTGTCTCTCCTGTAATGCTTCTTGTTTCTCTGTGCCAGGCTGTTCAGTATTTTGTGAAACTTCTGCAAGATCTGGACATTATATGTTCCTACTCTTTGGATCCGTCACTGGAGGCTGCTTTGCACTTTGTGATTAAATTCCAGAAGTCTCAGCCTGATTTGGTTGCTAGATCTCATCTTCAGGTGGACCATTTAAATGCTCTTAAGTTCCCCTCAATTCATTATTGTTTCTTTTCTTATATTCTTATAGAACATTTATTTTCTGTCTAGATAAGAAGTCCAGTTATTTAAATATTTTTCCATATAGCTAATTTTTTTCAATCTGTGCCTTTTGCGAGATGTTCAAGAAGGGAAGGGTGTGTTGTCTGTGATGAACATCGAAGTTATCCCCCTGTACTTAAAAGGAACAAAAAATGATAAAAAAGTATCTTTCCTTCATTATAGTGAATAAGATGTGAATAAGATGCTTTAACAATTAGAATATTACTATTTTTACCATGTCAAATGGAATATTTTGAAGTTATCATCCCCAGTAGAAGCTTACGTCAGTGGTTATTACACTAAAGAAGTTGACTTTTCATGGATAAGATATGCTATTCATGCGATTCTGTTTTAAAAAATATAATGATTAAAGGACATCTACGCTTTGGAGGAGCCTGATTTTTGGAATCACCATTGTCAGAAGCTTACATGACTTAACCTGAGCATTAGGGAAAATTGACTTTTCATGGTAAAGCACCACAGTCCATGTGATACTGTGTGACATATAATCATAATAAAATATGTGTAGCTTTAAAAAAACCTGATATGGGATGCTAGAGACGCCAAGTTCTCTCAGTTTTTGTTTTATACCTAATTTGTGCTTGTGGTTTGCATATTGATGCAAGCTTCTTTTGAGTTCTTTTCTATTGGTTTATCATTTCATTATGCACAGGCTAGTAAAGGTACAAATTTTGCAAGTTACAATGATTTCACTTACTACTCTTATTTTGATATCTGGTATGTTCTTTAAGCAATGATTAACTTTTCATCAGCTCCTGCTGGTCCAAGATGGGAAGCTCTATGGACGGATTCC
The DNA here is from genome assembly GCF_004799145.2 of Neltuma alba. Lineage (NCBI taxonomy): Eukaryota > Viridiplantae > Streptophyta > Magnoliopsida > Fabales > Fabaceae > Neltuma > Neltuma alba. Next base: position 184,864 of record NW_021636509.1, read on the forward strand.
AATGTTTGCTTTGATTACTAGAGCTGCTGGATTGCCTGAAGTCACGAAGGATCATGACATTCAAAAAACTGAATCCATGGTACAACTTGGGCAGGTAGTGAAGTCATAACCAATTGGCATGTTGTCCTGAAAATAATTTTTTAACCCCTTCTATTTGGTAAATGTGTTCTAAAATCTATAGATATGATGCTCGTGGGGATGAGACGCTTATATCATGTTATTAACCAACACAATTAAGGGTTGACTAAAGCACTTTGTATTATTACTTTGTTACGTAAACAATCTGGAATATCTACTAAAAAAGGGTGCTAGTGTTTTCACAGCCTGTTGCATTTAGCTTTTCCTCTAATCCATGCAATATCTCATTTGCAGTTAGTAAATAATTTGCTCAAAATCCTGTGTACCAATGCTGCATGGCAAAGACGTAAGCTAGGGAAAATGTTACAAGACTGGCGTGTCATCTATGTTCAGGTACATCCTCAGGAAAAGATGTGGCTTTTGTGATAAGCTTCCCTCTGCCCCATGTTTTCTGCATGCTGTAAAACCTCCTTGAATTTGTCTTATTTTTTAAAGGTGTATAAATGGATATAGTTCGTTGAAAGTGGTCGACAGAGCTTTTCTGCACATAATTACTTCTGACATTTCTAATTGATCAAGCTGTACAGATAATGGATTGAAAATAGAATTCTGAATCTTTTATTCTTTTTAATTGATCTTATCTATTTCCTAGCTGACCTATAGTGAGTTTGAGATTGCAGAATCCCATTTCCTTTCACGAGGATAAAGAAAATGCATATAAAGATAATCATATAGTGATATGTCTGCTTATTCTCTGGATTGAACTTCCATACTACATTTCCGTATGTTATGATTTTGTGAACGCCCATTTAAGCACATCTCATCTTACATTCCTCCTTTACAGCTGGAGTTGGCTTTTAAAAAGGAGTTTGGAGAAGCTGCAAACCCCTCCTATGATGAGGTGTGTTTCTTTACTGAGTGACAAGAACTTTCTTGAGTTTATCAAATACCTACGTGGGAGTAATGCCCATAGAAAAAATAGCTATTGGTTGCCCTGAGAAGTTATATCAAACTCTCTCAACCTTAACTTGTTTCCACTAACATTTCAACAAGGTTTAAGGTATAAATTTGCCCTATAAGTTTTCACGTAGAAGTGTTGGGCGTCTAGAAGTTTTTTTTTGGAGTAAATTTGCTCGGAAAGCTTAAAATCGTGGCAATAATACCCCTACCGTTAAAAATATTAACGGCCAATGTTGGTTTTTTAATGGTTGGAGGGCAATTTTGCTGCGATTTTAAACTTCCAAGGCAAATTTGTACTGCAAAATCCTTTTGGGCGTCCCGTGCTCCTGAGTGAAAACTTCTAGAACAAATTTGCACCTTAACCTTTTCGCAAAACTATTTTCTTTTAGTAGTATTTGTTGATCGTCTAACTAGCTACTATGGCTGAACTATAATTTATTCAGTTGCCAATTTATAGCATTGCTCTGCTCCTGCAGTTATGTTTCAAAATATTCCAACAGATCCTCATGTGGGTTGAAGAGCAAACTTACTGGATAGCATACCGTTTTCTTATTTTGGGTTTTGAATTGGAGCTCTACTCTGTACATGATTATTGCATGGTATACTGGTATATATATACAGTTCTGATCAAGCTTGCGGAGAAGACACATCTTAGGGTCGTGATGAATAGTGGTACTGGTATGTACTTCATCTAAGTTATTAAAATACGCTGTATTAACATGTGTGCTTCCAACTTGAAAAGTTTAGCAATGTATAATTCAGTGTCCTTGTAATTGTGCACACAGAAGTAAGAACTATTGAATTCCCTCGAGGCTCTGACTTCGTATGCTGTTATGCTTTGTCTTGATCAGCCAAAAAGAAGGCTAAGAAGAAAAGGGATTCTTTCAAGGATGCAGGCCGGGATTATCAGATGCCAGGAGCTGTCTTGTTTCTTCAGGGCCAAATATATCTAGCTGAAGGATTATGCATGGTAATCTCATTCTTTCGGTTGTCAAAAATGAAGCCTATACATGTTTTTGTCTCAGTCATTCATTTCCTTAACTTCCTCAAAGTCATTCATTCGTTTCCTAAACATCAGGGGGAGACGTTTGGTCTGATAACGTCTTGTATTTACTTTGTGGGCATGAAGATACATTTAACAGTATGAACCCCCCCCCCCCCAAAAAAAAAAACCAAAACAACGAAAAAAAATCCCCCTTTTATTTTGGGCTCCAGTTTTGTAAGTAGTTTCTTTTGTTTATTTCCTAGATGCTTGCTGCCTTGAAGAATGAGCGCATTTTGACAGTACCACAGAGCCCTTTTAATACAGAACATGAGGTAAGGGTTTTCATTTCTTCCATTGACACTGATCAGTTGTTTAAACAACCCTAGTTTAAACTTTGCCAAGCCTTTTTAGGACTGGTAAAACTTCATAGTCTATGTATCTGAAGCTTATTTATGGATTCATTCTCCTCAAGATTACTATGATTTTAGAAGAAAGTTAAAATGATCATGCGTCCAATTGCATTTAGATAATTTTCTCTGTTGTCTAGCCGCTGTGTATAAAGTGGCTAGAAGATATGTTGGATCGACTAAGTTCCACATCTATTGGGATAATTTGATAAACATGCGTGTAATTAAACGCAAATATACCTATATGCTTTTGTAGATGCTATTTGAACAGTGAAGCTTGTTATGATTTTAGTTAACCTGTAGGATCTAACTCACCCAAATTCTTTTATTGAAAAACCAAGCAAACCTTAACAAAGATTGGATCAGTTGGGAAGAATTTGACCAATATCTCACGAGGATGTGGGTAGAAATCCCACTACCTATGTGAAGACTTCATTTGTGGGCAATATGTAAATATTTTTGTAAGTGTTCTCTGAGTTGTGAGGCTTGTCCTGACCTTGGCAAGTCTTTGGGACCAACTCACCTAAATTTTATTTATTCAAAAAAACAAGGAAAAAGAAGCAAATGCATTTATGTTAATTTGGGGTTGTAGTCCTAGTTTTTATCGGGTCTATGTGATTTATCGGGTCTATGTGAGGCAAGTTCAATCAAACCCAATGTGATTGTCGACCTGGAGAAAAAAAACAAGAGAAAGAAAGAAAGAAGGAAAACTAACATGTTTCTGTTGGGGTAAACTCTTACGAATGATACTCACCCTAAATGGCCCATGTCTCAAGCTACATCTGCCATTTACAATTTAATCATTTGTTACCCTTTTGTCCAGATATTCATTCAGCAATTTGAGCTTCTACGGAAAGCTTGTCTCCCTGATCACGTCTCATACAGATCCTTTAAGGAATCAACAATGCATGTTAATTTCTCGGTAAGTATTCATAGGTGCTTAACCAGTAATCATCATTAGATGTTTAAGTCCCCATGGACAAGAGGCTCAATTGTCATATTCATAAATCTTGTTTTTCAGAACCTAGTCATGTGCGATTACTTCAAGGAAGCCCAGAAAATTTCCAAAGATGCCAAGAGCTGTTTTTCCAATGACCCTGATAAAATGAGTGAGCTGCGCAGAGTAGAGCAAGTAGCAGAGCATAACAGTGTGGCTTTAAATGTCATTTGCAGGCTAGGAGCCATTGATCCATCACTCAAGATTTCTTTTGAGTTCAGTCACCATCCATTTTTTGCTACAGCCACTGTGAAGAGATCTTGATGAATGAGAGAGAGAGAGAGATGCCACCAATTTTGAAAGATTACTGGGGCTGGGTGTTAGGAGCCAATGTCAGTAATGTTCATTCAATCAAATTTTGTGGTTCACTTGTGATATTGAAATTGTAATATTTTTTTGAAGAAGAAATAAATAAATTATTTTTATGGACTTCTTCCTACTCGGTCCCTACTTCCTTTGCTGCAAGTGAAAAGCAGGAGTTTTTTCAAGCCTCTGCGCACAATTTGGATTCTCGTTATTCAACAAACTGAATGGATATGGTGTGTTTGTATGGAGATCAAAAGGGAAATCGCTAGGTGATTTCAAGAAAGAATGTAATTATTAAAATGCTCCATAACAAGTTAATGACAAGTTTAAGGAGTAAGTGACAACAACATTTACGTTGCTCGTCCGCTAATGGAACTTTTTGTTGATTTTTCTTGTTTTATAGACCTCGTACCTTTTTCTAGATTTAATGAATGTCATCTTAAGGTATGAATTATACATGTAATTTTATTTTGTTGCTCATTCTTTTAGTACAACTATATGGTGTTCAATATTACTCCCTTCGGTACTATTAACAAGATTTTAAAATTTGAATTGATTTGGTTTTTTTATAAGATAATACTAATGATTGTCTGAATATTAAATATTTTTTTACTAATTTTATCTCTAATTAATTTTTCTATGTTCTTTCCTCGTTTTTTCCTCATTTTATTCCCTTTCATCGTTGACCTCGCTACTTCTCTAATTTGTTCCCTCATTACATAAGAACACAAATAAAAAAAATGAGGTCTAATTTTTACATATTTATTACTTTTAATTAATGTTAACTGTTTTTTAAAACCGTATAATTTATTTAATAAAATTTTATAAAAAGTACCTGAGGGAGTATTAATTTGGATTTGATTTGAAATTATTTTACCACCTAATAAGACCATCGCAAAGAATGCTCTATCCAAGTCCAACTGTCCAAGTGATTCCCTTTAATGAAAAAGTGAGGCTAGATATTTGCCCCACAACTCTTATGTTCTAACTGCTTTTAGCTGTTAACCGCACTAATCTCACCTAACAACATTCTTTTGCTAAAAATAATGGTATTAAAAAACTATAGAAATTCTTGCAAAAAATAAAAGAAAAATTAATATGTAAAGTTCTATAGTTTCAAAAAATGAAGCTTTTATGGTTTTCTTTTTTTCTTTTTTAACTAGGTTTTGTGGTTTCCTCAATTATAATATGGGTCCCTTCATATAATAAAAAGGGGGAGGGGACTTATAGGACTCGGTTAAAAATCAAGTGAAATTATAATGATTGACAAATTAATTATTTCAAAAATAAATAGCAAATATGATTTTTCAATAACCAAAAAAGATTTGTGATGAACATTTTTTATACTTTCCTTCTAATAGTTTCATGTATATTGTATTTACTTCGGATTTCTTTTGAAAAAACAAAATTCCCCAAAAGCAAACCATGCATATATATTGGATGGATTTTTTTTTAGCTGAATATATTGGATAGATTTAGGTGGGCTTTCTTATATATAAATCAATACATAATCACTCAAATTTATAACTATAAAAGATACAAACAATAAATATATAAATACTTTAAAAGCATATACTACCTCTGGTCCTAAATATAAAAGCTAACTGACTAATTTGAGTAGATTAAGAAAATAACTTAAGTTAGTTATTTGTAATAAATATATATTGTTTTTCTTAAAATATCCTTGCCAACTAAGTTTATTGGCTACAATTATTATTATTAGAAAGACTATGGTGGAAAAAAATAAATAAATATAAGAGATAAAATATATTGGAGTCTTATATTTAGAACCAAAATAAAAATCAAATAAGGTCTTAACTATTAAGGACCGGAGATAGTATTAGTCATGATACTATAAACAAAGAAGTATATATAACATTCTATATAACTTTGTGATTAAACTTTAATAAATAAAATATGATAAATCTTTGAATCTCTAATGATAGTATATTATATATATGATTTTTAGTAATTGTATGATTACCTAATTGGAATCCACACTTATTATATAATTGCTAAAAATCAGGCGGACCTCTTACATATCAGAGAACTTAAAGAATAAGCCAACACATATCCAATTGAACTCGGATGAGTTAGTTTAAGATAAACTGCAACATTTTAAAAATGATGAGAAGTGTAGTTTAATTAACGTTAACAATTACTTTGAAAAATGGTAAAAAAAAAAAAAAAGTGTTGTAAATATTATGTTGTGTGGATGTTCATAACTCCTTAGCCCCTTGGGATTCCTTCTCATGGTTAATGGCATTATACCTTATAACTCCTAAATTGAAGGGTTTCAAGTATTGATTTCCTATAACCTCCAATTGTACAATTATGTTGCTTAATTCCTTTCTTTATGTACTTGTAACTCTTTATGTTAGTCTTTAATATTGGGGTCCTATAAATAGGAGATGATGTACACACATTTGAGACAATGAAGTGAATGAGAACTCCCCCTTAATTTCTCCTCCAATTTCCTCTTATTCTCTCCATCTCCCTCATCTCAATCTTTGTACTTTTCTCATTTTTCATAACACGTTATCAGCACGAGTTTGCTCTGAAGATTTGAGGTATAAGCCTTTTGTAAATTAATATATTCTTATAGTATATGATAATACTTTCTACTAACATCTCCTTACCCAATTATTCTTTTTATCTTATTATCACGTCTAATTTTAATTTTCTATATATTTGCTATATATTATGTTGTTCTTTTATGTTATTTATTAATTTATTCTTTTTATACATTTTAATTCTATTATCTCCCCATTGTGATATTGTGTTATTTCTTTTATTTATTTTTCCATACTTCTTGTTCTATTGTTTGTTTACATATATCTGTTTGGTTTATATTATGTCATTTTATATCTATCGCAGTATTATATATATATGATTATATAATGTTATTTATATTTGATTATGAATTTTAATTTATTTAATTTATTTCATTACAATATTATTTATTTAATTTTATTAAATGGCTAGAAGCCATATGTGATTAGATGACCAAAGTCATATCACTTTTGCAATTGTTCTTTTGTGAAAGAACACTATGGATACTTTTAAATGGAATGACAAGAAAAATCTATGGCACTTTGATGATTTGATAGTGACAAATATCAAAGCCCTAAAAGCTACATGGTGACAAGTATTGAAGCCCTGAAGGCTACATTGTGACAAGTATCAAAGCCCTGAAGGCTAATAGTTCAAACATCAAATGGCATAAAAGAGTTTATTTGAAAGATTTTTACTATAGTCCTGAAGACTAATATTTGAATAAATTGATTATGTGCTACTGAAAGTAAGGAATATGTCTATGAGAGTGATAAAGAGCATGCCCACATTGTACTGTTGGAATTAATAATTAAAGGGCAATAATATTTGATTTTAGCTATTAAACCATAATTGAGGAGATATTGATACCTCTATAGTAAAAAACAATTATGAGTAAATATCATAATATGATCAGAAGTCATATAGACAAATATATGTACCAATCTATTGAAAGTAAATGTTAAAATTGGTTATGAAATCAAAAGATCAAGAGATATTATGAAAAGTATAAAAATGTAGTTATAATGCCCAAGGTAATATCTTATAGAGAAATATGTTCAAATTAGTCAAAGTTGAAAAATATAATCATTAGCCCAGAAGGCTATATCCAGAAGGTTATATAATATTATTTTAAATTTCTTGTGATTTATTGGTAGAAATATATTATTATAAGTATTTGATATTAAGATATTGATAAACATTAAAAGTAGTTATTGGTCACTTTGAAATGTTAATTTATGGTGCCAATTTACTTGCATATTTATGAATATGAATTGTGAATATAATTTATTTTCATATCAATAGAATAGCAAAAAAATGGTCATATTATGATATTGGTACTTTATTGTGCTATTCGTGCACAAATTAAAGAGATGATATATTGTTCGTATTTTGTTTATTTATATGCTATTTGTATGATCTTAATTTGAATGATTTATTGTGATTTATTGACAATAAATTTTATTGTGAGCATTTGAAATTGTTTTGAGTTTAACTAAATAAGAAATTCGGTGAGAAAGAAAAGTTAAGTATTCATACAATGTGTATGTAATTTTTTAAAAGATATGTTTTGAGTATTACAAATTAAATAAATAATATATATTAATGTTAAGAAGTTTTGACGATAAGTTCAATTTTACACTTTATTCTCAGAAAGTTTATTTTAAAAGATATTCTATATTTGCGTTCTCTTTAATTATATGAGTTTGTTTATGAGAATAAATTAAGCATGTGCAGATGATAATTATAGTTTAAAAAATTATGATTATTGGATTAATTCAAACATTATTTAATTCTTTAAGTTCATATATTTTGAAAAAGTATAAAAGAAAATTGTATATCTACAATTAAATTAGTTTTTGCTGTGACATTTGAGAGAAAAAATCATATATTTATGTCACATTTGAATTGAGAAAATAGAAATTTATTTAACTTTATGAGAAAATTTATTATAAATAGTTGATATTAATTTTGATTGGTTGGACAAAATCATCTTTGCAGTATGGGTAAATTCTATATATATTACCAGTTAAACTTATGATACTTATAACTATTTATTATTATGTATTACGATATTATTAAGATGAATTTGTCTCCTTATTCTTCTCAAATTACTTAGTTCCTGAAGAATTATGTGTAAAAATATTAATATAGTTCCTGAAGAACTAATACATATTTTTCTTTATGGGCAGATAAAGAATTAATGGTAAAAAAATATGACCCATTGATCTACATTAGAACTTCGGTTTCGAAAGAGTCTGAAAAGTAATAGCCTAATCGAATTAAAATCCATAATTATATATGAACTAGGAAGTACTTGGACTTCCAAGTAATAGAGGTTATTAGCCTATTATATGCTAGTCATGTTTTTGAAATACATGAATAAGGAAAACATGTTTTATGGCTCGCACTTGAGGGGGAGACTGTTGAAATATAAGTGTGAGTTGATGTTGGATAGAGTTTTACTTGAAACTTGTTATAGTAAACCAGAAGTTTACTCGTCTAATTAATGTATAGTTGAGGTGGCTTGTCTGATTATCATAAATAATATATATGATGTAACAAATTATTGATGATTATATATCGACATTCATTGAAGAACCAGAAGATTCTTCATGAATAGCCAACATATTATATGATCCAAGAATTCATATGCTGCTTATTCTCAATGAAAAATTGATTACATTGATATCACTAGTTATGATGTAAAATGGATCTCTACATTTCTGGAAATATATCAAATTCAGATATATAAACCCATACCAATAGCATGCAAACCATACAAGTATTTAATAAATTTGATAGATGCATCTATAAGATGGTTACATGTATTATTATTAATTTTGCAACCTGAAGTTTGCAAAATTATTTCAGTAATCATTACGTTGAGTGCACAAGTTCCAGACTATGAGATCCAGAAAATTTTTATTGAAAAAGATTGTGAATTTATATCCTAGAATTTCAGTGATCAACATGCATTTGTTAGAAAAATAATTAAAAAGTCTACTTAACAGAACGATCTGGCAGAATTATTAGCCTCCATGAATAGCTAGATCAATACTTTTGAGAACAAGATCTTCATCTCAGGGTTGGCTTGTTTAGTTTGATATGTTGCAACATTTATGCAAATCAAGCCAATAAAATTCTCTCAATGAAATTGGCTTTTGGTCAGGAGCCAAATACTTTCCATCTTAAAAGTTTGAATGTGCAATGCTTATGTCTATTGATCCACCACAATATACATATAGATGGATATAAAAAATTGGAATGAATGTTGGGTAAGAACCTCCTTCTTCTTATTTGTATCTAAAAGAAACAAAAGGGATGTTTCTAAAAGAAGCAAATGAATTGAGGAGACTCATACTGCATGATTAATTGATTGTCATTCGACAAAATTTTCCCAACATAAGGGGGAGAACTTGAGTAACTGGAAAAGATAAAATATAGAATGCATTATTATTATCAAGTATAGATCCTCAGATATATGATAGTATGAACCAGAAGTTCATCAAAGAATGCATCCATGAAATATTACAAAATATGTGCCAGATGCTATTACTGACCTAAATGAGTATTACTAAATCTCATATTCCAGCTGAAAATGCTCCAATTAGTATAAATAAAAGTGAGACATGCCTGAAGGATGAGAGATTAATCGGTTCCAATATAATTGTATTGAACAAAAAGGAGCATGAAATTTAAAAGTCATATTAAGGAGGCATGTGCTCTAGAAGAGTACTGAGACATAACTAGTTGAAAAAAAAGAGCCCCATAAGAGGTTCAGGTACCTAAAAAGTAATGAAGAGATCTCAATAAGTTATGTCATAAGAGAAAAAATGGAACCAAAAAGATAAAGTTGTCGACAACGTTTTTGATAATAATATCACGTGATTTTAAAGAGGATCTTATATGAAAGTAGAAATTTGGCCAAAAGCAAAAGGAAAGGAGAAAAGATGCAATGAAAATATAATTATTATTTTAATATGTGAAAATTATGGACCTGCAGTCCAAACACATCAAATACAAGGTTATTATGTGACATATGAATATTTTTGTGAAAATAAAGAATTTCACAAAGGTCCAGTGATTATGATTAGGCATAATATTTTGTGATGGATGCAATAATTTTTGCATATATTACTAGCTTGGCAGTATATGAAAAATGAAATATGCATCTGTCAGATATCGTTATAGCCTATACATGTGGCTCACTAAATAATGAAGTTTACATGAGAATTCTTGAGGGATTTAAAATGTCAGAAGCATTTATATAGAAGAAAATCATCCAATGCTTAAAATATTATGTTGAATAAGATAATCTGAGTATACATATTTGGCTTAGAAAAATGTATTAGAAAATAAATAATTTCGTATCTTACTTGACCCGAAGATCAAGTTATTGAATGCATCAATGATTGCAAAATGATTAATTTTGTTATGATAATTTTGTTTGCAAAATATATTCAACTAAATAGATTAGAAGTCCCATATATTTATTCTATAATAATATTTACATATATTGTCAATATTATGGTAAAGATAAGTTTCTGTCGGTATGCATGTGAATAAGGAAACTGAGATTGGATATGTAGTTCTATGAAACTATTACATGATATCATTTTATTCAAATTAAATTAATTATGTCGATACAAGATATATTATAGTATTTTTCAGAATAAACTTTCTTTGCAGTTTTCTCAGTGCAAGTAAAGAATATATTGATAATTCCACATATCTAGAAGATATGTTAGAGGAATACATTTCAATATAATTTGATGACGACGTACTATGCATAGTTCAACTAAAAAGAAGATATGCTTGAAAAGGCATTGAACACTTAAGAAATTAATATACTCTATTATGATAAAATGATAGAGAGTAATGCTGTTGACTGGGGGAGTAAAAGTGATATTGTCATTAGAGGGAGTAAAGATCATGTTGTACTCTTTTCCTTAGCCAAGATTTTGTCCCACGGGGTTTTTCTATTAAGGTTTTTTAACGAAGCAGCTTCAATGTATATTGTGTACTCTTTTTCCTTCACTAGGATTTTGTCCCACTGGATTTTTCCTAGTAAGGTTTTAATGAGGCACAATATTTGTTTATGAACATCCAAGGGGGAGTGTTGTAAATATTATGTTGTGTAGATGTTCATAACTCCTTAGCCCCTTGGGATTCCTTCTCATGGTTAATAGCATTATACCTTATAACTCCTAAATTGAAGGGTTTCAAGTATTGATTTCCTATAACCTCCAATTGTACAATTATGTTGCTTAATTCCTTTCTTTATGTACTTGTAACTCTTTAGGTTAGTCTTTAATATTGGGGTCCTATAAATAGGAGATGATGTACACACATTTGAGACAATGAAGTGAATGAGAACTCCCCCTTAATTTCTCCTCCAATTTCCTCTTATTTTCTCCATCTCCCTCATCTCAATCTTTGTACTTTTCTCATTTTTCATAACAAAAAGGTAAATCTTAGTCTAATACTCTTATTCTCAATAAATAATGTTCCTACTCACATAGAATGTTAAGATATTACAACATACTCATTATGATTTATAAATAATACCCCTCATAATAATTTTTGTCAAATTTTTTTTTAATCAGAAGAGCAAATATGAACAACTTGAAATCATAAACAGAATTAAATCTGTTTCCTCTTCCTTATGAATGCAGTGTGATTGTTTACAATGGTATACTGATTTATCACAAAAAATTAATAAATAAATAAAAAGAGGAAAAAAATTAAAAAAAATTTGATACAAAATTTGAAAAATATTTTGAAGCTTTGTTTTTCACAGCGCAAAAGAAATATAAATATTAAATACTACCTTCGGTCCTTAATATAAGGTCTTATTTGACTTTTATTTTGGTTCTAAATATAAAATCCCAATCCACTTTATCTCTCATATTTATCCATTTTTTTCCAAGATAGTTCTTCTAATAAAGATAATTCTAACCAATACACTTGATTAGTAAGGATATTTTAGGAAAGATAACACTTATCTATTACAAATAACTAAATTAACTTATTTTTTTAATCTTCTCAAATTAATTAATTAGCTTTTATAATTAGTACTGGAGGTAGGAAGTAGTACCTTTTGCTTCTTCTTCTTCTTCTTTTTTTTTTGTTGCGCCTTATCCAATATTCAGTTTGTTTGCTGCTACACACGCGCGTGGGTTCGGAGTTCGGTAAAATATGGTTAGATTGAAACGTACGAATTTTGGGTTCAGTCAAGATCCTCTGTTCGGTTCTATAATTCTTCCTCATATTCTGTATTTCAGAATCCTCCAATTTAATTTAATTTTATATTATATTTTCCAAAACAACAAAAATAAAATTTAATTTGTGACTTTCTGTTGATTAGATAATATCGTAGGATCAAATCCAACGACCTAGAATCTCCTCAGCTCCGTCTTCAACGCACCGTTATGCGGTCGTCTACGCCGGAAGGGGTTCCCTCCGGTGATATCCAAGGTGGTGCTTCCGGCGTTAAGGATGATATGTCTGTTATTCTTCGCGGCTTTGCCAACTTCTTTGCTCCATCTCCGTCTTCTACACCCACTCGCTCGTCGGAGTCGGAGTCGCGCGGTCTTGTTGGGATACGGAATGATCTTGTAGAGATCGGTGGGAGTTTTAAGAGCTCGATTTCCCGTCTCTCCAGTAATAAAGCGGTGAGTGGAATCTCCAAGTTCGCCTCCCAGTTGTTGCAGTTCGAAAGTCAAGTCGTTGATGATGATCAAGACGGAGGTCGTGGCGTGCCTGGGACGAACGATGAGGTCGTTCGTTTTGTGAAGGAAATTTCTAAGCGGCCCGATTGTTGGACGGATTTTCCACTGCCACTTGATTATGGTAATTGAAACTGACTTCGATTTCTCGTTTTCCTTTCCAATTGATTCCTTTTGACCGGCGGGAGTTACTGTAGTCGAGATGATCATTCTATTAGAGTACGATTTATATTATTTGATTGTCAGTGAATTGATGATTTGATATCCTCGCAAGATCGTTCCTATTACTGGGTTGGATTATTATCCTCAATTCGTAGTTCCCGAGTCTTAAACATGAACTCTTTGTATATTACGACACTTCATAAGCTGTTCTTAGTTCTTCCCATATTGCCCCCCTGTCACTATTTTGATCATGCGGCTAATTGGCTTATTTCATTATGATTGTTTCTACGATAAGTTCTTCTTTGCTCCTACAGAATGCAAATATTGAAATTACAAATAGACAATATCGGCACAGCTTATGGTACTATGTTGTTTGGTAAGAAGTTTACTGCCCTGGATTAGTGTTTCACTTGGACACAAGTTATTTGATCCAACTTGTTAGGAATAGGTAACAAAATCCTTTGTACCTTTTTCCTCTCTGAAAATTTATACTGAACTCTCCTTTCACTGGTAAAGAAACTGGTGATCAAAATGGATGGTAATGTTAAATGCTAGCGACCAGACGATGTGGTAACCAGTACCTACAGTGTGGAGTATTTAGTTTGGTTCGTTGCCTAGAACTTGCTTTAAAAAGGCCTGGTTTAAACAAAAAAAGTGAGCTGTCGTTTACTGATGCTGGAAATAATATATTAGGAAAGACTCCTGTTGTTGAAAGTATGGACAATTGCACTATAAATGCCTGATTCAAGAGGTCAGGTACTTTTTGTAGCAGCTCAAGGCACAATGCCTTTTCTTTAGTGTTGAAAGGGCAAGCCAATGAGCGGGTGTCCTTAGTTGCCTCAACATGTTAGAAAAGCCAGTATGCTTCTTCATGATATAAAGTCTGCAAAGAAGTTAATGCCCTTTTTATTCCAACTTAATGCATTGACATTGATAGGCACTGATATGGGAAATTTGACTTGTTCCAGCTGATTTCAGTATGTCCCATCCTCAGAGGCAACATGCATTAACTATAGAACAACTGGTGCCTGAATTTGTGGCACTTAGACTGAAACTTTGTAGCTACATGAATGTGGAGAAATTCTGGTTGATCTACTTTCTGTTGTTACTTCCAAGACTTAATCAGCGTGATTTTGAGCTGCTATCAACTGCCAAGGCAAGCAGCATTTCTCAACATAATGTCTCTATCCGTTTTGGTTTACATGGACCACTAGGTCTGGATATATGCTTGTCTAGCATTTTTGTTCATTTGTGTCTAGATAATTGGCTTCCAGAATCTGGCTTTTGTTCTTGCAATTTTTTTTAAGCCATGCCACTTGCATGCAATTATTTTTATATTACATAGTTATATTTATTTTTACTTTAAAAATATCTTATTCTAAATGTTGGCATTAATAACGCTTATACTTGCCGTGCCACTGGAATGCAAAGCACTATTAAGTGGACCTGAGGTGATAACATAATGTTACTATATTGACTAATGAGAAACGGTGAAGCATTTCATTTATTCTGTGCCTTTTTGAAGTGAATCTCTGACTCTTGAATCTTTGTAATTGTATATCTTGGATTACGATCAGATTCACCTCCAGTTTAAATGAATGTTATTGATTTTCCTTTGGCGTTCTCTCCAGCTACTTTGTGTGGATTAAGACTTCCATGCTGTTCAACCTGGCTAGCGTGAGAAAATAATTTCTTGCATAACTATCTTGCGCTTGGTGTTTAGGGTTCTCAAATTTGTCAGCAGAAAGGTTCTTTTTTAAGTTAACTAATTTGCATCTCTCTCACTTCTTTTTTTGGTGCAGATTCTTGAAGCACGAAGTGTGCTTCTGAAGAGACTTGCAGACAAGACTACTTTACAGGCGGAAAACTCCGAAAACCTGAGGAATCTGAGTCCACATCAAGACGTTGGGAACGACTCTTTCACAGAAAGAGACAATATTTCGTCTGATGAAAACCTGATTTTGGGTGAGATCACAAGTGCAACGAAATGTTTAGAAATTGATGATGACACGATGAGTAGTTCTGCAAGATGGTTTGAAGATACAGATATTGGCAATTCCCTTGCAAAATTCAAGCAAGAGGAAGAGGATGTGTCATTCAGTGACCTACAAGATGAAGATGATGATAAAAGTGTTATTTCTGATTGTGAGAGATTATCAGGCTCTAGGGAGGCACGTGACCTAATAAGGGTTTCATCACGTGATGTATGCAGTGATTGGGATAAGTTATCTGAGAATTCTGAGAGAGGAGGAGGAGGACGCCAGCAGAAGGCTGTGCATTTGAAGGGGAAGGATTCAGAAGATGAATCAAATGATTGGTTCACCGTTGATCATTTTTAAATGGACAGGGTTTTTTACTTTCTCAAAGTTACAAATTTATTGTAAAGGCTTCTCACGTGTCCCATTGTGTATTTAAGGATTCCAAAATTTTATTGACATTGTGTATTTAAGGATTCCAAAATTTTATTTAATGTCAATATATCAGTATTATTAATTATTATCAATCCTCTACATATTATTTTTCGTTTTTTTTTTAAATTAGAATTAGAGGGCTAGTTACCTCCCCTATACTTGAGGAGCGTCTTTGCCATTTGGGTAAGATACTAAGCTCCCAGTTTCGACCGACGTGTGCACACATACACAAACATATGAATATATATATATATATATATATGCTAATACTCATAAATTGCGTAGATTATGTTTACTTTGATACTAGTTCCCCGGAATATCTCTAACAATGCATTACCCTTCAAAACAAAAAGGAAGTATTGGCTAATGTCTATTTAGAGTGGCCATGTTTTTGCGGTGCAACCTATACTATTTGGTAGGCTTTGACAAGTCAAGAACTAATGCTTAGATGATTTAAAACCTAAATTTTTTATCAAAAAAGAAAACACTTGTTTATAGAGAGGTGTGTTTTTCTTTGTATCATTTTAAATTTACTGAATTATTGAATAGTTTGCGACGGGAAACGATTCATGCCGATTTTTTCATTCCCTTATTTTGTTATTTTTTAATTTGCCGTTCTTCATGAAAAGTCTATTTAAGCCTTCAAGCGAAAGTGCAAGTTTTGCTTTTTAGGGGATGCTCATTTACTCTTAGAACAGTCTAACAAGAACAGGGATGTTAGGGCTGCTTGGCTTGTACTGGGTTCGTGCGGAGCTTCTATTTTTTTTGCGGCCACCGAGAGGTCCATCTTATAGTGCTGCTAATTTTTGGTTGGTGTAAGGACTTCCGATTATGAGTATCTTCAAGAAGCTTTTGGGATGGTTCTTGGATTGTGTTGCTGCGAAAACAGATGCATCACTCGCTTCCTATGGTCGTTGTACCATTTTCCCAGTTCTAGAGTTATGCTCTTGTAGTTGGCTTCTCATCCTTCAGGATTTTCAAGGCCTTTATGGTCGTTCAAGCCTTCAAGATGGTTTGCAAGTGCCCTTGGTGCTTCCTTTGCATGCGGTCGCCTCACCCTTTGCTCCTGATCACTTTCTATTTAGTAGATTCATGGTTCGAGTTGTATCGTTTCAAGCTCTTCTCTTGCTTATTTTAGAGTTCCTGTTTTTTGTTTTCTTTTTAATTTCTTATTGAGCTCCTATAATTTTATTAGATTTCATCAATGCTATGTTTGTGAAAAATATATATATATATATATATATATAAATTTAAGATATTTATTATATCTATAGTCACATTAACTACAAGGGATTACTTTTTTTGGTTTTTATTATAAGTTTTAAATAACTAATTTATAAATAATAAACAATTAGATAAAATTAATTAAAAATAATAAATAAGTGAGAAATATATTTTTCTTTCTAAACATGTCTTTGTAATAAATAAGAAAAAATGAAAAAATGTGATAAGAGAGATTATAACAAAAAAAAAAAAATTAAGACTAAAATTAGAAAAAGTATATTAAATGTTAAAAAAAACACTAAATTAAAACTTATAAAATCAATCGTATTTCTTTTCAAATTTGAAGCTTGGAGGACATGAGCAAGCAATAAAAATGGCTTTCATAAAGATCAAGAGAAAAAATTGTTCACATTTGTAAGGCAAACTTCTTAATTTTCATTTTACTTTCTCATCAAAGCATACGTCAGTCCTTGTTGAAACTCTCTTCGTATAACATTCTGTGTATAGTTAGACCTGAGTTTTGGCGATGAACATCTTAAACTCATCAAATTTGAACCATTTATGTCTTATTTGGATGGTTAGGATTTGATTTTTTTTATTTATTTAAAATAATTATTTTAATATAGATGAAATCTAAAATAAGAATAATCTCTTAATTATTTTTTTTCAAAAAATAATTTTTTATTTAAAATAATTAATTAAAAATTTTAAATCTAAACTGTTGAAATCAATCAAATATAAATGATAATTTGATCAGTGTTGCTCGTCAAAATGATGATCACCGAACCTGTTCCGTGGTTGAACTCAGTGAGCGAGGAAATATGAGGGTATGATATACAGATACATTACAATGCTCTGCTTTCTTTTCCTTTGTATATAACTATAAATACATGTAAAGAGATTGATAAATCAAATTTATCAGTCACTGCTTCCAATTCCATCATTCTCCATTCACGCTCGAATCGACGATATATTGATCCGTCGAAGCCACACAGAGTGAAGAATCATATGAAACACATCATAGGCCTTAGCGGGTCGATTCACCTCAAAGTGTCTCTGCACCTGAATCACCCTTCTCTGCATTCTCAGATACTTCCCTTCCTCCACACTCTGCAATACTTTCTTCAATTCCCATATCTTCTCCGACGGAATGCGCACCGAAAACTTGCTCCAATCAAGGACATCCGAAAACGGCGGTTCGTAGGCGTCGGCGATTATCACAGGGACGCAACCGGCATAGATGGCCTCCACGGTCCTCGGACTCGCGACCTCGAATCCGCTGGGGCACAAGCAGAACTTGCTTCGCTCCATCATTTCCAAGTAGTTGAGATTTGGAGGAAGTTGTTCGTACACTTGGAGTTGTTTGTCTTTGCCCTTCCAGGTCTGGATTAGCGTTTCTCTGATGCTCCCATGGATCCCACCGGCGAAGAAAGCGAGGACGGAGCGATTCTGTGGGTGTTGGCCTTGGCGAGGATGGCTGGATTCACTGGCTCGCAAGTTGATTTCAGGTATGGATACATCTTTTGAAGGATTGAACTGCTCTGATTTGTTGGCGTTGCATAATGCTCTTATTATGTTCTTGTACAATTGCTTATCTGGGTTCTCCTTTGAGATATCTGGTGCCTGCAAAAAGTTGAATGTGAAGCTACACCATTGATACTTTTACAATAACCTTTGCCCTTTATTTCATTTCTTAGTTTGCCATTCATCTAAAAAATATCTTCAGACTTACAGATTAGCGAACCTAAAATGATTTGTTTTATTACAGGTATGAGTATTGGTTGGCTTGGGTTGACTCTTCAAAATCGGGTCTATCAATTGACTTAATGAGCTTCATACGAATTGACTTTATTAAATTTGATATTTTTAAAATATCATACGCATGGATATTCCATTGTAATACCCCCCCAACCCCTTGGAGAATATCATGATTAAGAATCCATAGGTTCTTTCCTTGTTTTACTCTGGAGTTTGAATCCTTTAGGTTCCAAAGAAATGGGTACAAAGGAACCTGCATGTATGCATACTAATCAGCACATGCACAAATGTCGAAGTGCTAACATAGCGCTTTAAGTTTGTGTTTCCCCTCTTCTTAGGGACGAAGTTTTGCTTGACATGCTTTTGTTATGCTTCATATTTTAGAGGAGACCATAGAGAATACCAATCGCCTTTATTACGCTTTATTTGACTTCAAGTTGGAAACTTCCATATGAAAGATTTCTTAGTGTACAACCGGTATAAGCTAGCAGTAATAGTTGTAGGTATGGTGTCACACGCTATGCGGGTTGTTGCATTGTCTGGTTTACAGTTTGATAGTTGTATTCTAACTTATGTTTTGAGTTGCTGGAGTTGCTTCGTCCTTTTCCTTGAAGGAGTGAGCACTTTTATGGAAGGCATCATCATCCATAAGGGACGGATGAAACAAAGGATACTTCTATCGCGTCTTTTGGAATGTTTCTTGGGGAAGTTCATTCTTTGAGGGCTATTTATGTGAAATCCCCACCCCAAAACAAAATTTTCAACCTTCCTAGGCAAAGGTTAGACTTGCAGTTTTGGGAGGACCAGTTAAGGTTTTTAAAATGGGGCACTAATTGCTATGTTTTTCTGTGTGGTGAATTTGTACTATTTTGTTTGAAGTTGCATTCTGTAGAAACCAGAGGTTCTGTGCGCCTCTGTTCTTCAATTTTATGCCCTGAACAGCATGTATATGTATAGGTTGTAGAGACACTCTAATTCTCCTGGGATCATCTTAGATATCATAACTACAATAATGTATACTAAGATATCATAACTCTGTTCATATACATGTGCATATATATGAACAGCATTTATACCCTAGAATCATAGATTTAATTTCTGATATACTAAGATAAAAAAGAAGTACCATATCTAATAGGATAAAATAACAAAATGAATTGTATAAAGGGATCAAGTTATTTACCCAGTCATGACAAGAGAGCAGCAAATGGTCAGCTCCATTGGTTCTATTCCAGAATGGGTGTTTATGTGATATAAGGTGGGTATAATTATTGACTGTTGTGACAAGTAAATCTCGAGCATAGGTGACCAGAGGTCGGTACAGGCGGCTCACAATGTTGCTTACACTGATGGGTAAGAAGAAGACATGGGCTTCATCTGGATGAGAAGCAGAGAATGAGGTATTCCCTTTCTCAACTTCTTGCATGAAGTATCCTTCTATGCCATAAATTGATTCTGTAGGACCTTCATGCACCAAGGGGGGTTCACCTTCCCAGTAAGTCCACACCATGAATCTCTTCACCATCTCTGTGTGACTCCTGAACAAGCCCAATCATATTTAAGGCAATGAGGTTAGTTATTTGCTAGTATGTTCAGTGATTGTTTGAAAGATGGAAGCCATCATCACAATGTAGCTGCTAGCCATGGGTGGAAATAAGCCATAGGCTGATTAGGTGGCTAATGGCTTGGCCTATTTGACAAACAGGTCAAGCTTAAACTCACATCCAATTTTGTTAAATTATTTATAAAATCATCTATTAGATTTTTACTGCTCAATTTTCATTTGTTGAATTGTTAGATTGGCTAGTGGCTTGACTAGATTTGAAACATGAACTTGTGTCATGAACAAATTAACTTGTTTGTATTGCTGTAAACTTATAATTGTATTTTGGTGTTTTATGTAATAATGTGACGTATGAAATTTTGTTATCTTTTTTTTTTTTAATTAAGAGGAAATTTTAATAAAAGATAAAAAGATACATTAAAAAAATTGTTATCTTTTTATGGACGTTTTAATAGGCGGCAGACCTATTTGAGGCCTTGAAGGCCTTTGACCCATTTTTGAGTTGGATTTATATTAGCTTGCGGGTTGGTCAGGTCTTTCCTAGGCCCAAGCCTAAATAAAGCCCTTGTATGAGCCCACAAGTTAAATGTGGGTTTTAGACTTCAAATGCTAGTAATTTTTATTTAGCCAAAATTTAGACTGGCTAGGACTATCAACATTTTTAACAATAAAGAGCTATTATTTTCTTTTAATACTTCAAGAACAACCTTAAACTCAAAAAACTTTCAAGATAACATTACTTTTAAATGAAAAGTTTTCAGAACAAATTTGCATTTAACCCTTTGAAAAATTAGTGAAATTGAAATTGAGTTCCATGAGAATACAAGCAAAGGCTTGCCGGACTCTTACGGGAAAAAAAAATTGAAAAAGAAAAAAAAAGGCATGCGTGACATTTTTGTCACGGTGCTTTTCTATTTTATTCTCTCTCTATCTACCTATCTATCTATGTATATGTATATAAATTAATGATATAATCCCTAAAAGTCCTCCAAATTTTGTCTTATAAAGCTAAGGCTTTCTGATCTTGTATTTAAAATATCATTTTCTTTAATTTAATGTTTTGAAGACAAAGCCACTCAATGTAATCAGAACTATTCTTCTACGTATTATCCAAATAAAAAATGTCCTTCTAGGGAGCAGTACTATTCTTTTTGTTTAAGACGTTCATTTTGGTTTTTTAAATCTTATAAAAGAAAAGATTGAAAGAAAAGTGATCATTAGAAATAAATTGATTTATTTTTAAGGGACTGAATTGCTGTTACTAGAGAAATATCTTAGGCATGAGAATACGTTATCTATTGCTGCAAAAATTAATATTATTGTTCTATTAATTTATAATACTCCTCCGATCCTTATGAGAGTTGACGTTGCTTCTAAATATAAGTCTTATTTTATATGTTTATTTATTAATTTTTGAAAGTAACCCTATTAATATTCACTCAATAATAATCAAGTAGAAGATAGAGAAAGAGAATTAAAGATTATTAAAGTGTTTTAGAAAAAACATATCATATTAATTAATTTAATTAATATCTATAATACTCTTCCGATCATTAATATAAGACCTAGTTATCAAGTTAATTTTAATTTGAAATATAAGATTTATTTTTTATATTTATTAATTTTTTCTAAATTACCCTTATGGATACTCTCTCAACCATAATCAAGTAGAAGAGGGAGAGAAGATATTAAAAAAGATTATTGTGGTGTTTTAGAAAAAACATGTCATATTTCTTATAATTAATTAATTTACCTAATTTTTTTAATCTAATCAAATCAATTAAATAGATCTTATATTAAGGATCGGAGGAGTATATTCAAATTAGTTAATCAAGTATCACATTAAGGATTAGAGGAGTATGTATTTAACCTGGTTAGTTTTCAACAATCTAATTTCCGATAATTTTTTGAAGGACATACAACACAACAATGAAAGTATGGTGCATGGCACATTATGCTGTTGTTTGCTGCAAAATAGAGAATCCTAATCCTTTCATAATTTAATGGTG
Source organism: Neltuma alba (assembly GCF_004799145.2). Taxonomy (NCBI): domain Eukaryota; kingdom Viridiplantae; phylum Streptophyta; class Magnoliopsida; order Fabales; family Fabaceae; genus Neltuma; species Neltuma alba. Next base: position 207,009 of record NW_021636509.1, read on the forward strand.
GGTTACTGCTAGCTAAATCCACAAGCAAACAAGTCTTTTCAATTCACACTGCTGACTCACAACTGTAAGTTAGCCTACTAACCCACGAGTTAACCCATATTTATTTTTTATTTTTTTAATTTTATTAATTACTATAATTATATTATTATATTTTATATCGTATCTTAAAAAAATTTTAAGAAATACCTATATCATTTATTTGGTGCTTTCAATCAAATATTTGGAAAAAAAATTCATTATCTTTCGTTTAGATTGTATAAGAAAAAAATACTTTAAAAATTATTTTTTTAAAAAAAGAAATAATAGTTAGTGGGCCAATCTATCATGGCAGGTTAGGATTGGCTAAAAGTTAGATCACCATTACATGAGCTTTTTTAACCCACACTGTTGAACCTTATTACTAGCCTTAGATGCTAATGTCAAATGAATGGTATTTTTAGGAATTTATATTTTATGCTTTTTGCAAAAAATGGTTAATATCATTTTTAGTCCATAAAATTTGATTTCATTTTGATTTTGATCCCTAAAATTTGAAACTAGTGATTTAAACCTTGTTTCAAACGCCAAAAACACTGTTCCAAGAACTAAAAATCTTTAAATAGACCAAGACCAAGTCAAATTTTAGATATTAAAACCACTATTTTCAAATTTTAGGAACCAAAATTAAAATGAAATCAAATTTTAGGGATTAAAATGATATTAGCACTAAAAAAAATTTAAGATTCTCAAATGCATTTAGTTATCTTCGTTATGCAGTTAAGAAAACAACTTATAAAGAGGGAATAACACCATTGTGCTGTCATTTTCTGCATTGAGGAATACTAATCATCTAGAAACCAAAATCATTAATGTACTCTAAATCAAATCCACTGAATAAATTCTAGTGCTTTTATTTTAATGTTTGAAAAAAAAAACACTCAGGTCCCAAAAAAAGAATGTAGTTATCAAAAAGCCTTATGGCAAGTGAGTCGTAACATATAATGATAAATTTCAGTGCAAAAAATGATAATATATTTATAATACTCAATTATTATGAAACTTTCATCTTCAGATTTTATAATGATTTTCCCTTTAATTTTATTAACATTTTCTCCAAAATAAAAAAGTGACAACAGAAATTTAGGGGTAGGGGAAGCAAAAAATATAAAAGGGTCAAAAAATGAATAGTACAAATTGTGAATCTATGGTCAACAAAGATTAGAAAACATGAAGTGGTCAATATTCTCCTTTTTAAAGTCAACGGTTAAAACTTTATGAATAAAAAAAAACTCATGTTAAGAAAATTATTATCTTTCTCCTTTTTTTTTTTCGCCAGAAGAAAGTTATTCTCAGTTATTCACATGACAATAATCGAAACTAGCCTAGTAATATTATAAACCAGGTACTTTCGTTTGTGTCGTGTGTGTGTGTGTGTGAGAGAGAGAGAGAGCTTAACTGATAAAAAGCATAAGCATTATGGTAAATGCTCCCTCTGGGGATGAAGCTACCATCTTTCTCTGACGTAAATCTTCTGCTTTTCATGGCTTTTCTTATAGCTTTCCTTGCTTCATCCAACTCCTCAACCTTCTTCCATTTCTGCTCCTATAAGTATAAACTCATATATAACAGCATCAGTAACAACTTCAAATACAGAAGAAAACCAGAGATCAGAAGCAAATACAATAATGCAGATGTCAGAAATCACAAAAGGGCTCATACTGTATCATCATGATGAAGAACTGCTTTGTGGTTTTGAGCTGTTTGGAGTCTTAGAGGCAGCGGAATGCTAACATCTCTTTGGTATTTGTAAGTGTAGATGCTAACCAAGAGAAGGCTCAAAAGGAAACTTGTAAAAAGTTTTAAGCATAATCTCAAGCTTGCTGCCATGGCTTCCCACTGTAGTTTATTATTTCTCGCTCTTCTAGCTACAGGCCAAGGTCATATAATAATATATTAATGAGAAATATATATAATGTGGATTGTTATATGAAAAAATATGCGTGAGGTGGATGTTATGCATATGAACTTTCACCTAATTTTAATTTCTAGAAATATACAAGTTTCTTTATTGTTTATCTTTAAATCTTACCTAATCGAGTATGCATATCACCTTTTGGCTCTTATATGAGTTGTGTTAAATCATGCAAATTCCATTCTTATATTTTCTAAGCTTATACAATTATTGACTATAACAAATAAATTCGTTCCTGTTGTGACTCAAAATAATGCGAATTATAAAAAAAATTTGTTATATTTGGATTTAATTTACATGAGTTTTTTTTCAAAAATTTTATTTATTTATAAATAAGTGTGTATAAATTTTCATTGTATGGCATGGCAACCCAGACCACAAGGCTCTTACACAAGAATTTGATGCATACACTGTTATTTCGAGGCTCACTCTCTTTATATGGCATGGAATCTAAAAAAATTAAATCATATGACTTACAAATAATTTGAAAAATGTCTGCCCTATTTGGAAAAAAAATTGGAGATAAATTTGTGTTAATTTTAAAAATTAACTAACTCAAGAATAACTCATAAGGTTTTCACAACTAATGCTCCAAATTTTCTAGACCATCCAAATGTTTAACTAATGAAGACATTATTAAGCTCTCAATTTAAGATCCAAATTAAATATCACAATCCCATATTAAAACCATAGTGTTTAATAACAAATAATTAATGTTTGAGGTCCACACACACACCTGTTTCTTAAGTACAGAGTACATTACACCATTGCCTATCTCTAATACTCAAGTTTTGTAACTTTGTTCAAGACGTATTTAAATTAACATAGTAATGTATTTAAGGCTTAATTTCTATATACTGGTCTTGATGAACTCTTAACAAATGGGATTTTAAATGCTTAAAGAAATTAAGCTCTTTTTTTTTTTGTAATTTGTAGATTTGTAGTAAACTTTCTTAATTTGGGGAGAGATCTTTGATGTGATGAGTTCTTATTGCTTATCCTCTAGAACTAGACAATATTGGTAATATATAGTAACAGTAGTTGGGTCTTATCTCTTTTATGTTTCTTTTTGTGAAATGGGATCTATCGTTTAATTAGTCGTATCAAAATCATAGACAAATGCCTTGAAAAATCTTCTAATTTATATCTATGGTTGAAGACTTTCGAAATTAAATTTCTTTTTATGCATGACAAAGCTAATTTGTCGGTTATATTTTTTGTGGAAGTGATATTCATAATTTTCCTAAATTGTGATTTTATTTTTTCCTGATATTACAAAGACTCATCAACGACCCAAAAAAAAAAAGTCACTTGTGCTTCCAAAATATATTATTTATAATTTACAAATTGTTGTTTCCAACGTCATTGGATTTTTTTAATTTTTTTTTATTATTGGGTTTTAAAAAGGTGTTCATATTTAGTACTCGACAGTGTCTTGAATAGGATTACCTAAAATAGGATACTTATGCTTTAGTAAAAAAAAAATCATCATCGCATTTAAAAATTAAGTATAATTTTAAAAATTTTCAAGTACTCTCTCAATCCCATTTTAGTAGTTGTTTTAGTAAACTTTTTTTTTTGTCCCTTTTCAACTTTTTTTATATTATTAATGGATCATTGATATATTTCCGTCCTAAAGATGAAAGCTAATTAAGAAATTAGTTTTGATCATAAATATGATACTTTAATCTATTTTATCGTACAATCTAATATTATATATAGGTATTTTAAAAAAAGATGTCACCTTTGTTATAATTAAATAATTTAGTCAGTTTTATTAATCTTCACAAAGTAGTTAAATAACTCTTACATTGAGAATGAAGGTGAATTTTTCTGATTCTTAACATTAAACGAATTAGTAATTAATATTTGCTTCTCGAACAGTATATAATTACATAATAAGAGAATATCCAAGCCTCACAACTTCTGTGGGAATGTGAAACGCATCGTATGGGCAAGAGGAGGAAAATGCTTTTATTAATTTCAAAATCTCAGTACAAAACCAACGCTCGGGCTCTATTTATACAAACGACCCAAATAACAAACTCTAGACAAGTAAGCATGAATTGGGCCGAGCAGATGGGCCTCGCATAACCACGGCAACAGCCCTGCAACATTAATAGTTTAATACAGCACAGCAAACAAGAATTAGTCTAGTCAGTAAGGAATCGGCTCATAACTAATAAATTCATGAATTCGGGTCCCACTGTTGATGCAAAGATCTTGTTAATGGACAATCTATAAGTATCTCTATAAACACTTTTTGAATTTGAAGGCATGTTTTAGTTATAATACACCCCTGAGGCTTAACTCCCCTAAATTTCTTACTATGAGAAAAAAAATTAATAATAAAGATCATCACATTAATAATAAAGATACAACAACGATCCTATTCTATCTACTTCCCAACCTCCTTTGAATTAATTACATTTAAACATTATCACATGCTTATGTATCAAAAAGTCCAATCATACAGGGTAGCTGGGGTAAAAATAATAAATAATTTTTTTAATTAAGGATATTGCATTTAATCAAGGATTTTTTTTTAAAAAAAAGATGGAATAACTTTGAAAACAACTATCAAAATAGGCGGTTTTAACAAATAAAAAGTCAGTAATTTAACAATCAATTCTGCGAAGTTTTTTTTTTTTCATTTTGATCCAATTTATAAGATAGGTAGGAAAAAAAAGTTTTACCCAATTATAAGATAAGGCATGTCTTATTAAACATTAGTGTATGTTATAACTAGAATCATAATGATATATAGATATAAATTCCTATCATCCATCAACATGTTTTCGCAGATCCCTCCGCCATACCTTGACCATTCTAAAGCGCCCTATGTCACACCTTCATTTTAAACCTCACTATACATCATTTGGAACCATTTCTGAAGCATTACACTACACTTAAAGTTGGTAAAACCAAGATTGAAAAATTTTGATTTCGGTTACTATTCATGTAACCCCTAAAATCAAGTCAACTTTGAAAAATTATAACTAAATGTAGAAAAATCAAAACGGAGTGGTTCCAAGACTCACGCGAAGCTTATGAAAAGTTCTACATAGGAAAAATAATCATGGATATCATTTCCTCATGGATCAGTGCCAGCTTCCACGAAAATATGTACTGTTCATTTGATAAATTCTGAAATTTCCAGTATTTTTGCTCAACTTTGGAAGGGCATAACTCTTTGCACAAAATTCCACATTTAATGATCTACCACTTGATTTAAAGCTAAAAATGTGATCTATAAGTTTTTCAAATTTCAAGTCCAAATTCAAACATTTGCTATATATTTCATATGTACCAAGTTTGGTCATTTCTAGGGAAAGCTCATCCCCTAACTACACTTGTTTTGGTTCTTTCTTAACCTTTTACCCATCCTTAATCATTTAAGATTTAACACATGCTTGAACATACATTCTACTATACTTTCACATGTTTAAACATAGGCATACATGCTTGGCTCCCATTAGGAGCTATTATCCAACAAACATTTCCAAAGTCATAATATTACCTAACAAGTTTCAAATGTCATTCTATGGTATAGTAAATATTCATTTGGCCTCCGGAACTACTTCCTTGCCCTTGCCCTTGCTTTTGCTTGAACTCCCTCCTAGGTGGTGTTAAATATAAAAGTGAGATTTCAAAGAAATCCCAATAGCAAGGAATCACAATTATCATGCATTCATACAAACACTACATGTAATGCTTTTGTGCATTTATCTTGCTTATGTGTTCATGCTTTTATGTCATGGAAAGCAAGCTATCATACACATATTCAGTGGACATAATGCTAAGGCAACATAATTCAAACATTGCAATCAACATTTGTAATAAAACTTAGTCACATCATGGCACACATTGCACACATACACACTAACACATCCATGTAAGTAAGAAAGCAATCAAAGTGTAATTCAATGCTACCTTTTGACACTTGGTTCTTGATTTCCTTTAGGTTCAAGACGTTCTCTTGAGGATTTGGCAAGGTACCTATCAAACCAATACCAATGCCAATCATTCAACAATTGTTCAAACACATTACACATTACTTAAACATTAAACCCTCTTTCTTTGGATTTTTGGCCTAATTGTTTTCCCTTTGATTCAAGAAACCTCCTTAGTCATTCTTATATGATTTTTCATGTAGAATTCAAATATAAAATCAAATTTTACACAATCTAATCCCTTCCTAAAGTTCTGGTCAAAACAGAAACGAATTGTACAAGGGAAGGTGTCAAAATTTCCAACTTTGATTTTTAATGCTTCCAAATTCAATTCCTCCACATATCCCTACACAAAAACACCCAAGGAATTCAATGGAAGCATCAAAACCATCAAAATCCAATCCTAAGTCCATGAATTCAAAATGGCCGAACACCTCCCCTTGGATTCCTAAATTTCCACATTTTATTCCAATGAATTAAAACATACTTTCATGGCACAAACCTACACAAAATCACATTTCAAATCCATTGGAACCATTAAAACACATGGAATCAAATCCCATCCTTGAGTTCTTGGTTTGGCCGAAACAATGTTCTTGCAGCCTAGGAGGTTTCCTTTCCATAATCTATTCCAAAACAGCATCAAACACAACAACACAAGCTCACAACTCAAATTACTATCCTCTCCTAGAACTTCCAGCAAAACAGAAATGGAACAGCACTTCCCCCTCAATTTTAGTCATGATTTGACCATTAAAAATGCATCAAATTAAAGCCTAAACATACCTTAAGGAGTCTTGGATTAAAGCTTGATGATTAGCCTTGGATTGGAAGTGGTTTGAAGGGTATTTAGAAGTCAAGAAAATAGTTGCGCAGAACCTCCCCTCTTTTGTCAATTTTTATCCAAATTTTGAGTGAATTATGGGGCTATTTATAGATCTCATTTGCTGCCTGAAAACTTGCCCTTGGGCAGCTATTTTTGCCCCAAAATTAAGTGCATAAGTCGGCCAAAATGAGGGGGCAATCCTAGCCACACATGCTTTGACTCTAATTTCAAGAGAGTTGATCCAATGGTTGAAAATTTGCCCAGCACATAAGCCAGCTGTTCTGGTCATAATGGGCATGAATTTGGGCCTTGTTGGATGCTAAATAATTGGTAAAAACTGATTAGGAAGCAATGGAATTGGTTAGGGTAATTTTAAAAATCATTTGGTCACATAATACCTAATTTCTTGCCCCCTATTAGGAAAAATAGCTAAGGGCTTCAAAAATTCCATTTCTTTTCATGATAAATCCCTATTTATTCCAAAAGTGTGATCTGGAAGTTTTGGAAATTTTTCAAGATCTCTGAGTATTTATTTCACATTTCCTTTGAAATCGGGTCTTTACTGATAGGAATTCGGAAATAAATTCCCCATAAATTATTTCCTACATTTGCAATACTTGAAAAAAATTTTATAAATTCATATATATTCCTAGGGAGTGTATCCATATTTTTCCTTGAATTTTTGGAGTCATTAGGTAATTAAAATAATTGTATCACTTTAATTCTCCTTTTGTTTTTCTCTATTTTCCCAAAAATAATTATTTTTTTGGGAATTTTCACCAAAATTTATTTTGGGCCATTCTCACTCCCAAAATATCATAGGTGACTTAAAAACCCCTAATTCCACCTTTTTCTATTTTTAGAGAAATTTCAAGATTTTTTTTAAAATTATTGTTTTGCCTCTATGGACCCGATAAAGTCGATTTTGTCCCGTTTTGGGTTTTCATGTTTTATTCACACCTTATGCTTATCAATCATGTCTCATTCCTTACATTTCCATTGCTAGGGTTTATAATTTTGGGATGTTACACCCTATGCCAGTATATAAATCTCTATGCTTCCTTGATCCCCTGACCTTTACTAAAAGAACCAAGACTTTTATTGTAAGTTGCCAAGTTAGATGGCCAATATTAAATATCTCAAGGGTTAAATATACTCTGACAACTTTATGTAAGATAGAGCTCGATTTTTTTTTTTGGGGTGATAATAAAAAATACAACTGGTAATAATAGACTTGTGCATCTAACCTACCAACATGTCAGAAATATCGCCCAATCTTAACCAACAGATTATTATTGACTAAAACCCAACTTACTATCACACAAGTTTTTTTTTTAATTCCATATTGCCTCATCCTAATTTACAGGTTGGCCGGTATTATCATCTATTCAAAAACTATTTACTCAATAAAAGTAAGTCACACCCACAACATAACACTAAATATCTCATACTTTTTTTGGGGTAAGATAAATATCTCGTACTTGAGTAAGATTTAAAGATGCTTAGTTTCAATTGCTCCAAAAGACCTCGGCTATTTTTAAACCTCACGCCCAATGCCTTTTGTTTTTTGTTTTTAAATAGCAGCCCACCTTCCCTTTTTTTTTTTTCAAATGTAATTCGTGATTCATTTTGGGCATATCTCTTTTTTTTTTCTTTATAAATTTTTAATATCATGTTCAACATTCATAAATAGATGGTGGGCATATTGATGAGCCCAGAAAACAAAAGTAGCCATTGAGGGTTAAGCGGGGATATCCTGCACTCGAGTCTGGTTGCCACATAAAAATCGACTATTATTATTTTTTTAGTGCTGATTTAGATTTTATCTAAGATTAATTATTTGCTAGCAGAATTATAATTTTTTAAGAAAAATTAAACACCCTCCAATATATAATAATTTACCTTTTAGCCTAAATGGTTTTATTATAGACCATTCATACCAACTTAACAAAATCTGAATCCTCGTTAAAAGCAGCCACCGAGATGACGTCGATGTCTGACGTAAATGTGAGTATTTTTTTAAGCGTAAATTTGATTTTAGTGCGCTTATGAATCCTTTTAATGGCCCAAAAAAAGTCATGGATTTGACGAAAAATACAATACTCCTTCCGGTTTACAGGATAAGTCGCTCCTTGTAGAATTGATTTATTTTAAAAAGTCACTTGAAGAATAATACTACTTTCAGTCTTTAATGTGAGAACTAGTTAACTAATTTGAATAGATTAGGAAAACTAATTAAGTTAGTTATTTATAATAAATAAGTGTTATCTCTCTTAAAATTTTCTTATTAATCAAGTGTATTAACTAGAATTATCATTATTATAAAGATTACCTTAAAAAAAATATGAGAAATAAAATAGATTAAAATCTTGGATTAAAATAAAAGCTAAACAAATTATTATATTAAAGACCGGACGTAATACTTATTTATTAATTTTACCATTATGCCTAAATGATGTAAGGGACAATTGCAAATGAAGGCCCTTGAAATTATGAAATTGCAAAATGAGTGCCTGAATTAACATAATTACTACCAAGGACCGGGATTCCAAATATGAATTATGATATGTTGGTGAAAAGACCAAAATACCCCCATTTTTTGGGGGGGGGGGACAGAAGCTCTCATCCTCTCATTCTCTTACATTCTCTGCTTCCTCTCCCTCTTCTCTTTCTTCTACTCCTTCCTCTTCTTTCTCTTTCTCTCTCTCTCCCATCCCCCCATCCGCCCCACCCGTCTTTCCTCCCTCGACTCCTGCCACTGAAGAAGGAAATCTAAAATAGTGATGTTGGCGTCCTCCTCCCTTCTCTGCTCAAATTTGAACAAGTTGATACGTTTGGATTTGTAATAGGCCAATTTCAGGTCTTAGAACACTTCATATGATAAAGAAATTTTTGACGACCAAAAGGAATATAGGGTTCTATAGATTGCTTGCAACGGATCCTGGCTCCATTCTTGATTGTGAATATTTATTTCCACCAAATCATTGTCATAGAACCATTTTCCTGTCTTTACTATATTTCCCTTGCTCGAATGATGATGCAGTGGAGAAACTACATATGGTGCCATTTTAGTAGGATTGCTAAGGCTAATTTGATTTTGTTAAATTTATTAACTTGTGGGTATGAATATCATTGGGCATATGAGAAGGGAATACATATGGTTAGCTCAATTAAGCCTACGCCAGTGACAATGGATTATACGGTCTCTCCATCTTCCGTATTTTTTCCTTAAATATAATATAATAGAGATTCTAGTTCACCATCCTCATTTCATTGCCATATTTTACCATTGTGTGGCTATGGGTTACACTTTATTTCACTATATTGGAGATGAAGTTTATAGAGAGTTGTTATTTTTTATACTAAACTTGTTATTGACAATTAAATTACAAAAATAATGCCAATTTTTGCTAAAATATAAGTTAATATCAATAACTTTTCAACATTTGTTATTTTCCATACTAAACTTATCACTGGCAACTGGATTATGAAGATAATGCCAATTCTGCTAAAACTTAAGTTATTGTGAATAGCTTTTCAACACTTGTTATATCCTATTCTAGACTTATTATTATCAACTAAATTGTGAAAATGATACCAATTTCTTCTAAAACTTAAGTTATTGTGAATAGCTTTTCAACACTTGTTATTTCTTATATTTAACTTGTGATTGGTAACTAAATTGTGAAAATAATACCAATCTTTACTGAACCTTAAGTTAATATCAATAGCTTTTTAATACTTGTTATTTTCCTTATTAGACTTATTACTGTGGAAATGATGTCAATTTCTACTAAAGCTTAAATTTTGTGAATAGCTTTTCAATATTTGTTATTTTTCACACTAGACTGGTTATTAGCAGCTAAATTATAAAAATAATACAATTTCTATTAAAACTTAAGTTAATATCAATAGCTTTTCAACTTAGATTTTATTCCTCAGTTTTGATCTCGGTGTTTATAAGTGTTCTTCTATGAAAGTTATTGGATAACTTTAAGGTAGCAAACCATTTGTCAATAAATTTAAATATGAAAATTACAAATACAGTATATCAAATAACAAGTCTACATAGAAAAATTACAAGTCTGGTAAGTGACATAATAAGTCTGAATATAAAAATTATAAGTTTAATAAGTAAAATAACATGTCTGGATATAAAAATTACAAGTTTAGTTAGTAAAATAATAAGTCCAAATATGAAAATTACAAGTCTAGTAAATATATCAGTAACAATTCATTATCAAATAACAACATACGGTAAAAAATAAGCACTTACATTTCTGTATCATGCATTGCTAGGTTTCCTATCATTTCCTTTGACTACTATGTACAAATGAGCACTGCTATCATTATATCTAAACATATTGGAAATATCACCATCATCATAAAGATCAATCAATATCCTCTCGTCAAGCAAGCCTCTCAAACTGCTGCAACAAGCTCTATAGCCATTGGAGGAACAACACAGATACTTTTATAAGGCAACTCAAATGAAAGAACTGTACAGGGAAAACATAATAATTGTAATTAGATGCAGCAGAAAGAATCATATCAAATCTGCAATACGAAATAACAAGTATACAATAGAAAATAACAAGTCTGAAATATGAAATTATAACTTTGAAATAGAAAATTACAAGTCTGCAATAGGGAGTAGGGAATTACAAATCTAGAATAGGAAATTACAAGTCCATTTTGAGGGGGGAAAAATAAGTTTTGAAAAGCTATTCACATTAATTTAAATTTTACCCAAAATTGGTATTATTTTCACAATTTAGTTATCAATAACAAGTCTAGTATGAGAAATAACAAGTGTTAAAAAATTATTCACATTAATTTAAATTTTACTAGAAATTAGTATTATTTTCACAATTTAGTTGTTAATATCAACTCTAGTATGAGATAAAAACATATTGGTAGTCATTTTGAAGAGAAGAAAAATGTTGCTTGGGTCAAAAAAAAGTGTTGGTAATTCATAAATCATACGTGAGATGAAAGGACAACTGGACAAGAAATAAAATATGAAAGCTGGCAGCAAGCTATCTGATCTTTTTCCTCATTAAAACCATCTGATTGCTTGCAAGAGATGCACAACACATGTCTGGAAGCTTAACAATCATCTGATTGCATATTATTTTCAGTATTTTATGGAACTGATGCTTTTCCTTGTTTTTTTTTTCCTTCACAATTTTGTTTTAAAAAATAGAAATTTATACACAACACACACACACGAGAAACTAACTAAAATATGATAGGGATTGTACATATTAGGAGTCGAATGAGGGGAATAGTATGTGTTACATATGAAAAAAAAAAACATAATTAGTGAGTTTGTTAATGAAGGATCATGTGTGGTACCAATATTGGATTAAAAATAAAGACAATAAGATTTGATTAGATATGTAACATTTGAGTTCCCAGAACATTTGATTAGATACTGAAGTTGTAGATTGTAAAGTCTCCAAGTGTGCCTTGAGTTTTGAGATTACTTATACATAGAGAAGAGAAGACAAACCGGAATCCACGATTTACAAACATTACAGAGAACTAAGCAACCAATGCACTATTTACATCCCCCCATGGTTTTTTTTTTTGGGGGTGGGCTAGCAAAGCCACTATAGTTTCCAAAAGATTTAAGAAATCTAGTCATATGGTCATAAATATCTCTTTTAGCTTTTAAGTTCAAGATAAAGTCAAAATGACCATAATCTTCAAGAAAAAGAAGTTCCGGTGTGGATGGTGGTTCCTTCAAAATGTGAGCAAAATCAATCATATCTGCTAAAGCATCATTTTCTCCAGAAGCCATCCATAATGGTAATGATTTGGGCATGTCGCCAAGATTGAATTCTGGTGATTTTAGCTGGCCATATATTCTCAGATTTTTTAGGATTCCATAATCATACTGACAGAAAGTACCTTTGTGAATCACTGTAAACAAATAAATTCATTTGAGACACTGTTGATTTAGTTCAATAGTGAACAGGATATTCAAATCAACAGTGAACATAACACGAGAATTCCATTGTGAACAGGTCAGAAGTACTCAAATCGCTTCTCAGATTGTACAGAAAAAACTCAACATGATTGCCATTAAGATAATACGTAGTAGTAATTGGTAGGAAAAAGGGCAACGGTATTAGACTTAGAATGCAAATGACAATTTTAAGGCTGTTTAAAACTAGCAGCCACACAAATTTTGAGCAGACATAACATGATTGCCATAGGAGGATGCCAAATGGAAAGTAAATGAAGCTTACTCTAGAATAGATGGTGCAAGTTCTTCGAGGATCTCCATACGTAAATTATTGAAGCAGCAATTCTTCCTCGTAATTTTATTTAAGTACCTTATAGAGAAGCACTAAAGAATAAAGAAAGGAAGAAACCAAACAAAAGGACAAAATGATATGAGCAATGTAGAATACTATACCAAAACAGTAACAACCATTGACTACTTAAATTACCACAATAGTGAATCACTTAGCATTCTTTCTCTATGGTCTTTGACCCAATAGCTCAAGTGAGTATCATAAATTGCCTTCGTTCAAACACCTCAAATTCAAATGTAGCACGCTAGTGATGAGCCAATCTTATGATTAAAAATCAGTGGGTGAGCATGATGATTTTAAGCTCTGAATTTGTATCCAAAAATAAATTGTATTTTTTGGCTGACAAGAAAAATATGTTTTTGAATATATCAAAATTGGTAACCTATAACTACTAGACCTACTAAAAATGTGAACAATAAAAGTACAACACACTTATTATTGTAAAATGAAAGAAACAAATCATAAGAGCAATATAACATATATAATGGCATGTTGGATACAACAGTATTTAAATTCACCCTTGCAACTAATTTTGCACAAAACACTACAAACAAATAAACCTTGATTAAAATGCAGAACAAAACTTGAAATTATAATATTGAGAAGCATACCTTATTCCTCTGCTACTTCCACCCCAATTGCAATAGCTTGCAATTAGTTTCTATAGTTGCTGAGCCCCTCTCAAAGCCATTTGATTGATTCAAAAAGAAAAGCTTTTAAGAGGAACCTAAATAGTTAAAAAGAGGCCAATGAGATCGAAAGCTAACGGTTACGGCAGGCTGACTAATCTTAGCAGATAGTAAGGGTGCTAAACAGTAACACCCTTTTGCCTTTCATAATTCATGAAAGCTGAACTCTAAACTTTTTATTTTAGTATATATTTTATCATACAGTACAAGCATATAACCCCTTGCCCTCTCGACATATCCTCCAACTAAACCACGCACCATTCGCATAAACCAATATATGAATTTTGATAGATGTTTCAAGTTATATGAAAACCCAAAATACAAATATAAAGCAAAATATAATGCAGGATATGGAAAACTAGCATTAGAATTATCAATCTAAAAAGCTTCTCTACCAGAGCCCGTAAACAATACATTGAACCTACCTTTTGCGCAGAAGGTCTTGAGACAATACAACTCTGGTTTCACTCTGTTTATAACGTAGATATGTCTTCGAATTTGCTTAATGAGTCTTTACCAGATGACTTTGGTGGGGATAAGTTGAAATACTTGAACCAGAAATCCAAGGAAGAGAAGACGAGTCAGGGAGGGAAATCGAACCTAGAATAATCGTCGTTGCCATCCTTGCCATAACTCATTCACTCATGGTTGCCTTCCTTCATTCACTCATCACTGCCGTCCTTGCCGTCATTTATCTCGCTGTCGTTGTAAGAAAAGAAGAGGGAGAGGAGTCAGAGAGTGAAGAAAGATAAGGTCAGGGCATGACGGCAAAGGATTAGGGAAAGCAAAAGGATATTTTTGTCGTTTAATCAACATTTCATAATTTCTAATTGGGACCAGATTTGGGACAGAAATTATATAAATTTAAGAACTTAAATCCAAAATTTATATATTTCAGGGTTTTTATTTGTAATTTTTCCAATTCACTGTTAACATGTTCCAGTTCACCGTTAACATGTTTTGATTCTAAATTAATAATTTGTTGTCTCCATAACACATTTAGAGTAAGTCTTTCAATAAAACTTATCAATCACAGTAAAATCTTTAAATTAATAGGTTTAATTATGCAGTTAACAAGTTTTAATTTTAAATTAATAGCTTTATGTTTCCAAAATACATTTGCAATAAGTCTTTGAATAAAACTTGATCATGATACAACTTTAAAAATTAACATATTTTATTTCACAATTAATATGTTTCAATTCTAAATTCTAAATTTTCTGTTACCATAACATTTGAAATAAATCTTTGAATAAAACTTGATCACAATATAATATTGAAAATGAACATGTTTCATTTCGCGGTTAATATATTCCAATTCTAAATTAATAAATTTTTGTCTCCTTAGTACACTTATGATACTTCAAACAAAATTTTATCATAATACAACTTTAAAAATCAACATCTTTTATTTCGCAATTAACACGTTTGGATTTTAAGTTAACAAATTTATATTTCCACAACACACTTATAGAATTGAGCAAGAAATATTTAATATATAAACTAACTTATCATTGCCTTCTTGATTGATTCTTTCGACTTTGCAATTGTAGACACCAAATTTTCCTTATTAAAAGCACTTAAGCAATGTAGGAATGATAGAAAATCTTTATCTCTATAGGTTTTTAATGAAAAGGGTATTAGAATCATTTCATAAAATTTTTAAATCCTTCTTTAGTTCATGTGACCTGATTAAGACTTTGACAAATTCAATGACTTGAATAAAAATTTGGCTTATTTAAGCGTTTTTTAAGAAATTTTTCTTTTTATAAATTGCCCAATTTTTATTGTAAACCTACTTATATCTCTTGTAAATCAGTGATGGGTGATTCTTTTTCCAAAAAAAAAAAAAGTAAGGGTACGAATGTTTTTTCATGCATAAAATTTAATTTAATTTGGTAAAGGGGTCGAATAAAATTACATAATGTTTCGAGAGTTTTTGGATGTCAATTAAATAGGCATAAAGGTGTGCAGTGAAATTTTTCCTAATTTTATCCTTAGATTTTACCTAGATATTGCATTTTTTTGTGAAACAATCAACCTTGCTTTAATTGAATCTGTTTCATTTTCCGGTTTTAGTCTGCATGTTCTTTCTATTTCACACATGATAAGATATAAATGCTTTTGTTTTCTTAAGGGGAAAAAAATCTTTTTTACTGATTCTGGGCACTAATTAGTTATAATTATTTGATAATTTCTTTTCTTGTGCCGTAGATAATATGTTTAGAACATTTCTTAGTCGATCACGTGGCATGATCTAAACCAACCCTACAAATCCAATATAATATTATTTATGAGTAATGAATAATATGACTTGTTTACTTCATTATATATAATTATATGTTGATAGTATAATTCATTTAGCCCAAAAAAATTTTTTTTGTAACAAATGTAGAAGTCTATGATAGTCCAAGTGACACATTATGTGTGACATCTGTTTTTCTTCATTACAAAAGTCTGAGAGGAGTTGTCGGTCAACTTTTTGTGCTTTGTAGCTTTTGGTATCTTAATGTCTGTGCAAAGTCTTCCAAGTCAACCCTCACGTGTGTAGCCCCACTAATAACTCCACAAACAAGCTAGCAGCAAATGTTGAGGGTGTTTGGCAATGGCTGAAAAAATACTTTTGAATCCCAAACTATGGTTTGGGCTCAAAAATATCCGAACACCCTAGTTTTTATAAAACGATGGTTTAAACTAAAATCATGATTTTAGCCTCACAGACCATGGTTTTAGAAAAAGCAAAAAAATTTTGCTTTTGGGACTAAAAAACTGGTTGCTAGAGTAATTATTATGAATGTCACAAAAATACTCCTTCAAATTGAAATAAAATACTGGCCTTATCTCCTCGTTGGTTCCTTGCCCTTCAAATTATTAATTAGTATGAACAATGCTACATTAGTAAATAAAACGTATTTCGATATTTTTCAAAAATATTATTAACTGTTAAATTATTTTACTCTTGATTTTAAGATAAGTATCATCCAAACCACTAATATAACATAACGCTCGTCATGGGTAGTTTAATTCTGTATGTGCCTCATGCCTCACAAGTTACAACTATGTGATTATTCATTCCTTTGCAAGAAAGAAAAAACAGGACCACCGGTTTAATCGGAAAATTAGTGAACCGGTCTGAGGTTCGGTCTGATTTAGCCTAAAAACCGGCCTCCAATCAACCCAGGATGAACCGGACTAAACCGGTAAAAACCAAAAAAACCGCTGGGTGGACTTGGTTGGCCGGTTTTTCCCCCCCCCAAAACTACTCTCACCATTTGCCGAAGAAGGAATGGACATCTTATTGTCTGCCAGAAACCATGGACACTGCAAAGGCAGGCAGTAGAAGCATAGGAGATCATGGAGGCTGAGGAAAAGAAATCTTTGTTTGTGCCACTTTGAGGTATATCCGTAGAAGACTGGAAGAGAAGGAGAAAGATAAGAGAGAGTATAGGATGGATGAATAAAGTGTAGAGAAGAAAAATGGTACTGACCTTTCGCTATTTCTCCATTCTATTTGAGGAAGAAATAGAAGTGATCGCTGAGGACGGCAGGAAGTAATTTGAGAAAGAGGTGGAAGAACGGGTGATGCGTGCTCAAGGAGGCAAAATATGCTACTATAGTGCTACCACCCTAGTCTACTCTGCTTGTTCAATGTCTTATGAGAGAGACGTTGCTTCGTGATGTGTGATATAAGGAGAAAAGTGGCCATGGCACGTGGTAGAGAGAAGATAGAGAAAAAGGAAAAAACCCATTTAAAAATTAAATATTATTTTTATAATTAGAATATGAATATTTTACTAATTTTAATTAAATTATATTATTTTAATTATTACTGGTCTAACCCATTAACCCTTGAACCAGTATCTTGACCGGTTCAGTATCCGATCCGGTTTTTGTTCCTTGTTCCTTTGAATGTGCATTATTCTTCAAGTAATGAGCATTTAGCATTACTTATTTAAAAGGACTTTTTTGTCTTAAAAATCAAGGTATTGAAAACTAGACTGGTTACTGAATTGATCAAAACAATAGGATAAGCATTAATGGATTAGACCGAAATCAACTTGAAAGTCAAACTGATGAGAAATGAAAAAAATAATTTAAATTTTTATAATACCATCCAAAGACTAAATGTCAATTCAGTACCTTGAAGCACTAATAAAATAATCATATACTTGTAGTTTCCTTCTAAATCTTCTTTACAATTCCTTTGACAAATTGAAATCATAATATCATGCTATCAAAAACACTAAATATTATATTCATCCTAACAAAATATCAAGATAGATATATGATAACAAAATATTCCACCCTACAATCATTCAATCACTAAGTAATAATTACCAGTAGCTTAAAAAAAGGAAAAAATTTTCCATCAAAATAGCTTAAAAAAAGAGGCAACCGAGTTAATCTACCAAATCGGTTAGGTTAACCGAGTTGGTCCGAGTCATCCCATGATTAGATTTTTCTAGTTCTTAAGGGCTAATCGAATCGATCAGATGACCAGTTTAGTAGTTTTCAGTCTAATGCAACCAGATCCAGTTTCCTATAGTGTTAAAAATAGATACATCTTTTGAAAATTAGTCCAAAAGTTCAGTAATAAATTTATCAAAAACTAAAAAATTAATTAAGTTTTTTTAAAATTCATTTTCATCAAATATTACTTTTAATTATTTATATTAAAAACTAATCTCCTAATTAAAAATGGGTTAAAGTGCAATTTTAACAACAAAGTTTACCTTAAGAGGCATTGGGCACCATAATGTTTATTTGGGTGCAAAAATATACATGAAGTTGTCAAAAGGTGGTGTTTGGTACCAAGCCGTTAATGTCCGTCACTTTACTATCAAAGGGGCCCACAAAATCAGTTTTAAGGTGCATTTTTAATAACAAAGTTTACATCAAGGGGTAGTAGATGCCATGAAATTTACTTGGGTGCAAAAATATACATGAACTTTCTAAAAGGGAAAAAATAACAAAATTTTTCAACTTCCATAAATATCCATTAATTTTATTCTTTTGGGTTCCACCAAATGCTATATTTTCTCTCCATCAATTTTCACTTCCAAGTCGATCCATCTTTCTTTTATCATAGTCAACACGCACACTCTTTTTGTCATGTCGTTTTCTCCACCTCTAAGTCTTTTATATGTATTTACACAAAACAATGCCTTTCCTTTCTAGGATATGAGGTTCATTTCTTGCACCCAAGTACTACGTCTAGTCTTTAATATAGCACATAATAGACTAATTTGAAGAGATTAAAAAAATTACTTTAAAGTATTATATTTATCATTTTTCTCTAAATTAATTTGCTTGACTTATAAACTAATATATAATCAAATAATGCATATAAATATTTTAGAGAGATCATATAATATATGCTATATTTAAGTAATTGTTTTATTTCTTTAACTTTTTTCTAAATTTGTCCATTATACTAAGAAGAAGAGGAAGTAGGAATGAGTAGAGAGAAAAAAATTATATTTAGTGGGACCCAAAAAATAAAATTAATGGACGTTCATGGGAGTTGGAGACTTTTGTTTTTTTCCCCTTTTAGAAAGGTCATGTATATTTTTGCACCTAAGTAAATTTTATGGTGCCTAATGCCCCTTGATGTAAACTTTGATGTTAAAAATGCAACTTAAAACTGACTTAGTGGGCCTCTCTAATGATAAATTAACGGATGTTAACGATATGATGTCAGATGCCCCCTTTTGATAACTTCATGTATATTTGTGCACCTAAATAAACTTTATGGTGCCCAATTTCTCTTAAGATAAACTTTGTTGTTAAAATTGCACTCTGACCTTTAAAAATTTTTTTAATGTATACAATCAATACAAATGATTAAAAGTAATATTTGTCAAAAATGAATTTTTTTAATGTGATTTTATTTTGTATCTGATTCTTGAAATTTGGTTCAACTTAAGATTTTTGGTTCCTAAAACAAAGATCAAAACCAAAATAAGTTTAAATTTGAGGGATCAAAACCACTTATTTCAAACTTTAGGGATCAAGACTAAAATGAGATCAAATTTCAAGGACAAAAACCAGAACAAAGTTAAATTTCAGGGACTGAAAATGATAGTAACCCTAAAATAAATTATGATATTGTATTGAGAACCAAAATAAATTTCTCTATTGGTTTTCATATTAAAAACCAGAGGAAGGAAGCAACGTCGTTGTAAGTTTATTATCAATTCGAAAAATATGTTGTGATCCAAAAATTTCAAATAGACTAGCTCTGTCCAGATAAGGTATTAAGATTTCCGCATCATATTTCACCCAAAAAAAACAATTTCCGCATATCATAACATAAATAATTTAGTCAGGGCTGTTTTTTTTTTTGGGGCTAAGCTAAGGTATTCTCTTATAGAAAACAATCCTGTTTGAAGCACTGTTGGGTCTAAATATGAGCATATCTCTCAGCAGAAATTTGAATATTAATTTTTTACATCATGAGAAATCAGTCTCTTTTGCTAGACTCAATCCTAGTGGTTTAGTTGGGGATCTGTTGATGACACAATTTTAGAAGTCAGATTCCATTCGGCTTGGCAATATAGTTGGTAAGGGGAACGGACTCTTTCTGGGCCTTGCAAAAAATGGGGCAAGTTGAGTTAATTGAGATTCTATCAAAAAATGAAAAGACGCCAATGTATCGGCAGTGCCTGCAAGCATGGTACAGGCTTCTCTCCGCTTGCTGCTCCCTAGGAGTGTTCATAGAACCCGATTGCCTGCTATACCCATCCAAGCCTGTAAAAAAATACCCAATCTGCTCTAAAAAAAAGGCCTGAAAGAAATATTGGGCATGTTCGGGCCGGTCAAATTGTCGGGTAGGGCTGGGCATCGGCACAGTATGCTGTCCTGCTCATCTGGTATCGCCCGCAAAAATATATATAATTTTATTTATATATACTTTATTTGCCTCGTATTTACCTCTTGAACCAAATGCACTGTTGCATCAATATTCAGTATTCATTATATTTATTTATTTTTGAATGATTTTAAAAGTTATATATCTAATCATTTATTGTGATCTATATGACCATTCTATTTTTTAATGCAAACATTATGGCTGTTGGCAATTTATATATTGGTATATAAGTAATTATATATCTTTTATTTAACTGAGTTATTTTGAAATTTGTTTTACTTCTTGTTTTTCTAAAACTGTTTTCTCTTTGTTTGGTTAAAATTAAAAGATGATCAAGATAGTTTAAAAATTTATTAAAAAACAAAGATTTTTTTAAAATATAATTGATTTCATCCTCTTATGAGTATTTGGGAGTTATGGAAAAAAAATTCATATTTGGTTAAGAAATTTTAGAAACTAGAAAAACAATTAAGTTTAATAAAATATAGTAAGAATATTTTTTTGTCATAGTCCACTCCTCTCAGCTACTACAAAATGTAGTTTCATAGTATATTAATTAGTAACAGCTATATTAAGGTTAACTTGCCATTTTAATATAAAGTGACATTAAATTATTTAGAGAGACATAAATAATAAGTTAGTTAATATAGTACTTCTTCAGTCCTAAATATAAGACTTCGGTCCTAAATATAAGACTCATTTTGTAGTATAAATAATGAGTCTTATATTTAGGACTGAAAGAGTATATTGACTTGTTAGGCATTGAAGCCTGCCCTACCAAGTCCAAACTTACTGAGGCTTTTCATGGGCAAGGCCGGGCAACAGGCTGTATTTTCCAACTCGTTTATTCTTCAGGTTGGGTATCAGGCAAGGGCCCTGACCTGCCCAGCCCAGCCTAGCCAAGCCCACGTGGAGCCCTACTGCTCCCATTCGCTCCCCTCCTTTACCCAAAATACTACTCCCTCCGTTCCTTATTATAAGAGACGAATAACCGAATTGCGTTGATCAAAAAAACAGTTAAAATTAGTTAAGAACAATTAATGTGCAAAAAGTATAATTTTTTTTCCAAAAATGCCCTCATTAATAAGGAGAGAGAGCATGAGAGAGAACAATAGTAAATTCTTAAAAGAAAGAGAAGTGGGAAGGAGAGAGAGTGTGAGTTGGAGACAATAAATATGGGTAAAATAGGAAATTAACACAAAAAAGTAAAGACAACTTTTAAGTGTCTCTTATATTTAGGAATATACTATAAGCATCAAATGTCTCTTATAATAAAGAACGGAGGGAGTATCATTTTGGTGTAAAATAATTTTAGGTTATTTTTTTAAAAGCACCTTATATCCCAAAATAATTTTAGTACACTCAGCATTCTAAGGAAGGGCTGGAAGGGGAATAGAGAGAGGACTTTTGTTATGAAAGCCCCCCCCCCCAATTTCCTGGAGACAGAGCTAATGGACATTTGCGGACTGTTCGTTAAGAGGTAAGATTGGTCCATTTTTAATATGTTAGGGATAAAATCACGTCTCAAAATATTTTAGGATGCTAGATGCACCTCAAAAAATATTTTAGAGTGCTGAATGCACTTTAACCACATATTAAATTACCAGCAATGCTAATTTTTTTTTCACTGTCATTGAGCAAATAAGTTTTATATCTATAATTTTATACCTACCCATTCGGTATAAAAAAGGCTTCCCTTAGGCTTTGAAGAACACACGCACGCACACATATAATTCTCAGGGAATGTAATTTGTCATTGTACTGATAAATACAATGATAAACTATAATATAAAAATTATTAAAAATCAATTTTTCTGATATTATTAATGCACCAAAAATATGAAATAGAATGTACGTCAGATAAAGATAATTAATTATGAATTAACAAGCATATTTGTTTAGATATAAAAATCTTTAAAGATGTATTGAGAAGATAACTTACTCCATCAAATGTTACTTTTTCATGCAGTTCAGATCATCCATTTTGTTGACACTTGACGTGTTCCTATCGTGCACGCATGCCTGCCTTTACATATGGTCAGTTGTTTGATTCGGGGATTATAGAAATGTCAACGACTGCCTTTTTTGGGCATGTTTGGATAAAGAATTGATGGATACATCTACATTATGGTCCCATTTGGTACAAAACATTGGGATTGAAATTGAGAAAAATTACCCAATGTTGTTTAACATGAATAATTTCTTATTATATGGGATTAGAAAATTCCATGTAGGTGGGATTAGAAAATACCACCTCCTCTAATGATATTCCCAATCCCACATATATGGATTCATCCTATCCCAAGTAACAAGCAATCATTCGTACTAAATACTGTTTTTTTTTTCATTCCTTAGTCATAATTTATTATATTCAAATATTACATCACCTTTTGTTTATTCTATATATAACATAAACCGTGCATACTTAGTCGCATGCATTATTCATAAACCATGTGTGTGTGTGTGTGTGGTGTGTGTGTGTGTGTGTGTGTGTGTGTGTGTGTGTAGTGTGACTCTCTTTAGACTCGGATCCATGCAAAGTAACATGACGACAATCTAGTCTAGTTTATTTATAAAACTCAATGACTCCCAAAGCAGTGGAGGCAACACAAGCCGCAATACGGTAGCTAGAAAAGCCACTATCTTTGCAAAGGGCTTCAAATTCTTTCTCTGTTCTTTCCTTCCCACCAGGTTGCACAAGCATGAGGTTGTCAGCAATTGATACATGCTTATGCCCGTCGCTTCCATCTGGTATTTCCGGCATTATAAGGTCAATATATAATAATAAGCTTGCCTTCGTTTTGAGAGATCTATGGCAGTTTCTTAAGATTTGTACGCAGGTTTCATCTCCCCAGTTATGAGTTATGGACCGCAAGACATTAAACATATATAAACATACGTATGTATATAGCTTATCATTAGCAAACTTTAAGGACTTGTTTGGTATGAAAGAAATGGAGAGAGGGGAAGGGAAGAAAAATTTTAATGATCTCAACTTAGAAAATTGAAGAAGTGGGGCTTTAAAAGTTTAATAAAGAGAGGATGTAATGCAAAAGAGTAATAAGAATTAATTAAAAGCTTTTAACCCCACTTCTTTAATTTTCTAAATTGAGCTCATTAAAATTTTTTCTCTCCTTCTCTCTCTTCTGTTTCCTTCATACCAAACGGACCCTTAAGAATAATAATAACTACTATTTAAAATTAATTATAGTGTTAAACTGATCTTCATCATTATGGCATCCCCTTGGGGAACGCTGTTGAACATATCTCCTCCAACATGCTTCATTCCTTTAACTATATCCAAGGAAGATCTTATGATAAGCTCAAAGAAAAATTTTGCATGTGCGAGTTTTGAAAATTATATGATTCAATTGATTAATGGGTTAAGGTGTAAATTTACTCTCAAGTGTAAAACTACCTGTGAAAGTTCAAAATAAGAGGAAAAATGACATTGCGGTTAACTGTGTCATATGTCAAAAGACCTTTTTACAGTGGTTCGGAAAAGAATATTTACACCGATTATATAACCAGTGTAGAGATAGTAATATACACAGGCGTAGGAAATGATTTTTCCCACCCATTGTTGTTAACTAATTTAGAAAAGGCTAACCAAAAAGCAAAAATTAAAGAAGAATCCTCCTCACTTTCTACACAGGTTGTAATGTGTAGAAAGTGTTTATATGTCAAACATGTGCGTATGTAGGCGTGTGTACCTGGACAGGATAATGCATGTTGTATCACTTGTGGCAAGTCAAAGTTAATGCCCTGATTTGAAGGATACTTGGAAATGACCATTTTGAGGCTTTGGCCAATGCCACCACCGACATCAACAAGTGTTGATATTCCCTCAAATCCTTTGTATGTCTCAAGTACATACTTCATCATCATGGTTGACAAATCAACCATTGCCCCATGAAAAGTAGTTTTGAAAGTTGGATCCATTTCCATATACATAGGCATCCCATGAACTTTCCTGAAGAGGTCCTCTTCCTCATCAAGAATCACTTGCTTGAAGTTTTTCCTGGCATCATATATACAAAACATGAAATGGATAAACACAAATTGGTGATTATGAATCAAAACATGAAATGCTTACCAAATTTTTGCGTAGGCGGGATGATTACATAATTTGAAGAATACGATGCTGGAGGTTTCATCTTCACCGGGGATTAAGTACTTGCCACTACGAGATAGAGCATAAAACCTCTCCATCCTACCGTGTTGATCAAGTTTGTTGGAAGAACAAGTCAAGAGAGAGTAATTAGAAAGCAAAAATAACATTCGGTCAAGCCGACGAGTCATGCCGGCATATGGATTTTCAAGCTTGGAAGCGATTCCAGAGGGAGACATGCCTTCAAGGCTTCCTTTACCAATGATCTCAAACAAGTTCAGATCAATAGCAGCAACACTGCAAGGTAAATGGGATCAGATGCCAACAACAAAGGATTTAAAGAGGAATTAGAATCATATTAATGATTCTCAATGTTGGCACTCATAATTGCTACAGCTGCTTCTTGTTGTAGATAGACTCTCTAGTAGTAACTACGGAGGATGATAGAGCAAACTTAGAATCTAAAAGTTCTCACTACCTGATTTTCTAGGTCTAGTTATGTTGGTATTTATATGGTGTAATTAAACCCTGAGTTATTGCATTGAGTCCTAATACAAGTTATACAATGATATTCACATGATGTCAACAGGACAACTTTTTATAAATTTTTTTAAAAATATAGTATAAATTTGACCGTTGACAATTGAAAGCTTTTGTGATCTTGAATGTAATAAGCAAGCAACGCATTTATCGGTGAAATTTAATTAGAATAAAAAGCAAACCGATAAACGTTCGCTTTGAAAATTTGTACAATTTATGATTCTTTTATAAGCAAAGTCGCATGAGTTCAATAAAATTGTATAGTTTAAAATTCTTCCATTGGGCATGAAGCAGATAATTGGCGGAACTATCAACCTATATATCTGTGTGTGTATATTATATGCAATATGGAATTCATCAAAAGTGATCACATTCTTGATAACTTAATTAATAGTAATAAAACTTCCAATTCTATTAAGGATAGACACCCGTGCATGATCAAGACAAGAAAAAAAATATATACATTTTTGCATGCATATTTTCTGACGTTAATTTTTTGATGTAGTTTACCAGTTAATTGGAAGCGATTCTGATTTTTTTTTTTTTTGATAAAGTGGAAGCTATTCTAATTTATAATTTTTTACTGTTGTGCAATTCAATTACTAAAAACTTTGGCGTGTATAACTATTTACACTCTTTATAGCACTAAATGTAGAAACTGGTTGAAAAAGTTATTTGGTCTAGGTCATAGGACCGTAATCTTTTTATATATCTCATTAATTAATTTTTTCTCCAATTATCCTATTTATTATGATTTCTTTTAAAATTTCATATTAAAATCTCAATCATTAAAAGTTAAAATTAATATCATTTAGGACCTATCTAATAAATAAAATTTAAATATATTACATCCATCACTTCAAAATACCTTATTATTACGGAAATTGGGTCCTCGGAGTTTCAGAAAACATCATCATCATACGACACACGCGCACATGATGCGGCAACAAGCCAACAACCGGTCAATTTGGATTGCATTTTATTATAATTATTTTGTGGATGTGGGTCAAAATTTCCCCAACCAAAAAAGGCCCCCCCGGGGGGGATACAAGTCAAAAGAAAGATATTTATTTTCTAATTATTATAATTTTAATATGGTCAAAGACTCAAGGGTAAGCCTTTCGTGTCGGAATGTTTTATTTACTTTTTGTTTTAAATTTTACATGAATCAATTAACAATAAATTTGAAAAAAATCTGGATTCTAAAATTGTGATAGTGATAACATTTTCAAGTGCCTTTACAAAAATTTTACAAGACATGAAATCTTTTTTATTATTTTATTTTTTTAAAGTGAAATCTTTTCTATTTACTAAAAAGCTTAAGAGGTAAGGATAGAAATAAAGAATATGACGAGGATTATATCCACCAACATTATTAAATTGTCGTTTATCTTTCTTCAGCTCGCGCATACATATATATGTATGTATGTTATTACTACTACTTAGATAATAGTATTTGGATAGGCGGAAAAGGAAAATTGTATTACCTCCAATCTTTAATATAAAAGTTAAATAATTAATTTAGATATATCAAGAAATTAATTAAATAAATTATTTAATCATGTATATCGAAATAATCATAGGATATTTTGGGTGGAAATTATAAATTTAAGAGACAAATTAGATTAAAATTTTATATTTAGGACTAAATATAATCCTCAACTAATTCTTATATTATGAACTAGAAGTAGTGATAGGCTAAATTTTACAAGACGGGAAAGAATATTTGCAAATTTATTGATGTGCTGGGGATTTCAAAAGGGACTGCCAAATTTGCTGTTGGCTTTCATTATATATATAAGGGTTAGTGTGCAAAATTGTTTAGAAAATTTTTACTTAGAAGTTTTGGGTATCCAGAAGTTTATTTTGGTAGAAAATTTTTTCTGAAAGTTTAAAATCACAACAATATTATCTCCGACGGTTAAAAAACTAACATTGACTATTAAAATAGTGACACTGTCTATTAATATTTTTAATGGTATAAGACAATATTACTACGATTTTAACAGTATAGAGCAAATTCGCTCCCAAAAAAATTCCAGACACCCAGCCCTATTGAGTGACAACTTATGAGGCAAATTTGATCTTAACCCTATATATTATGCATACTTACATTATTTACGCAATGGTTGATATAATTTTTGGTCCCTCAAGTTTACTCTTATTTTAGTTTTGGTCTCTCAAATTTCAAACCATAGCTTTTGGTTTCTTAAATTTCTTTTCGTCTAAAACATTAGTCCCTATAATTTAATAAATACCTAGATCATTTTATTTATTAAGATATCAAAACCTATAATTTAAAACTTAAGGAACCAAAATCAAAATGAAAGTAAACTTGACGAGTCAACGATTATATTTGCCCTTTACACAAACAAAAATTCTTCGGGCATGGAAATATTTTAATTTTTTGAAAGATTCGAAAAAAGATATACAAAATTTATCAATGTTAATAAATAATAAAAAATAATTTATTCATTCACCAAAAAAATGGTTTATTTCATACGTTGTCACATCATGGATAAATAGATAATCAACGAATCGTAATGGATTATTTTAATTTTAAAACATACATTATGAAGTCTATATTTAATAAATATTATGTCATTGCGAGGTTTTATTTGAAATATCTCTTCATATTTTATTAAAAGATGATATCCACGTATTCTTTTTGTTTTTCGGGACCTCAATGGCATTCTCGTGTTCATAGTTACCATTAATAGTATTTTTCTGACTAAATATTCAAAAACAAATAAAATATAATATAGTGCTGGGAAGAGGGAGAAAAAAATTAAATTCAAAATAATTCAAAATTCTCTATGAAATGAACACTGTCATCTGAAATTTAATCACTCGGGAAATTAGTGTGACACAATATGACATTCAAAGATTCAATCTTCCGTGAAACATTTTATGCCAAAAAAAAAAAATCTTCCGTGAAACATAATTTAAAATATCAAGCCACATGAAAATTAGAAAACTAAAAATATTAATGAGTTGGCCCAAAATTTTTAATATTTATACTTTTTTTCCCAAAAATAACCAATAATTAAATAATGTCTAATAAACTCAATTAATTCAAAATCCACAATTCAAGATATGAGGCTTTGAAGTTAAAGAATAAAAGTTGTATTTACTTATTTAGGGATCCCGATGTCAGTTAGAAGATAGTATCAGTATCATGTTATGGTGAAAAGGAACATTTTTCCTTAAAAATGTTTTTGTGGGGATTTTTTTTTAAACCCTGACGTGGTATCATGTCAGCAAGCATTGCGCTGGTAAGTTTATTATCAATTCGAAAAGTACGTTGTGATCCAAAAATTTAAAATAGACTAGCTCTGTCCAGATAAAGGTATTAATATTTCCACATCATACTATAAATAATTTAGTTGAGGCTTCGTTGATTTTTTTTCCCTAAGCATAGATATACTCTTATTAAAAGTAATCCTATTCAATGTATTGTTGGATTTAATGTAGGTACATCTCTCAGTGAAAATTTGAACTTTGATTCATCATGTTATGAGAGACTAGCTAGTTTCTTTCACTAAATCTAAGTGATGTTTGTTGAGGCTCTCTTTGATGATGACACAATTTTAGAAGTCGGATTTCTTTAGGCTTGGTCATATAGGTGGGAGCCGAGACCAGCCCACTTTGGGCCTGGCAAAAAATGGGACAAGTTGAGTTGATGGAGATTTTATCAACTCTGGTGGGCCATGTGAGTTAGCCCACTTTCTATTATCATCAATACTTAGTACCCGATAATATCCCGAACATGATTGTCTTTAATAACCAACAAGTGTTAGTCCAAGTGGAAGAGATTTGGGCACCTTAAACATCATGTCTTGGGTTCGATTCTTGGAGCGGTGCGCATGGAAAAACACTGTTGGGAGGGGTCCTCACTATGGTGTTTGACACTATCCCGAGATATTAGTATCTTATCGTTCAGGTGGGAAGATATTCTGGGCAACAAAAAAAAAATATTGTCTTCAATAGGAGGATACATATGCTTATAAAATTCACCAAAAAATCCAATTCCTCAAAACATGAAAGGATTAGATTTGGAAAAAAAAAATGAACAAGTCCAGTTTCATTTTCAATATAATTTTTTTTTTCTGATTTTACTAAACATATTGAAAATTAGGAGTGCCCGAAAGATGAGCGGGCTGCAAAACCTTACCCTGCCCATAGAAGCCCTAACCATTTCGGGCTGGGTAATAACGGGTTGGGCAGGGCAGGCTTCCAAGTCCAAATAGTGATACCTTGGTGAAAAATTTTTTAGTTGAAGTAAGGGTATCTTATAACAACTATAAAGAAATAATACTTGAATAAACAATAAATTCAACAAATCAATAACTTTGATTTGTCTTAAATTGATATATCTTTTAATACAACACTAAAGTGAGCTTGTTTTTGCATCTTTGCAAGACAACCAACAATGAAAACAAACTAAAAGATACTAAACCAGATTAGAAAAACATTAAAAAGATACTAAGAAGGAAGAATTACACATACCACTAAATGTATCTAGGACAAATAAAAGAGGAGAGAATAATATATATTATTATATATATTATATATCATTATAAGTATTTCTGGAAAAAAAAGAATTATAAATATATATATCACGGGCAGGGTCAAACTGGCAGGGTAGCACACCGTGCCCGCAGCCCAGCCCAGCCCATAATATGCCCATTTTTCTTTGGGCTGTTTTTTTTCGGGCTGGGCAGGGCTATTTTTTCACGGGCTCGGGCAGGCATACTGGGCTAGCGGGCTTGATGAACACCCCTATTGAAAATACATCTTTACACGTCAATCTTTTTGGGGTAGAAATACATGATAGAACTATAATATGACGTACTCCTCTGGTCCTTTTATTATAAACCCTGTATGTGCTTATGTGCTTGGGAAGCAGGTAATTATTAAGAAATGTTATAATGTAATTGTAATTTATATATTAATGTGGGGAGGTGATATAATGGTAATATAACATAACACCACGTGGTTTACTTTTATAGCGTATACTCTAGTTAGCCCTTTTAGAGAAGGTAGCACACCTCCATTTGCAATATTCCAGAAGTATCTCGGGGCAGCATACCCTGAAGGTAGTGTACACAACAAGGTACTAGAAATAAACTCATTGGGGCTGCACATCCCTTCTTCGGATGAACCCATGGCCCGTATGTATTTTACTGACTTTCGTCGGTCTGCATCACATGTGTGAGAAGCTTGTGAGAGTCACTAGTCACACAATTAGGACTTAGCCAATGAGTTCAAGTCGGTAGTTATACGGAGGATATAAGGCAAGAATTGAATGATTAATAATAGATAATAAATTATGGTTAAAGCATGCATATATGTTAATGTTTCTTTTAGCTTATATGTTTGTGATATATGTTACCTATTACGTGATAGTAATGTGTTTAATGATTATTTTAACTATTAGTCTCATTTGGCGCCTCTTAGGTGGATAGGAGTTTTTATTATTGAGACAGTACTCTCATTTTGTTATATTTACCATTTTTAAGTAAGAGCAGTCAAAGAGTCACAATGGGGAAGAAACTGGAGGCGTGAGGTAACTTTCATTGGTGATCATGCTTCGAACCTTATTATGTTTAATTATGAGTTATTTGTCACCTAGGACATCTTTATACATTTTGTATATTCTCAATATTGAAACTATTTATATGTTCTAAATTATAAATTTCTTGTCGAGAGCCTTTGCGAGCCGAGGATCCGCAATTGAATATTACTGAGGATTGCTTTGAAATAAGTTAAATTTAGTCTTGTTATATTATTTGTCACAACTATGTTAATCAGGTACATAAGAAGCTTTTTATAACCATGTTAGGGGATATAATCCTTTCCTAACATGGAGTGGGACTCTTTTATAACCATGATATGTTACGATGTTGATTGGTTGCCTTATTCTTTTATACTATGGTTATGAGATAGAGCAAGAAAATTTGGAACAATTTTTGCAACCCATTTCCTTTAATTAACATGATAATGGTGTTAACATTCCTTTAAGTTTGATGAGTTTCTAGTTAGAGGATTACATTTTCTCAATGTTTAGGACGGTTACTTTTTCTAGTAAATAGGTCTATTTCCTTTTGTATATCTATTCATAAAAAAAAGTTTTTTTCTATACATAGAGTCAAAAGAGCTAGAAATGCATGAAAATAATCTTTTAACCTCTTCGGCCAAAAAAAAAAATTAACATATGTAATAATGCAATATTATTAATTAGTTAAAAAATTAACTTTCTCATGATTCTAGAATTTGTATACATTTTTATCCATTAAATATCCAATCAAGTATTTTTTAATATTTGCAAATTTTTCCTAGTAATACATTAATAACTTTTTTAAATAATTTTAATTTTAATTTTTCTCTTAAAGTTATCAAATTATATACATATAATATAATAATATAGGCGCATACATTATAAAATTTATATCTTTCTTAATCATTTTTCATACGTTAAACTGATTTTTTTTATAAAAGAAATATTAAAACATAAATCATATTATATTAACTGACTTTTATTTTAATTTCAATTTGCAAAAATCAGTTCAGATAAAAAGTCTCTTTTATTAAAATTAATCTTCTTCCACTTATGCAATGATTGGTTGGGGTTTTTTTAGGAGTAGAAAAAGGGAAGGAGTGAAAAAGGAGAGATAAGGTTGTTTGGTTCAATAAAATTATTATTTTTTGGTGGGGGGGGAGGGAAAATTGTTGATATGGTGGGATTGGACTAATTTAATTATTGATATGCTAATAGGATAAGGTGTTTAAATATCCTAAAAATATCAATGAAGGAGCACCCAATAATAAAAGAAGTTTTTTGGCTGTTATATTTTCTGGAAGCTTTTTTGGCTCTTATATGCTCTAAAAGTTAATTTTTATAGCAAAATTATCCTAATTGTTATCTGTCTTTAAGTTTGACAGTTAAATTATGTGGTTTGACCAATATCTTTAACAGTTAAACTTAACAGAAGATAATAATTCAGGTTAAAAATGCTACTAAATAAAACTTTTAAGCTATATAAGAGCGAGAAAAAGTATTTTCAGATGTTGAGTGCTCCTTCATAAATAATTTTAGGATATTTAAGCACCTTGTCTCATATGCTAATTAAAGTTGTCAAAACAGAACTACTATCCGTCCACTAGTGCTTTGCTTATCTTCATGGATACTGTACAAGCCTACAGGCTTTTATAGCTGATTTACTTTAATGGTTTTTTTTTAATGGAAACTTAAATGTACTTTTTCTTTACATGAATAGCTCGTTTGGTTCAATTCCTTGATCCTTAGATATATTAATGCAATGCAATCTTTACTTCCATTAATGTGTTTGGTAGCTTATTAAGAAGATAAGGCAAAAAATTATTTTTGAAATTTAACCAGATAAAATAATAATGAAAGACCCATATTGCCCTTAGTAAAAAGGTAAAGAAAAGCTTAATATATCACCCACCAGCCATCTTCAACCCCTCTTCCACATCATTTTCAGCAACGCTAAGGAACTTCCCAGTAGTTGCTGGCTTCCCATTTTGATGTGTGGTCAATATATTGGGAAGACTCGTGTAATGATTTCCTTTTCTAATGCCAAAATAAGCCACATGGATCTTGTTTCCACTAAATGGTTTCTCCTCTGATACGGCTTCAAGCATTGTGAGATTAGCTGCCATGAACTCAATCTTAGAGCATAAAGAGAATTCATAGAGTAATTAGGTCGATGTGGCATATTCTGTGTAGCTTTGCGATATGAGGAGGATTATTTTAAGGGTTCATCCTCGATTTTAATGTGTCAATCTCTAATATGAATTACGATTCTAGTACAAAACCGGTGATAAACAATTTAGAATTTTTGATGCAGGTTCCGACTTTCATTCAAAAACTATTAATGCAATCTCATTAACGATTGCTTCGAATAGGTGAAAAAGTAAGACAAAAATAAGGGGGAATCCTATTAATACGGTCAATGGAGGGAAGAAGACGACGGTTGGAGAGGGAAATAGATGAAGGAGGGGGTTTGGAGAGAAAGGGATGCAAAGGATAAATATTAAGGGCAAATGACGTCTTTTTACATGAGTTATTGAGGATAATTACAGCTATGTGATGATCATTTATAGGTCCTCTTTGGATATAGATATTACCCAAAAAATGTACCATCCTTGTTACCAATACAATCTCCTTTATTAGCATTACACAAAACCAAACTTGTCATTTATACTAATACAATAAGGATTAGCATTCTATATACGCAATGGAATTAAACCAAATAGGCTCAAAGTAACACAGCTAGAAATGCTTCTGGGCACAAAAAAAAAAAAAAAGAAGCTAGAGATGGATGAAAGTAATTTTTTTTTTTGGACACTATTTTTATGCAATATTTTATTCGACAGAAATTCTCCCATAGCTTCTTTATGATATTCCGGTGTTGCCCTTTCAACTTGTAAGCCCTTCTCGTTTCTTTCTCTTCGGTGTTCAGCCGCTCTTCTTCCGCATCGGTGCCTGTTGCCTCTCCCCCAGTCGTCGTCGACGCCACCCGCCCCTGCAGACACCGGCGCCGCCGCCTCTCTTCCTCTACCCATCTTCATTGTCGTCAGGTGAATATCTCTCCTAGATCATATTGATTCTTATGTTCTTTATCCTTGTTCTTGCTCTCACATGCCTCAACCATCTGGTTTCATATTCCTGGTTTTATATCCTTTTCTTCGTTGATTCAGATTTCCCGTTTCTTCTTTGTTTCTAGTTTCTCTCACTATTAGTCGAACTTAAAATTTTCTAACTTGCAATATATACAGGATAAACCAAGAAGCGTCGAAGTTATTATATAAAGGTACATTAGAAATTGAAGTCTGACTAAACAAAACCAAAAAGCTAAAGTTTATAAATGCAATACATAAGTTGGGAATATCGATATGCACTTTAAAGAAGATTAATTTGAAAATTGAAATAGCTTTTTGGTTAAGACATCCTTGATTGAGTTCGATATAACAGTATTCATTCCATAATGAGCCAACCCCCGACATCTGCGCCATGAGGAATGCAATACAGTATATATAATGAATGGTGATTCTGCCTATGTGGCTATACAGCCTTTGGTAAAAATGACTTCCCTGTTCCTGGGGGACCATCTAAATCGATTGTTTTTGCGTTGGAATCTAGTGGCTTTCTATTTGGTCTACTTTGTTCCTTGTCTAATTTGATATTTATGCTCAATCATTTTTGAGAATGTACTGTGAAGCTGTATGGTACGTTTGAAGGTTCAAATCAAGGATACTGTTGTATTATTAGTACTATTCAGGTTCCAGTCTAATTGCTTGAGTTGCTGCATGTTTGACTTTTACAATCAACTAATCTTGAACAATTGCTTTTTCTTTGTGTTTACTATTTAGTAAGGGTGGAAACAGGCCATGCCAAGCTTTCCTCTTAATAGTCTTGGCCTGTCTTGTAACAAATCAGCTTGAGCCTGGC
This sequence comes from Neltuma alba, assembly GCF_004799145.2. NCBI lineage: Eukaryota > Viridiplantae > Streptophyta > Magnoliopsida > Fabales > Fabaceae > Neltuma > Neltuma alba. The sequence continues at coordinate 241,754 of NW_021636509.1, forward strand.
CTGTGGCCTGTTAAAGGCTTATTTTTCAGACTAAGCTTGACTTGTACAAAAGGCTGGCTTGGCCTGAAGACTGTTTAAAAGCCTGTATTTTTCAAAAAACCATAAACAAGCTAGTAGGCCTAGGCCTTCAAAGAGGAAAGCCAGGCCTGATTTGGCCTGTTTCCACCCCTACCCGTGGCCTTCCTAGTAACAATTTTTTTTTCTCCTTGTTATTGTTCAGGGCTTCTCCTTTTCTACTATTTTTGAAGCAAAAGATGGGTATATTTGAACCCTACAGAGCAATTGGATACATAACAAGCATTGTCCCTGTGTCCGTTCAAAGACTTGGTACTGAAACTTTTGTCACAGTCAGCGTTGGGAAGGCCTTTCAAATTTACAACGTAATTTCATTATTGCTCAAAGCCTTTTAAATATGTTGATGCTGATCTTTATTTTGTAATGTCTAGAGTGCTTATAATTTTTTGAATAGGTTGATGTTAATTTGGTCTGGTTGTATTGATCATATCATCATTTGTGCTATAACTTTCAATCAACTTGACTGTCAATGTGGCACTTTCTCTATGCAGTGTGCAAAGCTCAATTTGGTTCAAGTTGGTGAGGCTTATGTTTCCTTATTAATTTTTCATTCACACATATTTTATGGATCAATCCTTTTTTATTGGAATGTTCTATTTTTATGAAAGGTCCTCAGCTGCCAAAGAAGATTAGAGCTCTTGCTTCCTACAGAGAATACACTTTTGCTGCATATGGAAATGACATTGCAGTTTTCAAGCGAGCGCACCAGGTTTTCTCCATGATATGCTGCAAACACTGCCCTTCCCTAACACAGAAATAAATAGAAGAAAAATATGCTAGGTCCTTAATGTTGTTTGTTCAAAGTTACCACTGACTGGTTTACCGTTTTAAAATATATGTTATATTTTTTTATTTTTAATTTTCTTCTTCTTCATGCTAGGTTGCTCAATTTTATTATGCAAAAATTTCTTGAATTTTCATAAGCTTGAGTTTGAAAATTTGGAATAAAATATCACCAATCAAATTGATAGCAACTGGCCAAAAGAAATGCTCGAAGGAAATGGATTTAGTGTTTTTTCGGATTGAAGTTAATGCCATGCCTCTTTCAGGTAGCAACTTGGAGGAAACATAATGCTAAAGTCAATTTCTTACTTTTGTTTGGGGAGCATATCATTAGTGTTGATGCCCATGGTGATATGTACATATGGGCCTTTAAGGGGATTGATCAGAACCTTGCTCCATTTGGGCCCATGAAGTTAGATGATAAGTTTACCGTTAGTTGTATAATGCATCCAGATACTTACCTTAACAAGGTGAATATCTTTTTCCTTATGGAGAATTTTTTTTGATTAGAACTTGTTCAATTTAGATATGCAATCATCTTGTGTAATACGGAAGCATTTCAACAGGTTCTTATTGGGAGTGAACAAGGTGCGATGCAACTTTGGAACATCAGCACAAGGAAAAAAATATATGAGTTTAAGGGATGGAATTCACCTATCATGTCTTGCATATCTTCTCCTGCCCTCGATGTTGTTGCTGTTGGTTGTGCAGATGGAAGGATTCATGTTCACAACCTTCGATATGATGAAGAGTTATTTACATTTACCCACTCTACGCGGGGTTCTGCGACTGCCTTATCTTTTAGCACTGGTAAGTGCTTGAAAATTTTCTTTTTGTTATTTTAATTTGTCAATGGTAAGCATTGCATGTCACTATGGTTCTATCTTAAAAGAACTGTACAATGTGGACAGGATTTTCCCCCCTTGTTTTGATAGTTATTTTTATCAACATGGAAATCTTGATTGATTCCTCTTCTTGTGAAAAGGATTTGTAAATGAACTACAGGCAAGACAAATTTTCATTTTCACATTTTATGGTGATTTGAATTGAAGTAAAATAGATGTAGAACTAATTTGTAAAAAGGATTAAATTACAGTGAAAATGCTATATTTGTTTATCTCCTATCTTCATTCTGGTTGGTTGTAACTAGATTTAGGTCCAATTGAGAGAACACTGTAATTTAGACCTTTAACGTTACACTTGTCTACTTGCTATTCTGTTTTTTTTAGACGGGCAACCTCTTCTTGCTTCGGGAGGTTCATCTGGTGTTGTAAACATATGGAATTTGGAAAAGAAGAGGCTCCAATCTGTCATAAAAGAGGCTCATGATGGATCAATAACTTCGTTACATTTTTTTCCTAAGGAGCCAGTGCTGATGAGTTCTTCAGAAGACAACTCTATTAAAGTAAGATTATTTTTATTATCAAGACATATGGCAATCATTTTTTGCTTCTTAAACAAGATGATTTTGTATGTTTACTAAATCTCTTAACAAATATTATGTGTGGATGGCTATTATTTGTTGGGTATAACTCTAGACATTTGTTTTATTTGCTTTGGAAATAAAACAATAGATGAAAGTAAGTTTAAGTATTTGCAACCTTATGCTAATCACTACAAATCTGTTTTACTTTGCTCAATGACTTGGTCGACTTCTTTGAACTGTATAATTTTGATGCCAATTATATAGCTGCAGCATCAACATTAGACTTTATGTTGGGTGGGTTATATGTAGTCTGTTGCAGTTAACTGGTTTTTATGCCGTCAAAGCATGTAACTTTGTGACCATAACATTTTTCTTGTGGATTTAAATTTTACTTGTTGAATTTAATGTTATTTCTAACAAGTTTTCTGTTCTAAATAAATAAAGTAGAATTATTTTATTAAAGAAAGACTTGCTTTTATGAAGGCATTTTTCTTAAGAGGAAGGAAAAAAGTATACAAGAGGATGTAGCATCCTCCTTATAAAAAGTGCTAGAATTCAAACTTCAACAAGGGGGGAAAGATTGAAACTGAATCATGTGGCAAAGTTGTTGAATATCTCTGCATACCAATGATTGATGGTGCTGCTCTCTTCTATTAGGGACTAAGATAAAAAGGGCATGCTGACCGTACTTGATTGATGAGTCAGCCCTCTGCACTATGGATTCCCCCCCCCCCCATAGAATTGAAAGTTTCTGAATTGTAATTCTCTGTATATTCACCTAGGATCTGATTACATAAGGGAAGTAGGAATCAACCCAATTAATGCACGTCTGATTCTATGCCTCCTAATCAGTACAAATTTGATTCTATTCCTCCTAAAAACATGGAACACTAATAATGACCAGATTTTCCTCTAATCTGACCATTGCTATTTATTACAAAATATTCTTTGTAATAAATTTAGGAAATTAGGTTAAGCATTTGGTTTTGGGCCTTTAGGCAGCAGGCCCACTTTCCCACACTTCCCTTAAAACTGGCAAATAGATGTTAATCATTCCTAGCTTGCTTCTGAAACCTTCAAATTTTTCTTGAGTTGAAGACTTTGTAATCACGTCTGCAATCTGATTTCTTGGGGGAATGTAAGCTAGATCAATTACCTTACTGTCTATCCTTTCTTTAATGAAGTGGCAATCAATTTCCACATGTTTTGTGCAATCATGATGCACTGGATTATTAGCAATCTTGATTGCTGACACATTATTGCACCAAACTCTCATTGGAGCGTTAACCTCAATTTCAAGCTCCTTTAAGAGTCTCACAAGCCTTTCCCCCCCACAAATACGTAGGGCCAAGGCCCTATATTCTGATTTGGCTGAGCTCCTTGATGCCACTGGTTGTTTCTTACTCCTCCAAGTGACTAAAATTTCCCCACACATAAGAGCAATAACCAGTAGTAGATCATCTATCTCTTTTTGATCTTGCCCAGTCAGTATCAATGAATAGTTCAATTTCTTTAGATGTACCCTTTGCAAAGAACAACCTTTGTCCCGGGGTCTTCTTCGGGTACCTCAGTATTCTGTAGACTGATCATGTGTTCCTTTTGAGGAATATTTGAGAATTGGCTCACCATGCTCACTGGATACCATATGTCAAGCTTTGTGTGGGATAGGCAAATAAGTTTCTGCACTAGCCTTTGATATTGCTCCTTGTTTACTACCTTACCATATGGCTTGATTGTTCGCTTTTGGTTCAGCTCCATTGGAGTGTTAGCAGGTTGACAGCCCTATTTCTTTTAGCAGGTCAAGTATATACTTATGTTGTGATGCACTTATCCCTTTATGAGTTCCCGCCACCTCCATGCGTAGAAAATACCTTAATGGGCCAAGATCTTTGATCTCAAATTCTGTTGCTAAGTCTCCTTTTAGCTTTGTGATTTCTTTTTCATCCTTTCCTATCAAAAGTATATCATCAACATGAGCAATAAGCATAGTTATTTTTTCATCATGGTGTTTAACAAATAGGGTATCATCGGCTTGGCATTGTTTATAGCCTAACCCTTTGATGGCTCGAGAGGACCTCTCAAACCAAGCCCTTGGAGACTGTTTCAGCCCATACAAAGATTTGTGTAGCCCAAACACTTTCCCAAAATTATTTGAGTTTCTTTTCCCAAAGGAATCTGTTATGAAAGTAAAGAAATATGAGAGAGAAAGAGGAAAGAGAAAGGAAAAAGAGCAATAGAAACAGAGAAGAGTAGAGGATCAAGAGAAACTGAATAATTTCTAATCACATTGCAAAAACTAAGTTACAAAGAATAGCAAATACTTATTAATAAGCAAAAGCCCTAATAGATATAAATCTAAGTAAATATCCTAATATTATCTAAATGTTATCTGGATATCCTAATCTATCCAAATCCTACTAATATAATTAAATGCTATCTAAATCCTAATAATATTTATTTAAACCCTATTTATATCATATTTAAGTATTTTCTTATTTATAATTGTAATTACATAACAGAATCTTGATGTAAACTTCTTCTAAGTCCCCATTAAGAAAAGTATTTTTAACATCAAGTTGGTGTAAACACCAATCTAAATTTGCAACAAGAGATAAGAAAACATTTATAGTATTAAGTTGAGCTACAAGGGCAAAAGTCTCTTGATAATCTATCGCATAAGTTTGAATAAACCCTCTAGCAACCAAACATGCCTTATAAACATCCATCAGGATTATATTTAACTGTGAATACCCATTTATTACTCACCATTGATTTACCTTTAGGAAGATTTGTAATTTTCCTGGTTCCATTCTTTTGTAAAGCTCTCAATTCTTCTCCAATGGCTTGTTTCCGATGTAGGTCTATAACAGCCTCATTGAAAGTTTTAGGACTTTTCACACTTTCTACATTTGCTGCAAAAGTTTTTAGGTGGGGCGAGAGCTTACCGTATGAGATATACTTACTGATGCGATGTTGAGTACAGCTTTTCCCCCCCTCTTTTCTTAGGGCAATAGGCCAATAATGTTCTGTTGCTGCATAGATGTACAGTCACGTTGCTGCATAGATGTACAGTCACGTTGCTGTTTTGTGGTGTTAATAGGTTGGTTTTCCATAGTTTCAACCATAGCTGGTCATAGAGAGTTTAGAGGCTCAAAAGGATTTGTATCTTGGTATACAGATCTGTTTGGGGTAGTTTCGATGTTGGTTGGTGTATGGTCAGATCTGTTTTGGGAGTTGTGTGTTGGTTCTGCACAGGAGGAAGGCATAATGTATATATCCAACTATTTGCCGGTCTGTTTAAGAACCTTTCTGGTACTCACAAATTATCCAGTCACTTTCCTTGTTCTCCCCCTGAATGGATGATTTGGGATATAATATGGTTGAGATTCAACAAACTTGACATTCATTCATTGTAATGTAAACCTTGTTGGTAACAGGAGAGTAGCATTTGTAACCTTTATGATTTGAGGAATGACCAAGAAAAATACATTTAATAGCTCTAGGGTCCAGTTTCCCCCTGTGTTCATTATAAATAAAAGCAGTACACCCAAAAACCCTCTTTGGAAGAGAAGTTACAGTGCTTTTGAAGGTATTCGATTTATCAAATAAGCAGTGGTAAGTATAGCGCCCCTCCCCAAAAAAAATTATTTTTTTTTATTAGGAACATTGCCTCTTATCATAAGGGCTCTAACAACTTCTAAAGATATTTGTTTTTTCTTTTACAGACTCCATTATGTTAGGGAGAATAGATACAAGAGGTTTGGTGATGAATGCCATTTGTGGTTAAAAATTTTTTAAAAGATGAATTTAAATATTCTTTGCCATAATATTTTGATTGAAGTCTGGAATTGATTTTTGATAAAAGCATAAAAATTTTAAAAAACAAAAAACACTTCTGACTTATTTTTTATTAGAAAAACCCAAGTCAATCTTGTATGATCATCTATTAAAGTTAAAAACGGCCCCAAACATCACTATGAACAAGGGAAAAATGGTGAGAGGGGGTATAGGGTTGTGGGAGATAAGAGTGTCCAATTTGTTTTGCAAAATGGCATGTATCACAAAAAATCAGCGACAGATTTATTATCGATAGAAGGAAATAAAACTTGTATATAACTAGGAGTAGGGTGGCCTAACCTAGAGTGCCACAACATTATTTCATTGATTGTCATAGTAGATGCAACATAACAAGAAATAGAAACTTTTGGTGAAAATCCTTAGATATAATAAAGTCCATTCCAGACTTTAGCAGCACCAATCACCTTCCTCAATACCCAAGTCTTGAAAAACACAACTAATATTATCAAAAGTAACAAAGCAATGCAACTGATCAATAACTCATTTTACTGACAGCAGGCTGCACTTGATTTTAGGGACATATAGGACATTTTGCAGCATAATATTTTCAGAGATAATAACATTTCTAGAACCTAGAACCCTGGAAAACTGCCCATTAGCAACCTCTACATTATTATGTTCAGAAAAAGGACCGAAATCAGAAAAGACCTCTTTAAATTTAGTGATATGATCAGTGGCACCGGAGTCAAGAATCCATAAATTCTTAGATGGAGTCACACTACTAAGAGCATAAATTAGGGTAGTACTTGCATGGGCTAGAGTAACAGAGAGTGTAGGGGTCTCACTTATAAAGGTAGTAGAGTGCTTGTCCAACAACTTTTGCGAACATAGTAGCTCATCATGGCTTAAGAGACCACTATTAGCAGAAGAGGAACCTACCATTAAGCCCTTGCATTCTATTTTGCCCTTTTTGCTTGCTATTTGGAGGTTTCCCATGAAGCTTCTAACATACTTCTCATGTGTATGTCAGCTCTTGTGATAATGGTCACACCATTTGCTAGACTTCTTGTTTTTAGTGTCCCCTTGGGGGCCACTTATAGCAAGAGCAGATGAATCGTTAGAATTTGTGGAAGAAAGAGAGGAGGAATTGGTCAATACCTTCTTGCTTCCTTCAAACTTGACAGCATTGAAAGCTTCTATAAATGAGGGAAGAGGCTTAAGACTCATGATTCGTCCTCTCACATCTTCAAAGGGATCATCTATTCCATGTAGAAACTTGTAACACCATTCCCATCCACCAACTTTTTGTAATGCATGGCATTTGTGGGACTGGACCATTCATGGACCTCATAAAGGTCTGTTTGCTGCCAAAGTTTTATTAATGCTGTGTAATATTGAGTTACAAATTGTTCACCTTTAATCAGATCATGAAGCAAGCATTTGACTTGAAATAGAGCGGTTTTCTGTTTTAGAATAAGCTGCAGAATCCCAAATTTCTTTGGTTGTTGTAGCAAGGGGAGAGTTTTCACCAATCTCAACTGTGATGGAGTTGACGAGCCATGCCATTACGAGATTATTTTCTCCACACCACGTAGGAAACTGTGGATCAGTAGAAGCATGTGATGGGGGCGATCCTGTGAGATATTTCTCCTTGGTGCGACCACGAACAAACATGAGAACATGGCGAGACCATTTAAAGTAATTGTTCCCATTTAGATGATGGGTAACATGCATTTGAGAGAAGGTATCCGACAGCAAACCTAGTGGTAGCGTACTCCTAACTGTTCTGCCACCTTGTGAAGTTGAACCTTGCCTTGAAGGAGGAATATTACTTGCATCGGCAGTAAAACCGTGTGGCTGCTGCAGTGCAGCCTTGAAAGACATTGAGAGTGCTTTTCTTTCTCATAGCTCGGATACCATGAAAGTTTCTGAATAATAATTCTTTGTATATTCATTGAGGATTTGATTACATAACATATAAGGGAAATAGGAATCAACCCAATTAATGCTAATCTGATCCTATGTCCTCCTAATTAATATAGATTTGATTTTATTCCTTCTAAAAACATGGAACACTAATAATAATCAGATTTTCCTCTAATCTGACCGTTGCTATTTATTACAAAATATTCTCTGTAATAAAACTTAGGAAATTAGGTTGAGCATTTGGTTTTGGGGCTTTAGGCAGTAGCCCACTTTCCCACAAGAATGAATAGAGGGAAGGCTGTAGTTGAGTAACAGGGGATTCCCCTAATCCCACCCAGGATACCCCTAGCATAACCTGTGTAACTGCTCTAGTGTTTCAGCCGAGGGTAGGTTTCATCATTTGATCATGTCTTTAATAGTTTAATGATCTAATGACAAGATTAGATGCAATCATGTGATTGACCTTGTAAAGAAGTGTTGATGGAATCTTTCCCTTTTCTGTGCTAACTTAGAATTTCTGCCTTAATTTTCTTTTATGTGCCTTTAATCTCTTTCCTTTTTTTTTTATTTTATTTATTGTAACATCTTCTATTGACCTGTCTGTATTCAGAAAAGGATGATGTAGCATCTAGTACCATGTGTATTTTTTAATATTATTATTAGAATAATAATAATCAAAGTATTACATATTCCTATATATGTATGACTTTTTTGTTTTGTTTTTCCTTTTCCTTTAGATGTGGATTTTTGACACAAGTGATGGCGATCCTCGCCTTCTGCGTTTTCGCTCTGGGCATAGTGCTCCGCCACTCTGCATAAAGTAATAATCATTTCTTTGTGTTAATTTTAGTTTTGGACGCATTTATCATTGTTTAGGCATCTGTAAGTTAAAAGCAGTTTGTTCTTCAAAAGCTGGAGAGAGTATTAAAGATTTCACCATTTCATCTCATCCATATGCTTTTTCCCTTCACATAGATGTTTATTAATTATTATAATTTTTAATATAATTATTGTAATTATTATAATTCTCCTTGTTTTGATTGTTATGTTTCTAGAAAACTATTATAAGGAACTAAACTAGACGTAATAAGACTGCAGCAGAGTTGCATATTTCCTATGTTAAACAACACAAGACTTCCTATAAGAATTGGTATTTCTTACAAGACAAGACTGTGGCAGTGTGAACTCAGCAGGCTAGCAAGTGAGCCTCACAATAGAATTGAAACATAAATTCTACTCGTCAAAATCAATGTTTCAAACATCAAGCAGTTTATAAAAACTGTCATCATTATTCTTTGGCACTTTTACTGATTCTGAGTTGTCATCATGTCCAAATTTCTGATGGTGAATTTGGTTACCTAAAAGACCTTTATCATTTTTTAATGATTTGTGTCATGTTCACCAGTATTTTAAGGATCTTTCAAATTTCTCTTATTTGAGTTGAACCCATTGGTTATCAAGTTTTTACATCTGCTTTTGTGTGTGGTATGCCATCACTCAAATCACACTTAATGTAAATCATATACGGCAGGTTTTATGCCAATGGGAGACATATTCTCTCTGCTGGTCAGGATCGTGCCTTTCGTCTTTTCTCTATAGTTCAGGTTTGTTAGCTTTCAGAAATTGACATGATTTTTTGTTTTCTTTTGCTTGCTCTTGGTCAGTGAAGTTTGCTTAAGTTATGAACTGACTGTTGCATATTTCTGTGTTCCTTATTCTTGGTCTTCTCTAGAATATTTTGTGAAGGTGACCATGGATATCCAATAAATATATTCCATAGTGCATATTATATTTGTGTTTTGATATTCTCATGGTTAAGTTGTCATTTTTATATTGATGTGACAGCACAATTTATTTGTGACTCTGGATTAAATGCATCAAACCTGTATTGTCAATACTGAAGCTTAGGGGTGTCCATGAGACAGCTCGGTTCTGTCCTGGGGATTTCCATCTATTGTCCCGTTCCGCCCTAGAAGTGTCTCCGTCTCGATCAGGATGATTGGGATGAGATAGGGACGCCCCACCCAATTTTTTTTTTTAAGTGAAGAAGTCGGAAAAAAATCTAATGAAACTTTGCTCTCCAATTTAGCAATCACTCATATTCATCCTTAATCTTTACACAATAAAATCTCAAAATAACAATTTTTTGATCAAAGGAGAGCGTAATATTCTCATTTCATCACATTATTTTCTGCACGTCATTGCAAAATATCTGCCATTTTGAATAAAACAATTTCCTGTGAATCAAGAAGCTGACATGGGACGAAGTTGGAAAACTCATTGTGACATGGATATAATTGTCAAATACAGTGTTACAGCTTTAACTAGTATCTTCAATTTTTGTATTTTTGATTACTATATGGTAGAACCCGAATGGCTAGATGATTAAGTGAATAAAAAAAAAAGCTGAAATATAATCTAGTAGAGGGTTGAGGCAAGAATCTCACTCTCAACTCACTAATAGCCGGGATAAAATCTACTAAAATTTACTTAAGCAAGGATCTCACTTAACTAGATTTAGTAGCCAGAAGGAGAATCTCCAAATTACTGAACAAATATTTATTTCTCTCATATGTTAGCTTATAGGATGGCTAACATATTTATAATGCAGAAATTACAATTGAATAAATATAAGAATTAAGTAAATATCCCTAATATCTTGGAACTAACAGAAAGAGACGTTGGTGGACCTCTAACAACCTAAAGTCCCCTTATTCAATTAATAAATCATTAATAAAATCAATAAAACCTAAAAGACTCATTCAACTCCTAAAAAGATGCAAACAGACTCAACCACTACTCCAGTCTCCCTATTTCTTCTCTGGTGCGTTAATGTGCTGACTTGGAGTCCTATCACTATATGAAACTTAAAAAGAAGAATCTTTTTTTAAATAGTCAACTAAAACTGTTTGATAATATCTGTATATAAATAGTTGGGCGCACCTGATGTCTTTTGGTGTGAATATTTATCCGAAGTTTACACTACTGTGATTTTTAATTAAAATGCTGATGGATATATATACCCGCACATGTATAACATGACAAAAATTAAAATTTAAAAATCAGACAAGGTCATCCCGTATCTGTCCTGGGACCGGGACAACCCGCATTATGCTTGACTTAGTGGGTTAGAGGTTTTATATCTGTGTCGTTGTAACAGATTGGATACTTCCGTAGGATTTTTGACTTTGAGCATATTGTCGGTGCTTGGTCCTTGCTATGCAAATAGAGCTTTGATCATGAATTTCCTCAACGAGCTTACCTTTTTTATCTTTCAATCACTTTATTTGTTTTAAACTCTCCGCAACAATTGGGGTTGTATCAAGTCAATTGTTCATATAGGCTATTGGTAAATAAATGAAATACGTATTTGTGGATGTGGAAAATTATGAGGTCTTCCTACAACAGTGGAAACAAATTATTCTAGTGATGGGTAGAATGGAAGAACTCCATTTAGTTAACTTTATTAGTAACTTCTATCCTATTGTATATCAAATTTATGAATTCTATTGATGCAAATTCAAACACCTCAATTTGCAATTTCAGATGAGAAAGATTTCCCCATTTGTGGTAAATGCATACCGTAAAGGAGGAAAAATCCTATATCAAAAGTAAACACATATTCTTGCTGAAGCTACGAAGCTAATCTTCATATTGAAATATTGTTAACTGTGTAGTTACATTTCTTCATTAAAGACCAACGATTGTCTGTCACGTGTAGATCTAAAGAGCCCTTCCAAACCTCTGCTTCACCCTTAGCACTGTGGGAAAATATTATCATTAACGGATGCTAAGTTTATGACAATTTTTTGTTTTTATTTCAAATTTCCTTTATCCTCAATTGTTGTTTATAGGATCAACAAAGCAGGGAGCTCTCTCAACGGCATGTATCTAAACGTGCTAAGAAACTGAAGATGAAGGTATGTTTCGTTCTTCATTCTCAATTTTTTATTTCTTGTGAGATCTGCTATACATTTCTTCTTTTCTTTTTCTTTTTCAAATCTTGATAGTTTCCCTTCTGAACCTTTGGCTTTCATTGTAGAGGCATGTGAAGTATTTGTAATTAAAATGTAATGCCTGTTTTACTGCAGATAACCTCCTTTACTGTTTTTCCTAGTCCCCTCCCCTCCCCGCTTCCTAACGTATAAATTGTGATTTTATTTGGTTTGTTTGCTATTAAAAGCAATCAAATTGCTAATCATCCTTTGACTTAAATAACCTCAATTTTGATTGTGAGAATGCCATGAATTTGTGCTTTTGCATAGATTTTGATTTATTTTTTAAAGGGATTATTATTGATGAAGGTAATTTAAGACTTCTTGAATGGTTTAAATGTTCCAGGTTTGATGACCTCTTTTTTGTTTGTTGGCATTTGTTCATTGTACTTGCATGTTGATTCTATGTTTGGATGTTTCTCACTAAATTTTGATTTCCCTAGGCATTTATAGTAAATTGTAACCTATACTAAAATCAATAGTTAACGCTCCCCAATTTGGGGTATGCAAGTCATGTGTGCTAAAGTTCTCACAAATATAGAAAATGCAGGGCCTCTGATTGCTTTCATGAGAACATTAGTCAGCTGATGATTGCAGTTTATGTGGCTAGTGGTAAAAGCAGTCATTGCCCCTAGTAGCACTGCTTAAACCTCTAGTAGAACATACCCTATTAATCTATTGCCATTTTAGCCTCATGGTTATAAAGGTTGGGATAAATCTCAACCACTGGTTTTAGTCCTCTCTAAATCACTTTCCTTCCCAGATTTTCTGCCATAGATCTTGGGAAATGATGTCCTAATCATTTGGGAATCACCGGCTCCGTCAGATATTTACAATAAAGAGAAGATATCCCACAAATACAACTTTAGATAACTGACTCCCTCCATCTTCCTGAGTGTTACTGGACCATGGGCCTCCCTTATGTTCCATATGGCCCATGTCCCATGTCGCCATTTGGTGGCTGGTTCCTATCTTTTGGCCTTCTTCTCTAGTATACTCAGCCCATTGGAGGATTGAGCTCTTTAGTCCATCAAACTGCAAGCCCCTTTCTATAGATGTTAAGGAGGGTCCATTAAAGGAGCTTTAAGCTGAACACCAGAAGCCATAAAGATGATTTCTACCGGAGTCCCTAAAGCTAATCGGTGTAGATCATTTCAATTTCACTAGAAGTATCTAATAAAACACATAAAACACGTTTCTGCAATTATAATTTACTACTGAATTAATTCCATCTACTTTGATGTCCGAATCACTATCTTTTGCTATTTTACATACTCGATTTCAAGATGGCTACTTATCTCCCTTTTCCATAAACATTTTCCACAGGAGGAAGATATAAAATTGAAGCCTGTGATTGCATTCGATTGTGGTAAGATTTTTCATGAAGTTTTTCTTAATGCTGGTTGCTTCCTTGTGCTTGAAATTAGTGATTTTGGTGCTATGTTAGGGATATCATAGTTCATTCATGAAATATCTCTGACGACTGAAGTTCCATGATAGACAATACTTTGAGCAAAGAATGAATGGTGTGAGTATATAGGATTATATGAGTATCGAATGGTGGCTGATTCATGGCGTGACTTCAAGTTACTTAGATTGTGTTTTAGGCTGTTGTCACATTTTGAGAATTTAGACTAGTTTTTTTATTATTCAACGTTGAAGAACCACTAGAGCAACTCATTGATTTTTCACAATAAGATTTGTCTTCAATGATTATTTTATCTAGTCAGAAGTCAGAAAATGCATAAACAGATAATGCAGCGTTGTTCTGGTTTTCTGCTTCTCTTGACTAGGTAGTTGTGTGATTCTATTCTCTAGTATTCTTCCTCTTTCCTTGCTAAGAAAATTTCTTCTTACACTTGAAAACAAGGAAATAAAAGAAAACTAAGAATTTCTGCAATAAATTACTAAGCCACTTTTGGTAAGAAAAATAGGAAATAGTAGTTCAAGTGTGATAGAGACCAAGATAAAACAGTAGACAAACAATACTGAAATTGATATTAATCACACAAAAGACTGGGTTCAATACAATATATAACTGGCACAGGTCACACATGAAACAACAAAGGTCACTCAACTCACTAACACACTAAAATACACACTCAAATATAGAGAAAATGATGAAGAAAGACTCTCTTCCTCGACCCCTAACCTGGCATTCGAGAGGCCAGCACTCTCCTCACCAAACTCAGTCCACAAAATAAGTCCCCCTTCTCTCAGATACATCCACGGCTAATATAAGCCCCAAAAGTGAGTCACACAATCCCCAATACAACCTTTTCCTAAGTCAGGCCTATAGCCACCCTAAAGTAACTGATATGCTCAATATTCTTTCTCCAAAACAGAAAGAAGCTTGAGGCCAAGGCCCTACACAGCAGAAAGTAATTTTCCTTTTTCATGATTTTGCGAGTTCTACTTTTATACGGTTGACAAATAAAAGCAATTCTATCAAAGTGCAAAATTGAAAACTCTACTACAAAGCTCTAACAATTTGGAAAAGGGTTGTGACAGTGTGCCAAGATACTTATTTTGGATAGTCTTGGGAAAAAAAAGGCGTGCGTGTTACATATGTTAAAGTTATACAAACAACTAGTGTTGGAACACTTGGAGGCGAGACAAAGGGCTTTCTATTATGTAATTGTAATTCGTGTTATATAAGCAAGGGTAGATAGCACAATTGACGTAGGTTAGAGTAGCCGTTGGATAATAACTTGATTACATTTGTTTCTGTTAGTTCTGTTAGGTAATTTCCTTCTATAAAAGGATACTCGTGTATCAAATTGAGATGTACTACTGACTATTGAATGAATTCAAGGATTATCCGGCAACCCCCTCTGTTCTTGTTCCTCTCTTCCTTTTCCTCTCTCTATCACTCTTTCCCTTCTTTCTCCCTTTTCCTACGCCTCTCATTCCAAGAACGTACCAAGTGGCATCAAAGCCACAGGTTCTCGGCCTATCCCTACAAACTCTGATTCTGTGTGCTTGGGACACGATCAAAGACCAACAACAAAGTCGTGGATGAACGACTCCAAGCGGTCGAACAATAATTAACCGCAGTGGTGGCACTTCAAGAATCGGTTTTTCACATGTCAACACAACTTCAGGCAATTGCACGAAATTTAGAGGAGGTCACCATGACACTCCATGGCCTCGAACAGCCATGACTTATAAGCAAACCAAATGGGGGTGGAAATGGACAATAGCATGCGCCCCAGTTCACCAAGATGGAGTTCCCAAAGTTTTCGTGGACAGACGTGGTGGCATGGGTTCTTAAGTGTGAGCAGTTTTTTGAATTAGATAAAATGGCAAATGACTTGAAGGTTAAAATTGCTAGCCTGCATCAGGATGATCATGCCTTCTAGTGGCATATAGCGTGTGAAGAGAATATGTCGCGCTCCTTAAGGATTGCTTTGGGCCGGCCTACGAGTACCCAATTGGCCATCTTCTGCAACTGTGCCACTAGGGAACTCTCGCCGACTTCAACGAAGAATTTGATTGAGTCTCGGTTAAGGTGGGATTCGACCAAGCTCAATTGGTCGACGCTTATCTGAACTTGATCAAGGAAGAACTTGCCGGCCTAGTTCGTATGTTCAAGCCCAAATCCATGAGAGAAGCCAAGTGTCTTGCAAGAATGTAAGAACTCACTAACGAGTGTTTTGGCGAGAAGAAACTGTGGGAAAATGGACCCAAGCTTGCAACACCTGTGAATTGGGTGGCACCAAGACCGCGTAACACGTCTTCTTGGACTAATGAAGGACATGCAATTAGTGGGTCCTATTAGAAAGGAAAATTCAACTTTGTCATGACTAAATCTCATTCCTTTGCTATCAAGAATCCTCTTAAGGTGTCCAAACCATTGATAACGGAGGAAGAGGCTGAGTACCGACAGAAAAATCTATGCTTTTATTGCCATGACAAGTTTTCTAAGGACCATAGATGTTCCCAACAAAAAAAGATGCTCCTGCCCTTCATTGAATATGGCGAAGAAGCAGAATTAGAGGATGACCCAAGGCTGGGTCTAGCAAAAGATGAAGACGAAATCACTCCAACCATTTTTCCTTACATGCTATTAGCGGAGTGGATGATGCGGACTCTATAAGATTACAAGGCTACATGGGAAAATGTCCAATTCAGATTCTAATAGATGGGAGTAAACATGACTTTCTTGATTTGATTCTAGCTCAAAAATTGGGTTGGAAAACTGATTATGCACATGATTTTTGTTTACAAGTTGCAGGAGGCAAAATGTTGAAGGTTCATGGGCTCTGAAGGGAGTTTAAGTGGAGAATGCAAGGACTAGACTTCACCTTCGATTTTAGGATATTGGATTTACATACTTACAATATGGTGTTGGGTGTGATCAGATATGATGAAAGAATGATCATGTATTTCTGGAAAAAATGATCAGATATGCAAGGTACAAGCAAATCCCCCCAATCCCTTGCAGATTATTCAATCTAAGAAGGCAGAACTGAATTTTCTTCAGCACAACCAAAATTTTTTCGTGCATTTAGTTTAGGCCAATAATAGGGAGTTAGAGTGTTTTGTAGTTTTTAGTATTGATGAAAATGCTGCCACGTTAATTCAAAATACTCTAGGTGATTTTCAGGATCTGTTCAAGGAACCTAAGGAGCTTCCACCCCTTTGAGAAGGTCACAACCACCCTATTATACTACAAGAAGGCACGGATCCTATCAGTATTAAGCTATATAGATACCCAGCTGCACAAAAAGATGTTATAGAGAAACTTGTCATTGAGCTACTGCAAATAGGGGGCTGACAAGAAAGTTCTTCCCCCTTCTCAGCACCAATCATCCTAGTAAAGAAAAAAGATGGGTTGTGGCGTATATGCATCGACTACCGAGCCTTGAACAAAAAGATTGTGAAGAACTGATATCCAATTCCACTTGTGGAGGACTTACTTGATGAGCTAAGTGCAGCTTGTTGGTTTCCCAAGCTCAATCTAAGAGTTGGCTACCATCAAATTAGCATGGAGCCCAATAATGTTTACAAGACAGCTTTCAAAACTTACTCCAGACATTATGAGTAGCTGGTCATGCCTTTTGGCTTAACCAATGCTCCAGCCACATTTTAGGAAGCTATCAATGCCATTTTTAGACCCTATCTTCGTAAATTTGTATTTGTTTTCTTTGATGACATACTGATTTATAGTGCTACTTTTGCAGAACATCAATCTCATGTCAGGATGGTGCTGCAAATCTTAAGAGATAACACCTATTATGCGAAGAGGGAGAAGTGTATCTTTGTAGCAACTTCTATGGAATATTTGGGACACATTATTGGCAATGGAGTGGTCTCCACCGATCCAGAAAAAATTCAGGCAGTAAAAGATTGGTTTGAACCTGCCAATATGAAGCAATTAGGAGGATTCCTACGGTTGGCGGGCTATTATAGATGGTTCATAAAAAACTATGGCACTATTGCCAGACCTCTCACTAATTTGTTAAAGAAGAATGGGTTTTTGTGGTCACCAGAGGCTAGTAAGGCTTTCTAACAATTTAAGGATGCTCTTACTTTAGCTCTGGTACTTACCTTCCCTAATTTTTCCAAGGACTTTGTTGTGGAAGCAGATGCATGTGGATCAGGCATTGGAGCAGTGCTTATGTAGCAAGGACAGCTTCTTGCATTTTTCAGCAAAGGTCTGTTCCCAAAACATCAAAAGCTCTCGGTCTATG
Organism: Neltuma alba; assembly: GCF_004799145.2. Classification (NCBI taxonomy): domain Eukaryota; kingdom Viridiplantae; phylum Streptophyta; class Magnoliopsida; order Fabales; family Fabaceae; genus Neltuma; species Neltuma alba. The sequence continues at coordinate 259,453 of NW_021636509.1, forward strand.
AGAAGGAATTAATGGTGGGAGTAATGGCTGTCCAATAATAACATTAGTACTTTGGAAGAAGGAAATTTATCATTAAGACTGACCAGCAAAGTCTAAAATACTTGCTGGGTCAGCAACTCAACACTTCTTTTCAACGATTTTGGGTGGCCAAACTTGCTGGTTTTGATTATGAAATTCACTACAAAAAAAGGAATGATAACATAGCAGTGGATGCTCTTTCTAGAATGCGACGACAACAACTATTGCAAATGGCATTTGATACTTCTTCCCCTGAACTTTTGGATAAAATTAAAGCTAGTTGGGATCAAGATGATGTTGTTTCTGCCATTAACCAAAGGGTTCAGCGGCAAGATGGCCAATGGAGCCATTTTTCTTGGGATGGTGACTAATTAATGAGGAAAAGCAAGTTGGTTGTAGGGGTTGATCAGGCCTTGAGACAGCAGATTTTGGAATGGATGCACACTAGTCCCTAGGGAGGGCATTCTGGTATCCAAGCTACATACGAGCATGTTAAAAGTCTATTTTGGTGGAAGAAAATGATCCATGACATTGCAGATTTTATTAAACATTGTGACACGTGTGCCTAGTGTAAGTATGAGACCACTGCTTCCCTCGGATTACTACAACCACTGCCTATTCCTAGTAGGATTTGGGAAAGTATTGCAATGGACTTCATTGATGGGCTCCCTAAATCTCATGGAAGGGATGCTATTTGGGTCATTATTAATAGAATGAGTAAATATGCTCATTTTATCCCTCTCTCACATCCATATTCAGCATCTACATTGGCTCAATTATTCTTGGATCATGTGTTTAAATTACATGGAGCTCCATCAGAGATTATTAGTGATCGGGACCCTATTTTTGTGAGTAATTTTTGAAAGGAATTTGTAAGAGTGAGGGGAGTAGATCAGAAATTATCTTCCTCACACCATCCTCGGATGGACAATCAGAAATCCTTAGTCGGTGTTTGGAGACTTATTTAAGGTGCATGACTTGGGAGAAACCTAAGGAATGGAGTAGATGGTTTTCCCAAGCTGAATGGTGGTGCAACACCAATTTTCACTCATTTACGAGGGCCTCTCCTTATGAGCTACTGTATGGTTAAAAACCCCTTGTTCACTCCTACTTACCCCATAATTCTGTTCTGGAAGCTGTTGACAGAAGTTTTTCAGCAAGGGAAGAGATGTTAGCCATCCTCAAGCATCATTTACATCGGGTTGCAAACATGATGAAGAAGAAATCTGATTCTCACAAGGTTGATAGAGAATTTGTTGTGGGGCAGTGGGTTTTCTTAAAATTACAACCTTAATAGGAGATTTTTGTAGCCTCAAGAAGCTCCCAAAAGTTAGCTCCTAGGTATCTTGGGCCTTACAAGTATTGGGAGGGTTGCCTACAAGTTAAATCTTCCTCCTAAAACCAGAATCCATTTTGTTTTTCACATCTCCATGCTTAAATTATGCCCTGACCCGTCAGTTAAGCCTAGACATCCATCGGTTGATTTTCCTAAGCTACCTATAGTTCAAGAACCTGAGCAAATCTTAAACAAAGGGTGGGCATAAGGAAGCAGCGAATAATCACTGAGGTTTTGGTGCAGTGGAAAGGGAAACCTGATGAAGAAGCTTCTTGGATGCCTCCATTTCAATTTCAACAGCAATTTCCTAACTTTGTAATTCCAAATCCTTGAGAGCAAGGATCTTTTGAAGGGGAGGGCATTGTTATGTAATTGTAATTCGTGTTATATAAATAAGGGTAGATAGGACAATTGACAAAGGTTAGAGTAGCCGTTGGATAATAACTTGTTGATTACATTTGTTTTCGTTAGTTCTGTTAGTTAGTTAATTTCCTTCTATAAAAGGATACTCCCATAATCAAAATGAGATGTACTACTGACAATTGAATGAATTCAAGGATTATCCAACAACTCCTTCTGTTCTTGTTCCTCTCTTCCTTTTCCTCTCTCTATCACTCTTTCCCTTCTTTCTCCCTTTTCCTACACCTCTAATTCCAAGAACTTACCGCTTTCCTATAGTGATTGGCCTACATCGGGGATTATCTCTGAGCCCTAGTTTGTTTAACCTAGTTGTAGACATTCTAACTGAGCTTATCAAAGAAGAAATGCCTAAGTCCTTGCTTTTTGTTGATCATATAGTTCTTTTGGCTGAGTCAAAAGAAGAGAAACTCTAAACTTGAATTATGGAGGAGGTTCCTGGAGTCTTAAGGTTTTTGCTTAAGTAGCAATTTTGATAAGATACAAGTTAAAAGTGATTTGGAGGTTAAATTGGTGGATCAAATCATTTCACAAGTGGCAAAATTTAGATATCTAGGATCAAGTAATCAAAAAGATGATGGAAATGATGGAAATTTTAATTATAGAATTGAAGTTGGGTGGTTTAAATGGAGAAAAGCTACCAGAGTAAAAGGGAGGATTTATCTCGCTACTATGAGACTAGCAATGATATATGGAAGTGAATGTTGGGCTTTAAAGGGACAGCATGAGCCTTAAATGGGTGTAGCCGAGATGAGGATTTTGAGATGCATTCGTGTTCATACAAAAAAAAGATGAGATTAATGAACATGTGTTGAAAAGTGTTATATTGGCATCTGTTAAAGAGGAAATCGTAGAAAATCATTTTGAAGTGGTGTGAACGTATTCAAAGAAGGCTATTTGATGCGCTGGTGAGAAGGGTTAATCGATTAATTAAGTTTTTTAACAACATCTTTTGGTTAATTGTTCTGTGCAATCCATGTAATTGACTCCACTTAGGGGGATATGTGATCAAAGTAGTAAAATATTTGAGATTTGTAAACCAACTAATTCGGTCAATCTCACCCTAATTTTACCCAAATTCTTGTCCAAATGCATTCTTCCTAATTGAACGAAGAATTATGTCCAAGATACCAGCAAAAACTCTATAAAATATTATTGATGATGAATATGATCTAGCATAAGCATTAAAATTAGAGTCACCTGGATTTAAGTTCCATAAAGGAACTGGTCTTGATAATCTGCTCTTCCTCATATGTGCTTAAATCCGGCCTATGCATTCAAAAAATGTCTTTCCACTTGCAACAGTAATATGATTTAGCATATGCATTAATGATGATGAATATGATCTAGCTATGCATTAAAATTAGAGTGACTTGGATGTAAGTTCCACAAAGGAACTGGCCTTCATAATCTGCACTCCTCATATGATCTTAAATCCGGCCTATGCATTCAAAAAATGTCTTTCCAATTGCAAAAGTAATATGATCTAGCATATGCATTAATGATGATGAATATGATCTAGCTTATGCGTTAAGATTAGAGTGACCTGGATATAAGTTCCATAAAGGAAATGGCCTTGATAATCTGCATTTCCTCATATGATCTTAAATCCGGCCTATGGATGCAATTAAAAAAAAAGTCTTTCCACTTGCAACTGTAATAGTAGTGAGAAATATGAAGAACTAATGTTGTTGCTGAAAAAAATGGCTGATCCAACGCCTTTTTCATAGAAAATATTATTTTCAGTGGTCTTTCTAGTAAAGGTTTCCAAATGCTTAATGTTCTTTTCTTGTGTGAATTATTTACTTAAGCTGAGATTAGGGAACGGGACTGGTGCAACGTGGTCACTTGTCATATGGATACCACCCAAGCATATGTGTGGAGACTCCAAAACTTTGTTCTTGGTGAGCATATATTGAAGCCATGCCCCCAAAATCCGACACCTGTAAAGGTTATCATCTTACCAAGTCTAATTTGATTTCCTGTGTAAGAGGGAAAGTAGGTATATGTCAAAATCATCCCCAGCCTTCTTTGAGAAGATTAGATTTTTATGTTGCTTTTGCATTTGACAAGGTATTCGAACCCCCATAACTAAATGAACAGAATTTTGATACTCAAGACCTCATTTATCTAATTCTTCCAATTAAATTGATGTCAGCATAAAGGGCCTGACCGGTTGTTTTGGGACAACCCTTGATTAGCGCTCTGTTGCTTTTCTTGGGTCAGGAGGGCGAATTGTTGTTTTGAAAATAGAAATGAGTGAAATGTATAGCTAACCAGTAGCTTGCTGCCGGATTATATAACTTGTTTCATTAGGATCATTGTGTTATGAGAAAGTAGCATATTACACACTCTCGGATGTCAAATGTTGCATCTCTTGTTGGATGTTAAATTAATTATGAATTATGATGAACAACAGTTAGCTGTTGATAATGGCTTTCATGTGATCCCAGGCTTGTGCTATCAGTGCTTGTGGCAATTTTGCCTTGCTAGGGACAGCATGTGGTTGGATTGAAAGATTTAACCTTCAATCTGGAATCAGCCGGGGTGCTTACGTTGACATATCAGAACCTAAAAATTGTGCTCATGATAGCGAAGTAGTTGGAGTTGCTTGTGACTCCACAAATACCCTCCTGATAAGTGCTGGATATCATGGAGATATAAAGGTTAGTGTTGGTGAGCGTATTTTGGCAGCTTGTTCAAATGGGTCATCTTGTATTCCTGTTTCGTGCTAAAATAACCTGCATTTAGTATGGGACATAATTGAAATTAGTTTTGTTTCACATTTTTTAAGTTTTAGGCTTGTTTAATAATGTTTTTCTACTAAAACATTCCTAGTTTAGAACCTTAAATAAAAGGAAGGAGTGGAATTTCACAGGGCCTTATTGGGTCAAAATCTCAACATTTCACATTAAGCAAACATGCACAATCTTGCAAACAACAGCACAGTAATAGGATTGTATGTGGGAAAAATAAACTGCACATCAGCAAGACAAACCCACCTTTCACAAAAAATATCAGATTGTCCGCTCCAAATCTGCCAGCCCACTTCACAATGTGGAAAAAGACGACTCATCTCCTCTGTCATGGCCTCCCATTCGGTTACAGCAGTCGGCCTATTTGGGAAAGTATTCCATATGGTAATCGTAGGGAATGGAAAGATCTTCGGTTCTTAGTCTTCTCTCTCTCTCTCTCTCTGTCTCTTAATTTATGTGAAAATTAATCTTCTAATTATTGAAGTTTTGACTCACTTAAAATTTAACCCCTCAATTATGAATCAGTGTGACTCAGTCCTCAATCCCTAAACTTTCTTATTTTTAATAATTTTATTCTTATAACCTATAACTCATTTCAAGCCATCATTTAGTCATGTTATGTGGCATCTAACTCAACTCCAGGTGGATTTGATAGATTTTTTTTTTTTTTTGGGGGGGGGGTGCCTCAAATTTACAGGGCATGAGATCATCTTTTGCTTTATTCTTCATCTTCATCATTCGAGAGGAAAAGAAGGATAATGTTTTCTCAGGGTTTGTTGGTTGGCTGTGCACCAAGGTGGCAGGTAAAGACTTGAGAGAAAGGAAACTAGCAAGTAAAGACTTAAGAGTTTCACTTCTAGGAGTTGTTGGATCTGCGCACATTAGCCACCAATTTGTAGTGTTGTTTTTATTTTCTTAGTTTCTATCATGGAAGTGTGAGAAAATGTAGAGTGAGAAAATTTGCAGAGTTGTTTCAAGACAGGGGTGTATGTCCTCCTTTGTAAATCTCAAGAGAATGAGATAATCGAATGATGGAGATGAAGAATGAAGTAGAAGAACATCTTGTCCTCTGTAAATGAGTTATATTGCATTCCCTATTTTCTTTTTACCTTATCAAATCCACCTGGAGTTGGATGTCACCACAACTTTTAGTGTTGTTTTTTTGGCCACATAAGATGACTCAATGAGGACTTGGAATGAGTTACAAATGATAAGGGCAAAATTATTAAAAATAAAAAAGATTAATATAATTTTTAGTCCCTCAAGTTTTAAATCATAGGTTTTGGTCCCTCAAGTTTTATTATAGGGACCGATATTTTAAATGGAAAGAAACTTGAGAGACCAAAACCTATGGTTTGAAATTAGAGGGATCAAAACTCAAGTGAGGGCAAACTTGAGAGACCAAATTTTGTGTTAACCCCAACAAAAAGATTAGCAACTGAGTTGGAGTTGATTTAAAAGTTTAGGAACTGAATTTTACGTGAATTAAAACTTTTAAGGACTAAAATATTAATTTTCTCTTTCTTCCTTCACTTATTTCCCCGCTCTTGGTTAGGGAGGATGGTGTGTTTTTGTTTCATGTTAATAAAAAGCAACTTCTACCATTTTGTGTGGGACCTCCCATTTCTAATAGGTTCTCTCACAGGTCTGGGATTTCAAGGGACGTCAATTTAAATCGAGATGGGGCATTGGGCGCCCTATTGTCAAGATCAATTACCATCGTTATAATGGTAGCTTCTGCTTATGACTTGCTCTAGTTGATGTTTTGTATTTGTATTCTTCATAACTTCTAGTCTTTGATTATGAGGTAATCAATATTTTTTCATTGTTTTCAGGTCTTTTGGCTGCCGTTGTCGATGATTACACTATACAATTGTTTGATGTTGTGAATCTTAAACTTGTCCGTAAATTTGAAGGTCACACTGATCGTATAACAGACTTGTCCTTCAGTGAGGACGGAAAATGGCTTGTATCTTCCAGTATGGATGGAAGCCTTCGAATTTGGGATGTAATCTTAGCAAGACAAATAGATGCGATACTTGCTGATGTGCCTGTCACTGCATTATCCCTCTCCCCAAACATGGATATACTAGCTACTACACATGCTGATAAAAATGGAGTATACCTGTGGTGAGTCTCCACATTTACTTTTTACCTTACTCAGCAAGTTGGCGGAGAACATCTTTCATATGTCCAAGATTTTGGTGAATCTTCTTCTGGATGTTTCTTAGCTTAAGTGTCAAATAGTCTGGAAGCTGATTTTGTTTTGGCTGGCGGAAGTCATTTTGAAAACAGTGAAATGCCAATATGTTTTATGTAGACAAGTTATTTCCGGGACAAAATTCTGCATGTATTACAAGTTTCATTATCATGTTATTTTCTATGGAACGAACAAGAGACTGGTTTGTTTGAAAAATGTCTGAAAAGTATAGGCATCCTGAATATTCGGGAAGACAGTTGCATTCATGAATGACGTACTGTTGATGATTTAGAAATTCAACTAAAAGTAAATGACAATTTGAATGGAATTAGTTTTATTAATCTAGGAATTGAGTTGACACCTTAATAATTTTCTTTATCAGGGTAAATCAGGCGATGTTCTCTGGTGCTCCAAATGTTGATTCCTTTGCAAGTGGAAAGGATGTTGTGAGCATCAAGCTACCATCTATCTCCTCTACAAATGATTCTCAAGTTGAACATTCTGATAAGCCGGCAAATGCTTCTGAACCTAAGGATGTTCCAGGTTTTGCTGCTCAAGAGAAGCATATGCCTGATCTGGTTACTCTCTCATTACTGCCTAAGAGCCAGTGGCAAAGCTTGATTAGTCTAGACATTATAAAGGTCTTCAAATGTCTTCTACATTTCTTCTTATGCTATGTAATAGTGTGATTTCTCTTTCCTGATAACTGTAAATAGCCTTTAATATGTTATGCTTTTCTGGACCACCAACTCTAATTTGCAGGCCCGCAATAAACCTGTTGAGCCTCCAAAAAAGCCTGAAAAGGCTCCATTCTTCTTGCCTACTGTTCCGTCTCTTTCTGGGGAAATATTGTTTGAGCCTGGTAAGTTACTAGAAAAGGAGAAAGATAAAACAAGCCACGAAGCAGAAATATTTAAAAGTGCAGACATGCCGCCATCCCAATTTCTTTATCTTCTTAAATCCTCAGCCGAAGGAGACAATTGTAAGAACTTTTACAATCTGATATTTTCTGCACATTCTGTTATTTATTGGTTTTATATACACAGTTTTGTATATTCTGTTCGAAGTGATAATTCAAAGCATATCTCTGATATTTTGGATTTCATTTGTAGATGCAGCTTTTACTGATTATATCAAAGGATTATCTCCATCAACTTTGGATATGGAACTTAGAATTCTTCAGATCATTGATGATGACGATCATCAAGAATATAAGAAACCAGAGTTGGTTTCGATTGAACAACTTCTGGACTATTTTATTCATGAGCTCTCCCGCAAAAATAATTTTGAGTTTCTACAAGCTGTAATCAGGTTATTTTTAAAGGTAAAAAAGTTTTCCCTATCTGTGATTAGGAACTTTGATGACTTAGGTTTATTCAAAGGTGTAGAAGATTCTCTGTACATACGTACACACGCACACATCAGTATATATATATGTATATATATATATTTTTTCACAAGCTATTTTCTTCTGCGTCTCACAGATACACGGTGAGACAATTCGGCAGCAGTCACAGTTGCAAGATAAGGCGCGGAAGCTTTTAGAAGTTCAATGCCTGGTTTGGCAGAAAGTAGATAGATTGTTTCAAAATGCTAGATGTCTGGTTTCTTTTCTGAGTAACTCACAGATTTAGATATGAGTAACTCATCCTGAAATTTTCCAATTTGAGTGGTAGTCTAGGCGCACGATAAGAGCAGATCTATGAAAGATGTTATCTTATGGGGTTACACATACATTTGGAGGCAGATGGAAGGGTGGTGAATGATTCGAAGCTGGTGGACGAATTCTTGTGATGATGTTTCAAGTTTTGTAGATCTATTTTAGCCCCACCAAAGGGTTAAAAAAGGAATTTAATTTTTTTCAACTGTCATTTTAAAGGGGGACCAGCCGTGACGTGGTCTTATTTAAAGTGTTGGATGCATTATAGATAAAATTAGGGTGTTAAAATGTAACCAAAAAAAAAAAAGACCTGGGTTTTAAGATAATTAGGATGGCAAATGTGACAAAACTAAGATCAGATGTACTTAGAAAATAAAATTAAAGCGCTGGAAAGATGAAGAGTTGGTTGAAATAGGCACTGAATACTTTTGGAGGAATTTTCTCTTAATCACTGGCATGGCAATTGAATTCATGAACATTAGCATTGGGCTCCTAATAGATGCTATAAATTATTTTTCATTAAAATTAGACTGATTTTGTAAATTTTCAATTTATAAAAATTATTTTTTGATTGATGCGAAGAAGTTATTACACCACAAAATGAGATGTTAGAGACTGGGGGATATAAAAAGGGTGGGATGAAGTAATGAATTGTCTCTTTAAACAATGCCACCTTTCGAAGCACTTCATTCTCCTTTCTCACCACACACTCGTGATCACTCTCCTCAAGTCGATAATATTAGGGCGCAAATATGGGAGTCGTGAAAAGTTGGGAGCATGATAGACGGGAGTTATCTTCTTCTTCTTTGTTTGTTTTTTTTTTTTAAATCTCAGTGGGCCATTTTAATCTTTCAATATGTTTTCATAATTCCATTTAAGGATTGTCTTTTAATAGGATTATAACACTTAGAGTACCCTTTGAGAATTAAGCAATTTCCAGATTCTTTATTGTCGTTTTTTCTGAGACTTTACAAATTGAACTCATCTCTTTAAATTTCAAAAATCAAGTAATATTAGATTCCCATATCTAATATATAACCAATTTGAATTATAACAAGTGTGTTGGTTAAAATTTTTGTTTGTTGCTGCATACACTTGTGGTTGATTGAGGAAAGGGATTGACGCATTTAGGCAAGAAATGACGAGAGCCTAATTCTGATTGATTGATCTCCTATGTTATGTTGTCAACTATATTTGAAATTAGTGTTTTAGTAATGTGCTAAATTATTGTCGAGACTAATGGATTTAGAGTAGGAAATAACGATGACCCAATTATGATTGACTGGACTTCTATGTTGTGGTGTCAACTATGTTTGAAATTAGTGTTATAAGAAGGGAAAATGGCATTAAGGTCCCACACAAGCATAAATACAGCAAAAAAGTCTCCTGAAATCTCATAATTTTCCTGAAGTCCCAAAGGGACTTAGATGCAATTTTCAGAATCCAAAAATTACTCTCTTGCCCTGCCCCTGCCATCAGAAACAAAGACGGGAGAAGTTCATTTGGGTGAGGAGTTCCCGCGCAATATGCTTGAGAGAGAAGAGATTGGGAAAGAGGGAAGGAGCCATTGATGATGAAATATCTTCTCCATTACCATTAGTGAACTCCAAAAAGCTTCCATGTGAATCTCTACAAATTTTCAGGTGTGGAACTTTCTTTCCTCTCCTCTCCTACCTCTCTTAACAGATTGTGCATTTGTTTGGGAATGAGAAATTAGAAAATCGTTTTTGTCTTTTTGGGTTGCTTGTGGGTGGTTTTGGGAATGAGATTCACAAGTTAATCAATAGAAAAGCTGTGTTTTTGGTTGGTGTGTGTTAGTGATTTAAGTTGGGTGTGTAGGATGATCATGGGTGCTCTGTTTTTGAGTTGCTTGTGGGTGGTTTTACTTTGTTCTAATGTTAGTTTAGTGGCAAAGGAAGAAAAAGATGAAGGTTAGTGTGGGTGGAAACCTTTAGTACAAAATGGGATATTGTGTTGTCAATCAGGCCGCGATAGTTGTCAACGCGTGCCGTGACAGTTGTCAATATAGCTCCTTGACTTGTCAATGACAGTTGCGTGATTCTTGATGCAGGTTTAAATTACTGATGGCGGGTACATCCAGAAAGCATCTATTTTGCTTTGTTCACATAGGTGGAAAGTTTATAAATGACGGAGAAGATGATATGAGATATGTGGGAGGTAGTGTAAGAACAACAAATATAAAGGAGGGCACAAGTTATGAAGAATTGAAGAAGATTATATCATCAATTGCTGGAAAAGAAACCAACTCATTTCTTTTGAAATTCTCAGTTGTGTTTGATAAAAAAAACTTTTGTGGAGTTGGTAGATGATGATGGGGTAGAACATTTGATAAAGTTCAATGAAAAAAGTGGTCATGTGTATGTAAAAGAGACTGGAAATAAGGACCACATAGAAGCAACAAGGGATAATACAATGGAGGAGCAAGATGTGTAAGTTTAGTTTAACAAATCTGTTATTGTCATTTCTTGGTATGTCAGTTGTTACTGTCTTGCTATCAACTTGTCAATGCATGCACCCTGACTTGTCATTTCCTGCAGGATTGATCAATCATTTGGAGGTGTCAATGAATTGTCTATGTCTCCACCTACCTTATTTGATGTGATTGGAGAGCCATCATCAATTCCTTGTGCTGTTGAAATGATCCCAACACCTACACCACAAATGAATTCCACAAAATGGAAGGATTTGATTATTGGAGAAGGACAAATATTTCCAAATGCCACTGCTATTCGAGAAGCATTATACAAGTACAACCTATCCCAGAAGTTTTCATACCTTTTTTATTAAGAATAATCAGCAAAAGATTATTGTGAAGTGCAAGGTTGATGGTTGTCCATGGTATATGGGTGCATATTCAATGGAAGCACATCAAGATACTGAGTTTTTAACTATCAGAACATACAAAAGTGAACACATTCATCATGCACAGGACAACTTAATTGTTTCTTACTCAGGAAGGTCAAATTTAGCTGCTTCATTTGTGATTGATGACTTGAGGTGCAATGTTGACAAGAATCCTAATGAAATTAGAAAGGACTTGTATAAAGAATATGGAGTGCAATTGAACTATACTCAAGCATATAGGGTCAAGAAGAGAGCACTAACATAATTACATGGTCGAGTAGAAGATTCTTATAAGGTAATCCCTTGGATGTGTGAGAGATTAATAGAAACTGATCCTGATACAGTTGCAAGATGGGAAGGCTCAGATAGCAACCGATTTGAGAGGCTATTCATTGCATATGGATGTTCAATTAAAGGCTTTGTACAAGGTTGCAGACCAATTATTTATATAGATAGATGTCATTTGAGTGGTCCTTATAAAGGAACTTTATTATCCGCTTGTGCATTTGATGCAGACAATGAGTTGTTTCCCTTAGCATATGGTATTGTTAGCGAAGAAACAAATGATGAATGGGCTTGGTTTCTATAGAATCTAAAAGAGATAACCAGATCAGCATAAGTGACAATTGTCTCAGATCAGAGTAATGCTATCATCGGTGCTGTTAAGACAGTATTTGGTGCTGTTAAGACAGTATTTGATGGTGAGAGACATGCTTTTTGCTACCGACATGTGAAAGAAAATTATAGTGCCCAGTATGTGAAAATCAATAGAGGTGTGAGACGAACCTCAGAAAATAACAAGGAGAATGCACTTAATTTACTTGATGGAATCGCATATGCAAAGCATGACAATGAGTTTAATGTTGCAATGGGAAATTTAAGATTGTTTTGTCCACAATTGGCACAATGGGTTGAATCTCATGGGGATGTGGATAGATGGACGCAAAGTAAATTTCCTTTTAAGAGATGGGATAACATCACCAATAATCTTACTGAGTCTTTTAATGCATGGATGTTGAAAGAAAGGAAGCATGCCTTGCCGGTTTTGATACAAGAGCACCAAGAGAAGTTGGCAAAGAAGATGGTTGCTAGCAAAATGGGGATGAAAAGCTAGAAAAATGGTATAGGACCCAATATTAAATCAAAGTTGTCAGAACAAATAGCAAGAGGTGTATATATGGAGGCAACATATTATGGTGATGACCATATTTCAGTGCAAACAATGCCTGAGGGACGCATCATTTATGTGACTGTTGATCTTATTTCTCACAGATGCACATGTTTGGCATGGCAAATGAGTGGAATACCTTGTCCACATGCGTGTACGGCAATCAAACTAGTTCACCGTAGTGTGTATGATTATATAGATGACTGTTATAAATTGTCCACACAGGAGAAAAATATATACAAATAGCATGAGACCAATTGCAACGCATGATTGCCCATAGTCGGATGCACCTACTGTGACTCATATGCTGACCCAAATATTCTTGCATCCACCCATAACTAAAAGGCCTCCAGGAAGGCCAAGGATTAATAGGATAGAATCTCAGTTCCAAAATAAGAAGGTTTATCGTTGTGGAAGATACAAAGAGCCTGGACACACTGCCAAGACATGCAAGAACCCAAATCTCAGTTGAGAACATATTGAAATCAGCTATTTTTTTATATATGGATATGAAGGGAATATTTTGTAAATAGGTGTGTAGGGAATTTTTTGTAAATGGATACACACCAATAGTTAGTTTCTCATAATTACATGCAACCCCTATGTTTTTTTGGGATGGGTTGTGAAATAGGTGTAGTTTCATGTATGTGAAGGTGAAAATGAAAGTTGACTATGAATTGGCATGTTAGATTCTGCTGTCATTTAAGTTGTCATTACCTGCACCCTGTATTGTCATTAGACCTGTTATGACTTGTCAATGGAGTACTGTCGCTTGTCAATTAATTTGCTAATGTAAGTTGTCAATAATATGAATTCAAGTTACATAACCTGTTTTGGTAACATATGATATTTTCAATCACTCCGTCATATTATATTTTTGGTTATATTGTCGTATATAATCATTATTAGTGAAGTGTCAATGGTGGCATTGTGACTTGTCAATGGTGGCACACTAATTTGTCAATCGTGGCACTGTGACTTGTCAATGGTGGCACACTGACTTGTCATTAGTAGCACTGTGACTTGTCAATGGCGGCACACTAACTTGTCATTCTTGACACTGTGACTTGTCAATAGTGGCACACTGACTTGTCATTGGTGGCATTGTGACTTGTCAATGGTGGCACTGTGACTTGTCAATGGTGGCACTTTGACTTGTCAATGGTGGCACTTTGACTTGTCAATCGTCGCACTGTGACTTGTCAATGGTGCTATTGTGACTTGTCAATAGCGGCACTGTGACTTGCCAATGAAGCACTCTGACTTGTTAATGAAGGCACTATCCCTTATCAATTGAACATAACTTTGAGTAACACCTTCTTAATAATTATATTTTAATATAAATATTACTTAACATTATAAATAAATGACACTTTCAATTGTAAAAATTTTAAATATCAATTGTTAATATCCACATATTCATTTGTTATGAAATTGTTATATCACTTGTCATTAACTCCTGTTATATTACTTATTAATATTACATAAATTTGTCGATATCAATAAAGATATAAAACAACAACAAAAATGTAATAAAACCCTAGGAAATTGGTATCATAACATCTGATAACAAAGGTAATAATATTATAAACATAATTTGATCAGTTTGTTACAAAATGACCTATTAACCATTCAGCTATTGCTACTCATAGCTCACACCCTTAGTTGCCAATCATCTTACAACACATCCTGGCATAACAGAACAAAAAATTAATTGACTCCTCTATCTTCTCCTCTTGCTCTTGTTTTAGTCCGATAGCATCGACATCACTTCATCCCTATGTTCATTATGTGGATGGGTAACCAACCACCACAAACAGCCAACCTTCAACTCTTGTAATTCATTATTGGAGTATCGTGGCATGGTATATCCTGCAGCATCACGAACAATGCCATCCCACTCTTGTAGCCAAGAGAGGACATGAACTCCACATGAATCACTGCCAAGCAAATTCAATATGTAAGCACCAAGCAATTTTTATTGTGAACAATAACAAACAACATAACACAGTCGAACAACTACACTCACATATCATTCTGCACATAAACTTTAGCCCATTGTACTTCATTGTCAATTTTGTCCTCATTGGCAAACAATTCTGGCTTCACAGCACGCAGCATCATATGGAAACAATTCATCTGAAAAAAAAAAGAACATAATCAAAAGGCATCACTAACAACACAACATCCAATGACAACTACAGAAGCATCCTGTGACAACTATAGAAGCATCCAGCAACAACTAACACAGTATCTAGTGACAACTAACACAACATCTAATGACAACTAACACATCATCCAGTGACAACAACAGAAGTATCCAGCGACAACTAACAGAGCATCCAGTGACAACTAACACAAGCATCCAGTGACAACTAACACAGCATCCAGTGACAACTACAGAAGCATCCGGCGACAACTAACACAGCATCCGGTGACAACTAACACAAGCATCCAGTGACAACTACAGAAGCATCTAGCGACAACTAACACAGCATCCAGTGACTACTAACACAAGCATCCAGTGACAACTACAGAAGCATCCAGTGACAACTACAGAAGCATCTAGCGACAACTAACACAGCATCCAGCGACAACTAACACAGCATCCAGTGACAACTAACACAGCCTCTAGTGACAACTAACACAGCATCCAGTGACTACTAACACAAGCATCCAGTGACAACTACAGAAGCATCTAGCGACAACTAACACAGCATCCAGTGACAACTAACACAGCCTCTAGTGACAACTAATACAGCATCCAGTTACAACTCCGCAAGCATCTAGCGACAACTAACACAGCAGTAAATAACTTAACATGCAGTGACAACTACACAGGCTACTAGTGACAAGTATAATAGTAGACATTGACAAATATAATAACAGTAAATAACTACACACAGTTTAGGTTGCCAAAAATTATTTTGGATTGAAGTGCCTTTTATTTGTCCCTTTTTTCTTCTTCTTGGCGTCATGTTGCTGCTGACCCCCCTTTTTTGCTTGTTCTTCCTTTGCTTGTAATCTCATGTATGTGATGTTATCAACCAATGAGTCAAGGACGTAGAAGGTCATGGTCTTTGTCTCCAAAACATAACAAAACCAATGATCTTCAAATAACGTAGGACCGAAAAGGAAATCGCATTCCCCTATATTGTACCCATATATTTAGGTAATATTTCCCTTTCATGGTCCTCCCATTTCCATTTTAAAGGATTTGCCACCTCCTTTGCATGAAATCTATACTAAATATATGCCGGTTGACTCGCCCCTCTTTATCCTTTTGATCTCCAACAAATGTCTTTACCACCATAGTTATAAACTGAAATTACAATACAAAGAGATTACAACTCTACCATCAAATAACTCATTCTAATGTTAACCATATACATGTAACTCACCCTGTCGTTTATCCATTTTCTACGTTGGAGATATTGCAGATCACCACGGGTTAGGAAGTATCCATATATTGATACAAAGTATCTAATGCAAATGAAACAATTATGAACTCAGTAAATTCTGTAACATAATATAAATTTGGTCACCAAAATATAATACTTACTGCTTTTGCTCCTCTTCATCACATCTTGTTGTACACATGTCAAATAAAGCTTGCCTATCATCAATTGTTCTCTTGTTCCCAGGCTTACTTTTGATTTCCAGAAAGACCTAAGAGCCTTACCCTTACTTATCACCCTTATTGATTTCCTCACATATTTTTTCCCTTCCCCTTGGTTGTCCTCTTCATCCTCTTCTTCTCTTTTATTTCCTTCTTCATCTTCTTTGTCCTCTTCATCCTCTTCTCTTTTATTTTCTTCATCTTCTTTGTCCTCTTCTTGCTTTTTGTCCTCCTCATCCTCTTCTTCTCTTTTATTTTCTTCTCCACCCATCTCCTTCTCTGATTGAGTTTCTTGTTCTTCTTCTTGATTTCTATCATCTTCCGATTCAGTTCCATCTTCTTCAATTTCCTCTTCCTCTGATTCACTTCCTTTAACAAATTTTTCCTCTTCTGACTCAGATTCTTCCTCCTCATCTTTCTCCTCTTCACTTACATTGTCACTATCCTTTATTAGTCTTAACTGAAGGGACATCATTTCCTCTCCCAGCATTGACACTAATCGAGCATATGTTTTCTTGATCTCCTATACAAATAAAATTCAGAACTTCAATCTGTAAGCAACAACAAAAAAAAAAAGTCTATTAAGCCTCCAAGTCCACATACCGGGTGAGTTAAAGTTTCTAGATCAAAATTGGTGGCTTGACTAGCCGGATGCAATAATCCTCGATCGCTCTCCTTCTCCATGTTAACTCTTTCCTGCACTTTCTTTTCATCCCAAAATGTAAGAGCATGCTTAACAGGTGAAGCTTTTGTTTCCCCCAATAGAAACTTTTGTAGACAATATATCTACATGTGACATGAATGATAAGTTAACAGCAACCATTGACAACATTTAGACCATAAAATGACAACAGAAATATACAAATTATAATAGCACTTACTTGTAGGAAGTATAGACAGCCTGGAACATTCTTCTTCTTTTCAGTCAACTTGCCTTTTTCCAATTATTTTTTGTACACTCCAATGCCCTTGTATAGTTCATTCGACACATAAGATGACCAGTCAAAGTTACCCAATCTATCCTTTGTTGATAGTATTACCTTCAACAAATAATTAGTGACACAAATACTTGCATTAGGACACAACAACATTCCCAATGCATACATCACAAACAGCATCTCAAAATTTTCATCTTGTTTCTCCTCGGTCAACAATGACGCTATCTTCTTGTATGGAATATTGCCATACACAATCCTCCATTGCTTAAACACTTCATCTTCACTACTCACAGCTACCTTAATCTCTTCCCCCTTAAATGGTAGCCCCATAAAGTCATGCACATCATTTGCCCCCATTTTCCTTCTCTTCCCTCTTATAGAAATGCTTTTTGTTGGAAGGTCGAATACACACATAAACTCTCCACAAAATTCTCTTTGAATTGTGTGACAACATAATTCAACCAACTTGTCAAAACCTATCTTTTTTAGCCTACCCATCAGGTCCTTCCTTTCTTTGACATGCTTGCAAACTTGTACAAATTGTTTAGGTGCACATCTTGTGTTGAAAGGAACTATATACTTCTTGGACTTTGTAGGAGCTCTTTGTTCCCTCGCCCTTTGACAATATTCCTCCCTTCGCTTTTCAGATAATTTATCCCAAGCCTTCCTCAGATCTGGATTCCCTGATTCAAGGGATTTGTACTTTCTCGAGGTTTTCTTATAGAATTCCTCTGTGAACAAGACATAACCAGAAAAATTAGAGCTCCTTTGTCCACTTGCATTGCTTCCATCCTTCCCCATTTTCTTAACCTGCCCAAAAAAAAAGGCAAACTATGACTAATTCTGCATGATATAGAAGGCAAGTCAAAAAATGGAAGAATTTAATAAATACATATATTTGGTACATGGCACACCAAGATTTAAAGAAGAGGGAAAAAGACAATAGCATCAGATAACTTGCCCAATACAGCAGCTCTCAACTCTGTCTTGATTATTATCTATGGTTTAGGACCAAAATTAATTTTTTTCTACTTGTGCAATGCAATGCACAACATCAATAATAACCTAATAGAAATTTTTTACCAGGGGATATTTTAATTTGAACAAAATTTTAGGTTTTGAAAATTCAAAATGCACATTCAGATAGTAAAATAGAGAGAAGAGATACAGATAAATAACTAATAAAACAATAAACTAAGACAAATTTTGGTACAAAGCGTATTGTCTATGTGCCTTGTGCACAGCAAAATTATAAACTGAAGCCACACTACAGTAAAATTACAAACCGTATGCCTTCTTCAATTTTTCATATTGCAATCATAAGTTGGTTTCTTTACTACATCAGGCTCAATGTACTTAGTAATTTCTAAAAAAGGGAATTCTAATTATTAGTATTCAGTAATGGGAAGCAACGCAATCTGGGAAAAAATTAGAAAGAAATTAAGCTTTTAGACTATGCAGAAGGTAAACGCACTACTCATTCCCTCATGAACCTTAAAACTTGTTTCAACATTTGATATGACCAATTGTATTATGCTTTAAACAACAAACTGGCAGCAAAGAATGAAAGGGAAAAATGCTAGAAAAACAAACCATCATTCATAATCTCTGCCTCCATCGTTCAATGATTTTCTGTTCCAAGAAATCAGCCTCTCTGCCTTCGTCGTTCAGTCACTTTTTGTCCCCAGAAATCAGCATCTCTACCTCCGTCGTTCAGTTACTTTCTGTTCCCAGAAATCAACGCCTCTGCCTCCGTCGTTTAGTGACTTTCCGTTCCCAGAAATCAATGTCTCTGCCTCCATCGTTTAGTGACTTTTCGTTCCTGATCAATCAGCGTCTCTACCTCAGTCGTTCAGTGACTTTCCATTCTCAGAAATTAGCGTCTCTTCCTTTGTCGTTCAGCTACCTCTGTTCTTAGAAATCGCCATCTCTGCCTCCATCGTTCAGCGACCTCTGTTCCCAGAACTTGACTTCTCTGCCTTCGTCCTTCAAAACTCGCCTCCTCTCCCTCCGTCGTTAACAACTTGGCATTCACAACACTTAGGTCTCCATAACTTTTCTCCCTTCAACGCTGCGTTTTCCAACTTCTCCAAGATAGCCAGCCGTGTTTGATCTCGTAAGGAAGGGCTCCAACAGATTTTACTTTAGGGGCAAGAGAGTAATTTGTGGATTCTGAAAATTGCATCTAAGTCCCTTTAGGACTTCAAAAAAATTATGAGATTTCAGGGGACCTTTTTGCTGTATTTATACTTGTGTGGGACCTTAATATCATTTTCTCTTATAAGAATGTGACACATTATTGTCAGGATTGACAAGAATTGTTTTGGAAATGACCATCATCAATTTAGACTGAGCATTTCGCCATGGGGTGCTCCAATGTTGTTTGTCAAGAAGAAGGACGGTAGTCTAAGATTATGCATAGATTACAAGGAATTGAATAAAATCACAATTAAGATCAAGTATTCGCTCCCCAGAATAGATGATTTATTGGATCAGTTAGCTAGTGCCAGTGTACTTTCTAATATTGATTTTAGATCTGGCTACCACCAACTCAGGATCAAGCCTGATGATGTCCCTAAGACTGCATTTAGAACTCGTTGTGGGCACTATGAGTTCTTAGTGATGCCATTTTGATTGACAAATACACCTGCGATATTCATGGACTACATGAACTGGATCTTTTGGCCTTACTTAGACCAGTTTGTGGTTGTATTTATTGGTGACATCCTGGTGTACTCCAAGTCTCCTGAAGAGCATGAGAACCACTTGAGAATTGTCCTAAATACCATGAAAGAGAAGCAGCTTGTTGCTAAACTTAGTAAGTGTGAGTTTTGGCTACAAGAAGTTCGTTTTCTCGGTCACGTTATTTTCTGAGAGGGAATGGCTATCAACCCCAACAAGATTGAGGCAATACTCAACTGGGAGAGACCTAAGACAATGACTAAGATCAGAAGTTTCCTCAAACTAGCAGGGTATTATAGAAGATTTATTAAGAACTTCTCTCAAATTGCTCTTCCATTGATCAAGTTGACCAAGAAGAACCAGCTGTTCTTGTAGGACAAGAAGAGTGAGGCTAGTTTTTAGGAGCTAAAGAGAAAGCTCACTTCTACTCTCATACTTCTACTCCCTAATCCTATGCAAACCTGTATCGTTTACACAGATGCTAGTAAGCAAGGACTGTGATGTGTGCTAATGTAGCAACGGCAGGTAGTAGTCTACGCCTCAAGTCAGTTGAAATCTCATGAGGAGAATTACCCGACCCACGACCTGGAATTGGCAGGGATCATTTGGGTATCAAAGATATGAAGACATTACCTGCACGGAGCAACAATAGAGTTGTTTTGTGACTACACGAGCCTTAAATTCCTCCAAGATCAGAAAGAGTTGAATATGAGGCAATGTAGATAGATGGATTTATTTAAGGATTATGATTTTCAGATTAAGTACCATCCGGGCAAAGCGAATGCAATTGCAAATGCCTTGAATAGGAAGCAATGCAGGTAGTATCACTAATGATCAAGGAGTAGAAGCTGGTAAAGGATTTCAAAGATTGAGATCCTCTATATCAGATGCAGCTAGTAGAAGAGAAAGGAGGTAGAACACAGTTTACAGCTCTACTCAAGAATCAGATTAGGGAAGCGCAGTCATAGGATCGATTAGCATAAATTTTCAAAGAGAAGTTGTTTAAGGGTGAAACTCGAAACTTTAAAATTTTTGAGGAGGGACTATTGAAGTTTAGAAAGTGAACTTATGTTCCTCAAGTAGCCGATCTTAGGGAAAGGATACTAGCAGAGGCCCATAAGAGTCGATATACTCTTCATCCAGGAATGATCAAGATGTATCATGATGTCAAAGAACTCTTTTGGTAACCTAGAATGAAGAAGGATGTCACAAAATATGTGGCAAAGTGTCTCACTTGCCAGAAATTATATATTGTTATTTCGACACTCACCCTCTTCATATGGCATGGAATCTAAAAAATTAAATCATATGACTTACAAATAATTTGAAAAATGTCTACCCTATTTGGGAAAAAAAATTGGAGATAAAATTTGTGTTAATTTTAAAAATTAACTAACTCAAGAATAACTCATAAGGTTTTCACAGCTAATACTCCAAATTTTCTATACCATCCAAACGTTTAATTAATGAAGACATTATTAAGCTCTCAATTTAAGATCCAAATTAAATACCACAATCCCATATTAAAACCATAGTGTTGGATAACAAATAATTAATGTTTGAGGTCCCCATTGGATTCATATTTGTGTGTGTGTGTGTGTTTCTTAAGCACAAAGTACATTACACCGTTGCCCATCTCTAATGCTCAATTTTTGTAACTTTGCTCAAGACGTATTTCAATTAACATAGTAATGTATTTAAGGCTTAATTTCTATATACTGGTCTTGATGAACTCTTAACAAATGCGATTTTAAATGCCTAAAGAAATTAAGCTTCTTTTTTTTTTTGGTAATTTGTATATTTGTAGTAAACTTTCTTAATTTGGGGAGAGATTTTTGATGTGATGAGTTCTTATTGCGTATCCTCTAGAACCAGACAATATTGGTAATATATAGTAACAGTAGTTGGGTCTTCTCTCTTTTATGTTTCTTTTTGTGAAATGGGATCTATCGTTTAATTAGTCACATCAAAATCGTAGACAAATGCCTTGAAAAATCTTCTAATTTATATTTATGGTTGAAGACTCTCGAAATTAAAATTTATTTTTACGCATGACAAAGCTAATTTGTCGGTTATATTTTTTTTTTGGAAGTGATATTCATAATTTTCCTAAATTGTGATTTTATTTTTTTCTGATATTACAAAGACTTATCAACGACCAAAAAAAAAATAAGTCACTTGTACTTCCAAAATATATTATTTATAATTTACAAATTGTTGTTTCCAAAATCACTAGAATTTCTTAATTTTTTTTTCATTATTGGGTTTAACTTTTTTTATATTATTAATGGATAATTGATATATTTTCGATCCTAAATATAGAAGCTAATTAGAAAATTATTTTTATCATAAATTAATACTTTAATCTATTTTATCTCTTAAATTGATATATAATCTAATACTATATATAGTATTTTAAAACAAATTTCACCTTTGTTATAATTAAGTAATTTTGTTAGTTTTATTAATATTCATAAATTAGTTAAATAACTCTTACATTAAGAATGAAGGAGAATTTTTCTAATTCTTAACATTAAACGAAGTCTTATAATTAAGATTAGAGGTAATAATTAATCTATGGTTCTCGAATAGTGTATAATTACATAATAAGAAAAGAACCAATACCTGTGTAAGCCTCACAAATTCTGTGTGCGTATGAAACGCATCGTATAGGCAAGAGGAGGAAAATACTTTTATTAATCTCAAAATCTCGGTACAAAACCAACGCTCGGGCTCTATTTATATAAACGACCCAAACAACAAACTCTGGACAAGTAAACATGAATTGGGCCGAACAGATGGGCCTTGCATAACCAAGGCAACAGCCCTGCAACATTAATAGTTTAATACAGCACACCAAACAAAAATTAGTCCAGTCCATAAGGGATCAGCTCATAACCAATAAATTCATAAATTTGAGTTTCACCGCTGATGTGAAGATCTTGTTGATAGATAATCTGTAAGTATCTCTATAAACGCTTTCTAAACTTGGAGGTATGTTTTAGTTATAATAAACCTTTGAGGCCTAACTCACCTAAATTTCTTACTGTGAAAAAAAAACATTAATAATAAAGATCATCACATTAATAATAAACCTACAACAACTAACCTATTCTATCTACTTCCCAACCTCCTTTGAATTAATTACATTTAAACATTATCACATGCCTATGTATCAAAGAGTCTAATCATACGGGTAGTTGGGTTAAAAATAATAAAGAATTTTTTTAATTAAGGATATTGCATTTAATTAAGGATTTTTTTTAAAAAAAAGGAATAACTTTGAAAACAACTATCAAAATAGGCGGTTCTAACAAATAAAAAGTCAGTAATTTAACAATCAATTTTGCGAATTTTTTTTTTCATTTTGGTCCAATTTATAAGATAGGTAGGAAAAAAAAAGGTTTTACCCAATTATAAGATAAGGCATGTCTTATTAAACATTAGTGTATGTTATAAATAGAATCATAATGATATACAGATATAAATTCCTATCATCTATCAACATGCCTTCGCACATCCCTACACGGTACCTTGACTGTTTTTTCATTTCTTATAAATTATGGCCAATATTAAATATATAAGCAATGATTTCAAATTCAGGGTTAAACATACTATAACAACTTTATGTAATATAGAGTTTGATTTTTTTTTAGAGTAATAATAAAAAATAGAGCTGATAATAATGGACTTGCAGATCCAACCCGCCAATATGCCAAAAACATCGTCTAATCCTAACGAGAAGATTATTGTTGATCAAAAACCGGCTTATTATCACACAAGTTTTTTTAATTCCACACTGCCTCATCCTAATTTACAGGTTGAGCCGTATTATCATCCATTCAAAAACTATCTACTCAATAAAAGGAAGTCACACCCTCAACATAATACTAAATATCTCATACCTTTTTTGGGGTAAAATAAATATCTCATGATTGAGTAAGATTTAAAGATGCTTAACTTAATAACTTCAATTGCTCCAAACTTTTTAAACCTCACGCACAATGCCTTTTTTTTTAATAGCAGCCCACCGTCCTTTTTTTTTTTTCCAAATGTAACTCGTGATTTTAAATTTGAGCATATCTCTTTATTTTTCTTTATAAATTTTTAAATATCATGTTCAACATTCATAAATAGATGGTGGGCATAATGATGAGCTCAGAGAGGGGGGGGAGCCATTGAGGGTTAGGCGGGGATATCCTGCACTTGACTTTAGTGTTTATTTAGATTTTATCTAGGATTAATTATTTGCTAGCAGAATTATAATTTTCTTCAATATATTATAATTTACCTTTTGGGCTAAAATTATGGTTTTATTATAGACCATTCATACCAACCTAACAAAATCTTTTTTGACCAGTACCAACCTAACATCGATTCTTAAAGTTGTAATTATGAATTAATCTGAATCCTCGTTAAAAGCAGCCACGGAGATGACGTCGATGTCTGACGTGGAGCTTGGGCTCGTCCCTCTAGTTATGACGCAACATTCAACTTTTATTTTTTAGGCAAATTGCCCTGTAATTTTCTTCAAGTAATTGTCAATGTGAGTATTTTTTTTAGCGTAAATTTGATTTTAGTTCGCTTATGAATCCTTTTAATGGCCCAAAAAAAGTCATGGAATTGACTAAAAATACAATACTCCTTCCGGTTTACAGGATAAGTCGCTTCTTGAAAAATGATTTATTTTAAAAAGTCACCTGAGCAATAATTAATACTAATTTCGGTTCTTAATATGAGAACTAGTTGACTAATTTGAATAGATTAAAAAAACTAATTAAGTTATTTATTTGTAATAAATAGGTGTTGTCCTTTCTAAAATATTCTTGATAAGCAATATATTAACTAGAACTATCATTATTACAAAAACTATCTTTAAAAAATAGATAAATATGAGAGACAAAGTGGATTGGGTCTTATACTTAAGATGAAAATAAAAGTCAAACAAGTTCTTATATTAAAGACAGGTGAAATAACCTTCCTAAATAAACAGATAAACCTATTTTTTTTTATATAGTAACTTTAAGAAATAACTTTTTATAACCAAACCATGCTAAATACAAACTCAAATTATATCACAATCATCTATACTAACTAATTATATAATATTGTTATCCGTGATAGAAAAGAGCAGCACCCAATCATACATCCTATCACGGATAAAAAAATTTTTCTTAACTCATTTAAATACAAACTATATAAGAAAGGATCAATCTTATCTAATATGGTTATAAAACAACATATAATATAGCTCATAAATCAAAATATTAAAAATTAAATCTTAATTCATACTTTATAATAAATTCATAAATAAATAAATCACATGCGAATATACGATCCTAGGCCTTTGGCCACCTATCAGCACACATACCACAATAGTACACTCAAAGGACATAAGAAATAATAATGAACGAATCAATTAAAACCAATTTATCCTAAGGTGGCAATATACAGGATACAACATAGCTCATAAACCGAGGAGACGCTACAAGTTGCTAATGTAGCTTTACTCCTCCTGAGCCTTTCCTGATGTCCCTCCTTTAAAGCGTTTACCTGAAAAATGTTAAATAATAGGGATGAGACAACGTCTCAGTAACTAAATCCCTACCTATCACACACACTAGCATGGGCTAGCGAGGTGTTAGTTGGGATACACAGAGTTAATAATAGTCAGTAGACATTTATCTAACAGTTGAATTCACAATAACCATATAGGTCAAATATATCTGCCAATCTCAAGCAACTGATGATTTCAAAAGAGATAACATACTTTTCATTTATTCAAAAGATATAAACATCAATGAAGATACCATGTCGTATGAAACCCATGAACCCAAATTCATCCTTATATCCTTCTTATTTCCGCCGACTGGACCCATGGGCTAAGTTCTTTCCATTTGACTGGCTACTCTGACAAGCTCACCACTCGAGTGATATGGACCGGCCAAAGACCACAGAGTACTCGGTGGACCATGGTCCCCCCTCGAAGAACTAGTGGAGTGTCGCAGTCCCTCGAAGAACTAGTGGGACAATAATAGTGGCCAACCATAGAGTTCCGTATGGAGGCCGATACCACGTGATAAGTATATAAATCTCAATAACTCCAATCATCTCCTTCCCCCACCCAAACTAGATGCACAGGGTTCAAAATAACACATTTATATACAAAATCAACCGAATTCCAGAATAAGACCTCATAGTCATAATCATTAATTTCTAACAATACAAACGATTTCAATCATTTTCAAAACAGTATCCCACCAGACAGTTCATACAAAACATAATATATGTATACGAAACTTGGTTATAAAATTACTCACCAACCTCATACCAATGCATGTAACAGATAGAAATTTAGTTACCTGGTCTCCTAGCTAACAATCAAGCACAAACGATGCCCGTATTCGAAAATGCCACAATAGGGTTTATATCTTACAATTGAAATTAAAATATTATTTCTACAGTATTAGAGTAAACTACTCACAAATTTCTAACCTTTAACGCTCTTTCTAATACATTTAGCTGTTACTCGAAATTCTAGCTCGAAAGGCTTTTTCTAATGTTTGGGGTAAGAACATATATATGATGATTTAAACTCGATTCCAAAATTTTCATTACTTAAATATCCTTTAATTATTAGACTATATTATTAGAATCATCAAATTCATAATGTAAATAGACAAACTATAAATTTATAACTTATATTCCATCTTCGAAGGACTTAGACAAATAGACTTAGTATGAACCAGGATATTCTCACTACAGAAGTTAAAACCTTAATCTAACCGTTGAATTTAATTTCCTATCTATCATGATACTATCCTCCAAATTATAGCCCAATCTGACGGTGAATGAACTTTAAAATGCTAATTTACTATTCATGACTCTATTTGCTAAATTCAAAAGATATAAGTTAAAAATGTACCTAATAACTTGTAACTCGGAGATCAAAATGATGATCCAACCATTGAAATTAACGATTTGGATGTCCCAAATGGGCTGACCAAATTTCAGTCTGATCCAACGGTTAATAAATTCAAAACTAGCACTTTTCTGAGACTACCTCAGATATGTGCGAAAATTATTTACTCACTTCAAGCTCCACTCACTATCTTCTATATATAGGCTCTTCAAACTCCTTCACTCTAAAGATTAGTCGATGTGGGACTTTTATACCATGGTATAATTTTCTAGAATACCATCCACACACACAATCACACACAAAAACATTATTAAAATAATAATAATAATAATTTGCCTATATCTAACCTTTTTATTTATTAACTTAATACTAAAATATATTTATTTATAAATTTAATTAAATAATAGATAAAAATAAGGATGTTACAACAGGAGGTAGTATTTATTTATCAATTTTACCCATATGATTAATGCTTAAATGTAACTTCTTGCATTTTTTTCCCTCTCCCTTGTGACCTCATTTGATATAGGTTAAGTTGAAAAAAAATTCAATTTAAAACAATTTAATGAGTTAACTATTATTTTTTTAATATTGATGAATTAATTAAAGTAACTTATATTATGGATAGTATGATTTTTTAAATAAGATTTTGAATTTAAATTGGAAAAATGGTAAAAAAAAGACCATCAAAATAGAAAGATTGTACACAGGGACCGATATGTAAATATTGTTGTCAAAACCTATACTAATGTTGTCATAAGTCTTTATTTGTAATTTTTTTTATTTTAGCGGTCTTTTTTGCCATTTTTTTCATTTAAATTTAAGCTTTTCAATAAAAATTTGACCTGAGAAATTACATTCGCTCGTCTTGTGATAACTTTGACTTTTGGCCCGTTTCTTTTATTATTTCCTAACAAACATTTAGCCCTTGTCACAATACAATAAAGGAAAGCTTTCATTTTTTCCCCCCAATATGCTGTAAACTTTATATTTTATAGTCATGTAGGATATGCCTTTTTAAACTTAAAATTATATAAAAATATTTTTTCGGGAAAATTTCATTTAAGGGCAGCAATTAAAAATTTATATCAGATGGTCCCCAAAAAATTCTAAAATATCACCGCAAAATCAAAAGACCAAACTGAAATTAAAATTAAGAATAAGATTACAATAATAACTCTCACTTTTATTTTTTTAAGAAAATAAATATTAATAGTCATCGGAGTTCCGGCCACTAGCGTTCATGTGGTCATTACTGTAGCTCCAGTGGTTGAAAGATTTTTTTTTTTTAAACAAGGCGGCCAAGAGAAGGTTTGAACCCATGACCTCTTGACACACTAAAAGTGATATAACCACCAAACCAAGCAAACCATTTAATTATATGATGCAAATAAAAAAATATATAACAAAACAGATGCAAGTGTCTAAGTAGAAGTAAACAAGTGAAATTCGACAGTTTACAAGTGAAATTCGACAGTTTACAACAAAGATTTGGCAATTTACAAATAACATAATGGAATTCATAACTCCAAATGCAAGTGTTTAACCGCAAATGAGTAAGTGAAATTTGAAGATTTACAACAAAAGTTTATGGATTTACAACTCAAATTTGGCTATTCACAAGAAACACGAGAGAATTCACAATTCAAAATATAAGTGTTTTGAGTGTAAGTGAATAAGTGAAATTTGATAATTTACAAGTAAAATTCAGCAATTTACAATAAAAATTTAACAATTTACAAATAAGATAATGGATTTCACAACTCTAAATGCAAGTGTTTAAGTGTAAATGCAAGTGAAATTTGAAGATTTATAACAAAAGTTTATGGATTTACAAGTGAAATTTGATAATTTACAAGTGAAATTCAATATTTACAACGAAAATTTCATTTGCTTATTTACATTTAAACACTTGTATTTGGGGTTGTGAATTTCATTATGTTATTTGTAAACTGTTAAATTTTTGTTGTAAATTGCTGAATTTCATTTGCAAATTATCGAATTTCACTTGTTCACTTACACTCAAACACTTATATTTTGGGTTGTGAATTCTCTTGTATTTCTTGTGAATAGCCAAATTTGAGTTGTAAATCCATAAAATTTTTTTGTAAATCTTCAAATTTTATTTGTTCATTTGCACTTAAACACTTGCATTTAGAATTGTGAATTCTATTATGTTGTGTGTAAATTGCCAAATCTTTGTTGTAAATTACTGAATTTCACTTGTAAACTGTCGAATTTCACCTATTCACTTATACTTGGACACTTGCATTTGTTTTGTTATATATATATATATATATATATTTTTATTTGCATTACATGATTAAATGGTTTGTTTGGGTTGGTGGTTACATCATTTTTTACGTGCCAAGGGGTCATGAGTTCAAACCTTCCTTGATCACCTTGGTTTTTTTTTTAAAAAAAAAAAATCTTCCAGCCATCGAAGCTCCAACCTCCAGTGGCCGAAACTCTAGCGACCATTAATATTTATTTATTTTTTTAAAAATGAGGGATATTATTGTAATCTTACTCTTAATTTTAATTTCAATTTGGTCATTTAGTCTTGCAATGATATTTCATAATGTTTTGGGAATTGTCTGATATAAATTCTCGATTGCGGTCCTTAAATGAAATTTTTCCTATTTTTTTATTTGAGAAAATAATAATTTATTTGGATATAACAATATAAAAACTATCGAATGTCATCTTTGCACTTGGTACATTTATTGCCTGTTTTATATTTTAATTTGATATTAATAATGTATATCACATGTTAAATGGATATAAAATATTCATATTAATTATATTAATATTAATAATTAATTAATCAAATAAATATAGAACCAATTTTTTCAAAAAAATCAGAAAAATATTTTTGGGCTCATTTATAAGGCACTTCAATAGATTAAAAAAAAAATTAAGTCTCATTAACTTTCTCTTAAAATTTAATAATTTTTTTAACTTTATTTATATTTAAATTAGAAATAAATTATAGATTAAAACAACACTACCTGATGGTTGAAAGAAAAAAAAATAGAATTAGAGAAATAAAATATCAATATGGCATTCTATGTAAGGCATTTGTAGGAGAAAAGTTTGGTATTAAATATATGTCATTCTTAAAGTAAATAATGACCTTTTCTTCAATTTTATTCCTATTAAGTATCATAAAAGAAATAGATTAGACAAAATGCACACAATTTCTTTAAAAACTTCAGATCTATAAAATTTGATCAATTTAATGTTTTTTTTAATATACAAGAATGAGATACAAATAATTTATAGATCAGTGTGGTAGTGATCAATTACTAAATTTAGTTCATTTTTATTCAGTGGGTACCACTGTGATTTTTATTATAAATTACTCGTAGAGAAAGATTTTAACCTTAAATATAAGTTATTTGTTAGGCAGTTAATAATTCTTTTTTAATTTTATTTTATTTAATTCTCGTTAGAAACAGAGGAGGAGGAGGACAAGGAAAGTGTATCTCCAATTCTCGACGTAGGATTTTCTTTGAACGTATTTGAATGAAAATTTTTCAAGTCAGAATGAGAAACGCTTTATTGGGTGCTGTTCTTAGTCCTCGCTCACTCGTTTTTCTTTGCCTTCAAGTTTTGGTAATTTGTAGTTATTACCTTCACAAATCATTTACAAGTGCTCTGGTCTATGGTTCTTCTATGGGTTCGTGGTTTTGGCGTTTTGTTTAAGTTGTACTGTAGTTGAACTTCGAGAATTCTTCAGCTGTAGGTTGGGGAATTTGGATTCTTCCCCGCTGATCTAATTTTCTGGTGCTTTGTGTATCTTCTCCGATTTGCTGATGTTGGTGTGCCCAGCTCACCTCCATTTTTGCGTACAGCGCGTCAGTGGAGCTCAACTTCATTTCAGACAACACGAAAATCGTGGTCCTCAATATCAAACCTTTTCGGTGATAAGTATCTGAACTTCCTTTTTTCCTTTTCTTGGCAATTTCTTATCAGAACGTAGCTGGTAGTGATATGCGAGAAAGTTGAAGTCGTAGGAACTGTGATCGCTTCATTGACTGTGTACTTGACTTCTTGGCCGGCGGGTTTTTCTTAGCCGGGGTGATTTGGACTGATAATTTGGTTGGCTGCTGAGTTTATTTCAGATACGAAGCCAAAAGTCTCTGGGTTTAGACACTCGCTCTAAGAATGAATTTTTTGAAAGTCTCTGGGTTTTGACACTCTCTAAGAATGAATTTTTTGGGGTTAAGTTCGGTGTATTTTGCTATGCATACTACTTGAACGGGATTTTTTATAATTATGTTTGGTCCCCTAAATGTCCTGCATTTATTGCTTTGGGATGTTTGATTGACAACAGTGAAAAGCTTTCATTATCTATTTGTACACAAGAGCGCGAACGAACTGGTTAAGAATGGCTATCGCTGTTTTGGCTTTTATGCTATTACTGCAGTTGCCAAGAATTTTTGGCTCTGGGGACTTGTTGCAGGCAAAGGATTGTGGTGCCAATTGGGTAGCCTATTCATATTCTTATGGTCATGAACTATTTTACATAAACGGGAATGTTGTTAGCAAAGACAATTTCTGCAGGACCCTTCAGTTTTATATGGTAAATGGTTGTGATGCGAAGCACTATTTTGGAAGTACACGCTGTGGGCGGGAAGTTTCTTTTGGTATGAAAAATCGAACTTTGTGATAACTTGTTGACCACAATTTGGCAAAGAATTTTTTTTTTTTTTATAAACATTTTCACTTATATGAGCCAATTTTTTTAAACATGTGCATTGATTTTTTTCTTTTTTAACCGATGTGGTTAATTTACCTTCAAATGCAGGAAGAAAGCTTTTGCAGAAGGATATAAGCGATAACTCAACATTCCCAGGTCCCCAAAACGTTTCTAAGCCCCTAGCACCCTCAAAAGTTGGTATAGTTGCAAGTGGGGTTTTGCTTGTATGTTGTGTTTTTCTCTGTCCTTGTTTCTATGGGAAGAGACAAAAAGGCACTGCTCATGCTGGTCCATCCAAGGACCCAAATTCAAGTGAGCTGATCTTTCTATATGAACTTGTTATCTTTTTTCTGGTGCAATGTCTTGAAATCTTTCATGCCAGGCATATGTGCATTCAAGTAATGACAACTTTCTGGACGTTTCAAAACCTTTTGTTATTGTATTACATTAAATTTTCTGCTTCGATTATTCTCGTTTACATTCCTTTTGTAGCTTTTGCTTCCTGCTATGCTTTGTTTTCTTTTCTTTTCTCTTCTTTTTCCTATTCCTTGGCATGCTTAGAATGAAAAATAATGGGCAATTTGCTTTTTCTAGTTGATTCAGCTTCTTCTTTGGAAGGGAACTCTGTTTCTGAGAAGATCCATGGCTCTCTCCATAGGGTACCACCTAGTCCTTCAAGATTTTCAATGTCTCCAAAACTCAGTAGACTTGGGTCAATACATCTCAACTTGAGTCAGGTTGTGAAAGCTACTCATAATTTCTCGAATAAATTACAAATAGGAGAAGGAGGTTTTGGAACTGTCTACAAGGCTCAGCTAGAAGGTGGTCAAGTTGTGGCAGTAAAGCGTGCCAAAAGGGTACAAACTTATGTCTTAATTTGTAGTTGACATTCTGCAATCCAGTAAACTTGGGAATACTGATGCTTTGGATTTTGTTTATCAATGAAATTGTTTGTCAATTTTGTATTGTCAAGTGCTTGGACCATTTGAACCCATGAGCACCGTAGCACAGATTGTTGGAAAGGGTTTAAAATACCTTCAATTGTGAGATGCATACATCTGACATTGGGTGAAATTTGCAGAAACAAAGAAAATTATGCTCCATATGACTGGGCAAAGGAACCTCTTACCCTTTGGCAAGTTATTTCTAGTTTATACGCATGAATAAACACAGGCAAGCACGACCCATAGGACTTTATCTAATCTAGTGGCCTGATCAATTTATTCTATTTGGAGAAGATGCTAGTTACACCAAATTAGCAATCAATGTGACTTAAAAAAATCTAGCTTCCCAGGGAGGCCATAGTAATGTAATCCAGCAAGTAAAGCGCTCTTTTTTTTAATTGATTCAATCAAACGTTGAAATACAGAAGAGTTTAGAGCAGAATAAACAGTAGAAAAATAGCAAAGAAGGGTATTGGTTGCGGAAGATCAATGAGTTCTAGGTCTGTATTTCTTCATTTACCGGAGAAAATATATCCTGTTATGACTGATAATGTAATTCGTGTTATCAGGTCTCCAGCCTCTGAAATAGAGTTTGTGTCATAGTTCTTTTCCCTTTGCTAACATGGATATATTGCGTAGGAACATTTTGAGAGTTTGAAAACTGAATTCAGCAGTGAAGTTGAACTTCTGGCCAAAATTGATCATCGAAACCTGGTGAAGTTACTAGGTTACATTGACCAAGGAAATGAACGCCTTCTTATTGCAGAGTATGTCCCAAATGGTACTCTTAGAGAACACTTGGATGGTAAGTTCCTGCATTTTGATACAGACCTATGATTGTGCCTCTATAAAAAAGCTACTTTTGCGGATGTTCCTTGCAGGTTTGCGTGGAAGGATCCTTGACTTCAATCAGCGCCTTGAAATTGCCATTGATGTTGCTCATGGCCTGACCTATCTACATCGTTACGCAGGTCGGACATCCTTCCCGTGAGCTATTCTTCTCACCTTTGCCACCTTCTCCACAGAAGCTGAATATTAGATATTTGAATCTGGACTTCAATTTACAGTATAAATGGGTGAAGTGAAGCCTGATTCAAGGAAAATCATTTTAAACATAGTTGTATATTTTCCGGGAAAATATGTTTTAGTCCATGAACTTTCTCTCATTTATTGATTCACTGCTTGAACTTTGACTCAGAACCACTCAACCTTATGTAGTTTGTTAAATGAAAGAATTATGAGGATTGAGTTGTTCTGAGTCAGAAAACTATTAGAACGGACTCATTCTTTTTTGTTTTTTTTTTTGGTGACAGAACTGACTCATTCTGAGTCAAGAAAGTATAGGATTTGTGAGTCAGATCAGGAACTGTATCAATAATTGAGGAAAAGTTTGAGGACCAACAATTATATTTTCCTGATTGTTTTTCTTGTTAAAGGTTTTGTTCTGTTTGTTTGTTACGTAAGAAATATCTAATAAGGCTTAAATTGTTAGGTGTAATAGGATGGTTGTCTGTTTAGGAGGGTCAGTTTGTTAAGAGTCTCAGTAACTGCCTGTATTAGCTTGTAACAGGGGAATTTGATAGTTATGCTAGTTGATACTCACCTTTCTCTTCTTTTCCCTACCTTTTATCTTCCTTTCTAACTACCACAAAGACTAGTAGATATTTTCTGGGACAATAGACTCACCATATCGTTTTGTAGCCCCCCCCCCCCCCAAAAAAAAAAAAGAAAGGCATGGTCATTTTAACATTTCAGACTCCTGGACATTCATCAATTTGCGAAATTTTTCCTGATGTGTTGCTTATCATAAAACAGAAAAGCCAATTATCCACAGAGATGTGAAATCGTCCAACATTCTTCTAACTGAAAGTATGAGAGCTAAAGTTGCTGATTTTGGATTTGCAAGACTTGGTCCAATGGACTCTGATCAAACACACATCTCTACCAAAGTGAAGGGAACAGTTGGTTATTTGGACCCAGAGTACATGAAAACATATCAGCTTACTCCCAAGAGTGATGTTTATTCATTTGGGATTTTGCTTTTAGAAATTGTGACCGGCCGCCGTCCTGTGGAGGTGAAGAAACCTGTTGAAGAGAGGGTGACATTGAGATGGGTAAATTCATATCCCGTTCTTGTCTTCTCTACTTTCGATTGATATCTCATTATATGTTATGATTTTACTGGTTTTATAATTGTCTATTAAATATTCCATATGCTTCCAAAAGATGAACTATAAACTGGTTTGATTTCCTCCTAGGCAAGCTTTTTCTCTCCTGGGGTTCCTAGCACGTCCAATGTTTACACGTGCTTTATTAATTTTGAACGTTTTAAGTGACTTGATATAAACCCCACAAAAATTCTTGTTGGCTGACAAAGTACAACGACCATATTGCTGAACACATCATATGACAATGATCAGGCTTTCAGGAAGTATAATGAAGGGAATTTGGTGGAAATGGTGGATCCTTTAATGGAGGAAGGTATAAATGGAGAGGTTGTAATGAAGATGATTGGTTTAGCAATTCAATGTGCAGCACCAACTCGAGCTGATCGGCCCGACATGAAGTCGGTGGGAGAACAACTGTGGACGATCAGGGCAGAATTCCTCAAAAGTTCAAAGAGAGTGTAGTTATTGAAAATGGAAGAGATTCTATTAATTATATTCAATGTTGTTTATTACCTTTTTTCCAATGCATATCTTCTTTGCACTAATCCACTTCAATAATACTTATTCTCATCCGTGTGAAAATAGTAGATTTTAGGTCCGGTCGCCCTTTGTTTTTGAGTGAGAGGTAGGTTCGGTAGCCCTTTACATGTGCTTGTATGCAATTGAGAATGAATTGCCTAATGTTAGTTGAGTTTAATTTTAGCTTGAGTTCTAGATTTTTGTTGTTAGATCTGAATGATATTTTAATTATGAAATACCCTCTCGTGTTATTTAAAGTTATTTTCAACATATTTCATAGAGACTGAGAAAAACTTTAAATTTTATTAAGTCTATTTAAAATTTAATAATTTTTTAATTTTATCCGTATTTAGTATATATTAATAATTTGTACACTTGTATTAATAATTTAATGATATGATTTATAAATGAATAAAAAAATCCTCTCTCTATTTTATAAATAAAATCGGAGGAATACATATATGCGCATGTTTAATAGTCAATGGAATTAAGCAAGAAATGCATAAATATAGATAACCAGGAAATTCACGGGTGAACGATGAGTTCTGAGTGTCCACATTGATGAGAAACATGCATGTGAATGAAAAATAAATTGGACTTTCAACAAAGTTGGTATCTACATGTGGATGAGAAATCTGAGCGTATGAACGTAGATAAGTTATCCATTCCACCACTTGGGCACCTTTTGCATTAGGTGGTTTTCTCATTTGTTGTTGGCATGTAGAAATGTGCAAATATACGGTATGCTTCTTATTTTTGAAGTTAAGAAATTAAAATGAAATTTTGTATAAAATTAAAGAATAAAGAGCATATTTTTGACTCAATCGTGACCTAATATCAACAGCATACAGTATAGTCGACTAGTGATTCATGTCATCATCTCCTGCAGATAACGCCTTGCACCTCCACAGGAGAACGGTGATAAGGTTGAAGTGGGCAGCTTCGCCGGCCGTGGCCGTGGCCGTGGCCACAGCTTCGAAGACTCCAGACTCGGATGAGGAGGTTATCAAGATTGAGGAGCTTGGCTAGGTTGTCCGAGAACATCTTGAAGCTAACACTGTCAACAATGGTGTAGTTGGTGAGAAAAGGAGGTGAGGCAAAGCAACAAAAAGAAAGGGAGACAGGCATTTGTGACCAAGAAAAAAAAAAACCAAACCACCATTAAAAATAGTTGAGGTAGTAATCAAGGGTCAACTAATCAAATCAAGGTTAACCCAAAGTCAAACGCACAGTTCCAATACACATGAATAAAAAGAATAATTGAAGAAAACCAATATATGTTTATTATAAATAACTAATTTAATCAATTTTTTAATATCCTAAATTAATTATTTCTGTGTTATTAAGTATCGGTATTATTGTCAATTTGATGCAAATCAGTTTGTAATTGGGAGAACTAACAGTCTAACACCAATTCCACTGTTAAGTCATATTTACTTGAAAACTTATCATCTATTTAAAAATTTGTACATAATATAATGCTAACTTGTATATTATGCGAGTGTATCTCAAAATTACTGGCTTATGTGATTTCGCAAGTGTAGAAATGACGATATGACAAATAATAATTACCAACAAAATGAACATCTCAAAAAATTAAGACAAACAAGCAAAGCACACAGCTCAAGATAGATTTATTATATTCAAATCCTATCATTGATCATAAGTCACTAACTTCTGACAACAGTTATATAACTATTGATTATTGATATTGGTGATTTATTACGTGCTTAAATTATCAATTTGATCTGTGCATATATCAAAATAAAAAATCATCCTTATGCTAAAATTACGAGTCACGTAAAAAGTTGAAGTCAATGATTATGAAATAAATAATAGAAATTAATATATATTGATTTTATTGGAAAACAGATTATGCTAGATAGAGAGCCTTAATCAGTGAACCAACAATAGATGCCTTGTACCAATAAGTGTTGATTCAAATGGAAGGAATTTAGACACTTTAAACATTATATCCTGGATTCTATCCTTAGGACGGCGTGTATACAAAAAAAATATTGTTGAGAAACGTCTTTGCTACGGGACCTAACAATACTCTAAGAGATTAGTCTCTTACCATTTAGGAGGAAGGATACTTCGTGGGGGGAAAAAATAGATGCCTTGAAATTCAACGCATTAAAGGGAGACAAAGAGGTTGATTAATAATTAATATAAAGCCGATATTTATTGACTAACTCGACTAACCCAGTACCCCAATGACTGCAAAAAAAAAAAAAAATTAAAAAAATAGAACTCCATCTTCATCAGAGACCTAAACCCACATCCCCAAGTTGACATTCCATTTCCCAGGGAAGCATTCATATCTCATCAGAATTCTGATGTAACCTTGTACAGAAATGAGGAGCAATGTCTTGTATAGCTCTGGATTCTTTTATTAAGCTGGTCAGAGAACGATTTTTCTGTTATGCAGCCTTCTGCAACTAGGAGTTATTTACATCTGTTGAAGGCCAAGCTTGAGCCTTAGAAGAACTTGTTCATAAAAGGAAATTTTATTCTTAATCTTTTCCATCTGCTTCTTTCCAGCAAAGGATGCAACCCCAGAATGTGCTCTGGCATAAAATCGTGCCTTGTTAGTATTCCGACGACCGGTAATCTCTGCAATCAGTAAGCACACAACTAATATGAGTAAAAACACAAAGAATATTGATGGTACTGATTAACCACGAGTAACATGCACAACATAAAACAAGGCATAATTAACCAACTTAGTTATGTTC
Source organism: Neltuma alba (assembly GCF_004799145.2). NCBI lineage: Eukaryota > Viridiplantae > Streptophyta > Magnoliopsida > Fabales > Fabaceae > Neltuma > Neltuma alba. Next base: position 297,108 of record NW_021636509.1, read on the forward strand.
ATGGGGATATTAATATGCTATGAACAAAATATAGAGAACAAACCCAATGGCTTTGCATAGTGACACCCCTTCTCTGTTCATGCATTCATACCTAAGAATGTAACTATATGACATCAACATCCATCTTCATACCCATCATTCTCTCTATTTTTGTTTTTTTAATCTTTCTTTAAATGCAATATATGGAATTACTGGGTGGGTTCCATTTCTCCCTGGTACTTCATAGGGGTTTGGTCGGTTTCAATGCCTAGCCAGAGAACAGTTAGGGATGTTAACTAACCAATTTAGTTAATGCATGACAAAATCGGAGCAGGTTTTGATCAAACTAATGAAATTTACCAATGTATGAAATATTCTTTTCTCTAATATATCTACTAACCCGTCACGCAAGCATAACTTTGCTTATTCATGACGTAATAAATAGAAACTACACCAGGTTGGCACAAAATTAACATATGGAAACATTCTATGAGGGGGGGGGGGATGTGCAGAAAATAGATAATCCCTCAAAAACATATTGGTGGCAGTAAGGCAAGACAGAATGACTTACACTAGAGACCTTGGGTATAACCAGAAGATGCCTTAAACCGACTTCCCGAAAAAGCGTAAGGGCCTTTCCCAGAGACATTGTCCCCACGACGGTATAGGGTGAAGCATTACTAAATGGATGGAGATCTATGTACATGTCCAACTCTTCCTCAGTAAACTGTATATCATCTATCTTGTCACTATTGCCAGAACCCCTCTTTGAAAATTCATCACAAGAAAAACTATCATAGGCATTATCTCCTATTGCCATTGGTGTACGCAAGAAATCTTTCTTCTTTAACACCGTGAGAAGATGTTGACGAAGAATCGTACCATATAAAACTGGGGCTTCAGAAAATGGAGGCTCATCAACCACAGGGAACCCATTATGACTTGAAGTCTTGAGGACAAACACAATGTTGCGAACCTTCTCAATGCCATTAAAGACCTGTAGCGGACCTGTGACTACATCACTTACTGTTAGCTGCCTCATATATGGCTCAGCATGAGTTTCTAAATAAGGAAACCCTTTTGCTTTCATGATAAGGTCATATATACTTGCATTGAAAGCATCAGCTACAGTCTTAGATATCAGAAGCACCAGCATCATCAAGGGTAGCAACAACAAATTATTTGTTAGTTCTAGTAAGATTACACATAGGGAAACAGTCATTCTCATAGATCCTCCAAGAAAGGAAGCAGCACCCAATACAGCAAAAAGGCCATGGCTAAGAGTCGAACTTTTGCCAACCAACATACCAACCGCACGCCCGTAAGATGCACCAATCAGAATATTTGGCACAAAAAGACCAGCTGGAGCAACAACCCCATAGCTAAAGATGCTTAGAAAAAAGCATGTGATGAAAAAGATAAACATTGATGGATATGTAAACTCCTCATCTGTGCCTTTGCTAAATAGATTTTTGATAGCATCACCGCATGTGTTAAAAAAAAGGCTGGCAAGATCGTTGTAATGACCGGGAGGGCATTGGAATTTCTTGTAGTTACCAGAACGGCCGATTGTAGGACATTCCTCAGGGGCATCAACTGGACAAGGTTGACAATATACAAGCCATGGCAATCCAAAAAGAAGAACAGAAGTAATAATGGAGATCAAGCAAGCAAGCAAAATTTTGTATGCAATGCCTTTCCTGAAAGAGAAAATTACAAGAATGAGCTTAGCAGAAAAACTTTGTACAAAGTTAGGATACAACACAATGATCTTACTCGTGGATCATGTTGTAGACACGGAGAACCCTGCTCAACAGAGCATTATATAAGCTTCCAAGTAAGCCTCCTATAACTCCGAGAATTATTGCAGGTAGCACATCCACCAGATGATATGAAATACTTTCTGAATAAGCATTAAACATAATCAGCCCACCTTTACCGAATAGCCCGCATTTACCACTTAAACAAACATCTATCAATGCACGAAGCACAAGTGCAACTATTGCTGTTGAGAAGAAAGTTCTCCACAGAAGGGCACTTCTCCACCTGTAAGAACAGAACAAAAACTGGTTATGGAAATTAAAATTAAAAAGACACACACTTTTAACAGTAATCCAAAAAGAATAAATGGAAACTGACAAAATTGGAAAAACATCTCATACTTTGCACGGAACCTAGAATGGATTGGAGTTGCACACACTGTTCACGTATTATGAATAATGTGTTTTGCTATTATATCATGAGAAAGATATACAAGGGAAAACAGGAAGTGGGGATGAGAGAATGTGCCATCATAATAGCTGTCTGAAAATTTAGATCAGCCTGTTGTATAAACACATATATAAACAAGTTGCCCGGTCATGTTTAGTCAAGGTCCTCACTACGTCTATTATGACATAGTTTGGGTTCACAGGGCTGAAAGAGAAAATGGAATCAGTAAAACGCACCAAGATGCCATCTCTTCGAAAGCAAACAAGACCCCACCAACTGGGGCACGGAAGGCTGCAGCAATTCCAGCAGCTGATCCACATGTTATTAGATCCCGTCGATCACGGTCGTTCTTAAAAAAACGTAACCATTTCCATGTTAGTCGATATCGGTTTGAACCACCCTGACCCAACAATGATCCCACACATGCACCTATATGCACCATAGGCCCAGCCTTTCCAATAAGAAGGGATGATGAAACTGCTGAAATGCTTCCAATAACCTGTAGAAAGAATGAACATGAATTCAATCCATTCTTCAAGGAAAGTATGAAAAATCTGAAATTCCATCTTCCCCTTCAAAGTAGCGGGCTTTAATTTATGTAAGATACCAAAAAATGACATCAAATGAATCAATACTAACTCATCAAATAGCATCAAAAACCAAGGTTGTGGAAGTACACGAATCATACAATTTTATTAGAGTATAATCCCATCTCTTGAGTAAGTTCAATCAACGTAGCTGGTCAAAAAAAAGTTCAATCAACGTAGAGTAACAGTGTGAGTAAATTCCGAACACTGAAAAAACGTTGCATACCTTAACGAACAGAGTTCTAAGCGTAAATATTCCAGGGGCATCTACCCCATTTAAGTAGGCTTTCACCTCTGGTATACCAGAACCCATGGCCGCAGGCGCTATAAAAGCCGTGATTATAGTAGAAAAAAGAGTGAGAACCAAATTCGAAGAAAAAAATACTACAAAGGCCAGGAGAAACCTGCAAAAAAGGAAATTACTCAAGGTTTAACAAATTATATTTGCTTCAACAAAAAAACAAAAACAAAGCTACAAAAGTAATTGTGTCCTCTCCCGGTATAACTAGCACATTGTAGTATGTGATTCAGTCAATGGAAGTAGCCAAATTATATATTTCTACGTGACACAAAGCAGGATTATAGACAGTACCTCCCCTGCAACATCATGTCAGATGTGATCACGAACTTGAGGCCGGCGAGATTCTCAATCGCGAGATTAATGCAAAATCCAACCAAGCTAACAATCCCACCAATCAACAAGCACAAAACCCACTTCATGAAAAGGTACTGGAATTTCTGAATCTTCCCTCGGCACCTCCAATCCTGCTTGAAGAACTCGTTCTCGAAAATCCTGCATACCCCAGAACAAAAAGGTGAAGAATTGAGCACAAATTCATTCACAACAGATGAAATCCCATAAAAACTTTCTCCAAAAGTTTCAAAGAACAGATCAAAAACAACATACTCATAGTCAAGGCTCTCAATGGGACAGACATTGGCTCCAACAATGGCAACCTGCGACGTGGAATTGATCCTGGGTCTTTCGGAATGAAGCAAGGGTTGATGGAGGGACTCGCAGTCCCCATTCGAGTGGTCTGAGGACATTGTAGAATACTAAGGGAGTACGTGAAGCAGCATATGAGTATGTAGAGAGGGAAAGAGAGAGTGGTTGGAGCGCAGAAGTGGAGTTGGAGAGTTGAATAGAAGGTGAGACAGTATGGTGAGTGATACTGATATGAAGTCCGGCTCAGAAAGTGGAGGCGAGAAAGTACAGAGCAGAGACGATCCTCCCGCACACAAAACGACGACGTGGGAGGCTTCCGGGGGGGACTGTAATCTGTGACCTATATATTCCTTTATCGCTCCGAATCCGCAATGATTGACTTGAAATGCCAACGTTTTTTTCTTGAGAAATGAGTCCCTAACTTTCCCATTAAGCAACCATCTCAACCATTTCCGCTTTTTTGAGGTTTTTTTTCCGCCCTTTTAAGTTCCTTTTTCAGTTCTTTAAGACTTTAAAATGGAGCCTACAGGGCTAGGCTCTATTGCATTCCTCTCCCCGGAGTGAATGAACAGCACTCCCCATTGAAGATTCTTTGCACTGAAAAGCAGATCACTATAATTAAAGACTCTTTTTTTATTTATTTAATGCAAATAATAAACATGTTAATATCAAGCTTAAATTTGAGATCTCTTGAGCCTGATACAAAACGTTATCACTAGAACAACTAACCAGTGAACAGATTTAAAAACTCTAGTTTGGATCAAACCGACACAATTTGGGGAGATCTTGCAGCTTTATCTAAGAATTTTAGTAGTATAGATATTTTTATTACTAGTTATCATTATTTTCATTCCTTGTTTTTCCTTTTCTTTCTGCCCTCATGTGACCCCTGTAATCTGATTTCTCTTTAATATAATTTGCAATTTAAAAAAAAAAGAGAGAGACTAGATGGTAAATTATTGGTTAAAAAGTAAAAGTAAAAATATACATTTAATCTCCCAATTGTATATAAAATTTCATTATGGTTTTTGGATTTTATAAAATATTTTTTCAGTAAATTAACCTTAACATCATTCGTTTTGAATGATTTTTTTAACGATTATTATAATTTTGAAAAATTAACCTTCATCTCCACTTGAAAATATTTTGTCAATGTTTAAAATTTTGATATCGATATTGTTTGTTAACGACATTGAGATTAAATAATTGAGAATACATTTTATAAAATTAAGAGATCAAATAAAAATTTATATAAAGTTAAAAAGCTACAGGTGTTTTCAAATAAATTTTATTTCATTATGTATGATATAGATTTTCTTGAGCCAATTTTTCCAAATTATAAGTTCAAATCTTGTATAATATATTTAATTATCCATAAATATTAGCGTTGATTTTTCAGATAATATTGAATTTGATATATCTAAACTATTTTTAAGATTTTATTGCTGTTAATCTCAACTACCCTCAAGTGATAAAGGCATGCATACTTATGCAGGTCATTAATTATTATATATTATGAACTTATCACATATCGTACGTAATATATTAAATAACCCTATACGTCATTATCACCATATACATCAAAATTAAAAAAAAATAGCATACATACTAAAAGGAGGATTCATGATTCAATATAGTTTTTATTCATTTTGGTCCAAAAAAATATAGTCTATTCGTTAGGTCCCCTCTCCACAACAAACAAGAATGTCCAATTAATTTTTAACACAACCCTTCCTAGTTGAATCACACACTTGTTTATAATTATTACATAGTTTTGTTTTAAGAATAATCACATCTAAAATTAGAAGCCATAATTTTTACAACTCTATAATTAGTGGGCCTTCTAGTACATTACAAGCCCTTTAGTCTTTTATATGAGTCACCTTTTTTGGAAAACAAAGAAATGGGTGTCACCTTTTATAAGTGATTTTGCCTAAAAAAAAAATGCACTATTATTTTTTTTTTCCAATTTTGCTTTTGTATATGAAAATGATAAGTGTTTTTGAACATGATGCATTTGCTTGGATGAGGTGGTCAGAAATAATTTATACATAAAATTTTGGGGGGGGGGGGGAGTGTTATACATGGTTTCTAGTTTAATGATGTTAAACATCTTTCTTAAGCTTTTCTTAAATATGAATTTGTGAGTTTGACTGTTTATAAATATGATGGATACATAAGTTTTTTTTGGATAATAAATGAAAAAAATAATGATGACATTAAAAGATGAGGGATGAACGTTAGAGAAAGCTATAAAGGGTTAAATGCCTGCAGACATGGCAAGATCCCACCATAATTGATATTTTGTGATCCCTATGACTATTTTTTAAAAAAAAAATAATTGCTAAGAAATGGGCCCATGAAAATGAAAAAAAAAATTTCTTCAATGATTCTACGGAAAATTCACACTGGCTTCCTTCATCAGCATTGAGCTGATTGTGATCTGTCTTTTAATTTAAACAACAAAATGCTAGAAACAAAATGGTCCCATTTAATATAACCATTTGTGATCCGCTTGGTACATGGGACCACTGCATGTCTGCCTCTATTTGTTTTTTTTTTTTTTTTACTTTGTCTTTTATCCCTAATATCATCAATAGGAGGGTTCGGGACAAGATCAGGACGACCCGTCTTGACAATCGAGATGGGGTAGTCTTTTTATCCAAGCGTCTCTCCGGTCCTAATAGCGTCCTCTCCTGTTTGAAAGTAGATACCATTAAGATGGGACGTATTTTTTTTTATTTTAGAACTAAATGTATTTAGAACATAAAAAACCATAATGAAAATTATATAAAGAAAATAGATAAAAAAAATTGGCTAAAAACTTGATAGTAATAAAACAAAATGTTTTTTCAAAAGACAGAAAATATATAAGGGTTAAGGTGCGTCCAGTACTCCAAACTATTTTTCCAGGTGCGCCCATTGTCCTAAAATAGTTTTCGGTGCATCCTGTGTCCCAAACTAATTAAAACGATGCATCTATATCTTGGACTAACAGAAAAGTTAAGTTTGATCGTTACCTTGCTGACTCGGCCGAAGGTAGACTGAAAAATCCTATGTGGCGGACACGTAAGCGTTTGATGTGTATTATTTTGACGAGTTAAAGTGTGCAAGCACCCCGAACTATTTTCTCAAATGTGCCTAGTATTTTAAAGTAATTTTTGGTGTATCCAATATCTCAAACTAATTAAAATCTCAAACTAACAGAAAAGTCTCGTTTAACCATTACATTGCTAACTTAGCTGAAGGTTAACCGAAAAATCTTATATGAGAAACACGCAGGTGTCTGCTGTGTATTATTTTGACTGAAAATTCAATTTATTTCCTTCTCTTCTAACATTTATCTTCTACTAATTTTTAAACTTAAAGAAAAGAAAGACCACCGATTCACCCTCTTAAATCCTGGTACATTTACCAGCCATTCAATTACATCCTCGTCTTTAACATTTTATCTCATTTCTTCCACCACTCCAATTTGAAACCACAACAGCTATCACATCACACTTCCGTCTCCATCTCTGTCAACTCCTCATCCGACTCGCATTTGCTTTCCTCCTCGTATAACATAGTAAACTTCCCCTTGGTCACTCTGTTGACATCGCCGTCATCTCCCGAGAAAACACCCGCTACCACCGAGTTCGTCTCGGGAGCTTTAGTCAAAATGATACACATCAAACGCTTGTGTCTCAGCCATGTAGGATTTTTTTTGGTCAACCTTCAGCTGAATTAGTAAGGTAACAGTCAAACGAGACTTTTCTGTTAGCGTGAGATATGGACGCACTGTTTTAATTAGTTTGAGACACTGAATGTACAAAAAATTGCTTTAGGACACTGGATGCACCTGGAAAAATAGTTCGGGGTGCTGGGCGCACTTTAACTCGTCAAAATAATACACATCAGACACCTGCGTGTCCGCTATATAAGATTTTTCGTTCAACCTTCGGTGGAGTCAGCAAGGTAATGGTTAAACTTAACTTTTCTGTTAGCCTAGGATATGGATGCACTGTTTTAATTAGTTTGGGACATTGGATGCACTAAAAATTACTTTAAGACACTGAGCGCACCTAAAAAAATAGTTCGGGAACGCACCTTAACCCAATATATAAACTCAAAGTGTCTCTCAAAAGACATCATATAACTCTTGAAAAAACTTATAAATAGTAAACAATATAATCATAAAAATTATAATATGATTATATTAATAATAAGTAAAATAAATTTATAAAACTAAAAAACATAATATATCGGGATGGAACCATCCTATCCCTAGATATTTTTATCCAGTCCCACTTTTAAAATAACTGAGATCAGGATGAGATATTAGGACGAGACACAAGTGAACATTCTAATTATCAATAACTCATATCTGATCACCATTACTATTAAATCTAAATGTAATAAATTTCTTAGAATGGTTTTAATGAACTGAAATTATTATGTCATAAAATGCTAAATTATTTTACAAATATCTTAAATAAATTTGATATTTTCGCACCCAGGAAATTGTTTCTTCAAATAATAACACTATTAAAATTGGAAAAATGACATAAAAAGTTGAAAATTACAATATTCCAATTTAGGTACTTAAGAGGTCAAAATTCTAGGGAAGGAAGTGATACCTGATATGTTATTTTGCAAATATAATTAAAATGACAAAAATGTTCTTGTATCAAAAAGTTTATTAACAAGTTGTCAACTGATAATGACAAGTATTGAACAGCAAATGACAAGAAATATACTGACAATAATAAGTTATTTGTTAATAAGTTGTAAACTAGTAATGACAAATGTTGAACAACCAATAATAAGAAATATATTGGCAATGATAAGTTTGATAACTTTTTTTTTAAAAAGAAAAAGATACAATGACATTTTAGTCATTTGACTAAATTTACAAAATACTAGATCAACCACCAGTTCCTCCCTTGGGATTCTAACTTCTTAGGTGCCTTAATTAAAATATTGCAACTTCTAACTTTTTTTAATGTCCTTTTCCATTAAAATTTAATATATACACATACACGCTATCTCTGATTTTTAATATAAGACCCAATTAACTAATTTAATAAAAATAAGAAATTTACTGAATTACTTTAAAGTATTTATATTTATTATTTTTCTCCAAATTAATTTGTCTTACTTATAAATTGATATACAATCTAATTATGCATATAAGTATTTTAGAGAGATTATGTAATATATACTATAAGTAAATAATTTAGTAACTTCCTTAGTCTCTCTAAATTAATCAATTAAGTCTTATATATTATCTACACAATACAATAATCTTATTGTGATAATAAATTTTAATTTATAATTTATCACCCTTGTGAAAAAGTTAATTTTTAAAAATAACATAAATCTTAAAGGATAATAATATTTTTGTTTGCAGAAAAAAGGATAAAAATATTTTGCAAACAGAAAACAAACCTTATCCTGATGTCCTCCACGCATTCCTGTGGTTTTTCAGGGGTCCTTCCTTCGCAACCAGCTACCTCTGGACACCGAAGCTTCCCCACAGACTATTTATATACCAAGAAATAACAATATGATATTCTTTTATTTTATTTATATTTTATATGAATAAAAAAATCTTAACCTTCATTAATTTTGATTTAAAATTTAACCATTTTTTTACTTTATCCCTATTTAATAATACACTATATCCCATAAAAATGAAATCAACATAATAATAAATAAAGAGAAAAATTGTACATTCATGTGAAATATTTCTTTCTCTGTCCTATGAATAGGAATAAAAACTTTCTCTTTTCTCTGCCTTATAGTTTATTGTAATTTAACATGAAAATTAGGTTAAATTAAATAAAACTTCCCTGAATTTAGAAGTTAGAGCAATGTGCAAATGACTAACCTTTGAAACTTCTGAACTTTCAAGCCCATATCTAACTGTTCAAGGCCGAAAAGGGCCTGTATATAACTGTTTTTTTTTTACCAGAAGCCTGTATATAACTGTTTGAATTATAAAATAATTACAATATTAATATTCTTCATCAATTTTTTTTAAATCGATTATATTATAATTTTTTAAAATATTAGATTATTTTTTAAAAATCATTCTTGATTTCCATATCCTACAATATGAATTATTGACGTTTAAAATCAATAAGAAATCAAGTTCAATTAGGATATCTCACTTGAAGATTTTTTTTTTTTAAACATTCTCACATATTTGAAAACCTCCGTATTTAAGCGAATCCTTTCTACTGAGATGCCAATCGTTATCTCTTTTTATATATAATTCTCTCTCGTCTTGCTTATCTCTTTCCTCCTGAATCTTTCTTATACTTTTCACAGTTTTATAACAGATTCCATTAAATATGAAATCAAATGTTTTCTCCATAAAAATATAAAAAGAAAAAAATCTAAATTTCCCATTCCCTGGGGCCTGACGGTAGCAAGTATTTTGGGAAGCCAAATATTGCTTTCATTTACCTGCGCCCCATCCCCTGCACTTCTTCCATTGCTTTTCACTCAAAATATGTATATAAAATACAAAGATATTTACTTCAGAACAATAATAAAATATTTCAATGAGAATTAAATATTTATACTTGAGAAACCTTTGGTTCGATATAACGTATCTTTGGAGACTACAGCTTCCTCCACCCCAAATTGGGCCTCCAGATTGGGCCTTTGTTGGGCTCTTTAGTCTGCATGTGACTTTTTTATCGGGTCAGCACAAAACGCTTAACATTTTAAGATCAAACAAATTAGGCAGCAACAAGCCTAATGAAAATCAAAATAGAAAGCCCAAAAAAAAAAACAGAAACAACAAACAACAACAATAAAACTGATGCCACTTGGAGTGGTTCTATCAATTATTTAAACTTTTAGACAAACTGTTAATCAATTCAGGAGGTCCCCCACTCAGAAACACATAAAACAAATTAAAATAGGAAATTATTTGATTCCCTTTTTATATAGCATTAGAGCTATTTGATTGGGTTAAGTTTAAGCATTGTCAGACTTATTTGGAAGTAGCTTTCTTAAACATGTTTTCTGTACTCACACTGAAGGATTTCCAGGCATATTTGGAGTCCAACGGGTAATTTGGCATGCCCACATGCCGTAGAATCATTATCCGGACATTACATAGTTATACCGCAAATATACCAAAGGGAAGAGGAGGGAAAAATTCCTCAGGAGTTACTTGTTCTATCCTTATTGTCAAACTGACTTTTAGAATTAACATATATCTCATATATCATGTATGGGTGGTTAAAAGGATTTAAATTTAAACAATAAAGTAAACATTCCCTCTCTAAACCTCTTTTTTTATTACCCACGCAGTTTACCGGAGTTTTGTTCCGACTACATCGGGATCTGACCCGCGTCGCACACCTGGCTGTGGTGGGTGAGTCTCCCAACGGGGATTTCTGCATACGCTGAGGCTCAAACTTAAGACCTCACTTAAACGATACCAAGCCGCTTACCACCTAAGCCAACTCCTGTTGGTAAACCCATGTATTTTGATATTCATATAATAACCCCACTTGTATTGGGCTTGGGTCTTAATCTCCCAAAGGTGGATTAGGTCTAACCCAATACATATGAATTTGAATTTGGGACCTCATACTTAAACGACCAAATTCCACTAGAACTAAAACTCATTTATTTATCTGATTGTTTTTGTTCAAGAGAAGCTCTTAAGTATAAGCTTAGGTTGCTAATCACATATCATGGAACATAATTCCTTGCACCGTTGTGAGCTTTCTAGCTTCATATTGCATTGTGTGTATATGTTTATGTACGTATTGGATGTAATATTTGCCATTGAAGTCCTATCTCACCCTATTTCTGATGAGTGTTAATATGAAACTTTAGAAGTTGGTAAGGAGAAAGCAATTTGAATATAATTAGTTAATTTGGAGTTTCATTGCTCTTCCCTTTCACTTTTTATCTCCACCATCATATCGATATTTGAACAGTTCAAATTTAATTTTTTATAAAATTAATAATAAAATGTTAACATTAATTAATTAAGTGTTGTTAAAATGGCCGAAGGCTGTAGGATGTTTTGCATATGACTCTTTAGTAGATTCACATTGTCATTGTTTTGAAAGTCTATAGGATGATGACTTTGAATTGTGTATCCTTTTTTTTTTTTAATTACCCAGAATATCCTCCCACCCGAATAGTAAGAGACTAATCTCTCGGGGTACTGTCAGGCGCTATAATGGGGACCCCTCGCAATAATATTTTTTTCATACACACCGCCCTAAAGATCAAACTCAGGACATGATATTTAAGGTGTTTAAGTCCTTTCTACTTGAACTAATACTTGTTGGTAAATTGTGTACCCTTATTACTTGAGTTGAGTAGGTAGCTGACTCATGGGCTCAGCTTAGTTCCTTCACGTTTGACACTCCAAGTCTTTTTGCTTGGTACATGTGGAATGCGTTTGGCGGTGATTATTGTGCGCCCAGGCCTTTGGTGCAATTGTTGTTGGGCTTATGGGCGTTCATTTGTACCATGAGTCCTATGTGATGATTGATAAGATTAAAAGTAAGTTTTTGAGACTTACCAAAAAGGAAAAGTATGTTTTTGAGAAAATTGCAACTGAGGAAAAATTATTTTCTAAATATGGTGGTGCTTTTGTTTTAGTTTTGATTTGCCTTTTTAGTAGTTTGAAATCTTTATAACTATCGTATGGCTTTTGATAAAGTGGTGGTTAAACTCTTTTTCAGCATGGTTAATTTTTTGAAATAGTTAAATGTTTTATTTTATGAGGAAAGGATTTTTCAGCAAACATTTGGCAAGAAATGGTAGTCCTGGCGCATAATGATTCTTGTATAAGAATTCCTTTATAGAACCGCCATGATAACATTTTATTCTTTCACAATAAAAAAGATTTATGACCAGTGCTAAAACTTATTCAAAAAGTTTACGGTGCGAGGAAATCAGTCACTACTATTGACAATGAATACTTTGGGTTTAATTTAAAAAAAAAAAAGATTCCTGCCATTTGAACTTGTCTTGGAAAATATTCGAGCCCTCAACATTAAGAGGCATTGAGGAATCGAGACTAGAAAAATAGCATGAGAAAAGAAAGTTGAAAAGAATGATCCACTAACACCCGATAAGCCTCGTAGCTAAGAACAACGGTAGGAAAAAGAGAGTCGAAAAACACACCAAACAAGACAAACAAGCCAAACAAGGCACAACTTTTGGATCATAGACCCACAGAAAGAAGTCAAGGCAAGAACAAAGGACAAGGCAACCGTATACAAGGCAATCAAAAAGACTCCCATCAAGCCACCTCATGAAGCCACATAGGCAACTAGAAACTCGAAAATCCACAACTCAATAAAGGAGAAGAAGCTTTTGAGAAAGCGAAAAAAGAAAAGAAGAAAAAAAAAAAAGATGACACTAAGGCCATTGAAAATTCATGCCAGATTTCTTTCAGCAGACCCACAACCCCATACTTAACTTACAAGGACTCGAAAAAGCAAATGTAAAACCAAACATCAAGCCAAAAAATAAAAAACACAGAAACAACCAGCCTTAAACGTACAAATCATTTGAAAATAGGGTTAAGGTGTAGATATGACATATTAGTCGCATTTTGATGAATCTTTAAAAGCTAAAGCTGAGAAGGATTGGACATGTTGGATTTCGTGAACGATGGAAATGAGAGAGTCACATTCTCCATGATAGAAGACATTGTTGCGCTTTCTCCATATTGTATTGGGCAAACCGCAAACATGTAATTCCACATACTCGTGAAGATGGTTTAAAATTTGAAAAGTTGATTTGAGAAGGGACTAGACAAGGGGTGTTCTAAATATTCCTCAACTTTACGTCATTATTATTTAAAAGTTTTCAGATATCGGTCAGCGATCTAAAGGAATCTCTAGAAGTGAGGTCTGAAATATTCTTCCGATTCTAAATATAAAACTCTTTTTATAGTGTAAATTACATTACAAAAAAGATCTTATATTTAAGACTAAAGGAGTATAACATTAGCATTAATCGGAGAGTACATGGTGTGAAATAGAGATGAATTCCATTAAGCAGGATTTAAGAATAAGGGACATGTAAAAAGAGAGCAACATAGTGAGGATTTAGAAACCTTTATAATAGCTTATAATAATTAATTTTTTAATCGTGATTTACAGAACATGAGGTAAGCATGAGAAGAATTTTTTCTTAACTCACATAAAATATGATTATAAGTGATTTAACAGTGTGCTAAGTAAGATCTTAATGTTGCTGCATGAACACACCGCATAAGCCATAAAAAACGGTGGCTAATAGAAACGGAAGCACCGTTTCCCACTTTGAATTTGAGATAAGTACAGCCAGAGGGTATGAATTCGAAGTAGCCAGGATCCGACAAGAAAAATGCGGGAAAACCATGATGGGACAATTGACAGATGGGGACATTAAATTTCGTCCGAAGTTGATTTGCCGACATAGGAATGATTATTCCCAAAATAATATTAATTCTGGAGCTGTTGTGGATTTATCACAATAACCGCCCAAAATATAAAAACCCAAGAATAATTCTTCAACCCATATAAAAAGAAGGTGGATAGATAAGACCATGAAGAAGAAGAAGAACTATGCTTTTAGGAGATGTGATTAATAATCATCATTTTTTTTTCCTTAGGAGCTAGGATAAATACTACCGGTTTAAGGTTACCAGTAGATTGATTATGACCTTCCATTCACAAAAAACATTTCATCTCACTAAGTTACAAGAGACTAAACAATTAATAATCATCATTTAGGGGTTGTTTAGTATCAGATAAAAGTGTTTTTAAAAAGCACTTTTTCACAAATCGAGACAAATTCTTTCGTATATTTATTTCGTATACCGTAAAATCACTTTTAAAACTATACTTTGATTTCTGTCTAAATATCCCTTTCAATGCTAATTTGTTATGTGCTTTTGGTCATTGCTTGAAACATATGTGATATGGCTAATTAAGAGTTAGTGAATTGGCTTTCTTATTTGGTTAGAGATTCTAACTGTGAATATGACCATCTTATTGCTCAATATGTGATTGTGTTGCTTTACTTGATTTGGTGGAAGAGAAATGAAGCAATTAACAAATAAAAATGGTTCCGCAGCTAATTATCTAACCTTCGCACAACCCTTTATCCTAGAAGTGATAAGCAAAATACAACGGCCACATATCTGACATCATTTTATAGTTTTATTTTTTTTCCCATTAATAAGATCTACAGTTTTCATGTGTTAGATGTAATTAAAAAATCACATCAGAAAAATGTCTGAAAAAAATAATATTATAATATTAGATATACTATAAATAAGATTAGAATATAAGATATATATGAGAAATAACATTAAGGTGTTGGATATTATTTCTCTCTATATTTTTCTCACTTAAATTTACACTTAATACTCTTCCGGTCGTAAATATAAAATCCATTTTGTAGTGTAAATTATACTATAAAATGGGTTTTATATTTAAAACCAGAGGAGTATATTTTATCCAAATAAAAATATTAATATATGGGGTACTACTTCCGGTCTTAATTATAAGAGCTAGTTGACTAATTTGAGGAGATTAAGAAAGTAAGTTGAGTTAGTTATTTGTCATAAATATAGGTGTTGTCTTTCCTAAAATATCCTTGCTAATCAAGTGTATTGATTAGAACTCTTATTATTAGAAGGACTATTTTGAAAAAAATATATAAATATAAAAAACAAAATAAATTGAGATCTTATATTTAAAATCAAAATAAAAATTAAATAAAATTTTATATTAGTAACGCGAGCTATTATCATGTGTATTTCTTTTACCGTGCAAATATGTCTCAATCCTTCAAACTTTTTCTAATGGAAAGGTCAATATCAATACTTATCGTGGCCAAGTCTACAACTAAAAATGTCAACGGTTTCATGTCGGCCAAGTTTTAAAATAAATAAAAAATTTTGAAGTCCCGAGCGCCTCATCGAATTCCGGCACTTGGGACAAGGCAAAAGGCTGCGAAGGTTGCTTGCTTTTGATCATAGTGCATTACCCGCATAATCAACTTCCTAATTGCCAGTTAGAGTCTCACGTTCCTCTGAAATTCTTACCTTCTACGCTTATCCGAAGCCGTCAAGTCTCCATCACACTTTCCTTTCAAGCTTCAACACTGCTCACAATTCACATTCACAGTCACAACAGCCTCTGCTTCTGCCAGCAAAGGGAAAATGGGTTTCTTTTTCGGGCTCGCGCTCGGAATAGTTGTGGGGCTCGCCGTGATTGTGGGGTTCGTTAAGTGCGAGAATGCGCGGTCCCAGCGCCGGTCTGAGCTGGCAGCGACGATTGCCGCTTTTGCGAGGATGACGGTGGAAGATTTCAGAAAGCTCTTACCTCCTCAGTACTGCCCTTCTTGGGTCGTCTTCTCTCACAGGCAGAAGTTGAGCTCAGCTTTCTTCAATACTTCTTGTTCACTGTTTTGCAGTTGTTCTGCTCCTTCCTTTGTATATTTTTCTTTAAATGCAATATTTTTCAAGGTTTTCACTGGATTGACGTTCCGATTTTCTTTTCTTCAGGTATCTTGGCTTAACGCACATCTTGCAAAGATCTGGCCCTATGTTAACGAGGTAACTTTTATGGGTGGAAATAATCAAGGGTTCAGTTGTATTTTTCACAAAAGTGACAAGAATCTCTTCAACCGCAATTTTAGGCTGCCTCCGAGCTAATAAAGACATCGGTGGAACCCGTTCTTGAACAATATAGACCCATTATTTTGGCCTCGCTTAAATTTTCCAAGTTTACTCTTGGTACCGTAGCACCCGAGTTTACAGGTCAGTTGAGTTCATTAATTAAATGACTGTGGATATAAATGAATCGATTCTTCCTGTAACCCTGCCAGTGATCCTCATCATCTTCCATTTCCTCTTGCTGAAAAGAGCATCTTCTTGGAATCCCATTCAGTCAAACTGCTCTCTGTGAGCTGCCTGTGATACGGGAAAGAAAACTTCATCGAGTAGTCTGTTTGGGACATTAATTTAAAGAACACCTGGCGAGAAATATATGTCAACGGTCATAATTCGCGTTTCCTTTCATTTCCTTGCTTTTAGATTCCTTTGTTGGGTTTAAAAGCATGATGATACGATCCAAAATATCTGTCGTTGTAGAGTAGTCGATAGAAAGACCAAATAGTGAGTATATTCATTCTGTGTGTATTCTTGACGCTTGATGGCATCTGTCTAGGTTATCTTACTCCGTTTTCTATTTATTTCTCTTCTGGTTTTTCACTTACGGAGTTGCTCGTTGAACTTGTAAGATATGAAACTGAACACTAAAGAGTCTGTATATTTGGTTGTTCGTCTATGCTTGCTTAAATGAAAACATGGTAATATGCATTTTCTTTTATCACGTTGCTGTGTTCCTAAGTTTTCCTGTTGAGGATTCCATCCCGAGGGTTCTGCCAGTTAGTGTTTTACATTTTATTGAAACATCTAATTTTGTTGACGTTGATCTTTAGGCGTGTCTATAATTGAGGATGAAGGGAGTGGTGTTACAATGGAATTGGAAATGCAGTGGGATGGGAATCAAAGTATTATACTTGATATTAACACTCTAGTTGGTGTTTCACTGCCAGTGCAGGTATTCAACTTACTTGATGTCTGAACCCTGTTTTACTAGTAGCTATTTGATTTCCTTCAAATGGTCTTGTTGATCTTGGTGTTGATTAGGGTTAAGTCATCTTCTTCATGTCTGGAGAAGTTGACAGCAGCTTTGAGTTACTAATTCATGACCTGCTCGTTATCTGTTTTACTCTATGCTAGTAGATTACTAAATCATGAGTTTCATATCTTCTACCTTTTCTGTTATTGTTTAATTTCATAAAGAATGGTGGAACTACTTGATATTGAATTCTTTCTGAATGCTGCCATTGATTTTGCGCATAACTAACATAGTCTGTTAGTTAGCTTTACTCCTGGAATGACTGAAGTTGATTTTTCTGTCTCACCTCCTTTGTTCAGGTAAAAAATATTGGATTTACAGGCGTTTTCAGGTTGATTTTTAAACCACTTGTTGATGAATTTCCTGGCTTTGGAGCTGTTAGTTTTTCTTTAAGGCAGAAGGTATCTTATCACTTTCTAATGTGATCCATTCCTACTTGTTTTAGTGCATCTACATGTGTATTAGGATTTCAGATCTAAGTGACATTGCATTTATTATTATTATGATTTGTTAGCTGAGCCTGGCTTGCACTTTTCTTTGTTCCGCCCTCATTATAAAATTGATTTACTTGTACACATGTAAGTTACCAATTATTAATTACTTGATTAAGAGTTGCAATAGAGTCTTGCCGGTGGGCTTGATCAAGAACGTTTGTTTTTCATCTTAGGAGTCATATTTGGAGCTGAGAATGAAGGAAGGTTTAGCAGTGAAATGCCCAAAGTGTTATTCTCAATAATTACAATGTCATTGCCACACCCAAGGAGGATGTTAACATCTATTTATTTGTAGAACGCTGAATAATCATACTTGATAATAATAAGGGGGGCTTCAAGACGAGCTATAGTTCCATAAGCATTAACAAGACTGTAAACACCTACTTCTATCCAATAACATTGATAGACAAAGGCAAGTTTGCCCAATGGAGAGGAAGTGTCTAAGCATAGCTCTTAGTAATAAGGCGAGCTTCAAGATGAGTTATAGTTCCGTCAGGATTAACCTTGATGGTAAACACCTATTTGTATCCAATAACTTTGCTTGCGAGCAAACTCACTGCTTCCATTACTGCTATTGTGGGATCAGGTAACTCCACCAAGTGTGTTATATCTTCATCATCTAAACAGACAATTTATTTTGGCGTCACAAATCACATTATACGTATCCCAAGTCTCTTTGACACCTTTCAGTCACATGCCTCCACCTCTTATCTTGCCATACCTGATTAATCAAAAAAAGGTATTCAAGTAATCACGAAACAAACTTAAATATATTGTCACAAAATAGGATTAGCAACACAGACCCACAATAAGAAGCCGGAAGAGTGCTCAAACAATACCAAAATGATTCTGAGCCACGCCTGGGTATTGGTTCAAAAAACAATACAAAGAAGCTAACAAATGCTATAATAGAGCCAGTACCCACCCCAGATTATTCCATTATTTCCATTTGCATGGCAGCAGTCTTTTTCCTCTCTGTACATTTCATCTCTCTTTCTCTCTCTTATGTGTGCAAATACACTTACACAAAGAGCACCTAATGTCCCGCTTTGACATTTTTTTGTGCATACAAGAATTGCATCCCATCTCATCTTTCATGAAGGCATCAAGTGCGTTCACATGATTCTGCAATTTAATCATTTAAAAAATATTTGACTTGCAGAAAAATTTGGATTTTACCCTAAAAGTTATTGGTGGTGATATATCAACAATCCCTGGACTATACGACGCAATTGAGGTTTGAGCAGCTACTTTTGTTTGTTAGTGATCACCCTTGTGCAGCTGCTTCCTTGTGCGGTTGATTCACCATGTGTTCTTATGACATCTCGCTATTTAAGAATATGTAATGGACATCATGATAAAGCATATGATTATTCTTGCAGTTTCTTTAAAATATCAATTGTGATAAATATGACGGGTAGAGTTTTGCTATGTTCCAAATTAGACCATTCATGCGATATGATTTTCATTAACAAAAGTATGGCTCTTTGGTCAGCTCAAGTAAATGCTGCACGTCATGTCGTTAATTTTGTCCAATTTATTTGACTCTTCTTTCGAAATCAATTGGCAATAATTTGGTATAGATCCTCCTACACTTGAATTTCCAACTCTGGCTTACCTTTTCTTTGGTCCGAGGGAAACAGATTCTTCTCATGTATTCATGCTATTGAGAGTTGCATCTGCGTTGTAATATATTAAATAAGAAAATATGGTGTAGTAACTTATTGTAAAAATATGCAAACTGAGTTTTTTTTTTTTTTTTGTGTAAACAATTTCTAGGTTTTACAAGTTTCTTGCTTTATTACTTCAATTGTACCACACTTTATTGTTTTTTCCCTACCTTTTATGATTTCTTTTTTGGGGGAGGATGCCGTTGCATTTGGATTCTTCTTATTGTGGTGTATAAAAGAACAGTTGGCAGATCTTATTAATCCCTATTTTTTTTGTTTGTCTTTTTGTCCACTTCAACCCCTACAAGTCATTGATGATATAGTCAGAGGTCAAAAACCCATATTTTGTAAGTAGTAATTTGGGATGTTAAATTACTGCAGGGGACAATTCGGGATGCTGTTGAAGATTCTATCACATGGCCTGTGAGAAAAGTTATACCTATCCTGCCTGGAGATTACGAGTATGTAAATAACTTGACGAGGATTAAGATGCCTTTGCTATATTACTAATGCTTTGTTACTTCCGGGAACCACTTTTTGCTGATTGCATTATTGTATTGCTACTTTCTAGGTGGATTTTCAAAAATAATAAACTGCAAATGTTTGAATCATTCTCTTTCCTAGTGGAATTAGGATCATCTTGGGATTTAATATGATCAATAAGTACTAATGAATACAAATAAACTTTAACCAAGATGTTGCGTCTCTTCTAATGTATGTCAATTACGGTTCTACCATATTATCACATATGAATTGAAGAAGACGTAAAAATTCTTGAACGAGGGATTGCTGCTTGAAATTTGTTTCTTCATGTTGCTTAGCATCAAAACCTAAGTTTACACCCATTAATCAGTTGATTTGGCAGTAGCTTCAATTTAAGTGGCTTCTATATCATTACTTTGTTAACTTGATTGTTGTGGCTGACTTGGGGATTATTTTTTCTATTGGGTATTGCTGGTTGTGTTGAAGATTCAAGGTAACAAAATTAACAGTGTTATCTTATTCAGTGATCTAGAGTTAAAGCCCGAGGGAGTATTAGAAGTGAAGCTTGTGCAGGCGAAGGAGCTGACAAACAAGGATATAATTGGTAAATCAGATCCATATGCTGAACTATATATTCGACCGTTACGTGACAGAATAAAAACTAGCAAGACAATAGTAAGTTTTTTCCCTTCCTTCCCCTCCTCATCTATAGCTTGCCAATTCTAGTAGAAATAACGTGGTTTTGTTTTTCCATTTCAGAACAACGACTTGAATCCTATTTGGAATGAACACTTTGAATTTATTGTAGAAGATGCATCCACTCAGCACTTAGTGGTCAAAGTTTTTGATGCTGAGGGTTTACAGTCCGCTGATTTGATTGGGTGTGCTCGTATTAGTCTTAGTGAACTCCAGCCTGGTAAAGTTAAAGATGTGTGGTTGAACCTGGTGAAGGATTTGGAGGTCCAAAGAGATAACAAGAACAGAGGACAGGTGAGAAAGCTATCTTGTACTTGGATACAGTATTCTTGGTTAAGTTGGATTTTACTTTATTTTTTATTTTCTCATTTAGAGTCTGGAGGTCATTTGAAAAGGTAGGTAGCGTAGCAGATATTTCGGATTTTTTTTTTGGGGCCTTTTTAGTGATAAATACACTTTGATGGAAATCTTGTTATTTTCTTCTGTGACACCTAGCTTCCCTGAATGTTGTGTAAGTGGCAAACATTAAAGTTACCATGACACAATTGCAAGAGCAGCACAGGGTTCACACCAGCCTTGTCAGTTGTCACTAAGGCTGAAGAAACAAATATGTGATACATAAATTCTTTTTTTCTGCAACAAGCATGTTACATTACTTGCGTCATTTATGATCTGTTCTCCTTGTTTCAATATGGTTTTAAAATGCTTTAGAATCAGCTGCTTTTTAGTAGAATTCAAGTTAAAACTCATTTTAGGTGTTGGAATAAAAAATCACTTGGGGTCACATTAAAAGGGCATGAAAGGCCTAACGCTTGAATTCCTGTAATACCATTACTCATCGCTTGTTCGGTCAAACTTATTATTTCTGTCCAAGATTCATTGGATATGCACGTGATATCACTCTTAGTGGTTGCATTTGCTCCGCGGTTCAGAAGTCTAATTGTCAACATACGATCATATATTCATTTCTTGGTTTGCTAATTGTTATCAGTGACAGAGTTCCATCCTATATGTGTTTAATGTAATACAGACACGTGCTTATTGTATTAATTGTTGTTTTTTTTTCCTTATAGGTACATTTAGAACTTCTGTATTATCCTTTTGGCAGAGAGAATGGATTTTCCAATCCTTTTGCTCCCGACAATATGACATCCTTGGAAAAGCTTCTTGAAAGTTCAGCGAAGGGAATTGAAGTTCCTGATAATGAAAATACTTTTGCACAAAAGAGAAAGGAGGTTATTGTTAGGGGTGTCCTTTCTGTTACTGTAATATCTGCTGAAGACTTGCCTCCTGCAGATATGATGGGGAAAGCTGATCCTTATGTTGTTCTCATCATGAAGAAAACAGAAAATAAAAATAAAACCAGGGTATGATTTGGTGGGCCTAGAAACCAAGACTGGAATGTATTTTGTTAGTTTTGATAATCTTAGGGATGGACTATCAATTGTTATTTTAAGACTTCGCTTCTGCATATTTTTTTCTTCATTCCTGGGTTGGTTGAAGGACATCAGGGAGGACCTGTTTGTTTTTATTGCATGTGGCATGCTGGTTTTTAATTCTGTGACTAATCTGCAACAGATTATGACATGGCCCATGGGTTGTTGATATTGCAGGTTGTTAATGACAACTTGAATCCTGTTTGGAATCAAACATTTGACTTTGTTGTTGAGGATGGATTGCATGATATGCTAATTGTTGAAGTTTGGGATCACGACACATTCGGAAAGGTATAAATTTTTGCCTTGCTTATTAACAAGCTAGTTTGTCTTAATTTTCTTGATGACAGGCAATTATATTTATTAATTATCTTCACACACACACACACACACACACACACACGCAGAGAGGTTACACACAGATTAGTTCTTATCTATGAATATGAAGATCATCCCTATAAAATTTGACAGGAGACCCAAATTGTCTAGTGTCCCATCAGTGAATCTAATTGACCAAGCCTGTTTTATTTTAAATATAAGAATATTAGGGCTATTGTATACTTGTGGTTTTTCTTATTTTCTAAAATTTGACATGAAAAGTGAACATTCTAATTTTTTTCTAATTCAAGATTTGGATAAATGAAGATAACAGCATACGATCTGATTAAATATTAAGAACGTCTACTCTTATAGTTATTAAAAATTGAGATATTCTTAGGTATTGCCATTATAGTTATGGAACACTTAAGCTTGTCAGAAATGGAACCTACTGAAAAATGTGTGATATAAATGCATGCCTGTTTATGATTAGTTTGAATTACCGGTCTTCCTCGTTCCTATAAACCATAATTCTGGTGTCTCCATGCAGGATTATATGGGCAGATGCATAATGACGCTTACTAGGGTCATACTGGAGGGGGAAGTGAAAGATCGTTATCAACTAGATGGTGCTAAATCTGGCTACTTGAATTTGCAACTCAAGTGGCTGCCACAACCAATTTATCGTGATCATTGAGTTTCATTTTATCCCAGACATGTGATAAATTGATAGATAGAATTGTGCATGCTAGAAGGTATTCTATGATGATATCAAGATATTATATAACTTTGAAAGGCGTGAATGACAATGTGAACACTGTTCTTGAAGCAAGATTTGCCCTTTATTTTTGCTGCAGGGTACAAAACCATGATGGTTCATAATCAATGAATATAATGTTTCAGATTCAATGAACATGGTGATTTAGGATGAACATGGTGTCTGAACATCATTTCTTGATAAACGATATATAATCAAGACGCCTTTATCATCTCTGATCTCTTTCATTGAAACATTATTTCATTAATTGCAGAATAGAATTCTCTATAGGTCTTGGATCAATCCTAGGTTCAAATTTGCTTGAACTCTGCAGCAATGATAGAGAACAAATCTTAAAAATATACTGACATTCACATATTTCAAAGCCATCTTTTTGTTTTTTTCCGTCATTGTTTTGTTTTTGTAGCCCTATTTCCTATCAGTGCATGTGTGGACCATGGCACCGGCCCCATGGTGCTCCTTGTTTCTTGAACGCAGAGAACTACAATAAGCCAATCATGTACATAATTGTTTTATTGTATCAGACGTGATGAAGATAGAAGATTAGAAGACCTCCAGATGAGTTTAATCCTTTTTCAATCTTGATTGTTATTGAATGTCCTTTTCTGACTGCCCTCTAGTTGTCAAGAACTCTGAACCGAAGTTGCCTTGTTATGGTTGTGGGTTGATAAATGGAGTGAGAATAAGAGATTTAGGAAAAATAGTGTATTCCGCTCTCCTATTGTCTTATTTATAGTCGGATGTACAAGACAGAATTAATGAATAATAATTATACTTTTATCGTCCTGGTCATAGTCTATGCAAAGCCTGCATGTGGCATTACTTAAACCATCTCTCATTAGATTCAAATTTTTGAATTCTTTTGCCATTTTGGGTTTGTTTAAATGATAAATATATCTTTTCCCATTTTATTTTTAGTTAATATATTCTCTTTCTTTCTTTCTTTTTTTTTCATATATTGTCTCTCATTCCCCCCCCCTCATTCTTACCTCCTTATCAATAAAGCATAAAGTATACATTTGGTTCGCCAATATTTTATTTGGATCTTTTGATTTTAAGAAGTATATTTTTTTTTTTGGTATATATTTTTAGTCCTTTGATCTTATGTTAGTCTTGAATAATTTTTTTTAATAATTATGGTTATTTTGAAAATTAACTTTAATATGTTAGTATTTGAAAATGTTTTATCAATATTTAAGATTTTAATATTATTATTTTTTATTGACAATTTTAGGATTAAAAGACTAGAAATATATTTTATAAAATTAAGGAATTAAATTGAAATTATGTGTAAAGTTAAAAGACTAAAAGGATATTTAAGTTCAAATGGGAAAGTACACTTCTTACATATTTATTACTCTTAATTAACTTTGAGAGTTTTTTCAAATCATGTAATTTGGTTCTTTAGACTTTATAATAAGGGAGGGAGAGAGTATTATGTGTGGCATGCTTAATATCTAGGGTAGTAGTTCGTGAGTATGGAGCCAAAAGAAAGCTTGGTTTCATCTTGATGGCAGTCAGGCGGAGGGATAAATTTTTGTTTTCCTCCTACAAAATAGTTACTTAATTTAGATAAATTAAGAAAGTTAAATAAATAATTTAATTAACTTCTCTAAAATACTCATGTAACATTAAATTATGTGTGTGTATCAATTTCTTAGATAAGTTAGTTTTTTTGAAAGACGATAAATATGATAACAAAATAAATTAAAATGTTGCATTTTGGATCAAAATTATCTCTTAAATTAGCTTCTGTATGTAGAGTTAGAAGGGTACACAAAAAAATCTATGTATCAAAAAAAGAAAAAGAAGTATGAAAGAAAATCTCAGTTGCACGATCAATAAATATTGGGTTTAACAGAAGAGGCTAGTTCTTCACAATGTAGTGAACGAAAACTTAAATTCCTTTTAGGAGAGATGCCTATATTTAATACTGGATAGTGTTTCGAATAATATCGTCTCCAATAAAAAAAATACATGTGCCTGAAAAAATCTTAGTTGCACAACATGCATTGTGTGATTATTACTTATTTGTCTTAAAATTTTTTATTGGAGAGTCTACAAACTAGCCCAAGGCATAATCTCCATGCATGTTTGTCATCAAGAGTACCAATTAGGGCCTGTCCGCTTGTGATGAAGACCAACAATCTCTTGAAAATAATGAGACCCTTCTCTTTTTTTTGGGACAACAAATAGAAGACTAGTCAGTGCTCTAACTAAACAAGGTTCTTACGTTTACACATTAAAAAAGAAAGTGACAAAATATAGCTGTTTATTAAGTTCAAAGCCAATCATTTTTTGCCCTACCCAACAAAACTGACAATTCTGATAACATTTTTCTTTGCAATTTACCATTACATTGCATTAAAAATTTCTCGCACTATGTCATATTTCAACATTTTGATCTCATCCACCTAACTTTTTGCTCCATATCTCTCATAAATCAGACAGTTGAGGATTTTTTTAAAAAAAAAAATTATCGAAACACCCTGAGAGGCATGGGATTTGTGAGGGACATTCCACTTCTTTTAGTGATTTTTTTTTCAATTGTTTACAATGGCAAAAAAAAATTACTTGTGCATATTAAAAACCCTCGAATTTACACAGACAATTGAAAAGATTATTCCATGCCTTGAAAAAGAAAACTCCAGGTGTTTATTATATAACAGAATCATAAATAAAATTTATCATCAAAGTAGCATGATAGGGCTCAACTGTAAGAATGTCTATAAGTGGCATTTATATTAAAATAATAATGTAATTGTGATCGTATTGGTAATAATGAATTGTGTGCATCTATATGTACACCTATATAAGATAGCAAAAATATATATATGTACATTTATAAATGTGTGTAACAAATGAATATTAAGTTTTAATATTTAATTATCCCTTTCGTATATTTCTGATATGTGTAAGAAGTCATTTTCAATTTAAAAATCAAAACAATTCATAATTAAAACTGAAACTATTAAATAATCCTCCAGTCCATAATATAAGACCCAATTATTGAGTTGGTTTTGGGCTTAAATATAAGATCCATTTATCATATTTATTAATTTTCTCTAAATTACTCCTATAGATACTCCTTCAACCATAATCAAGTAGAAGAAAAAGAGAAGGTATTAAGAAAGACGATTATGGTATTTTAGAAAAAACGTGTCACATTTCTTATAATTAACTAACTTACCTAATTTTCTTAATCTAATCAAATTCGTTAAATGGTTTTTATATTAAGGATTAGAGGAGTGCTAAATTTCAGAGTCCTCAAAATTTTTACGTAGTCATTAAAGTCAAACTAAGTTTTTCTTTCTTCAATAATACAACTAAATTTTACTTGTGAAACTTTGCTCTAGATATAAACCGTTAAATTGCCAAACAATACTTTGAAATAAGACAAAATCTCAAGTGAAATTCAGTAAAATCTCGAGAGATAGCGCCATTCACTACAAGGAAAAGAGATGAGAGCATGCTTTTCTACAAGCAACTAAATACACTACCTTTATAACGTATGTCATACTCCTCTTGTCCTATTTATAGGATAGAGGGAGAAGACATTTTTTGATCCCATGTATAGGGGATTAAGAAATTTTTTTTTATACAAATGTACAATTTTGCCTTTCATTTATTATTATGTTAACTTTATTTACATAAGGTATAATGTATAATTAAATAGGGATAAAGTTGAAAAGTTGTTGAATTTTAAATGAGATTTAATAAAATTTAAAGTTTTTCTTGATTTGTATAAAACATGTTAGAAGTAATTAAAAATATGACCAAAGGAGTATTTCAACTTTTTAGACAAATCAACAAAACAAGAAAAAAGGAAACAGAACAAACCTTCCCTTTGCTTGACTCTATAGTCATTACATTATTTTACTCCATATAAAGCTCAAAGGCCTCAACTATACGATCACTTGTTATTAACAACCATTATACTTCCCAAAACAGGCTTCTTTCTCAAGCATGGAGAGAGAAAATTTTGGCGTAACCTTTTCAAAGAATCATGAATA
Organism: Neltuma alba; assembly: GCF_004799145.2. Classification (NCBI taxonomy): domain Eukaryota; kingdom Viridiplantae; phylum Streptophyta; class Magnoliopsida; order Fabales; family Fabaceae; genus Neltuma; species Neltuma alba. Next base: position 324,395 of record NW_021636509.1, read on the forward strand.
TGAGCATTTCTAACCTTCCTCGGGAAAATATGTCCATGTCCAAGTCTTGGATGGAGATTGGTTCACAACATCAATTTTTTCCTTGAACAAAAGCTCATAGCTACCATAGGCAAAACTCACCCCACGTCCGTTGTTTGCTTACCAAACTTCTCAGTCGCCTTTCTACGTAGCAGCATCTTGAAAATCGAGAAAACTGCAACAAGGGCAATTTGTAAATGCTCAGAGCTACTTGTCTTTATACATATCTGCCCCATTTTGTGATTATTGAGACTAGCACTAACAGATGCTTTGATGCTTCGATTCAGCCTAAACTCAGATTTTAAGCTTCCACTCAACACCGTCTCCTTATTGAGGGAAAGGACAGTCATTTTCAGACTAAAATTGTCGTTTCTAATTGGATAATCTCGTCCTCGTACGGCAGCTTCAAAAGTACCACCGTATGCCACTTGTCCAGCACCCACCATTTGTCCGGCATTCATGACAAATTTTAGACGTTTCCCGATCAACATAGTGTCCTCAATTTTTGCACCCAGATAATGCTTCTTTGCATAAGAGGTTATGCAAAATCCACATTCAGCAATATTGTGCTTTATGCTTCTAAACTTGGTGTTGCTATGAACTGTACACACCAAGTCTCTATCAGCAGATTGAACATCAACACCTATGGAATAAGTAGGGCCCTTAGGTTTAACATAAGTCGCCGAACACTCGGATTGAATACTAAAATCCTGCTTGTCCTTATTCATCTGTCCTGTAACCACGGCAAATACATCCTTCTTTAGTTTTGTGGCTATCTCCAAATTTATACCATCAAAGCCCACATCATGATCCCATCCATGGCCATTAAGAACAGGTCTAGAAAGAGATTGATCAGTCATCACAAGGCAGCGGTATCTATGAAGAGGCCAGCCTGAATCAAAACTTGGAGGAAGATCCATATCTGGTAATAGAACAGGCTCTGGAGACGCCTGCTGATCATCAGGATGCTCACTATCAGACAAATTTTGTTCTTTTAGTAACATTTCCTCTCTGCGCCTACGAGAGTCCTCTTTCAAATGTTTCTTTAGGTAAAGAGTCTCCCTGTAATCTAGCTCATCCAGATACTCCTTTTTTTGCAACTTGGACAACTTTCCAAATTGTGCTTTTGACAAGATTCGAATAGGTGGTAATTGATCGTATTCATCTTCTTCCTCTATATCTGAGAGTAAAATTTCATCAGTTTCATGGTCCATTCCACTTGGATTGGATACTGAGCGGTTCAAAAGGGCTGACACTAGATGGGGCAGAGAAGGTATTCGAGCACCACGTCCTGGCCCCAGTTCCACAGTGTCTTGAAATTTAAGGAGGAAATTGACATCACCCAAAACTTTGGTGCAAATGCAACATAACAAGAGTTGAGATACCCAAACCTGTCCATTTGGAAGACTTTTCTCTCCCATAAAATTTCTGGGACACTGGGGATGGTTCTCAACCAAAAGGACAGGGTTTTCAAGTCTTGTATCAGACAGTGCCTGATTTATATTATGCTGCATTAAGTCAGTACATTGAGAAACAAATGAATCAAAATTAACAATCTTTCCATCATGTCCTTCCAGAATTGCCGAGGAAGAATGAGTCATGACAAGGATGGTGTTGAACCAGATTGCTGAGCCAAATACTTCAGTTATTAGCCTCAAAAGGGGAGTGTCACTATAGCCAGCATTTATAAAATCCAGTCGTTCAAAGTACAAAACAACATCAGGAGGGGATTTCCGAATAAATCTTTTTATAGAATGCAGGATCCTCTTATTTCTCTTTACATTACAAGTAGAAGAAGGCAGGAGACCAGGAGTATCAATAACTCTTACTGTAATCCCATTGAGTGTTCCCACAAATTCTTGGATGCAATTAGTAGCAGGTTGAAATGCATCAGTGACGGTTTTTGTTTCATCAAATATAGAATTGATGGTAGCACTTTTACCAACTCCGGTTCTTCCCAGAACAAGTATTGTGCAGGAGAAATCCAATTCAGGCAGACCAGATGACTCCTGCTGGGTTGCAATTTCTTGTGCTCTCTTGCTGCTGTGGATGACTCTTTTCAGATCTGATTCCTCAGCACAAATTACAGTTGCCAAGTGCATCCGATAAAGAACCTTTGCAACAAAGAGATTTTCCTCTGACTGGCCAAAGCGCTGAAGCAGGCGGAAGAATTTAACTTGGAGGTCCTCAATCTTTGCCAAAGGATCCTTCCGTCTTCCATTGGTGCTATGTTGATATTGGCGAAGTGCCGTACCTGAAAGCTGATGTGGAGTGCTAGTATGCTGACTGCTCTGATTACCACTAGATAAGTCTAACAAATTAGAAGGATCTGGTGACACTATCAAGCTAGCTGAGTGGGCTGAACCTAACAAAACAGAATATTTATAACCACGAACCTCAATTTGTAACATAGCATATATTTTTTCTTTTTACTTGATAATCAGCAGCAGACATTTCGTTCAACCAAAAAACCAGAGAGTGATGTCAGCATTTATAACAGATCCTTAAGTATGGAATTAAGCATTAGTTGCTCTGGTTACTCTCCATCAAGATATCAACTTTAGATAGAAACAGAATGACATGGTCTTTAGAGCATCGTCAGAAGATGTAAGGAAGTTCACACCCACTATAATTGTAAGAAAATGTAAACATCCTTTTTACTTTTCTTTGTTGAAACAAGGAAAGGGGGTCCTCTAGTTCTCTATACACCAGAAACTGGTGCCAATCATTCATAAATTGAAGTAGATAGTAGTTTAAGAGGTAGCCCAGCTGCTTGATTTAAATTTAACATGTCAACTAGAATTTATATGAATAATTTTAATTTACTAACCAAGTAAGGCTACTCTTCCAAACCTCTCCAAGGGGTGGCCCAAGCAATCATGTCCTACTACCAGCCAAAAGCTGGCACATGAAGTATATATAAAACTGTGCTATTAGATGAATGATACTCAATTCTATATAATCTGTCAGATCACTTAAGTAGTGATCAGACAAGTTTAATGGAAAAAAATGACAAAAAAAGATGATAGATCTGATATTATTCATTATATTTATCCACCCACCCCAATCAGTGGACGGGGAAAGCCGCAGGGGAACATTCTTTCTTTAGTGATATAATTGCATTTTCAGTAATTCTAATCAGGAAATAGAGTCAGGGTTGAACCTTGATCAACATGCTCTTCACCCTGATGTCCCTCATCATAGAAATTACCACTGCCTGATATCGGCCCAGATGAGACCAGTGACTTGTACAGTAACTGAGAGAAAACCCAATCTCTAACAGTTTTCATCCTTCAGCAAAATAAGAAAAGGAATGCAATCAAATCATTTAAAGGCATGGTAGCAATAATGTCTCAAAACAAATAAGAAACATCAACACTAAATATTTATGGCATGTGACCAAGAACTCAGCAAAATGATCATTAGCATCCGCTCCACAACCAGTTGTTCACACACACACACACACACACACACACACCCCCATTTATTACCAATCTCAAAAGGGGAAAAAAAAAAAGAAGTCACATTGATCCAAAAAACAGGGTAAAACACAGAAAACAATGTTTTATATAGTTTACATCTGTGAGAAACATGTGAATCTAAAAGGTCAAATAACTGGAGAAAGTTTCTCAAAGGAACCTCAATTGAATTGCTTCTTCATTTTAAGGATCCAATCAATATGTAATTGTAAACCATCCTAAGACTTAATAACATTTTAAGGACAAGTAAGGCACCAGTAGTAGTAGTAGTAGTTGTTGTAAGGGACAGTCAGATGACCGTAATTGGCATGAAAATGAGCTAAACCGACAGTAAAGAACAGAAACAATTTGACATGAATAATCAAGCATATGAATATCACAGAGGTAGCGTATTTGTCCACTACCTACAAAGCATAACGATTACCAACTATTAATCAGAAGAAATTAAAAAAGCAAAAAGAAAAAGCTTACCCAAAGATATTCTAGTGGGTTGCTTCAATTTTTGAGCATCAAGTGACAACAGGCTTTGAGGAATATGCTGTTAAAAAAAAAAATCCCTCGAAGGACCACACCAAATCATTTTAATTTGTGTTTCTCGAGAATTATGAGAAAAAGATGACTCAACTAAACTAAGAGACATCTGAACCCTCATAAGGCAATAAAACAGAACCAAAAAAAAGTTCCAAAACCCTAGTTGTATGATGAATTCAGCGAAAATCCCAAGCCCAGATGAATGGGAACTAGCAAATTCCGAAACGACCCAATTCAAAGTGTCAAAACAACGGAAAGTAAGACCAGGGATTGTTGACCTTGACCAGCATGAGGTAGATGAAGACTATGGGATTAGTCAAAGACAAGCACTTTCACCTACCCTCTTGCCTTTCTTTCTTGAATAGCCACATTTTGCGCTTCAAGGCTTACGCTGCAAAATGAGAAGAACGTGATCCTTTTTAGCCCCAAAGATATGGACCTGCTCTGTTCATGGGGCGGTCGGAGGGAACCTGCGTAAGCAGATGATCTTTTTCCCCAGTGAAACGAGTTCAATTTTTTTCCTTTTGAAAATTCATTAGAAATTCTTTCAACTTAGAAAATTAGCCCGTGCTTCGGATGGGGGGGTGTAGCATAGGGTTATTACTTATTAGGTAATTACGTTGCATCTGAAAATGTATATAATTATTAGATAGAAGTATACATTTCATCTTGTAACTTTATATAAAATTTCATTTTCATCCCTTAATTTAAAAATATACTCCTCCGGTCCTAAATAAGACCCTTATACACACTAGTATAAGGGTCTTACATTTAAGACCGGAGGAGTATATTTTTATTTTTTTTATAACAATTATGATTATTTTGTACCGCTCCATTTTAAAGTTTTTTTTTTTAACCAGCAAATAGTTGCTTTTTATAATAAGAGTGGGGAATAGTATACATAGGATGTAATCCATATGTTCCCTTCATCCATATTATACGGAACATATTTTTTCGGTCTTGTTTTATATACATAGTTTTTTAAAAAAATAATTATCTACATTATAATAAATGAAATACAAAATAATATATTCATGTTAAAAATTAATAAGGTGCTCCTCCGATCCTTAATATAAGACCTTATTGTTAAATTAATTTTGGTCATAAATATGAAACTTATTTCTCCTATTTACCAATTTTTCTTAAATTACTCGATGAATACTCCCTCAACTATAATCAAGTAAGTGAGGGAGAGATTATATTAAAAAAGATGATTATGATATTTTAGAAAAAAATATGTTATATTTCTCATAATTAACTACCTTATCTAATTTTCTTAATTTAATCAAGTTGATTAAATAAGTCTTATATTAAGGATTAGAAGAGTAACTCATAAAAAAAAAAAAAACTTGATCTCTTTTAACTTATAAATATGGCCAAATGAGTATTTTGTTTGTAACCTTATCTTTTATCCTCCCTAAATCTTCTTTTACTCTTATTAAGTTATTTATATTTCATTAGTTTTATATTAGGTTATATGCACAACTTACTCCCAAAATTATATAAGGGGTAAGGACTATGAGTTTCTTATTACTTATCACATTATTATGGTATGGTTAAAATTCTATCCGTGGCTCTGAGGTATTATCCAACTCATTCGGATAATTATAATAAAGGGAATGATAATCTTGTAATCTTAAAAAGGATGTATTTATTTGTTCTAAACAATTCATGCATAAGTGGAATTTTTAATTTTTCCCATTAAGATATGAGAAATTTACTCTTATCATTACTTTCTATTTCTATTCATATATTTCAAGTTTATATCAACATTTATTGTTGTCTATTTTTTCTCCCAACTATTTTTTTTTTGGCCAACTTTGCCAACCATTTATTCTGATCAATTATATGTATCAATTGGTATAAACTCACTTATGACATAAAAAATGATATAAACTGACTAATATGCTGGAAAACAACATATTAGATACAATGTGAAAAGATGGATAGCCAAAAATCATGTTATCAAAGCCATAGAATGATATAAAGTTTGTAGTATTTTGATGGGTATATTTGTAATTTGGTTGTCATAGATATTATAGCCCTAAAAGCTTAATCTTTTATCTCGCCACATAACCAAGGGGGAAAGAAGAGGAAAAGGTCTTTAGTCTTGGCTTTAGAACTTTCAAAAGTTTGAATTTTTTTTCAGTTTACAAAAAATTTAGATGAGTTAAGTTTCGAGAAGATTTAAACCCACAATATATAAATATATAAATATATAAATATATATATATATATATAAAATAAGCAAATTCTTTAAAAACTAGCTCTATTTGCAAGAAGTTAGAACATAGCATTATTATCATAAAGATTTGTTGGGAGCTCTCCACTAAACCCAACGGGGAGTCTGTGTTGAGACTCTCTGAGTGCAAATGCACCAAACCCATTATCGAGTTGAGTAGCTCCTCTTCCACTTGGAATAATTTATGTAAACACTATTATATAAAAAGTCATATTTAACTAACAAGAGGTATATCTAGTAGAAAGGACTAGTTATCCAGAATATGGTGAGCCAATATTTAAATTTTTGTTAGGTGTCTACATTTAGTGCCTAACAATGCCTCAAATAGGATTGCCTTCAATAAGATAATACCTATGATAGTTAAAAAAAAAAAAAAAAGGTCACATTTATGATTATTTTTGGTCTCACTTTATTAGTCAAGTATGCACGCATTATTTAAACTTTAAGCACACACTTCGATAATTCTTAATTGTCAAATAAGTGTTAAGATATTTGAAAGTTGTTTAATAATGCCAGTCAAAATTTGAACTTTGGTTTCACACTTTATGAGGGATTAGTCTTTTCTATTAGAGTTAATCCTTATTGCCCAAAAGCTCAAGCTTTGCTTCGCCAGCGATAATCAAGAACTCCCGACATTATTGAAGAAAGAAACGAGGCCCAACATAACTGCCATAAAAGAGATATGGAAAAATGGCCCATAGTAAAATATTTAAGATAGCCCAACTAGTAGCTGAAAACAAAATTGAGCCTCACAGATCAGGAAATTGTATAATTTCGAATATGGCTTTGCCACGTCAACGGGCATTCCTTAATGTAAATATTACCCATAGGTAGCACTTAAAAGTATAAGCGCCACCTGGGACCTTTTAATTTGTAGCTTTTCAACTTCTTATCATTATGGTCTCATGTGCCAAGTATAAAACGTACGTATTTATATACTGGGTTTTGTGACCAGAATGACATTATACTTTTTTTTAAGGCTTTTTTTTATAAAAAAATATAAGGTTATGAATTCAAACTCTTACAATGTGCACATAAGTTATGACAAAAAAAAAACGATATATATGTATGTATATTGTATTTCTACACATAAATTATTCAAGGGTAACTGTCAAATTATACTTAATTAATATATAATAATAAAGATATAATAAATCCCATATTTCATACTACTGCCAGCCTTTAATATAAAAATTAATTTGATATTTAATTTGATCATAAATATATGATCTCAATCCACTTTGTCACTCATATTTATTCATTTTTTTAAGACAATCTTTACATTAGTTGCACATATTAGAGATTTTATTAAATAGTAGTTTTACCTAATACATATCATTAGCAATGGTATTTTGAGAAAGATAACACCTATTTATTATAAAAGGTTAATATAAGTTTTGGTCCCTCAAGTTTGCCCTCATTTTAGTTTTAGTCTCTTAAGTTTCAAATGATAGGTTTTGGTCCCTTGAGTTTTCTTTCATTTAAAATATTGATCCCTATAATTCAATAAAAACTTGATTAATGCATATGATTAAAACGAGTATTTTGGGAAAGACAATACCTATTTATTATAAATAACTAATTTTATTATTTTTTTAATTTACTCAAATTAGTCAACTTGCTCTTATATTAAGAATATAAGGTGGTAATTTATTGTTTTTGACTATGGTTGGCTTTTTCTCATTGATATACTGTAAATAGTTATTTAAAAAAACACACACACTGAAATATTACATTATGAAAATTATTCATCTAAATGCTACACTTGAAATTGTTCATCACTCTTTGAACCAATTAAAATTTGTATAAAAACTATGCACCCTAAAAATGATTTTAACTATTCATTAGATATGCCAATTGTGATTGTTCATCTTAAAAATGATTTTAACCCTTTATCAGATATTGAATAGTGGTGGTTCAAACTCAGGATGTGTCCATGTTATTACTACATGTCCATCATTATGATCTACCATGTCATCCCTCGTCTCACATCGTCACCATGTGTCCATTATTATGAGCTATCACGTTATTGTCTTGTCCATGTCATTGCCACATCACATATTGAATAGTGGCGGTTTAAACTCAGGATCACCTACATGCTGAAGCCTTTACTAATTAAGCTGAGAAATACCTGCGAAGTTTTTGTGCAAATATATAATATTTCTAATTACAATACAGATATATATAATAAATATTATATATAATTTAATATATATTACATAATTTAATATATTATTCATTTCAATTTAATTTTTGTATTTTATTAAAAATAACTAATCATTAATATTTTTATTCAAATATTAAATAAAAATTTAAAAAAATGATAGGGGTTCTGGTTTCCCCAGCATGGTTCTTTTTATTAATTCTTCCCATTGGCCTCACAAAACTAGAGAACCTGTCCTGACTATCCCGATGCTGGCTCTTCTCTACCTCTTAGGTCCTACAGGCTGCTATCCTAAGTTTTGAGCAGGCATCCTTGAAACTCTTAAACTCATATAAGGTCATTTGCTGCTTCAACTCAGGTCTCACCCATTCTATTAATTGTCGGGCCATCCATTATGGGTTATCTTTCTGTTACAAGTAGGTAACATGCTTGGAGAGGTCAATATACTTGCAACAAACTCATACTCATACATGTTCTCCTATCGAAGAGCATAAAAAGCTATTTCTGTTTTTTTTTGTCTCATGGTTAGGGGAAAATAGTGATCAAAGAACATCTGCTTGAATTCTATCCAAGTAACCCCTGAGTCACCTATGCCGCTTACGCCCCTCTACTACCTCTTAGTTCGGTCCCTCAATAAGTCTATCGCTGCTTGTACCTTTTGATAGGTATTACAGTTACAAGCTTTGAATATTGTCTTCATGTCATCAATCCAAGCCTCAGCTTTATCAGGATTCATACTCCCATCAAAAGTCTTTGGGTGATGCCGCTCTTCTAACAAGCCAAATTATTTATTTACATCCTCTAGATTATTTACTTTAATAAAAAGAATTTTTTTTTCAAAATTTCTAAATATGAAATTATTATATTTTAAATTCTAAAAATCCCATTTGAAGTTTAAACCTCAAAACTAAACCATCAAAAATTTACTAGGACCTCAAATGTTTATATATAATTAATCTAATAAAAAATTTAATGGTATAACTGTCATATTTATATATTTCCATAAATAATAAACTTTTTAACTAAAATAATTATTTTAAAACCTCCAGTCACCTAATAAATAAAACTAAAACGATTAAAATCTCAATAATATATCAAATAATCCAAATAAATTATTTAACTTAATTTTAATCTGTATAAATATGATATATCTTATAAATAACAGATTTTTTAACTAAAAATTTATTTTTTAAATACTAAAACCAACAAATCTAAACTTATAGAAATGATCTACTATAATAGATCTACAATACTGTGGTTAACACTCATTAAAACTAAATACTTGCTCCAAACTCTATACCAAAAATTTTCTCTAAGTAACACAAAATTACTAGCATTAGATAGAACTGACTGAGCAGAACAACTTTTATGAAAGAAGTTTTGTAATTAGAAGTAGTTTTACTTACCAAAATGATCTGTAACGATGTAGAAAGAAATGAGAGAGAGAGAGCGATGTTGCGACGGAGAGAGAAAGGAAAAGAAAACTGACGAGATAGTAGCAGTAAAAAGAAAATGTTCGGAGTACATTGAAGTTAAAGACTCTCTTTAAAACAGAGAAACTAACAGTTTGAAACCCTTTTTTTTTTCAATTTTTAAATATTTAAATCTTTGGAATAAAAATTAAGATGTCACACTCCACTCTACAGTACTTCACTTAACACTTCATTCAACCTCTTACTAGCTGGCCCCTTTGATCAAAACCCTTTGCAGATGGGCTTCTTCGACTCTCAATGAAAATACCATTATAATGAGCACAAATTCTTAAAAAGGGACTTATAGGCCTTGGGTTCCCCCGCCCTAATGACTGGCTTTTGGAGTGTAGCTCTCCTAAGGGGTTGTGCTCGATAGAGTAGGGTTGTTTATCTTTTTCATTGCTAAGATCATGGGAATCACCTTTGCTTAGGTCCTCCATGTCTCTCTCCTTTCACAACAAACTAAGCATTATTTGGTTTTTTTTTAATATAATACAATAAAATGCGCATACACACACATGGCAAAGACGAGTTCAAATCTAAGATCTCATCCAAGTATTACATATGTCGTTACAATTGAAGCAACTAGCCTTTTTAAAGAGAGGCATGCGAATGGTTTTGAAAGATAAAGGACTAACAGTGAAATCTGAATTTATGTAATATTTGTTACAAAAAAGAAGAATAAAATACTCCGACTACCCTTTTAGTTTGCATCAATTACATAGATTTTCTCTCTATTTTAAAAACGTACAGTTTAGTCCAATTAGTTAACACTGTTAGGAATATTCTAAAAAAATTCTAAAAATATTATTTTTAACTGAAAGTTATATTAAAATAAAATTTATTCACTATTTTACTCCACATTCTAATGGATTCTTAAATTATATTTTTATAGTTACATCAATTTCATTCAATTAAGACAAATATAAAAGATTTGATTAAAAATCTAACTAATTTTTTAATAAGTATATATACAGTTAACTAAATATATTTATAAATTTTTATAACAAAGATATGTTTAAAATTTTTTAATTGTAAATTTAAATAATTTATAAAATATTTTAAACTTATATCATTTAAATTCTGTGATAAACAAAAACTTTGCATTTGAAATATGTTTTTACAATTCAAAATAAATTAAAGTAAATAATTTCTAATGAATGTGGTAAAATATTAAAATTATAAAATTTTATGATTTAGATAAAATTAATAAATTTTATAACATATTAAAAATTTTAAAGGTAATTATTTTTTGATTTTATAAAAACATTTTTTTTTGAAAATATAAATGTCTAGATAATTATTGATTTAAAAAGGGGTATTTTGGTCAAAAAATAATTTAAAGTCAAACTTAGTGGTTAACTAATGGTTTGGATTGATAGAAACAAAATTTTAAATATATGAAGGAGGTTTATATAACATATGTTTTAACTGTAAGAGAAGTCTACGTATATTTTCAAAATAAAAAGAAAGTCTTTGTAATTGAGATAAAATAGAAGGGTAACAATGTATTTTACTCAGAAGATAATATATGTCACAATAAATGGGTGATTGTATTCTTTCAAAATAAGGAGAATTACGATAAGGTCTCAAGAAAATAAAAATAGTAAGTAGTTGTCATTTCCTATCATGAAACTTCTTATTATAGGATACTCTCTCATTATTGAGACTTTTTAGTAATTATATATCTTCTTTGGAATTCAAAGCAATTCTCCCTTCAAAATAACTGCAAGAAACCAAAGAAAAAAAACGAGAATTAAAAATGCCGTTGACTAGGCATATCCATAGATACACACAGTCAAACGTCCAAGATTGGGTGAAAGTTTATATTTATATTATTTAAGCTTTTCTTAATGTTCATCAGTGTTTATATGCTTAAATAATTGTATATTTTAAACAAATGATAAGATAGATTATGAATAATTACAATTAATATTTCAAAAATAGTTAAAAATAAATCAAGAAAAATAATAATGCACTTAAGCTATTAATTTGATAAAATTATAAATAAAACATAAGAAAGTTTGCTTTCATCTGGTGATGTACTGTAATGATTTGGAAAAAAAAAAAAAGCATAGAAGCTATAATTTTAGGAAACAGTTAATCAATATATATTTCAAAAATTATATTTAATATTATATAAAATTTATATAATAAAAAGAAAAGTTATATGCTCACGAATGTTCAATTTTTATAATAAATAATTCTAAAGAACTAAATTCAAAAAGAATGACATATACATAATTTAATACTAGCTATCGATTTCTTTTTCATAGATGAAGACTTAATATTAATAAATACTGCAAATATTTTAATAAATTAGTCATCACATATATGCACATTTTATTACTATTTAAATATATCAATAAAAAATCTGCGTGTTTGCGAATGGGAGGTGTTTTGAGGGGGACCAAATGGTGCACAAGTAAGGAAGGGTCCCAGCTCTACGTGTGTATGTGCCGGCCAAGCTAGTACCTAAATCAAGTATTCTACCTTCTATCTTAAATAGAAGTTTTAGTTTGTATTGCAAATACCCAGATCAGAGGTATATAGCAGTAATATAAGATGTCCGGTAGTTGTTATAAAAAGATTATGCCAATTGTGGGGTTGAATTTTTAATTTTGATTGATTTGTAAAAAAGGTTTTTGATCATATGAGAAGAAATACGTGCGTACACAATAAGCATCCATTTTTTGTAATAATAATCTTACTTTTACTATTTTTTTGTCATTTACATAGTGAAATTAATGCAGTTGGAAATCCAGGTCATAATGTTTAGGCCCATAGGGTCGCTTGTTTTGCACTTTCCCTTCTAATTAACCTGCTTCAAATTGCTTTTGACAATGTCATGTCTCTTTCCTCCTCTTGTAGGGTTTGGTATATGCTTTTTCTTCATTTTTTAGGGCTTCTTTTTAAGAAATAAATTTGTGTGCGCACACGCCTCCTAAATTAAAAGAGAACTAGTTTTAGTGCTTATCATAATGATGAACACTATGATACTCACCATTATGGTGAGAATTATATCATTTAAATACAACTTCAATGATCAAAAATTAAAATTTTTAATAGAGATAATTTTAAATTAAAAATTATTTTTTTGAAAAGCGGACATTTATGATATTATCTTTATTTTAGATTTGAATACATTAAAATATTTTTTTAAAGAATAAAATTTAAAAATAAAATTTAATTTGAATGATCAAAATTATAGATCTAGACAGTATACAGTGGTAATGAGTTGCTCTTGGCACTCATCAGTTTGCTGACTATTGAAACTCGTTCAGTAAAGAAGCAACTAATTACTACTAAATTATCTTTAATTTGCTCTTCAGGGAATATATATATATATATATATATCTCTCTCTCTCTCTAACATAGGGACCACATATATCTACAGTGTTATCTCATACTAATTAAATTAATATGGGTATATCAGTCTATCAACTCATTAATTATACTATCTTCAGTCTTTAATATAAGAGCAGGTTTGATATTTAATTTGGTTCTAAACAGAAGACTCCTATTCACTTTATCTCTCATATTTATTCTTTTTTTTTTCAAAGTAGTTCTTGTAGTAGCTGCACATGTTGAATGTTTTATCAAATAGTAATTCTAGCTAATATACATGATTAGTAAGAATAGTTTAGGAAAGAAACACATATTTATTACAGATAACTAACTTAATTAATTTTCTTAATATATTCAAATTAGTCAACTAGCTCTTATACTAAAGATCCGAGTTATTGCATGAATTTGCAAATTAAACCCTCAATTATTCCTTGCTCGAGAGCTAATATATTTTTAGCCAACATATTCCTTGTGTATGCAAGGGAATACATTTTTATCTTGTGAAACTATTGACCTATTTTCCTACAAGTTTTAAATACCCACACAACTTAACTCAAATTCTTCATCTTGTCTATAAATCTCTCTCAAGCATCAATCAAGCAATGAACAGAACAAAGTCAATCCAAATGTATTGGTGATGATCAAATGACCGTGGAGAGTTAAATCAAGATAAATCATCCCTAAGACCCAATAAAGAGAGGTAAAGGGTCCAAATATAATCTATAAATGAAGCCAGCTAACCAACCATTAAAGAACACACACACACACACACATAACAAAATCCATGTGTCTGTGAGAGAGGAGGGAAAAAGACCAGTAATCTCAGAGAATAAGCACCTTTTCCTTAAAATATTTCTCAACATGTCCAAATCCTTGTTGACTATACCCTAGAAAAATGCACATCTCAGACACTAAAACTGAATTATTACATCTCAGTGGATATTTAAGTGAGAGAAGAGATAAAAATAAAGTGAGTCACATGTGAGATCCATAGATAGAACCTACCTTTATATTTCTCTCTTCACTCATCATTCCACACTTCAGACTCATCGTTTCTATATTTAATTAATTGCATTAAATGGAATTGAATTGTTACCTGAAAACTACATATTTGAATAGGTAGACGGTAGGAAGAAAAGAAAGAGAAGAATGGGAGCTACCCTCTCCGCGCCCCTCATTGCCTGTTTGGAAATACCCCCCGGGGGATCCCACAAAAAGAAGCTTAAACTTATTAAATTCTAAATTAAGTTTGATAATAACACTTTAATAAGTTTTGATAACACTGAACTTACAAATAATAACACATTTTTTCAGAAATATTTTATTTAGAATTTAGCAATTTCAAGCTTCTTTTAGTGGGATTCTCCACAAAAAAAACTTGCATTTTATGAGATAAAACGTTTCTTAATTTCACAGGAGGTTGGGTAATAAAAAGCAAATAAATTATATTAATTAATTGCTTCATATTATTTTCAGTATGACCTCTGGTGGCATTAGGGTTGGGGCCCAAATTTGAATTGCTAGGAGTTGATGAAATGAAGGCTGTTATTTGCACGGGTCTAGTAGGAAATTTATTCTCTGATTATGCCTGGTATATATTATTAATATTCATGACTTGCAAATAGAATTTCTTATTAATATTCTCTGATTAATTAACATAAAATATGATTAACACGGGAGTAGGAGTTGCTTGGACAACCCATTAGTGGCCACAATTGGCTCTTCTCTATCCATACCAATGGCTATGTTAGAGGATATGGTCCTTCACCAGCAGCATTACTCACTACTCTATGCTTTAGGCTCCCTTTTGGTAATTACAAATATTTAATTTGATCATCCTTTTTTCACTTTTATAAGCCTAGATATTTCAAATCTCTCAGATACTAACCGTTATCCTCCGTCTATTTTTCAATATAGAAGCTTGATAATTAATTTACAAAGATTAATGAAATCAATTAGGTTAATTATTTGCCAAAAAGATATGTGCTGATTTTTCCAAAATATCCTTTTAATTAATCATATAAAAATGACCCAATTGATAGAAATCTCTTTTTAATATGTGCAATAATAAAGACAGATTGAAAAGAAAATTATAAATTTGCAAAATAAAGTGGATTAAGATCTTATATTTAGGATCAAAACTAGCTCATATATTTAGGATTAGAGGGAGTGTTCATTCTGAGTTACATATATTCCAAAATAAACTGCATTTTTATTCGAAGGAGAATATCAGAAACGTTTTTTGTAGAGCCACTGCATATGATAAAGCATATCTACAATCATCCAACACCAATACTTCTAAGTTTAAATCCTATAATCTGATGTAACCATTTGATAAACCTAAACCTCAATTAATTAATAACGACGAATTGTGCAGATAACACACTCGCTTTATAGTATTTAATTATGGGGGGTTCTGTATATACATTACGCACAGTTTGATTAATTAATATTGTTCATGACATAATAATAAGACAGCTCACTATATATTTTACATTCTATATTAATATCTTGACATTTTGATCATGATTATTATTGATGTCATTGATATTAATTATCCAATTTCAATTTTTTTGCCAACTTATTTGTGTTGCAGGTAATAGCAGGATTTGGAATTGCCAGTGTTCCAAAATGGTTCTCAACAACAACGCACTGAAATTGTTTAAGCGCACCAACTCCTCATAAAAGGTTCTGTTCCAAAATGGAGAGAATATGCAAGCGAGAGAGATATATATTAAGTTAGAATTTCTCAAGATTTCTAGTCGTTTTTGGAACATATAAAAACTCTATTGAACAAGTGAGAAATATTGAAGTTACAAAATAAACTTGCTCAGGAGTAAAATATATGAATAAAAAATTAAAAAAAGAAAAAAAGAAAAAGGTTACATTAATTTGAAAAGAGCTGCATTGTTCAGATCATGTGTCTTGTGAATCGTGTGGCTCCTTATAGATATACTGATTTATTATTTTGAGGTTATGTCTGTGAGGTTATGTGTGTGAATTCATTTATTCTGTATTAGAAATTTTAAAATCATCAACGTAGAGGAATATAAAAATGCATTAGATTCGGAGGAAGTTGAACTGCAAAAAAGTTTCCACAAATATATGGAAATTATTTAGTTCTCATTGTTAAACCAAATTAATGAAAGACTTTTTAGAATTAGGTTTTACAAAATATATTTAGTATTCATTGCCTGAATTGATCATTTATTTGTGAAAAATGTTGAATGTTATCGAGAAGCTTCAACGGACTAAAGTCCTTAACAAAAAAAGAATCATTGTGACTCCAAATCTTGTTAGACTTTCTTGTGTTTTCCCTCCTACATGAGTTGAAGCTGGGTTCTCTAAACAGAGAAGGATGAAATTTGCAACACCCCAAATTTTCTGGTTTAGGATAAGCCGGAAAGAAAAATTTATCTAAAATTTTTTAAAGCCTAAGAAAGTTGGAAAAAAAATCATGGAATATTAGTTTTAAGGATTTAGAAATTTTATAGAAAAGTTTATTCCCCAAAAAGTGGCGTAAATAATTTTAAAGTTATTGTCAGTGTAAAAATGGTTTAATTTCTTAGAAAATTCTCAGAAACATACTTAGAGGTTTCTAATTAACATGGAAACTTTAGGAAAATTATTTTAAGTGATGAGGAGGTTATTTGAGGTATAATGTAACAACCTAAATTTTCTGACTTAAAAAGAGAAGAGAAAATTTATTAAATAATGCCTAAGTAAGATGGGGAAAATTATGGAATATTAATTTTGAGGGCTTAGAAATTTTTTGAAGAATTTTATTTCCCCAAAAATGGGTTAAATAATTTTAAAGTGAATTTTCATACCAAAATGGCATATTTTCCTAGGAAAATCAAGAAAAAATAGTTAAGGTTTTTGTTTCAGCTGAAAATTGTAGGATAATTATTTTATGAGAGACAAAGGGGCAAATTGAGGCATAAAATCCTTAAAATGAATTAAGGATTAATTCCTGAAATTAAGAATCATTTTATTGGAAAATCCAAGAAAAATGGTTAAGAGTTGGTTTTTGACTCAAAATTTTTAGAGAAGTTATTATTTTACGAGTCAAAGAAGCTAATGGTGAAGAAAATCCATACAAAACATTATGGATTAATTAACCTTTATGGTAATTAAGGTAGGTGTTACATATAAAATCTCTGAAATGGGTTAAAAATTAATTTCGGAAGTTAATGGCTATTTTCTTCAAAAATTGAAGAAAAATAGGTGGAAGATTTTTTTGACCCACAATTTTTATAGAAATTATTTTATCCAAGAAAAATTCATGGGCACATTTGCATTTAAAGCCCTTGAAATGTCGTCTAATTTTATCCATCCCTTCCTGAACTTGATATGAAGTCAAGTTACAATCTCGTTCAATATGCCCTTCTCGGCCACAATGCCAACAAATTCTGAAAATTCTTTCATATCTACTTTCAATCCAAATACATCTGCCATTATCTAGCTGAACAAGCACTGCCAAAAGAAGCGGAAGAGATAAATCAAGCTTAACTTCAATTCTGAGAAAACTCATATTCATGGCATCGCCTATATGTTCATCAAACTCCAAAAATTCACCAAACAGACTACCAACAACTCTTGCAACTTCCAAATTAAAATATTCCAAAGGAAGACCCCATATTTGTATCTATACAAGAATCTCTAGAAAGCAAAACTATTCAAGAGTGAAATTAGGCCTCCATTCAAATGTACGAAAAAGCATGTTATCAAATGCCTAGGGCCCATTGTGCAAAACAAAGCTCCGGTATTCCTTTTTTACGAAGTAGATAAGGAAACAATTCTCCTTTTGGCTAAGGACAGTGCCTGGGTACCATGTAGGTTCCAAGCTGCTTCTATATAAGTTTCATGCTCCAAATAGACTTAGTTTTTTGTCTACAAGAACACCGAAAATGCAACTGCCTAGGAGAGCACGTTTAGCTAGCTTGCGTGGATGAAGAAATGAATCTATTATAAAGACCCATCAGAAAACCGCCAAGAGTAGCAGCTAACCACAGAACAAAGTAAACTTCCAACCAGATCACCGGGAAATGCAGAAGAAGCACAAGAACACTAAAATGGACAGCCAATCACCAAGGACGACAGGGCTAAAAGGTTCATGTGAACGAGAATGCTAGAAAAGGACGGCCATGCAAAAGGACGAGACTTCCCAAAGAAGCTCAATCATGAAGTGAGCAGTTGGGAATAAAAATTGGGGCTGATCAAATACTGGAGCTTGAAAGAAAATGATTGTAATTACGTCATAAGCACAAGATGAGTGAAGCAAAAATCGAAAGAACCTGATTGTTGAGAAACAGAATTTGCGGCTAAGAAAGAGTGGTGCTGCAGCAAGACCCGATCAAAGGGAAGAAGATGCAAGAAACAAGTGGAGGTGAAGTAAAAGACCGATCAATCGAAGAACATTCCAGTGATTCCAGTAATTTTAATCAAAAGCACACCGATTTGATGAAGGATTGAGCCCTCACGGAGAGCTCGACCATGCGAGAGATTTTCCCAGGGATATTTATTTTAGTGGAAGCTTCCACCGTGTCAAGCCTACATGTTACTCTTATTATCATCCTTTGCTTCCTTCTAGCCTCACATTTCTGTCTCTTTCTCTTATTTCCTTTTAAAACGTCAAAAGATTATTTTATTACTACTTCTGAATCATAATATAAGGTCTAGTTTAATTTGTAGTTCAAATTTGTAGTTGAATTTGAACTACAAATTAAACTAGATCTTATATTAAAAATTTGCGCCGCTGTAACATATGTCATCTTATCACATAAGTCCCCGGCTTATTCCCTAGGCAAATATCCCTAGCGTTCTGAAACTGATCCTTTTAACGCGCGGTAGCACGTTTTGGGCTTTATATTTCGGGCTAAGATGTGACCCAATTCCATTTTAGGCTTGGATAATAATTCGACCATCATGTTACCTCTAATGTTAAACTTTTTTGTACTAAAAAAAAAGACAATTTCAATTACCAATGAAGTTAGATTTAGCATAAGGGCTAATTTTTTATTACAATATGATGAATTAAAATTTAAATCTCTATTGAGGTGCTTACTATTCATATTTAGTGACTTACAGTGCTTCAAATAGATTACTTCTGATAAGAGAATATTTGTCTTTTAACAAAAAGATGTTTAAAAATTACTCTTAGTTAAAAAATAATTATATATTTTTAAAAACTGTATTTTTAATATACTTAAAATACTCTTAGTTAATATTATATGAAATTTAAATAATAAAAATAAAAGTTACATGCTTACTTATATTCTGTCAAAATTGAAGAATGTTCTATTTGCATGGGTGTTTACACAATTATGCCCCGTTTGATAGGATGGAAGAGTTTTTAAGGAAATAGAAGTAGAAGTAGAATTGGAACTGGAAGTGGAAAAGGATGTAAGTATTAAAGCATATTTGGTATGACCATGGAAGTGAGGTATAAATTTTAATTGAAATATGTATTAATAAAATAAAAATACCAAAATACCCTTCAACGAAAAAAATGTCCCTCCCAGGAAACATCTCCTCCACCACCAGACGCACAATTGAAGGAACGAGTGATTTCCACTTTGATGGGAGATTCACAGCCTTCAGCTTTTCATATTGCAAGTTTTATTTTGAGATTCATGAGCTTCACCAAAATGAAGAACAAGAACATGGAATGGAGAAGACGAGATCAATGGGGGGAAATGAAATCTGGTGGTAAGTGAGGAGGCGTGGAGGAAGGAAGGAGATGAGATCTAGTGGTGAGTGAGAAGCCATGGAGAAAAAGAGATGAGATCCTCACTGCTTCTCCACCGCCGCTGCCACCCTCCTCTCTGCTCCAGATATAATGCCAAGAAGAGCATCGTTGGGGGCTTTGAGAAATCTGAGAGCTTCGGCCAAGAAGACGTTGTCCACCGTGGTCGCCATCCGTCATGTACTCATCAGAGTTGTCATCGTCCGCCGTCATGCTAGCCAAGGTCACTGTTGTTGTCATGGGTATCGAACAGAAAGAAGGGTGAGGATGGGGCAAAATGGTCAGAAGCTCCATGAGAAGTGGAACTGAGTTCGAACTAAGTGTTTCATGAAAGCGAGTTCCAGCATACCAAACACCCAAAATTTGGGTTCCACGATCTACTTCCACTTCTCACCCCTTCACTTCCATGCTACCATACATAGCATTATATTTCAATACGAGTAGTTCCCCTAGTCTGTCATTAGGAAAAATCGTAAAAACAAACCTTCAAAATTAAAAAATTGTATACAAGGATCTCTTCACAAAAATTGTTGTCGTTTATTCATCAATTGTTGTCAAAACCAATATTAATATTGTAACATGTCCCTATTTGTAATGTTTTTATTTTCGAGGTTTTTCTGCGATATTCCCTTATCATTATATAGAAGTTTTCCCCCTTCTTTTTTTAATTGTATTTGGCATATCATTTCAACTAAAAATTGTGATTTGTAGAATGATTTTAAAAAAATGTTATGTTCTTTCTCTAACCTCTTGTTGTAAAAATAATTAAAGACTAATAGTATGTATGTGATGAGTAGTTTTTTTTTTGGCCTGAATATGTGATGAGTAGTTCAGAGATTGGCAGAACAGTCTTCGTACATGATCATGATTAGCAAATGATTAGCAAACGATACAAGCTAAGTGAACATTGTTTAAGCTCATTAAGAATGACATATCAACTCGAGTAGTACATGTAACCATTTTTATGTTTTATTTTTTATTCATACATTTTATTGAGTTATAAGCAATTTTATTTTTATATCTTCAATATTTCTTCACTATTTCAACAGAGTTTTTATACGTTCCAAAAATAAGTGCATGCAACTGTTGAGAATTTTAACATAATATATCGCTCTCGCTTGCATCTCTGAAGAAAACATAAAGCACATATTGGCTAAGGAGTGTTTGGATTAGATTTTTGAAAGTAATTTTGAGATGTTCGAGATAAGTATATAAGAGAAGTTTTGTCTTAACTTACATAAAAACACTTTTTTCAAGTACTTCTAATGGGTTCCCAAACTCTTCCTATGTCAGAAGCTGGTGGGCTTAAACAATTTCAATTGATGCGTTTGCTGTTGAAAAGCATTTTGGAAGTGGAACATCGGCAATTCCAAATCCTGCTATTACCTGAAAGACAAGTAAGTTGGCAAAAGAGTTCAAATTGGAGAATTAATATGTTCAATGTCATCAATGTTAACATCAAAATGTCGATATATTAATATAAAATATAAAATTCATAGTAAAATGTATTAGTAATATGTTTTGAACAACATGAGGTATCAAACTTTGTGCAGAAACAATAAGAAATTGGGTTAACGTTGATTTTGCAATGGACTATTCTGTCACAAATAAGGGGTTTCACAAACTTTTTGTGAAGGATTTATTTGTGCTGCATTTGTCATAGCAAATTTTATTAAGGTTATGGTGTATCCAGCATTTCGAAATATTTTTTTAGGTGCATCTAGCATTTTAAAATATTTTTTTAGGTTTGTTTAGCATTGTGAAGCATTTTTGGATGCATCTAGCACCTCAAAGTACTTTTTTTAGGTGCCTCTAGCACCCAAAAATATTTTTTGGTGCATCCAACATCAAAGCAAAAAAGACACTTCAGGGTATTAGATGCATGTAAAAAATACTTTGGGATGTTGAATGTACTATAAAATGTTTTAGGATATTGAATGCACCCAAGAAAATACTTCGTGGTGTGGGATGCATCTTAACCCATTTTATTATACAAAGCTTTTGTGGCAAATAGTTTTGGTATATAATCTGTCCCAAACATTGAAGGTAGACAAGGAGTTTCCTTTAATCATAAATATAAAACCTTAATCTATTTTGTTTTTTAAATTTATAAATTTTCCCCAAAGCATCAATGTTGATTATACATATTAAGGGTATTTCCATCAAAGGTAGTTCTAAATTTCCAATACATATAATTAAATGTCATATTTCTCCGGTCTTAAATGTAAGACTCACTTTGTAGTGTGTAAATTACACTATAAAATGGGTCTTAATTATATCTAGGACCAGAAAAGTATTTTAGAAAAGGATAAAAGGATAAATTTACCTATTGTAATGTCAAAAAAGAGCACCAAGTACCATAATAAAATATTGGATGCAAAAATTTATATGAATATTTCAAAACGGGCATAAATACCATCTCCGTTAATTCTCCTAAACGTCCTAAACGTTGTTACTTTTTTATTTGGTGGGACCCACTTTGTCAGCTCAATGCTCTGTCCTGCCTTTGCCAATCTCTCTCCCTCTCATCCTTCCCCCCCTCTTCTTTCTTTCCCCACACCCAGCGCCCTGTCCAACCCCTCTTGGCTTTATAGGTCTCACTCTCATCCTTCCTCCCTCTCTCCTTCTCTCTATCCCCACACCAAGCGCCATGGTCTAATATAAACTGTCGACTAAACATATCAAGCACACCTACAACAATATAATTCCACTTCACTGTTGTCAACTTTTTGGCAGCAAAATGATGACAGTAGAGAATGGCATCCTTATAAGAGACCTGATTAATGAGACGGCTAGTAATCGGTTGACATTACTGTATACACTATACTAGTGGTGGTGGAAATTGATAACTGGGGATTAGAGATGAGGACTATGATGGGATGGTGATCTCAACATTGTGAGAAGTATATATATCACCGGTGGGAGCATTGATCAGGCAAGGACAGATCCGAATTTAGAGAAATTCTCAGAGCAGCAAGAATGAAGAGGAAGGTGTTTGGGAATATAGATGTGGAGAAATTTGAACCTGAAGATGAACTCGATCTAGGGCTTTGTAACACCCCGAATTTTCTGACTCAGGATGAGCAGAAAAGAGAAAGTTCATTAAAATTATTTAATAGCTCAATCACAATTAGGAAAAATTATGGAATATTGATTTTTCAAGGTTTAGAAATATTTTGGAAAAGTCATTCCCCAAAAAGTGGCTTAAATGATTTTAATGCTATTTTCATAGCAAAATGGGTTATTTTCTTAGAAAATACTTAGAGGTTTCTAATTAACTAGAAAATTTTAGGGAAATTATCTTATGAGGTAAAGAAGTTATTTGAGGCATAGAATCCTTAAAATGGATTAAGGATTAATTTCTGAAATTAAGAGCTATTTTCTTGGAAAATTTCAGAAAAATAGTCAGGAATGGACTTTTGACCTGAAATTCTTAGAAAAATTATTTTATGGGTCAAAGAAGCTAATGGATAAGAAAATCCATTTATGATATTTTGGTTTAATTTCTGGATATATCTTATATTTCAGAAAAATAGGAGAAGGAATAGGATTGGAGGAATAATTATTTAGAAGGGCAAAATGGTCCAGAATGCTGTAAACACGTGCTGCCTTCTCCTCAAGACGTCTGAATCATTTTTCCATTCAACAGCTGGTCATCCACGCGTCTGATTCACTCCTCCATGTAACAGCTGGTCCTCCACGCGTTTAGATTCAGCTCATACGGTGGCAAAAAGAAAAGAGAGAAGGAGAACGAAAGAAAGACAGAGACGGAGAGCGAGAGAGGGAGAGCACGGGAGAAACAGAGTCGGTGGAGCTGGAGGAGTGACCGGAGGTGGTATCCAGTGCATACAAACCGATCAAACAATCGAGGTGAGCTCCACGGGTCCATTGCTGTCTTCATTTTCTGGTTTGGGTTCATGTTTCCGGTGAAGTTGAGGAGAGAAAGAGATGAGCTTAGAGAGAGAAAGTCAGGGAAACGGATGATATATGTAAGGAGGATTGTAGATTGAATCTTGTGTGGTTGAAAGGTGGTGTTGCATGTTGATAAATTTGGTTGCATGTGGATTTCTTCCTCTGTTTTTCAAGACCGAAACAGAGGCTAAAGGTTTGGGGGGAGTGGCGTTTTGTTTGGGTAATGTTGCTGGTTTAACGTGAAGCTTTGCTGTTGAATGAATGAAAAATTTCTCTGTATATGATTACCGAAACAGGGTCTGTGATTTCTTGGTTTAATGGTCTCGGCTTCTGAGACATTAAAAGGAAAACAAAATACTGATATATATATATATATATTTATACACACGGTTATTGTTGCTGTTAGAACTTGGGAGATACATTCATATATATGTCGTCGTTGCTGGAAGATTTGGGATTGCATTTTCTGAGGTTCATATTGAGGAAGCTGGAAATGGTTTGAAAATGAGTATTCCATGTTTTCAAGAGCTGTACACTAATTTCAGATGGTTAAATAATGGGTAGGAATTATTCTTGAACTTGGAAGCTTGAGGGATACGAGTATATGCAGGGCAATGTGTTATGGAGAGAGCATTCTTTAATATTCTAGAGGTTGAGCAATGATTTTGGATTACTGATTTAAATTTGAATGCCTTAAGTCAATGATGGAGTTAATAAGTAATTATAAAGTCTAAATTAAATTAGTTAAATGTGAGAATTATAAAGGTAGCTAAGAACATGGGGAATTGGACTTGAATTAGAACATGTAGTTATAATAAATCTGGAAAATTTTCAGACATGAAATAAAGGGGTACAAAGGTTTGAAGTAATAGGATAATGATTTAAAGAATGTTTAAATGTGGTCTTAATAGATGAATGGCCATTGGGTTGTATAATTATAATTTGGAAATTTTAATAGTTTATTTGTGGCCGTTCGAAGTGAGAATTTTGGGGGTTATATAAGCGAATATATATAAACTTGATTGTTGTCTGTTTTGACCGTGGAAGTTGGGGATGGAAAATATTGACTATGGAATTGTTTTTCCAGGAGGAGGTTAGGCTGCGAGGTTTATGGAATGGGTGATTAAAACATAATCGATATATTATATATGTTTGCTACATGTGTGTATTGATTGGAGATATATAAAAGTCTAGAAGTTTTAGATTGGGAAGTATTTGAGCATTATTGAAAGCTAATGATAGTTAGGAATTTAGGTGTTAATAAAGTCATTGAGAATGTTACTAAGTAAAGAAACTGTACGGATTGAGATAAGGAAGGAAACCCTTCATAGTTTGAATAAGAAAAATTGTCCAGGATGATCAACTGCTACGTAAGGGTAGAGATTAAAGAAGATTTGGGACTTAAAGAGTTATTTAATTTATGAGATACAGTTGGATGAAGTATTGATCTACCTTACTAATATGATAGGTTTTTATATCTGCTCAAGCCCACCAAGAAATAGAAAGAAAGGAGAATGGTAAGGTTTGATTTGGAGGGATGCGGACCAGGTAGTAGTTCTTTCCTACTTTACACTTGTGTATGATTGCTGCATGTCTGTTTGTGCCATATTGCTGTTTAAAGCATGAGAACATGTAATCCTTAATTCCTTGCATGGATTTTTAGCCGTGATCACGTGTAGCTGATAGACATGGGGCAGTGATTGCCAATTATTTGCGCATTATTTATTCAGCTTGTCTATCTATCATTGCGCATAAATGCTTAATTACATTAGCTTGCAAGGTTATGTTCCACTTTGGCTTGTTTTGCATGCTTTATGTGATCTGCATATGTGTTTGATGGAAATTACTACTACGGGGATTCTTTAGAATCTCACCCTCTAATTTATGATGAACAGTGAAGGCTAGTAGCTAGAAGGACAATGAGGTTATTTAAGAAGAAGGCGGGCTGGTTGAAGAACAGAGAGACCTGTTATAATTTTGTAAATGGTATAGCAAAATATATGGGCAAGTAACTTTACTTGCTTTATGTAAATATTATTTTATATCCTTCATAAGCAGAAGAGCACTGCCAGGTGCAGGTATGTGCAGTCAACCAAAATGGTTGCTATATTTTTAATATAATATTATAAGATTGCACAGTATGAAATCATTCTGGGTGATAATAGATTAAGTTGAAAGTAGGATTGATTGTGGATCACTCTTCAATTATTCTAAAGGTTTGAAATATTTGATCAACGGTTTCTAATATTAAAGGAAAAAAAAAATTTCCCTGTAGGACACCTGACGTTACATAGATATTAAAATAATCTATTAATATATATAAAAGTAAGGTGTTGCAGGCTTAATGGTCTCTTGGCAGCTATTGGAAGATAACTGAAGGAAGTGTGAGAACGTAAGAGAGCTAGGGAGAGACAAAAAAGGGAAGGGGAAGAAGAAGTGTTTGAAGTTAATTAACAAAGAGTATGTGCATGTGTGAATATAAATGCACTACAGGGCCACGAAGTATGTTGACGTCTTGACCGAAGAGATCAAGTTGCTGCGTCCAACGAAGCTATTCTTTTACAAAGCATCAAATGAAGACATAAGGCATTCTGATGAAGGTGTTCATTGTATGATCCTTAGTATTAGGGAGAGAAAGAGAGACAAAGAAAGGACAGAAACATTGGTCGTCTCTTATCTAATACTGATAATACGTGTATTTATATATATATATATATATATATATATATGCACACACACACAATTAATTAAAGTGACTTTGAAGTCAATAATAATAATACAACGAATTAAAGACGGTCAAAATTTAAGTACAAATTTATTTTATTTGTAAATTTTACATTTTCTAATATCATAGTCATAAATATTATTATTTTATTCAAATAATTTTTAAATATATAGTTCTAAAAAAAATTTAACAAAATATTAAAAAAAACAGAACGAATAAGAGGAAGAATAAGAGAGAGAGAGACAGAGAGAAGAGAAAGAGAGGAAGGGGGGAGAGAGAGAACAAGAAAGGTAAGAGAATGAAGAATTGGAGAGCACTGAGGTAGAGGACAAAGTGGGTCCCACAAAATCAAAAAGTAACTATCGTTTAAGAAAATTAAAGGAGATAGTATTTATGCCTCATTTTGATTTGAAATGTTCACATGTATTTTTGCACCCAACTTTTTATTACGGTGCTTGATGCTCTTTTTTGACATTACAATAGGTAAATTTACTCTTTTATCCTTTAGAAAATTACAATATAAAACGAGTCTTACATTATATTTAAGATCAGAAGAGTATTTTAAGAAAATCAATATATATTTTTTATAAATAATTAATTTAACTAATTTTCTTGATAACCCCGTATTAATTAATCATCTATCTAGTTCTTATACTACATCTAATGTTTAATATAAAAACTAGTTAGAGATTTAATTTTGTCCTAGGTATAAGACCAATTTTACTTTATCTCTCGTATTTATTTATTTTGCCCTCAAATAATCTCAATAGTAATTGAAAGCATTGTGTCAATGATTTGATTAACAAATATAAATATTTTAGAAAAGATAACATCTATTTATTACAAATAATTAATTTAACTAATTTTCTTAACATATGCAAATTAGTTATTTAGCTATTTAGCTATTTAGCTTTTATATTAACTAGTGGAGGTAGTATTAAATATTGGAGGTAGTACTTAAGTCGTAATGAATATAACATTAATAACTCAGGGATTTGAACGGAAGTAGGTTAAATGTGGAAAAAGAGAGAGAGCAAATATTAGTTACTAAAAGGGAGCCGAAAGCATAGAATAGTGAGTAGTGGTGTTTATGAAGGAGCCTATCCTCTAACATAACCTTCGGAATGGAGAGAGAGGAGCCAATTGTTGCCGTTGTCCAAGCAACTCCTACTCCCCTGTTCATCATATTTTTTTGCTAATTAATCATTATTAGTGTATTAAAAATATATATAACTATAAATTATACAAGTTATGAATATTAGGAATAATATAACAATGGCCAGTTGACTTAAAATTCGTAAAATATGTATGTATATATACAGGCTCACACGTATGTACCAGGGATAATCACAGGAGAAAGTTCCTACTAGGCCATTGCAGATCATAACGTTCATTTCATCAACTCCTGGCAATTCAAATTTGGGTTCCAAGCCTAATGCCACTAGAGGCCATACTGAAAATAATTAATATGAATGAAGCAATTAATTAATCTAATTCATTTTCTTTTCATTATATGAAATTTATACGTACTTACATTATTGTAACATATTAGGGTCAATTAATATGAAAAGTCCACATTTATTTGATGAGTTAATAATACAGAATACACATAAAAAGCTCGCAAGTACATATACGGGGACAAGAAGTGAGAAAAGTGCCTAGCAATATGATCTTATTTAAATCGAACTTATTTCATTAAAACAAATTGGTTACTGCAACTAACTATGGGGCCGATAAGTGTACTGTTACAAGGGACACCATGTAACAATGCATGCGTACCACTTCTTAACAAAAAGAAGGGACACAATATGTACGATTTCTTAACACATATAGTTCGAGTGTTATATATATACACTACCTTCAGTCCTTCATATAAAAGTTAGTTGCAAGTTGAATTTGATCCTAACTATAAGACTTCAATCTACTTTGTCTCCCATCTTTGTTCCAAAATATCCCTGGTGATTGTAAGGTGTTCCCACCAAGAGATAATTTCAATCATCTCATACATGATTAAAAATGATAATTTAGGAAAACTAGCTTATATTTGTGACAAATGACCAACTTAACTAAGCTAATTTCTTTAATTTTCACAAATTAGTTATCTAATTCTAATATTAAAAACTGGAGGTGGCGTGTATATACACATATACATATATGACAAATTGATGACACTACTATTGCATCACAAATATTGGTGGACTAAAGTAATTTATGAAGAGACAAAGTAAAGAGAGATTAAAACAAAGGAAAAATGTACCCCATGTTCGCACCACAAGTGCATGGGTCGTAACAAGTAATAAAGTGATGAGTCTCACGAGGATTTGGTTTTAAAACCCGGTCAAGTATTGATTATCACACTTTTGCCTAATTTGAGTGACACAAGTATGAAGAATGAAGAAAAAAATATTTATAAAATTAGAAACTAATAAAAGCAAATGATTCTTGGACTTCAAAGATAAATTGGGATCTAAGATTACTTATCCCCTTTGTATTTAATAACATTTAATTTACCTCTTCTCATAAATGTTCTTAATCAATAAATGTGTTAGTCTAGGATTCAAAAGGTATTTGCAAAAGCTTTCTCAAGTCAAGAACAAATGTTTAATTCCATTAATTGCTCAATTTCTTGTTACAATTAATAAAACCTAATTTTAAATTCCAATCCTAAGGTCACTATGCAAGGTTGGCAAGTATATCTCTATTTTACCAACAAAATCATCCATTCAACAAGTAAACTTCAAGTTCTTACACAAATTTACCCAAGCTCTACACCCAATTTAGCTTTCTCAAGCATCAATCAAGTGAACAAATCAGCTAAATGGTGATCAAGTACTTAGAATCTTTAAGCCAAGAGTAAAATAAACTCATATAAGTCATTACTCACAAAATGAGAGGAGTAATCAAGATTTAATTCATACAAGGGTTCAAAATAATCCTAGAATCAAAGCTTTAGCCACACATGTTCAGAACTCCCATGAGAAAATATATATATTCAGTACAAACATTGAACAAAAGGAAGGGAAAGGAGAATGGAGAAGAAGAATCAAGATCTGAAGCCAAAATCTCTTCTAATCTTCAAACCACAACTCAATCTCCACCTCTTGCCTTGGCACACCAAAGAGCTCCCAAGACAGCCCTAACAGCCTAGAATGCCCAGCCATCACATTTCTCTCTCCTTTTAACCCTAGCAGCATGACAATAATTGAAATGCCTAGCAGCAGATTTTCTTCATTCACTATGTGTTGGCTATGGTAAACCAACAACCAATAGCCATAAATTTCACCCCTCTCGGGTTGAATTTTCCTTTCGTTTGCTATTGCATTGGCTATGGTTTACCAACATCGAATGCACTTGAAATTGGGAGTTTGTTGCATTAGTCCTCGAAGCTTTTCCATGTTTTCTTCTAACTACTCCACTCTTTACAGGTCTTCTAATAGCTTCAAAACACTCATCTCCACCCTCTGGCTTAAATGAGAAATATGTAAGTACTAAATGACTCAAAATAATCACGATTATCTCAAGATATCCAAAAAAGTTAGACTAAACACAATTTTTTCAATGGCTTCACTTCTATGCACAATTCAACTACAAAAATAGAAATTTAAGGAGGAAAATGTGCTGAAAAGATATGAATTTCATGGAGTTAATACCCCACCTTTATGAAATTACAAGGTGCATAGAGGTAGCGCCCATTCTTCTCCTTCTTCTTCTCCTTACCCTATACCCATCCAAATATATGCAGTATTGAAGTAACAATTCAATCCTACACAATTTTGTCTGAAGAATCTGTTTTTGAGCTCAAATTGAGAAAAAAGAATTCTCTTTCCTTTTCAACTTATCAAAACAGAACATAAGGGTCTTGTCACACAAAAATTCCATTCTGATCTCTAATGCTTCTATCCTTTCTTTCTCACTTGAACCCTATGCAATTTTTCATTTAAAAGCTAGTGTAAGCATCAAAATTATGAAATCATAAGTCTAAATGAATGTCCTGTTCTGACTGAAAGATATACACATTCCAATATAAATTCCGTTTCCCTCTCCAATTTCTTCCAAGCTTACACTAATGATATATTCTTAATTACCTTAATTTTCGGACAGCATCCCTATTTCATTCCCTTTTTTTTTTCATCTTTTTAACAGTGGCTAACCTTTAATCACTTCCATTACTTTAGCACCCACTTATACATGTATAGCCAATAACTTCTAGATGCGTTTACACCCTTAAATAATTCAGACATTGCCCTTACTTAACTTCTAAAATTTACAACTTTTTCAATAGCATCTAAATCATCATTTTAGTATCTCTAAACATGGTTTAATCATCTATAGTAAATATTCAGCACTTAAGAGCCTTAATAATAATAAGTCTTTTTTATACAATTTCAGCCTCACAAGTCCAAAATTGTCAAGCTTCAACACCATATGAGCATACACATGTATATTTCATCACATTTATAAGCATATGGGCTTCCACTCTCTTTTATTCAAGCTTCGTATGGCCTCATATAATAATCTGGAAATTTTGAGATTTGAGAATCATGCTCAAAACATTCAGCCAACAACCTGCAAGAATATCCAACCACATGCAACTTCATTTCTCACAAATACAAGCTTGAATCTAAGCCCATCTTCCTTGTTCTTCCATTTTCTCTCACTAAAACCAGATTTCTCTCTTCTAAATCAAGCTTGTATTTGTGAGAATGAAGAAATAAGAATGGGAGAAGAATCAGAACGTTTACCTCTCTCTAAAACCAAGCTTGCATGTGAGAAAACACAACTCCTTCAACCTCTCAACCACCACGGTCTCCCTGTCAGCCTCTTGCTTCTCTGTCTCGTGTCTCGTTCTGTCCTGATTGGGACAGGATATAAGAAGAACAAGCTAGGGACATCCCGTCTATTTTTTAGAATATTTTTTGACTCTTTTAATTTGAAAACTAAACATACATGGAATATAAGAACTCATAATAAAAACTATATAAAGAAAATAGATAAGAATTAGGAAAAAAGTTGGCAATAATTAAAATTGGCAAAATAAAAATGTTTTTTGTAATATTGAGAAATGAAATTTAAACAAACTTAAAATGTTCATTAAAAAGAACATCATGGAATCCATATAGAACAACTTGTAAACAAATAATTAAAATAAAAATTGATAAATATGATTGCCATAACACTATTAAAGTGATAAAGCAAATAAATTTATAAAAATTAAAAAGAAAGATAATATATCAGGACGGGACTGCGACGGGACACTCTTGTCCTGTCCCGTCCCAAAATAATTTTATCTTGTCCCACTTTTATCCCATTTTGAAAATGACTAGGATAGGAATGAGACATAGTTGAATACTTCTAATTTTTGGTTACAGGTCGCAAATGAGACTGGGAAGACGGGGGCAGATGGTTTTAAGTGGGTAGGAGGTAATGAAATGACCATTATGCCCTTTTAACCTTTCTTATTTGCAATCTCATCCTTTCTTCTAATGTTTTGAAATATAAAATAAATCTAGAAAGTAATTCATAATATTTTATATATTTTTTCCTTATCCATTAGTTTTTTTTAACCCATAAAATAATTTCCTTAAAAATTCAGGTCAAAAATCATCTCCTAGCTATTTTTCTTGAATTTTCCAAGAAAATAGCCCTTAATTCCAGAAATTAATCCTTAATTTATTTCAAGGATTTTATACCTCAATTGTCCTCTTTATCTTGTAAAATAATTACCCTAAAATCTTCAGCTCAAAAATAAACATCTAACTATTTTTTCTTAATTTTGTATGAAAATAGGCTATCTTTGCTCTGAAAATTAACTTTAAAATTATCTAATATATTTTGGGGAATAAAATTTTTCATAAAATTTATAATTCCTCAAAACTAATATTCCATTATTTCTCCCATTTTATTTAGGCCCTAAATGATTTTAACAAATTTTTTTCTGCTCTTCCTTAATCAGAAAATTTGGGGTATTAAGCAAGGCTCTGTTGTTGTTGTATTTGTTCGAGATAAATGATCTAAACTTCAGTGAATTCAATTCCACAAACGAACATATCTTTTCATTCTAATCCATCTGAAATGAACTGGAAAGAAAATTAAAAAAAAATTACTTCACCTTTCATATGACATAAAACTATTGGTATAATCCATGGATCCTAGATAATAAGCGTGTGTGTAATATTTACATATCTACAAGTCAAATGAAAAACGAAATAAAAAATATGAACAATCAAATGATGATCTTTTCATCAAACAAATTACAATGTAATAACTAGGATTTAGAATCAAGGTTCTTGAATGTGGAGGTTGCCAATAGGTACAAGGCTTTCCACATAATTTAACATTTGAACAACAAAAAAGGAAAAATCATTGATAACAAACTTCTTAAATTCATTAGTCGCTGGATTCAAGGAATATAAACTTCTTCCCTCATCAATTCCCCCAGTGAATTCCATCGTTCTGAAAACAATTTCATTCCTCCAAATGTTCAGTGGAATTAAATTGTATGGATGGAGATAGCGGCAGCCGCTATATATTTTAGTCCAAGTATTCTCCTCAATCACCCACAAATGAATGACACCAGATTCAGAGGTTCCCCTCTTATGGTAAGAAATAATAGCTGGTTTGTTCTCATAAAAGGTAGGAATAGTAGTTAACATAGGCTCCAGAGGAGGCATTGGTATGAATCTAAACTCTTCCATTGTTAAGTCAAATGAGACTATCATCAAACTCCCATCACTTTGCTTCTGCCCAACCCAAAAAACGATTCCATCACCGGTGGAACTACCACAATACAGACGCGTTCCCTCTAATAAGCTCCCAAATTCTACTTCTTTCCACAACCCCGTGCCTAAGGAATACACTTCCGCTCTATCTACATGACCTCGGTAATCCCGATTTTTGTTGGAAACGGAAATATTAACTATCTTGTAATCATTAGCAATCGTACTGAACCCAAATCCTATAGAGAACCGATCGGGACTCTTAAAATCAAGAGTTCTGGTGGGTACCTCTCTCACCTCCTTAGTAGCTGGATTCCACACTAGAAGCTTATGAGGAGACAGAGAATAATCGAGGATTAATACGCAGAGCAAGCCGTTGCTGGAACCGGCAATACGAAAAAGATACGGATCAACATTAGTTGTTAAACTCGACAGGTAATCGATTAAAGATGAGGTATCAAATTTACAGAATCGATAGTCGCAATTGAATGAATATAAGTGCAATTGCCTTCTGTAGTTATAGCATCGTGGAAGGAGAAGAGAAGGTCGATGACTAGAGTGGTGGAGGTGATCTGCAATGAACAAGGCATCCTTCAAGAGACTTTTCCAGTTTTTGCAGACACATTGAAATCGGATTAGGGATTTTACGGGAAGTCTTTTCAGAATGTTGATGATGATCTCATGGGGAAGATAAGCATTGTTGCCTTCCATTATTGTCGCTTCACGGAGTTCAGAACACATCTCCGGCAGATGAAAAAGACGGCGGTGGTCGCTGGTTTTCTGTATAGCTTGGATTCAGCTTCTATAGAGAGTTCTGGCTGCAACATAATATTTCAATGGCTGAAAAAGTTTTAATTGATTTTAGTAAAATATTTTGACCAGTCTTATCAAAAAAAGAGACCAGCAATATTAATAAATTGTTACATATTAGAAGAATCAAATGAATCAGATCTTAACAACTTTTTTTTTTTACCATGATCTTAAATATTCTGTTAAATACATAATCCCACCATTATAAAAATAATTTAGTCTATATTCTGCTTATATATAAGTTTATACTCAATAATATAAGAATATTGGGGAGTTTTCAATGTCAAATATTATTCTTTAATAATCGTAAATGTGTATTTTCTCTTTTTAAAAAAAGAGGAGAAAATTAACCATCATTCAATCTATCTAGTATACAAATGAATCAAAGTAGAGTATGGTTTTGAACTACAGTGAAAAGAATTGTTATAATTTTGTGCTCAAGCGCTGTTTCTTATAACAACGTGCTTTGAAAATTATCAGGTTTAGACGAGTAGGAAAATGATATAGGTGATACAAGTTTTGTTTGCTTGTTTGTTTGATTGATATTATAACTAAGTAAGATGTTAACAACATCAAAACAAATCAATCTTAATGCTATTTTAAAAATGATTATAGCTAACTAAGACGTTATCATGAATTAAATTCATATCAGAAATTATCTTAATATGTAATATTTCATTATTAATTTATTTAAATATATGACTCAATATGACAATCATAAAATATCTACTATGATATCTTCGTCCATGACCTTTTCTAATCAAATCTTACCTTAATTCTAATTTTACAAATTTATAATTCTATCAAAGAAAAAGAAGGAACCTCATACATACATGCATAGGGTTGAGGACCTGCTCCTTTATCAACAGCACCACTCGCTCGTCTTTGCTCTCTATCCATAACAAACATTTTTTTTTCCATTTCCTCTGACTTAATTAAACTTATCAATCACCAACTGACGATTTTAAAAATAAATAGTAAAATAAATTTGGTTAAAAAGGATACTAGGCATGAACAGAATGTTATTATTATACTTTATCTTTTTGTCATTTCATTTAGAGAGTGTACTACCTAGGCTAACCATATGTTATTATTATTTTTTAGTCATATGTTATTGTTATTTTTCATATCATTAATTATTTGATCGGGTCAGATTTAAATATTATTAAACCCAATTGAAAGTAGCTCTCTTAAAGACACTTTTGACATTTAAATAGACTCGATACTGTAAAAGATTTACTGGCTAGGTATTGTCAATTATTCACTTGCTCTTCTACAGTTGATGATAACTTAAGTATTGGCAGTCATCTGACATAAGTGGCTAATTTTTCCCTACATATTTGATGCGAAATTAAACATTGTTCTGTGTCATATGTTTGACCAAACAAAGAATCAGAGAAAGCAAGCGGTTTAAGGTAACGACTTCGGGCATGGTCAGCTCCCATAGTGTGACTGGCAGTGTATATAAAGCCTGGGAACGAATTCAGCTCGGCAGACCAACATATATTTTTTCATTGAAGTCCATCAGATCAAGTGATATGGTAATCCAGACATCAGCAATCTTATCTTTGAAAAGTAAAGAGAATAACCTGAAATCACACACATACACACAAATATATAATATGTAGATATCTCTATGTCAAATAAAAGCTAAAAAATGTCTGGAAATGAATATCTGCTGCATTCATCATTCTGAATAACATCTCAAAAGGACATTAATTAAAAATATTTACGAACAATCAAATAGTCTTTATCACCAAAAGTACTTCAACAAAATAAACTCACGACGTTGCAACTCGATTTAGAATCAAGGTTCTTGGATGTGAAGGTTAATTACCAGCAGTAGCAACCTGTACAAGGCTCTCCACATGAGTTAATATTTGAATATCAAAATTAGAATCGTTGATGACAAGCTTCTTTAATTCATTAGTGGCGAGATTCAAGAAATATAAACTACTCCTTCCATCTTTCTTCGCTTCATCGTATTCAGATCTCCAATAGAGTTCCTGCTGTAGATCAACTCTGCAAACAATTTCATTCCGCCAAGTCCTTTCTGGCATAAATGTGTACGGATAGAGATTGCTGCTGCCGTAGTACAAGGTCATCTCCCAACAGATTCACATGTATTCTCCTCAATCACCCACAAATCAAAGGTTCCTATCCGAGGGGTATGAGAAAGAATAGCAAGTTTGTTGTTATATGTAGTAGGAAAAGTAAGTGCCAAAGGGTGTAAATCAGGCATCTGTATTAATCTAAACTCCTCCATTGCTAAGTCAAATAAGACTATTATGAGACTCTCATTAATCTGTTTTTGCCCAACCCAAATAATGGTTCCAATACTGTCAGTGACTTCATTAAAAAACATATTTGTTCCTTTTAAGCTCTCAAATTCTACATCTTTCCACAACCCTGTGGCTAATGAATACAGTTCCACTTCATTCGCATCATATTGGCGTTTCCGATTTACCCAGAGACAAATTGTCTTGTAATCATTAGCAATCGTACTGAACCCAAATCCCATAAACAGCAAATGTTGTAATATTTTTTGGGTGTGTCAAAGAAAGGATCCTACATTAATTGGGAATGTGGGAAGATAAAAATAAATTGAGTATTAATCATGGACAAATTTTCCTATTATTATTAGGAATAGGAAAATCAAATATTGAAGAGTTTTAATATCATAAACGGATTTTCAATGCCTTAAAGATTGAGTGTTTGAAAATTCTTAATGGGTATTTGTTATTTTGTGTGTGTGAAAAGTTCAAATATCAAACGGTGGAAGATTCTAGATAAAAACGATAGGCTTTTATTATCAGTACGGTCCATTCAATTTAAATAAAAACGGTTGAAGCAATTTGAAATCAGGTCCATTCAAATATCTTCAATGCACTAACCAATCATATATTAAAAATGTTTGAAATAGTGAACGGATTCTCCATTTACTTCCAACGTCCATGATATTGCAACGTCCCTAAATTGATGGCATGCATTCAATTTTATAAAACTGGCGGTTTAATGTGAAAAGGGGGCTGCCAACATTTAAAATATGAGGCTTATAAAAAGCTGTTTCATTCTAAGGTTTTACACACAGCTCTAGAGTTTTCAAGCTCCTCTTTTCCCCCTCTTGTTTGTTCATTTATCTGCTGAGTTTACTACTATCTTCTGTTGTTCTGCTCACCCTATTTTACAGGAAGGATCCGTTTAATCCTGGAAAGTGCCGCATCCTTATCTACTAGTGGTTGTGGAATAGCTCTTAAGGACAGCGTTCTTAGGACATGACTCGGATGAACTATTTATCTTGCAGGTGTTGCCGCCAACAATCTTAAGAGCTATTCACATCATGGAACAACCCCACAACACTACTACTCAAAATGACCATGATGCTGCCTCAGTCACTGTTGTTCCAACAGTAGTTCCTATTCCTAGGCCGTTCCCTGACACTTCAAAAATAGAGACATTTGATGGAAGGAATTTCAGGCGGCGGTAGGAGCGAGTTTACTCTGTCCTTGACATGCATGGAGTAGCTGCTACTCTTACTCATTCTGAACCAATCCCGAATGTTGATCAGGCCCAGAAAGATATCTGGACACATGCTAATAAGGTTTGCAGACACACTCTTATTAGCACTTTATCTAATGATCTGTTCGATGTGTACTGTGTCTATAAGGAAGCACACAAAATATGGGAATCTCTTATCCTCAAGTACACTGCTAAGGATGCTGGGAAGCAAAAATTTCTAGTGGGGAATCTCTACAAATGGGAGATGACTGAAGAGAAAGATATCAAGCTTCAAATCAACGAGTATCACAAATTGCTGGAGGAGCTTCATGCTGAGAAGATTAACTTACCAGATGAGTTTGTAGCTGGCATACTGATCGAAAAGCTGCCAGAGACATGGAGTGACTACAAACAACAATTAAAGCACAAACAGAACCAGTTGTCCTTGTCGAGTCTAATTACTCACATAATAATTGAAGACACAAACAGAAAGGCTATACAAGCTACAAAAGGAAAGGAAATAGCTGCCAAAGCAAACCTGGTGGAATCGAAACCACGCTCCAAGAGGTATGATCCCAAAAACAAAAATAATAAAAATAAAAAATCTAACTACAAATCCAAGGACTCTAACCCCAAGTTCAAAAAGAAAGGTAATTGTTTTGTCTGTGGAAAACCAAGGCACTATGCGGCGCAATGCAGAAAAAGGGCTACTCAAAAGTTTGATAATCCTCCTAAGCCAAATGTGAATTTGGTTGAAGGAGATGATGGTAGTGATTATGAAGTCATAGCTGCAGTGGTCTCTCAAGCCCTCATTGTGATTGATATGAAGAAATGGGTAGTGGATTCAGGAGCCACTAAGCACATTTGTGCAAACAGAGAGATGTTTACCTCCTTTGAAGAAGGGGAAGACCACATCTACCTTGCCAACTCTTGACTGCTAAGGTTCAGGGAAAAGAAAAAGTGGTACTGAAACTCACATCAAGAAAGACCTTGGCACTGAATGATGTTTTATATGTCCCTGTATTAGGGCAAAGTTAGTCTCTGTGGTGTTGCTTGGGAAAGCTAGGGTTAGAGTGTCCTTTGAGTTTGACAAGGTTGTCATGACTAAGAACAATGTTCTCATTGGGAAGGGATATTGCAATCAGGGCCTATTTGTTTTAAGTGTTGCTGAAATTAATGAAAATGCATCTTCTTCTGCTTACTTGATTGATTCTTTTGACATGTGGCATGCTAGATTAGGACATGCTCATAAATCATATATAAAGAGGTTGCAAAATCTTGGGTTAATTCATGGAATTAAAACTAATAATTTTAACAAATGCGAAGTTTGTGCAGAAACTAAATTAACTAAGAAGCCATATTTTTCTAGTTAGAGAAACTAAATTGTTATCTTTAATTCATATTGACTTAGGGGATTTAAAACAAGCTCAAACTAGAGGAGGCAAAAGATATTATATCACTTTTATTGATGATTTTTCAAGATATACTAAAGTATATTTATTGAGAAATAAAGATGAAGCTTTTGAAAAGTTTCTTTTGTATAAAGCAGAAGTAGAAAATCAACTGAATAAAAAAAATTAAATGAATTAGGTCAGATAGAGGAGGAGAATATTTATTATTAAATGATTTTTGTGAAAAAGAGGGTATAGTCCATGAAGTAACTCCTCCTTATTCACCTGAATCGGCCAATGGTATAGTAGAAAGAAAAAACAAAACTTTAAAAGACATGATGAATGCTTTGCTTGTAAGTTCTACTGCACCTGATAATTTATGGGTGAAGCTTTATTGTCTACAAAATAGAATACCCCATAGAAAAACTAAAAAGACACCTTATGAATTATGGAAAGGATTTGTGCCTAACCTCAAATATTTAAAAGTGTGGGGGTATCTTGCAAAAGTTATATTACTTGATTCTAAAAAGAGAAAGATTGGTTCTAAGACTTCTGATTGCATGTTTATTGGTTATGCTAAAAAGGGTGCTGCTTATTGTTTTCTAGTTTTGAAAAGTGATATTTTGGATCATCTTATGATTGTTGAAACAAAAGATGCAGAATTTTTTGAACATATATTTCCTTTGAAAGTTGAGTGTGTTCCTAAAAGAGTTGAAAACTCTTTGGAAAAAACTTCAGACGATGGTTTGAGTGAGAATTTAAGGAGAAGTAAAAGACAAAGAAAAGAAACATCTTTTGGAGATGATTTTTATACTTATTTAGTACAAGGTGATCTAAAAAATTTTCATGAAGCTATTTCTTCTCCAGATTCTCAATTTTGGAAAGAAGCTATCAAAGCTGAAATAGATTCCTTGAATCAAAATAAAACATGGATTTTGGTTGACTTGCCTCCAGGAGCAAAACCTATTGGGTGCAAATGGGTTTTAGGAAAAAAATATTTTCCAAATGGGTCAATTGATAAATACAAGATTAGATTGGTAGCCAAAGGTTTTACTCAAAAGAAAACGTTGATTATTTTGATATATTTTCTCCCGTGACTAGGATTTCTTCTGTTAGAATCCTGATTGCCTTAGCTTCGATCCATAAGCTTTTTATTCACCAAATGAATATTAAAACAACCTTTTTAAATGGTGATCTAGAAGAAGAAATTTATATGACCCAACCTGAGGGGTGTATAGTTCCTGGACAAAAAAACAAAGTTTGCAAACTTGTTAAGTCTTTATATGGTTTGAAACAAGCGCCTAAACAATGGCATGAAAAACTAGACCAAGTCTTGTTGAGTAGTGGCTTCTCTACTGTTGAGGTAGAACATTGTGTTTATACAAAACTTGTAAATGGTGATTGTGTGATTATTTGTTTATATGTGGATGACATGCTTATTTTTGGTACTAGCATGAATGTTGTATGTGAGACAAAGTGTTTTCTTGCTTCAAATTTTGATATGAAAGATCTGGGTGAAGCAAAAGTCATATTGGGTGTTAAAATCACAAGGAATGAATGTGGTATCCTACTTTCTCAAGAACATTACGTTGAGAAAATCTTGAGAAGGTTCGAACACTATGATGTTTCTCCTGTTAGCACTCCTTATGATTTCAATATGCATTTAACAAAACATGAAGGAGATCCAGTTGCTCAATCTAGATATGCACAGATTATTGGGAGTCTGTTGCATTTAATGAATTATACTAGGCCAGACATAGCTTATGTTGTGTGTAGGTTGAGTGGATATACTCACTACCCAAGCAGTAAGCATTGGGAGGCTCTGTTGAGGGTATTAAGTTACTTGAGGGGTACCATGAACTATTATATACTATAAAGTGGATTTCCTGCTATATTAGAAGGATACAGTGATGCTAGCTGGGTTTCAGACTCAGATGAGACAAAGTTCACTAGTGGCTATATTTTCAATCTTGGTGGAAGTCAGCCAAACAAACTATACTAACAAAATCCTCAGGGATTCTGAGTTTATTGCAATGGAGTTGGCTGGTTCTGAGGCTGAGTGGTTGAAAAACTTCTTAGTGAATATTCCATCAGGTGAAAAACCAACACCATCAATGTCTCTACACTGTGATAGCCAATCAGCGATAGCTATGACTAAAATAAAACCTTTAATGGTAAAAGTAGACATATTCAATTGAGACATAATGTTATAAGGTAGCCGCTAAAAGATGGAGTAATCTCAATCGATTATGTGAGGTCAGAAGTAAACCTAGCGGATCTGTTAACAAAACCTCTGGGAGGAAACAAATTTATGAAACATCGAGGGGAATGAGACTGAAGCCAATTCGAAATTAACAGCGATGGCAACCCAACCTTTGTGATTGGTGATCCCATGAAGAAGGTTCAATGGGTAAGAACAAGTCGTTTGTTAGTTCTGCTAGCACTAAATAAATTAGCAATCCCTTCCTATTGTGTGTGGAGAAAGTGCTAGAATGCATTTTGGTGAGGCTGAGCGAAAGCTCTTAATGATTTCATAGTCCCACGGGACGGTGTGCTTATTACAGGTATACTTAATGAAATCACCTCTACGAATGTGGAATGGGGCTGCTCCTGAGATTGTGGCAAAATCACTAGAGCATTTGTTATGCACTAGGCACACGCATAGCCGTTTTAACTTGCAAAAATACCGTTAACAGCAGAAATGTGGGGTTACAGTCTGACTATTAGTGCCTCTAGCACACACCCAGAGATGTTGGTTTTAAGTTCATAAGAACTACCGGCACCTCTATGTACTAAGTATTATTGGTCTAGGTTCGGTTTTAAGTTCAAAGGACCACCAGATACAATGATTGAACTCATGTGTGTAACTCAGCTAATGGCATTTTCTTTGACACATGTGGGGGATTGTTGTAATATATTTTGGGCGTGTCAAAGAAAGGATCCTACATTAATTGGGAATGTGGAAAGATAAAATAAATTGAGCATTAATCATGGACAGATTTTCCTATTATTATTAGGAAAGGAAAATCAAATATTGAAGAGTTTTAATATCATAAACAGATTTTTAATGCCTTAAAGATTGAGTGTTTGAAAATTCTTAATGGGTATTTATTATTTTTGTGTGTTGAAAAGTTCAAATATCAAACAGTGGAAGATTCTAAATAAAAATGGTAGGTTTTTATTATCAGTACGGTCCATTCAATTTAAATAAAAACGGTTGAAGCAATTTGAAATCAGGTCCATTCAAATATCTTCAATGCATTAACTGATCATGTATTAAAAATGTTTGAAATAGTGAACGGATTCTCCATTTACTTCTAACATCCCTAATATTGCAACATCCCTAAATTGATGGCATGCATTCAATTTTATAAAACTGGTGGTTTAATGTGAAAAGGAGGCTGCCAATGTTTAAAATATGAGGCCTATAAAAGGCTGTTTCATTCTAAGGTTTTACACACAACTCTAGAGTTTTTGAGCTCCTCTCTTCCCCCTCTTGTGTGTTATTTTACCTGTTGAGTTTACGACTATCTTCTGTTATTCTGCTCACCCTGTTTTACAGGAAGGATCCGTTTAATCCTGGGGAGTGCCGTACCCTTATCTACCGGTGGTTGCGGAATAGCTCTTAAGGACAGCGTCCTTAGGACGTGACTCGAATTAACTATTTAACTTACAAGTGCTGCCGCCAACAACAAACTCAAAAAATGAATAGTTCTGGGTACCTCTCTAGCCTCCCTAGTTGCTGGATTCTACACTAGAAGCTTTTGAGACGAACGATCATCCCAGAGATTAACGCAGAGTAAGTCGTTGCAAGAACCGACAACACTAACACAACACATATCAGTATTTAAAGGTGCATAATCAACTTCACAAAGTCAAAAGTCGTAATCCAATAAATGTAAGTGCAATTTTTTATTTCTGTTACAGCGTCATGGAAGGAGAAGAGAAGGTCGGTGACTGGAGTGGTGGAGGTGATTGGCAATGAACAGTGGATCGTTGAAGAGATTTTTCCAGCTTTTGGAGACACATCGAAATTAGATTAGGGATTTCACAGGAAGTCTTTTGAGAATCTTGATGATGATCTCATGGGGAAGGCAAGCATTGTTGCCTTCCATTACTGTCAATTCACAGTGTTCGGAACACATCTCTGACGGATGAAAGAGACGATAGTGGTGGATGGTTTTTTGGATAGTTAGGGTTTGTTGGCTTCAGCCATTACTAAATTCACACTGAACAAATATTTATATGGAAGAATTACAATAAGGTCCTATAAAAAGAAAATAACTGCCAATAAACTCCAATGACAAGTTAGAAATTATCATTTCTTACCCTAAAACTTCTCCTTACATGTTGTTTTAGTTGTTATTGAAACTTTTTAGTAATTATGTTTCTTTCTTGGGATTTGATTGCAATTCTAACTCCCTATTGTTTTGGCATTAGGCTTTAGATTTTCTTTTTAAAACTCAAATTTTATTATTTACAAATTTTGTGTTGTCAAAATCAAATAAAATGTTGTCATCAAACCTAATTTGGGATTTAGCAATTTCAAACTTCTTTTTGTGGGATTCTTTCTTCTTAGATAAGGGAGAATCCCATAAAAAGAAATTTAAAATTACTAAATGCTAGATAAGAAATTTTAACAAAATTTGTTGTTATTTGTAAATTCAATGTTGTCAAAATCAAATAGTATTGTTACCAATCCTGATTTGGAATTTAGTAATTTCAAACTTCTTTTCAAGTGATTCTTCCATTAGATAATGGTCATTTTTAGTGGGCAAAAAAAGGCTGTTTTGTTTTGTGGGCTGTGGTCATTGGTCAGTTAATATTAATTTAAGGGTTATATAATTTTTATTCCTTTAAATTTGCTCTTATTTTGATTTTGGTCTCTCAAATTTCAAACCATAAGTTTTGATCTCTTAAATTTTTTGTATTTAAAACATTGGTCCCTATAGCTTAATGAAGATTTGGACTATTTTACCACTTGAAGAATCAAAACCTATGTTTTAAAACTTGGGGGACCAAAGATATATTTAACCCTTAATTTAATTAGTTTGGTTGTGGAATTTGATATTTCAATTTAACTGATATTGCTAACCCCAAAAAAAAAATTTAACTGATGTTGGTAAATTTTTGACCAGCAACATTAATAAATTTTTACGTATTAGAAAAATCAAATGTATCGTATCTCTAATATTCTGTATTCCCTAAATAGTTAAATAGATATAATCCCATATATGTATAGAATATATAGAAATTAAATGGATTATTGCAAACCGTATTTGACATGTATATTGTGGATTTTATACGTACATAAGTTTGTACTCGCAATTATAACATTGGTCGGTGAGTTTTCCATGTCAAATATTCCTTTATACTTAATGTAAGACCTAATTAACTAATTGAGTAAATTAATGATGTTAGTTAAATTAGTTAATATGATTTTTTTTTCACTAAGACACCCTAAATGTCTTCTTTAATTTCCTCATTCTCTTTCCTACTTGATTATTTTTGAGAAAATATGTTAATTTAAGAAAAAAATTGATAAACATGTGAAATATGTCTTACATATAGAATAAATATCAACTCCTCAATTAGGTCTTACATTAAAGACAAGAGGAGTATTATTCATTAATAATCCTCACTGTGTACTTTTAAAAAAAAAAAAAAAAGTTAAGTTACTATCATTCAAAGTATATATTACATAGACAAATCAAAAGCAGAGTATGGTTTTGAACTATTGCGTTTTTTATTTTTTTTGATACACGAACTATTGTGTTAATAATTGTTA
This sequence comes from Neltuma alba, assembly GCF_004799145.2. Taxonomy (NCBI): domain Eukaryota; kingdom Viridiplantae; phylum Streptophyta; class Magnoliopsida; order Fabales; family Fabaceae; genus Neltuma; species Neltuma alba. The sequence continues at coordinate 369,237 of NW_021636509.1, forward strand.
TAATTTTGTGCTTAAGAGCTGTTTCTTATAACAATGTTCTCTCAAAATCAAGTTTAATAATTGATTTTAAATGAGTAGGAAAATAATTGATATTATTATAACTAAGATGTTAACGAAATCAAAATAAATAATCTTAATATATATATTTTTAAATAATTATAACTAACCAAGACGTTATAACAAATTTCAATAGTTCATATAATAAATTATCATAACAGCCAGACTCCCAATAAAATCTTGTTTATAAAATATATTTATATGCTTAAATGACGCCAAAACCGTAAAACCAACCATGAAAACATTTGTGTTTATATATGAAGCCGCACATTTTACCACCCTTTTAATAGAAATATATGCTCAATCCTTCACACAGCATCACCTAGATAAGCCGGGATCAGCTTGCACAACATCATTGTGCTTTATCAACTATTAAATTTTTAAATAAGTTGTTGACCAAAATGTTCTATTGAATACCAACGCGTGCTGGCACAACTGGTAAGAGAGTTGTATCCCTTAACCATCGCCTCTGGGCCAGGTTCGATTCTTGGAGGGATGGGAATGGAGTAAGCGTGCCTGGGAGGGTCACCCCCATCTTGGGCTCAACAGTACCCAAGGAATTAGTTATTGGGCTCGCTTCGATGGATACCCTGGTGAAAACCAAAAAAAATGTTCTGTTGAATAACTTTATTAAGTATTCTCTTCAACCCCATGCTCAATCCTTCCACAAACAATTTAAAAGGGAGGCCATATACTTGCAAAACCAAATCTAAAGGTCGGACAGAGTCAACATTGAACACGCCTCGCACGCACGCACGCGCACACACATATAATGCCACGTGGTAATCACGAATTAATATATGTAATATTAAAAATCATAAACCCAACAATAATATTTAATATTAATCAGTTGGCACATTATCACGGGGAAAATATCCCAGAGAAATTATCGTTGATATATTAGATACTTATAATTTAAGTCACCATAAATATGGAATAATATTAGGAGGTTGGGGATTATTAAAACCAAATTAATATATGCATTGACCAACCCAACAATCAGAAGCACAGAAGATTATGAGAAAATTAGGAACAAATCATCAGCAAAGCAAATCGGACAGGTTCTTCCTCTCCGCGTCTGACAACTCAGAAGGGAAATAACAAAGGAAATTAAAATGGAAAAAGCCATTCCAAAGAGATATATCTTCTAGGGGTGTTCGTTTCAGAGAGTTCAATATGGTTATTCACAAAGGTTCTTCGAAAGGCGGTAATAATAATGTTCATTTTAATCAGCAGGATTTAATAGAACGACCCCTCATCACTTTTAATCTTCATATCAAGTCTACTGAGAAAAATGCTTCCACAATAATTTTTCAAGGGCAACTAGGTACTGATATGGGCACTGCGAGATTGTAAAATGCTTGTTTCAATGTTTTGTAGCATTCTTCCGGTCTTAAATGTGAGACCTAATGAGCTTTTTATGATCTCTCGTAATATTTTTCCAGAAAAAAAAAAAGGAAGATTTCTTAGGAGAGTAGTACCCTGCCACGGTACAGACCTGGGTTCAATTCCCGGCTGGTGCATCTTGGGGCGCTGGGATGAGCTCTTGCAATTGAAGTTCAATCATACTTATCTGATCTAACAGATGATATATGTGCTTCTGAGCTCTCTTTTTCAACCTTTTCCTCACCCACCTGGTCATACTCCAATTATTTTGGCATCTTTGCCAAACCTCAACAACTTTATAGGGCACCAAGTTATAATTTCTTTTGAGGAAATTAATCTAATAGTTCTTATTGCTTTATCAAATTTGGAATCACGTCCTTCTAGTTTTAATTTTTTTATTGAATCCTTCAGAGTCTGTTTGGATTCACGGTCCAAACTACTTATAAGTAGCTTATTGACACATAAACACGTTCAGTCAATTTATGTGCCGTTTGGATGGACCAAAAGTTCATTTAAATCGTATGATCTCAAAAGTTGTTTCATTCTGCTTATTGCTTTTCAAGTCATACTTAATGGGGTTGGTAGGACCATATCTCTACCTTGGATGCTGATGCTTGATTTGTGCTCGCAGTCGATACTACTTCTACTTCTCCCCTTAGAAAATGGGTAAAAGTTTACCCATTTTCTCACCTATATTCCTGGCTCTCTTCCCTTTAAGATTCTTTATCTTGCTCACTTTACGTTGTTCCCCAATCCTTCTCATCTTCATTTTTAGTTTTGTAGGGACGTTTTTGGGGAGTTTGATCTTGTATGTTTCATTTAATTTTTTAAAATTATGTTTCACTTTATATTTAAAAAAATCTATTTATAATATTTCTAATTTTTTAAAATATATTTCAGTCATTGAATTTCACTTCTTCCTATTAAAATAATTTAAATTTATTATATAACGTAAATTCATTTTTTATCATTTTTTACTATTTGATAAAAGTTATACCTATTTTAGTAATTTCACAAACTAAACTTATTTATTTAATCATAATCCAAACAATTTGTCTACTTTTACAAACTAAATTTTATAAAATCCAATCCTACTTATTTTGCCATCATTGATAAAATCCAATCCAAACATAAATCACATTATGCAATTTAATTTTTTCCTAATTTAATTTTTTTAAAAAATCAAAACGGACCCTTCAGTCAATTAGCGAGGTTTCAGTCCTTTCGGTTAAATGCTCCAAACTTCTGGTACTAAACGAAGGATCATATTGAAGAAGCTGCACACATTTATTTAACCATTATTAAATTGATATTTTAAAATCGCAAAGTCATTTGTTTTATACTTTTCTGGGAAAAAAAACTGTCATAATCCCATTTTCTCATGAAGCTCTTGTAAGTTATAGCCACTTATTGTCGGAATATAACAGGAAGAATATTTTAAAAAAACCTTTGAATTTTGAAATTCTAAATCTGTCTTGTCTACTACACTTTAAGAGTAATTGACAAAATAAAAATATATTTTTGTAGTCATTTCTGATTTGAGATTTTAAAATTTTAGAGGTACTTTTTTAAAATTTCCCCTCCCCTCCCCTCCCCTCCCTCCCCCCATTTTGGCTCCCCTCCAAATTGGGGGTTTTTGGAGGGGAGCCAAATTTTTGGACCATTATGCCCTTATAGTTTTTTCAATATTCCACTTCTACCCATAAAACATATTATTATAATATTCATTTCAAATAAAAAATATATTATCCTAAGTAAAAAAATAAAAAATATATACATTATTATAATTAAAAATATATTATAAAAAATTATTTAAAAATAAAAAATTATTTAAATAAAAAATTATAATATTATAAAATTAATTGTTTTTTATAAATATATTATTTATTAAATATGTTTTAAAGCTGGAAAAAAAGATAGCCTAAAGAGAATAAAATTTCATTTTTCTTAGAGCATATAAAATTTATTAATTTGATTATTTTAAATATATTATTATATTAATTAGAATAAAAAATTACTGTACCAATTTTTTAATACACATATTAACATGATAAGACTGAATTTTTATTAAATTATATGATTTAAATTAAGATGTAAATTAATTTATATAATATATCAATAAAAAACACAAACTAATATGTAAGGGTAAAATGGTAAATTGATTATTACTATCCCTCCCCTCCCCTCCTTGAACCAAACAAGGGATCATTAAATAACCTCCCCTCCCCTTCTTTTTAATCAAACCAAACAAGGTGAGGATGAAACCTCCCCTCTCCTCTCCTACCCCTCCCTCCCCTACCCTCCCCTCAAACCAAACAAACCCTTAGGGTATGTTTGACTCAATGAGAGGAAGGGGAGGGGAGGGGAGGGGAAGGATTTTAATATTATCTTGTTTGGATTTATAAAAAAAGAGGGGAGGGAAGGGGAGGGGAGGGAAAAATATTTTAATATGGACAATTTTGCTCTTATTTTATTTAAAGCGTGGGCATAATGGTCACAACATGACAAAATATAGACATAATGGTCATAACATGACAAAATATGGGCATAATGGTCATAATATGACAAAATATTGCCCTTTCCCTCCAAATCCTCTCAATTTTGGAGGGGAGGTTGAGGAGGGGAGGGGAGGGGAAATTTTAAAAAATTTTCCCTCCCCTCCTAAAATTTGTGTTGCCAAACAAGGGAAAATGATTAAAATCCCTCCCCTTCCTTCCCCTCTCTCCCAAATCCCTCATACCAAACACACCCTTATAGTCTGGTATAATATAATGTGCATTGCTTGGTGAGACCCTCGTGTTTAAAGGTTTAGTAATGTTCTAAAACTTCAAAAGGAACAGAATTTAAACAGCAATACTCTTTTAAATGTAATTTCTCTTCTTTCTATGGAGTTAAAACTTTTTGATTAATTTTTCTTACTTTTTTATTTTACATTTTATCTTTATCGAAATTTTATAATATCATTTGTTTTAATTTTTTAAATCAAATTCATTAAAATTATTTGTTCCCATCCCCTCTCATTTCTTCCAATTCGCTTGTATCAAACAGAGTGTTAGTTGCATGAATTTCTGTTCGATTGTCCTTTGTGGTAGGGCATGAGACACATAAAGTGGTATGTACTCAAAAATCATATTGAAACTACTTATACTTTCTTTTAATTTTTAATTTGGTACCTATCTATTTTTCTTTTTTAATTTTAATAAATAAAAATTAAAAATTTAATTAAGATAAAAAATATACAGGTATCAAATTGACAATTGAAAATGGTTTTCTCAAAAGATAAATAAGCATAGTAACCATCAATATCTGAATTGAAGGCGCGGTTGAACATCAAGCACCAGTGGTCTAGTGGTAGAATAGTACCCTGCCACGGTACAGACCCGGGTTCGATTCCCGGCTGGTGCATCTTGGAGAGAGCTATGATGAACCTTGCAATCCTGTGGTTGAAGTTCAATCATACTTATCTGATCTAACGGATGATATATGTGCCCCTGAGCTCTCTTTTTCCACCTTTTCCTCACCTGCCTGGTCAGGTTTTACCATTGGCGGAAATGATGCCGTTTCGTGAATGCACTTAGCAAATCCTTACATGATACTCTCTTGCGGCCAGCTCTGTTTGCCATGAGAAAAATAGAGGAAAAAATCTAATTTTTTTTAATGAATTCTATTTTAAAAAAATTTAATAATTTTATTTCTCTAATTTTTAAAATTAAGTCATTAAAATTTTTCTTTTCCTCCACTTCTTTCATACCAAACATAGCATTGGTCAATTTAATTAATTGTTGGGCCAAGTTACATTTCATTTTCCTACCTCCTTCCTGCCTCTCAAAGAGTTTGTTACCTCTGGTCTCACATGTCTCTCGCACTCACATTAACAACTTTATAATGTACTCAGTTATATTTTTATTGGGAAAATTAATTTGATAGTTCTTGGAATTTTACCAAAAATTTGAATCAGATTCTTCTAATTTTATTTATTTTTTTAATTGAATCCTCTTAATTCAGTCAATTAGAGGTTTCAGTCCTTTTGGTTAAATGCTCCAAACTTCTATTTATAACACAGGATCAATTGTATTTTAGAGAATAAGATTCTAACTTAAAAAATTAATTATATATATATTTTTAAATCTAAACCATCTGAATCAACATTACAATCTAGATCTCTTATTGAATCCAAATTGAGATTTTACCCATTGTAAGATCATAGAACTCAACATCACAAAAAAGCCATCGAAACATCGTAATAGAAACAAAGGGTAAAAACATAACAAGAAATCTGTCTTGTTAATTAAGCTATTGAACATAATTTTTTTCCTCAATAATTAGTACTTTGTACTCTCCCTCTGGTCCCCATTATAAGTTAATAAGTTATTCATTCACGTGTACCAATAAAAATAGTTTAAAACATTAAATTCGCCATAAAATTCAAATATTTCCAATACTCTTTCCGGTCCAATATATAAGTTTCAAATAACCAAATCACGTTTAATGAATTAACAGTTAAAATTAATTAAAAATAATAAATAGGTCAAAAATATTTTTTTTTTCAAATTTGTTCTTATTTATAAAGCTTTTTACAATATTAATAAACAAATTGCCGAAAATGGACCTTCAGCGGCGACTTTTTTTGTCGCCGCCGAAAGTGGACCTTCAGCGGCGACTTTTTTTGTCGCCGCCGAAAGTGGACCTTCAGCGGCGACTTTTTTTGTCGCCGCTGAAAGTATAATATAATAATATATATTTTATTTTACAATATTAATAAACAAATTGCCGAAAATGGACCTTCAGCGGCGACTTTTTTTGTCGCCGCCGAAAGTGGACCTTCAGCGGCGACTTTTTTTGTCGCCGCTGAAAGTATAATATAATAATATATATTTTATTTTACAATATTAATAAACAAATTCAATCTGGCTCAGCGGCAAGAAGGTTGGACACGAAGGGAGGCGGTCACGAGTTCGAACCTGGAAGAAGACACATTTAAGATGAAAATATTTAGACGATGACGTGGCGAGGAGGAGTGACGTGGCAATGACGTGGAGGTGGCTAGTGATGATGTGGCGGTCGGCGGTGATGACGTGGCCGCCGATGGCGATGACGTGGAGGTCGACGGTGCTGACGTGGCAGCCAGAGACGATGACGTGGCACCGGCGGTGATGACGTGGCATTGGTAAAGCTAATTCTTCTTAGGCATTACTTTCAGCGGCGACAAAAAAGTCGCCGCAGAAAACACTTTCGGCGGCGACATTTGTCGCCGCTGAAACTTTTAAAAGTCGCCGCTGAAAGTATTTTTGAACGGCGACCTTTTTAGTCGCCACTGAAAGTTTTCAGCCACGGCTGCTACGGCAACGACTTTTGTACTTTCAGCGGCGACAAAAGTCGCCGCTGAAAGTCAATTTTTTTGTAGTGAAGAGAGTAAATGGAGGGGTAATAAATGAAAAAAAAATGATGAGAGAGAATGTATAAGGGTAATATTAATAAGAGAAGACAAGTACTGTATACAGTCAACTAAGGGTAAAATAAAAAATAATAATAAATGCCAGACAAAATTAAAAATAAAGCTTATGCTTTAGGCCAAACCACTTTCTAAAAGTGAGGCTTAGGACCGGAGGGAGTATTACCCTTATTAACTATACTAAACTCCAACATTTTATTAAATTTTATTCTCTTACTACTTTTTAGGTATGAACATACTCCTCTCGTCCTATTTATAAGGCAGAGAGAGAAGATATTTTTTGATCCTATTTATAAGGCACTGAGAAAATTTTTTTTATGGATGTACAATTTTACCCTTCATTTATTATTGTGTTGACTTTGTTTATATGAGGTATAATGTATATTAAATAAGGATAAAGTTGGAAAGTCATTAAAATTTAAATGAGAGTTAATGAAGTTTAAGGTTTTTTTTTGTCTGTGTAAAACATGTTGGAAGTGCCTTATAAATAGGACCAGAGGAGTATATGACAAAGAATAATCAATGCTCCTTGAAATTAAGTAAATGCCTTATAAAAAAGACTAAAAATACTTGTTACTTGATGCTTTATAATAAGGACAAAGGAGTACTACATCAAATATTAATGACCGATCAATATAATATCATCTAGCTCTAAAATTGAGACATAACATTTTTAATATAATTTTTACTATCCACATATATAATTTAAACCTTCAGTCCTCAATCCAACTTGAAATTTAGGACCCAGTCTAAGTAACGAAATTAAATTTTAGATGATATATATGCATTGGAAATTGATCAGATTCTTATTATCCCGTTTCACCAACTTCTGTCCTCCTTGATAATGACCCATACAACGAAGCTTAACCTAGGGATTAGTTATGCCCGCGTTTGTCACGAGTCACCACTCAAATATTTGTATATTCTCCCCATGCTTTTCTTCAAAATACAAATAACTCAATTAAAATACTCTTATTTATGGACATGGGGCGTAATCAATGCAGTAAAACTAACAAATAATTACCAACGGCAAAAATGAAAAAAAATATATTTCAGACAGGTTATCATCTTTTGTAAATAGAAATATTTCATTGGTTAAAAATTTTATATATATATATATATATATATATATATATAAGACTTGCTGAGAAAAAGCATTAAAAAAACACAAAAGCCAACTAGCTGGCTCCATATCATATCATAAACTAATCTGCTTAAAGCAGCCATGGGTAATCGAGAGCTATAAGCGAACATGGAGCGGAAATATAAAGTAGGGTTGCTTCTCATCCTCACTGTTGAGACCTTGGGAATTACTTCTGAAGAGATCCTCCAGGTCTGTCTTCTTCAGAACAAACTAAGCATTTGATGTGTAATGGTATTGACCGAATTAATGGCTTTTTTGATTTGTTTTTGTTTGTTTCTTGGCAGGGTATTTTGAAAGGATATAATCACCCGTTTATTGTGACATATATTCAGATATCACTGTTAGTATTTTATCTTCTCGTAGCGTTCGTTTCAGCAAGGTTGCAGAAATCCACAAAGCAGTTTTTTGGTCGGAGAAGCGCAGAAACATCATCATCATCATCGGAGTCCCATGAAGCAGACGATGATTATTCTGATTTAGAGCAGTCAATGATAGGTAGGGATGACAACTTGTCCCAGGACCGAAAGCTTACATCCTTTGGAGTTGCTAAATTGGCGTTGATTATTGCCCCTTTCTGGTTTATCTCACAGGTTAATCTCTTTGTCTAATATGCTCCTTCCGCAAACCAAGTTATACGATACCTTTTTTTTGTTCTTAATACAAGAATTAGTGAGTAGTTGGTGAATATTAAAAAAATTAGTTAAGTTGGTTGTTTGTAACAAATACATCTTAGTTTTCTTAAATTATCCTATTTAAGAAAGTGTATTAAAATTACGCCTTGATTAGAAGCCTCCTTAATATGTACAATCATTAGAGATATTTTGGATGAAAAATTATTAATTTGGAAAACAGAATGAACTAAAGTCCTATATTCAGCAATAATGACACTAAACCCTTTGTTTAACTTGTATATTTAGGGTTGAAGCTAAGGTAGTACAAAATATTCTGAAACAAATCGATAAAAAAATATATTACAATTTATATAGTATATTAATTATTAAAAAATCAAATTAATTGTAATTTTGCCATCGCTTTTAAATAGTACAAAAGCTGATGTATGGACTTGATATTTTGTTCTCCGAGGTTGAATAAAAGTAAGTAAATCTTGAATAAGTAGTGGTGAAATGAACCAAACAGTTGTACAAACATCAAACATTATCTAAATCTGAATTACTACATATCACTATATGTAAAATAATAAAGGGGTCATATTATTCTTACAGACCCACTGAAATGCAGCCAAAGTGATATTGAGTGGTGACCTAGCGACTCATAAACATGTACTAATAATGCTTAACTTTTTCTATGTTTATTAATTTTTGCAGTATTTAAATAATGCTGCGCTTGCTAGAACAAGTGTGACAAGTGCAATAAGATTACTGTCAACATCATCAGCATTTACACTTTGGATTGGGAAGTTGGTGAATAAAGAGTCTTCTGTGAATTGGGTGAATATAGTTTCTGTGATTGTGAGCCTCACAGGTGTTTCCTTGACAACCTTGGGACATACATGGAAGGCCGGTCATGAACCAACATCAACTTCAATATTCAAGTACCTCCATTTCTTAATTCCTTCTCAAATCTTTACTATTCATATTTGTACATACAACATAAAAATTTAGCATTTTACTGCCTCTGCTCTTTACAATAACATCTATTCTGCGAAGTTGATCTTATATTAAGGAGTAAAGGTAGTAACTCCTAATTATGAGATAAAAATAATTTGACTTATTTCTCAAACCTCACTAACAATATAATCCTTTAGTCCCACTTGTAGGGTATAATAACAGCTCCTGTTTTGTCATTAATTAATATAGATCATCTCATTAAATTTATGATATGAATATATAACTTTACTCATAATTTATTGTTCTATAAATTGTTATTTTCTTGGACTTCAAAGTAATGGTAAATTTGGAAAGTTATTAAATTTTAAGATAGATTAGGTTTAATGTTTTCTTACTTCCAATAAAATACGTTGGTAATACCTTATAAGTAGGACCGAAGAATTATATGTTGATTTTGTTGATCATTCGAAGACAATGAATGTGTATAATGATACAACCATTTGAACCCTAAACACAAGAATCCAATTATCAATGTCTTATCATATTGAGACCAACTTTTCCAAGTCATAAAAGGACCCAAGAAATTTCGTTTTAAGTGTATAGTAAGGGACTAGCCTCATCGATGGCGGAGTCAGCAACCATGGAAGCTCGAGAAGAAAAGAGAAAAAGAGTTGAACAAAGCAAAGGGCAGGGAGCGAACAAAGGAAAAGAATGAAGGATAGGAAAGAAAAGTGGAAAAAAAAAAACTAAGAGAAAAAAAAAGGTCAGACTCTGATACCATGTGACCCAGTAAATGGGAAACGAATATCCTGTGTTTCATTGTTGTAAAACCAGTATTTATACAATCAGTTAACCGATTACATAATAAACTATGGTTAAATACATAACAGAAAGTGGTTTAACTTAATAACAAGATTGTTATTCTATCCTTGACATTATATTCACATTTGATACATTCTTTGTTATCTATTTGAACTTCACTTGGAGATACCATTTGTTTCATTTCGTTGATAAGAAAGGGAGGACATACCATTCTTGGAGATATTTTGGCATTACTTTCCGCTATGGCAGAAGCAGCATTCACAGGTACTTTATCTGTTATTTTTTTCTCACTTGTTATATTATTACCAAAAAAATTAATTTAAGGCCCATATGCCTCACGTCCTTTTTGGGAGAGGAAAAAAAAAACGAAAGAAAAGGCTCACGTTCTAAAATATATGTCGCCCAAAAAGCATTTCGTGTCATACATATGAATTATCAAAGTAGTCCTAAATGCAGTTAATCTCCCTTACAGTTCTTCTGAAAAGATATGCTAAAGAAGGGGATGGATTAGACATGCGAGTTCTGTATGGATATATTGGATTATTCACAATATCTTCTCTCTCGTGGTTAGGTGAGCATACCCCAATCTAGATTTGTGCTTTAATAACAAATTTGGACCGTCTAAATATTTGATCTGATTAGTTTAGATTTTCGATGCATAAATATTTGGATGGGTAAAGAGAAAAGAATGGGTGTTACCTCTATAAACCTTTGTTTCATAAAGGAAGGGTAATAAAAAGCAAATGAATTATTGATTAATTGCTTCATTCATATCAATTATTTTCAGTATGGCCTCTAGTGGCATTAGGCTTGGAACCCAAATTTGAATTGCCAGGAATTCATGAAATGAAGGGAATCATTTGCAGTGGCCTCGTAGGAACTTTCTTCTCTGATTACGCCTGTTACGTACTTGTGAGCCTTTACACACACACACATTTTACGATTTTAAGCTTAACTAGCCATTATTATATTATCCCTAATATCCATATATAAATTGTATAATTTATTGTTATATAGGAAATTTAATACACTAATAATGATTGATCAGCATAACATGTGATGAACAGGGGAGTAGGAGTTACTTGGACAACACCGTTAGTGGCTACAATTGGCTCCTCTCTAACCATACCCATCGCTATGCTGGAGGATATGGTCCTTCACAGACAGCATTATTCCCTACTCTATGCTTTCGGCTCCCTTTTGGTAACTAATATTTGCTCATCTTTTTCCACTTAAATTTGAATTTTTTGTGTGTTCTTTTATGCCTGTTTATAGAGCTTAAAAGTCATCTACTTTACCCTTTGATTATTACTTCCTCCCGTTAGCATTTTTTTTACAAATGTTTAAATCACCTTAACCGATTTTCGGCTAGAGTCTCTTCAACAATAATGCCACGCCAACTTTTCCTAATATTCAATCATTATGTGTCTTGTTTTCTTTTTATATGACCTCATGTTCATCATAAAATCCTTGTCAATGGTGTTGTAGCCGTGCGGTTTAATGTTTCTTCAAATTTAGTAAGCAATTTGCGATCACAAATAACTTTCGATGCATTCCTCTTCCTCAACCACCCAATTTTTATTCTCCAAATAGCACATCTCCATTATCAATTTCAGTCATCATATTTTCTTGTTACATATTAAAAATGAGCAAGCCACATACACTAATTATATCACATAACAAATTAATAAGATATGATGAAGGAAAGTAAAACCCAGCTACTACTCTAGCCCTATTTATAAGGTAGAGAGAGAAGATTTTTCTTGATTTTATTTATGTGTCACATGGTCACATTATTAAATTTTTAGTATGAATGTACTGTTTTAGTATAGTGTAGGTTGTTATTCTTTTGGAAGTGTACATATTAAATAAAGGTAAAGTTAAAAAGCTATTATATTTTAAGATAGAGTTAATGCAATTTAAGGTTTTCTTTATAGTCTGTGTAAAATATGTTGAAAATACCTTGTAAATAGGACCATAGGAGAATGTTCCACTATTTATTGTGTCAAAATCTCTCTCTCGCTCTCTCAAACACCACACACATATCTATTAATCGGTCTGCATCCCTTGTTCTTTCTCTCATCGTTCATATCCATCAATCTTCATCTCTCTCGCCATCTTCGTCATTGTTTCACTCTCTCTCTCACGTATTTGTCATTCATCAATAGATTTACTTGAAAGCAACACATTAAATTTCTCCCAAATCTGTTCATTTTAGTTTATGTGCACTCTACATGGAAATGTTTTGAAAGATTTCTAAAGTGAGATCTGTAATTTAGTGTTTATGATCTACTAATGTTATAATCATCCCCCTGCATTGGTGTTTGTCCTCTAGTATGTAGGTATGTAATGTGTGTCTCAAACATTGCCTCTTGGAAGGTTTAATTACTCAAATTAGATAGCTTAAGTTTCTTGAATAGATAGATTGGTTTTCTCTTCATGATAAATCCAACATTTTGATCGAACTTAAAGCTTCATTTAATAATGAGGAATTGTGCATATAACATAATCGCTTCATAGTATTTAATTAGGCGGGTCTCTGTATATTACACACAGTTTGATAATTCATATTGTTCATAACATAATAATACAGCCTACTATAAATTTTATCTTTCGTATTAATATAAAGTTTGACAATGATTAATGTTACTGACATTTATATTAATTCTCCAATTTCAATTCTTTTGCCAATTTATTTGTGTTGCAGGTAATAGCAGGATTTGGACTTGCCAATGTCCCAAAATTCTTTTCAACAACAACGCATTGAGATTGTTCAAGTTCACCAGCTCCTGAAATAGTTAATGTGTGCTGTTATTTTTTAACAAGAAGCTTCTCTTTTTAATAAACTAGATATTTTCTCTAGACATGCACGCGAGAGAGGGAGATCTATGTACTCATGTTTGGAACCGATTAAAACTAGTAAAATAGTGGAGAAATATTAAAGACAAAAAATTATAAAATTTTTCAGTATTCAATAAAATGTGCCAATAAAAAATAAAACATAAATAGGGTTACAATGAATCTGGAAAGAGCGCAACTGCATTCTTGAGATGATGTCTTATGAATTGTTCAGCTTCTTATAGAATTTAATTCTATTTATATTGATTTGTTATTTTGAGGCTATGCATGTGAATCTATTTATTCGCAATTTGAAATTTAATTTACAATCAGGGTAGAGGAATCTAAAAATGCACTAGATTAGTCAGGAGTTGAACTCTGAAAAAGTTTTCACAAGTATAGGGAAATATATTAATACTCATTATCAAAACAAATTAATGAACTAACCAACTATTTTGCACGGGTTGTGATAAGTAATACAATGATGAAAAAGGATCATTTCCCCGAGATTTGCGCAAAAATCAAGACCAAATAAAAGACTACGTTACTACGTAAATTTAATTAAGTTAAGCCAAACAAATTTTTTATGGGAAAAATGAATTTTGAAAACTAATTTTAAAAATAAAAAGTAATGAAAATAATTCATTCTTCAACTTCAAGGGATAAAAAGGATCTAGGATTATTCATTCCTCTTGTATTTCATAACCTTTGATTTACCTCCTCTCATAAATGTTCTTAATGAAAGTATATATGTTAGTCTAGGATTCAAAAGGTGCTGTATAAGTTTTATCAAGTCAAGAACAAATATTTAATTTCATTAATTTCTCAATCTCTTGTTCCAATTAATAAAACCCAATTTTAAATTCCAATCCTAAAGTGACTATGTAAAATTGGTAAGTATATCTCTATCTTACCAACAAAACCATCTAGTCAACAAGCAAACTTTAGGTTCTTACAAATTTTACCTAAGTTCTACACTCAATCTAGCTTTCTGGAGTATCAATCAAGTGAACAAATCAATTACATGGTGATCAAGCATTTAGAAGCATTAAGAAAAGAGTAAAGTAAACACATGTATATCATTAATCACAAAAAGAGAGGAGTAATCAAGAGTTAATGTTAATCTCTAGAATTTCATGTCATTTCAACACTTTTTCTTTAGGTTTTATGCATTCTTAGATGTATTTGTTCATATTTTGGCATTTATCCTTGTTATTTTTGAGCTTATAAAGTTTGTTACTTTTGAAAGGTTATTTTGGTCTAAGAATTAAAATTTCAAGCCACTTGGAAGTACTTTGGAAGGAATTAAATATCAAGGTTTCTTAAGAATTACATTATGGTAATCAAAGAAGAACAAATAGAGGCCAAATCATAGGTAGAACTCCTCATTTGAGCTAGAAGTACAGAATTTTTCAGAGGCAAAATGAGCTGCGGCGCACTCTAACCTGGCTGCGGCTCAACTGAAATAGAGGAAAACTTGGCCACAGCATAAATTTTTAGGCTGCGGCATAGTTGCTGACAGCAAAACGCATAGTTCAACTAAGCTCGAAAATTCTAGGTTTTAAGCCCCAAAACTCGACTTTGGTTGCCGTTCTTTAGTTCTCAGTGGTTCTTGGAGTCTTTGGCTATGCTAGGGCTTGCTTATTGGAGGAGATTGAGCTAGGAGTTGGAGCTTTGAAGAGATTTGGGCTTCTTTCTTGGTTTTTCCTTTCCATCTTGCTTTTTCTAGTCTTGTTCCATTTTGGGCTGATGTATACATATATTCTTGTGGATTTTCTGAGTATGTGTGGCTAAATACTTTGATTCTAGGATTATTTTGAACTCTTGTATGGATTAATGTCACGCCCCGAAAATTAAAGGGTGACCGGCACGGAATATGAGAACTCACATTCCTAAAGCCTTCAAGACATACAAACAAATGCTTGCCCTAAAAATTACAAAAATCTTAAGGGTTCATCCGTTATTTCTAGTTCACACACATATATATATATATATATGTATTTCTTATTGTCAAAATAGTAAGTTTTTTTTCCCTTTGTTTTTAAATGTACACTTAGGTTTACATCATTAAAAGATATTCAGAAACGTATCTACAAGCTTTGATTAATAATGAGTGTCTTTGCTATTCAATGGGAGGTACAAGGACTCAATAGTTCCCATGAATAAAAATAAGGTAAAAGAAGTGCTACAAGAACAAATTATGCAATATAATCATGTAAAATAAATAATTTACCATTGCTTTTAAATTCATAATAAGCCATGAAAACATAAAATAAAATATATAAAGAGGTTTTGATATAAAAAAAAACTTTATTTATAAATTCAAATTACGAAATAGTGTCAAAAACTCTTTTCAGTTGAGGACTTCAACAGAACGAGTAACAAGCGTGGACACACAGTCCACGAGGGTAAGTAACCAACAAGCGTGGCTGGAGCCACGAATTCAAGCGCGGGAACAATGCCCACGAATATCAAGCGAGCTCGATGTTAACCATGGTGCACCATCACAAGCGCGATCGAAGCAACAAATACAAGCGCAGTCGGAGCCACGAATTACAAGCGCAGCCGGAGCCACGAATTACAAGCGTGAGAACAATGCCCACGAATAACAAGCGCAGCTGAAGCCACGAATAACAAGCGAGCTCGATATTAACCATGGTGCACCAAGAGCTAACAGTACTGCTGTTAGCAACCAGCGTTCTGTATTCAGTCCTCAGGAAAAAAAAAACATTTTTCGAGCATGCATGGGATCAATATACCATTAAACGAAAGATATTTGTATCCCATATTGAAATCTTATAAATAAAGAATATTTTATAACAAATGATTCCAGCATGAAAGTTTTCAAATAACATTTTCAAAACTTTCTTTCAAATTCCGTTAGTCACTGAGGAAGGATTCTTTTCAAACAGTATAAGTTCATACAGGGACATTTTTAAAATATATATATCATTATTCAAAAGCATTATTTCGTCCGGGCATACAAATATCAATAAACAAATGTTATAGTTCCAACAAATCTGTTTTCAATCAAATAATATTTAAAACAAAAATATTGATGATATAAACAAATATGACATTGAAAAACATATCATTTATAAAAATTATCATGAAGCACTATTCACTAAACAGCTACTTATCTCAATCATACTACTTACTTTCGTTTATACAATTCTGTAATGTGCTTACTCCTAAATCTCCTGGTGTCACAGAACCAAAAGAATTTTTCATAACAATTTATTCAATGAAATTTTAGTTGATTATTCTTCTTCAGTAAGTCTCAATAAATAAAAATGAGCTTATGTATATAAATATTTCACTCAATGCCAACGTTCAAGGGATTTTATTTAAATTTCTGTGGAGTTTCATATATGGATATTATATCAACCTTTCAAAAAAACGTTTTCTAATTCAGCTCATTAATACTGCATAATAAACCAACTCCTTTGTTACACCATTCCATAAATCAATTTGCAAATATCCATTAATCTTAGTTTAATTAAATTCTTCTACAAGATTGCACAGCTATTCCAAGCACATCTTAGCTCAACTCACATAGTAAATATCAGGCTATAAAAATCAACAACCATATAGCTCTTGAGCGTCCAAATAACTAGTTACAACATCTTCATTATCGCGTTCTACTCCTAGACAAGCAACTACAACACCCTAAATACAACATGAAGCTACACAAGTTAATTTCTCAACATTATTAACATAAGTAACTAGATTCCAAAGTTCTACTTTTGCAATCATCACAATATTAATATAAACATATCCAAATACTTCATCCCCTCATGTCTAAACCAAACAAAATCTCCAAGTCTCATTCTTCATTCACACAGTTCGTCAAACACCTTATAGGCATTCAACATAACTCAACAACCAAACCTCTTAATCCACAAGTTGGCAACAGTGAAGCATTGCTAATTGCTAATTAACACACACATATGTTTCGGCACCCACATTCAAATAAACTCATCAAATCCATTAAACCAAAATTCATCAAAGCTCAACGCAATACCCCCCTGGGCCAAACTGTACATCAGCGCCAACTGAATATATATATATAATCTCAATACAATTCCACACACTCCCATTCATCAGAGTAAAAGATTAAATACAACAGAAGTAAATTATCTCCAATCCACTCCCCACAACAGCAGCAGCAAAAACAGGGGAGAGAAGAACAGGGAAAACTTCTCTCAAATACACTGCTACTCAAGATAAAAAAAAAAGGGATTTGAGCTTACCTAAATCCCTAATAGTAGCAACTAAGATGGAAGAGGAAAACGGGAATGAAGCTCAATCCTTTCTAAGCTACCAAGGCACCGAAGAGCAAAGGAAAAAATAGAATGACAAAGCTTTAAAGGAAGCAACACAGAGCTCAGCATTACCGGCACACCCACAGCACACACGCCGTCGACGAACGCACGGATAGGGGAAGGCAGTGGAAGGAGCGATGGAATTCCAAGATGGGGTTAGGGATTTGAGGTTTTCTTCACTTCCGGAGCTTTCTCCCCCTTTTTTTTTCACCCCCACGTGATGCCCTCATAGGCAGTGGCAGGAAAAATAAATAAATAAAATAAAATAAAATCTCATTTAAACTTAAATCTTCATTTTCATTTTTTTTTAAGGGAAATGTTGTAATTTAATTTGGAAAACAATAATAAAATTCCCCTTTTTAGCAAACCCAAGATTTGAAGCAAATGCATACTCAACAACCTCCATTGCTACCTAGCCCCCGATTTTTTTTTGATCACTAGACCACAATAAATGATAAAAGAATTAATTAACTTATAATTACATTATCAAGATTATTACAATTATTATTTTTCTTATCTCTGTTTTTTTTTATGTTTTTTTTTCTTTCTTTGAAGATGGGCTTACTTTCAACTATACCCATTGTTATAAAATTTAAATCATACCTTTTTTAAAAAAAATTACTTGATCAATTAATGAGTACTGAAGATCTTAAGAATTTTCAAATTTCTGAGTCATTACAATTAAGTACTCATTTCCCTTATATATTTGTGATTAATGATATGATTGTATTGATTTTACTTTTTGCTTAGTGCTTCTTGTTGATTGGCCACTAATGAGATTGTTGGGTTCACTTGATTGATGCTTGAGAGGGCTAGGTTGAGTATAGAACTTGGGTTTAATTGTATCAGAACTTGAAATTTACAAGTTGGATGGATGGTTTTGTTAATAAGATAGAGATATACTCATTAACCTCACATAGTCATAAGGTTTGCAATTAAAATTGGGGCTTAATTAATTAATCAAGAGATTAAGAAATTAATTGAGCTAAATACCAATTTGGAGACTTGAGAGAGCACTTGTAAGTAATTTAGTATCCTTGGCTAGCTTGATCTATAATTAAGAAGCAAGTATATGATGGGGATTTAATTGAGTACTTTTGAAATACAAAGGGGATAAATAATCCTAGGATCCATTTTGTCCTCAGAGTTGAATAATCACTTTTTCTTTTTCTTTTTATTAATTTCTAATTTTGAAAATAGTTTTCCTTCACTCTTGATATACTTGTGTAACTCAAATTAGGCGAAAGTGTGATAATCAATATTTGATTGGGTTTTATAACCAAATCCTCATGGGAAAGATAGTCTATGTCACACCTCTCTTTATATCCCATTATACATTAATTGGAACCAATATAATTTGTTTCATAACATTTCTGGATGAGAAATTTTAAATTTCAGAATTGTACTATTCATCCTGTCCGTACATTGTTCATCTGAAAATGGGCTAAATTTGAAAATTCATAGCTAAATCTAGAAAAAACAAAATGATGTGGCTCTAATTTTCACCCGAAGCTTGCTAAGAGTTATATGGAGAAAAAATAATCATTAGGTCCAATTTCATCCAGAATAATTCAAGGAAATTCATCAAAGTGTATTGTTCATTTGGTAAATTTTCAAATTTTCAGTATTTTTACCTAATTTTGGAAGGGCATAACTCTTAGCACGTAACTTCAAATTTAATGAGTTACCACTTGTTGTAAAGCTAGAAATGAGATCTATTTGCTTGTGAAATTTCATGCCAAACTCCAACAATTGCTCATCATTTTATGTGTCATAATTTTGGCACATTTTAGGAAATTTTTATCCCTTAATTATCATCTTCTTGATTTATTTCCTCTTTTTCGTTCATCCACATTCTTTCCACAATGCATCAAGCATAATTCTAACATTAGAATATGGAATAACAATACAATTTACATCAAAATGTCATCATAACTTATCATAAAGTCAACATAAAGTTTGATACACTTGATAAAAATTTTCTAACATAACATAATATTCATAAAGCCATTTCATGCCAAGGCCAATTCTTTCCCCTGCGTTATGCTTGATTCACTTCCTAATTAGGGCATAAAATAACATAAGAGGAATGAGATTTCAAAGAAATCTCAGTAGCATATGAATTATAATTATCATGTAAATCAATGCAAGTTTAATTGTGACATGTCATGCAATTCAAATCATTCCCAACTCATAGGAATTCATACCAAATATCATGCAAGGAGAGGAACATTATATTATCCACATTGACATACCACAAAGCATTTGGCCAAAGCATAACTAATGTCAATCAAACAATCAAGATCACCACAAAGCTCCCCCAATTCAAGCAACAACAATTATAACAAACAAGTAAGATAAACAATCAAATTATAATTCAAAGCTACCTTTTTAAAAGCTTGTGCAATAATTCCTCCAAGGAGCAATGCTTCTCCTTAATTCCTCCTCTCAACGCCTATTAAACCAAGCATAACATAGGGCACATTAACTACTAAACAACTTGATTACAACACTTTAACACTAACTTAACAATTTTCCCCCTTTTTCTTTGATTTTTAACAAAATGATTTCTCCTTTAAAATCAATCATCTCATAACTCAATCTTACACAATTTTTCTTGAGGAATCCAAATATGGAATCAGATTTTTAAAATTCAAACTCCTTGCCCATGAACTTGGTTTGGCCGAATAGGGGGTATATGTTTCCAAAAATTTCATTTTTTATTCCAATGATTTTAAACACTTCCCAACAACATACCCCTACACAAAAACATGTTTTAAGGCCATTA
Source organism: Neltuma alba (assembly GCF_004799145.2). Classification (NCBI taxonomy): domain Eukaryota; kingdom Viridiplantae; phylum Streptophyta; class Magnoliopsida; order Fabales; family Fabaceae; genus Neltuma; species Neltuma alba. The sequence goes on from NW_021636509.1 coordinate 389,617, forward strand.
GAATCATCAAATCAAGCCAAAACAATCAGCTCTTGCATGAACAGTGCTGGTTGAAATTCTCCCCTTAAACCCTAAACCTGATTTCATCCAAAAATCAATCTATATATCACTTAATCTTGCTTATTCCACTTGATTATTAAGGTTTCTATCTTTTCCTAAGCATCACACATCCCAACCTTATCTTGGCAGAATTTTCAGCATTTTTCCAAGCCAAAATCTTAATCCAATCAATGTAAAACTTAGGGATAATGATGCTTAGACAACCTTAATGTTTTCTTGAAGTAAGTTGGATGATTTCTTGCCTAAAACACCTTAAAATTTTCAAACAAGGGTGCTGGATGAATAGTGACAGAGTCTCCCCTTATTTTTCTCAATTTTCTAATATTTTTCATGTATTTTCTAGGGGGTATATATAGAAAAATGCGGTATGCCCTCTCTCCCTTGATCTGCCTGAATTAAGGGACACCTTAAGGCCCTGTTTGGTACAAGGTATTGGAAGAGTTGGTACTGGGATTGGTACTGGGATTGCTTATTTTATAACGTTTGGTACGTGGACTTGAGTAGTGCTGGGACTGCTCAATGCCACTTTCTGTGGGATTGCTCAATACCACTGGCCCCCCTGGTACTGGAAAATCAATCTCAGGACTGAACATTTTTGGACCAAATTATCCCTGACCCATCCGCCTCCAGTATACCAGTCTTCCTTCTTTGGACCATCATGAATCACGAACTGGTTCATCTCCCCAGCGTTTTTGCAGATTGTGTTCTCTATTAATAGTGTTCATCTTTATCTTCCACATCGTCATAATTTTTCTGCAATCTTCATCCTTCTCTGCTTAGTCTGAGCTTCGATCTTTGATCTCCAGTTCGTCTTCTCCATTTCTTGTGTCTGAGAGCGTTTCGATCTTTGATTTCCATTGCAATAACAAAAACCTTGTGGCTATAATAAGATTGCGTCCAGAATGGCAAACCCCTTTGGTAAATGAAGCAGACAAGATCTTCGATTCAAATGAATTAAAACCCATACCTTGTAGTTCGAATGAATTAAAAAAATTGAAGCCTATGAACATCCACGAATGATGCCATTGACGATTCTGCATTGGGTGCTAACATTTCAATTTTACGGTTTACGTTTCTGATTTTAATTTCTGCTTTGCCCCTTTTCCCTATATTTTCCTGATTCATTCTACTGATGGGTGCTCAGCTGCCCAGCGGCGATGAATTTTTGGAAGGTGAAAGAATGGAAGAAGTCCAGGGCAATTATGTCTTTTTCCTAATTTCTGTTTGAGTTGGGTCTTACCTATTTTTTCGTAATCCCATCCCATACCAAACGTAATTTTAAAACTCAATGCCAACACCAATCCCATGCCCAATCCCATTCCCAATCCCTTAAACTTTAATACCTCATACCAAACATGACCTAAGGGTGTAGGTGGCAGCCATCATGTGTGGGAATGATTAGATTTGCACAAGTGTACATTTGCTAGATATTTCCAAGCATTTTCCATGAATTTTCACTTTTTATTTAATAAAAATAATGGAATCTGGAAAGTGCATGAAATTAGGCCTTTAATGGGTCCATTGTGGACCCCAAAAATGGTTTGGGCTGGCCTAGAAAGCTGGCCCACAAACCAAATCACTATCTTAAACCATTCCGAGCTTTTTTGGTTAGTATTCACCGTAATAATCTCAAATTTTTCTAGGATTTTAAAAATTCATTTATTTTCATGATAATTCACCTTTTAATATAAGAATATGATCTGAAAATTTTTAGAATTTTTTTCCACCTCTAGGTAGTTGTTTTGAATTTTCTCCGATTGGGCCTCTATCGGTAGTTTTGAGGAAAATATATTTCTTAAAATTAATTTCTGAATTCCCAAGGCCTAAAAAAAATTTTAAAAATTCAAATAAATATTTAGATGAATTATGCCTTACTTTTAAAAATTTGTTAAGGCCTCTAACTAATTAAAATAATTATTTTCCTCTAATTTTCTAATATTTTTTCCAAAAACCTCTGTTTACGGGAAATTTCATAATAAATCATTTTCACCAAAATTCTATCTTTCAGGCCTCAACCGAGTTTTCAAAATCTCTACTCTACACTTTTCCCATTTTTTGGGGATTTTATAAAATTTTTCTCAAATTTTTCTATTTTACCCTTCCTAGATCGATCATTATGAAAATGCTAGCCTGGACCTTATGGGGGGTTTTATATCAAAAGTTGTTTCATCTCCCCGTCTAGTTCTTACATTGACCCTCATCTCAATTTTTAATCCTTTATAGCTAGGTGAAGATTTTTGGGATGTGACACTTTACCCATCACTTTATTACTTGTGACGACCCGTTCACTTGTGGTGCGAACAGTTACTCCATACAAAGATTTAAAATAATCCTGGAACAAAGTATTTAGCTACTCATAGTCAACCACAAGCCATAAATACAAAGGAAATTCATAGCTATAGCTGATTACAAGAGAGGAAAGGGGGGAGAAGTTGAAAAACCAAGAAGATGAAGCTCCAAACCACTTCGAAAGCTCAATTCCTTGCTCCAAGCTCTTCAAGCACCCAAACCCTTGCACACAAAGCTCCCAAGAATGCGCAAGAAGTCCACAATGGCAGCCAAAGTCGAAATGTGGCTATAAAGCCTAAGATTTTCAGGCTTAGTTGAGTTGTACATTTTGCTACCAGCACCACGGTCAAGTTTGTCTCTGTTTTAGTTGGGCTACCGCCAAGTACAAGTGTGCTGCGACTCACTTTGCTCCTGGAAAATTAAGTTCTTATACCTCAAATGAGGATTTCCACCCATGTTATGGCTTCTAATGATTCTTCTTTGTTCTCATAATGCCTTCATAAAACAACCTTGATCCATAAACTCTTTGAAGGGCTTCCAAAGTGGCTTCACATTTAATTCTTGGATCCAAATATACCTTGTAAAAGAGTAAGTCCATAAGCTCATAAATAGCAAAGATTAATACCAAAATATGTACAATAAAGCAATAATATGCAACCCAAAAACATCATGCACATTTTCGTATAGTTGAATAATCAAAATATGCACCAAAAAGTATCAAAAAGTCAAGGAAAATGTGTTAAAATGACATGAAAATCTAGAGGTTAACATATTTTGTCTGGTTCTAAATGTAAAACTCATTTTATAGTATAACCTATTCTTTCCGATCCTAATGTAAAACTCATTTTTGTAGTATACTATAAAAAAACATGTGATTAGTGAAGGAATTTTTTATTTAGTTACGAAATTAGTGACAAATTCATATTAGCAACGAAACTTGCTTTGTCACTAACTTTTTTGTGAAATTTTTTTTGTCGCTAATTCTGTTGCTAAAAATTTTGTTCCTAATTTAGTGATGGAATCTTTCCATCACTAATTCATTTTTTTAAAAAAAAATTTTTAAATGCCACGTGATGCTTCTATTAGTCGCCACCCCATTGCCAGTGATGATAGTTGGCCACCTCACTTCCATTACCACCTATCATTGCCACTACATAATTTTTCTTCAAAATGACTTCTTTACAGCTCAAACTAGGGACCTTGTGCACGTGTGCATCTTTACTGGTTGAGCTACAATAAGCTTATTGACATTTTACACAAAATTAAATATATAATATTCTTGGGTGCAGGGGCAAATTTACCCATTATAATATCAAAAAAAAAGCACCACGCACCATAATAAAATGTTGGGTACAAAAATACACACGGACATTTTAAAAATGGGAGAAAAATACCATTTCTGTTAATTCTTCCAAATGTCCATTATCTTTTATTTTTGTGGATCCCACACAATGTCCACGTATTTGACTCAATATATCAGCTCACTTCGCCCTTTTTTCTCTTTCCCTCTCCCTTGACACGCGGCCCCTTCCCTGCCAATATTGATTTCCTCCCAACACTGTCTTTCTATCACCATTCTCTCTCTTCACAGTGTGTTCACAGATTCAATTTCCCTATCCGAATCCACACTCATCAGGTCACCAGCAACTTGAGCTTTCGAAACAAAGGTGGGCAGGATATGATAAAAATTAATATAATAATAATAATAATAATAATAATAATAAATGAGAAGCGTGGTTCTCAGATATACATGAGGGGATATGATGAATTCTTGGAATTCTCTTTTTTGTTTCTACATTGCAGAAGCTTGTCCAAGTTTAGTTTAAGATTCGTTTCACAATGCTTGTCGTGTTTATTCCCCCCATTACCTAATGTCTTTATGGCACGCTGGGATGAGGTTTGCTATGGTCACCTCCACCATTGACGGTGGTGTCCCCGCCATGCCATAGCCACCTCCGGTGATCCTGAAACAAAGTAAAGTTTGCGTTTTTCCGGTTGTATCGAAAGTATGAGTGTGGTGGGTTTACGATAAAAAGTGGAAAACTAGCTGATTTTGAATACCCTGACATCCCTGATTCCCTTGGCATTTAGAGCTCTGTGGCGAGTTCTCATAACAGGGACCAAAAGCTTGATGCAATGTCTCCATTACGTGCTATGATGATGATGGAGATGCCACTTCCGGCAAAAAGCTTGTAGGATTCGAGGACTTACATCAAAGATCTTAACACTGTGGATGGTTGTCTTCGTCTTGAGGAAATTCACAACCGCTTACAATAACAGATTCTATGATGCCATTGTTATCACTGATGCAGAGGACGGTAGTAATGAGGTGGAGGAGAAAGATGAAGAAGACATCTGAGATTAGAAATGATGTAGTCGTGGTTTTGGTTTTTGGTTCGTTCTCCATTATCTGCTAGCACGTGATATTTTTTTGGTTAAGGCATGCTCAGCTCCCCAAACTATTTACCCAGGTGCGTCCAGTGGCCTAAAGTAATTTTGGGTACATCCAGTGTCCTAAACTAATTAAAATGGTACGTCCATATCCCAGACTAACAGAAATGTTATGTTTAACCGTTACTTTCTTGACTCAATTTAAAGTTGATCCCAAATATTCTAAATAGTAGACATATGGACATTTTATATGTATTATTCTTACTCAAAATTTAATTTATATCCTTTCTCTTTTTCTAAATAAATTGACTTTTGAGTAAGAATAATACACATCAGGTGTCCATGTGTCTACCATGTAGAATATCTGAGGTCAACTTTAAGCTGAGTCAGGAAAGTAACGGTTAAACATAACATTTCTGTTAGCCTGTAATATGGACGCACAATTTTAATTAGTTTAGGACATTTAGATGCACCCAAAATTACTTTAGATCACTGGACGCACATGGGTAAATAGTTCGGGTTGCTGAGCGCACCTTAACCTTTTTTTTTTTTGCCCCCCTAATTTTCCACCATGTTATTCTCCCAATCAAAATACACAGCCACATTGCATTTCATTAAATACATATCACCCTCCACGTCATCTCATTTGGCCAACATTTGCAGACTAAAGGTTAGCATAGGTCAATTTAACGGAAGTAGTAATTTTGGGCTCTTTTTGAATCAACATGGGTAATTTTGGACTCATCATTTTATTATGGTATCTAGTGCTCTTTTTGAATATTACAAGAGGTAAATTTGCCTTTTCACCCAATATTCTTTTACCCAAACAATTATCTATACATATATATTATTAAAATCTAAAAATGAATTATATGACAATTTTAATTTTAACCATTTTTATGACACAATCATTTTTTAAAAATTTCTATTACTATGTATGTTATAATGTTTTATTTCTTCTAAAAATTATTTTCAATATGATAATAATTCTAATGAAACTAATTTTGAATTTTAAATTGTCAATGTTTTTTCATAAATATATTTTTAAAATTATTTTTTTAATTAGCAATTATTCGATATATAATTTAATTATATATTTATTATATTAAATTATATTATATTATCTATTTGTGTTTTATATATTTGATGATAACCATTTATAATAAGTAAAAAAAACTAATTATGTAAAAAATAATTATTATAATAAAATCTAATAAATTAGTTTATATAAAAAATTAAATGATTTGAATAGATTATAATAAACTTTTATCCCTTCCTTATTTGTGTATCATAATTTCTTTTCTAAAAAAAATTTCAAATATACAATTTGTTTTTGCATTGAAGACCGAAATCAATCTATGTGTTATTAATTATATCATGATCAAATGTTATTGTTCAATATTCAAATTTGAAATTCATTTCAACATGAGTTTAATCTATAATCATAAATTCAGGTATTCATATAAATTCATTGTTCATCTTTGAATTTCTATCATATATTATATCTTTCAATATATTGTATGTATAATAGGATTATTTTTTTTCTTATATTACTTCGTATAAGAAACTTATTAATATTCTTATCATATTTGTTTAATTATTATTAATAATCAAGGAAATTAATTTTGATGAAATATAAAACAAGTTTTTGAAGAAATTATCTTCCTGTTTTAATATGTATCCAATAATGAGATGAATGATGAAGATACTTTCATTAATACCAACTCTACAAATATAAACAATAGAAAATATATTTTAGTCATCACATTCTTAATTATTTTGTTATATAACTTGTTGGAGAATTATAATCTAAATAAAATTTAAAATTAGCGACGGACTAACGATAGAATTGAGATGAAAATTTTCATAGCAAACAATTTAGCGGTGGAATTAGCGTGATAGAAATTCCTGACAAAAAAAAATTCTATCGCCAAAAAATTACCAATGAATTTTTTGACGGATCAGCGACCAAATGAAATTCCGTCACTAATTTGTTGCTAAATTTGGCAGTAGAATTTCTATTGATAATTAGCTATTTTTTGTAATACTATAAATTATACTGCAAAATAAATCTTATATTAATGATTGGATTAGTACTATTTTTGAATTAGGCTTAACAAGATATGAATTTTTTTTATATAAAATCAATCCATTTTAACCACTTTTCAATCAGTTTGTTTTAGTTGGAAAAGTCATATAAAAATGATTAAAAAGAACGCATAACTAATTAGTTTTAAGACGCATATCTCACAAGCATCAACCTCTCAATCTAACTAGATTTTACACCCTGGGCACCATTAACTCTGTTTGGTTCGAGGAAAAAGAAGCGGATGGGAAGAAATGAGTTCAATTTAACAGGAAAAAAATCAGATAAGTAAGGTTATAAAAGTTGAATAAATGAACAACTCAGTTCCACACAAACCAACATATTCCTTCATTAAAATCCATCATAAAGGAAATGAACAGGAAAGAAAATAAAATTTACTTCACCTGCTTTTGTTTGCTCTCATATGATATAAAAACATTGCTATAATACATGGATTCTAGATATGATCCATATATCAACGAATTTATCAATGAAAAATAAGGATAACAACCTTAAATCAGACACACGAATGTGCTTATATCCGTATATGTCAAATAAAACTAAAAATATTTGGCGGAGAATATTTGCTGCATTCATCATCATTCTGAATAACATCTCAAAGGGGCATCAGAAGTTTATGAACAATCAAATGATCTTCCATCAAAAGTACTTAAAAAAAAAGAAGAAAATTTATGATATAAGAACTAAGATTTAGGATCAAGGTTCTTCAACGTGAATGTTACCAACTGGTACAAGGCTTTTCACATAATCTAAGATTCGAAAGCCACAACTAAAATTATTCATAACAAACTTCTTAAATTCATTAGTAGTGAGATTCAACAAACACAAAGTTCTTCCTTCATCCTCCAAGGGTTCACCATATTTTCAGTTCTCCAAACGACTTCACTCACAAAACCAAGTGTGCAAACAATTTCATTCCTCCAAATGTTCAGTGGAGTTAAATAGTATGGATGGAGACCGGGGCTGCGGCTATATATTTTATTCCAAGTCCATCTGCCTCCTCCAGAAGCACACTTATTCTCCTCAACCACCCATAAATGAATGAAACCAGATTTAGAGGTTCCTATCTTTTTATTGTAAGAAAGAATAGCCGGTTTGTTCTCATGAAAAGTAGGAATAGAAGCTGACCACGGTCGTAAAGCAGGCATTGGTATTAATGTAAACACTTCCATTGCTACGTCAAATGAGACCACCATATCACCATCATAGTTCAAATTGTCCGCAAGCCAAATAATGGTTCCATTATTATTATCAGTTGCTGCTTCAAATGAATATATGGATCCTTTATGTCCCAAGTTCTACATGTTTCCATAACCCTGTGCTTAATGTATACACTGACACTTCATTCGCACCCAGCTTGTAGTTCCCACATGAACCATGAATCTTAATTATCTTGTAATCATTAGCAATCAAACTAAACCCAAATTCTATTAAAAACGATCTGTCAAAAGAAGTAGTTCTTCTGGGTGTAAGATAGATTCAAACAAATAATATATAAAACATATAATCCAGATAATACATAATGAATCATCTTATAAACAATACAGCAGAAGACTTTAAGATTAGAGTTACCTCTCGCCATAGCTATTGCTTAAGTGATCTGGGATCCAAGATAGAAGATAAGAACTACAAAAGAGATTTGGGGTCAGAAGAATTACTGATTCAGGTCTCTTCTGACTAGCAGAAAGGCACAGTGATGGCAACCGGGAGCAGCCGTCACCAGTCAGGGAACCTCAAGGAGCAGATAGAGTTTTTCTCTCATTGAATGTATCGCTCTAAAAATTTCAACCGTCAAAACGTTAATTGTAAAAACCCACCATCAGAGTAAATACATTATTGACTGAAAATCATAACCTTGCTGGGCTTGGTCCTTTTTCCTGACCATGGGCCATACTCAGATATTTTATTAATTCCTAATTAAATACCTAAATAATTTATAATAACAATAAAATATCTCACATTCTCCTACTTGGCCCGTATACTGTATGTCAATTGCCCTATCCCATATAAGCTAAGGCTATACTGCAAGAATCATGGCGACAAGTCCTCTTAACTTGGGTATTGCCTTCCATGCATTACAAGCAGCACCCTTACTTAATGGGCATACCTTTATGAATAAACTCAATGTTTATTTAGTTCTTGCCTCATGCTTATCAATCTCAAAACACATATGTATATACAATTACAATTAGAGATGACAAACCATAAACTAATTTCATTACTCATACCTCAGCTAATCAAATGAAGGACGAAGTCCCATGTGAGGCACATGCAAAACAAATTCATTCGATTTCAATCCTTTCGTCAAAGGATCTGCTAGCATACTCTTTGTATTGATATGTTCAACCGAAATTTGGCCATCCATAACTCTTTCTCTCAAGCAAAGGAACTTCAGTTCGACAAATTTACTTTGACTCTTATTCCTTTTATTGTTGGATATGGCCATGGTAGCTGTGTTATCACAGTATATTCTAATTGGCCTAGAGACTGATTCCACAATCTTAAGCCCCGCAATGAAATTCTTGATCCAGATTGCTTGTGAGCTTGCCTCAAAACATGCAATGTACTCAGCATCACCAGTGGAAGGAGAAGTTAGTGTTTGTTTTACACTTTTCCATGAAATAGCTCCTTCTGCTAACAGGAAGATGTAACCAGTTGTGGACTTGTATGTGTCCATGCATCCTCCTAGATCAGAGTCTGAGTAACCAATCACTTCTAGATTCTCTGTCCTCTTATATGTAAGCATATAGTGTTTAGTGCCCTATAGATATCTAAACACTTTCTTTGCAGCTATCCAATGTGCTTCACCAGGATTACTTTAGCACTTTCGAACATACCCACAGCAAAAGCTATATCAGGTCTTGTGCAGACCTGTGCATACATTAAGCTTCCTACCGCTGAGGCATATAGGACCTTTTCCATTTTTGTTTTCTTAAGCTCGGTCTTGGGACATTTGATCTACATTGAACTTATCCCCTTTTTCTAAAGGAGTCACGTTAGTAGTACAGTTCTTCATTATGAATCATTCAAGAACTTTGTTTATATAGGCTTCTTGAGACAGGCCTAGAAGGTCTTGAGTCCTATCCCTATGGATCTTAATGCCAATGATATAAGGTGCCTCACCCATATCCTTCATATCAAAGTTCTTAAACAAGAATTGTTTTACTTCGTGCAATAGTCCCAGATCATTGGTTGCAAGCAGTATGTTATCGACATATAAAATCAGAAATATGATTTTGCTCTACTAGCCTTGTGGTATATACACTCCTCCATGATGTTCCCATCGAAACCAAATGATGTGATCACTTCATGAAACTTTAAATACCACTGTTGTGAAGCTTGCTTTAGACCATAGATCGATTTCTTTAACTTGTAAACCATTTGTTCTTTGTCTTTTGCAACAAATCCCTTAGGTTGCTTCATGTAGACCTCTTTCTCAAGGTCCCCATTGAGAAAGGCAGTCTTAACATCCATTTGTTGTAACTCCAAGTCAAAATGTGCAACCAATACCATGATGATGCGAAAGGAATCTTTCTTTGATACAGGAGAAAAGGTTTCTTTGTAATCGATTCCTTCCCCTTGTGTGAAACCCTTAGCAACCAACTTTACTTTATAACGATCAATGTTACCTGGTGAGTCTCTTTTGGTTTTATAGACCCACTTACAGCCAATGGCTTTAGACCCACTACGTAACTCTCCAAGCTCCCATACATGGTTGTTTGCCATTGAGTTCATTTCTTCAACCATAACGTCATGCCACAATTTGGAGTTTTCACTTTTCACAGCCTGAGTAAATGTCAAAATATCATTTTTAATGCTAACATCACAGTCAATTTCAGCAGAGTACACAACATAGTCACTAGGTAATACTGGTCTTCTTTCTCTAGTTAACCTTCTTAATTCAACTTCTTGAGTTGGTTCAGATTGCTCATTAAGAACATTTCCTGTCACATTCTGTGGTGGTTCAGATTATGTGACGAGTTGATCAACTTGCATATGTTTCTGATGTCCAGCATTGTCAACTTGTGTTATGGGATCTACACTATGTTCTATGACAGCTCTAATTGGATGAGAATCATTGACCATTGAAGTTCCCTCACCATTTGTGTTAATGGTTTCTTCTATGTGATTTCTTTTGTTTGATCACTCCCACTGAGCACGTCATTCTCAAGAAACTTAGCATTCCTAGATTCTACAAAACGTTTTAAAAGCAGAGGATAATAAAACTTATAACCCTTAGACTTTTTTGCATAGCCTACAAAGTAAGCTCTTATAGTCCTAGGGTCTAATTTCTTTTCTTGTGGGTTATACACTCTTACTTCTACCGGACAACCACATACTTTCAAATGATTTAAACTGGGTTTCCAACCTTTCTAGATTTCAAAGGGAGTTTTAGGCACTGCCTTTGTTGGAACCCTGTTTAACATGTATACAGTTTTCTTGAGTGCTTCTTTCCATAATGAAATTGGAAGTTTGGAGCTACTCATGATGCTCCTAACCATGTCCAGTACGGTCCTATTTCTTCTCTCAACTACACCATTCATATCTAGTAAGCCAAGCATGGTATATTGAGCAACTATACTGTGCTCTCGAAGAAAGTCTGCCAATAGACCAAGTGCTTGTCCTTCATTTATGTACCTACCATAGTATTCACCACCTATATCAGACCTTGGTTTCCCAATTTGTTTTTCTATTTCTGCTTTGTATTCCTTAAAGGCATCTAATGCCTCACTTTTATTATAAAGTAAGTAGACATACATATATCGTGAGTAATCGTCAATAAAGGTAATAAAATACTTTTGACCATGCGTGGTTAAATCAGGACAGCAAATATGGGTATGTATAATCTCAAGCAATTCAGAACTTCTTTTAGCTCCCTTTTGTGACTTGTTGGTTTGTTTTCCCTTTATGCAGTCCACACAAGAATCAAATTCCGAATGGTCTAAGGGTGGAAGAATTTCCTCCTTAGTTAACCTTTTGATTCTCTCATTGAGATATGTTCCAATCTCCTATGCCACAAGCTAATAGAATTTTCATTGATGACATTACGTTTAATACCACGTGAAATAGTAAAAGATTGAATAGGATCACGAATTATTTTAAATAAATCACCAATCGTTGCAATGTCTGCAATCTTAATATGATGTTTGCTAAAAACCATAAAGCCCTTTTCAAGACATAAACCATAATCCAACGGAATTAATTTTGAAATAGAAATTAAGTTCCTTATGTAAGTCGAAATATAAAAAGTCTCAAAAAGTCCACATGAGTATTATTAAAAAAAATACGATAAGTCCCAACCAACTTTACATTGTCTGGGTTCCCGCTACCTGATAGAACCCATTCCTCACTCGGACGTGGTGTTCTGCTTGTTAAGAAGCCCTATATGGTTGTGAAAATGTGGATCATTGTACCAGTATCAATCCACCAAGTGTCATCATCAACATTAATAACATGAGATTCTAAAGTAACATGAGAAGTAAATATACCTTTACGTTCAAGCCATGCTTTCCTCTTGGAGCACTCATTCTTCATGTGCCCCTTCTTCTTGCAAAAAAAGCATCTGGCATCCTTCTTATTTGAGGTAGTAGCAGGAGGGATTCTTTTCTTCTTCTTTGTCTTATCATCCTTATTTCCCTTCCTACTACCACTCTTTTTGGAACTTTCTCTCAGATGAGCTTCTTTAGATGCACCTTTTCCACTCATCAACAGTCTAGTTTCTTCTTGCACACACATAGATAGTAGTTTATCTACTGACCATTTTTCCCTATGTGTGTTGTAAGACACCTTAAAGACATCAAATTGTGGAGGAAGGGAGTTCAGAATTAATTGCACCAGATATTGTTCAGTTGGTTCCATCTCAAAGGTTTTCAGTTGAGAGGATAGATCTCTCATTTTCATAATATGCTGCCTGATTCCACCAATACCTGTGAGTTTCATAGCACATAGCTTTGACATGATGGTACCTCCCATCTTCTTGTCTGTTAGTTTAAACTGTTTATTGACAACTTCTAAGTATTCTTTTACAGTTTCGCATTTAGGGATTGCTCCCTGAATGCCCCTTGCAATCCTTGTTTTAATGATCAGGAGAGCAAGGCGGTTGGTTTTCAAGACAAAGTCCATATCATAGCAACCAAGCTGCAAGGCAATATCTTCCCTCCAATCAAGGTAATTAGTACCATCCAGTATGATTTTGTTACTGGCATAAGTAATCAGGTTAGGGACAGAAAATAAAGCTGCAATGTCAAAGAATTATCAAACTTTCAAATCAGTTGAGACAATCACAATAACTGTGCCATGCATGCTTAAAAACATTAATAAAGCATACAATTATAAATACGTATCACTAATTTCTAACTGTGGGCAAAGAAATTAGCATAGCATGTATTTATCTTATATTGATAGAACTAGAACACATTTATATTTCCTAATACCTGTAGGCTACTTAGAAAATACAAGGCAATTCTATCCCACCCTAATTAAATATACATTTATAATTATCTACCTGTGGGCAAAGATCAATTATGAATGCATATTTAATTACAATTGATATTTTATAAGTCCATTATGTGATTTATGTTGCATGCAATAGATAAAGGATGCTGTAGCTACTCCTTAAGAAAGCATGCTAATCACAAATATTAAATGGGCACATTTAATCCAACACATGCACAATATTAACGGAGAACACAAGCAATTAATTATTATATTAAGTCCTCCCACTATTTTATACATCCAAACAATTGTTTAAACATTAACCTTAGCACATTTCTACTTAAAATAAATATTGTAAAATTCTAATAATTAACTAATTTGCTTAAATTTATTATCCAAATATTTAGGCAAATAAACAATATAACAAACAATTTTACAAATTTACACAAAAATATGAAATAGCTAAGATCATTTTTTTATTTCTATTTAAACAATTTAAATATTTGAATAAAATAAATTACATGTGAAAACCCATTTTTTTAAAATAACTGAATAGTTTTCAATTAATGGCTTATTTAACATAAACAGATTCTGGAAACTAAATTAAATGGGCTAAACAAGAGCTAAACCAAACAGAGGCCAAAACAAAGTCCAAAAACAACAAAATCAACATGTTTAGGCCCAAACAGAAGCCCAAAAAGTAAACAAGGCCAAAATTAATTTCTGTGCAAAAATGGCCCAAACAGCTCTGTTACGTCACTATGCACAGATTTTTTTTAAATGAAACAGTATGGCCCAGACAGTAGACAGAGAAAAGAAGGAAAAAAACTTATTTTTGTAAAAAAAAAGCCCAAATCCTTGGGTCGATTTGAAATTAAAAAACAGAAGCCCAGACACTTTTCAGCCCAAACACATAATCAAATAAAATATTTCCTTTTTTTTATGAAGCCCGAAACATGGCCCAAACTGGCTAGCCCAAAATTTGAATAAGTGAAACGGTGAGTTTCACTTCAGCCAGAAACGACATCGTTTTAGAATCAAATAGAGAAGGCTTCTTAAATCCAAAACAGTAGTGTTTCTGGCACTGGGTCTCCTTCCTTATGGAGTTGGGCTAGGTCAACCTAACTCTAGACCTGCTCACGACCCAGTTCGGTGGTCCTTCACAACTGCCAGATTCTGCCATTTTTTCTGGCAGCTGTAGTCTGTTTCTGACAACAAAGGCATCGTTTTCCAGCGTTTTAGGTGGCGATTTTGACATAGTAATGCCTAGAAAACAATATGGCAACCATTTGAACATATTTCAAATGGAACAGGGAGATAAAATACTGATTAAAAATTCAGGATTTTGCATAGGGAAAATTACACAGTCATTCGGGCCTCCAAACAGCGGTGGACGGTGATCATCAGTGGAACACACATCCGAGTTAACCCATTAGATAAAGACACTTTTCAAATTAAAAAACAAAATCCAATACCGTATGAAGATAAATGATAGTGCAAACAAGTATCTCTGATCTTGCTCATGGAACCGATGAAAATAGTATGTTCTTTTATTCCATATGGAGCTTAGAGCATCCAAATAAGATAAAACACATTAAATTAAATAAAAGTAGGCAGAGAAGAACCTAACCTAGCTTTGATGTCACGTGTAAGATAGATTCAAACAAATAATATATAAAACATATAATCCAGATAATACATAATGAATCCTCTTATAAACAATACAGCAGAAGACTTTAGGATTAGAGTTACCTCTCGCCATAGCTATTACTTATGTGATCTGGGATCCAAGATAGAAGATAAGAACTGTAAAAGAGATTTGGGCTGAGAAGAATTACTAATTCAAGTCTCTTCTGACTAGCAGAAAGGCACAGTGATGGCAACCAGGAGCAGCCATCACCAGTTAGGGAACCTCAAGTCTAAAAATTTCAGCCGTCAAAACCTTAATTGTAAAAACTCACCATCAGAGTACATACATTATTGACTGAAAATCATAACCCTATTAGGCTTGGGCCTTTTTCCTGGCCATGGGTCACGCTCAGGATATTTTATTAATTTCTAATTAAATACCTAAGTAATTTATAATAATAATAATAATAATAATAATAATAATAATAAAAAAATATCTCATACTGGGTACCTCACCTCCTTAACAGCTGGATTCCATAGTAGAAGGCGATGAGAAGACGTATAATAATCACGGACTTCAATACAGAGCAAGCCGTTGCTGGAACCAATGATCCGAACATCTGAAAGAGTATTAAAACTGGACAAGTAGTAATCGATCACAGGTGGGTTATGACCAAGGAGGCAATGATGAGTTAGTTTTTATATTAAATCTTTCTCCCTTAATCCTAATAGTTTCATCATGAAATCTTGATTCTTCATTTTTCTTCGTATGGATTATGGGAGATGGGATTTTTGTTGAGGAGAGAGGAAGTGTGAAGTGTTACTTTTAGAGCGAAGTGAATCGTTGATGTGCGTGCGTGTGCGTGTGTGTGTGTGTGATGGAGGCTTTATTATGAATATGTATGTGGGATCACTAATTGCATTTACTTGGTCATAAAAGTTTAGCATGAACAATGCCATGAGGGCTACATGTGCTCTTAATGACTAAGTAGAATGTGTTAACACATGATTTGAAGTTGTTATGGAATTGGAAACTTGTGAACTATGAATTAAAAGTTACTAATTTATAATTGAAGCATGCCAATTGCATGACTGAACTTGTTAATTTTTTAAGTTGTATTGTGATCAGGTTTTATTCAAATACTTATCATTATGGAGATATAAAACTATTAATTTATAATTGAAACTTGTTAATTACATAATTGAACCTGTTAATTTTCAAGATTGTATCATATTATGATCAAATTTTATTCAAAAACTTATAACTGTTATAAATAAAGAAGAAATTTAGAGAAGAATCATACAGAGGAAGAGATGATCAACCAGAGAGAGTATTTCTCATTCCATTCAAGAGTGCTCAATACATTATACGTTGCCTATATTTATAGACACAGTTTTACACTTTTGATAGAATCTACAGATTACATAATAATATAATATAATTGTGAGATATAGAGATATTGGGAGATATTGGAAATTATAGGAGATATAGGAGATAATGGGAGATATATGGACATCCACAAAGATATTATATTCATAACACTCCCCCTTGGATGTCCAATATATATGAATATGCCTCATTAAAAAACTTCAACTAGGAAAAACCCTGTGGGACAAAAACCTAGCAAAGGAAAAAGATTACATCATTCATTGATATATATGCAATGCTGCCTCATTAAAAACCTTGTTAGGAAAACCCAGTGGGACAAAACTATAGACAAGAAAAAAAGAGTACAACATGTATCAACTCCCCCTTTTGGCAATATTTGTTGACATCTTCGAGCTTGCAAAGTCTAATGTAATGAACAAGCCATTCAAATATTGTAGTGAGATAAAAACGTCAAATATGAATTTCATAATCTTTTGAAAATCATGAGACGAATAGTCTTTTTATGGTTTACCCACACATGGATCATACTATGATCTATTGATATGAGGATCAAACAAAAATACTTTATCTATATAGCCATTAAAATTAGTCTTGGGTACCTTTAGATAAAATAATATTACTTCCACAGTATCCTTAAAGTAATGAAGAATATTTTTAGCTTCATTCCAACATCTTCATGTTAATAAAAAACTATATCATGCTAATTAGCAAATGATAGCTCAGATTCTATATAGCTAGATAGGTATACAAATGCTTCAGTGACACTAAGATATGGTACTTCTGGACCAAGTGTTTATTCATTACCTTCTGGAGGTCTAAATCGATCTTTAGTCCATATCTAAAGATCTTACAACCATCGAAACATATAATTGATGTTGCTTATCCACATAATTGATGTTATTTATTCATATGTATTCTTTCAAAAGCTTTCATTTCAAACTTTTTCTTTAAGTAATTCATAGCTTTTGAAAACTCACTAGGAGTTTCAATGTATCATCATAAATAGTACTAATAACAAACTCATTTTGAATCTTTTGACAAATGGACAAGTTGAAATATGTTTACATCATTCCTTCAGTCGATATTAACCAATATGCCTCGTACAGAGACTTAACTGAATAATGTTCTTGAGAACATAATTGTATGCTTCTAGAAACTCAAATCCTTCAAGGATTTTCATATATTATGATCAAGATCTATTCATGTATTGGATCCTTTGAATTTATACAAGGATTTGAATCCTTCTGAGATTCACATATAATTTTACCATAAAGTGAGTCATACATTATAGTAATATATTTCTAAGACCCACATAAAAAAATTTCATTTACTACCAGACTGCTAGATTGATAAGACATGTAATTTAATCCACCACAAGCCTTTATTTCTCTTTATATTGTACAAATGCCTATTCACCATAATATTAGCATTACACTTCAAGTGCATAGGCCAGGATACACAAATCCCTGTTACATTGTGTCTTTTCTTTTTGTTGGCCAACCATTTTTCTATCTATATCTCATGATAGATTTATATATAAGATTCTCATTTAATCACATGATATCATCAATAAAATTACTGTCAAAAATTTTATTCCTTTATCGGTCCCCTTTTCTTTTATGACATAACATATCGAGATCTCTTTATTGCTTTTAGACACTTAAACATCTTTAAGGGTCAAAAAGTTATGTCTTAATCTCTTTTATAATTCATGCCTCCTTAGTATGATCATCATGATCATTTGCTCCCTTTTCTTTTTTTTTAGAACCGATCATACTCTTATGCTTTTAGCATGTCTTAAAAAGAGGAGCACTTTTAGCTGGAATGTAAGAATTAAGAATTCTCATTTGGGTCACTAATTACATCTGGCAGATATTAGTAATATTTTACAAATGCAATACTTTATGAATTTCTAGTTCATACTACTATAGTTGAGGATCCACATTTGATAGTGAAAATGCATTCCATGTGTTTTTTTTCCAGCTACACATTTTCTCCCCCTTATATTGGAAACATGTAATGTAAGTCTCCTAAATCCATAAATCTCCTTTAGAAACATTATTTTTGTTTCATTTAGAGACAAACAAGAATAAAAAGATTCTTATCCAACAGTGATCCCAACTTACTTTTAATATCTATCTATGTGCATTATTGCAGTGGAGTAATTGATGTTGCACATTCTAAGATGAAAATGTCTGGCTCCTGACCAAAAGCCAATTATAATGGGAGAATTCACAATACATTGTTGGCTTGATGTATTTATGTGCAAAAATATATAAAATCAATCATTCCAACACTCAAATAGGAATTTTGTTCTCATAAACTCTGATCTAACTATTTATGGAGGTTTTGACTAAGCATATAATCATTAGCAACATAAGGAACAATCACTAGCAATCTCAATGAGAATCATATTGATTTCATAATCAAGAACTTATGTACTCAATGTAATTATCTGAACATATTTGCAAACTTCAGGTTGCAAGTTGATCATAAACACATGTGACCATTTTATAGATGCATTTTTCACATATCTGATTTTGAGCATAGCTAGTGATGTTCTCTTATTTAGTTCTTTTGAGAATAAACAAGACATAAAAATTCTTGAATCATATGTCACTTTTTAAAGAATCTTATGGTTCTTTAATAAATGATAATGCATATTTTTCATGATATTTTGTATCATTATGATCCGGGATGATCTAACCTGTCATGCCAAACTATAAATGCATAAACTTCTGGTTTATTGTAAAATTATTCTCAATTATTAGTAAACTTCTTGTTACCATGTCATATCATTCATTTTTCACCTTAATATTTCATAAGGAATATGTTATCAATTATGGACTTTATCTTCAGGATAATAAATCATAATATAGCTCTTCTAAAGCGTTATTTTTTATCTTTTACCTAATGGTAAAAACTTATGTACTCATGGAAGGTTGAGCTACTAACTCTTTTGGAGCCATTTTCAAAAAGAATATGAAATGTAAAGAATAACATTAATATTAATAATAATAAATTCTATCCAACATAATTCACACTTGTATTTCAACAATCTCCCTATCAAGTGTGGGTCATATAAATATATTTTTCTTATTTCTGTATTTCAAAATAAAGTGAATAGTATATAGTAAGCCAATAACATGTCTTTAACTTAGAAATCCAAATGCTTCCTAATTCAGATATAATAATGAATTTCAATCCAATTGTGCTATCACCTTAAAACCTTTTGATAAACAAATATTCTAATATATATGTTCGTGGGTCATAATTTTCATTATCAATTACCAGTTCTTCAGAAACTATATCAACATTTTATTATTAGTTCTTCTAGAACTAAATCAATTTTTTGATTATATATAGTTTTTCAGAAAATGCTATATATAGTTGTTCAGGAAACTAACATATTGTTTTTTTCACTATATGATATATTTTACTTCTTGTTATGCTTTTTCAAAATATGAAGTATTTTTTTTTCAACATAAAATTTTCTGGATATTTTGTTATTCAAAAACTTCACTTCTTTGTATATATTATGTAATGCTTCAAAACTTATTCATATATTTATAAATCCAACAAAAATTTGATAAGATCTATAAGAACTAAAATCAAATTATATAGTTACGAAGATTTAAATCATAAGCTTTCAAGGCTATTTATAAGTCATTAGTCTTTAAGACTCTATATAGTAAATATATATTTTAAAAATCATTTATGTCCCTTAATATTTGAACTATAAGCCTTTGGAGCTTTAAAAACATCATAAGTTTTTATTTTCATGTCATTCAATAACATGAGTGTAATGGCTATTAGCCTTTTAGTAATAAGAAATTATAATATTAATAAATATCAAATTGAATATCGAGAATATATGAAAATAAGATAAGAATAAAACTTAAATTTTAAATTAATTAAATGTAACATGAAATAAAGAGAAAAGGTAAACTCTTTTACCAACACATCCTTTACTATATAATCATTAGTTTTCTAGGTTACATTATTTATAATTCTAATTGTTATAATTTTTTCTTTTATAAACAAATCATATAATGATCTTTCTCATAATCAAAACTATATGGCTTTAGGCTATTTAATAAAGAAAATAAAGATAATGGCATCTGACAATTTCATTTCAAAATAAAAAAAATTAAAGATATATAGTTTCTGACCATAAAATAAAAATTTGATGTTATATGGCTTTTAGCCGATTAATAAAATAACAAAAAATTAAATATTTATGACTTCTGGTCATAAGATAGAACATCAAAGTAATATGGATGCGAGCCATTTAAGAAGATATAGAAAAATTATATATATATATATAGCTTCTGGTCATAAAATAGAAAATTCAACATGATATAGATAAACAAAAATAAATTAAATATATATAACTTCTAGCCATAAAATAGAAAATACAAATTATATGGCTTCTAGCCTTTTAGTAAGATAAAAAAATTTAAATATATATGGCTTCTGGCCATAAGATAGAAAATCAAAGTTATATAACAACTAGCCATTTAATAAGATAAAAAAATAATTAAATATATATGGAGCTTTTGGCCATAAAATAGAATATTTAAATTATATGGCTTCTAGCCATGTAATAACATAAAAATAATCACATATATATGGCTTCTAGCCATAAGATAGAAAAGTTATACCTAAATACTTCTAGTTATTTAATGAGATAAAATATTAAATATATATGGCTTCAAGCCAGTTAAAAAGTAGAGAATTAGCCATAAGATAAAAAATCAAAGTTGTATAGCTTCTGGGTATAATATAGAAAATCAAAATTATATGGCTTCTAGCCATTTAATTTGAAAAGAATGAAAAATCAAAGTTATATGGCTTTTGACCATTTAATTACAATGAGATGAAAACTTAGAATTATATGGCTTCTGGCCATTTAACTTTAGATGGTAACTCTTTACGGATATTGCTAGTATCTATTGGAACTTCGGGTTCTATCGAAATAGTGATGTTAGGTCAATAAAAAAATAGATGGAAAAAAAACCTCCAATCATAGCTATGGAACCCGATTTTTAAAACAACGGTAGATAATCCTTTTAATTCCATATAATGGTTTATATTATCCTAGATAATTTGAATAGGAATACGGATACTCTGAAACACTATATACATATATATATATATATGATGCTCAAGCTATTTTTATTTGAATAGAGTAAATGATACTTTAGAAAAATAATAGAGATGATGCTCTAAAATTATCATACGCACCTTAGTTAGAGTTTCGTGCTGATAACACGTTATAAATAAAAAAGAAATTTAGAAAAGAATCATACATAGGAAAAGAGAATCAACAAGAGAGAGTATTTCTCATTCCATTCAAGAGTGCTTAATACATTATACATGGCCTCTATTTATAGGCACAACTTTACACCTTTGATAGAATCCACATATTACATAATAATATGAGATAATTGTGGGATATAGAGATAATGGAAGATATTAGAAATTATAGGAGATATAGGAGATAATGGGAGATATATGGACATCCACAAAACTATCATATTCATAACAATAACAAGTTTGTGATAGAGATAAAATGTTGTTAATTTAGAATTAAAATATGTTAACTGTGAAATATATCATGTTAATTTAGAATTCTCTTTGGGTTTTTAATAAAAAAGTCATTATAGTCATTTCATAAAATTTTAATATTCTTCTGGCAAATTTAGTAACCTTAATAAGAATAATTAGGTTATTTAAGTGTTTTTTTAAGAGATTTTCCTATACAAGAATTAGTTCATTTTAAAAAAATAAACTGGATAAGTAGGTTAGAAAGGTTTAATAGGCAAAATATATAAGAGAAAAAGTGAAAAAAATTAATTAGAAACATTTAACCACACGTTCCATTTTTTTAAAATCAAATTCATTAAAATCTCTCATTACCATGCTCTTATTCCTCTCAAACCAAACAGACTCTAAAACTAATTAAATTCAAATACTCAATGAATATTAATTATATAAATTTATAAAACAGTATATAGTATCCGGAACAACAACAACATATTTGTGCATGGGGAAAAAAATAAGCATATGATGCATTCTGGTAAAATATTGATCTAAACTGCAATGAATTCAGTACCACAAACCATCCTATTCCTTCGTTAAAATCCATCAGAAATGAAACAAACAGGGAAGAAGGAAAAAAATTAACTTCACCTGCTTTTGTTTGCTGATTTGCTCTCATATGGATATAAAACTAAGCTATTGTTATAATCCATAATCCATATATCTAATTAAGGATAGCAACCTGAAATTAGAGACATACACGCATGTGCACATATCTATAGACGTTAAATAAAACTAAAAATATTCGGCGGTGAATGTTTGCCGCATTCATCATCATTCTGAATAGCATCTCAAAGAGGCATCAAAAGATTTTGAACAATCAAATCATCTTCCACCAAAAGTACTTAAACAAGGTTCTTGGTGAATGTTGCCGACTGTGGTGGGGGGCTTTCCACATAATTTAAAATTCCAAAGCCACAAATAATAACATTGTTTATAACAAACTTTTTAAATTCATTAGTAGTGAGATTCAACAAATATAAAGTTCTTCCTCCATCCTTCAAGGGTTCATCACCATATTTTTCAGTTCTCCAAACGGATTCATTGAGAGGACAAACTGTGCAAACAATGTCAATCCTCCAAATCTTCAGTGGAGTTAAATAGTATGGATAGAGAATGGAGCTGCTTCTAAATATTTTAGTCCAAGTCCATCTCTCTCCTCCAGATGCACATGATGTATTCTCCTCAACCACCCACAAATGAATGAAACCATATTTAGAGTTTCCTATCTCTCTGCAAGAAAGAATAGCTGGTTTGTTCTCATAAAAGGTCGGAATAGAAGTTGACCAAAGGTGCAAAGTAGATGTTGGTATTAATTTGAACACTTCCATTGCTATGTCAAATGATACTGTCATATGGCCATCATCATTCGAATTTTGCGCAAGCCAAATAATGGTTCCATTATTATGAGTGGCAGCTTCACAATAAATACGTAGATCCTTTAATGTGTTCCCAAATTCCACAGCTTTCCACAACCCTGTGCGTAATGAATACACTAAGATTTCATTCACACCCCTCTTGTAGACCGAATATGAACACCTAATCGGATCACTATAATACCCAGAAAAAGGAAATACTAATTATCTTGTAATCATTAGTAATCGTAGTGTACCCAAATCCTATAGACACCTGCCTCCTGGGATAATAGTAATCGATCATAGGTGGGTTATGGACTTCACGGAGTAGAAAGTCGCAATTGAATAAGCGTAAGTAAAACTGGTTATTTCTCTGATAGAGTTGTTAGAGAAGAAAAGGAGGTCGATGATGACTGGAGTGGCGGAGGTTATCCGCAATGAACAATGGATCCTTCACGAGATTTTTCCAGTTTTTGGAGACACAATGAAATCGAATTAGGGATTTTACGGAAGTCTCTTGAGAATGTTGACGATGATCTGCTGGGGCAAAAAGCACTGCTGGCTTCCATTCCAATGGCTTCACCGTGTTTTGGATAGTTTTAGGGTTTAGGAAATTTGAGTGCTGTTTGACCAGTAGCATTAATAAATGGAAGAATTTCACAACAATCCCCCTGTAGCTATTTATTATCCATACCCTCCCCTCAAAAAATTATGAAATTTCACTGTACCTCTTGAATAAAAATGAAATTAAATTTTATTGGTCAAAAGATATTTTTGTGTTTGTGTTCTTGCTTTACAAACAAAAAAAATTTCTGTTTCTCATAAATGGCCTACTTTTTGTTGTAGTTTCCTTACGTGTTATTAATTTCTTTCTCTTAAATCTTCTAATTTTCGTTGTAAATTTTCCCATATATCTTATAAATCAGCAATAGATGATCCTTTTTTGAAAAAATAAAATAAAAAGCATAAATGTTTTTCCACCGACACAATTTAATTTCATTTTGGTCTAGGGTTACGGTGAAATTTCATAGTGTTTTGGGACTTTAAGATGTTAAACAGCTATAGAGAGGCGCAGCGAAATTTTCCCTTGAAAATTTGTTACATATCAGGAGAATTAAATGAATCATATCTTAAATATTCTGTATTCCTTAAATATTCTGAATACATAATCCCACCATTAATTATAAAAATAATTTGAGCTATATTTTATTTTAATATATTTATATCTTTATTTATAGAATATATAAAGTGATTGGGTTGAAATTTAAATGTCAACGATTATTCATTATAATCCTAATTGTGTATTTTAACAAAAACAAAAGAAGTTAAGCAACGAGCATTCAATCTATCTATCTATTATAATATATAAATCAAAATTAGACTGTGGTTTGAACTATTGTGAAACAAAAAATAAAACCTATAGCGAAAAGGATTTTTATAATTCTGTTCTTCAAGAACTGTTTCCTATGGGTTATAAGTTATAACAATGTGCTTTCAAAATCACGTTTAACAATTGATTTTTTTGGCTGGAAGTTTAATAATTGATTTTAAATTAATATGAAAATAGCATAGTTAATCAAGGTTTTTTTGTTTGATTGATTATATCTAACTATGATGCGAACAATATCAAAATAAATTAATCATGTTCTTTTTTCGATGTTTATAACTAACTAAGACGTTATAAATAAATTTCATATCATAACTTATCAATAAAATATAACTTCATTTTATATCCACGCTAATTTTATATAACTTTAAATAGAATTTGTCTCATTATTTTCGGGATTATTTTTTGCCAACCATTTTTGGGATGATTATTTATCCATAGGTCCTCATAATTTAAATTCATTTTAATCAAGTATTTCTGATGTTTTTATTGGGTCCTTATATTTTAATCAATTGCAAGCATAAATCCCTATACTCATAATTTGTTAATTTGTAAAAAAAAAATAATGCTAGTAAGTGATGATGTGGTTTTACCCAATATGCACTTAGGTTAATTTTTCCACATGAATCTAAACAAAGTTAGAATCAATAAGATTACATATTATATGCAGATTCAAGGACATGACTACGAGTATAATAATTTTTAATATATTGATAATAAATAAATTTTATTCTAGATTTTTTTATTTTGTAAGACCTCAATAAAAAAACTACAAAAACCACGTAAAACTATGAGAATGTACAGATAATTTTCCCTTATTATTACTCATCGGTAATGCTTATTTTGAGTTACTGATTTGCAAAGTTTCGAGAAATTGATCTATTCACATATTGCAAAGCTTTGGGTCATATAAAAAAAGATTGAAAAGAACGCATAACTAGTTAGCTTTCAAACGTACTCTCCATATTTTTTTAAAATTGAACTTATTAAAATCTCTTATCCTCTCCCTCTCATTTCGCTCAAATCAAACAAATCATAAAAACTAATCGAAGTTAAATCCTGAGTAAGTATTAATTTGATAGTTTTGCGAAAAGTAATAGTGTAGACTGTAGAGGGTAGAAGAACATTTTTGTGCAGGCAAAAAATAGGAATATGATTCGTTCGAGATAAATGATCTAAACTGCAATGAATTCAGTTCCACAAACCAACATATTTTTTTCATTAATCAAATGCATCTGAAATGAAATGAACAGGAATAAAAGTATTTTTAAAAAAAATTCACTTCACTTGCTTTTGTGTGCTCTCATGATATATAACTATTGGTATAATCCATGGATCCTGGATAATTCACACACCAGCAATCTTATCTTGGAAAAATAAAGGTAATATATGGACATAACATATCTATATGACAAATAAAACTTTTTTAAAAAATATTTGGTAGTGAATATCTGCTGCATTCATATCATTCTGAATAACATCTCAAAAGGGCATAAAAATTTTTTAACAATCAAATGATCTTCCACCAACAGTGCTTAAACAAATTATAAAGAAAGCTTACAATGTAACAACTAAGATTTAGGATCAAGATTCTTCAATGTGAAACCAACTGGCACAAGGCTTTCCACATGATTTAAGATTCCACCAACATAACCAGAATTGTTGAGAACAAACTTCTTAAATTCATCAGTAGTGAGATTCAACAAGATCAAAGTTCTTCGTTCTTTATCTTCCATCAACGCTTCTTCATATTCAGCGGTTTTTGTTTCATCCATCTCCACTTTACATTGAGTTCTCCAAACACTTTTAGCCAGTACTTCAACTTCGCAAACAATTTCATTCCTCCAAATAGTTTGTGGAATTAAGAAATATGGATAGAGATAGGGACTGCCGCTAGATTTCTTAGTCCAAGTATTCTCCTCATCAATCACCCACAAATGAATTAAACAAGATTCAAAGGTCTCTATCTTGCAGTAAGAAAGAAGAGCTAGTTTGTTGTCATATACAGTAGGAATATTAATTGACCTAGGATGTAAATTTGGCATTGGTATTAATGTAAAGGCTTCCATTGCTACGTCAAATGAAACTATCATGGGACACTGATCATTCTGCTTTTTGCCAACCCAAAAAATGGCTCCATTACTAGTGGCTGCTTCACAATATATATCTAGACCCTCTAAGATCCCAAATTCTACTTCTTTCCATAACCCTGAGACCAATGAATACACTTCCACTCCATTCACACACATTGCGCCAAAAATCAAAATCCCCATAACCATAAATATTAACTATCTTGTAATCATTAGCAATCATACTGAACCCAAATCCTATAGTGTAATCACCTCTAAATTCAATTGTCGTGGGCACCATTTTAAGCTCTCTAGTAGCTGGATTCCACAATACAAAAGTATGAGGATGTCCAAAATCCGAGAATTGAATGCAGAGCAAGCCGTTGCTGGAACCGACAATCTCAACGTCTCTAACATCTGCCCAAGTCCTAACAATCGACCGGGAATCAATCAAAGGTGCGTTAGGAACTTCGCTGAGTTGAAAATCGCAATCGAATGAACATAGCTGCAACGTTTTGTTTCCGTTAAAGGGGAGGAGAAGAGAAGGTAGATGAATGTTGGAGTGATGGAGGTGATCTGTAATGAACAATGGATCCTTCAAGAGATTTTTCCAGTTTTTACAGACACACTGAAATCGGATTAGGGATTTTACGGGAAGTCTCTTGAGAATGTTGATGATGATCTCATGAGGCAAAAAAGTGTTGTTGCCTTCCATTCCCGTCACTTCGCAGAGTTTAACGTCGACGGACGGCATCTCCGTTAGACAAAAGACACAGCGGTCGACATTTAGAGGTGTTCTTGATGGCTAGGGTTTGTTGGCTTCAGCTTCTGGAGAGTTCTTGATACGTGAATCATTTGATTGGTCCATCTGATTGATTGGTCCATCTGATTGATACGTGAATTTTGTTTTTTGGGCAGAATGATACGTGAATCATTTTAATATCTTCATTTTATATGGACAATAATTTATATAACTTTAAATGGAATTTGTCTCATTATTTTTTGGACAATCAATTCATAAGTCCTTCAGGCCAAAAAAAAATCATAAGTCCTTATAGTTTTAACTAATTTAATCAGGTGTTTATAATTTTTTTAAATAAATTCTCACCAACATATATGTGGATTAATTTTACCACATGGATTTAAACAAAATCAAAATCAATGAGATTGTAGATTTTATATAGATGGAAGGAGATGATTATAAATATAATATTTTTTTTAAGTGTCGGTTATACTCACTAGGATAAAAAAGATTAGTGTGATTTTATTTTCAAATATTATTCATTATTAATATAAATGTGCATTTTATTTTATAAGAAGTCAAGTAACTGTTAAGATATATGTCAAATTTAGGTGAAATTTTAAACACTAGAGTTTTAAAAGAATCATCATAATGAGGTTCGTGTAATTCATTTCTCCTTTCAGTTGGCTTTTTTGTTTTTGTTTTTTAAAGCACAAGTATTTTTCTATTGGAGACTTGTTCATATCACCTCTCAATTTGGAGGTAGTCCGCACCAAATATGGGAGGTCTTACATTCCAAAGCCTAAACACATACAGAAAATGTATAACAAACATTTTTACTGTAATCATAAATAGAAGTGTCTCGCTTGCCAAAACATACATACATTTACACATTTTTCATATGATCAAAATATGAACCATTTTGTAGAAATTTCAGCAGAGTCTCCACTATAAGTTAGAATTCCTGAAAATTCTACAAAAGCCTGTAAAATTTAGAACAGTGTATGGAGCTCTGCGCCCAGCACAAATATACATAAATATAATTGAAAACAACTCACAGTGTATGGTTAGGGTTTGCTGGCTTCAGCTTCTGGAGAGTCGGTGCAGGAATATATATATATATATATATATATATATATTTATATATATGAGTTGTTTCCACATCAACGGCATTTTAGTGCGGTTTGACCAGTCGTATTAATAAATGCAAGAATTTGATTGCAACCCATCTGTAGCTATTCATTATCCAAATACCCCAAAATATTTTGAAATTTCACTGCATTCTCTTAAACAAAAATAAAATAAAATTTTACAAGTTGAAAGATATTTGTATCCTTGCTTTACAAACAAAAATAATTTTTGTTTCTTGTAAACCACTTACTTTTCATTATAAATCTCTCGTGTTTCTTATAAATTGCCTAATTTTTATTATAATTTCTTGTTGCTATTTTTTATATTTCTTTTAAATCATATAATTTTTGTTATAAATACCCCTATGTCTATTGTAAATTGATTGTAGCTGATCCTATTTTGAAAAAAATAAAGAAAAGATATAAATGTCTTTTTACCCACAATGTTTAATTTCATTTTATTCAATGCTGTGGTGAAATTTCGTAATGTTTTGAGGCTTTTAGATATTGAATATCTATAAAGGGGTGCGTTGAAATTTTCCCTTAATAAATTATCAAATATATATCAGAAGAATTAAATGAATCACATCTTAAATACTCCGTATTCCATAAATAGTTAAATACATAATCCGCCCATTCTAAAAATAATTTGATCTAGTGTGTCAAAAAAAATTGATCTTTATTTTATTTGAATATATATTTATAGAATATATATATATATAGAAAGTAATTGGTTGGAAATTTAATTTTCAAATATTATTTTATAATTTTGTGCTTCAAGAACCTGTTTCTCATAGGTTATAACAATATCTTTCAAAATCAAGTACAATAATTGATTTTAAATTAGTATTAAAATAATATAGTTAACGTAAGTTTTTGTTTTGATCGACCATATCTAAGTATATGATGTGAACAATAACAAAATAAATTAATCTTAATATATATATTTTTGGATGCTTAAAATTTCTAAATAACTAAGACGTTATGAATAAATTTCATATCATAAATTATCAATAACATAATATATTTCATTATTAATTTATCCGTACCTCCTGTGCAATATATCACTCATAAAATATCTACTATGATCTTTTTCCATTACCTTCTCTAATAAAATCTTATTTCTAATTTTACAAATTTATGGGGCTATCAAAGAAAATCATTTGATTGACATGTGAATCATTTGAATAACTGCACTAACCTTATATAACTTCATTTTATATCTAGGCTAATTTTATATAACTTTAAATAGAATTTGTCGTCTCATTATTTCTGGGTATGATTAATCCATAGATCCTCATTCAACTAATTTTAATCAGGTCTTTATAAAGGTCTTTATAATTTTTTTCATTGGGTTCTTACATTTTACTCAATCATAGGGATAGATCCCCACACTAATTATTGCTGATTTGGAAGAGAATTAACGTTGGCAACCAATGGTGTGGTTCTTAATACTATATGAATCTAAATAAAATTGAAATCTATCTCTGAACAAGTATGAAATACTAAATTATGAATGTCTTTGAAATAAAAGTCAACAACCTGTCATATAAAGCTAGAAATTTTTTATAGTGAATATCTACATCGTCATTCTACATAACTCTCAAAAGGGCAGCAAGGATTTATAGGCAAAGTCAAATAATCTAACCTGTCAGAAAATCATTTCATGCCACAAAAAAGAAGTGTTTAAACAAAGTAAATATGCAATGCAATTATCAAGATTTGGGATAAGGCTCCTTTTTTCCCCAATAATTTGCTGGCCAGAGACTTTTTTGAGACGTTGTCAAATAGTAGGGCATCTCTCCTAATAAAAATTCAAACATTGATTCACCATATTATGAAGAACTAGCCCAACTGCTCATGTTTAGGATAAGGCCTTTTTTTTTTTCAACTGAAACACGGCTTTCTACATAATTAATAACATCACTAACTCCCCATCTGTGGATAACAAACATCTTAGATTCATTAGTAGTGAGATTGATCAAAGATAGCACAGTCCTTACAACTCGATCACTCTCCATTTCACATTCAGTTTCACTAAGAACCAAGTTCGTTACATCATTCTCCACTTCACTTAGAATTTTCCTAGTGTGTTCAGGCGTTGCAAGAACTGTACCAACAATTTCATTCCTCCAAATGGTCATTGGGTCTAACAAGCATGGACAGGGGCTGCTAATATATTTTTCACTCTAACACCATCTCTTTTCAGCTGCACTTGCAGCTTCGTCTATAACTCACAAATTAAAGCCAGAAAATTGGAAATTTCAAGTGTGACAGAACAAAAGCTAATTTGTTCTCATACACACAGTAAGCTTAAATCTTAAATCAGGGTCCGAAATAATTACGTTTATCAATGTAAACACTTCCAATGCTAAATCAAAAGAAACTACAAAATGACAATGACCATGTCCATCTTCATCCTCCAGGTCTTGGTTAATCCTAAGACAAAACATTGCTCCATTAACAGTAAGTAACTACATCAGCATAAAAATTTAGCTGAGAAGTTGCTGGATTCCACACTAAAAAGGAATCGGGATACCTGGTAAGTTCAGCACAGAACAAGGGAAGTCTAATACATACCAAGATATAATTGGAAACTCTGATCCTAACACGCGACAGGTAATTATTCATCAAAGGTGCCTTGCGAACTTCAATTTTAGTGTTACAAAAAAAAAAAATCAATTTTAACCACTTTTCCATCCGCATGATTTAGTTAAAAACTCTTATAAATATAATTGAAAATAATGCATAACTAATTAGCTTTAAATCATTGTCTCATAGACATCTAACCCATTAATCTAACTATATTTTACACCCCGTGGATCATTGAACAAAGATGACGCGGGAAAAATCTCTTAAAAAGACATTTAAATAAACAAAATTTTTATTTGGCTTTATTAAATTTTTCAAAGCCCCAATTAGATCAAATGACTCAACTAAGGATTTTAAAATTTTATGAAATGATTGTATTGTTTCCTTTATTCGAAAACTTGAAAGACGAGGACTTTCTATCATTTCTATCATTTCCACATTACGTAAAAGTTCTTATCCATGAGGCAATGATGAGTTAGTTTTTTTATTAGTTTCATCATGCTATCTTGATTCTTCATTTTCCTTCATATGGATTATAGGAGATGGGATTTTTGTTGGGGGAGAGAGGAAGTGTGAAATGTGACTTCTAGAGTGAGTTGAATCGCTGATATATGTGTGATGTAAGGTTTATGATGAATATGTATGTGGAATAACTAATTGCATTTACTTGGTCATGAAAGTTTAGCATGAAGAATGCTATGAGGGCTACATGTGTTGTTAATGGCCAAATGAAATGTGTTAAAACATGATTTGAAGTTATTAAAAATTTGAAGTTGGATTTTGTTATGCTGATTCCAAGAAGTGATTATGATCATGGCTATGATGGTTACATATTTTGTTAATAGCTAAATGAAACGTGTTAAAACTTAATTTGAAGTTGTGTATGGAATTGAAAACTTGTGAATTCTGAATTGAAAATTCTTAATTATTTATAATTGAATCATGTTAACTGTGTAATTAAACATGTTAATTTTTTAAGTTGTTTTATTATCAAGTTTTATTCAAATACTTACTATTATGGAGATATAAAGCTGTTAATTTAAAATTAAAACGTATTAATTGTATAGTTGAACCTGTTAATTTTCAAGATCGTATCATATTATGATCAAATTTTATTCAAAGATTTATTATAAGTTTGTTATAGAGATAAAAAAAAAGTTGCTGATTTAGAATTGAAATGAGTTAATTGCAAAATATAACATCTTAATTTAGAATTCTTCTTGCAAATTTAGTAACCTGAATAAGGATTTGGATTTTTTTTTTAAAAGTATCTTTTTAAGAGATTTTCCCTGCAGGAATTAGTTCACTTTAAAAAAATTGGATAAGTAAGAAAGGTTTAATAGAGAAAATACATGAGAGAAAAAGTAAAAAAGATTAATTAAAAACATTTAACCACACATTCCATTTTTTCAAATCAAATTCATTAAAATCTCTCATTATCATACCCTTACGCCCCTCAAACCAAATATACCCTAAAAGCTAATTAAATTTAAATACTCAATGAATATTAATTATATAGATTTACAAAAAAATAATAGTATCCAGAGCAACAAGAACATATTTTTGCAGGGGGGAACAAAGCATATGATGCATTCTGGTAAAATATTGATCTAAATTGCAATGACTTCATTTCCACAAACCATCATATTCCTTCGTTCAAATCCATCAGAAATGAAATCAACAGGAAAGAAAATAAAATTAACTTCACCCTGCTTTTTTTTTCTAATTTGCTCTCATATGGAAATAAAACTATTGGTATAATCCACAATCCATATACCAGCGATATTTTCCCTGAAATTAGAGAAACACACGCATGTGCACATATCTTTATATGTCAAATAAAACTAAAAATATTTGGCAGTGAACATTTGCCGTATTCATCATCATTCTGAATAACATCTCAAAAGGGCATCAAAAGTTTATGAGCAATCAAATGATCTTCCACCAAAAGTACTTAGACAAGGTGAATTTGCTATGTAATAACTAAGATTAAGGATCAAGGTTCTTAATGAATGTTACCAACTGGTACAAGGCTTTCCGCATAATTTAAGATTCCAAAGCCACAAATAACATTGTTCATAACAAACTTCCTAAATTTGCTGGTAGTGAGATTCAACAAATATAATGTTCTTTGCTCATCACCATATTTTTCAATTCTCCAAACTGTGCAGACAATTTCATTTCTCCAAATATTCAGTGGAGTTAAATAGTATGGATAGAGATTGGGGCTGGCGCTATATATTTTAGTCCAAGTCCATCTCCCTCCTCTAAAAGCACGTGTGTTCTTCAACCATCCACAAATCAATGAAACCATATTTAGAGTTTCCTATGTCTCTGTAAGAAATAATAACTGGTTTGTTCTCATAAAAAGTAGGAATAGAAGTTGATCTATGGGGCAAAGCAGGTGTTGGTATTAACGTAAACACTTCCACCGCTACGTCAAATGAGATTATCACGTCATCATCATCATTCGAATTTTGCGCGAGCCAAATGATGGTTCCATTATTATCAGTGGCTGCTTCACAATAAATACATAGATCCTTTAATGTGTTCCCTACTTCCACAGCTTTCGACGACCCCGTGCGTAACGAATACACTAGCACCTTATTCACACTTCTCTTGCAGAACCGATATGAACCCCTGATAGCATCAATATAAGAGCCAGAAATGAAAATATTAACTATCTTGTAATCATTAGCAATTTAACTGAACCCAAATCCTATAACTCTTTAGGATAAGTGGCTTGGGGTACTTCTCTCGCCTCCTTAATAGCTGGATTCCACACTAGAAGCTTATGAGGAGACACATAACGATCATAGAGTTCCATACAGAGCAAGCCGTGCTGGAGCCGATGATCCGAGCATCTGAAAAAGTACCAAAGCTGGACAAGTGGTAATCGATCATAGGGGGGTTATGGACTTCATGGAGTAGAAAGTCACGATCGAATGAACACAAGTACAACGGATTGTTTCTCCTATAGAGTTGTTGGAAGAGAAAAGAAGGTCGATGACTAGAGTGGTGAAGGTGATCTGCAATGAATAACGGATCCTTCAAGAGATTTTTCCAATTTTTGCAGACACTTTGAAATTGGATTTGGTATTTCACGGGAAGTCTCTTTAGAATGCTGACAATGATCTCTTGGGGCCGAAAACCGTTGTTGCCTTCCATTCCCGTCGCTCCACAGAATTCTCGATGGTTAGGGTTTCGTTGGCTTCAGCTTCTAGAGAGTTCCTACGGCACTTATGAGTTGTTTCCGCGTTGAACTCAATGTAACAATAACAAAATATCTACTGTGATCTTATTCCATTACCTTCTCTACTCACATCTTATGTCTAGGATTAATAATACCTTAGTCTCAGTGGTGTATCCAAAGATCATGGGAAATATTGCAATAAAAAAATATTATGAATAAAATTTCAGTAAACATGATCAAGGGTAAAATAACATCAAAGATCAGGTGTTGGGTTACACCTTGAAAATAAGATAAGTGGTAAATTTTGGACATTTGCCAAAATCAAAATGAGATTAACTTTTGGAAATCAAAATCACTGGTTTTAAATTTTAAGAACCAAAACTTAATAATAACAAATTTTAAGAATTAAAAATGACGTTACCTTTTTTTTTTTTTTTTGCCTAGGCAAATATTATTTCTAATTTTACGATAAGTCTATCAAGGGAAATCATTTTATTGATATGTGAATCATTTGAATGTCTACCCTAATCTTATATCACTTCATTTTATATCTGCACCTATATCTATACTAATTTTATACAACTTTAAATAGAATTTGTCTCATAGTTTTATACAATCTTATAATTTTGACTGATTTTTAATCTAACCCTCTGTTTGGATGGAAAGAAAAGTTGAGAAGAAATAAGATGAGAGGAGAGGAAATGGAGAGAAGA
Source organism: Neltuma alba (assembly GCF_004799145.2). NCBI lineage: Eukaryota > Viridiplantae > Streptophyta > Magnoliopsida > Fabales > Fabaceae > Neltuma > Neltuma alba. Next base: position 424,703 of record NW_021636509.1, read on the forward strand.
GAAAATTAGAGTGAAAATATTATTACCTCTTATGTTTGGATGGACAAGTGAAAACAAAAAGGAAAGAAAATAAATAAATATATGAATGACTAAAATACTCTTTCTGTTATATCAAAATTTATCTTGATTAAAATTAAATTAAATATCATAATGAAAAACCATATTTACATTAACATAATCATATAATTTAAAATCAAATTATTTGATAAAGATATATTATCATGTCATTATATTTTAATATCAAATAATTTTGTAAAAAAAGAAAAAAAACATTTTGTGTAATGCAATGCTAAAAAAACCACAACAACTCTACATGTTTTTCCTTTCAGTTCATTTTAGAAGGATTTTTGCAATTTTAGTTATTTTATTTTTGAATGAAGCAAACACAGAAGAAAGACTTGATAGTAATAAATAAAGTGAAAAAATGAAAAAAAAATAAATAGGCATTATTTTGCTGAAAAAACACATGTAAGGATAGAGAGGAAAAATATGTTTTCTTCTCATTTTCTCTCCACATATGGAGAGAAAAGTTGGGAGGAAAATGGGATGTGGGACACCTCATTTTCTCCCCAGCTTTTCTTTTCTCCCACTTTTCTTCTCTTATCCAAACAGGAGAAAAACCACTTCTCCCCCCATTTTCCTTCCAAGTTTTCCTTCCCCTCTTATTTTCTCTCCATCTAAACATAGCATAAGTCTTTGTAAAAAACATTTTCTTTTGCTTTTTATTGGATCCTTTATTCAGTTGTGGGCATTTGTTCAGTTCTCACTCAAACATACACATGGACTGATTTTGTCCCGTGAATAAAATCAACGAGATTGTATATTATATATAAATGCAAAGAGATCATTATAAATACACTAATTTTTATTATATTAATAATAAATAAATTCTATTCCATATCTTTTAAGTTTTACTTGTTACTAGACCAGAGTTTATTTTGTGTTATTGGTTTACAGAGTTTCAAGAAATTTAACCATTCGCATTCCAAACCTTGGGTCATAATTGATGGACTATACCCCTCCAGTCTCTATGAAGTTTTTTATCATGTTAAAACTCATCAATATACCACTCTGATTCTTATTATAACACTCACTTGTAAGAAAATTTTTTAGTACTAAATATAAGTCACTTGTAAGATATTGAATGATCATTTTTTTTTAATTTTCCACTTATTTAATCCTCATTAGATAAAGAGGAGTTTTGAAAATAATTTGTAAATGTAAAAAGAGGGAAAAATTTTATAAGAGTAAATTTAGAAAATTTCATTAATTTAATGTATTCCCTAAGAATTTTTATTACTTGTATTATTACTTTTTTTAAAAATGCTAAATTTATTCACATCTCCCAGTAAAAAATTCAGCCTCTCTTTTAGTTGGCTTTCGTTGTTTACTTGATTGATTTTCATGCAAAATAACTCATTATCTTGATTTTGAGCCAGTTTGCGTATGCATCTATAGATGTATACTTCTAATTTAGAATTTTTAAAATGAAGAAAATGATTTCCCAAAAATAAAGAAAAACAAAAAATTTATGAATCGCCATTGGGCTTGAAGAATATGTTTCCTAGCCCCAATTAAGGTCTAACGAATAGATTTTGGGCATTTAAGTCGCTAATGATTTTCCCCTCTGTTAAGTTTTGAAATTGTACAATGAAAAAAAAGTCTTGGGTTTAAACAAAAATCTTTGTAAATGCCCATTCGATTTGTTAATTGTTGTTCTTCATATTTTAATACTTATACGGACTACAGACTCTGTACATGATAGAACAATGTTCAATTTAACTGCTCCTTTAGTTTAGCTTAGAAATGTTAGTTGTTCTTTTTTGCTGGATATATTTGACAATAATAAAGAAGATAGGAATTCATAATAAAATAAAGACTTCCATTCACAATATGAACCTCCAAACAAAAACATATTTGTACAGGAAACAAGTAAATAAAGCATATGTATCATTACTTTGAGACAAAATGAGCTAAATTTTAATGGGTTCATTTCTCCAAATAAACCAATGTATTTAATTAATTTCTCTATCATAAATACAATGAAGAGGTAAGAAACCTAAACTTGTTTTATGTATCACTATCAGTAAATCCTATGGCAGCAAACATATCAAAAGGGCAGCAATAATTTATAACCACAGTTAAATAATCTAGCCTGTCAACAGTGCGTTTCTAGTGGAAAAAAAGTGTTTAAATAATGCAATTTTTTTCCATAACCACTGGTATTCTCTTGTTAGAGAATATTCTTTTCAAGACATCATCAGATACTAAATATGAGCATCTCTCCCTGCAAAAATTTGAACCTTGATATACCACTTTATGAGGAACTAGCTCATTATGCTAGACCTATCCCATTGGTATCTAGGATAAGGCTTTCTTTCTTTTCTTCCTCCTCTTCTTGTTTTCAACTGAAACAAGGCTTTCTACATAATTAATAACATCGTGAAAACCCCATCTGTTGATAACAAACATCTTAAATTCATTAGTAGTGAGATTGATCAAAGATAGCACAGTCCTTACTCTTCACATTCAGTTTCACTAAGAAGCAAGTTCTTTACATCATTCTCCATTTAGAATTTTCCTGGTGCGTTCAGGCTTGCAAGAACTGTACCAATAATGTCATTTATCCACATGGTCATTGGGTTTAACAAGTATGGGCCCGGAAAGAGGGGGCGGCTAATATATTTTTCACTCCAAGTCCATCTCTTTCCAGATGCACTCGTTCCTTCCGCTTTGACCCACAAACTAAAGATAGAACATTTGAAACTTCCAGTGCGATGAAACTAAGCTAATTTGTTCTCATACACAGTAAGGTTGAATCTTAAATCAGAGCCTAAAATAGGTATGTCCATCAATGTAGACTTCCAATGCTAAATCAAAACAAAACTATAAAGTGACAGCGACCATGTCCATCTTCACCCTCCACGTCCTGTTTAATCCCAAGCCAAAACACAGCTCCGCTAACAGTGGCTGCATCAGCATAAAAATTTAAACCCTCCAAGTTCCCAAATTCTACTTGTTTCCATAACCCTGTGCTTAATGCATACACATCCACTCCATTCAAACTCTTTGTACCAACCCGAAATAAAAACCCATTATCAAAATATTCCTTATAACCATAAATCTTAACTATCTTGTAATCATTAACAACTGGACTGAACCCAAATCCCAAATAGCAATCACCCAAAAAATCAATAGTTCTAAGCACCAGTTCGTCCTCTCTAGTCGCCGGATTCCACACTAAAAAGGAATCTATATACATCCTAAATTCAGCAGAGAAGACAGGAAGTCGAATACAAACCAAGCCATTACTGGAACCGATGATCCTAAGGCGCGACAAGTGGTTGATCAGAGGTGCCTTATGAACTTCAACGAGTTGCATGTTGCAATAGAGCAAGCACAATTCCGAATGATGAATTCAACATGGGGGTAGTACTGGAAGAAGGGAAGGGTTTCGGTTAGCAGAATAGTGAAGGTGATCTGCGATAAATGATGGATTCTTGAAGAGATTTTTCCAATTTTTGGACACACACTGAAATCGGATTAGGAATTTTACCGGCAGTCTTTTGAGAATGTCAACGATTATCTCATGGGGAAGAAAAGCGTTGTTGCCTGCCTTTAAAGTCGCTCCAGAGTGCTCGACGTCGGAGACGGGCTTCAGAGGGACGGCAGCTCCGACTGATGAAAGAGAAGGAGATGGCTAGCGTCGATGACACAGATTGTTACTCGCTTTAACTTCTGGGGTGTTCACGCCTTCAAGGATCACGGTGTCTTTGGAATCCCAAGCCTCTGCGCCCAGTTTTACCCAAGGCAGGAAATTCTGAGCCATTGAACCTTGCAAAAGAAATTGGACGGCCAGGATTTCTCGAGCTCAACGGCTCGGCAATCGGCATCATGTTTGTTTTAGTTTTCTTCTTCGGTATTTTCCTTTTTAGCTTAGTAGCTTGTCTTGTACTCATGTTTTTGTCTTTTATTGACCGTCGGCATTTCAATTTAACCGATATTAATCAATAGTTACGTATCAAAGGAATTCTACCAAAAAAAATTAAAAGAAGGAAAAAATAACAATAAAATTATAGTTCAATTTAGTAAATCCCAAATAGTCACCTTAATAAGAGAAATTTCACGGCTAAATAGGAATTTCAAAATTTGTTAAAATGACCATATTATCCTTATCTTATTTGTGTTTATGAAAATATTTTGAAAACATGTTATTAATTGTGTTATCAAACTTGTTAACAGTATTACATGACTTTTTAATCACGTTATGGAAATTAAAAAATTTTCAGTTTATTAAACACTCAGAAATTTTTCAAAGTCAAAATACTGCAAATCACGTGCTGAATATATAGTGTTATTAAAGTTGTTAATATTATTATATAAGTTGTGAACTATGTTCTTGAAGTTGAAAAAATATCACTTTTACAATATTTGGAAAAATAGCTTGGTAATTTTGTTACCAAACTAGTTAATACAGTCACATAGCTTGTCAATCATGTTACAAAAGTTGCAAAACTTCCAATAATTCATTAAGCACTCATATATCTCTCGAACTTAAAATACGTTTTAGATCACATGGGAAATGAGTTTATCACTCTCAAAAATTGTGGTATCCAAGTGAAGGCCAAATAATTATATGTACACTAATTATACCATTTATACCTACTACTATAACAAATTTTGTCATAACTTGCATAAAACAAATTATGTGCAGTTTCAGTAATACAGTTAACAGTTAATAATTTTTGTAACAAGATTAACAAATCTAATAACATTATTCACCACGTAATTTGTAAGGTACTTTAACTTTGAGAGAGATTTATGAAAACTCTTGGTTTTGATCACCTAAATAATCTCATCATAATGAAAATAATTTATTTTAGTACAAAGATAAATTTTTTCATCTTCATTATGTCAAGTTCTCTAATCACACATGATCATATATTTTATTTTCGAAACATTATTATTTAATTATAAATCCACATTGAAAACAATAAAACACATATCCATGTAGTTGAAGAATTTGATATAATAGATATAAAGAACTTGACTTAGGTGTTTTGTTTTATTTTATACTAACTCTTTTTTTAATATAAGAGCCAGATAAATAACTTGTGGATATTAAAAGCATTGGTTAAATTAGTTATTTATAATAAATAGATATTGTCTTCCCTAAAATATCCTTGTTAATCATGTATATTTGAGTTATACTTTGATAAAAACTCTTTAACATGTGCAATTACTATAACAATTATTTATGGGAAAATTGCATTGAGGTCCCAAGGAACACAACACAAATCCAACAAGCTATTGCTTAAACAAACACAAGATCCAACAAGCTACCTCGCTCCATATATATCATATCATAACTCTTAAAAGCAGACATATACGAATATGGAGTAGAAATATAAAGTAGGGTTGCTTCTCATCCTCACTGTTGGGACGTTGGGAATCACCTCTGCAGAGATCCTTCAGTTCTCTCCTCTCAAAACAAGCAAGGCATACTATGTGCATATGATGTGCATGGGCATCAATCGAATTAATGGACTTTAATTTTTGGGTTGGTTTTCTTTTGTTTTTGTTTGTTTCTTTTGCGGGGTATTTTGAAAGGCTACAATCATCCATTTATTGTAACATATCTTCAGATATCACTGTTAGTGTTTTATCTTCTCGTAGCGTTCGTTTCAGAAAGGTTGCAGAAATCTGCAAAGCAGTTTTTCGGTAGGAGAAGTGCAGAAACATCATCATAATCATCATCATCGGAGTCCCATGAAGCAGACGATGATTATTCTGATTTAGAGCAATTGATGCTAGTTACTGATGATAGCTTGTCCCAAGACCAACCAAAAGCTTGCATCCTTTGGAGTTGCTAAATTGGCCTTGGTTATTGCCACTTTGTGGTTTATCTGACAGGTTAATTAACCACTCTCTGATATGCTTCTTCCTCAAACCATATGTAAACTATTTGTCACCATTTCTTAACATAATAATTAGATAACTAATTTGAAGATATTAAGAAAATTATTTAAGTTAATTATTTGTAACAAACGTGCCTTATTTTTCTTAGGGAAAACTAATTTGAAAGTCCTTATAAATTGTCTTAGTTTTGAATCAAGTCCCTATATTTGTTTTCTTTTTTATTGGATCCTTTAACTTTACATAGTTAGATTTGTTAGACCCTACTGTTAAGTAAACACTAACGGCGTTAAAACTGTCATTACCTATCTCCTTCCCTATAACCCCAAAAAGTTTCAGAACAAAACTCTCCTCCCTAATTCGTTCTTCGTTCTTCGTTCATTGCTCAATATCTTCGTTCATTCCTCCTTTGTTCTGCTATTGAAGCAATTACAGTGATTATGGCTGCATCTATCCACCGGTGGCTACTTCTCGTTTGTCTCATTGAAATCCTGCACCATTTTCGGAAGGCAAAGTGAACTTAGCTCGAACTCCGATCATCCTCCATCTTTATTTGATAAGTATTCATTGGTGGCGACGAGTTTCTTCAGTCAGAGATTCCTCAAAACAGTCGGAGATTGCTTGTCAAAGATGAACAACCTTCTCAGCCACAACTTCAACACTAGCTTTGCTGAATGATTTCAAACCACCGCTTTCTTGAGCTTTCAAGAAATCTATATTAATGGGTTGATCTTAATCGAAGGCGTGGCTGAGAGAAGTACTAAATTTGTGCAGTTTTACTCCATTTTCAGAACTCAAATGAATACGAGTTTATCGAGAAAAAAAAGGGTATGTCGCGATTACAAGTGGAACCCAAATTCACATAGCGTAAATCAAACTGATAAAATTCTTTTCTTTTCCAGAAAACTCAAGGAGCCTACTAAAACAAGAAAACTACAGTCACCACTACCATTCCTATTAGCTGCAGAAAATACATAAACAAAGTCAAAGAATCAAGCAAAATTTTCACCATTTGAAATCGCAACTCATCACCAAAGCGAGATGGAAAACTTCATTGGAATTTGGGCAGGAGTGAGAAATCTTTGCTTCCCTGCAAGCATAGAATAAGCATGGAATACCTTGTAGAGTAGGTGAGAGAAGAAGAAAATGGCTTTGAGCTCAAGGCTTTCAGAGGAAACTGGACGAAGGTTAGCTGGAGAGAGGAAAATAATTTGCCATAAAGTACATTTCTTCGACAACTGGTCCATTTGGATTAGCGATTGGAAAAACAGCTTATTGTTTGTTTGGTTTATGGAAAAGTGAAGTTGAGTAAAAGCTAAATTGGATAAGCTGAATTGTGTTTGGATTGGAATTCAGAAAAGCTAGTTTGTAAAAGGGAGATTGGTAAAAAGTTGTTTGGATTATGATTGAGTAAAACTAATTTTGTTTGTAAAATTACCAAAATGAGTATGAATTTTAATAAGTAATGAAACATGATTAAAAAATGATTTTACATAATATAATGAATGAAAATTAATTTGGTATTGGACCTAAATATCCATTTGGTGTTGAATATCTCGCATCAACCAAGTAATATTTTTTCTAAAATACAATTTTTTTTACCAAGAGAAATTTTGTATAATTTTTTTTTTTAACTTGAGACAACTTTTATATGTGAGATACCTCAAAAGGCAATTTTTTAAAATACACTTTTGTTAAATAAAATTTGTAAATGAACTTATAAGAATTTTACGTATTATTAATACGAATATCATATATTTTTCATAATTTAAAGTATATTAATTTTCAACAAATAAAATATAAAAAATTGAAAAAAATTTATTCATGTCGAAGAAAAGTAAATTCTTACTACTATTTTTCACAACCTGAACTCTTTAGATTATTATATTTAAACAATTTATATTTTAATTTACTGCTTAATTTTCAATTTTTAATTAATTAAACAAAATCAAATTAAAAAAAAGAAGAAAAAGAACAACAGTTACCCCAATTGTACTCAAATAGCAATTGGCTGATAGAGGGGAATAAATGAAGAGGAAAGGTCAGAATAGGATGGTGGACCCCACCTACATATACAGTTCCAACGGTGAGCCCGATTTGACTCTCATAAGCTACAAATATCAGCTTATGTAAAAGTCCATTTCAATCTAGCTTTTTGGGCGCAAATCAGATGACTTATAAGCTCTGCCAAACACCCTCCAACTTTCCAAACAGGCTTATAAAAAAATAAGCAGTTTTTACAGCCTCAATCGCTGATCCAAACAAGCACGAATGCGATATTGTAGATGACTGCGGGACATGAAATGGTAGAGATTGCCTGGGGAACGAAGCATATACTATAGCACTTTACTCGAGCTCAGAATGAATCTGAAAAATTTACCATGGGAAAATTAAAAAAAAACATATAATAAAATTATTTAACGGCAACAGTAACACTGTCAACGTTTATTTAACAGTTTTTAATTTGAGGGACTAATGGATCTAACAATGTAAAGTTAAAGGACTCTATAAAAAGAAAAAAAAAGCTCAGGGACCTAATTCAAAAGTGAAGTAAACTATAAGGATGTCCAAATTAGTTTTCCCTTTTTCTTTACTTAAGTGCATTGAAACTATTCCTTGATTGGGAGCCTCTTACTACAAGACATAGCTTGTAGTTGAACCGGAATTAGTATTTGTTTTGTTTTCCTCCAAGGGTGAATCAAAGTAAATCTTGAATACGTATTAGTGAAATGAACCAAGGAGTTGTACAGATATCCAACTTTCATCTAAAAAGCTGAATTATTACATATGACTACATGCAACAAAGAGGCCATATTATATTCTTCTTGTAGACCTACTATAATACATTCAATGTGATATTGAGTCGTGGAAATCACTATCAAGTCCCAGATAAAGTATACAATTATTAAAAATGTCCCAATGACAAGTGAGCAATTTCTAGCTTGTCATTTCTTGCACTACAATTTACCATTAACTAATTATTAGATTAAAGTGTATCTAGCATCCTGACGTATTTTTTGGGATGCATCTAGCACTCTAAAATATTTTGTGGTATCCAATATTCTAAAGTATTTTTCAGGTGCATTTAGCACTTGAAATATTTTTTTACCTTGGTGCTCGATAAACCAAAACATATTTTTGGAAGCTGGATGCACCTAAAAAATATCTTAAGGTGTTGGATACAGCAAAAAATGCTACAAAGTGCTAGGCACACTTAAAAAAATTATTTTGGGGTGCTGGATGCATCTTAACTCCTAATTAAAATATTTTTTAGTAATTACTTTTTTTTTCAATAGAGAACACAGTAATTTTCCTAAAAATATATTGCCACAATTGCAGCAAGTCTCATCAAGATATAAACATGTAATAAAGTGTTTGATTTTTTCTGTGTTTATTAACTTGCAGCATTTAAATAATGCTGCGCTTGCAAGAACGAGTGTGACAAGTGCAATGACACAATTGTCAACATCGTCTGCATTTACAGTTTTACACTTCGGATTGGGAAGTTGGTGAATAAAGAGTCTTTTCTGAATTGGGTGAATATTGTTTCTGTGATTGTGAGCCTCACAGGTGTTTGCTTGACAACCTTGGGACACCCATGGAAGGCCGGTGATGAACCAACATCAACCTCAATATTCAAGTACCTCCATTTCTTAACTCCTTCTCACATCTTCACTATTCATATATATATATATATATATATGCATGCAGCATAAAAATTTTAACATATTACACTACTAATTATATATGAGGTATAAATAGTATGGCTTATTTCTTAGAAGTCACCAACCGTATCTTGCTCTCCTACTTATGGAGGAGAATGAGAGTATCTTTTTATCCTTAATATAAGCCGCCTCGTTAAATTTATTACGTGAATGTACAATTTTGTTCATAATTTATTATTCTATGAATTATTATTTTATTGGATCTCAAAGTTATTAAGTAAGAGTAAAGTTTAAAATTATTAAATTTTAAGATAAAATTAATAATATTTAGTGAAATATGTTGGCAGTGCCTATAAGTTGGGCCAGAGGAGAACATGGTTATTTTGTTGATTATATATTGTAAATAATTTTCCCACATTTCCTGAACCAATTGATAAAAAATTTATCATATAAAGACACATAATGAATATAATGATACAGCCATTTGAATTCTAAAGACAATGATGCAGTTACCAATGTATCTCGCCATGGAGACCGACTTTGCCAAGTCATAAAAAGACACAAGAAATTTTGCTTTTCAGTATATTTATATTCACTTTAAATATATATATTCCTTGTTACCTCTTTCAATTTCACTTGGACTTAATAAGCAAATGAATTATTGATTAATTGCTTTATTCATATTAATTATTTTCAGTATGGCCTCTAGTGGCATTAGGCTTGGAATCCAAATTTGAATTGCCAGGAATTGATGAAATGAAGGCTATCGTTTGCAGTGGCCTAGTTGGAACTTTCTTCTATGATTATGCCTGGTATGTACGTGCAACGTGTGAGCCTGTGTGTGTGTGTGTAGATTTACACACACACATTTTACGATTTTAAGCTTAATTAGCCATTTTATATTATCCCTAATATCCATATATAACTTGTAAATTGTATAAGTTATTGTTATGTAGATAATTTAATACACTAATGATGATTAATTAGCATAAATTGCAATGAAGAGGGGATAGGAGTTGCTTGGACACCACCGTTGGTGGCTATACTGGCTCCTCTCTCTCCATGCCAATCGCTCCTATCATTCACCAATAGATTCCATTAATCGATAACTTTGAATGTTAATTTTTGTGTCCTTTATTTTATGTCTGTCTGTGGGGCTAAAGGTTATTTAACCCTTCCGATCACTTGCTTCCGTTATCTTAGTCTTGTTTACAAAGGTCTAAATCACCTTAAATGATTTTTTTTTTGTTAGATTTTTTGGGCTTGGATCCGTCCTTGATGGGCCGGATTATTTGATCGGGTATAAAGAGAATATATCAGTCAAATATCCAAGCGATATTGTGATATGTTTGACTTGGTCAAACACCCTGAATCATATCCAATCGGTTACGATATAAATCTAATTAATTTATATTAAATTAATTAATTTATATTGTGTAGATTAAATATATATTAAGTATATATATTTAGAATTAATTGTGATTGATTCTGGATTTAAATTCAAATATCATGATATTATGAGATAAGGATATATTATATCTTATCTCAGATTTTATCTGATGGGCTCAGTGGATATTTTTATGCTTCCCAAAATATCCCTGACAAAAGCTATAAATAGAGGCTTCCTCCCATCAGTTCAAATCACTCCAGTAGTAGAGCTTTCCTACTATCTCTCTCTCTCTTTTTCTTTCTTGCAAAAGTGGTGCTCTGCTGTGCACTTAAAAGCTTAGACTTTTATAGTCTAGCTTAAGCGTGAGCTAAGAAGATCCGACTGACCCGACCCGGTATGTTTTCGATCCATTCTCATATTTTTCTTACATTTTTGTTATATTCTCTGCAATAATGCCACACCAACCTTTTTTCATTACACAGTAATTATTATGATATTTTATTTTTTCTTACATGACCACCCGTCTATTTTAAGATCCTCATCGTTGATCTTGTAGCAATTGGATTGACTGTTCCTTTAAATTTATTAATACAAAGGCTTTCTGCCATCACAAATAATTTTTGATGCATTTCTCTGCCTCAACCACAGCCAATTTTTATTCCTCTCCATCAATTTCATTAATCATATTTTCTTGTTACACATTAAAACACATAATCACAAATTCCATAGCACTCAATCTATAATCCTATGATCAATTATCTTGTAGGGCAAGGACTAATGAGACCATAAGAGCTTAGCCCATGCTGACGTAAAATGAGCAAGCCACACATACATTAGTTACATCACATAACAAATTAATAATATATGAAGAAGGAAACTAAAACCCAACTATGTCCAGCTATTTCTTCTCTCTCTCTCTCTTGTGTATATACATTTATGTATGTAAATATGTAATATGTGTGTGTATGTGTGGATCTTTGGCACTTGCGAGGTTTAATTAATCAAGTTAGATAGCCTTAGTTTCTTGAATATATTGGTTTTCTCTTCATGATAAATCTTTGATCAAACCCAAATCTCGCTTAATAATGAAGAATTGTGGATATAACATCACGCTTTATAGTATTTAACTAGGTGGGGGCTCTTTATATTACATACAGTTTGATAATTCATATTGTTCATAACATATTAATAATACAGCTTACTATAAATTTTATGTTAACATAATGACATTTTGACAATGCTTAACATTGATGAAGTTGATATCAATCATCAGCTTTCAATTCTTTTGCCAACTCATTTGTGTCGCAGGTAATAGCAGGATTTGAAATTGCCATGATTATTTGGAAAAGAATGCATTACTAATTAGCTTGAACACATATCTCACAATCAGATAAGTAAGGTTATAAAAGTTGAATGAATGAATAATTCAGTTCCACAAACCAACATATTCCTTCATTAAAATCCATCAGAAAGGAAATGAACAGGAAAGAAAATAAAATTTACTTCACCTGCTTTTGTTTGCTCTCATATGATATAAAACTATTGCTATAATACATGGATTATAGATATGATCCATATGTCAACGAACTTATTAATGAAAAATAAGCATAACAACCTTAAATCAGACACACGAGTGTGCGTATATGTCAAATAAAACTAAAAATATTTGGCAGAGAATGTTTGCTGCATTCATCATCATTCTGAATAACATCTCAAAAAGGCGTCAAAAGCTTATGAACAATCAAATGATCTTCCACCAAAAGTACTTAAAACAAAGAAAATTTAAGATACAATAACTAAGATTTAGGATCAAGGTTCTTCAACGTCAATGTTACCAACTGATACAAGGCTTTCCACATAATCCAAGATTCTAAAGCCACTACTATAATTGTTCATAACAAATTTCTTAAATTCATTAGTGGTAGGATTCAACAAACATGAAGTTCTTCCTTCATCCTCCCAGGCTTCACCATATTTTTCAGTTCTCCAAACGAGCTCACTCAGAAAACCAACTGTGCAAACAATTTCATTCCTCCAAATGTTCAGTGGAGTTAAATAGTATGGATGGAGATAGCGGTTGCCGCTGTATATTTTATTCCAAGTCCATTTGCCTCCTCCAGAAGCACATGTATCCTCCTCAACCACCCACAAATGAATGAAACCAGATTTAGAGGTTCCTATCTCTTTATTGTAAGAAAGAATAGCTGGTTTGTTCTCATAAAAAGTAGGAATAGAAGTTGACCAAGGTGGTAAAGCAGGCATTGGTATTAATGTAAACACTTTCATTGCCATGTCAAATGAGACTAGCATACCATCATCATCATTCAAATTGTTCGCAAGCCAAATAATGGCTCCATTATTAGCAGTGGCTACTTCAGAATAAGTAGATAGATGCTTTATGTTCTCAAATTCTACCTCTTTCCACAACCCTGTGCTTAATGTATACACTAACACTCCATTCACACCCAGCGTGTAGTTCCAATATGAACTACGAATCTTAATTATCTTGTAATCATTAGCAATAGAACTGAACCCAAATCCTATTAAAAACGGTCTCTCAGAAGCAATAGTTCTTCTGGGTACCACTCTTACCTCCTTAATGGCTGGATTCCATAGTACAAGGCAATAATAAGACCTATAATAGCCGCAGAGTTCAACGCAGAGCAAGCCGTTGCTGGAACCAATGATCCGAACATCTGAACGAGTACTAAAACTGGACAAGCAGTAATCGATCACAGGTGGGTTATGGACTTCACGTTGTCGAAAGTCGCAATGGAACGAACGCAAGTAAAGCTGATTGTTGCTCTGATAGAGAAAAGAAAGTTGCTGACTGGAGTGGTGGAGGTGATCCACAATGAACAATGGATCCTTCAAGAGATTTTTCCAATTTTTGCAGACACATTGAAATCGGATTAGGGATTTCACCGGAAGTCTCTTGAGAATGTTGATGATGCTCTCCTGGGGCAGAAAAGCGTTGCTTCCTTCCATTACCGTCGCTTTTTTGCAGTGTTCGGGATAGTTCTAGGGTTTGTTGGCTACAGCTTCTGGATAGTTAAATGAATCATATCTGAAAGGGAAAATGAATATGATAGTATGATTTTATCAAGTTTTGAAGTGGGTCCTTATTGATTTTTTCCTTTTTATTTAATCCTTATTGTATGCTCCGTTAATAAAGTTAGTCCTTCCGTCTAAAACATTTGAAGATGCCGTTAGTTTGAGCTAAATAAATCATAAGCTCACCTTTTTCCTTAACACAGCATCACCTCCTTTCTCAGCCTCCCCCCCCAAAAAAAAAAAAAAAAAAAAAAAAAGCTCCGCCAGTCTCGTTCATAGCAAATACCGTTACTTCTTCACCATTAACCAGAGACCTCGTGCCTTCTCCAAGCTAGAAGCTATTCGAAAAGAGGTCAAACATGGTGACTGTGTTTTGTTCCACATAAGCCTTCTTTAGGAGCGCCGCTATTACAGTCTTTTTCTCCATCGAGGCTTTGGTTAAAGCAAAATCAAGATCTTGACTTCCATCAATAACACTCTAAGATAATGTCATAAAAAGAAAGTAATATATAAACATTGGAAAAAAAAACTGGATCTTTACATTCTTTTTTAAACAAGAAATTGAAAAGAGTTATGAGTTTGAACTTATTGTGTCTAATGGTATTTTTTGAATAAAAAACAATAGGTTAGAGAAAGAAGACCGAAAGAGGAGAAGCTAGCGTTCCGATCAACAATTCTGATATTGGGATAATGCATCTTGTGTCTTTACAAATTTCGATATTTGCTGTGAGGTTGTGTGGCGAAGATAATTTGTTGCATGGAAATATGGAGATACAGTAAGGTTGTTTGAATTGATTCATCATTATCTCTCTCATTGAAGTTGCAGACGAGACATGGGAGGTTGGCTTAGCAAGAATGGAGTGAAGCTTGTGCAAGAGAAGGGTGAACACGATGAAGGTGCAGAGAGAGTACACGGGCGATGAGCTTCAGCACATATCTTGGTCAACTTTAACGGCATCTTCAATTTTATTTTATTTTTTTGGTACGGAAGGACTAACCTAATAATAAAAATAATAATAAGGACTGAATAAAAAGGAAAAAAATAATAGGGACCTGATTCAAAACTTGATAAAACTATAAGGACTTTCTGATTAATTTTCCCTATCTGAAATATTCTATGTTCCTTAAAAAGTTAAATAGATAACCCACCGTTATAAAAATAATTTCATCTATACTTTATTTTAATATATATTTATAGAATATATATAAAGTAATTAATTGGGTTGGAAATTTAAATCTCAAATGTTATTTTATAATTTTGTGCTTCAAGAACTGTTGCTCATAGGTTATAATAATAAGCTTTCAAAATCACGTTTAATAATTGACTTTAAATAAGTATTAAAAGAATATAGTTAATGTAATTTTTTTCCTTTGATTCACGGTATCCAAGTATGGTGTATCAAAATAAATTAATCTTAATATATATTTTTTTGGATGCTCATAAACTAAGACGTTATGAATAAATTTCATACCATAAAGGATCAATGACATAAGATATTTCATTATTAATTTATATATCCGTATCTCTGACTCAATATAACAATGATAAAATATCTACTATGATCTTCTTCCATTACCTTCGCTAATAAAATTTTATTTCTAATTTTACAAACTTATAAGTCTATCAAAGAAAATCATTTGATTGATATGTGAATCATTTGAATAACTACACTAGTCTCATATAACTTCATCTTAAAAAAGAATCAGAATAACCCGGGAAGTCAAAGACAGACCATGATGATCCTAACGTGCAACAGGTTATTCGTCCAAGGTGCCTTGTGAACGTCAATTTTAGCGTCAAAAAACTTTTTTTAACACTTTTCCATCCGCATAATTTAGTGAAAAGTTCTTATAAATATAATTGAAAATAATGCATAACTAATCAGCTTTAACTCATCGTCTCACAAACATATCTAACCCATTAATCTAACTATATTTTACACCCCATGCTTCATCAAACAAAGATGAAGAAATGAGGGGGTGAATTCATTTTTTTTTTGAAGGATAAGTAGCGTTAGAAAGGTTTGATAGAAAAAATATATAAGATGAAAAAGTAAAAAAAAATTAATTAAAAAAGTATAACCACACTCCATTTTTGTGAATAAAATTCATTAAAATCTCTCATTATCTTTCTCTTACTTGCTAGAAACCAAGCAGATCGTTAAAACTAAGTAAATTTAAATACTCAGGGAATAATAATTATATAATTTCACAAGAAAGTAATAGCATCCGGAACAACAAGAACACATTGCGCAAATATCTATATATGTCAAATAAAACTAAAAATATTTGGCAGTGAATATTTGCCGAATTTATCATCATTATGCATAACATCTCAAAAGGGCATCAAAAGTTTATGAACAATCAAATGATCTTCCACCAGAAGTACCTAAACAAAGTAAATTTACTATGCATTAACTAAGATTTAAGATCAAGGTTCTTAAATGTGAATGTTACCAACCGTTACAAGGCTTTCCACGTAATTTAAAATTCCCGTACAATAATGAAAATTGTTGAGAACAAACTTTTTAGATTCATTAGTGGTGAGATTCAACAAATATAAAGTTTTTCCTTGAGCCTTCAAGGATTCACTCGGAAGAAGAACTGTGCAAATAATTTCATTCCTCCAAATGTTCTTTGGAATTCAATAGTATGGATGGAGATAGTGGCTGCCTCTAAATATTTCAGTCCAAGTCCTTCTCCCTCCTCCAGATGCACATAATGTATTCTCCTCAACCACCCACAAATGAATGAAACCGGCTGATTTAGAGGTTCCTATCTCTTTATTATAAGAAAGAATAGATGGTTTTTTTCTCATAAAAAGTATTGGAATAGAAGTTGATCTATGATGTAAACCAGGCGTTGGTATTAATGTAAACACTTCCATTTCTGTGTCAAACTATCATATGACCAACATCATTCAAGTTTGGCGCAAGCCAAATATTGGTTTCATTATTATCAGTGGCTGCTTCAGAATAAACATCTAGACCCTCTCTCTCTTTCCAAATTCTACAGCTTTCCACAACCCTGTGCTTAATGTATACACTAACACATCATTCACACCCCTCTTGGAGACCCCATATCAACCCCTACTCGGATCAAAATAAGACCCAGAAACAGAAATATTGATTATCTTGCAGTCATTAGCAATCGGGCTGAACCCAAATCCTAACGAATGAATCTGAGAATAAGCAGTTCTGGGTACCTCTCTGTCCTCCTTAATAGCTGGATTCCGCACTATAAGGTGTTGATAAGACAGTTCAACACAGAGCAGGCTATTGCCGGAACCGATGGTCCAAACATATGAGAAAGTATTGAGACTGGACGAGTAGTAATCGATCACAGGTGGGTTATGGACTTCACGTAGTTGAAAGTCGTGATCGAATGAGTACACGTACAACGGATTGTTTTTCTGATATATTAAAGTGGATCGAAGACTGGAGTGGTGGAGGTGATCTGCAATGAATAGTGGATCCTTCAAGAGATTTTTCCAATTTTTTTGCGGACACATTGAAATCAGATTAGGGATTTCACGGGAAGCCTATCGAGAATGTTGACGATGATCTCTTGGGGCAGATAAGCATTGGTGCCTTCCATTACTTTTGCTTCACAGAATTCGCAGACGAAAGAGACGGCGGCTGACATTCAAAGGTGTTCTTAATGGGTAGGGTTTGTTGGGTTCAGGCGTTCAGCTTCTGGAGAGTCGGTGCGGTAACCGGAATACATGAGTGTTAATAAAATAAATGCAAGAATTTCATTGCAACCCCTCTGTAGCTATGTATTACCAAATACGCCCAAAAAATTTTGATTATGAAATTTCATTGCATCCTATTAAACAAAAATAAAATAAAATTTTATAAGTGAAAAGATATTTTTATCCTTGCTTTACAAATAAAAATAATTTTTGTTTCTTGCAAATCACTTTTCATTTTAGATAATCTTGTATTTTTTATAAATTGCCTAATTTTTATTATAATTTTCTGTTTCTAATTTTCTTATGTTTCTTGAAAATCGTCTTATTATTTTTTTTTATAAATCTCTTTATGTCTCTTATAAATCAGTAATAGGTGATCCTCTTTCCATTTAAAAAAAAAGGAAAAGAAAAGGAAAAAGCATAAACGTCGTTTTACCCACAAAATTTAATTTCATTTTAGTCCAAATGTGCAATGAAATTTCATATAATATTTTGGGGCTTTTGGATATTAAATAGCTATAGAGAGGTGGGGTGAAATTTTCCCTCAATAAATTGTTGCATATTAGAATAGTTAAATGAATCACATCTTAAATATCCTATATTCCCTAAATAGTGTTTTTTGGGCCAAAAAACAAGTTAATTTTATTAATATCAAAAAGATTATTACAATCACTAATAGCCGAAGTCAGAAATAAACTTTGAAAAAAATCCTAAAATCACAAGCTAACTCACGAAAGGAAACTCACCAAAAACGAAAATAAGTAAAGCAAACAATAAAAGGTCTTAAAGGAAACATAGAACAACAGTCAAAAACAATTATCCAATGCCACTTCTATCAACTAAAGAATGAGTACAACTCTGCCAAGAATTTCTAAAAGCCGAGATATCAGCAAGCAAAATCTCAAGACAAATGAGAATGCGTCCTTAAGCCTTCCCTCCAGGACATATCCCCTTAGCATCCAAATTATATTAAAGCTGCTAGAAAATTTGCAGATATATATAGTTAAATAATTTTATCTATATTTTATTTTAATATATATTTATAGAATATATATGTGTGTGTGTGTAAAGCAATTGGGTTTGAAATTTAAATGTCAAATATTATTTTATAATGTTGTGCTTCAAGAACTGTTTCTTATAGGTTATAACAACATGCTTTCAAAATCAAGTTTAATAATTCAATTTAAATTAGTATTAAAATAATATAGTTAATCTAAGATTTTTGTTTTGATTGACCATATCTAAGTATAGTGCATCAAAATAAATTAATCTTAATATTTTTTGGATGCTTATATGTTATAAATAACTAAGAAGACGTTACACATGAATTTTATATCATAAATTATCAATAATATAAGATATTTCATTATTAATTTTCCCATATCTATGACTCAATATAACAATCACAAAATATCTACTATGAGCTTCTTCTATTACATTCTCTGAAAAAATCTCATTTCTAAACTTTAGTTGTTACATCCCGAGAAATTTCACTTGGACATAAGAAATCAAAAATTAGTATGAGGGCTAATATAGAAACTAGATAGGGAGACAAACTAACTTTTGATGTGAAACCCCGATAACGGTCGGACTGGCATTTTCTTAATTATTAGTCTAAGAAGGGCGAAACGGGAAAACTTGAGAAAAATTTTAGAAAATTCCTGAAAAATAGGAAAATTATAAATTAGAGGTTTTGGAAACTTGATTGAGGCCGGAAAGGTAAAATTATGGTGAAAATAAATTGTTAAGGAATTTCCCGTAAATAGAGGTTTTTCAGAAAAATATTGAAAAAGCAGAGGAAAATAATTATTTTAATTAGGCTTTCCATACATAATACCATTTCATTCATATACTAACCATTCCCATACATTATCATAGCTAATTACACAAGTCAACATCATCATTTATCATCACATACCATCAATAGCACATTTACAACATACACTGGTATATACAGTGTGCAACATAATACTAAATTTCCCCAAATCTTTTCTTCTTTACTTGATTCCACTTCATGTATCCTTTACTTGATCATATCACCTATTATGGTTAATTAAGGGAGGGTGAGATTCAGGAGAATCTTAGTAGCAAACATTACCATTAGCATATACACACATACACATCAAGCACACAAGAAAAGTAAGTTTGTTACCTTATATCATTAAGCTTTCTTCTTGCTCCCTTTTACTTCCAATCATTAAGGTTGCTTCCTCAACCTTTGCTATTCCTTTTCCTTGATGCCTCATGACCCTAAATACACCAACACATCATTTTCATTCATTCATTAGAGTCATGGTAATCAAAAACATCAATACTTTGTTTTCTTTGAGCTATATTAACTTCTAACTTTTGAGCTTGATTTTCAACCTTCCTAAAATTAATTTCACATACTATTCCCACACAATTTTGCATGTAGAATCCATTTCCAAGCTCAAAATAATCAAATCAAACTCCTCCCTATTCAACTTGATCTAGCCGAATATAGGGTCTTAGGGCTCAACATTCCACTTTCAATTCTAATGCTTCCAAACTTGTTTTCTCACCTTTATCCCACATAAGTTTTCATTTTAAACACATTGGAGGCATCAAAATCCAATCTTAGTCCTAAAAACCAGTGCTGGACGAAATATTACTCAAGTTACATAGTCATTAAATTCGACCAATTTTAACATAAAGCCATTTGATTCTTGTTCCTTTCAAGCCTTTAAACATTATTCTAACATCAATTTCATCTTCTCATATTCTTAATAATTTCATGCAGCATGTCCCCCTAGAGTTTCAAGCTCCCAAAAATCATTAAAATTCATAACCAAGCTTAACAACAACAAAGATAGTGAAAACTACATCAAAAACCATGAACATACCTTATTTTAGAGCTTGATCTTGTATATGACCACTTAGCCTTTCTCTCTCCCTCTTCTTTCTCTCTCTAGAATTCATTTTGTAAGAGTTTCCCATAGGTCCATGGCTTGCACGAAAATGAGGGGTGGGGAGGGGGTATTATATAAAACAGGATTGAATCTGGGCCGTTGATCTTAAAAATATGTGGCTTGATCTGGACCGTCTGTTTTCTCTTTTTATCTTGTGATGACATGTGTCCTATGATATTATGCTTACATCATCTTGATGACATCATGCTTACATCATCAAGCCACATGCCTTTAATCCAACCGTACACGTGTCTTGCATCTGACCATACACGTAATGCCTTCTTTTCCTATCTAGCCATATACTTGTTTCTTCCATATTCCTTCATCATTTTCACATTAAAATAGGGAGAAAATTAATATAAAATTCATGCAAAATATAACTCTTAGGTATTTTTCCACCTATTTTGTCATTCTGCATCGTATAGAGTACTTTTTCGGGTCCTGACTTACCTAGGACTACTGGGACATGTTTTGGCACCATTTTCTCACCTGAAATAAATCCACATGGCATTATATAACATGCCTAAAGAGAGGGTGATGCTCTTCCTTTATTCTTTTATTAAAATAATTAATAATATCTATTTTGGAGTGAACTTGACCGAATTCTTTCTACCGATTTACGACTTCGAGAATTTGTCTCTAGGTACTGATACTATTTATTCATCATGGGAAATTCCTCTAATTTTTCTTAAGTCCAAAGTCAACCTTTAGACCTTTGACTTTGACTTTTCTTGGGTAGTGTATAAATAAGCTTTAAATTCCATTAAAGCCAACCTCTTCGCTTTCTGGGGACGGAATTATTTTTAAAACCTATGATAATTTTTCAAGTATTTTCTCCCATTTTATTTCAATTATCTGAGGCCTCCTTACACTTTAAATAATTCATTTTCAATAATATTCAAAATCAATCAAAACCCTGGGAATTCCACAAATTCCTTCCAAGGGCATTTTCGTCATTTTAAACCTCATACAGGCCTTTGAACCTTATTTCCATTATTCTGGAATTTTCTAAAGTGTTCAAGCCTTAACCTACTATTTCTCATTTTCTAGAATTTTTCTGGGATTTTCGAGCATAATTTCTATTTTTGCCCTTACCAACTCAAAACTTTGCAAAATTATGACTTCATCCCTTGTTTGACTTAACCTCAAAATTCACCACATTGATGCCTCTAATATAACCTTTGGCCTATATTTATCTCTATTTTCTCATTCTTGGATCCATAGACTTCTTCTGAGTCTCTAACTTCCTTTTTTTTTAATCTCAAAAAACTTTCCCTTTACAATTTAGTCCCTAGGAATCCTATTATCCTTCCAAGAAATCTTTGGGATCTCTGCTAAAAAGGGTCTGGTGGCCTGCCTATTTTAGGCTGATTTTGATACTTCTAGGCCCAGGATGTGACAGATTTTATGTGACTTGAGGATGTCTTGAAGTTCTATAATGTGTCACATGATAACTTGCTTGGTTTGCATGATAATTGTAATTCAAATGCTGCTGAGATTTCTATAAAATTTCATTCCTCCTATGTCAAATTATGTCTCAATAAGGAGTGGCTCATCCATGAATCAAGACAAGAAATTGGTGTTGGGATAGAAGAGCATTATGGAATTGATGTCATGATGTTATGTTATGTACTGTTTTTAATGAACTTTATGCTAAGTTGTAATGCATCTTGGATAAAGTTCTGATGTAAATTATGTTATTCTGATATGCCCTAATGTTGAAATATTGAATGGTACAATGACACAAGATTAAGGACAAGGGAAAAGGGAAACAAAACTCAAAGAAAAGGGAATTAGGAGATAAATCTTCCTAAATAATGATAAATTTGTGGCACATAAAATAAAGAGCAATTGTTAGAATTAGAGCACGAAATTTTATAGGCAAATAGATCTCATTTTTAGCTTTAAATCAAATGATAAATCGTTAAAATTGGAGTTTTGTGCTAAGAGTTATAGCCTTTCAAATTTGGGCTAAAATCCTGAAAATTTGAAAATTGACCATATGAACAGTACACATTGTTGAATTCTTTGGTGCTGTTCTAGATGAAATTGAGTCTAATGAATATTTTTTTCCTATAGAAATATTATCAAGCTTCACGTGAAAATTAGAACCGCCTCGTTTTGATTTTTCTAGAATTAGTTATGAATTTTCAAAATTAGCTTAAATTCGGATGAACAGTGTATGGACAAAATTAAATGTAAAATTTTGAAACTAAAATTTTTTGCTCGGAAACACTAGGAAATGCTTTATAATGGTTTCAATTGACTTATAATAGGATAATAAAGGAAGCGTTACATTGGTCTCTCAAGTTTGCCTTCATTTCAGTTTTGGTCCTTCAAGTTTCAAACTATAAGTTTTAGTCTCTTATTTTTTTTTTCCCCTCAATTTATAACATTGGTTCCTATTATCTAAAAAAAAGCCTAAACCCAAGGCCGGAAAAAATGTGAGGGTCGGGCTTAAAATTTTTTTCTTCAAATGGGAAACTAGTTTAAAAAGGCTGATCTTGTTTTATGTACATATTTAAAAAATTTTATATAATGCTAATATTATTAATTTTTTATATTGTTAATAATATTTTAAATATTTAATTGTTATTATCATTGTGAAATTAAATTTCATAAAATTGTTTGCTTTATTTTGTTTTGGGCAATAATTTGTTCAATTAAATTTTAAAAGAAACGTTAATGTGATCCTTAATAATGATTTGATTTGCATTATATGTGTTGATTTTTTAAATGATATATATTTAATAAGAGTGTATTTTTATACTTATATAACTTGTGATTCGACAATTTCAAAATTTATGAGTTTCAACAATAATATATCTCAAACTAAAGTAAAATAATAGCTAGACTACAAGATTTAAAAGTGAAATTTCTATGAAGAGGAAAAACTTGATATTTTTACCACTAAAGAAGAGTATATTCATATAAAAAACAGTTGATGATAGTAATAATGAAATTTCAAAAAATTAATGATAATATTTATCTATTGCATATTTATACTGTTGATGAAACTTTTGGATAATATTGTCTTGTTGATAGACGTTTTAAATGTTGATAGATATTTAGATATGATGATGTTTTATGTTTATAACTTAATTTTATTCAAATATGCCTTTTATTAATAATTTTATTGCTTTATTTTTATTTTTTTGATAAAACATATGAAAAATATGAAAAATTGTATTTTTTTTTAAACAGGCCGGCCATGAACCATCAGCTTAAGGGTCAGGCCTAATAAGATGGGATATTTTTGAAACTTTGGCCCTACAGAGCCGGCCCTTTTAAGCCTAAGGCCCTGAAGGGCCGACCATGCACCTAGCTCTTGGATCATTTTATCCTTTTACGGATCAAAACTTATAATTTAAAACTTAAAGAACCAAAACCAAAATGAGAACAAATTTGAAAGACCAAAGATTATATTAACCTTTTTACAAATATATAAGTCTATCAAAGAAAATCATTTGGAAAATCGCAACTAAAGACCCTAAAAATATAAAATTGTAACTTGGGTTTTTCAAATCACAAAATTGCTTTTAGAAACTGAGTCTTAAATATGAATTATAAAACATTTATAAAAAGACAAAAATATCCTTTTTCGTTTCTTCCTCTACCGTCTCATCCTCTCCTCTTCCATTCTTCTCTTCTTCTTTCTTCTCTTCCTGTTTCTCCTCTCCATCTTCCTTTTCTTTCTCCCATAACCTCACCTTCCTCCCTCCACCATATCTCCCCATTCCCACCCTACCTCTCCCCCCCCCCGGGGGGCGGCCCCAAATTACTTGTGCAGCAAAGCCAATGACGAAGCGGGGTAACACGATTGAAGAAGCTTTAGCAAAACTGAATGAATATGCAAAGGGCAACTGCAAAATCTAATGCACACATGGTTGGAATGGGAGATTTGCAAGCTTTGCAAATTCTCTCTCTATGTTCCTTTTGGGTTTATGTAAAGATTATCATGAATAAAGCGTCAGATGTTTTAGCATTAACCTTTTTTCATCACTTACAATCGTTCAAAAAACTGGCTTGTATATTAGAAAGAAAACAAAATTTGTTAAAGTGGTGTTATGTGTGTCTCATGTTTGGAGCTTTGGTGGTAAGCATTCGCTGGAAAGTGAAGCAAACTGTGAAATTGAAATAAAGATATGAATAAAGATTTGTTGTGACTTTATTGACTTTGAGCGGGAAAAATAATGTTGGTTTAGCAACATGTAGTGAAGGAAGCAATGCACGTGGCTGGACAAACAGGGAAAATAAAATTAATGGCAAGCTCTAAATTTTGCTGTCATGACCATATTGATTTTTTTTGTTATTGGCCATAAGAATATTGTTATTTCCAACACAAGTGTTGTTATTGGTATACTAGTGATGAAGAATATTTTGTTGTCATTAAAAAAATAGTCGATGTCATGGTCATATTGGTATTTTGTTATTAGCCACAAGAATATTATTATTTCTAAAATAAGTGTTGTTATCAGTATACTAATAGTGAGAAATATTTTATTTATTATTATTTTCACATTTCACTACTAAATGATAAGTATGGTAAGTCCAATGACAAGAGTAGTACGTAAGTGAAATAACAATTATATGATTGAATTCTCATGAAATCAAGTTTCATGAAAAGTTACTATTATTTTCACATTTCACTGTCAAATGACAAGAGCAGTAAGCCAAATGACAAGAATAATAAGTAAAATAACAATTATGTAATCAAATTTTTGATAAAATTAGGTTTTATAAAAAAATTATCATTATTTTCACATTTCACTGCCAAATGACAAAACCAGTAAGCTAACTGACAAGAGTGGTAAGTCAAATAACAAGTTTCGTAAGTAAAATTACATGTTTGTGACTGGATTTCTCATTAATTTTAGATCATTAAATAGATTTACATTATTAGTATTTAAAATTGATAAATGCAAAATGTTAACATTGTTTTGTCCAAAAAACAAAAGACCAATATTTTCAAAACGTATTGTCATGTGACTACCATCATAGTAACAAGTCCGCAATTTCAACACTATCAGCAAGCCAAATAAAAAAAAACAAAAAGCAAAAAAACCAAAGATGTTTTGGCAGCAACCAGTTTTTGAATGATTTGACAACAAGTGCACCTCAAACTAACCATAACTTACTTCAATTAACATCTCCCATCATCGACTTTGCCTCTCATTCTTTTCTAATGTATAGTAAGCGTAGTATACCAAATAATAAATTGTGAATGCCAAATTACAATTTTGGACTACGTAAATGCAACAACTTTTCACACACTTTAGAACATGTAATATGTTTATATTGTTATCTTTTACAACTGATAAATATAAAATGTTAACATTTTTGTAGTCACCAACAGAATACCAATATTGTCATGTAGTATTGCTGCCATTATAGTATGAAGTCTATAGTTATAATATTACCATGAAAAATTACAACAATGGTATAGCCAAATAACAAAAGGAAAATCAGTATTACTTTAACAGTAATCATTTTTTGCAATATTTAATGACAAGTGCACATTAAAATGATATAACAACTCAATGTTCCCCTATCATCAAACATATTACTTACAAACCACCTCCTTCATAAGTTAGACATTCAGTTAATAGTCTATCCACTTAATGTTCACTCTAAACCATTACACATGCTTCTTTGACTTAAACCACCTCCCTCATAAGTTAGGCATTCACCACTATTCTCAACACTCATTGACACATGTTCATTATCAAGGTCATTAGAACTTCATTCATTTCTTGTAATAGTCCCAGGAAATTTTCAATCCTACCAACATAATAATAAGTTGGGATGCATATATTCAAATTACAAGTTTGATTAATGAAATAACATTACAAATTACAAGTCTCACAAGTTAAAAAAACAAGTTTGGATAGTGGAAAAAAATCTGAATATGAAAATTACAAGTCTAGCAAATGAAATACTCCTTCGGTCTTTAAAATAAGACCCAATTGTTGAGTTGGTTTGGTCCTAAATATAAGACTCATTTTTCATATTTATCAGTTTTCTCTAAATTATCCCTATGAATGCTCCATCAACCATAATCAACTAGAAGAGGAAGAAGAAGTATTAAGAAAGATGATTATGGTATTTTAGAAAAAAACGTGTCACATTTTTATAATTAACTAACTTATCTAATTTTTTTAATCTAATCAAATCAGTTAAATGGGTTTTATATTAAAGATCGGGGGAGTAACAAGTTTAGATATAGAAATTACAAGTTTAATTAAAAAAGTAATAAGCATGGATGTAAAAATTACAACTTCAGTTAGTGAAACCACAAGTCTAGATATAAAAATTATAAGTCTAGTAGGTAAATTAGCATCAATTTGTTGGCAAAATAATAAGTTTTAACTGCAACACTATAAGCATAATAACAACATTTTCAAGGAAATTAACAACAATGCATTAGCAAATAACAACTTTTAATTGTAAAAACATAACCATTTACATTTCTACAGTATTCATTGCTCCAAGTTCCATTTTTCCCCCACATTCTACCATTTCTAACATTCCTAACCCTTGTCCATCACAACCAACCCATGCAAATTAAAGATTAGGAATCAGACTACAAAAGCAAAAATATTCTATCTCAAACTAATCACAACCTCTTCCAACTAATATCTTTTATCATCAATTTCATCTCTCACCCCCTCCTAACTTATAACACATTGAACCATAATGCAACTCACCAAAACGAAGAAGAGAATCACATTGCTCGATTTTAGAGGGAAGAATAGAAGAATATAGTTAGAAACTTTACCCACTTGATCACCACAGTTGGAAGCTACAAAATATGTCGACCTTTCCTTCTCTAGGTAGACCCCACCATAAATTTTCTTTCCCTACCTTCATTAATGTTTCTAAATAACATAGGAGCATTTTAATCTTTTAGGCTTCATTTTATATTTACAATTTAAGACCCACACTTCTCAAAAAATTATGT
This sequence comes from Neltuma alba, assembly GCF_004799145.2. Classification (NCBI taxonomy): domain Eukaryota; kingdom Viridiplantae; phylum Streptophyta; class Magnoliopsida; order Fabales; family Fabaceae; genus Neltuma; species Neltuma alba. Next base: position 452,313 of record NW_021636509.1, read on the forward strand.
TAATTCAGGAACTCATTTTGTTATTTTATATATTCAAAGGTGTTTTTATGCGATTTTTCCAAAATCATTTGATTGATATGTGAATCATTTGAATAACTACTCTAAGATCATATAACCCCATTTTAAAAAAGAATAATGATGATCCTAACCCGCAACAAGCTATGCATCAAAGGTGCCTTGTGAACTTTCAATTTTGAAGTCGAAAAAAATATCAATTTTAACCATCCACATAATTTAATTAAAAAATCATATAAATAAATTTAAAAATAATGCGTAACTAATTAGCTTCAACCCATGGCCTCACAGATATCTAACCACCTATTAATCTTACACCCTATGCATCATTAGACAAAGATGAAGGGGAAATGAAGGAATGAGTTCAATTTAAAGAAATGGATAAGCAGCGTTCGAAAGGTTTAATAGAGAAAATATATAAGATGAAAAGGTTAAAAAAGTAATTAAAATCTTTTATCCACACACCATTTTTTCAAATGATCATATAAAATCAATTTAAATGAAATGAACAGGAAAGAAAATAAAATTAACTTCACCTGCTTTTGTGTGCTCTCATATGATATAAAACTATTGGTATAATCCATAATCCATACATCAGCGATCTTATTGATGAAAACTAAGGACAACAGCCAGAAATTAGAGACACACGCATGTGCACATATCTATACCAACAAAGCTAAAAATATTTGGCAGTGAATATGTAGCACTGATGTTACTTGAAATTACAGTCAGAAATGCACAAGAAAATAGAACAGAGATATGGATGCAAATCTAGTACCGTATGGTTCGAAATTCATCACAGATTCACAGTACAATCGCAAAGAGAGAAATAACAGTTATAGAACTCAAGAACCGTCACAGGGACTCTAAGAAAATAACGGAAATCACAGAAAGAAAGGAGAAAGGCACAGGTTCATAGGGAAAGATTCACAGGTAAAGGAGAAGAGAAGCCAGAGAGATTCTGCATAAATTCTTCCACACCCCACACTGCCTCCTATTCTCCCTCGTATTTCCATCTCCAACCCTATTTGGATTCCACCTATTTGGGTCCATGTAAATGAGCTTTGGGCCCATCTCTTTCCATAAGGCCCACACATTTCTGGACCATAACATTGCTTCCTCTTGAAATTGACCTTGTCCTCAAGGTCAAAGGTATGAATTAGTGTCGGATAGCAAACATCGAGCATCATCTCATTATAAAGTGCCAATGCAGTAGCTACATGACAGTTCTCAAGTGCAGTAGCCAAAGGGAATTTACAAATAACTGGTGAATACAGCATGCTGAGCAAATAAGTGTTAGGATACCCAAGTGGAGCAAGCCAAGCCGGAGAATAAAAGGTAATCATAAGCCAAACAAGGATATGCTTCACAGGAGGATCCAAACCATTCCAGGAAGTTAAATATAATAGATCCCAAAAACACGGTGTTGAAAGCATAACTGACTTGTAGCTTTGACGAGGGCGACAGGCAATTCACCCATCGAACTGAAAACTTGTAAAACATGGTCTTGATGTTTTTCTTCAACAATAATACCACACAGCTCCATTTGGACAACCAAAAGAACTGAAACTTGCTCCCAAGCAAAAGGAAATAAGTTGATGAAATTAACTGCAAAATCCCTCTGCACTATGGGCAAAGGAAGAATTGACTTGCTTATATGGGTCCTTGTATATAAGTTCATAACAATACAAATATCATTTAGGGCTTCCAAGGCAGGGCTTCCAAGGCATCACAACATGGTACTAGCTGCTTGTGGAAAAACAACGCTAGTAATTTAGTCGTTTTTAAGAACAGTAGACATGAGGCGGCGATGAAGAGCAACAAATTCATATGCAATCTAATCATCTAGCCAACAGTTATCGTGTCCACAATGATAAAGACCTTCAAACTGATGTAAACTTAATCCATATGCACTGAATTTACTGAGAACCAATCCAGTAATGTCCAGATCAATACTCTCTATTATCCATTTATTGTCGGCACTTGGCTCCATAGGTAGTTGTTCAAAGTTTGCATGCAGCACATGTTAAGCAAAATGCTCATGTCCCCTCCAAATCAGTCCTTTGATATGCAATAATTCTAACAAGTGTCTGTTATAATCATTCAAGCTCTTATAGGTAACAAGAGGCGAAAAAGTAGAACAAAAATCACCGCTAATTAGTTGCGGCAGAATATTCTTATCCGGAAAAATAATCACACCAGTAACTGAGACATTACAACACTTCAGAATTTTGGATTCAAGTTTCATAACTAATGCACAGATAGGTGCAATGTCAATAAAAACATTTATCATTGCCTCTGTAGTTCTTTGCCATCAAAACAAAATGCTGCAGAGGTGAAACCAAAGTATGATACCCAAAAAGTACAAGGCATGGCCACAAATCAGTAGTTAAGAATTGAACAAGGATTGAGGGCCCGAGATCAAACACCAACTGTATATGTAAGCAACTATGTGATAAACAACAATGACCAACATCTGTAAAACCAGACAACATGGGAATAGGTAAGGCATAGGCATAACATTCGAAAGCCAATGGTTTAGAATTTAATAAATTGAGGAAGTACCCATGGTTTTTTAAAGCACCAAGCATAGGCCCTGGGAGCTTAAAAGAATTTAATAGAGCTGCATTAGTAAGTGCATCAAAGAGTCACTGAGCAGAGTCGTAACGACTGCAAGTTGGCTTCACAAGGTGGGGTGCATCGTGTTTTTTGAGAATGTCATCTTCAACACAAATCTTGCTCATTGTCATCAATAAGGTGTCAGAATCCACAACAGTTGAAGCACCAAGCCCATTTATAGGATCAGAACTCGCCATGGAGCCAGTAAGCACTGAATAATTCGCCAAATGTGCTGAATCAGAACGCAGTACATGGAACTCCAACCACTCATCAAACAAACACCCAATTGTAACCTCCGCCATATCAAAATCCAAGCCGTCAAAAATGGGAGAATTGATGGTAGAAGCCGAACTCGTAACTATCATGGTCGGCGAATACACAATGTCAAATTTGGGGTGGATATCAACTATGGCAGAAACAGAGCTCATATCCATGAAGGTGGGGGATAACATACGATTGAATTTATTATGTAGTGATTCCAATTTGTGTTTGATAGAATCAATCATAGCGTTCACACGGTCATAGTGAGCTATGTTTGCAGAAAGTCGGCGCTCCAAGGAATCAACAAATTGTTTAGTTTTGGCGGCTAAATAATCAAAATCAGTGGTGGCAGACTTTAGAAAAGAATCTATCACGGTAGCGGAAGGCAATGAAAACACCAATGTAGCAGTGGTGTTACTTGAAATTATAGTCAGAAATGCACAAGAAAATAGAACAGAAATATGGATGCGAATCTGGTAACGTATAGTTCAAAATTCATCACAGACTCCCAGTACAATCGCAAAGAGAGAAATATCAGTTATAGTACTCAAGTGCAGTCATAGGGATTCTAAGAAAATAATGGAAATCACAGAAAGAAAGGAGAAAGTCACAGGTTCAGATGGAAAGAGTCACAGGGAGAGTAGAAAAGAAAAGAGAGATTCTGCATAAATTCTTCCACATGTAATAACATCTCAAAAGGGCATCAAAAGTTTATGAACAATCAAATGATCTTCCACCAAAAGTACTTAAACAAAGTAAATTTACAATGTAAAACTAAGATTAAGGATCAAAGTTCTTAAATGTGAATGTTACCAACTGGTACAAGGCTTTCCACATAATCTAAGATTCTAGTACAATAATTACAACTATAATTCTTCATAACAAACTTGTTAGATTCATAAGTGGTGAGATTCAATAAATATAAAGTTCTTCGATCCTCTACGACCTCACCAAATTCTTCAGTTCTCCGACTGAATTCATTAACTGTGCAAACAATTTCATTCCTCCAAATGTTCCTTGGAATTAAACAGTATGGATAGAGATTGGGACTGCTGCTATATATTTTAGTCCAAGTCCATCTCCCTCCTCCAGATGCACACGCATTCTCCCCAACCACCCACAAATGAATGAAACCAGATCTGGAGTTTCCTATCTCTTTGTAAGAAATAATACCTGGTTTGTTCTCATAAAAAGTAGGAATACAAGTGGAGCTGGGGTGTAAATCAGGCATTGGTATTAATGTAAACACTTCCATTGCTATGTCAAATGAGACTATCAGATAACCATTCAAATTTTGTGCAAGCCAGATAATGGTTCCATTATTATCAGTGGCTGCTTCACAATAAATACGTATATCCTTTCTGTCCCCAAATTCCACATCTTTCCACAACCCTGTGCATAACGAATACACTAAAAGTTCATTCATACCCCTCTTGTGTACCCAATATGAACCCCTATTCATATCAAAATAAAACTCAGAAACAGAAATCTTAATAATCTTGTAATCATTAACAATCTTACTGAACCCAAATCCTATAGATAACTGATTCTTACAATTAGTAGCTTGGGGTACCTCTGTCACCTCCTTAATAGCTGGATTCCACACTAGAAGCTTATGAGGAGACACATAATGATCACAGAGTTCAACGCAGAGCAAGCCGTTGCTGGAACCGATCATCCGAACAACTGAAAAACTATCAGAACTGGACAAGTCGTAATCAATCAGAGGAGGGTTATGGGCTTCATGGAGTTGAAAGTCGCGATCGAATGAACACAAGTGCAACGAATTGTTTGTCCGATAGAGTTGTTGGACGAGAAAATAAGGTCGTTGACTGGAGTGGCGGAGTTGATCTGCAATGAACAATGGATCCTTCAAGAGATTTTTCCAGTTTTTACAGACACACTGAAACCGAATTAGGGTTTTCACAGGAAGTCTCTTGAGAATGTTGACGATGATCTCTTGCGGCAGAAAAGCGCTGTTGCCTTCCATTACCGTCGCTTCACAGAATTCGCAGACGAAAGAGACGGCGGTTGGTGTAGGGTTTATGGGTTTTAGCTTGAAGTGTTTGGTGCGTAAATATTTGATATTTCGATTTAATTTTAATTTGAATTGCAATTTCAATTTATTCTTACCCTCAGTATAAGACTCATTTAACTAATTTGATTAAATTAAATAAATTAAGTAAGTTAGTTAATTATAAAAAAAGTGACATATTTTTCCTAAAACACCATAATCAATTTTCTTAATACCCTTTCTCCCTATTATACTTGATTATGGTTATCAAAGTATTCATAAAGATAATTTAAAAAAAACTAATAAATATAAAAAATAGATTTTATATTTAAAAAAATTAAAAATTAGGTCTTATATTAAAAATAATAGGAAGATAATACTACCTCCGGTCCTAATTATAAGACCCAGTTGACTTATTTGAAGAGATTAAGGAAGTAAGTTAAGTTAGTTATTTGTAATAAATAAATGTTGTCATTCCTAAAATATTCTTGCTAATTAAGTATATTGGCTAGAACTATCATTATTAGAAAGATTATTTTAGAAAAAAATGCATAAATATGAGAGACAAAATGGATTAGGGTCTTATAATTAGGACTAAACAAAAAGTCAAACGAGGTCTTATAATAAGGACCGGAGGTAGGTAGTAGAATATTAGTATCAAAGGAATTTAAGTGCGCTTTGACCAGTAGTATTAATAAATGGAAGAATTCCCCACCAAACCCCCTGGACACTTGTTATCCAAAACCTCCCCTCAAAAACATTGTCAAATTTCACTGTATCCCTGAACAAAAATTAAATTAAATTTTATGTGCAGGTGAAAAGATATTTTTGTGGTTATTTATTGTAAATCCCTCACTATTTTTTTTTTATAAATCACCTCATTTTTGTTGTAATTTTCTTATGTATTGTTAATTAGTTTATGTTTTTTATAAATTGTCTAATTTTCATTATAAATCTCATTATGTATCTTATAAATCCGCAATAAATAATCCTTTTTTAAGATAAAATAAAATAAAGGCATAAATGTCTTTCCCCTCCAAAATTTAGCTACAAAATAAACTTCATATCATAAATTATCGCTAACATAAGATATTATTATTAAAATATCTGCTATGATCTTCTTCCATTACCCTCTCTATCAAATCTTATTTCTAATTTTACAAATAATATTGCAGATTTTACAATACGAAAGAGATATCGGTTGAGGTGTAAAGGCATTATTGATGGTTAGGGTTTGTTGGCTTCAGCTTCTGGAGAGTTGGTGCAGTAACTAACAGGAATATAAGAGTTGTTTCCGCATATTTCTATTTAATTAATACTACTAAGTAATATTAAATCCCTCAATAAATTGTTATATATACATTAGAAGAGTTATATGAATCATATCTTAAATACTTCTCATTCCTTAAATAGTTAAAACATAATCCCACCATTATAAAAATAATTTGATATATATTTATAGAATATATATATATAGATATATATATATATATATAAAAAGTAATTGGGTTGGAAATTTCAATGTCGAATATTATTTTATAATTTTGTGCTTCAAGTGCTGTTTCTTATAGGTTATAACAATATGCTTTCAAAATTAAGTTTGATAAAGGACTTTAAATTGGTACTAAAATAATATACTCCTCCGGTCCTTATTATAAAACCCCGTTTGACTTTTTATTTGGTCCTAATTATAAGACCCCAATCCATTTTGTCTCTTATATTTATGCATTTTTTTCCAAGATAATCCTTCTAATAATGATAGTTTTAGCTAATATACTTAATTAGCAAGGATATTTTAGGAATGACAACACTTATTTATTATAAATAACCAACTTAACTTATTTCCTTAATCTCCTCAAATAAGTCAATTGGGTCTTATAATTAGGACCGGAGGAGTAGTTAATGTAAGTTTTTTGTTTTGATTCATTATATCTAAGTATGATGTGAACAATAACAAAATAAATTATTCTTAAAGTTAGAAAGTAGAAAGAAAATAACAAGACAAGAATTGGGAGAAAAACCAAGGGATTATTTCTAAGGGTATGTTTGGCTCAATGAGAGAAAAGGGAGGGGAGGGATTTTAATAGAGGGAATGGGAGGGGAGGAGAGTAGAAGGATTTTAATATTATCTTGTTTGAATTTATAAAAAAAGAGGGGAGAGTAAGGAAAAATATTTTAATATGGATAATTTTGCTCTTGTTTTATTTAAAATATGGGCATAATAATCACAACATAATAAAATATGAACATAATGGTTACAACATGGCAAAATATGGACATAATGATCATAACATGACAAAATATTGTCCTTTCTCTCTAAATCCTTCCAATTTTGGAGGGGAAGTTCGGGAGGGGAGGGGAGGGAAAATTTTAAAAAAATTCTGCTCCCCCCAAAATTTGTGTGTTACCAAACAAGGGGAAATGATTATAATCCCTCCCCTCCCCTCTCTCCCAAATCTCTCGTACCAAACACATCCTAAAGTTATGGATTAAGAACATTCAAAGATAAATAATCCTGAGAGTTGGAAGTTATGGACATCCACATACACATATATACACACACAATATTTATAAGATATATATATTTTTGGATGCTTATAAGTTATAAATAACTAAGACGTTATAAATAAATTTCATATCAAAAATTTTCAATAACATAAGATATTTCATTATTAATTTATCCATATCTCCGACTTAATATATCGATCATAAAATATCTACTGTAATCTTCTTCCCTTACCTTCTCCAAGAAAATCTTATTTCTAATTATCTTCCAAAAAAAAATATTATTTCTAATTTTACAAATTTATAAGTCTATCAAAGATAACCATTTGATTGACATGTGAATCATTTGAATAACTACACTAATCTTATATAACTTCATTTTATATCTAGGCTAATTTTATATAACATTATTTAATTTTTGGGCATAATAAATCCATAGGTCCTTATTCAACTAATTTTAATCAATGCTCGCACTGCCAGTATATCAGTCGTGATAAATAATAAAGTTGATGAGTAAAGTATCATTTTCACGAGGATTTCATTTCAAAACCCGATCAAATACACTTTCATTTAATTTGACTAACACAAATATAAAGAGTGAAGGAAAAATATTTATAAAATTGAAAATTAATAAAAGCATATGATACTTGGAATTTAAGGATAAAATGGGATCTATGATTATTTATCATCCTTGTATTTATTAACATTCAATTTTCCTCACATAAATCCTTTTAATGATCTGTGATTCAAAAATATATTTGTAAAAGCTTTTCCAAATCAAAAACAAAGTGTTCAATTCTATTAATTGCTCAATCTCTTGTTATAATTAATAAAACCCAATTTTAAATTCCAATCACAAAGTGACTATGCAATTTTTATAATTATATCTCTATCTTACTAATAAAACCATCCATTCAACAAGTAAATTTCAAGTTCTTCCACAATTTTACGCAAGTTCTATCTCAATTTAACTCTCTCAAGTTTCAATCAAGTGAATCAAACAACTAAATAGTGATTAAGCACTTAGAAGCATTCCAAAAAATAAAAGTAAAATGAACACATGTATCATTAATTAATAACAAAATGAAGGGAGTAATCAAAAGTCAATAGAACAAAGTAAAATGAACACATGTATCATTAATTTATAACAAAATGAGATGAGCAATCAAAAGTCAATACATACAATGGCTCAAAATAACTCTAGAACTAAAGGTTTAGCCACATATATTTAGCACAAGCATTGAACAAAAGGAAGAGGGACAACATAGCTCCAAAACCTTAAACTTTCTGGTTTACTAGGACTTAGCATTTTGCTGTTAATGACAAAGTGCCCACGCCCTCGTTTTAGCGCCTAAGCACTAATGTTCTGTCTCCTTTCTGCATTGATCACGTGCGACCCAGGCACTACAGTCATGGCCTAGGCGCTTGGCCTCTCTGTTTAAACTCGGTTTCTCCATGCTTGCACTAATTTTCCATGGCTCTCTCTTTGCTGATAAATCTTCCAAGCTTGACAAGTTAGTTGTTACCACTTGATCATTGTATCAAAATATTCCTACATAAATAACATCAAAAGCATGAAAACTAACGAGGAGAATTAACAAAAGATGCACCATTGAGCAATGATATGCAACAAAAAATCAAATGCGCATTTTCCTATCTTGAATATCCAAAATATGCATAAATGTATTCAAACGTATATAAAACTCAAAAAAAATGTGCTGAGATGACATAAAACCCAGATGTTAACATTCAAGTCTTTATAATTTTTTTTATTGGGTTCTTACATTTTACTCAATTATTTCAAGCCACTTGGGAAGCTTTTGAAAGTATTTGAGGATCAAGGTTGCTTTAGAATCATATTATGGTAATGAAAGAAGAACAAATAAACTCCAAATCAAGGGTGGAACTCCTCATTTGAACTAGAAGTGCAGTCAAATAATCTAACTTGTCAGAGGTTCATTTCTAGTACACTGTGTTTAAACAAAATAAATATGCAATGCAATAATCAAGATTTAGGATAACGATTTTTCTTATCAGCACACGCCACGTATTCTTCTCTTTAAGGCAATCATATCTGAGATATTGTGCCACATAATGTGAGCATCTCTCTAAGTAGAGATTGGAACCTTCATTCCAGATAAGGCTTTCTCCCCCCCCCCCCCAAAAAATTTTTTTCAATATGTATGTTACTGACTGAAACAAGGCTTTCTACATAATTGATAACATCACTAAACCCCAGCTGTTGATCAATAACAAACATCTTAGATTCCTTAGTAGTGAGATTGATCAAAGATAGCACAGTCCTTACTACATGGTCACTCTCCACTTCACATTCAGTTTCACTAAGAACCATAAATCTTAACTATTTATTTTGTAATCATTAACAATTAGACTGAACCCGAATCCAAAATAGCAATCACCCAAAAAATCAATATTTCTGAGTACCAATTTATCCTCTCTAATCGTTGGGTTCCACAGAACAAGGGAAGTCGAATACAGATGAAGTCATTACTGGAACCGATTATCCTAACGTCGAAGGTGCCTCGTGAACTTCATTTTTAATGTCACAAAAAAAGTCAATTTTAAGCACATTTCCATCCGCATGATTTTGTTTAAAATTCTTATAAATACAATTGAAAATGATGCATAACTAATGAGCTTTAACTCACCGTCTCACAGACAGCTAACCCATTAATCTAACTATATTTTATACCCCGTGCATCACTGAACATAGATGATGCAGAAATGAAAGAATGAGTTCAAGTTATTAAAAGAAAAAAAAAACTGGATAAGTAGGATTAGAAAGATTTATTAGAGATAATATATAAGATGAAAAAGTAAAAGAATTCCATTTTTTTAAAAATCAAATTCATTAAAATATCTCATTATCTCTCTCTTATTAGCCTCAAACCAAACAGGCCCTAAAAACTAATTAAGTTTAAATACTCAGTGAATACTATATTATATAAATTTACGAAAAAGTAATAGCATCCGGAACAAGAAGAACATATATGTGCAAGGGGAAAAAATGAGCATATGATGAATTCCAGTAAAATATTGATCTAACAACCTGAAATTAGACACACACGCACGCGCATGTGCACATATCTTTATCTATATGTGTGTGTGTGTCAAATAAAGCCAAAAATATATATTTGGCAGTGAATATTTGCCGCGTTCATCGTCATTCTGAATAAACGTCTTGAAAGGGCATCAAAAGTTTATGAGCAATCAAATGATCTTCCACCAAAGCACTTAAACAAAGTAAATTTACTATGTATTATCTTTGACCCTAATTATAAGATCTTATTTGTAGTTTAGAAACGATGTCTTATAATTAGAGCCTAAAAATGAGGTCTTAGCAGTCATAACTAAGATTAAGGATCAAAGTTCTTAAATGTGAATGTTACCAACTGGTACAAGGCTTTCCACATAATTTAAGATTCCAGAGCCGCAAATAAAATTGTTCATAAAAAAGTTCTTAATTTCACTAGTGGTGAGATTCAACAAATATAAAGTTCTTCCTCGATCCTTCAAGGCTTCACTATATTTTTCAGTCTTCCAATAGAATTGCCTATGAAGACCAGCTGTGCAAATAATTTCATTCCTCCAAATGTTCAGTGGAACTAAATAGTCTGGATAGAGATTGGGGCCGCTGCTATATTTTTTAGTCCAAATCCATCTCCCTCCTCCAGATGCACATAATGTATTCTCCTCAACCACCCACAAATGAATGAAACCAGATTTAGAGTTTCCTGTCTCTTTGTGAGAAAGAAAAGCTGGTTTGTCCTCATAAAAAGTAGGAATAGAAGTTGACCCTGGGTGTAAAGCTGGCATTGGTATTAATGTAAACACTTCCATTGCTATGTCAAATGAGACTATCATATCACCATCATCATTTTGCGCAAGCCAAATAATGGTTCCATTGTTATCAGTGACTGCTTCACAATAAATACGTAGATCCTTTAATGTATTCCCATGTTCCACACGTTTCCACAACCCTGTGCCCAATGAATACACTAACACTTCATTCACACCCCTCTTGTAGGCCCAATATGAACCCCTTTTCGGATCAAGATACGATCCAAAAAAGGAAATATTAATTATCTTGTAATCATTAGCAATCGTACTGAACCCAAATCCTATAGAGACCAGACTCTTACAATGAGTAGTTCTGGGTACCTCTCGCTCCTCCTTAATTGCTGGATTCCACACTAGAAGCTTATGAGAAGACATATAATGATCACGAAGTTCAACGCAGAGCAAGCCATTGCTGGAACCGATGATCCGAACGTTTGAAAAATTCTCAAAACTGGACAAGTAGTGATCGATCACAGGTGGGTTGTGGACTTCACGGAGTCGAAAGTTGCGATCGAATGAACACAAGTACAACGGATTGTTTCTCTGATAGAGCTGTTGGAAGAGAAAAGAAGGTCGATGATGGGAGTGGTGGAGGTGATCTGCAATGAACAAGGGATCATTCAAGAGATTTTTCCAATTTTTGCAGACACTTTGAAATCGGATTAGGGATTTCACGGGAAGTCTCTTGAGAATGTTGACGATGATCTCACGGGGAAGATAAGCATTGCCGCCTTCCATTACCGACGCTTCAGAGTGTGCTGGGTAGTTTTAGGGTTTAGGGAATCTGAGTGCGGTTTGATTAGCAGTGTATTAATAATTAATAAATGGAAGAATTTCACCATAACACCCCCGGCGGCTATTTATTATCCAAAATCTCCCCTCAAAAGCATTGTCAAATTTCACTGTACCCCTTGAACAAAAAGTAAATTAAATTTTATAGGTGAAAAGATATTTTTATGGTTGTGTCCTTGCTTTGCAAACAAAAGTAATTTTTGTTTCTTATAAATGGCCTATTTTTTGTTCTAATTCCCCTTTTTTAAATCACCTAATTTTTATTTTGATTTTCTTATGTATTGTTAATTTCTTTATTTTTATTGTAAATTATCTTATTTTCATTTTAAATCCCCTTATATGTCTATAAATCAGTAGTAGATGATCCTTCTTTGCTTAAAAAAAAAATAAAAGCATAAATGTCATAGGTTAAGGCATTGCCAGACGCCTTATACATTGCGACAACTTGGACTTGGATTCTCTCCGGTTCTTCTCCCATCCTCTTCCCCTCCACTACCCTCTTTGGCCCTTTACGGCCATTGGATCAAAACTTCAATGGTCCAGATTTAATATTTTACAACATTTTATAAAAATAAATATAATTATAAAAATAGATAAATAAATTTAAACTATTAAAATCTAATTTGAACAGCTCATATCTACAGATTATTATTACAGAGCAAATTTTTTTCAACTTTTTTTTATTACAGTTATTAACTGTTTAGACCAGATTTTAACAGTTTAAATTTATTTATTTATTTTTTTTAATAATATTATTTTTATAAGATGTCAAATCTGAACCATTAGAATTTTGATCCAATGGTGTGAAGGGAAAAAGAGGATAGTGGAGAGGAAGAGGATGGGAGAAGAAGTGGAGAGAATCCAAATCCCGAGAACTTCCTCAATTACTCGGTTTGGAATCTCTTCTCTTCTCTTCCTGTCCTCTTACCTCTTTTTTCTTTTCTAACCATTGGATTAACATATTTCAATGGTTAAAATTTTAATTTTTATAAACTATTTATAAATTTTTTTACAAATATTTAGTACATTTGCAAACCATTAGAATTAAATTTTAATAAAATTTGTAATTTATTATTTATTTATTTTTATAATTTAATATTTTAATAATAGTGTTAAAAAGATTTAAATCTCAACTGTTAAAATATTAATTCAATGATTAGAAAAGAAGAGGAAGGACTCAATTACTACTCTTGAGGATCTCTTCAGGCGCACCTATCGTCATTCCTTGTGGTTCAGCAATTGGGTTGCAAATTTAAATGTCATATTATTCATTATAATCCTAGATATGTATTTAAAAAAAAAACAAAAGAAGTTAAGTAACCAGCATTCAATCTACTTGTTATTATATATAAATCAAAAGTAGACTATGGTTTGAACTATTGTGAAACGAAAAAAAAAAAATCCATCGTGAAAAGAGCTTTTACAATTTGGTGCTTATAAGCTGCAGGTTGTAACAACATATTGTGCTTTCGAAATCAAATTTAATAATTGATTTTTTGGCTAGAGGTTTAATAATTGATTTTAAATTATTAGTATGAAAATAGTATAGTTAATGCAAGTTTTTAGCTTTGATTGGCTATATCTAAGTATGATGTGAACAATATCAAAATAAATTGATCTTAACATTTTTTTCGATGGTTATTACTAACTAAGACGTTATAAATAAATTTAATATCATAAATTACCAGTAACATAAGATATTATTATTAATTTATCCGTACTCAATAACAATCATAAAAAATCTACTATGATCTTCTTCCATTACCTTCTCTAACCAAATCTTAGTTCTAATTATACCGATTTACAAGTCTATCAAAGGAAATAATTTGATCGATATGTGAATCATTTGTATAGCTATACTAATCTTATGTGACTATACTAATCTTATATAACTTTTTTTTTAATCTTTCTAGTCTTACATAACTTCATTTTATATCTACGTTAATTTTATAAAAAAAATTTTAGGTGAAACTAGGAAATCCCCATATCACATCAGACTTCAAGCTAATCCCTTTCAAGTTGGGAGCAATTATAGCTTTAGATAAAATTTGTCTCATTATTTTTGGGATGATTATTAATCCACAAGTCCTCATAATTTCAATTGATTTTAATCAGGCCAAGTAAAATGAGCCTCCTCAGTCCGCTCAACACCATCCTGCTCCATAAAACTGAGGATATCCTCCTCGCTCAGATCGTAGTCATGAATGCTGGGGAATGGCTCATCAGCATCATGATGAACCTCACTGGGTCCAGCTCTCTCAGGATCAACTGGGTCTTTCCCGTGTCGACGAGGCATCCTAATAACAACAAATAGTAATTATTTATAAATGAAATAAAAAAAAATTTATTTATAAGCTATAACATAATAAAATAAATAAAATAAAACATAAAATAAAAATTATTTATCAATAAATTACTATTTTTACCTGAAAATAAGGATCTGCAACTGAATCAGAACTCGAATATGTTTGTGAAGAAAATTCAGCAGAGCTTCGCTTCCAGAACGATTGAAGAAGTGAGAGTGTGGGGGGGTATATATAGACCGAGACTTTCTAGCGGTTAGGCCCAAAACCGCTAGAAATTTCTAGCGGTTTTGAGCCGAACCGCTAGAAATTCCCAACGGTCATATGACCGTTGGGAATTGGCTAGCGGTTCGGTCCAAACCGCTAGCAATTTCTAGCGGTTCGTCCGAGAACCGCTAGAAAGTCTGGCGGTTCGGTCCTGAACCGCTAACAATTTCTAGCGGTTCGGTCCATAACCGCTAGAAATCTCTAGCGGTTCAGGACAGAACCGCTAGAAATTTCTAAACTCCTCGGGGAATGAAAAAAATTTCTAGCGCTTCATGCATCAACCGCTAGAATTTTTCGGTGTCTAGCGGTTTATTAGCCTGACCGCTAGAAAGTAAACGCTACAAATTTGGCGCCAAGTTCCCGCCAAAGCCCGGGGAATTTTCTAGCTCTAATTTTCTAGCAGTTAGGGGTAACCGCTAGAAATGTGCGGGTAATGGTCAAACCGTCTGTATTTTGCAGCGGTTTTTATAGGAACCGCTAGAAATATCTGGAATTTCTAGCGGTTTTGTTTAACCGCTAGAAATGTTCCGCTGCTACTTCAACAATTTCTTGTAGTGAGGGCTTTGTAATTTTTTTATTGCTTCCTTACATTTTACACAATTATAAGCATAAATCCCTATACCCATAATTTGTTAATTTGTAAAAAAAAAAATGTTAGTAACCAGTGATGTGGTTCTCACTCAATATACACGTAGGTTAATTTTGCCACACGAATCTAAAGAAAGTTAAAATCAAGAAGATTATAGATTACATATAGATACAAGGAGATGATGCCAGAGCAATCCATTTTAAGCAATTTTCAATCCGTTTGTTTTAGTTGGAAAAGTCACATAGAAAAGATTGAAAAGAACGCATACCTCACAAACATCAACCTATCAATCTAACTAGATTTTACACCCTGTGCACAATCAATTCTCTCTTTGGTTCGATTCAAGAAAATGAGGCGGATGGGGAGGAATGAGTTCAAATTTTTTTTTTAAAAAAAAATCAGATAAGTAAGGTTATAAAAGTTAAATAAAGAGAAAAATATAAGATATTAAAGAGCGAACAAAAATTAATTGAAAATTTCATCCGTGCTCTCCATTTTTTAAGATTGAACTCATTGGAATCTCTCATCCTCTTCGTCTCATTCCCAACCTCACTGACGCCTGTTTTTTTTTTTCCCCCCAAGCACAAGTATTCTTCTATTATATATTTATTCATGTGAGGCCCTAACTTGAAGTTGATCAGCGCGGAATATGAGAGGCCTCACATTCCCAAGCGTAACACATCCATAAAATTAATTTCACCTGCTTTTGTTTGCTCTCATGGTTTTTTTTTGTTTCTTAACTCATATACTATCAACAGTAATTTATTTTACTCAAATGCTATAGCATTAATAATGTTTACTAAGATGCTACACTTCAAAGTCATTTAGGTAGTGATCGAATTTAAATTTATAAAGAACTCGTTCTTGTTAAGAACAAGTTCAGTGGGTCTCATATTAAAAATTGAAGAACTCATTTTACTAGGAACCAGTTTAGTTGGCCTCACACTAACAAAGTGAATTTCTTCACACATTGAACAGCTTTGATTTTGTCTTTTAGTACCCCTACTCTTGAGTCCGCCTTTTTTTTTTCTTTAACTCCTCTATCCTTCCATTCTTCTTCATTCTCTTCAAGCTTTTCATCCTTCCATTCTTTCAGCAGAGTTGGTAGTGTGTGCTGCATTTTATTTCATCTTGAAACACGATTTTTTTTAATATGTTGAGTTTGTTTAAAGTTTTATATGCTAGCTGGTACACTTTGTATACATTGAATTTCATATTTAAAATTTTCTAAATACTAGTATATACTACCTCTAGTCTTTAATACAAGAGTTAGTTTGACTTCTAATTTGATCCTAAATATAAGATCCCAACTCACTTTGTATCTCATATCTATTCTTTTTTTGTTCCAAGGTAGTCTAATTACACATGTTAAAAATTTCATAAAATGATAGCTTTAGCTAATACAAATGATTAGCAAGGGCATTTTATGAAAGATAACACCTATTTGTTATAAGTAACTACTTAATTAATTTTCTTGATCTTCTCAAATTAGTCAACTAGCTCTTATATTAAATATCAGATATAGTATTTCATTTATTAAATTTATCAGAATATTTAATCACAATACTTATTTGTAGAAAAGCTCTTCATTTGACAACTGTCTCTAATTTTAATTCTTTCCATCAACATTATCCTATTCTGACTTACTAATCCTCTTGAATTTCAGTCATTCAAGTCCTCATTTGATAATCCCACATCATTTACGGTTGAATATAATATTCTATTTTTGAGTAAGATGATCCATCAAATGAAGCATTTTCAACAATCAATTTCTTTAGTTGAATCACCTTTATTTGATTTAAACATGGCAATTACCCAGACAAATGAGACATTTGATCAAACTCAAAAAAAGTGAATATACAACAATAAAACAAGATGTGTTACCAAGAGTCATCATTTGTAACCAAATTAATTTTTCATTTTTTGTTCATGTCAATTTAATCATTACTAATTATTAATTTCTTTAAAACCTAATCATTACTTATTTTCATTAATCACTTTGTAATTAATATAATATCATTCATTACTCTTACTATGATATAATGATTAACACTCAGCATTATTTATTCTTAATTTATTATTCAAATATAACTAATCATTATTAAAATCATTGTACGGATAAAGAAGTTGTTCAAGGAGTGATGAAATTTAAAAGTTGTTCAGATCAAAATGAATTTCAGTTACATGGAAAACGAAGCTTATTGAAAAAATTGTTCTTGGTTGGATGAATTTTAGAAGTTATTCAAGTCTTGAACAAGTTTGACTATAGCATCTGGGGAAATAATTCCCACCATGTAGTATTTGGAGAATTTCTTTTAACTGTTTATAGGTTATTAGGAAAGAAAAACCCTGATATAAAACTATTGATACAATCCACGAATTCTAGATAATCCATATATATCAGCGATCTTATTTACGAAAAATAAGGATAACAATGAAATTACGCGCACACACACGCATGAGCACTTATATCTATATGTGTGTGTGTGTCAAACGAAGCTAAAAATATTTGTCAGTGAACATGTGCCGGCCGCATTCATCAGAATAACATCTAAAAAGGGCTTCAAAAGTTTATGAGCAATCAAATGATCTTCCACCAAGAGTACTTAAACAAAGTAAATTTACTATGTAATAACTAGGATTTATGATGAAAGTTCTTCAACGTGAATGTTAGGTACCTACTGGTACAATGCTTTCCACATAATTTAAGATTCCAAAGCCACCATTATTATTTATCATAACAAACTTCTTAATTTCATTAGTGGCGAGAGTCAACAAATATAAAGTTCTTCCTCGATCCTTCAAGGCTTCACCATATTTTTCAGTTCTCCGAACGAATTCACTCTGAAGACTAACTGTGCAAACAATTTCATTCCTCCAAGTGTTCAGCGGAATTAAATAGTATGGATAGAGATTTGGGCTGCTGCTATATTTTTTAGTCCAAGTCCATATCCCCCCTCCAAATGCACATCTATTCTCCTCAACCACCCACAAATGAATGAAACCAGATTGAGAGTTTCCTATCACACTGTAAGAAAGAATAGCTGGTTTGTTCTCATGAAAAGTAGGAATACAAATTGAGCTAGTGTATAAAGCAGGCCTTGGTATTAATGTAAACACCTCCATTTCTATGTCAAATGAGACCATTATGCCACTCTCATCATTCAAATTTTGAGCAAGCCAAATAATGGTTCCATTATTATTATCAGTGGCTGTTTCAGAATAAATATATAGATCCTTTATGTTCCCAAATTCCACATCTTTCCACAACCCTGTGTGTAATGAATACACTAACACTCCATTCACGCCCTTCTTGTAGGCCCTATACGAACCCCTACTCTCATAAAAATAAGACCCAGAAACAGAGAACTTAACTATCTTGTAATCATTAGCAATAGAACTGAACCCAAATCCTATAGACAAGTGGCTCTTGGAATAAGTGGTTCTGGGGACCTCTCTCATCTTCTTAATAGCTGGATTCCACACTAGAATCTTATGAGGAGATCTATAATGATCACGGAGTTGAACGCAGAGCAAGCCGTTGCTGGAACCGATGATCCAAACTTTTGAACAAAATCAAAACTCGGCAAGTAGAAATCGATCACAGGTGGCTTGTGAACTTCACGGAGTTGAAAGTCGCGATCGAATGAACACAAGTACAACGAATTGTTTCTCTGATAGAGTTGTTGGACGAGAAAAGAAGGTCGATGACTGGAGTGGTGGAGGTGATCCGCAATGAACAATGGATCCTTCAAGAGATTTTTCCATTTTTCACAGACACATTGAAATCGGATTAGGGATTTTATGGGAAGCCTCTTGAGAATGTTGACGATGATCTCTTGGGCGGAAAAGTGCCTTCCATTCTCGTCGCTTCACACTTAACAGAATTCGCAGACGAAAGAGACGGCGGTTGAGATTTAAAGGTGTTCTCGATCGGTAGGGTTCGTTGGCTTCAGCTTCTAGAGAGTTCCTGCATCATTTATGAGTTGTTTCAGCATCGTCCTTGAACTGAATATAACAATCACAAAATATCTACTATGATCTTATTCCATTACCTTCTCTACTCAAATCTTATTTCTAGGATTAATACTATCTTAGTGGTGTGATATTAGCCCCAACCTTTTTCTTTTTTGTTATTGAAAGATCATGGATAAAAATGTAACAAAAAAATTATAAATAAAATTGCATGCAAAAAAAAAGAGATAAAATTACACCAAATATTAGAGTGTTAGATGCATCTAAAAAAATAAGATAAGTGATAAATTTGTACCTTTGCCGAAACCAAAATGAGATTGGATTTGAGGAATCAAAATTACTGGTTTAAAATTTTAACAACTAAGACTTAAATAATAACAAATTTTAGGAAATAAAAATGGTATTGACTTTTTTTTTGAGAAAATCCTAATTAAATCCTGCTGAAATATTTAAAATTAAATTGAGGCCTACACTTTTAACAAATTCTTTATTAGGACATAAGACCTAATTAGGAATTGCTAAATATTGTTAAGTAACTATAATGCCCCTCTTTAGTTAAAAATGAAAATTGATTATTTTATCCCTCTAAAGTGGTTCATCATCTGTTATTATTAATATTTAGACAAAAAAATATAAATAATTTTTTAGTGTTTGAAATTTTGTAATATAACTAAAACCTTCAAAATATTTTCATAAAACATTTCAAATTATAATATATGTAATCTTTAAATAAATATTTTTAATATTTTTTTCTTTTCAGGTTGTAAATATTTATTTTAAAATTTTAAAATATTTTAATTATAATAAAAATTTAATATTAAATCGTAATCATTTACGTTTTCAATTCAATCCAACATTGTTTAAATAAATAAAACTAACGTAAATTACAAGAACTGAAAATAAAAAATATTTATAATTTTACTTATATTTGTAATTTAACATGTTTTATTAAAATATTTTTAATAGTATAAGTTATATATACAAATTTCAAACATTGTAAAATTACTTATATGTTTTTTGGTCTAAAAATAATAATAAGAGATGAGGAATTACTTGGTAGAGGTATATTAATCAAGTTTTCTTTTAATTGAAGAGGGGCATTTTGGTGATTTAACAACATTCAAAAATCCCTAATTAGATCTCATGGCCTAATTAGGAATTTGCTAAAAGTGTAAGCCTAAATCTGAATTTAAGTATTTCGGCTGGATTTAATTGGGATTCTCCCTTTTTTTTTTGCCTAGGCAAATCTTATTTCTAATTTTAAGATAACTCTATCAAAGAAAATCGTTTGATTGACATGTGAATCATTTGAATATCTACACTAATCTTATATCCCTTCATTTTATATATGCACCAATATCTATACTAATTTTATACAACTTTAAATAAAATTTGTCGCATCATTTTTGGGATAATCATTTGGTAAGTTCTTATAGTTTAACTGATTTTTTAATCTAAGTCTTTGTAATTTTTTTTTCCTTTTTATTAGATCCTTTATTCAGTTTTAGGCATTTTTTCAGTTCTCACTCAAACATATAACTGGATTAATTTTGTTACGTGGATTTAAAGAAAATTAAAATCAACGAGACTCTATATTTTATATATATATGCAAAGAAATCATTATAAATAGAATAATTTTTATTATATTAATAATAGATAAGTTTTATTCGATATTTTTTAACTTCTTAAAACCATTTTTAAAATTTTTTTTAAAACTTAATGAAAAGAACTACAAAAACCACGTTAGAAACCAGGTAAAACAATGTATCTACGGATACTACGTTAGAACTCATCAAATACCCGCCGGATTCTTTTTTTTTTTTTTTTAAATAACAATATGAAAACCTTAACCAAAGCCTACACGATCACTTGTCATAGCGTAGCGATCAGCAACCAAAATAGAAGACAGCTCCGTAGGGACAGCAACAACTGCATGGAATCCACTCACAGCGGCAAGCCTTTGTTTGGCAAAGAAGTCTGCAGCTTTATTAAATTCTCTGTTCACATAGGCAATATTCACCTCCCAAAACCCTGCTCATCAACGAACGGATTTTGTGAATGACGCCGTGGTCATAATGATGTTCCTTTGGATCATCTGTAATAAGCTTAATGGCACTGCTTGAATCAGATTCCAATATAATTTTGCGGTATCCACAATCCCCAGTAAGCTTCAATCCAAGTAAGCACCCGCAAAGCTCTGCATGAAGTGCATCTCCATTTTCCAAATTATGTATAAATCCCTGTATAAACTGTCCTTCTGAATTTTGCAGTAACCCAATTCAAGTACAGTTGTGTTTAACAAAGGAATAAGCCCCATCCAAGTTAAGTTTGATCCACCCTTGTGTCGGAGGTTGCCAACCATGTTCTGGAGCAGTCAGTCGAATTCCTGGAAGTGACATGCCTGATAGATATTTCTGATGCCGATTAGTACTAGCCAACATAGCAGTAGTGTTGACAATAATATCTTCATTGTAGACCCTCTTTCCTTCGTAAAGAAAAAGGTTCCATATTTTCTCCCAAAGCGAATTTGACTCCATACCAGCAGTTGACAGAAGTTCGTAAGCTGACTTGACTGAAAACAATCCGCTACGTTCATGTTTCCATCTTGCAGTGGTTCCATTGGCAGCAACTTCTAGTCCTTCTTCAACCTTCTTCCATCTCTTCTTTATACCTAACTAGACATTAGATCCACCCCGCTCAGCATAAATCTCGGGGATGAGGTCGATATTTATCGCGAACAACTTTAACCCAGAAATCATCACGACAATTAACAAGTTTCCACCCGAGCTTTATTAGATGATCATGATTTTGAAATCTGGTATGTCTCAGCCCAAGTGCTCCTTTTGATTTCAGCTTGCAAACTGCATCCTAAATAACCAACAAAACCTTCTTCTGATCATCCGTATTTCCCCACAGAAAGCTTCTATTAAGATTGTCAAGAGTCTCACAACAGGTCGCTGTGAGCAAAGATGTTTGCATGGTGTTACTTGGGATTGCTAACATCACTAAGGTGATTAGAGTAGATCTCCCAGCAAGCGAAAATGAATTAGTCTTCCATTTGGCCAAACGTTGTTTAACCTTGTCAACAACCTCCTTGTAAGTAACTTTGCTCACTCTCTTATGATGAAGTGGTATACCCAAATATTTCCCCAAATCTGCTATTTGTGTAAACCCTATATTGGTGCTAATTTCTATACATCTGTTATGATTGATATTAGAGGAGAAAAACACACAGGTTTTAGAAAAATTTACCTTGAGACCGGAACAATTGCAAAAAATGTCTAGACATTGTTTAATCAACTCCACTCGCTACAAAGACGCTTCCGTAAATAAGATGATATCATCTGCAAAGAACAAGTAGGAAATAGTTGGCCCATTTGTCATTAGCTGAAGTGATCTCCATTCATCATTACGCATTTTTTCTTGGATGAGGTGCTCAAGTTTCTCCATGCAAATCACAAACAGATATGGTGACACTAGATCTCCTTGTCGAACCCCTCTAGAACATTTAAATGAATGTGCATTATTGCCATTCTGCAATAATTGCAACTCAGCCGTTTGAACGCAATAATCAATAATTTTAGCAAAGATAGAAAGTAGCTTCAACTCCTTCAAACAACGGCTCAAAAATTGCCAATTGACTCTATCATAGGCCTTTTTTAGGTCAATTTTAATAGCCAAGTAGCCTTTTTTTTCCCTCTCATATTCTCATTGAATGGATAACTTCTTGCACTACTATGATATTATCATATCGATGTTGGCTTGGCACAAAACCTCACTGATTTGGAGAAATTACTTGTGGTAAAAAAATCTTCATTCTATTAGCCATGATCTTAGTAATCACTTTATAGACAACATTGTACAAACTAATGGGTCTAATCCTTAAAATTTCTAGGAGGATCTTTTTTAGGGATCAGCACCATTGAAGTTCCATTAATCTCTCTAACTTCTTGAGGATTATCAAAGATGTGTTTAACAAAATTAACAAGAGACTTTCCAACAGTATCCCACTGAGTTTGGCAGAAAAGAGCATTAAAGCTGTCTGGCCCAGGAGATTTCAAAGATCTCATGCTAAAAATTGCCCCTTTGATTTCAAACTCATCAACCTTTTGATCACAAATCCATAAGCAAGCCTCATCAATAGAAGGGTAAGTAATACTAAAAGATAACTCCTTCTATTAGGCAAGTCCTTAGTAAACAATGAAGCATAATAGGGTGTGGCTTCACGTTTAATGGCTTCAAGATCATAACACCAATCCCCCTCCTCTAACCAAATGGCATCCACCCTATTTGCCTTCTAACACCCATTAGCACAGGAATGAAAAAATTTAGTGTTCCTATCTCCATAAATATTCCAATCCATCCTTGCTTTCTGGACCATAATAGAGATTCTTGAGCTAGAACATCCTCAAATTCCTTCCATAACTCAATCTGGATATCTTCATAATAATGCACATTCTACCCTCTCTCAATTGATTTGTTCACACCATCCATGCATCTTAACAGCTTCTTCTTTCTACCTTTGATGTGCCCAAATACCAGCTTATTCCAAGTGCAACAGGCTGTTGTAAAATGGTTCAGATTATTACTCTGCCCAAGTCCATCATTCCAATTATCAAGGACAAAACTATTAAAGTCTTCATGCAAAACCGATGCTGTGATGAAGCGGAACTGTCGATGGGAGACCTCAGCATAATGATCAAGTTGTAGGAGGATAGGGCAATGATCAGATTTATAGAAAGAGAGATGAAAAACTCTTGCATTTGGAAAAAGTTGGCTCCAAGCATCATTAGGAAGAAAATGATCTAGCCATGCTTCAAAGTTACTCCTCTTCCAAGTAAAACATGACCCCACAAAACCAAGATTCGAGGTGCATGAGTCTTCATACCATCTACAGAAATCTCTATCAATAGAAATACCATGCCTGGCATTACAACATCTTTCTGCAGTGTACAATGTAGCATTGAAGTCACCCAGGGGTCATGCATGTCATGTTCCAGACAAAGGAGCTCAGTACACAAATTACGTCGAGCCACTAAATGTGGGCTTGCATAAATCACAGTCATGTACCAACGCTCGTGTCTAGTATTCTCAATGGATAAATGCATATATTGACGGTGCCGCTCAACAACTTCCACTTTACAAACCCCCCACATTCCATAAGCACCAAATACCATCACTAAAACCTTCAACTTCAATAAAAGCATAATCTTGGAACCCAAGACTACTAATTATCTTTTCTATATTTTGTTTATTCGAACAAGTCTCAATTATAGCAAGAAAATCCAAGAAAAAATGTTTTTTCAATTCTTGTACTAGGTTGGGAAAAGTCTTCGCGCCGGTTCCACTAGAATTCCATATCATGTAATTCGTAGGGAAACATTTAATTGTTTTGGAGAAGCTTCAATGACCCTTCCCTAGACAATATCCACTGTAATTATAGAACTATCTTGAACCAGATTTTTATGAGGCCCAACCATCAAGACGTCTCCATCTGCAGAATACTCCTTAATGGGACAATATCCACTGTAATTGTAGAACTAACCTGAATAGCCACCGGATTCTTATTATAACACTCATTTGTGGGAAAAAAAATTTTAAAACTAAAATTTTAAAATATTCTTCCTCCTCTCCCCTCATGAATCAAACAACGTAATATTAAAACTCATCCACTCTCCTCTTTTTTTATAAATCCAAACAAGATAATATTAGAATCCTTCCACTCTCCTCCCCTCCTCTTCCCTCTATTAAAATTTCTTTTCTTCCCTTCCTCTCACTGAGCCAAACAGGCCTTTATGGGGTATTTGGAATAGCCCAGAAGTACTTTTAAAAAGTACTTTCATACAAATTGAAGTAAAATTGTTCTCATATACTTATCTTGTATATCATAAAATCATTTTTAAAATCATGATTTCTTCAAATAAACCAATGCACTCCTCTGATCGCATCTATAAATTACTTCTAATACGTTTCATATAGACCAAGAAAAACCCTAAACTTTATTAACTTTCTAACATTGTCCTATTTAATATACATTATACCTCATATAAAAGAAGTCAACACAATAATAAATGAAGGATAAAATTGTACATCCATATAAAAAATTTCTCTAAGCCCCCTATAAATGGAACAAAAAAAATTATCTTTTTTTTTGTCCTATAAATAGGTCTAGAGGATATTTAATTCATTTCTCTATCATAAATGCAATGAAGAGGTAAGAAACCTAAACTTGCTTTATGTATAACTATTAGTATATCCAATGCAAGTACCAAAAACTAAATTATAAATCCGTCTTTGAAATAAAAGTCAAAAACCAGTCATATAGAGCTAGAAATTAATGATAGTGCATATATACATTATCATTCTGGATAACATATCAAAAGGGCAGCAAGTATTTTATATGCACAGTCAAATTATCTAGCCCGTCAAAGATAAATTTCTAGCGAAAAAGAAAGTGTTTAAACAAAAGTAAATATGCAATAATCAAGATTTAGGATGAGGCATTTTTAGAGGCAATCCTTTTGAAACATCATGAGACACTAAATATAAGTATCTCTTCCTGCAAAAATTTGAACCACGCCACTTTGTAAGGGACTTGCCCATTGCGCCAAGCCTATTAGGACAAGGCTTTCTTTCTTTTCTTCCTCTTCTTCTTTTCAACTGAAACAAGGCTTTCTACATAATTAATAACATCACCAAAACCCCATCTGTTGATAACAAACATCTTAGATTCATTAGCAGTGAGATTGATCAAACATATATAGTGCAGTCCTTACTACTTGATCACTCTCCAATTCACATTCAGTTTCACTAAGAATCGTTCGTTACATCATTCTCCATTTCACTTAGAATTTTCCCAGCGTGTTCGGGCGTGGCAACAACTGTACCAACAATTTCATTCCTTCACAATTAAACTTATAAGGGAAAATCAATTAAAAGTTCATATTTAGAAATTTTATTCATTAAAAATACTTCATGATATATACTCTACAAGATTTTATATATAGGAAATATCGGTACTATCGTATTTAGGTTTCTATGGTGAATAAACTTGTTAAAGAGCAACTATTCACCAATTTTCTCAACTTAATTATATTCGGACATTTGAGTGGATATTTTCGATTTTAAAATATAAAATATTCCCCTGATCCTTAATTTAAGAGGAAGTTAATTAATTTAAGTAATTTAAGAAAATTAAATAAATTACTAAATTCTAGCATATGTGACCGGATCTCTCTAAAATGTTCCTATAGTATAATATCATATTATATGTGAATTTATAAGTTAAATAAACTAGTTTGAAAAAAATAATAATTAAATATGAAAAGAATATATTAAAGTCTGATATTTAAAATTACTAACTATTTCTTAAATTTAAGACTCAAAGAATACTTATTCACTTGTTCAAACAAGAAAAAGATGATGCCTAAACATGATAAACCAATGTCCAGAGTCGTTAAGTATTCAAAACATCTTATTAGAATCCAAGACCCAACAGAAAAATTATAATTTAAGGTAGTATGAAGTATGAACATAACATTATTGACTCCACGTGGAAAAAGGAGGACATATCGGAATGGAGCATCTTCCAACCAAGACACCAATAAAGTAAACCCCCGCGCCCCCCCCCCCCCCCTATTATTCAAATACCCAAAGCAACAAATTGGCCAAATCCCCTCATAAAATAACAAAACCCATCTGGAAAAATCCCATTCTTAATTAATTTCCATACTATTTTATATACATCGATTATATAACACGTGAATGGTGATGCAAAATCCGAACTTTCATGGAAATTATGAACAGGCTTTTTTAATTCAATTATATAACGCAACAAAGGCCATCACACACACACACAGATACATACATACATATATACACACACACACATATATGTATATATATATAGCTCGCGAAGCAGAAACATCATCTCATCTTACAGCAATTATCCTCTGAAGCATGGATAACAAGACTACCTTTGACTACTCCGACATAGTTCTTCTACAATCAATCCGGAGCTACCTTCTTGATGACGAATCCGATGCTCTCATTGCCACTCCGGCCACATTCGCCAGCGACGCTCCGGTTTGCCGCCTGATTTTTAGCTCCGGGATGACGGAGAACAGCGACGGTGAGATTAGCTCTCCATCTTTCTCGTCCGAACAAGCAAACACTGCCACTGTGGCGGAGGTTTGCAATGCGGATGCAGCGGAGCGTGGAGTTCACGCGCCGCCGAGTGGGAGGGGCTACAGAGGAGTGAGGCGGAGGCCGTGGGGGAAGTACGCTGCGGAGATTAGAGATCCGAAGAAGAGCGGCGCCAGAGTGTGGCTTGGGACTTATGAGACGGCTGAGGACGCGGCTTTGGCTTATGATCAAGCCGCGTTCAAGATGCGCGGCTCCAAAGCCAAGCTGAATTTTCCTCATCTTATTGGCTCTAACCTGTCGGAGCCACCGAGAGTGACCGTAAAGCGGCGGTGCCCGGAGCCTTGGAAGGAGGACGCATGGACGGAGGTTAACAGGGGAAAGAGCCTAGTGAACTTGTCCATGCGGCATACCCGTGAGCCAAGCATTGGAAGCGAAGATGTGGAGTTGTAGTTGGGCTCGGTGGTGTTTCATAAACTTTTTTTTTTTTTGCCCGAAATTAATAAATATTATTTTAAATGACAGCGCCCATAACTTTTTTCCTCTGGTTCATTTTAATTTTGTCTAGAGAATTACAATCAAATCTTAAAAAAAAAATAATTATTAAAAGAATCCTCATAACAACCTGATTAGCTTGTAATGACAAGTTCTAGAATAGAGAATGATAATCTCTAAAACTTGTTTTATAATTTTTTTTTTCCTTCTTAGAAGTCTCATTGTAATTCTTCCTTTTGTTTATCTTCAAATTTGATAGAAATGCAATTGGAATAACGGATTTTTATTCATTTCATTTTTCATATTCGTTTGATATGGACTTCTTCACATATTTCCGTGAAGAAAATCCAAGTTAAGAGAAAGACCAAATTAACCTTTGTGTGAGTGTTTGTTGTGCTCTCTCGTTATATGTGTCGATTGTGATTTCATTAATTTGTACCATCCAAATCACCAAATCTGACTCAGAATAAATCTTGCTTTAGGACAACAATAGAAGATTTAGATCTCTCTGATATGTTGTTCATAAAAATTGTTGGGCCCAGCTGCTTTCACTTATCATCAAATTTGGGTTCTAGAATTTCACAAACAAGTAACAAGGATGAATTTGGATTCTGACAAATGTGAATTTGATGAATGTCACGAGGACATACTTTTACCATTTGAGCGAAGTCCATTGAGCAAATTTGATAGTACAATAACATCCTCCCTAGCATTCCACTAATTTTGACCCCATAACAAAACATCGACAAAAACATAAGCAAAAAATAATGAATTATATCCGGACCAAAAAAAATTAAGAATGACAATAGTAGACAAAGTCCATGTTCATGGAGGATTAAAGGACAAATTTGTCCTGAATTTTCACTTAAGAACATCAAACACCCAAAAAAAAAAATTTAACTTCAATATTACTTTGAAGGTTCAAAATTCTGACACTTTTATCTTTTACCATTAAAAACTTAACGTTGACCGTTAATATTTTTAAATTTTCAAAACAATATTAAATCTAAAAGTATTTCAAGTACCTATCACTTCAAGTAAAAACTTTCAAATAAATTTACACCTTAATCACAATAATTCTGCTGCATTCATGTAGCCAATTTCATTTCGAAAGATCAAACTTGTATTGGGTCTTTCTCCACATGTGAAAAGAGAGAGTATACCCAACGTATCTCTATTGATACCCAACATATCTCGACTTACTATCCCTACACGCTGCCAAAATAAATTCGCACCAACTTGTCATTGTTGTTGTGGTAAACAAAATATTTCCAATTGTCGGGTGGATTCCTCATTCCTGATTCATGCTAAGTCAACGAGATTGCAGCTTCTGATTTTATCAAAATTTACATTTTTGGGTACCATTTTATGACCCCCCCCCCTTCTCTTAAAGCAAAATCCGGACGGACCGACTTAAACTTGCCACTAAACAAGGCTGATAATCGAAAGACACTCCTTATAGGTTGAAAATGCACAACGAGATTGCAAGTTGCTACTTCTGATTTCAAACGTGCCAAATAATAATATGTAACCACAAAACTGACAAAAGAAAGAAAAACGTCTCTGTTATAAATAAGTTGAAGAAAAAACTCCTTTGTTGCAGGAGTTAACTTTGGTCACAAAAAGGAAGTATAGGGAAAAACCAGGCAAAGCCAGACCCCAGGACCCTGGAAGGAGCACTATGGTTTTCAATGCATCCAAAGGAAAAAGAATGAAACTGGCTTTCACCGAAAAAAGAAGAAGAAGAAGAATGAAACTAGCAGCTAAAAAAAAAAAAAAGATGAGATGAAATGAACAGTAACCAAAAGGGGGAAAAAAACAACTAAAGGGAAGAAGAACAGTAGGAGAAAAAGAGCAGAAGGCAACAAAGAAGAAATCAGAAACTTGCTTCTGACAATACCATACTCCTAAATATGGTTTCCAAACAGTTGGAGTGCCTAAAAAATTCTGGCTTGCTTCTTGCTCCAACTGAAAAGGTATAGAATAACTCCCAAATCCCCAAGTGTTAGCCAAGAGATCAGAGAGAGGTGTTATTTGTGATTCCAGAAAACTGTCTTCTTTTCTCTTTCCTTTTTTTCTTTTTCAATCTCAAGGTATATATGAATATAGCATTGGCATGTCACAAATGTGAAAAAAATCATGTTATCCGTGACACCCACTAATTTGGAGGACTATCTTCTGGACCACAAAACATCACGAAGCGCCTTGTTTCTCAGTTGCTTTGTAGTAAAGCATCTTCTGTACATAGAACATCATGTAGCCCTGGGCAGCCCTAACAATGTTCTCATCAACCTGAGTGACCCATGCATCATCGCACTTGTACCATTGATTGCCTAACCGCAAATAAGTCACATAGTGGCCAGCATCTAGCTTACCTGAGTGAGTGACAACGGCAAACAACTCAAACTCTGATGCCAATTCACTTGTAGCATCAGGCTGCTCATCATCATCAAAAGGAAAGATTCTGTTCCCAAAACGGCTCCTTAAGATTGAAGAGGAAAGGTAGGGTGACATGTCAAGTGACAAGGGAAATTGCAGATAGCGGTCCACCTTCCTTGACATCTTTCTTGTTGAAGAATGCTCAAATCTTTTTATGTGGAAGCATGAAACTAAGGGAAGCTTTCTTATGGACATTTGCTTGAGAGATTCCTGCCTCACTTGACACTGTTGACAGAAAAACTTTTGGTCCGACCCCAGCCTCTCAGCTCTTGTAAATTGCTCCAAGCAACCCCTCAGAGTTGATGTCCCAGAGGTTTGACCTGGTTTCATGCAATCCGACTCACCATTGCATGAATCTTTTGATGTTGTGGTAGTTATCTTGGCAGAACCGCCTTGATTTGGTTCCAAATCCAGTGAGATGTCAACGCAAGGGTCATAAGTTGTAGAAGTGAAACCACAGGCCATGCACATAACATCAGATCGCAATATACCAGAAAACACCCTATGAGCAATGCAACAGTCTCCAATGCCTGTGCCATCAAGAAGATAGGGTCATGTAAATGTTGCAATGGAATCAAATGGCATCATTTTAAAAGCTCATCTACCAACGTTGTTTTACCTTTCAGCTGTTGCATTCAAAATATTCAACAGATTATGATCAATTGCAAAACCAGTTTTGGTGTAAGATTATGACTTGATCCACAGAAACGCACCAAAAATGAATTATTCATAATATCTTTGCAATTAAATGTCGTTTAAAATGAAGCATGGGAAGGATAAATGAGGCAGCGTACAAAATAATCTAACACCCTGGCTTGATGAACTCGACTCCTAATCTAATATTTCATTATCATTTAAGTATGTCTCAATGACTTTCAATGTGTACAAAGACATTCACTGACGTCTACATTTACCATTGGTTCAAATAACAGTTACATATTATCTATTAAAGCCTTTTGAAATTGAGAGGGAGAGAACTTTGCATGAGCCAATTTAGCAAATGTTCCATTATTATCCTCTTGGACCACTCCAAAATTCAAGGTCAGTCCAAGAAAGCAAAATTCATAGAGAACTCGTATATATCTGCCTCAATTTATGTGCTTCCAATCACTGCTTTCAAGTGAGATTAGAACAGACCACAATGGAGCAAGGTGAACAACTTATGAAAAGGGGAGTTTTAGACTTTCAGGAGCATCTAACAAACTCCCAAGCGAAAAGAACTATATCAATATCCTCCAAAATCTTAACCAGGTGGGAGAGAGCTCATATCGATTCCAACACAAAGTAATGTATGGGAACCTAATGCAATTTTTCCTCCAAGCTAGGATAAGCCTTGTTTAATTATAATCCTAAAAATGGCAAGAGATCGAGTTATCAGGAGCATCATTTCAGCTAAACATCCTATTTGAAGAAACCATGCTAGAGAGATGTTGACTTACAGGGACTCACTGGTGTGTAGCAGCTAACACCATCAAGCCAGCAGGTTGAGGTTGATAATTAGCCCTAATTTTTTGAGCAATGGTCAACTCCTAGAGCAACAAGCAAGAGACCTAAACCCATACCCTGCAGTTAAATGTTGAGGCAATTTTGTTATCTTAAATAGTAGTTTGAATTATCTTAAATGCAAAGCAATATTAAAGGCATGGAAGTCATCAGGACAGTGACACTCCTTTGATAACCTTGTATTAGCTGGCCAGTAGCAGCTATCATTTATGCATTGACTCGTCACGTGGTGACAATGACAACAGATTACCATCTTATACCACCTACAGATTTGCGTACTTGGCCGCCCATTGCTAACATTTAAGAACTAATACAATAGATATCAGCATCCTATTATTCCGCTAGGCCAAAGGTAAATTTTTGTCATCAAGAATTCCACTAAATTACGGACTAACCACATCATTATTGAAGATATAAAAAAGAAAAGTAAGCGCATCATCCCACAATCCCATATTTTCATTTTCTAATATGATGGCATTGGCATTCACTAACCTCAATAATCTGAAAGTATTGTAAAGGGCTGCACAGAAAAGGGGGCAAATCCACAACAGCTTAAATGCCACAATCAGAATCCACAGAAACAAACACGTCTTACGTATTTGTACACACACACACATACATATATATCAGCGGGATCAGATAAACATCCAATTTTCACACAAGGAAAGGCCGGGACAAGTTGATTGTATTTTCACATTTACCCGTAGAAAGCAAAACAAGCCCACTCTAAGGACAATGAGAAATTCCAATAAGCTCCCTAGATTTATCTTTCTTTCCAACTTTTTTCCTTTTTGTCTTCTAGTATTTGTTTAGG
This sequence comes from Neltuma alba, assembly GCF_004799145.2. Taxonomy (NCBI): domain Eukaryota; kingdom Viridiplantae; phylum Streptophyta; class Magnoliopsida; order Fabales; family Fabaceae; genus Neltuma; species Neltuma alba. The sequence goes on from NW_021636509.1 coordinate 484,908, forward strand.
TTAAAAATTAGAATTACCCCACACAAGTATAATTTGATTGACAGACAGTTTAGTCACAGAAGGCAAGAGAAGGAGTAGAAATAGGCGTCACTGTCAGAACATTACCTTGACCATGAGGCTTCCGCCGATCCCTCTCCACCTTTTCACATAACCCATCCAGCATGGAGATGAAAAATTCATGTGCATCCTGCTGTTCATAACCTGCAAGGTTCGCTGCATGTTGCCACCAACTGTGCCATGAAAACAAAGACATCGTTAAAGGAATAGACCATCCCATAGGAAGTAAACTTAAAGAACTGGAATCCCAACAAAGCATTTCAACCAGGCATAAAAATTAGATATTCCAATTCCACCACTGCTTCCACAAAATTAATAATCCAACAAATACAAAAGGAATCACAGGCAGCGGTAAATTTCCGTATAGAAGTTACTGAAGACCTAAATTCAACCTATATTACCCGCATTTACATTAAAAAAACCCCCCCAAAAAAGTCCTGCGTTAGCACCTAGCTGAAAATGCTTAATTCCACGATTCTTCTTTTTACACGATTCACACCTGTATAAGAACTTTGCGGGGCTGTAGGGTTTCCGATCTCCCGAAAACACAGCGGAAAACATAGCATCCAGATCACAAGCTAAGCATACTCGCACATTCTTATTCCCATTGCCGCCATCCTTGTTATTAGCAGTTCTCCTCTCCGCATTGCCAGCATTACTGTTTTTCTGACAAAAATATCGGTTATGCCTATCGCTCAGAAAATAATTTCTCAGAGGCGGCGTGTGAAGCAGAGCCTGCAAGACAGAATTCATAAAGCATGTATTCCCCAAATTGTTCAACCCACGCAATCCCCGCGGCAGATCCGAAGAACAATGGTCACCGTCCAGTGGATTTGAACCGCTTCCCATCAAAAACTGCTCGCGCTGATCAGGAAACCACGGCCGATAGTCCACTCTGCGACGCTTCCGAAGATTCTCCGGCCGTGGAGACGGAATCGCGGCTGACCCACCACCAAGAGTAGACGCGCTGGTCTGAGCCAATACCACCGCAGCATCGAAATCGCGATCGTAAATCTGGTCACGGCACGCGCAGCAGAAGAGCTCGGCCCGATCAACATCGACAGCGATCTCATGACCCGGCGACATTGCGGAGGCGTGGGCCGTCGCATGATATAGCCCCCCAGCGGGCGCGTGACAAGACACGGTGGCGCACGCAATGCAAGCATATAGGCGGGAAGTAGCTGAGTCCCCACAGGCGGAACAACGTGGAACCTCGTGAGGATCCCGGCGTATGGAAGCACGGCCTGGCTTTACCCGAAGGCAATTCTGGAAAGCCCGGAAAGGGTGGGACCCATTTCGAGATCGGAACTCGGTCAAGTGGGTACATGACGGCGGAGCAATCGGATCAATGGATGAGCGATTGATCTTGGAAGACATATTGGAAGACAAAGAAGAGGATGATGATGATAATGTGGTGGTCGACGATCGATGGTAACCCTAGATGGTCTCCAGAGCATTGGAGAAATCAACGGCTGAGATTACAGAAATGAAAGGGACAGTATCATGGAGGTTGATCAAGATTGAAGATTTCCAGAGTGTGGAGCTTCTTCTTCGGTCCTCGCGGGGATTGCTTGCTATAATTTGCTCAATGCTCTTTGCTCACAGCCACACTGTGGGTCTTGTTTTTCGTTTCTCCCCAACAACACAGTTAAAAAAACAAGTATAGCACTTAACTCTTATTTTAATTATAAATATAAAATCTTAATTTATTTTATTTTATATATTTATCTATTTTTTTTAAAGTAATATGTGTAATAATAGTAATTCTAACTAATACATTTAATTAGTAAGAATATTTTAAAAAAGACAACACATATTTATTACAAATAACTAACTTAACTAACTTTTTTAATTTACTTAAATTAATCAACTAGTTCTTATATTAATAACTAGAGGTAGTATAAAGGAAAAAAACATAGGCAAATAAAAGGAAAGATAAATGATTAACAATGAAAATGTATAAAAGTGCACCATTTTTTGAGCTTTTTTTTCTCTAAAATTTGAGTCTATTTTGATTTTAACTCCTCAAATTTCAAAGCTGATGTTTTAGTCCCTATAATTTTATCTATCTTAAAATTTTAGTCCTTGATGATGTAACGTTATTAAAATCTGCTGAAGTGATATCAATAACGTTAAAAGTGGCAATGTAAACTCAACAAGTGATGTCTAACTGAATTTTGTGTGGATAACAAAATGTAATGTAATGAATAGCTTCTGAAAATAAACGGTGAAGAAGAAAAAACAAGAGGCTGAAGAGGTATGTTTTGCAAAACATGTTCTCTTTTATCTTTCTATTATCTATACAAAATCTAACTATGTGCTATCTGATGAGTTTACATCACCATCATTTTAACGATGTTTATGGCCCTTTAATATATCTTAATACTGTTATATTTTTTAGGATTAACGTTTTAAAACGAACTAAATTTGATAAACTCAATTCATTAGTTTGAAATTTAATAGACTAAAATTAAAATATGTCTAAATTTTAGGGACCTAAAATTACACTAATCCTTATTTTAATACCTTCTGTTTTCCTTTCTGATTGAGTTTTGGTGCTGGTCATGGCACGTTTTCCATTCTAGCATCTTATGTTAAGCCGCCAAATCTTATACGTGGTACCATACGACTTTTTGACTTCTTTTAACATTTTATATTAAGACTCAACTAAGGGTGGTAGTCAAACGAAGAAGCCAACCGTTGGTTGCACCAAAAATTCTGAATAAATTGATAGAGTTGAATTTTACATTTTTTTTTCTCTTCTTATTGAGCATGAGCTGATGTCATTTTGAGTTAAAAAAATAGTAATTTGTCATGTTTATATTTTAATACTTCTGTTTTGTTATGTTACTTGTTGTTTATATTTTAATTAAATTATATTCTCTTAATGCTTTATTCAATTATGGCTAAATCGTTCACTCTTAAATCACTGACCTATTTAATAACTGATTTTATTTTTAATATCTCGCTTAATCCTATATATAGAATATAGAATGCTTTACAAAGAACTACATGATACTCCATTCGGTTCCTCATATTCTTGAGTATGACGATCAAATAAGAATTAAATTAAACAGATTGCTCTTTATAACTCATTTTATCTCAAGCAGCAATCAGAATTGTTAGCAGCCAACATGTTTACCCTATTTTGTATTAAGTTGCCTTAATATATGAAATCAAATTGATACTAGGGTTCAACATGAGATCACAAGAAAATTCATTTGCTAAGGAAAGATGCTCCATTTCTCCCAAATTGAAACAAACAAATTGCATCAACCAAGTACGATTGGCCAAAGTGGTATGATGCATGACAACCTTACAAGCTCCTTCTCTTCTTTATATCTATTCCTAGTCATTATATGCAGTTAAGTTTGACCGTTAAATTACGTATTTTAACCTGTATCTTCAACAAATCAAACTTAACAGTGGATAACAAGCAGAAATGCTATGAAATAAAACTTTCAAGACATATAAGAGCCAAAAAAAAGACTTTCAGGTGCTGAGTGCTTCTTCATGGATACTTTCGGGATATTTAAACAGTTTATCCTGTTAAAAAAAATAATATAATGCTTCTTGGTTATGGAAAAGCTTTCAAAAAAAATTCTTATATAATTGTCAAGAAGTTAAAATGAAAGACTGGCAATGGCTCGTTAATACCTCTAAGGCATGTTGCAGATGAATTTACTTGCATGTTGCAGATCTCCCATTTACTCACTTAACCGGAATCCATTGCGTTGGAACAAGCCTTTAATCTGCAGTTTATACTCTTCTACTATTGCTTACACAGCTATTAAAACCCCAATCTCTTTCCCTGATGACTAGGATCTGCCTTTATGGGAAGGATATTTTTCAAGCTTGTATTCTACCAAAGATGGCTTCAAAATTTAAAACATTTATTCATCTCATGCCCATATGCGAGTGTTTTTCCATTAGGCCACCTAATCTCAATTTTCCTCAATTTAGGTTTTGGCTTCAAGAACACCTTGTTTCAATTACATAAGAACGGCCTTGAATTTCTGATATGTGGTATCACAATCCTCATTCCAATTATTATTGTTTACCTCTTTTAATGATGCTTGGACAATATGTAAATGCTTGTCTCAACCGAAACTCTTCTCGTATACTCAACTCATATTTCGTAAATTATAATTGAAAAAACTGCTTTCCAAATAATCCCGCATAACTCAAACCGTGATTATGATTAGCTTCTACCACCTAACTCAAACAAAAGCTACGACATAATAATTAGCTTTTTCTCTCAAGCACAGTGGCATGTTTGCTTAGAGCCTTGACTTGAGGAGTGATGCTATGTTTGCAGTACTTTTGTCCAAATCCCATAAGGATGAGTGATTGTAAAACAATAATTATGTTCATCCAAAGGCCAACCTTTATAGTTGTTTGTAATTATTTATCTTCCCGTAAACCTGACAATTTTGCTCTTGTCAATTAATAAATTAATCTTACTTGTACATGCATAAAATTTCACAGTAGTTATATTTTTAGTCTTCAAAATTTCACTTACTTTTACATGTTTTTTATGGAATGATTATGTTTTCAGTCTTCAATATATTTATTAATAATTATTATTTAGTAAATAGTGCCCCTCTCCTTTTAGGCTGCATGCCAAATTAATTCCTTTTTTTTTCCTGCAATTGTTGTAGGGTCCCCCCCTCTTGCTGATAAACCTTATTAATATTTTATAAAATTTTAATAAAAACAAAAATTGAAAAAGCTGTATTATTATTTATTAAGTCAGGAATAACATGTCCCAAAAACCCATGCAAAAATAACAAAAATACTATCATTAAGAGATATTTCGCAACCCTCCATGAACTAAGAAATGGCACTCTTTATATATGATTAAACAAACTCTTTCCTATATGATTATTAGAGTGACAGAACAATGAGCGGTAAAAAAACTCAACAAGAAACAAAAGTTTTCTTCTTCTTCAAATAGAGTGATGATGAGGATATTTATCAATAATGAAGTGATGTCTCTCAGAATGGTACATCTCTTCAATTAAAAAATCTTAATTGCATGTTATATTCACGAATCTCAGATGTTGATTCATAAATCAACATAAATTCTCTAATTTATGAGCACATAACTTTTCAAAAAACACATCTCTTCCTATTAAAAATATTTCAATAATATTAGAATGATTCCTTCTTTTACATACCCACACACAATATTTACTGCACAATATAGTTAATTTCAAAAGTTGATATTTTAATAAAGTTGTAATTTTATTGAAAAATATTTGCATTAATTTATGTGCTGTTTTGGTCAAAAAAAGTATGTGTTGTTAATTTTTTTTATCCCGCAGACCTAAAATTTATCAAGGCTTTTTTTTAATTAAAAAAAACAGCGAAAAAGAATACCCGTCAAAGGCCTAGTTCAATTACAAATCTTTAAATTTGACCCAAACTGAACTTTGGACCGGTTCAGAGCATCCCAATACCAGCACGTTGTTTGTATCTTCAGCTTGGAAGTTATAGGCTGCATTATGAATTGGGTTCTGCATTAGCGTGGCCTTTTAATTTGTTGGGCTATTACTTTTATTGCTTAGTCATATGGGCAGATAATTTGTCAAAATTTGATATGCATATACTCCCTCCTCCGATCCCAGTTATAAGAATTAGTTGACTAATTTGAGAAAATTAAAAAAAATTAAGTTAGTTATTTGTAACAAATAGGTATTGTCTTTCCTAAAATATCCTTACTAATCAAGTGTATTAGCTAGAACTACTATTGTTAGAAGGATTATTTTAAGAAAAAATACATAAATTGATTAGTAAGGATATTTTAGGAAAGACAACACATATTTATTACAAATAACTAAATTAACTTTTTTCCTTAATCTCCTCAAATTAGTCAACTAGCTTTTATAAATAGGATTGGAGGTAGCATAAATATGACCCCAAAAAATATTATTTTTTTATTAGGTACAGATATTTTTTTTATTAGAAGTAATCTTATTTAAAGTACTGTCAGATACTAAATATGGACACCTCTTATAGCAAAGATTTGAATCTTGATTCACTACATTGTGGAAAACTAACCTTTCTATTAGACCTAACCCCGTTGATACCAAAAAAAATTATTTTTCTCTCTAACTTATAAATAAGAACTAGGAGGCTGGGAGTAGTGATCTTATGCTTGAGGCCTCAAATTGTTAGTCTGTATGGCCCTTCATATAGATTGCATATTTTGGACCCTCATCAAAGACCACATTAGATATGAAAGGGAGGCTCTTTTTTTTTCCCTCTCTTGTTTTTGTAATATGTTTTTTCATTGATTAATCAAAGTCTTTTGTTAAATATGTGAGGAAAATGAGAATAAAAATATATATGGAGCCTAATGAAATACGTCGAAAGCCGCATTGATTATTAATAGTTTATAGCGTAATTTATATTTTTATATTAATATTGATGAGAAGTCAAATCCTGAAGAAAGAAACATATATCGAGGACAAAATTTGATTTGGCAAAAAAAAAATACCAACCATTTTAGGATGATGGATGAAATTGATACGAAGAGGGTGATTGGAGAAAAGTGATTTTAAAAAGTACTTTTCTGTAAATCGAGTCAAGCTTTTTAAGGGGTATTTGACAACTTCCAAATCATAGTTTCAGAAGTACTTTTTCGTAAAACGAGACAAATTCTTCCACATATTTATTTCGTAAACCGTAAAAACACTTCTAAAACCATGGTTTGATTTCTATCCAAACACCCCCTTAATATATTTATTTTGTATATTATAAAATCACTTTTGAAACTATGTTTGGATTCCATCCAAATATCCTCGAAGTTACAAACTTGAAAATCATTCTTGTTGTAAAGAATAGATTAAAGGGGTATTTGGATTGCTCAAAAAATACTTTTAAAAAGTACTTTTGAAAAGTATTTTTCCACAAATCAAGACAAACTTTTCCACATATTTACTTCCTATATCGTAAAAACACTTTTAAAACCATGGTTTTATTTCTACCCAAACACTCTCTAAGTAATTAAATTTAGTATTGAACTTTAACTCCTATATAAAGAGTACGTCACTTGTTTTTATTTCTCAAAGAAATCTGACCTTTAATGGGTTAAGATTTAAATTTATTTCAAAACTTTTTACATAGGAACTACGTGTATTCGAAAGCTTTATGTGATCCAATGTTATCTTGACAGTATTTTAAAAAAAGGGAATAATACTGATTTATTATTATCCAATATTAATTCAATGTACAAAAATTTTTAATGTCTTATTCAATTCATTCACAAAAATAGTGATAAAGAATCTTTTTCAAGTCACATAAGTGGGACATGGAAGTTTGACAAATATGTAAAAGCCATGTATTTATATGATAAACATCTAAATGATATGTTATCCCACAATGTTCAAACATATAATTGAGAACCAGATTCTGTAAATATATAATGAAATATGGCTTTGGAATTTGATTCTCATGGCTTTTTTGAATTTTATCTGTTCGAAAAAATTAATTAAGGGGATATTTGATGTGCGTAGAGAAAAGGGTTCTTTTATTATTAGGTTATATAATATTTATTATTTATTTTATTATTTAATAATAGGTGACTCTTTATATTTATATATAATATTATAAGATATTTTTATTTTATTTTTTCAGATCAGAGTATGTATAACCCTTGGATTTTATTTATTTCAAAATAATTTTTATAACCTTTAAGACTCAGAGTACCTCTAAAATTTTAAATTCACCCATATAACTTTATTGTCCTTAATTTGCCCTTTTCACCCCATCAATATAATAGGGAAACTTTTTATTTGCTTATGATTTGGGATTATTTGTCCCTAATTATAAGTTTAATAGAGTATATATTGATAATGACATATTGGTCTTCATTAATAAACTTTTTATACATTTTACATTTGTTTGATATTAAATCATACTCGAGTATTTACAGATCTAATTAATGGTAATTCAACTAGCATCATTTTTTTTTCATCTACAAACTTCAAGCAAATGATAAACTTGATTTTACAAATACAACAATAATATTTGTAGCAATGAACGTGAGGTGTGTATAAAAGGGTTAAAATTCATCCTACATCTTGAAATATTTTTCTAGATATGTATAATATCATAAAATATTTTGCGATGCATTTAGATTAATTCTCAAATATTTCTAGCATGCATCTTAAAATATTTTATATTACATCTAGCATTTTGAAGTAGTTTTTCATATACGTGCAGCATCTTAATATTTTAAGGACAAAATTATACTACAAAATATTTTAGGTTGTTAAACATAATTGAAAAAAATACTTCAAGATATTAAATAAAGTGTGAACCATAAAATACTTTAGGTTGCTAAATACTTCTAAAAAAAGATGTTGGATTAAACTTAACCTTATTTAAAAATATAATTACTAGAAAAACCAAATGAAAGTTTAAAAAAAAAAAAAAGAAGGTAGATTCGACCACTTGCTTGAGATATTAATAAAGGTGCCTAAGTTTTAAAATACTGATGACTAGAAACCACGGCATGAATATGATAGCTAGTGAATAAAACTAGGGTAAAATCTAAAAAGTATCTCTAAAATTTTAAAATTTTAAATTAGAAATAACTACAAAATTATGTTGTCATTTACTTTTCAAATGTTATTAGTTGTTATCAAAGTGTAATGAACAAAACTGATTTAAAATTTAAAAATTTAAAAGTATTTTTTGGGAATTTTTTTTAAAACTAATGTCATCGTAATACTTGAATTTAATAATCAGTGACTAAATTAGGCATAAAAAAGAATCAGAGACCGAAAAGATGAATCAAGCTGAATGGATTCTCGTATAAGTTTTCTGAAGCATTTTGTACCATAACATATTTTGTCCAAAATATCAATTTCTTTTACGTATAAAAATAATTATATTAAAAAATTTAGAATTTAAACATGCTTTGGCAGTATTTAATTATAGAATCCCCGTTTAAATTTGTCTAGTCAACATTTTCCCTTAATTAAAACTAACTACGTTAAAATTAAGAGCCTAAAAATATATTTTATAAATTTAAAAAACTAAAACTAAAAATTAATATAAATTTAAAGGATTAAACATATACTTTCACCTTTTAATAATTATTTTTTTCGTAAAACCACATAGTGACTTTTCTTTTTATCATTCCAATAAAAAACGATTTTCAATATTCCTGTCCAAATTTAATAGAATGTTAATGTTTATAATGAGATGATTTTAGAATTTGCATTCTTACCTTTTTCGTGTTTGACACTACCATTCCATTCTTTTTATAGCCAACAAGTATTTATTTTTCTATTATCAAGAAAAACATAATTATTTCATTATATCAAAACTTATTATTTATTCTTAATTAATTTAACTTTCAATTTTGGTATAAAATATAAATTTTCAATCCATTTTGTCTCTTATATTTATTTTTTTAAAAATAGTTCTTATAGTAATTACACGTGTTAAAATTTTTATCAAATGTTAAAGCTAATACACCTGAGTAACAATGGTACTTTAAGAAAAATATCACTTATTTATTACAGATAATTAGCTTAACAAATTTTTTTAATATACTCAAATTAGTCAACTAACTCTTATATTAAGTAGAGGAGGTAGTATCATTTTCAGTTGCATTCATGTTCTTATAAACTCTGTTCCATTAACCAGCAAATATTTCTTTATCCAATCATGTAATAAATTTTTCTTTCCATTCTTAAATTATTTTATAGTTAGATACATTTTCAGAGCATATCAAACATAATGTATTTTACTCGATTAAAACTCATTTCCCTTCTTTTTCACATTCTCATAAAAATCATTCTAACAACTAAACATTCTTTATTTTTATTCTCATTCTCAGTTGAAAAAAAAATATTCCGACTAGCTATAATTAATCCCAAGAGAATATAGAATAAGATGATTGAACCATGGTTCAGATTCAAATTCTGTGGAAAAACATAAAGGCTATCCGAATCATATTATATAAATGGAATCTTCTGAAAAATTAAAGTTGTCTCTATATCCATTATTCCTTCACACTTCCTTTAATTTATATGCACATTTGAAAAAGAGAGTTTCATTATTGTGAAGTGAACATTCTAGGCTACTCTACATAGGTATTAACAATCATATCAATTACTTTGACATTAAACTTATCGTGGTTTTATGCCAGTTTCAAAAACATTGATTGTTGTATAAAAATAAAATCAAAATCTAATGTTATATACTCTTCCAGTTCTTAATATAGTATCTAATTATTGAATTGATTTTATCCTAAATATAAGACTTATTTTTCATATTTATCAATTTTTTCTAAATTACCCTATGGATACTCTTTCAACCATAATCAAATAGAAGAGGGAGTAAGGATATTAAGAAAGATAATTATGGTATCTTAGAAAAAAACATGTCATATTTTTATAATTATCTAATTTATCTAATTTTCTTAATCTAATCAAATTAGTTAAATAATTCTTATATTGAGGACCGGAGGAGTACAAATTAACTTATTCATTTATAAATAAAAAAAGACACATTTCGTAAATATATTCAATTTGAAGAAAGCAGATGCTATTTTTGAAACCAAAAAGAAAAACAGGTTTAATTCAGTCAAATCCTATATTTTGTCAAGAATAAATTTATTTAGTGAAAGATGATAAAGGGTAAGAAGTTTGTTTAAATTAATAAGTTATTTTTAACTTCTTACCGCAATCCAGGAGGATAATTAAATTATTGATATTGTCTAAAAATAAAACAAAACTGATTTATTCTTATTAAATACATCATTTTTAAAGACATATTATCCCTCATAAGCAGTCTCTTTAGAGAATTGTGAAAGGGTACAATTAGAACAATGTAATTAATAGTCCCTTTTTTCATGACCAAGACGAATATACATCAGACATAGGTCAAGCGATATTTTTAAAACAAGAATGATTTCAAGTGTAATTTAGACAAACATAAATTTTTTGAATGTAAGAGAAATCAATGTCATTTTTTTGTGCAGTAACAACTTTTTTTTTCATTTCAATTACTATTGATAAAAAAATGAATGACTTGATCATTATGTTGAGTTAAAAATCAGTTATTAATTACATTCTATTTTCAACAAAAAAAACTCAGTAATATAAATAAACACTTAAGAAATTGTGCAAACATTTTATCCTAGTGAAAATTAAACTGTGTGTTGTCAACTTTTGCCCCTTCTTATGGACTGGTTAGGAATTAATCATTAAAAAAATAAATAAAAGAAAAAAATGATGAGAAAAAGCACAATGCAATTTGGTTCCGGAGTCAACTGAAGTAGAACAAAGTTTATACATTTGATTGTAAGAAGAGAAAGAAAACTATTTTAAAACTATTATTTACTTTATATTATAATTATTATTTTCAACTTGTATATCTTTTTTTTTTCATAAACTTAAATTTTAAAATTTCTAAAATTGAGGAATAAATATGAAAAAAAATTAAATGAAAATGATTCTAGCTGAATTCCAAAATTTTCAACATATGTGCGTTGTATATATGCGCGCCATGCTTATATTCTATTGTTCTGTCAATTTTAAGTTCTAGAATTTTCAAATGAATTACCGAATATAAAAGTTAGAAATTCTACAAGTATTTTTTTTGTGAAGTGGAATATTTTGATTAATTGATATTTTTTGAATGTCAATAAAAACTAGGATTTTTATGTTTCCTTATCCCTCTAATTAATATAATTTTCAAAGTGTCATTTTAACCATTCATTTCCTTGCTTAGAAACATATTGCTTTTGTCATGCTTTCAAGTTTCATTGTCCTTATTATGGCAATTATCACCTTATTGTGACCTTGCTTTTCAGCTTTAAGCAAACTGGTAACAAGATGCTATTCAAAGCAAGAAAATTTCACAGCTTGCTTCCAAAAGTTAAAACATAGATAACCATAGACAATAAGTACTCATCCAAATCACAAAGCCACAGAGCCAAAATTTTGTTCCAAAGCTAATTTACATCTCCAAGAAAAAATTAAAAAAGAAAAAAAGGTCAAAGGAAGATGTAAAGAAGAGGCCAGACTGAAACTGATAATACATATCATTATCACATTATAAATAAACCCATTCTTCCTAATACCAGAGCTTGTTCATCAGACTTTATAGCTCAGTGAACAAGCCAGGCAAATGGGCTAAAGAATGAAACTGTGAAGCTAACTGTACAAGTTAATTCTAACAGGAAGGGGAGGTAACTAATCCAGAAGAAGCAAACCCTAGATAAGAATTAGAATAGGCCAGTGAATGATGAGGTCAACTTGTAAGGGAAATTCGCCAGAGGTCCTCTTTGCTGAGCAAGCTCATGGATGTCCTTCACTATGTCAAAAACTGCCTCTGGCTGTGCTAACTTGAGAGCATTATCAGATATCCTTTTGAGCTCTTCTGAATTTGTACTGAACCATTCTGTTACAATTCTGGCTGTTTCCTTGGGACTTCTGGTAAAAACACCAGCCCCATTGTCCACCACATAAGGTACATTACCTTTCTCCTGAAGTCACCATCACAGCTATATATTAGTGCTAAGGCAATAGAAGAACCACATATTGGTAAAGCATATAACAGTTTGATGAAAACTTCTTTTCAGAAAATTTTATCTTGAATTATTAAATTAATTATTTATAAATAAAACATGTTTATTGACGATTCATTATCTCTGATTTACCTGTCCGGGAATATAGTCATTCAGTATTATGGGAAGCCCTCTGATCAATGCTTCTGCTATTGTACCAGGTCCAGCCTGCAAATCCCATAGAAACGATCAGTTTTTTGTTAAATCACAAAGTAAATTATTGAGGGAAAATTGGTTTTGTACGCTTCTCAGGCACGTCATCAAAACGCCAATTACCAAAATAGATGCATTAGGTGGCGGGACCACCCGATATAACATCTATTTTGGCAAGTTTCTACCAGCTGATTGAAAGTTCTTTTGTGTGCAAGGAGTTTATTCAACACTTTCTCAAGTGGTTTGACTTACTTTTGTTATTATGCAGTCACAGGCTCCCATCCATTTCTCCATCTGAGTCTCAAATCCTCGAACCTGCTCAAAAAGTTACAGAAAAATAAATTTTAATGGCTGCCATCCTTTTGCTCTCTGCTTTTCAGATACAAGAGGTTTGAGTGAATTCAATTAATTACCTTCACTGGAATCTTCCATTCTAGAGATTGAAGTGAGGATGCTAAGGTCTTATTACGCCCACAAATGATTATCAACTGCCCAATCGGTTTATCGGCTTCTTCATCATAGAGTGACTCGCCCAGAGCCAGTGCAGTTTCCTTGACAGGACCCATTCCTTCACCACCTCCCATCAGTAGAACTGCTGGCAAGCTAAGATCCATCCCAAATTCTTCTCGTACTTGATCCTAAAGCCAAGATTTAGGAGAAAAACAAACTTAGTTTCATAGTTCCAACACAGCAATTAGGACGAATTTCCTGTGAAAATATGATAGAATTAATTAATTAATATTGTTTTATTACTCATTTATTATGTGGAAATATGCTAATTAATTGTAGTATATCTCCACAATCATAGTTCTGGCATCCGTAGATACCTTTGAGAGGACTGCACGGGCAAAAGAAGGCCTAATGGGTAAGCCATAAACTCGGATTTGAGACTCCTCAAGGCCATCTTGCAAAGCTCTCTTGGCAACCTCCTGAGATGGGCAGTAACATCGATTGACCCCAGGGTGAAACCTGTGAATAGCTTCAAGGTCAGATTTAACATTACGAGAATACAAATAAGTTTCAGAATTGAAATGTTTTGGAGAAGTTACCAAGTCCGATGGCAGCTATTAAGATCAGTGATCACAGTGACAAATATCACTTTCTTTTGCAAACCTTGCCACCTGAGAACCAATAATGGAATATGCTGCATCAAGGGATGGACGCTGATTATAATATCTGGTTTGTACTCCATCAGTCCCGCCTCTACTTCCCTGACAAGGATACAGGGCAATACAGCTTAGAAAACATCTTTCGATGCCTACCCATGTTCCGTTATCAATTCCTATTCTCAAACATTACAAAATTCTGAGCCTACTTTGTGAAAATTAATAAATAAATAAAAAAGAAACTACTTTTTGAAAATATCATTAGTGCGTCGCCCCCAACTTGTTAATAAGGTTTTCCAGTTAAGAGAAATTATTGGCTTGTAGCGAGAAAGGTAAAAGACCATAATTGCAATTCCCAACAAATAATTGATATTGAGTAATAAGCGGTCCATAAAGTCGTCATAAGAAAGAATGAATAGAAGTAATGAGGTTAAAAGTATATGAAATTATTTAAAGAAAAAGTTGCTTTAGGTTACGATGAAACTACTTTTTACAGTTTATCATAATAAAAAACTCGTTTGAAATGCTTTATAAGTAACTTTTTAATAGTAATTTATAAAATATAATTATTTCAAAAAATTTCGTCTTGATTTACATATTTATAAGTAATTACGAATGTGATTCCAAACTAGGCTAAAGTAGGTTAGGTAATTCAACAAGTAGTTCATAATTGTCCTTTAGCAAATTGTCTAGATTTGTAACAGAGAAGGAATATACTTGGCATAATAGGCAGCCATGGCAGCTAGATACATGGAGTGAATCCATCTAGGAGAAGTGCTGTGAAATGCAACTTTCCATAGCTGGACATGCTTAACCATAAACTTATATGATCTCTCCAAGTCGTTCAATGGCCACCCCGCGTACTCTTTACACACATCTTTCACGAATATCTGAACATGGAAAGAGATCATCTGATGAGCAAGATAATCAAGTTGCTAATTGAAGGAGCAAAGCCAGATTCGATATTAATAAAGAACAAACAAAAAAATGGAAACCAAAGAGTCCCCAAAAGAAAATAAAGATATAACGACAAAGTGATGACATCAAATAGAGCACAGAAATTCCTGGAAGAAAACAAAAGCAAGAGCCAGAAAATCAAAACTCCAAATAGGTTTAAGAAAATTACAGAGCTATGCTTTTACAATAATTTGAATGGACCTTCACTGGAGAATAAAACAAAGCAACCATGGCAGATCAAGAGAAGATGGAAGCAGAAAGGACCAAAACGACAGTGGTGAAATGAGATTTGAAGTATTTGATAGGTGCATGGAACACGAAACGACTTCATTGACTCCTAAAATCTGCTAATCCAAGAACAAGAAGAAATTACCCTATAACCATCGCCAAATTCTATTTGAAAAGCGTCACGAATGGCCTCGGCGGAAGCTCGGTGGCCACCGCCGGTGTCGCTCATGAGAATCAAGACGTTCTTGGTGGTTTCAGCTCCAATCTGAACAAGCTCCATCCCGGTGTCACTATCCTCGTTGCTACTACTGCTGGGAGCCTTGGAATTAACGCACCTCCTCTGGCTGTTACTTCCATGGTAGTAAGCTCCAACTCTCTGAAACACCTTCTCAGCGATGGAATTCGGCGGCGAGGCCACAGAAATCACCATTTCGCAGAACCTGGAGGCTCACCTAACAGTCAAATGTGAATTTTCCGGCAAAATGAAAAGGAAAATGAAGTGGAAAAATGTGGTGATGATGAATCAGTCTGTGCCAAGAGAGCAGAGGCTGTTATATTCGCTTGGAGACAGAATTATGCTGGGAATTTTATTGCAGGCTGGTGTGGTCTTGGTGCCTTATAGCCGTCAGATCCGCCTTGGTTTTGGAATGTTCGGACTTTAAGATTCGAATCTTCTCTGCTTCGTAACTTTGTGTTTTTTCCGAGATGCCCTTGTGCTTTTGCTTATTTGCATCTACTGCCGCATGGTGAAATGACTCATTTGCGCCTTTACGTTGCAGGATATTGTTGTTGTCGGGACAAATTACATGCAAGGGCTCGTATTTTGATTTTTTTTTTGGGTATATAAAAGTTGATATGAGTTAGGTTTTAAGGACTCATTAACATGCCTCCAAACTTAGAAAGTGTTTGGATGGAACCAAACTATGGTTTGGAGAATAAATTCTTATAAAAAATAGATTTTATGAAAAAGTGATTCTGATAAAGTGATAGTGTTTGAATAGCTGTTATCAAAAGTACTTTTTATATGTATAAATTACTAAAAAAGACATAAATTAATATGATAATTACGTAAAAGATAGGTTTTATAATATATTTTAATTTGAAGGAATAAAATTGTTAATAATATATTTTTTACCAACATAATTAATAATATATAAGATAATGTAATTAATAAATAATTAATATGTATATATATACTTATAAAATATAAGATTAAATATGTTTATAAAAAATAATTGATGGGTGTTAAAGTCATATTATCATTGAAATCTATTTGACAGGCACAATCATACTCTCCAATTTGAGCCAGAAGCAGAATGGATTTACTTCTTCTGAAACCATGGTTTTGAGCCCAAAACCGCGGTTTGTTAATTCCTCTTGTTTGGCAAATTTGGGTCCCAAAACTATGGTTTCATCATATTACCAAAACAGGCCCTTAAAGACTCTTACAGAATCTTAGACATTATTATAATTATTTTAATGGGTTTTATAATAAAATAACCAAAATTACTATCAATTTTGTTCTATATACTTTGCATGTCTCGATTTTCATTCATTCTTTTTTCAAAAAAATTGATAATTCCATGCGTAAGATAAGAAGGTGTATATTAACTCTTGAGGAAAATACAATTTTAAATGTTTTAACAAAAATAAATTTAAAGTTAGTGTTTATAAAATTTAATTGAAAATTCATAATACTTTTAATCTTTGAAAATAGTTATTATGTTTAAGAGATTTTAACTAAAAATTTTAAAAGGTCGATTTAAGGAATAATTTTTCATTTCACTGTTTTGGATCATTATGCTCAACATCATCACTTAGAAGCAAAATGATGTAATGCTTCAAGAAATTGCAATTTGCACATCACTACAAGACAAGAGTATTTCGAAATAGTCATATGGTTACGGTAAGTAATCCTAAAATAAAATTTCAAAAAAAAAATCTCTCCGTAATCCGGAAATAAGATTTTTGGAAAATTCTTTATGTAATCTTAAAAAAGTTAGAAAAGTCTTTGAAAATATTAATATTGTTCTCTTAATTTTTCCACAAATGATATATCCGATGAATGCACCATATATCAATTAATACAATATCTATTGTTTTTACCAAAAATAATTTAATATTTAGTATTCTTTTGATTCTATTTATAAGGTTAAGAGATTTTTTTATTTTTTAATGATATCATTAAATTTTTTACACTAATATGTAATTATACCCTTCATTTATTATTTATGAGGAACAAGCCATTAAATATAGTGTATATATTAAATAAAGATGAAATTAAAAATTGATTGGTAGATAATGAGATTTAATTTTTTTATTTTAATAAAATATGTTAGAATTACCTTATAAATAGAACTAAAAGAATATAAAGTTTATAACAATTTTCACTGTAATACTAATTTCCATTAAAAAAAACAAGAAGAACCACACTAAGTATATCACAATAATAAAAGTTTTCTATTTACACTTCTGTTTTTAAAAGAATTACTACATTTGATCCTTAATATAAGATCTTGTTTGATTTTTATTTGGATCCTAAATATAAAATTTTAATCTATTTTGTCTCTCATATTTATCTATTTTTTAAAGATAATCCTTGTAATAAGCTAATACATTTGATTAGCAAAGATATTTTAAGAAAGATAGCACCTATTTATTATAAATAACTAACTTAACTAATTTTCTTAATTTATTTAAATTAGTTAACTGGCTTTTATATCAAGGATGAGAGATAATATATATTCATGCAATACTTGTAAAAGAATTATTTTAAAAATCAATGAATTTATTTCTTTTAAAATATAAAAAGTTGTATATAACTTTTAGTAAAGAAGTTAAAAATAAATATTTTTAAGAAATAAACTATAATAACTGCGACAATTAGACTAATTTTCATAAAAATCTAAGAATTTATTAAGTACAAATTTAAGCACGTTGAAACAGTAACAACTAACAAATTAATATGAATGCAAATTTTTTCCTAAAAAAATAAATTAAAGATCATTTCAACATTGATTTCCATCTGCTATTTGGAACTAATGATATGTTATGCTTGTGAGTCCATTAAAACTTTGATAGGATTAATAAAAATGACTTTTAATTCGAAGAAAAGGACATTGATAGGGAAAGCATCTCCTTGAAGGCTGGTTTGCCATCCATAGAAAAAAGAAAAGAAAAATAATTTTGAAGAGAAGAATTAAATAATTTTGTGGCTTAGACTTGTGATTGCTACTACATAAAAACTAGTTCGTATTTAAGTTTCTGTTTATAAATTTATTTGGAGAAATTAATGGAGGAATCAATAGTGAAACTGAACAAAAGACTGTATGACGTTTTATGGTAAAAATAATAATAAAATAATAATTCTCAACTATTACTAATAAAATATCAAATAATTGTTAATTTGTTTTTAATTATTAGTATCCATTTTTTAATTGAAAAATAAATTTTCAATTATATTTGTGGGAATGGGTAGACGAGCTGAAATGAGTTGGTCTCCCCCCCCCCGGGATCCAAGTTGGCCAATTTTTTAATCAGCAATAACGACGAAGAATTTATGGGTCAATTATTTATTGTTAATTACTGGCAATAATTGTTTACTTGTATGAACACAAATAATTTAAACATATATTTTGTTTGAATCCATTTTGTGTATTTTGTTTCCGAATTAATGCTTTGATTTGAGATACCCTCCAGTCCACAATATAAATTATTTTAAACAATTCATCAATATCAAAAAATGGTAGCTACTTCACTAAATGTGTTTTAAATTGAATTTTTTTCTAATTTTACACACATTACACGATATTGTAAAAGAGAAAGAAAAATATAAGGAATAAAATATATCACCCTTTCACACGTCACATGATTACCCAGCAAATGATGGCATAAATTTACATATATTCATATGATCTCAATTATCACGAGTAAAATATAAAAGAATAATTAGTTTCTAAGTCCTCATAATTTTATTTGATTTTTAACTTTGTTTCCCTTATTAAAAAAAAATAGGTTTCTATAATTTTTTCCTCAGGTCCTTACTCATTTTTAATGAAATTCTTATAATTTTTTTTTCTTTTATAAGATCCTTATAGTTTCATTTGTTTTCAAGTAGATCTCTGTAATTTTTTATGACTCAATTGAAACTATGCGAATTTGATTAAAACTTAGGTAAAAATAAAAGGACTAGATAAAAAAAGAAAAAAAATGCTATAGGGACCCGATAAAAAAAATAGAAACCTGATTTAAAAATTGCATAAAACTGTAAGGACTTACAGATTAATCATGTCAAATATAAATTAGGAGTAATTTTTTTTATTATTCAACATCTTTATTTAAAAAAATAAAATTTTAATTATCAGTAATTCTTGCTTTTGGGGAATGGAATCATGGATGGTGTTAACAACCAAGAACGCATTTAAAAACGCCTACGCACGTATGTATTATTGGCTAAAGGGAAAGTTGAAGATGCCCTGATTGCTCTTTGTTGTCCCAGGGCAAAATGGTCAACTTATTATTTCTCATCACTAAAGATCAAATGATTCTTTTAAGGAAAAAAAAATCTGACATTAAAAAACGTTACATCAAATGATCATATGTGTGTGAGATTGCAAAATAACGATACATTAATTAATTCCTAGTCACGAGGATATGAACTGGCAAGTAACTAAACTAATAGTAGTAATTAATTTGATTAGAAATATAAAACCACCACAGTACAAAACTCAAGATATTGATTTACAGGTCAGGCAATTATGATTGAATTGGGGTCAAGAAACAAAAAAATCGAACTAAATACTAATTCGGTTGAGATAGTGCATTAAAGATCAATGAGTCAGATTGAGGTCAACTCAAGATCACTGATGATATTAAAATAATATAATTTAATGAAAAAGAATAAATATAACAATATTAATAATCACTAATGACAAAATATAAAGAAATACAATAATAATTTGATTGTAACAATAACTAAGCACAATAACATTGAAAATTTTGATCTTTACAATTCCTCAGTAACTAAAATTAATAATTATTGATATCAAAATTATCATTAAAATTCATTCAAATCGATAGTAACTGAGATATTAGAAGCTAGATAAAAAAAATAGAACCAATAACAACATAACCATTCAAATCAATTTATAACCAGTTTACACCGCTTTGATGCTGATTCGATTTTTGGCCGATTCAACACTTTAACCAGACCGAACTACTGGCCGGTTCACCAATTTTCCGATTAAACAAGCCGGTTCGATCCTGTTTTTTCTTCCATATTTGGGGTCAACCAAATTATTATCAAAATAATATAATTTAATTAAAATAAGAAAAATATTTATATATAATCATGCAAAAAGAGTCATGTTTAAATTAAAAATATATTAATCGACAAGTAAATGGAATATTCATGTATAATCCATTTAATCTATCCAAAACTCTTGATCAGATTAATTAGTCAGGGAATCGGTTCACTAATCTGAATGGGGGGTTTTTAATACCATAAACAAATGATGAATTAAGTACTACATCCGATCCTTAATATAAGAGTTTGTTTGACTTTCAATTTAATCCTAAATATAAGACCCTAGTACATTTTATCTTTCACATTTATCTTTTTTTTTCTAAGGAAGTCCTGGTGGTTTGCACATTTTAAAAGTTTTATCAAATGATAATTCTAGTTAGTACACATTATTAATAAGGGTATTTTAAGAAAGATAACACCTATTTATTACAAATAACTAACTTAACTAATTTTTTTAATCTTTTTAAATTAGTTAACTAGATCTTATATTAAAAACAGAAAGTAGTATGATCTTGTTGAAAAAAGAAAAAAATTAGAAGTGAGAAGAGAATAACAAGGGAAGATGCCGAATGAGCGGGGGATTATGCCAAAGATGGAGCCCAATATGAAGGTAAGAAAAAGTTGGGCAGTGGGGGAGACGTCTCACATCGCCCTCAACTTTAAATGGGTATTCGTACTGGTAAAGTCCAAACTTAGATTATGACCTCACAATAATTTGGATATTTGTACCATCATGCACATAAAAAATTGTGTGTTTGTTAGGTGTAGAGTGAACAGAAAAACACAGTGAATTTTTTTTTTTAATTTAATGTATAGATTTTGTTTGCAATACTATGGCTTGACTTGAACAAGGTTTTAAAATATCAAAGATAGGTATTAAAAATATTGAAGATGAGTATTGAAAAGATGAAACATGGTCATCGAAAAAATTAACTCAAAAATTATTAATTTCAACTTGGGATCTTCGTTATTTTAAAATTTCATTAAAAAAATCAAAAGTCTTTTTTTTTTTTGCCAGAGAAATTCAAATTCTTTGATTATAAGTAATGTTACTACGGAGTCCTAAAATATTATTTAGCCTATGAAAAAGACTACAAAATAAGTGGTCGCTTTTGGAACGAACCATATCTGTGGAATCTTACTTTTGGTTCCTGGCCCCAAAAAAAAAAAGAAAAAAGAAAATCTTACTTCTGGGGGAAAACTCAAAACCTCAACAACATGATATCATTTTGAGTTTGAAAAAAAACAATATATCATATTTATACTTTAACAATTATATTTTATTACTCCTAAAACCCTTATACTAGTGTACATAAGGATCTTATATTTAGGACCAGAGGAGTAGATTTTTTTGGCCAAAATATTTTATTAGATTATATGTAATTTATGCATAAATATTTTATATACTTATGAATTAATTTTTTTAATTTAAATATTATTTTAATTATAATCAATCTAATTAAATTACTAGTCCTTAAATTACTGTCTGAACTGGTTTATTCAACTATCCACTTTCAATTTGGCCAACAAAAAAAAAAAAACTATCCGCTTTCAATACCAAAGGAATATTGGATATGACACACTAGCCATCCGACAAATTTATTCATATCTCTTAAAACAAAATGGAGAATAGGGATCTTTATCAAAAAGGAAAAAATGGAGAATAGGGATCCAATTACATACTTGTCCATAATACTCCCTCCCCTCGTGTTCAAAATATGACATTGGAGTTCATATTATTTGTCACTTGTAGGAAGAGATTTTGCTCACTTTTATTTGTCATTTGTATCTTTTTTAATGCTTTTTTTAATTATACTCCTATTAATTACAACAAAGGGAAAGAGAGAAGGAATGTGTGAGAAAAAATATATTAGTATTTAATACTTTTTTAAATAAGGGCAAAAGTGAAAGATTTTATCCATTGCTCTCATTTATATGTGAAAAGCTCCTATAAGTAACAATGCCTAGTATCCATCGTTTACAGCTAGGACTACTGCGGTATCTAATAATAAGGACCATAGTGGTAAACATTATTTAACCGATTTATGTTTATCAATAAATTCATTAAATTAATTTAAAATAATAAATATGTAAGGCATATTAAAGAAGTAATAAGTGAAAAAAAAAAGAGGGAAAAATATATAGGAGACAAAAGTAACGATAGAGAAAGTGCTAGAGAAAGAGCTAGAGGTAAAATTTTAAAAAAAACTCATTAAATGATTAGATAAAATTGAAATGTATTTTTTTAAAAAAATAAATCCTTGCAGCAAAATGTATCTTATATTTTGAATGGGAGGAAGTATAAGTCATTTGTTTATTAAATAATGTTTTAAATTATGAGATTATAAATAAGAGAAAAATATAAAAAATTATATTTAAGCATGAGTAGTTGGAATGGAGACAATAGTTTATTACCCCAGGCGGGATAAGAAATGCAACCGGACCCATTTAAGTAGCGTGAGGGAGAAGCATCGAAGCGTAACTGTTGAGCGCTGAGCTGGCGAAGACTGACAGCGTGGCAGAGCACAGTGGCATGCTTTGCCGGCCACTAAGTCACAAAGCAAAGCAGACACATAGCGTGACGTTACCCTACTTTGGTCCTTTCATATCTCACGGCGCAAACATAGACCTATTCACATTTCGTTATCATTGACCCCACTCTACTTTTTTCCAGCGACAATGCTCCTGCCATCCTCTTCATTCGCACTTATGCATAAAAATTCCTTATATAATACTCTTCTAATATTAAATATAAAATTTATTTTATAATATAATTTATATTATAAAATAAGTCTTATATTTAAAACTATATGTATTTTATTTATAGATATGTATATTTCATTTGCTAAACTTGTACAGCACAAATATATCCTTTTCTTTTTTGGATTTAGTATATATAGATATCTTTGAATTAAAGAACAATTTTAATGAGTTCAATTTTTAAAATTAGAAAAGTAAAAATATAAGATTTTAATAAAGAGAATATGTAAAATAACAGAGTAAGAAAAGCTAATTAAAAACTTTTAACTTTATTTTTGCAGTTTTTTAATTCGAATTCATTAAAAAAAATTTTCACTTCTTCCCATCCATTTTATTTCTATTTCCATCGCGCCAAACTGACCATCACTGTACGACCATCAGTGATTATTAGAATAATAAAACTATCATCCCTTATTTTGCAGATATGACATGTTCACTCTCATTTAATTTTGGTTTCAAGTTAAACCAAGCCGATTAATCTAGCCAGCTTTTTTTTTTTGGACAAATAACCAGACCTTATTATTCTTTATTTTATTTTTATTTGTGGATTTGAATATGTCGCATAATGAAAAGGGGTCATTCCAGTATATCTAAATAGATGCTATGTTTACATATAGATCCTGCGTCGTTCCATTCCGTTCCATTCCATTTAGGATTAGGAATAGGCGTAATTGGACCTGTTTTTTTTACATATCTTTCGTTATTTGGTCTAAAATTTGATCATGAAATTTTTGAATTGGGATATGGTTATTTCTATTTTATAATTTTTTATCAATCTATTTGCAAGACAAGCCCACTTTTGGATTGATAAAACTAGGTTAGTCCAATTGGACCTCTTTTTTCTTAGCTGTATGCACTGTGCTTCGCTTCTTGACTTCCTTCTCTTTTTTTTTGGTTGCCCATCCAATTCATCAGAGCTTTACTCTGATTATATCTGAATTCGACCCGCGTCGCGCATTTGGTTGTGGTGGGTGAGTCTCCCAACAAGGATTTTTGCATACGCTGAGACTCGAACTCGAGACTTCACCTAAGCGGTACCAAACCGCTTACCACTTGGACCAACTCCTGTTAGTTCCTTGACTTCCTTCTGATTCCGTGCTCTAGCCTTATGGCGTTGGATCAGTTCCCTTTTTGTTCTTCAAATTACGTGTATCATCAAGCGTATATGCTTGGTTGTAAGTTGCAAGAATTTTGCAGGGGGTAAAAGTTGATTTCGTGTAATACTTCTTTTTTGTTTTTTGGGACAAAATTTTGTGTAACACTAACCCCAATCCTAAATATAAGATATAATTTGTAGTGCAATCTTAAAATCGGATTGTACTACAAACTATATCTCATATTTAGGATTGAAGGCAATATCAAGTTTAAGTCTCATAGAAGAAATTAATTTATTATAATATGAAAAAATAAAGTTCATATTCCTCTTAGAAGAGATACCTATATTTAGTGCTTAACATGTCTTAGGGTTTTGTAAACCCAAGAATTTCAAAATGTGGCTTTAGGTCTAGACTTTTGAAGAAATGACAAAAAAATACTTACTGAATTTGAAAATGACAAATAAGTAATTTTGATAGATTTTGAATAATAAAAATAATTATAACTGTAATGAAAACCATTACAATAGTACTCAACATAACCTATTTGTCTTTCTAAAATTTAATAGATATTTTTTTTTGGGGTGATTTTTCCGACAATTTTGGTGACTTTAATGCCAATCTGAACATAATTTTTAGGTCAAAATAGCTACGGGCTTTTAAACTGGTCTTTGAGAGACTTCTAGGATTACAAAAGCCAATACGAATGAAGCTTTTATATTTTTAGAATCTTTCCGATTAATGAAGAGTTAGCTTATATCCATAAAGTTATAAGTTTGATAAAACAACCTTCCTAAATAAACCGATAAACTTAATTTTTTCATAATAACTTTAAGAAATAACTTTTTATATCCAAGCCATGCTAAATACAAATCCAAATTATATTACATTCATCTACACTAACTAATTATATAATAATGTTATCTGTGATGGAAAAGAGCAGCATCCAATTATATATCCTATCATGGATAAAAGAACTTTTCTTAATTCATGCAAATACAAACTATGTAAAAAAGGATTAATCTCGTCTAATATGGTTATAAAACAACATATAATATAGCTCATAAATCAAAATATTAATAATTAAATCTTAATTCATATTTCATAATAAATTCATAAACAAATCATATGCGATCTTAGGCCTCAAGCCAACTACTAGCATGCATATCACAACAATACAAATCAAATGACATAAAATATAATAATGCATGAATCAATTAAACACATTTTATCCTAAGGTGACAATATACAGAAAACAACATAACTCATAAATCGAGGAGACGTTACAAGTCACTAATATAGCTTTACTCCTTCTAAGCCTTCTCTGACATCCCTCCACTAAAGCTTTTACCTAGAAAATGTTAAACAACAGAGATGAGACAATATCTCAGTAAGTCAATCCCTACCTATCACACACATTAGCATAGGCTAGCGAGATGTCAAGTGGAATACACCGAGTTAATAACAGTCAATAGATATTTATCTAACAGTCAAACTCACAATAACCATATAGGTTAGATATTTTTGCCAATCTCATGTAGCTGATAATTTCAAAAGAGATAACATACTTTTGATTTTACTCAAAAGATATCAATATCAAATGTAGATACCATGTCATATGCAATCCGTGAACCCCAAATCCACCCTTATATCCTCCTTATTTTGGCCGATTGGACCCATGGGCTAAGTTCTTTTCATTTGACTGGCTACTCTGACAAACTTACCACACGAGTGATATGGACCTGCTAAAGACCACAGGGCACTCAGTGGACTATGGGTCCCCCTCAAAGAACTAATAGGGTGTCGTAGTTCCTCAAAAAACTAGTGAGACAATAATAGTGGCCAACCATAGAGCTCTGTATGGAGGCCAATACCACGTGGCATGTATATATCTGTATGCTCCAATCATCTCCTCCCCCAACCAAACTAGATGTATAAGGTTCACAATAATATATTTACATGCAAAATCAAATAAATTTTAGAATAATATCTTATAGTCATAATCATTAATTTCTAATGATATAAATGGTGTCAATTCTTTTCAAAATAGTATCTCACAAGACTGGTCATACCAAAACATAACATATGCATACTTGGTTATAAAATCACTCACCAATCTCATACCAATACATGTAACAGATAAAAATTTAGTTACCTAGGCTATTAGCTAACAGTCAAATACAAACAAAGCTCGTACTTGAGAATATCATAGTAGTATTTACATCTAATAACTTGTAACAAAGAGATCATATTGACGGAATTGACTATTTAGATGTCCCAAATGGGCTGACCAAATTTTAGTCCGATCCAACGGTTAACAAACTCAAAACTAGTACTTTTCTGATACTACCTTAGATATGTGCGAAAATTATTTGCTTACTCCAAATTCCACCCATCACCTCTTATATATAGGCTCATCAAACTCCTTCACTCTAATAACTAGTCAGTGTGGGACTTTTCATATTGGTATTTTATCTATTTTCCCATCATTTAGTCAATGTGGGGCTTCTTAATATTGTTATTTTATTCATTTATATATATTTTTTATGCATATACACAAATACATATAATTTTAATTATTTTAATTGTTTATGTATATATTTAACCTCTACATATTCTATCTTAATAAAAATTTGTTTAAATCATAGAGATATGAAAATTAGGATGTTACATTTGAATTTTGCTACTGATGTGAGGGTCTTGCTAGTGAGCTATTTACAAGTATCTTTGGAAATACTTTCTGAGTTTGGAGGTGTATATTGACTCTATTAAGTTTCTGGGGCCCAACTCATCTACATTTTTTTTGGCTAAAAAAAGTCCTTCATTTTTTTGCCAACACTTTGAATTTTTGGGTGTTGCGTAATGGGGTAAGTCCATAATTGAGTCTTTGGGTCGCCTCTAATTCTCTTTATTGGGCCCGGTTCCCCATGAGACTTTGTTCAGTAGTTGGGTTCGGATTTGTCTTAATTTGGAGTCTAGCTAGGAAGCCCAATGCAGGCTTTCAATCCTCAACATTAATCCACTGCTTCGGTTATATGTTAAACCGTGTTGTTAATTAATTTATTTATTTTAGCTGTGGGTATGACGTGCTTTTCTACCTCTAACTATGTTTAGTTGTCGATTAGTTCTAATAACTAGCCATTCTTGGGGTTGAGGACGTTCATATTAGGCTTCTAGTTCTGTAGTAACTGTAACCAAGTCACTTAACTTCCATTTTAGTCAAAGCCCTTTTGCATGTTAGATCGGCCTTTTGTTTAAGAGGGTTTGGCCATGCAACTAAAAGATGGTTGTTACAAACCGGATCTAGTGGAGAGGACTAGTTCTTTACAATGTGGTGAACTAAAGATTAAATTTCTATTGAGAGATGTGCTCACATTCAGTGTCCGATAATTTTTTGAATAGGATTACTTCCAAAAGGAAAATATCAATGCCTAAGGAAAAAAAGTTGGTTGTTGTCTTTGTCTTTAATCTCATGCAGCTTCTAGTTTGTCATTATGTACATTTGGTATGTTCATGCTCTGCTACATAATAAGTTAGCTTGCTTATATTTCTTTTCTTTCTTTTTTTAAATATGTTTCTGTTTAATTGGGGTAAATATATTACTAGTATAACTTTTTTTTGAAAAAATATGTTAAAAATGACTTTTAAAAGAATCGGTTTAGATAAAGACAATTTAGGGGGGAAAATTCTAAACCAGTTCTTAGAGACCAGTCTGAAAGGCGTCCATAAGAAAGGGGAAAAATTGGCTTCCTAGACTACTGTCATTAGAAAATGGTTATTTTTTTAAATTGGTTGTTGTCATAATGAATTTAGATGGTATACGTTCTAAATCAATTGTTGTCATAAATGTCTATGAATGATCCAAATTTATTATAATCTAATTTCTAATATCTAATTATTTTAACTAGAAAGACACCAATATAAGATAATAATTCGGATTATTAGATATACTGAGGACAAAGAGAATAAACATGTCCATCATACAATATTCCGACCCGAATCCGACCCATGACTGATATTGGGAGAATAATAACACGTGGGATAAACGGGATATTCGATTATTCCTGAATGCAACATGATCAACAACGTTGGCAGAAAAACCTCGCCCCAGTCCAACCCTACCCACCAAACATTAAAAATGACCATGATCTGAATTCCTGGATCCCACAAGAGTTTATAAACCAAACCGGGATTAGGATTATGAATCCAAATCCCCAAACAAAGCATACCAACCTGGGAGCTTTCACTAGCCAGCTAGCTTCACTAACCTCCTCTTCCCCATGACAGCACACTCCTCTCTTATTCTCAACCATATGCTCTCTCTCTCTCTCTCTCTCTCTCTAAGCTGCCACCATTATTAGTTGTTCTATCCTAAGTTTAATCACCAAATTACATCATTATTAATTCAATATCTTAAGGATTAGTGTATTATGAACTATTGGCCAAATTTTTTTTTATTGGATACGCACTATTAGTATTTCCTTTCCTATAAGAAAGTATAATAAAATTCTAGGGATGTATATATTGAGATAAATAGTTCGATCATTCTTATTTGATAGAATAGGTAAGTTATACATTATGTTGGTTTTTTTAATTCAAAATGTAGATAGATACTAATGGATTGATTTGACAAGGGAGATCAAACTCATGATTTTCTATTTATAAAGAAGCTTTCACATTATTTGACTAGGAGGAGATGGTGGGCATTATGTTGAATTTGATACCATAAGCGTTGTCATACCAAAACAGCCCAGAAGAATAATAAAAAGAAGAGAGAAGCAAGAAGAAAGAAAGGAAGTTGCTTAAGAGGAAAGTAAGAATATGTTACGTTTTCCAATACACCCTCATGCAAGAGACTTTGTCAACATCATCTAAAAATGAAGAACAAATGCTTTCTCCATCTGTTTTATTATGCTGATTCTCCTTCACATTTATATACAAGCAAAAAGAAAAAGAAAAAAGAATATACTCTTCCAGTCCTAAATATAAAATCTATTTGTAATATAAATTTATACTATAAAATATGTCTTATATTTAAAATTAGAGGAATATATATTATTTCTTTTTCATTATTTTTGAGTTTTTTTTATTTTTCTTAATAAATGATTAGCTACAAAAGGATTTTTTTAGTGAACGTCACAATCTATTACTCTTATTTTATTTTTGTAGAGACGAAGAAACAAATTTTATTTTCTCTACTCTACTGTTTACTACGGCAATGAAGAATCAAAATATTATTATATTTTTTTCCGTTTATGTAAGTTAGGAGGTGAGAACATATATAATTTGGTGGGAAGGCAGCAGTTTGGTTGAATTATTCAAACAGAATGACAGGGAAATGTCATCAATCTGAGTTGGCTTTTGGATTTGGGAATTAAAAAAAGCATTTGATAAGGTAAAGTGGAATTGAATGGAATGAACGTAACGTGGCACCAAATGCGTTTAAAACACGCTCTCTCACTCAGTGATACTAAATTTTCGGAATGGGACGCCAGCCCATCCTCCATTCACCTCCCATCGGGCGGCATTTTAGACTTCATTCCCTCTCTTCAACCCATTGCCAATTTTCTAATTAAAAAATTGACAACAAGTTTGTCTTTTGAAATCTGAATTATATCTTGGTCAAAAAAAAAAATCTAAATTATACATTACCTCCGCTTTTTAATTTAAAAGTTAGTTTAATTTTTAATTTGATCTTAAATATAAAATCATAATCTATTTTGTGCCTCATATTTATCTATTTTTTTAAGATAATCCTTTTAATAGTTACACATGTTTGATATTTCATCAAATAGTAGTTTTAACTAATATATATGATTAGCAAAGGTATTTTAAAAAATACATCACTTATTTATTAGAAATAACTAATTTAACTAATTTTTTTAATCTACTCAAATTAGTTAATTAGCTCTTATATTAAGAACTGAAAGTAATATTTAAGTAGAAAATTTTTTAACTAGTAACTTTGATCATTACTTATCGAGCACGTCTATGATAAGATTTAAGTAGAAATTTTTTAACCGGTAACTTTGTTCATTACTTATCTAGCACGTCTATGAAAGTATATAGTCTTATGGCACTACTTTCGATTCTTAATATAAATATAAAATCTCAATTTACTTTCTCTTCCAAATCCATAATGTTTTTATCTAAAAAATCCCTATTGACTATAATAATTCTCATTAAGAAATAGTTCTAGCATATATGATTAAAAATGATAGTTTAGGCGAATCAAAAAATATTTGTGATAAATAATCAATTTAACTAATTTCTTTAATATTTTTAAGTTAGTTACTTAACTCTTATATTAAGTACCGAAAGTAGTAAATAAACAATTCAAAGCCTGAAGAGATTATATATATATATATAATTAAAAGAGGCATATAATTGGTTATTGGGATTTATCAAGTTTAGTTGAATTGGTTATTTAATTATAAGAGTTATATTTGTACAAGATGCAAATATCACAAATTATTAAAGTTCAGTACATGTTTTAAATTGAATTTTTCACTTCTACTCATGCATCACCTTATTTGTTAGGTCACGTCACTTGGCTGAAGATAGGGAGAGGGAGAAGTCTAACCTTTTGTTTCTTTTAATACAACGAAAAGAAAGAGAAGTCTAACTTTTGCCTTTTAAATAAAAAAATAATATATATTTTTAAAACAAATAATTATTTATATATTGCAGTTGGCCTAAACTATTGTTTCATATAATTCCATACCCCTACTTGTTTTAGGGTGTGTTTGATACGACAGATTTAGGGTCTGTTTGGTTTGAGAGGAGGGAAGGGGAGGGAGGGGAGGGAGGGGGAGGGAAAGGGAGGGGGGGTTTTATCCTCACCTTGTTTGGTTTGATTAAAAAGGAGGGGAGGGGAGGGTATTTAATGATCCTTGTTTGGTTCAAGGAGGGGAGGGGAGGGATAGTAATAATCAATTTACCATTTTACCCTTACATATTAGTTTATGTTTTTTATTGATATATTATATAAATTAATTTACATCTTAATTTAAATTATATAATTTAATAAAAATTCAGTCTTATCATGTTAATATGTGTATTAAAAAATTGGTATAGTAATTTTTTATTCTAATTAATATAATAATATATTTAAAATAATCAAATTAACAAATTTTATATGCTCTAAGAAAATGAAATTTTATTTTCTTTAGGCTATCTTTTTTTCCATCTTTAAAATATATTTAATAAATAATATATTTATAAAAAACAATTAATTTTATATATTATAATTTTTTATTTAAATAATTTTTTATTTTTAAATAATTTTTATAATATATTTTTAATTATAATAATGTATATATTTTTTTTTTTTTACTTAGGATAATATATTTTTTATTTGAAATAAATATTATAATAATATATTTTATGGGCAGGAGTGGAATATTAAAAAAATCATAAGGGCATAATGGTCCAAAATTTTGGCTCCCCTCCAAAAACCCCCAATTTGGAGGGGAGCCAAAATGGGGGAGGGGAGGGGACATTTTAGCTCCCCTCCCCTCCAAAATTTTTAACCAAATGAGGGGAGGGGCTCATTTTTCCTCTCCTCCCCTCCTCTCCCCTCCAACCAAACACACCCTTAGGAGGGAGGGAGGGGAAGGTAGGTGAGGGGTTTTAATCATTTCTTCTTTTTTGGCAACACAAAAATTTTAGAAGGGGAGAGAAAATTTTTTAAAATTTTCCCTCCCCTCCCCTCCCCAACCTCCCCTCCAAAATTAGGAGGATTTGGAGGGAAAAGGCAATATTTTGTTATGTTGTCATCATTATGCCCATATTTTGTAATGTTGTGACTATTATGTCTATATTTTGTTATGTTGTGACTATTATACCCATATCTTAAATAAAATAAGAGCAAAATTATCCAAATTAAAATATTTTTTTCCTCCCCTCCCCTCTTTTTTTTATAAATCCAACAAGATAATATTAAAATCCTTCCACTCTTCTTCCCTTCCCTTCCCTCCATTAAAATCCCTTCCTTCCCCTTCCTCTCATTGAGCCAAACATACCCTTAAGTAAAGTCTCAAATTCAAGATTTAAATATGAAAAATAAATACCAATAGAAGATTTTTGAACTTGTCTGATTTAATATAAACTGATCAAATTAATCGATAATCAATAACTAATTTGATATCCCAAGACCCATACCTTTCTTTCTTTCTTTTCCAACTAGCTTTCTTGTTTCTTTCACACAATATATTTTAGATAAATTAAGGCTTGGAAATTTATTAAGTTAAGACGTATCACTTGTAAATATTTACCAAATTACTTACTAATAAAAAAACTGTGTAAAATATATGGACTAAAAATACTTATTCACTAAATCAACTTTTGCTGCCTAGTTGGGATGAAGTTACTTAACCTAATAATAATCCATAAATATGAATCCATTTGTAACTTACTTCAAAATAAAATGAAACAAACAAAAAATTACGAAGTGAAGAATATACTAAAGGATGAGAAATGACTGCTCTTAATTTTCTTGTATCTCATTTTGTGAATAAAAAATTATTATTTATTATAATTATACTCTATATATTAACCAAATTTAGAAAAAATATTATATTATTTATACGTCACAAATGTACAACTCACATTAAGCTTTATTTAAAATAGGAAAATTAGTATGAGGTCTGGAAAAAGATTTGATTATAAAAAAGTTCAAATAATAAATAAGCCATATAATTTTACTTTCCTTTTCTACACTTAAACTTGTCATTATATACCCACAATTGTTATCGAACTTTTGGATGATTAAATCTCTTCCTTAAAATCTTATAATAATTTTTGAAATACCGGTATAATAATATAACTAGCTAGCATGGATTTGGTAGATTACAGGAAAAAATATCTAACGAGTCATATTATTATAATACAAAAACGTGAGTTGGGTTTGAAGAATTTTTTTTAAAAAAAAATTGGGTTTGAAGATTTTTTTTAAAATTTATTTTTTGGGCGATGGAGTATGAAGATGAAAAACTGAAATAATAATCAAATAATAATAAGTAAATGAAGATGCAAGTATCATGAACGTGACAATTCACCGATGAGTTAACAGTGACGTGGATGTTAATCAAGTTGCCAACTGTCAGCAAGGAAGGTGGTAATCCCGTTTCACATTTGGTGGCCTTTACATTATTATTTATTATCAGATTAGATGCCCCTTTATTTTATTCTTTTTATTTTATGCATCCCTTTTACTTTCTTATTAAAAAATATAATATATATTTCTTCTTTCTCCATTATTTCACTTTTCTTTATTCACTTTTTTTTTTTAAAACTTCTATCACGACATGGCTCTTATACTAAAAAAGTTTATTAACCGCCGTAGAAGGGCGTGAAAAAAAACTAATCTAGAATGTGTAGGGATCTTATTTCAAGTAACACCTTATTAACCATTTAACTTCATGGTTAAGTTAAGAACTTTAATTGTTTAGCTCTAGTACTAAATTACCAATGACCACTAATAGTTGGAGGGTACAAGTCATTTCAATTAATTCATTAGTCATATTATGTAGCAATATGAACTACTTTAATATGTAGCAATATGAAGAACAAATTTAAATTAGACTGGTAAAAGGACATCCATAGTTAAATTTATTGGGGAAAAATAGTTCACTTCATTTTATCAACGTGATTGCAATTATATGGATGAAGGAGAAATTTACGTCTGGTATAATTTTGTCCATCTAAGGGCTTGTTTGAATCCATGTTGCAAAAATGCTTGTAAGCATTTTTACGCAAGTCAAGATAAAATTTCTCTCACATACTTACTTTGTATTCTGTAAATTACGTTTGAGAAGTTACTTATAAATCATTCCAAATAAGTCCTAAATATATATTATCGCTGGTCCTTAATATAAGACACTGTTTGACTTTTATTTTGATTCTAAATATAAGATCCTAATCTATTTTATCTCTCATACTTATTCATTTTTTTTCTAAGATAGTTTTTCTAATAATAATAGTTCTAGCTAATAAACTTGATTAGTAAAAATATTTTAGAAAAAATAACACTTATTTATTATAAATAATTAACTTAACTTATTTTCTTAATATATTTAAATTAGTCAATTAATTTTTATATTTAGAATCAGATGTAGTACTTGAGGGGACGGCAAAAAAAAATTCGAGGGAAAATTATAGAGTATCAAAATTTAAGTCTAGATGGGAATTTCGAAAATATAAATTATTTTATTATTAGTGTGTTTATCATGATAGCAAAAGCCGCAGGAATAACAGCCTTTTCAAAATAGGGTTAAAGTTAGATTCTCGATGTAAGCTAAAGGTATGATAGACTTCATTTTTTAAATTCATTAATTTTTTCTCACCAATTGACAAATCATTCAAACATCCATAGTTAGAATTTAGAAAGTTTACCTAATTATTTTAAAAATTTATACCCTTTTGAATTTTATTTTTGCATGCATTATTATGTGTAGATAAATCTCTTAAAGAGATTGGGTAAAAAAAATAAAGGTTAAAAGATTTTATATATTTTCATTTGTCATCTTTTTCATAATAATACTAAGTTGAGGATTTTATTAAAGTAGGTGGTAATAATGATATTAATTTCTTCATGATTTGTTGTTCTCAACTTTCAATAGTATGATTCCACTTGGAAGGAGTCTAGTTGGAAGATACAATAATTAGAAAGTATTTTAGGCTTTTAAAATTTCAAAATCCATGAACTTATTTTGATGAAATATTTTTACATGCGTATAAAGCACGTTTCACATTGTAATTAAACAGAAATTATTCTAGAAATATATTGATTAGGGAGTAGCCACTATTTAATTGCCAAAATAGAACATATTATATTGTCCAGCGAAAAAAAGAATATATGGAACAAACAATAAGATCACACTTGTATTATACAATCATGTCCTGTTAAACGAGCCACATTATTTTATAGGTAGGAATATATGCTATTCTAAAACAAATGATACAGCTCGTATCATTATTAAAGCAAACAACGAATAGTTGTTTGAGACCTACTGTTAATTAATGAATCGAATCAAATCCAATTATTTACATGTATTGATTACTTAGTTACACGAAAGGATGCCAATTATTCACAGACATGAATGTATGCAGCACATCCGAAGAAAATTTATAAATGAAAAGCTATGAGTGTAGATATGTGATGACTCCTACACACACACACATACAAGTACCTTGAATTCTTATTCGTATTCTTAGATTTTATGTTTTATCGGTAACAAAAATTGAAAACAAATTGTTTTGCAGGATATTTAGTATAATTAATTTTATCCTAATAAAAAAAGTTATTTAAATATATCTTCCAATTTTTTTAAAAATTAACTTAAGTTTTTTTGGCCAAAAAAGTTATTTTATTAATATAAAAAAAATCAATACAAACACTAATAGCCAAGAGGCCAAAGAAACGCTCAAAAAAACCTATCAGTACAAACTAACTCACACCTCACCCTTATAACAACTAAACAAAGACTAAAAAAGAAAACGAATTAAGTTATTTTGCATTATTTGCATTATAACTTGAGTTACTCGATTTTTGAGAAAATAAGAAGCCAATTGAAAGTTCTGTTTTGTGTTGTATTGAATTTCATAACTTGAGTCATCTTTCTTGATAATTCCAATCAATGTTTGTCAATCCATGTCTTATTTCACATAATTTAAGATCATTTTTCAAATAACTCAAGTTAAAGTCATCAATGGGTTGATTTTACCTAAAATTTGGCTCACTATAAATTACTTAGGGTTGAGTCTTCGGTTATCAAGTTATTTGGTTCGGTTATTAATGATAGCCGAACAACCAAAGTGTGAATATTTACAAAACTGAACCGAAACTGAAATGTAACAACCAACCGAACCGAATTAACCAAAATAAATTTAGTTAGGTTAGACAGTTTAATCAGTTAGTAGTCTTTTTTGGGCTTTTTCCGTTCCAAACAATATAAGAGTAGCCTGTACAATATAATGGAAGTCCAAACAAAAATCCAAACACTAATAATCTATTTGAATTTTGAAGGCATACAAGATCCAAAAGAAGATACGAATTGATGACAAATTTAAATTCAAACATAATAAAAGTCTAATCGGATAACATATAGATATCGTTTACTTTAGATTATTTTAAATCCAAACGCAAGATTTATACAAGATAACATATAGAGATAATTTATTTCAGATTATGTAATATACTTAATATTAATATATCGATAAAATTTAATATAAAAATTACAATTATAAATGGAATCTAAAAACAAAAAGTTTAGGAGAAGGATATTAAACACAGGGGAGGCTGGTCAAAGAAAAAAGAAAATAAGGAGAAAGACTAAAAAAATAGTTTTTTTCCAATAATTTTCAGTTATTTGGTTATAATTGAAATATTTTAAGGCGCATCAAACTGAACACCGATAACCAAAATAACCAAAAAAATTAAAAACTGAATTAATTGAATTGAAAAAATCGAATTGAGTTCGATTACGGTTCGGTTTTACTTACTCTAAAATTACTATCTTTTACCTCAACATAACTAGAAGTTATATCTTGATAACTCAAGTCAGTCTGAGTGTGGTCTTTTTAGGATATTTATAACTTCTTGTTATTCTACATACAACTTAAATCCTGTTTTTCTTTTAGAAATCCTATGCTGATGACTTGAGTCTTGAAACCTATAATTGGTTGTTATACATTTTTAAGTCAGATAATTAATTAGAAGTTATTTTTCTCACAACCAAGTTGAGTTCTACTCATTTTTAAGAAGTCTCACCATAATAATTCAATTTGTGGCAACTATAACTGAAAGTTGTTCTACCTGGAGTGAGAAAATTGAAAGTTATACTTGAGTCACACCTCATGCCAGTTTAATTAGAAATATTGTGCTATCTTACTCAAAGCTAGGGTATGTCTATCCTCCTCATCTATGGTAATACTAACTCAAGTCTATCTTTTGAAATCTTCTAAATTCACTGCCTGTGTTTTTGAATAACTTGAGTCAAACATTTATATAACTCGAGTCTTTATGGTCTGTATTCCAAACAACGCTTTGGACTTTCCAAAATAATTTCGAATACCTTCATACTTATTTAAATCTTTTGGAACTTCACTCTAAACATGTTTTAACTTAGAAGAGCCACAAAAACAAGTTTTGCGATGTAGAAAGCAACATTTAGTTACAAAATACTTCTCAACTACTTAAGATGCTTTTGGAAACTCAATAACTATTTGCTATCTCTAATGGATATACTACGTTCAGTCTTGATAATAAGATCTCGTTTTTAGATTATAAATAATGTCTTATAATTATGGCTGGAGGTAATATTAACTTTTCTAATAGGTATCGAGTTTTATCAATAGAGACGCATGCAACAATCAACTAATACCATCCAACATCTACTGACCTA
Organism: Neltuma alba; assembly: GCF_004799145.2. Classification (NCBI taxonomy): domain Eukaryota; kingdom Viridiplantae; phylum Streptophyta; class Magnoliopsida; order Fabales; family Fabaceae; genus Neltuma; species Neltuma alba. The sequence goes on from NW_021636509.1 coordinate 522,566, forward strand.
TGCAAAAATCTGTTGCATTCATTACTCGAAGGAGTCTCAACAGTATACATACTCTCTGTACTTAGTGTTAAGCATTTGCTTTATTTGTGAAAGCCTTGAAATGCACTTTTATTCATTATTTTGAGTTTGATTCATGAGTTTATGTGCTGGAGATGCATTGAGCGGCCAAAAATCCGAATCAATCTCAAAAAATATATGACCAATAAAGATTAGATCTAACATAATGAGCTAGTTTCCATGACGTGGTGAACAAAAGTTCAGAGAAATATCCACATTCAATGTCTGACAGTGTCTTTAATAGGATTGTCTTTAATAGGAAAATACTTATACCTATATATCAAAAAAAAAAAAGATTGGATATACTTATATATCAATATATAATACAAAAGTTTTAACAAGTAACATGAACCGTGAACCATAAGTAGTTTGGCTTTTGTCACCAAAAAAACAAAAGTTTGGCTTATCATTATTTATATTTTGGGCAACAGACTAAGCCTCCACACTACTTGATAAAAATTAAAAAAAAAAATCTATATCTATAGATCTATATAATATATAAAATCTAAAAAAAGTATTATTCACAAAGAATAAACAATACAAATATTTTTGGAACTTTATGCAACGTACAAGGCTCAAACTAATTTGAAGGTAAATAAATATACTCTTTCAGTCCTTAATATAGGATCAGATTGTTAAGTTAATTTTTGTTCCAAAAATATAAGACGTATCTCTCATACTTATCAATTTTTTAAAATTACCTTTATAGATACTTTCTCAACTATAATTAAGTAAATGAAGGAGGAAGGATATTAAAAAAGATGATTATGATGTTTTAGAAAAAATATATCATATTTCTTGTAATTAACTAACTTATCTAACTTCCGTAATCTAATTAAATTAATTAAATAGATCTTATATAGATGAGTATATTATAAAAAAAACCACCAAAGAAAAAAAAACCTAAAACAATTTATATTTGTTCAAATATTAAATAAAGTTTGAGAAATGAGATGCATTACTTATAATTTGCAAATATTTAATTGATTACATATTTTATGGTACCTTAATATAAATATATATATTTCTTCATACATTGAAAATTAAAGAAAGTTTGATATGTTGATGGGAGATATTTTGGTGACATTATATTATAATGGTGGAATATAGTACTCTACTGTTAGGCAAGAAAAAGAAATGCAACTAATTTCAGATCTAGCAATTATAAGAATCAATTTCAATACTCACCATATTCTAAAAACTCATCAGATGTGTATAGTCTATATCTAATTTGAACAATTTAGATTTAAAATATTTAATTAATTATTTTTAAATAGAAAAAATTATTTTTTTAAAAGAATAATATTTAAGAAATTATCTCTATCTTAGATTCTATACATATTAAAATAATTATTTTAAATAAATAAAAATTAAACCTAATTATTTAAATAAGATATGAATATTTCAAATCTGTCAAGTTTAGAGCAGTAAATCGTCTCCTGTTTTATGTAATATGATAACAATATTGGCCACTTCGCACCTTCCTCTGAATTCAGTTTTATTTTATATATAAATGCCACGACCAGCTCGCTCAAATCTCGTTCAATTTTACTCTCTTTTTCTCTTTCCCTCCTTTCTTTTTCTGTACAGTGATTCACCGCCATGGGGGCGTCCTTGCTCCCAGATCTTGGGACTGAGATTTTGATTCCGGTATGTGCCCTCATCGGAATCGGCTTCGCCTTGTTTCAGTGGCTGCTTGTTTCCAGAGTGAAGCTCACTGCCGAGAGGGATAGTTCTCCCTCCAACAACGGCGCCAAGAATGGTTACAATGATTCACTCATCGAAGAAGAGGAGGGTATTAACGATCACAACGTCGTCATTAAGTGCGCCGAAATTCAGAACGCCATCTCTGAAGGTATCTCTTTCTTTCCTCAATGGGTCATCAAGTGCTGCACCTGAAACTCGAAAATATGCATTTTTGATAAGTTTTTTTCAAGTTATAGTTCAGTCAATGGATTTTCCAGGTGCCTGAGCGAACAATAGGTCCGTTTCTAGATTTCAATGTATGATTTTCGTACTCTGAAAGCTACCTTCTTGCTCTTTGCATCTTTCATTCCTGTTTGTGTTCTGTTATTACTAAATCTTACGGGGTTTGTTGTGATCCTTTATTGCTCGTTGGAATTTGTATCTTTGAAGCTGTAGATTAAATTTTCCTTCTGCAGTTTTCCCTGACTGAAGCTTTTTCTTTTCTTCGGTTTCTGAACTTATTTTGGTCGTACGGTTTAGGGTGAAACAACAGCATGTTAACCAAATTGACTGTATCCATTAAGTTGGAATGCCATGATTTAATTCGCGCGGTGCGATCTCCCCCGCCGGCGAGGGAAAGAGCGATGTTTTCCCCGTTGAACTTGGTGCATATTATAATACTTTACCGTAACTTATGGTTCTGGGCGATATCTTTTAAATTAAAGTGTAAAACTGCTTTTTTTTCCCCCCCTTCCCAATACATGTTATTTTTCTCAATTGTCACTTATAAAATTATTCTCTCAGTCTGGTCCTTACTAATAAAGTATCTCAATCTGTCCTTTTATAAGTTTGATTTCTCAACTTGCCTTCCATTGGTGGACTTTTTTTTTTGGTTCTTCCTTGCTTTATCTGGCTGCTCATATATAGAAGTGTTGTCAATAAATTTTACTTTATCAAACTGGGAGATGCCTGTATTTGGGAAAGCGCTGTTCAGTTTTCCCCCCCTTCCCTTTCTTTGGGTGGGCGATTAAATTGCGCAATACTTAATATGCTATAAATCAAACTAAGAAGATGATTTTCTAAGAGAGAGACTAAATTGAGATGGTACTTCTGTGAAGAATTAAATTGAGAAATATCTCATCTGTAAGGGATCAAAATAAGCTTTTTATTCGTATGTTAAATATTTATTGTTTTGACGTATTAATTGACGATAGCAGAAACCAAGCCAATGAAATATGTTTGGTTTTCGTTTTAGATTCCGAAGTATGAACCATCGAGGGAGGTTGGTTGGTTGGTTGGTTGGTTGGTTCAAGGTTAACCTTGATCCGAGAGAGGCTAGTATGAAAACCCTTATTTGCAACGTTCTGCTTGGCTTGTTTTTTCGTCATTACTAATGCCAGTACTCTACCTGGCTTGACACATGTTTTCTAGACTGAAGTTGATTATTATTTTGACATATGCTATTTTTTTTTTTTCAATCTTTTTAATCCATGAAATCTGAAACATTCTAGAGCTCACTTGATATCTATTGCCCCTCCCATAAATTTTCAAAGACTTGCCGATGAAAAATTCTTTATTAAAAGAATGATGCCTATTTACTGGTTTTTTATTTTTTCAACAGCTTCTGGAAGCAATTTTAGGAAGGATTTTCTCGTCAGATTTTGCAAAATAGAAGTATTCTACTATTTATATATGACATCTTATTTTTTGTTACATCGCTGCATGCTTTTATTGATTTAATCTTACATTCTGGTTGTTAGTTTCGTTGCTCAGTTATCTGACGTTTCATGTTACTTTGGTTGTGATTTTTGTTTACATAATCTAGCCTTTAGTCTGTTGAACGTGAAATGTCAAACTGTTGGAATATGTTACATTTATACATAGCTTCGCTCTATTTTTTGATAGTTGGTTATTAAAGTCAGGGGTATCCTTGGACTTCTATGATATATTTTTTTAGCCACCGGTTCTGCTTCATTTTTCGAATTTTAAATTTATGCTTGTTGGTGGAAGCTTAAAGAATGGTTCAATTATTTCTTGTTGCTGGACGATTAACAGGAGCAACTTCTTTCCTTTTCACCGAATATAAGTATGTTGGAATCTTCATGGTGGCTTTTGCAATCTTGATATTCCTGTTCCTTGGTTCTGTTGAGGAATTCAGTACAAGCCACCAGCCTTGCACCTATGATCAAACTAAGATGTGTAAACCAGCCCTTGCTACAGCTTTGTTCAGCACTGTATCTTTCTTGCTTGGTGGCATTACATCAGTTGTTTCTGGTTTCCTTGGAATGAAAATTGCAACTTATGCAAATGCAAGAACTACACTGGAGGCCAGAAAGGGAGTTGGAAAGGCTTTCATTGCTGCATTCAGATCTGGTGCAGTTATGGGGTTTCTCCTTGCTGCAAATGGTCTTTTGGTTCTTTACATTGCCATTAATGTGTTTAAGATTTACTATGGTGATGACTGGGGAGGTCTTTTTGAGGCCATAACTGGTTATGGTCTTGGTGGGTCTTCTATGGCTTTGTTTGGAAGAGTTGGTGGAGGTATTTATACTAAGGCTGCTGATGTTGGTGCTGATCTTGTTGGAAAGGTTGAAAGAAACATTCCTGAGGATGACCCAAGGAATCCAGCTGTAAGGGATAACAGCCTGAAGCTAGTGCATTCTCCCCTTTTTGATCAAAATTTTACTTTGTTTATTTTGTATATACCTTACTGAATTGTTGTGTCCATAGGTGATAGCTGATAATGTTGGTGACAACGTTGGGGATATAGCTGGCATGGGATCTGATCTTTTTGGGTCATATGCTGAGTCGTCCTGTGCTGCTCTTGTTGTTGCTTCCATATCTTCATTTGGTGTGAACCATGAGTTTACAGCAATGCTTTATCCTCTCATCATCAGTTCAGTGGGCATCCTGGTCTGTTTGCTTACCACCTTATTTGCAACTGACTTCTTTGAGATCAAGGCTGTAAAGGAAATTGAGCCAGCATTGAAAAAGCAGCTTATCATTTCCACTGCTTTGATGACTGTTGGAATTGCAATTGCAACTTGGGTTGCACTTCCATCATCCTTCACTATCTTTAATTTTGGAGAGCAAAAAGTCGTCAAGAGTTGGTAAGCTTCATTCCTTTGTAGTTATGTTTCACCTTTTCAAGTGAAACTTCAGTTGAAATAATATAGCCCTTGTCGATTAGAAATCAATGAAATGATTAGAATGAGAAATATTTTATATTTGATTAAAAACAAAAAAGAAAAAAAAAAGATGTGAAATGATTAATTTTTTCTAGAAATAGCCTTTGATAAGACAACGGTTATAAAAATGGACTAAATTTGTTAAAATAACTTTATATGAGTTAGTGTAGTGAGCTACATTAATTTTATAATCTTTATTGAGGAAGGGTAATTTTGTAATATGTTTAGATATGGACATATTTAATGAGAATAACCAATTTTAACTAGTTTTCTTAATCTATGTGATAGCTGTTAAACATTTCTTGTAAAAAGGACTAGAGGGAGTATGCTTGAATGCCTGTTTTAATTTAGTCATCCTTGGCAGCCTGCTAATCTTAGTGCTTATTTTCCTATCTGAGGAGTTCTGGGATTGATTTCCTTTGCAGGCAGCTATTCTTGTGTGTTGCTGTTGGTCTGTGGGCAGGGCTTGTTATTGGATTTGTAACTGAGTACTATACCAGCAATGCTTATAGGTGAGCAAACTGGGGTCATTTTCCCCTTTCACCTCTTGGCATCTGGTTCGTATCTTGGACTTAAACTCTTTCTGTTGGCTTTTTGCAGCCCTGTACAAGATGTTGCAGACTCCTGCAGGACTGGTGCTGCTACTAATGTTATATTTGGCCTTGCCTTGGGATACAAATCTGTCATTATTCCTATTTTTGCTATTGCAGTTAGCATTTTTGTTAGTTTTAGCTTTGCTGCCATGTATGGTATTGCTGTTGCTGCCCTTGGGATGTTGAGTACCATAGCCACTGGATTGGCCATTGATGCGTATGGTCCAATTAGTGACAATGCTGGAGGTATTGCTGAAATGGCTGGCATGAGTCACAGAATTCGTGAGAGAACTGATGCCCTTGATGCCGCAGGAAATACAACTGCTGCTATTGGAAAGGTTTGTGTTTTATCTCTTACTTCCTTTTGTTAATTTTTTGGTTCATAAACACATTTGTCAGCCTTCTCGGATTTCTTGTTTAATGTTGCAGGGGTTTGCAATTGGTTCTGCTGCTCTAGTTTCTCTTGCCCTGTTTGGTGCCTTTGTGAGCCGAGCTAATATTTCTACAGTTGATGTGCTGACTCCAAAGGTCTTTATTGGCTTACTCGTGGGTGCAATGCTTCCTTACTGGTTTTCTGCCATGACAATGAAGAGTGTAGGAAGTGCAGCTCTGAAGATGGTTGAGGAAGTACGCAGGCAATTCAATACAATCCCTGGCTTGCTGGAGGGCTCTGGCAAGCCTGACTATGCTACGTGTGTTAAGATCTCCACTGATGCTTCTATCAGAGAGATGATACCACCTGGTGCTCTTGTTATGCTTACACCACTTATTGTTGGGATATTTTTTGGTGTAGAAACACTTTCTGGTGTGCTTGCTGGATCCCTTGTGTCTGGGGTACAGGTAATGTTTTTGTATCCTTTCTGGGAGTATGGTTGATGGAATACTTCCTTTCCCATCTCTTTTAAAATTTGAAATTTAGATTTAGGCCTGTCTTCAATCCCTCTTCTGTGGTCCAATGTCTGCATTCTGTATTCCCATGATAAAAGGCTTGCTGGTTTTAATGTTAATCTCATCATATTTGCTATCATCATGCTTCCCTTTCTAGCCACTGTTTGCATAAATCCTTGATTTTTAGCCTCCAGATCTTTTTGGTCATTGTTGTCAATGTCATGGTCCCTAGATATTGGTCCATTTCATTTAAATAGCCCCAGCTATACTAAAAAAGTGTTTGGGAAGCTGTAAAAGTGCTTCTCAAAAGTACTTTTCCGCAAATCAAGACAAACTCTTCACATATTTACTTCATATACCGTAAAATCACTTTTAAAGCTTATGGTTTTGTTTCCATCCAAACACTATTCCACAATGTTGTATGTGATTGATGCTGCTATTTTCCTTACATATTTGCCATAAATTCTTCATGAGATTATTAAAACTTAAAGTTTCTTGTCGATCTTCGCCTGTTCATTTTTCTGTTGCTCTGATCTTAACTTGTTTCTGTACCCTCTTTACAGATTGCTATTTCTGCATCCAACACTGGCGGTGCTTGGGATAATGCCAAGAAGTACATTGAGGTGAGCGTGGGGCTCGATATTTATAATCAGCAGACATAGTAGAGTATGGTCATGGTCTAATGACTGATTTTGTTATAAATTTTTGGTGTGATAGGCTGGTGCGACAGAGCATGCAAGAAACCTTGGTCCTAAAGGATCTGATCCACACAAGGCAGCTGTTATTGGTGACACCATTGGTGACCCTCTCAAGGATACGTCTGGACCATCACTTAACATTCTTATCAAGCTGATGGCTGTTGAGTCTCTTGTGTTTGCCCCATTCTTTGCTACGCACGGTGGTCTTCTCTTCAAGCTTTAATTTTCCTGCTTTGTTGGAAGAAAAAGGAAAATCCCAGTGTCTTTTCATTGTTACTCTTAACACGGCTGTCATGCAGACATTTTTTTTTTTTCACTTTCAAACTTTTTCTCCCCTCTCCAATCAAAATGTGCCTAGTTTATCGTTCTTTGCTTTGATATACCACGTAGGCTATTTCAGGAAAGAAAAATTTTCGTTGTAAAGAGGTTGACAATGATGATGGTGGTGATGATAATGACAATACTTATCAATCTCTTCTGCAAATATTCTGGCTTTTAGACATGCTTGGCTGTTTAATTACTTTATGGCTTGTCTTCTTTGGCCCTTTGAATATTGTAAATGCTGCTCATACAATTTTATTGTTTGCCTTTTTGATGAGCTTTGGTGGGGTTAAAAAAAAGGGGGGAAAGAATTAGAGGAAGGCTGTGAAGATACCATTTGCTTCTTGGTAGATTTGGGTTCCATTATTTTTGGCAACACATATCCTTAGATATGATTAATACAAGGACGAAAATAGAGAATGTGGAGGATCTGTGGTTTTGAAACGAGAGGTAGTTGTGATCAAAGATTGCTGGATATAAGCGAAACCATGCTGATCTAAGCGCAAAAGAGAAGAGGTGATAGGGCCAACATGATAAAGAAGAAAGGGATTGAAGAGCCTGATTGGCTCATTTCAGGAACCCATTAAAACATAGTTTTGAGTTCTGACCGGTTCTTCCCCCAAAAACATGCTTTTGGTGCTTTTTAATGTGAAATTAAACATGCACAGTAGTAAGTTCAATTTATTTCGGATTTGGGATTATGGAATGTAGGGGGTAGTGCCTTTGGAGCAGGACACGACCAACTGAAGGCCCCTACCATCCCAAGCTTTTTTTTTAAAAAAAAAAAAAAAATTGGCGGGCCACACATTAATAACGTTGAGGTTACAAGTAAGATAAGACCTGTAACCTTTCACTTTTCTTTGAGGTTACAAGTAAGATAAGACCTGTAACCTTTCACTTTTCATTTCATTAAGCTACAAGGCCATTGGTTCCGAAGTTATTCCTAGTCTACCCTTCATCCAATTATTGTATTTTATAACTACTCCGCATGGAGACTTTTGACCTGAAGAGTGTATGGACCCAGTAAAAGTTTTGTTACTCAAATGAGACTTTACACATGTAGCCTCTTCCACTGATTTGCCTTTCCCCTGCACTCAAGCTTCTGTGACTGTGACGACATAGAATTCTGATATCTCTGTAACATTCACATGTCCAAGATTGATTCAGGTTCTCCCACGGCAAAGGAAGCAGACCAAAGTTCAGGAACATGCTGCGGAATGTGGACTGGTTATGAAAGAATGGTAATGCTTCCACATGGACAGTAGAAGTAACATGGGGTTTGTATTTTCTGATCTTATCCTTTAAACACAAGATGGTTTCTTTCCGATATTATCTCATCAACTTGTTGCTTCTTGCTGTTTACTGCCCTTTGCAACTTTAAAAAATCCTATGGAACAATTCAAAATCACGGTTTGGCCAAAAACAGTGTGCTGTTGCTTCTGCCAACATGTGATTTTGATTTGTTCTAATATTTTTCCCAAACAACCCAAGACAGCAACCATCCATGCCATGCCTTCAGATTTTGCCATTTCGAACTTATCCTGCACGAGGTTTAAGTGAATTTGCTCATTCTTACCACAACTTTGAGGCTCATAAGGTGGCGACGACAATGGCCCATCAAAACGTGCTAAGTGACAAGAGATCTCAGTCATTATGTTATCTGATGCACTATTCAATTTATGAACCTTTCCTGGGAAAACCTGAGGCATTATCACTACTCTGTAAGGGTGTGATGGTGCTTAAATAGGTTTCTCCACTCAATAAATCACACCCATAGATCCATTTAGGTGTAATGTCACTTTCTATACAAATGAGAGGGACCAAGACTAATTTTAATTTTAAAATCAAATTTAGGAAAAATTAGGGAAAATTTTATGAAAAGAAGCTTGAAATAACTAAATCCCAAATAAGGAATTCTTACAAAAATAATGTGTTATTTGCAAGTCCAATATTATCAAAACCTATTAAAGTATTGTCACCGAATCTGATTTGAGATTCAGTAATTTTAAGTTTGTTTTTGTGAAATCTTCCCAAAAATTAATATGCAAGTTTCTATAATGCCATCTAATTTTATATCAAGTCTTTGTATTTTTCTTTTTCTTCTCATTAGGTCTTTATAAGTTTTTTAAATTATAGGTATCAGTTACATGTCTTTGCAAAATGAAGTATAGCAACATAAATTTAAAACCTTGTTATTTGCTGGCATGGGAAGAAATTGAAAATTTTTAACTACGTTGGCTTGTTTTTATTGTGCATGCGACTGTATTTCTCTTTTTGACTCTTTTTGTTAGCTCAAGTTAACATCTTAACTTCTATAAAGGCTCAGTTTAACTTGAAATATCAAACTTTTTCAACACACATAAAACTACAACAGGAATATCTACTCCTTGTCTCATGAAGTGTACAATTTAAGCTCAATAATACATTTGAGAGAGATGCCTACTAGCAAGGGATTGTTTTATAAACAGGCAAAATTTACAATACATGCAACATAGTCCTGGAGTTAATTTTTTCCCCCCCATTTTTGGTAATGAGTTAATATTTCTAGAAAGTTGTTCCATCTACAAGCATGGAAAGAAATTAGATCAGCCCAAATAGAATTTATGTGCACACATTCTAAAGGAGACAACACTAAAAGACAGGACACAGATAGCAATACATGAACAAAAGACAAGACGCAATTTACAATACATACAACATACTCCCATCTATACTTTATCCAGAGTTAAATTTTTACTGCAACTTCTAATTTTTTAGAAAAAATTTTCCATGTACAAGCATGGGATATTAAAGGACATTGATAGTTTCATAACATATTTAACTTCATTTAGAATTGATACAACATAAAATTGAGAAAATAAATGAGAATGAGAAAACTCTCCCACAAATATTGGCAGCCCTATTTCAAGAAACCTACTTTATCATTTGCTAAACATAATAAAAGTACTTTTCCTTAACTTCTCCATTTCTCAAATCCATCTTCTATATGCCAAATAGCACTCTAACAGGGTTGAATCTTTGCAGCATCAATGGCTCTTTTATTTTGCTGATAGTATTGGAAATAGGTCTTAACGTAGTTCTTTATTGATTTGTATAACTTTGGCCTTGACTCATCAACCAGTTCTTTAACTGGTTCAATCTCTGCTTCTGTATCAGGAGCACAAAACATAGCTAATGTGTGCCTCTCCTTTTCTGAGTTTATTACTGCTCTGTGCATGGGGCTCTCGAATATTCCATTGCTCATTATCTGTTCACATCAAACAAGTTCCTTCAATTATGGTTAAGAGATCACAAGGTTATATAAATTTCAATCAAGGGTGGTCTAGTGCATAAGGCTACCACTAGGCAAGGTTTGGGGAGGGATAAAATGCACATAGTTTTACTCTTTCTAGTGGAGAGATTCTTTTCAGGATTTGAACCTGTTGCCTTCAGGTCACATGGCAACAACCTTGCCATTTCTCCGAGGCCAACCCTTTATGTGTTTTACTTACATTATACCCTCAGTAATTTTATAGTCTTTTAAATAATTGTTACCTCCATTTGATCACCAACGTTGACAACAAGGGCCTCAGGGATGATAGGAACTTTAAGCCAGTTGTTGTCTTTGAAGATTTGAAGACCTTCAACATTTTCATCCTGCAGAAGCAAAGTGATTGCGGATCCATCTGAATGAGGCTTTAGGCCTAGAACGAGTTCAGGTCTTGTGCATGGAGGATAGTAGTTGAATCTTGCAAACATGTTTGAGTCTCCACATTGCTTCAAGAAGCTATCCTCTTGCAAGTTCAATGACATAGCCATGGCCTTCAGAATCACTTCATATAACCGTTTTAGCTTCTCCGTATAATCTATCAGCATATCCCTAATATGTCCATATCAAAATTAAATAGTAAAAACTTGCAATGCTTAAAAAAAAGGGCAACATCATGATAAGTAAAACTGGCGAATGGGAAAGTACCTGAATTCATGGGGTTGTTTGGGCCAAAGTTTAAATTTTCTCTGGTGCTCAGGGTGCACTTTGAGGTAAACACGATCGGTCCAATCAAGCCTTTGATCTTCTGTGAAAATTATGTCACTTCCATATCCTTCATGATCACCTTCTTCTCTCTCATATTTTTGCTTTTCTTCTTTCGGAAGTTCAAAGAATTTCTTTGAAAGTTCCCTCACTTTGCCCAGAAACCCACTTGTCATCCCATGGTTTATTGCCTGAGTTTCATAAAACTCAATAATATAATTTACAAATTTAGCTGAAGTAAATCTTGGAACAAATTTAGATGTTAGCCCAATCCTGCCTAATGCTTTGTTCCCTTTCATTTGATGATATAACCTTTCGACATAATCAGAACCAATCAACAAACAACTTGGGAACATCCCTGGTTCTAAGACTGCTTCTGGAATCACGAGGGATTGAATTATGCCTTTAATTCATTTTCTAATTGGTTGATGTGAGAATTGATATATTCTAATAAAATCAGCAAACAATTTGTGAGGAAGAAAGAGATACAGAAAGAATCAGGGAGGAAGAACCTGGAAGCAACCCCATGTAGTGAGTGCTGAGCGAAGATTGTGCAACTCAAGCTGTTGTTGCTGTGAGGAAGGAGATAGCAGAAGAGAAATATCAATGATTGGAATCTGCAACGATAGAAGAAGAGCACTAACTTCACCATCTTTGTAAATATACTGCTCTGGTAAATCCTTTGACCCCAAGAACAGTTCTTGGACAGATTTACCCACCACAGATTCACCCATAATGTTAATGCTTATGACCTTCAAGCTGGAGAAGATAGATATATACATAAGTGAGTTAGATCTGCTCAACAAATATATGGTGATATATTCATAAACAATGAGCTGGTGAAGTGGTTTGTTTTGACGTTGCAATCAGTGACGCATCGGCTGCCGCCTATAAAACAATGAAACATGTACATAATTTTTAATTATTAAATGTGGCAAAAAATTTAATTATTAAATATAGATTGAAAATGAATGAATTGAATAAAATCATTAGCTCGGTCCGCCAGGAAAAAAAAAAGGGGAAATTTTGTTGAAAATTCTTATTGTTAAGTTTATTGCCTAAAAGTTTTAAGGACCCACTTGTTTAAACAATTGCAATTAATTTTCTATAGTCCAACTTTCCTGTAATGGACAAATTTTTTTTTTTTGGTTTTATATATAATTAAAAATATGTTGTACATAGTAGAAAAACACTTGCACCCGGTGAGATGGGTTGCAATGAAATTGGATTGGATAGATGTTCCCATTTCTAATAAATCATATTTGATAGATATTGACAAATTTTAAGTAATTTCCTTTTTTAATGATTTGACCCACAATGGCGCGGGATTCCGGATGTGGACTTTAGTGCCTCTGACATCAAGATAAGATTATAGTGTTTGGTAAAAAAACCAAAGTGTGTTTTAGAAAACGATGGGACCAACTAGAAGGCCCTATCTTCCCAATACTTTTACCAGACTACCCCTAATACAAGGTGAGAAGACTGTTGAGCTGGCTTGGTAAAAGTGAGATTTTCGTTACCAAAATGAGATTTCCTAAACGAAGCCTCTTCCATTGATTCACCTTTCCCCTGCACTAAAGCTGCTGAATTCTGATATCTTTGTAACACTGACCTGTCCAAGATTGATTCAGGTTCCTTCAGAGTTCAGGAACATGCTGCAGAGAGTGGTGGACTTGTTTTGAGAACAGGGCAGTGCTTCAACATGGACCATATGTATAAAAAATAACTTGGGGTTTGTTTTTCTGATTATCTCCTTTAAACACAAAATCACCCATTGGGAATGTTCTTGCTGATATTCTCATATCAACTTGTTGCTTCTTGCTCTTCACTGCCCTTTGCAGCTGCTTTTGTCAAGCACTTCAGGCTGTGACTCCTCTGGTAAGGAAGGCAGATAAAATGAGGCAGATTGACCACACACAAGCGGTAAATGGTAGCGTGTTGTGCCACTGCTGAAGGGTGAAGTGTCCGTTTGGAAAAATATTATTCCTCTTATTCCTAATGCAAGAGATCCTTAGTTAATTTGAACAGATTAAGAAGACTAAATAAGTTTCTTAATCATAACAAATGTGACATGATCTTCTAAAAATATTCTTTTGTAATATTAGATTCTATATTGTTTTATAAGCTAGATATATTAGTTTGAAGAAAAGTAATAAATGTGAGAGATAAAATGAATCAATATTTTACAGCTGAGATTAAGAAACAAATCCCTAACTAGTTCTTACAAGAAAGATAGAACAAAATCACATTTTCATGAGAGCATATGTTGCTTTGGCAAAGAACGTAGTTCTAGCTTGTTCTTCTCCCAAACATAAGAGAGGTTCAAAAACTTGGTAAGTTTTAGGTATTCAGTTGCTCACTCTCTGCATAATGTTGAGGCTGATAGGATGATGACAAATGTTTGTTTCCACTATTCTAACAGCAGCAAGCCCCATGCATAGAACCTGATATGAAATTCACACTATTTGCAACTCAAACAATAATATTACACTATTTCTATTTTTTAATATAAGTTCTGGTTTGTAGTTTATATGACCTCTGATTCTTAATATAATATTTGAATTACAAATTAAATCTTATATTAATTAACTGGAGGTACCATGTTTTATACTGAGAGGTTATAGTAAAAAGCCATTTCATGAGCAAGAGGGACTAAGGTATGATCTTCAACATATGAGACTTCATTCGAGTTTAGGGAGGACCGCTGAAGTCAAGATGTGTCACTGACAGGGTATGAGGACCACTTGACCGAGCTTTCACCTCTTTACAACTGTTCAGTTTGAGTTTATAATTTTTTTTTTTTACCAGAATTTGAGTTTATAAATTGCATGCTGGAAGATGCAACAAATGTATGCGAGCTTTTTTTTTTTTTTTTTTTTTTAAATTTTACAATCTAAGCATAAAAGCGTATACAAATATGTCAACACCAAGTTTAAATTCACTACCTCATCTAAACATGAGGTGTCACATTGGCAAATGCTAAATTTAAGATCCAATAACTTTTATCAACTAATAAAACATTTTTCAAGTCAATATATTTGTGTGTATATCATAAATGTAGAATATTATATCAAAAATGAAAAAAAAAAATTATTTGATCTTTATAGTTTTGTTTTAATTGAAATTTAGTTCCTAAATCTTGACTTAATTCAACTCAATACCTATAGTTCAACAATTTGAAACATTAGTCCTTGTAGTTTTATTTTCTAAAATGTAGGTATTAATATTTTAAATAATTAAAACTCTAATGATTGAATTACACCAAGACAAAATTCATTGATTACGAGTCAAAACTACAGGAACTAGGAGGAAAAACCACTTTAAATTCAAATTTAAATCCAATAATTAACAGATTTTGTTCATTTATATTATACATAACTGTGGACCATGTTTGGGAATTGGAATAAGATACAAATAGGAATAGGCGATCCTGCTCCAATCAAAGGGGTCTTATTTAATTAATCCAATGATGATATCTAAAACAGTCTCATTTCTGCTTGATCAGATTAATTATGAGCCACTCTAACAGTCTCAAGTGCTACCTTACCTTCCTGATAGCACTGGTAATTGATAACACCATAATTCTTGACATTTCTGTACATTCTCGGTCTTGTCCCATTAATAAGGGCTTCCACAGGTCCTACTTCTGCCTCTGCATCTGGCTCGTTAAACATGGCCACCGACATCCTTAACTTCTCTCTGTTTGTTATAACCCTGTGCATTGGGCTCTTGAAAATTCCATTACTCATTATCTGCAACGTATATAATAGGATTAAGCATCCAAGAAGGCATGATGGATTATAAAAACAATCTAATTTCCCATATGCTTGAACACTTCTAGCAAAATAATAAGAAGAACTAATCATTTATTTGATCTGTCTCAATTGTAACTCTTTCACTGAGCCCTTGAAGACGAAGAATTAGCATATATGCTACTCATATCTTCCAAAGCCAGGTTTGAATCCTTATCCTTGTTATGAGGACCTTATTATTGGGGTTATCTATAAGTTCATCTTTAAGTAATCTTAGGATTTAAGACGCACCCTATCTCAAAGATCCAACTCACCTTAAAATGTCCAGTGAGTTGTATTTAAAGAGGGGAAAAAAAAAAAAAGGCACAGGATGAATATATGTACCTGCATTTGATCGCCAAGGTTGACAACAAGAGCATCAGGAATTGCGGGGACATTGATCCAAGTGTCATGGATCAGAACTTGAAGGCCTTCCACTTGCGCGTCTTGCAAGAGAGCCGTGATTCCTGATCTGTCAGTGTGAGGCTTCACGCCAAGAACCATATCAGGTCTGCTACATGGAGGATAGAAGTTAAACCTAGCTTGCATCATCGCACTGTCCCCCCCAAACTGCTTTAAGAAGCTGTTCTCTTCCACGTTCAATGACCTTGCCATGCTTCTCAACAGTTGATCCATCATTGCCTTTGTTTTAATGGAAAACTCCTCCAGTGTCTCCCTGCATTATTTAATCACAATAAAGTAATGCTCCGTCCACATTGATCCCCCTGTCAAATCAGTAACTATGATTTGATTTTTCTCAGTGTTAAAATAGTTGATTGTTTGAAGAAATCTTTCTATCAATAAATCATCTATCCTGCTTGGCAACTAAAATGGAAAACGAATTCTTTTGTATTGCATAAAAAATAAGGCATACTCAATGTTTGTAATACCTTTGTTATCACTACTCAATAGTAGCTATCATTATTATGATTTGAGATAAGATTTATAAAACACCCATAAATTTTTTCAGGTACGTCTAACATTCTAGTAATTAGTGATTCATCAAGCATCTTGAAATAAGTGCGTCATCTTAGAAGTATTTTTTGATTCATTCAATACTAAAAGAATGGATGAACTATTTTTAGCCAAAACTAATTTGCTAACTTTTAAGAATTGGGAAATGTATGATTATGCTGATTATACTGCTGAATTTCACTTGTTTTTCATTCTTTCCTTCTTGCTAGTACCTGAAATCAGCAGGATTTTCAGGCCAGAAAGCAAGCCTTCTTTTGTGCTCTGGAAAAACTCTAAGAGTTAACCGATAGCACCAATCTAAGACCTGCTTCTCTGAAACTATTCTGTCATTGCCATACCCTTCGGATTCATTAACAGCTCTTGCGTACTTCTGCTTCTCTTCCACTGGAAGTGCAAAAAACTGCTTTGCAACTTCACGTACCTTTTCAAGAAATGAACTTGACATTCCATGACCTACCGCCTGTCAGCTGAATTTCAGTTTACAAGATTCATAGAACTTGAAAGGAGGAAAAAAGACAACTGAAATTCCCAACATAGTCGGATTCTCAAAACTGAAATATACATGATTCTCTGAGCAGCAACTTCAAGGATGATTTTAGTTTTTTATAGCTTCTCATAATCAATCTTTGAGAAAAACCTTAATACCGCAGCAAAACTGACGATTGAAGTGGGATTGAAGTGAGGAACAGATACATATCAAGTGAGCAGCAACAATCTGGATCACGAAAAGTGTTGAGTTTTGAGGAATAAAAGGAAGAACAGGAAACAAATCGCACCTGGAAGCATCCAGAAGAGGCAAGAGCAGATCTGAGCTGGAGAAGCTCTTGTTCTGAAGATAAGAGGAGACTGACATCGATGATAGGTATGTGAATCGATTCTGAAGAAGAATTACACTGCTTGGAACCAAAGGGATGTTCCTTCACAACAAACTGCGGTGGCGGTTCATCGCCATCCATAGACATCTCTTGAACGCTCTTCCCCACTGATTTTCCCTCTGAAACAACCACATTTCCGGACATTTCTCGGTCTCTCTCTCTGCGACTTCGAGCATTCCATCCGTCTGGAGGATCCGCGTCACTGTTTTATACAAAGAGGAAGAGGTCTCATGGCCCACGCCTTTGTTATTTAATCAGAAAAAAGGAAATACAGAAACACTCAAATTATCAAACAGTAACTCAGAAGGCTTCATCGACATCAAGCATACCTCTGAGACGCATGCACCTTAATTGGATTCCAGACAGGCCATCGAAAGCCATGCAAAAGCCCATGTTTTCAGAATTGACCGGCATTGAATTGAAACCGCAAGACATTTGTTGAAGGTCTAAGGGATTGCAGGTTTAAGGCTCTCCTTTCCTGGCTTTTTGCCCGGAGGGGAGCTAATGATTGACCGTTTTACCCTTATAAGTTTTTATTATATTCTAAGTCCTAAGATATATTATTATAAATTTAAAATAAAAAATATATTGTAATAAAAATAAATATGTTTTATAAATTTATAAAATTATTTATAAAATTATTTAATTTTTACACATATATGATTTTAATTAGAAATTTCAATTCCATATAAAATTTGTTAGTTTGATTATTTAAAATACATTATCATATTAGTTAGAACAAAAAATTACTTAACCAACTTTTAAATACATATATTAATATGATAATACTGAATCTTCACTGAATTAAGTAATTTGAATTAAGATGTAGATGAAATTATATAATACTACCTCCGGTCTTTAATATAAGATTTTGTTTGACTTTTATTTTGATCCTAAATATAAAACCTCAATCCACTTTGTCTCTAATATTTATGTATTTTTTTCCAAGATAGTCATTCTAACAATGATAGTTCTAGCCAATACACTTGATTAGCAAGGATATTTTAGAAAAAACAACACCTATTTATTACAAATAATTAACTTAACTTCTTTCCTTAATCTTCTCAAATTAGTTAACTAGTTCTTATAATTAGGACCAGAGGTAGTACATAGATAAAAATATAAATATAAACTAACATATAAAGATAAAATGATAAATTGATTATTATTATCTCTCCCACCAAACAAAAAATCATTACATACCCCTCCTTCCCCTTCTTTTTAATAAAATCTTCCCACTCTACACCTTCCCTCAAACTAAAGAGGCCCTAAATGGTAGGAAATTAATACTATGTCTTTGATATTTAACATAAAAGCTAAATAACTAATCTATGGATGTTAAGAAAATTAGTTAAATTAATTATTTATAATAAATAGATGTTGTCTTTTTTAAAATACCCCATCAATTATGTGTATTAAAGCTACCTTTGACGAAAATTTCTTAACATGTGTCATTATTGCAGTGATTGCTTGAATGGCAGAATTGATAAATATTGGAGACAAGGTTAATTAAGGTCTTATATTTAGAACCAAACTGAATCTCCAACCAGCTTTATATTAAGGACAAGGTAGTATAATTTAAAGAACATGTGTGAAAAAATAAAAATATCTTTGATAACATTTTTCATATCCTTATTGTAAATGTTAAATTTATAGTTCATCACATTACTATAGCAATAAAAATATTTATTATCTATTACAAATTGATTAAATGTCGAACCAAACAAACCAGAGATTTCATAATTAACCAAAGCCATCTGTGGACACTGAAGAAAAAACTTAGAAAAATAAGAACACGAAATAATGTTTTGAGTCATTAAAAAATCGAAAAAGAAACAGAGAAAAATTAGTTTCCGTTGATTCTCCACTGATCCAATTTTTAACCGATTTTCAGGTGGTGTGGACTGGACATATCGCGGATTCTTCAATCATTAATATATATGACAAATTCATACCTTTGGTGAATTTGGTTCGATTTGGTTTCGACCTTGTAACTTATGGAAAATTACAACAGAATCAGGTCAGAAAGTTACTCAACAATAACCCTCCAAGGATGTAAGCTATAACCGGAATGAAAATCCTTGCTTCATGTTCAAAAAAATGAATTATAAATTAACTACGTTTTTGAGAGAGAGAGAACTGTAATCATCAACTATCAATCAATCAACTATATTCTTGAAAACTTATAATTCCTAATTAATTAATGAGATCTGAATATAGTTAGTTAATGAGATTTAAATAATCTTTTGATTGGAATTTAGGTATATTGATTTAAATGAAGAGTATCATTATTACATGAAATTTCAATTGGAAATTCAGATGAAGAAACTACTAATTAATTTTAAATTTGAATGATATCTTAATTGAGATTTGAATATATTGAATTAAATAAAAAGTACCATGTCAATTAGAGGCCTAAATGGATAGATAAATAATTAATTTTAAATTTCAATTCTATTATGGCATGTAAAATTTGTTAGTTTTATTATTTAAAAGATATTATCATATTAATTAGAACAAAAAATTACTTTACCGACTTTTAAATATATTTATTAATATGATAATACCGAATCTTTATTGAATTAAGTAATTTGAATTTATAAATAATTTATATAATATATAGATAAAAATATAAATATAAACTAACATATAAAGATAAAATGATAAAATGATTATTTTTATTCCTCCCACCAAACAAGAGATCATTGCATACCCCTCATTCCCTTTTTTTTAATCAAGCCAAATAAGGTAAGGTTAAAACCTCACCACTCCACCCTTCCCTCAAACTAAAGAGGCCCTCAGCGGGGGGAAATTACCCTCAATGGTGGGAAATTAATACTATATCTCTGATATTTAATATAAGAAAAAATTAGTTAAATTAATTATTTATAATGAATAGATGTTGTTTTTTTTAAAATATCTTATCAATCATGTGCATTAAAGCTACTCTTGATGAAAATTTCTTAACATGTGTTATTACCACAGCAATTGTTTGAATGGCAAAATTGATAAATATTGGAGACAAGATTAATTAAGGTCTTATATTTAAAACCAAACTGAATCTCCAACTAGTTTTTATACTAAGAACGGGGGTAGTATAATTGAAAGAACATGTGTGAAAAAAATAAAAATATCTTTGATAATATTTTTCATATCCTTATTGTAAATGTTAAATTTATAGTTAATCACATTAATATAGCAATAAAAATATTTATTATCTATTACAAATTGATTAAATGTCGAACCAAACTAACCAGAGATTTCATAATTAACCAAAGCTATCTGTGGACACTGAAGAAAAAACTTAGAAAAATAAAAACACAAATAATGTAACTTTGAGTCATTAAAAAATCGAAAAAGAAACAAAGAAAAATTAGTTTTAATTGATTCTCCACTGATCC
Source organism: Neltuma alba (assembly GCF_004799145.2). Classification (NCBI taxonomy): domain Eukaryota; kingdom Viridiplantae; phylum Streptophyta; class Magnoliopsida; order Fabales; family Fabaceae; genus Neltuma; species Neltuma alba. The sequence continues at coordinate 543,051 of NW_021636509.1, forward strand.
AATTTTTAACCGATTTTCAGGTGGTTTGGACTGGACATATGGCGGATTCTTCAATCATTAATACATATGATAAATTCATGCCTTTGGTGAATTTGGTTCGATTTGGTTTCGACCTTGTAACTTTTGGAAAATTACAACAGAATCAGGTCAGAAAGTTACTCAACAATAACCCTCTAAGCATGTAAGCTATGAACGGAATGAAAATCCTTGCTTCATGTTCAAACAAATGAATTATAAATTAACTATGTTTTTGAGAGAGGGAGAACTGTAATCATCAACTATCAACTATATTCTTAAAAACCTGTAACACCCGATTAATTAATGAAATCTGAATATAGTTAGTTAATGAGATCTGAATAATCTTTTGATTAGAATTTAAGTATGTTAAATTAAACAAGGAACATCATTAGATAAATAATTAATTTTAAATTTTCATTTTTTTTCTTCTAAATTCTGCATATCTAATTCAAATCTCATTTGAATGAATAAAAAAAATCACACTTCAATAAGAAATAAACATTGATTAGAATTTAAAATCTAATCAAATATCCTAACCCTTGCATTGCAGGAGAAGAAATTTCTGGTTGAGTACAAACGGTGTAAACCGATTTTTTTTTTTGGGGGGGGGGGACTAGCTACAGTATACATGGATATTAACCATAGGAAGAGATTCATCGTAACTTTGATTGTGTCTTGAACGAGTGAGATGATACGTGACTTTCTATTTCTCTCTTTTCTCGCTTGCTCGTTCGATCCATAAGGAACAATTCCATTCTATTCCCACCTAAATCTTGTTTCTTAATATGCTAAAGAAATAAGAGAGAATTACTGAAGCCCCAAGGAAGTAATATAATTATTTAAAAAAAAAAAACAAATGAGCAGCATGTAATAACAGATATCAGCGCACCAAATGACAAGTTCATGCTACTCACTTGTTATTAAGATTGTTAAAGATCTCCCTCAAGACCTCGGTGATCTTCCCAGGAAACAGCACTTTATCAGGGTCTCATGTTATGTGATAAAGCTTCACAGACCGCAAATAAAGCCCTGATAAAAAAGGGAGATAGGAGCAAAATACAGCGCCACAATTGCACACCGGGAGATGGATTAGAGCCACAATAAATTGAATTGACAAAAAGACTAACCTAGTTGTATCCCTATGGTACAATACACTTTAGTACAACCAGGCGAGTAATTATCATGATGAGGAAGCACCAGATCTGGTGTTCCGACCAAGACCAAGACCTAAGCCCAAAGGAATACTCTCAGTTTTTGTTTTGCCGTGGGCATTATGGTGGGAACAATGAGTGGAATGAGTATGACCATTGCTGTGACCATGATGAGCGCGAGCATGGCGCGTATTAGAGCTGGTGCTGCGGGAACCGACATCAATGACAAAATGGCCGTTGCCCTTCGCAGTATGAGAGTGCGAGTCTCCGTTGGCTAGGTTTGAGCTCCTTGACATGTTCATCATTCCTATACCCTCAGAGTTGTCAAATTCTTCAATCAACTGGACATCTTCACTGTATCCGTTGATCAAGAAATCTGTACAATTCTTCTTGATCCCATGATCATAGGGATTTCTGAATCTACCACCCGCACCTCTAAGGTAGCTATATCGCATTGCATTTGCAAGTTCATTTGTTGTAATATTACGTGATATCTGCAGGAAGAAAAAGATATCATATGTAAATATAAATTTGACGGCAGGGAGATCAATTAATTCTTTTGCGTTTATATAAAAGAGAAAAGCATACTTCCAATATGTTCTAAAATAAGAGTTCAAATATGGCATCATGGGCAGGAATTTACGAGTATTATTCTTGTTTTTGTGACTAAGGTATTTCATTTACTTCCTTGTGGATCCTTGATCACATGGTTAATATTAATCAACGTCAAACTACATCAAATTCATAGAGAAGATGACAGAGCTGCAGTAACTTTTAACCAAGTTCAGACATGTTATGAGCTACGAGCCGAACTCCATGATTTTTATTTTTTTTATTTTTCCCTTGGCGTAGAAATCATGTTGGTTTAAGTCAAACTACAGACAATTACAATCCAGACTGCAAAGCTACTGTCACTGGCACGAATGGTGATGCCTGACTTTGAACTAGGGTGCGGCAAACGAGATATGGACAAGGGGAATTGGAATTTGCAATGAACAAAAATGGTTCCATAAAATCATTGGCTTTGCAACGGTTTGACCGCATTCTTTCTACCCATAATACTGAATGAGACTTTCAATGCATACCTGATTAGCTTGAAGAACTGTCAAAACGAACACACTAAAGAAGAGGAAAAAATCAACGACTAGAAATGATGTAGCCCCCACTAGATGTGTAAATGCGTATTGAATCCGTGCTCCAAATGATGAAGGAGCAAGTGGATCAGTTAATATTCCTGTACGCCAAAAATAAGTTCCCGTTAGCAACTTAAACACCCCAAAAGAATGGGGAATGAAAACGAAGCTTATCAAGAGTCGAAGTTCACATACTCGTAAGAGTAACCCCACCAGTGATCAACATTGCCGAAACTTCAAGAACAAGAAAAATGAAGAATTCCCATTTGTTCCTCTGCAATCATATATTTTAGTTTACACCACAAGCAGGTCAATTTAATGAGAACTAAATTAAAGAACTTGCACGCCAAGAAATAGGAAAAGAAGAAAAGTTGGTAGTTCATTAGATGCTATTAGGATTAGTCACCATTCATGCCAATACTTTTACAAAAGGAAATGAGATGAGATTGACAGTCCAAACTAACTTTACAGGATTTCATAAATCATGTTTAGTGACAAAATCTTACATAAACCTTCTCAGGAGACCGGGGGGGGGGGGGGCCTGCAATTTTATTACTTACAACTAAATTTTCACTCACAAGCTCAATCAGTCTCTCAACATGTACCAACAACGACTGCTCACAAAATCCACCGCCAAATAAAAATGTCCAAAAAAGGGTTCCCCGCATAGTTTATACTTGAGGTGCCTCAGGTGAAATCACGGTCATTAATACCATTGTATAGCTTGTTGGTCAACACCATGGCTCGTAGCACAGGGCCACATTTGTAGTTTTTCAACTTCCACTAGCCTGTGCTACAATAGCTATTTCGTGTAGCTGTAGCTTGTACTACATAATAGGGCACCAACAGCCCAAAATTAAGTAAAAATGAAAAGACTAATTTACAGTCAGAGAAGTTCAAATAGAACAATGTTTCAAACACACTACTAAAGCACTCATTCAGAAAATACCTTGCCGATGCAATTGGATACCCAAGGACAATGATGATCAAATTGCTCCACACAACGATTACAGGTAGAACAGTGTTTTGCACGAAGGGGCCTGACAATCTAAAGGGGAAAAAAACATAATTTAAGAGGGCATGAATCGTATAAAGCTATAGATAGATGAGTATGTGCATCTGAGTGTGCGCAAGTCAGAGATAGCTGAAGAAGAATGCTTCACAGTAAGAGGTCTGAGAATCTAAATAAAGCAGGGTGAACCTTGCATGTTGCACAAAGCTGGGACCAATTGCCAGCCAGCAATGCAGGATGATTTATCTCAATCTTTAAGAGAGCTTCCTGCAGCAAATTGTTTAAATACATCATTGATAGCTAATACTAGATCTTTATAGCACGCATACATAAACAAAAAAGGACAAAATTATAAATTCTTTGAGAAAATGAAATCTAAAGAGAAATTCAACAGAAGAGAAAAGAACTCACATCATCTTTACTATTCTCAGAGTCATGCAAGTTCATTCTGATGAAACCTGGATCTTTACTGCAAAAAGACAAGAAAGAAAATGAAGTAAAATACCAAGGCAACTGAACACTAACAAATCTCTCGGTCCTAGGATATCCTCATCAAGGACAACATGCAATCAAAAATTTCAAAATTTAACCTAAATTGCTTCGTGGAGGATAATCTCTTTTTATATTGGGTAAACACATGAAGAATAACCCTTGGCAATACACAATTGCAAGCAAATTGAAATAGAAATACCATCAACAATAATATTAATAAATAACCATTATGACTTTACCCACCCCTCTCAAATTAACAAGTCAGATTGAAAACATCATTTCCAACTTAATTTTTATGATTCACAGTTTCAAACAGCGGAAATAATTCCGACCTATACTTTTGCTTTGTACATTTTGTGTGAGCGTACATGCATGCAAAGCTGCATGATATGATTCAGCTCTCCCAAACAACTCAAGTACTAGCTTCAAGATAATGACAAATGACATGGAAAATCCACCGTAGAAAAAGACCCCCCCTTTTTCAATTGAAACAGCGTTGTTTCGTTAAGTAACACTAGGCCTTGTGAGTCATGATTGCAGCACAGTGAAGAAAACCTCACTTGTGGTAACAACTGATTCCAATTACTTGCAGGCGCATCCATTTCTCAAATAGGTTTGCAATTTTAAAGAATAAAAAAGTAAAGGAGCCCTATATAAAAAAACAAAGCATGTTCACCAAAATACAGTTAAATAATTACTCATTTCAACCAAAAGCAACACACTGTTGTCCTCTGCATCACGTTTTGCCCATGCACTTTGGTTTTGGCACTAAAGCAATTAAATTAGAATTTGGACAAGGTGGATCACAAGCAGTTTTTAATTTTGTGCTCTTATTATAAGCTATGGGTCCAATTAGAAATTGGAGAAGGTGGATCCCTCCTGAGACTTGGTCAGTATATGTAACTATTGGCCCAAAATGATATAAGGAGGGGCATTTAGGATGAAAAGTAATCTAGCCAGAGCACACAAGGAAATGATGATATATTGTGTTTTGAGTGATGAAGTCAAGAACAGGAGACGCAAAAGAAGGGATCCATGTTAGACATAGGAAGTAGAAGATGTAGCTCAGACTTCCTTAAAGCCTAATATTAAGCAACTACTATTGAAATGGTAAAGGATAGAGATCTAACGGTTAGCAATATTTGTAGATGCGTACATAGAAATCTGTTGCCATCTAATTTGGCGAAGGGCCCCTTATTTAATATTGTGAAATATATCAGTGAATGCAGTAGCGGCTTGAAATCATCACTAATCATGACAGGAAAAGAAGGTATATTAATTGCACTGGCAATCTTAAGTATGAATTTTTTTATTTTGTAATTTTTAAATGTTTTCTTATATTAATCACTCGTTGTAATAATGCGTCTACTTTTTGGTCCATGAAATCTTATTGCAGACAATAAAGAAAAGGACACAGGCATTTATGTACAAGTTAATGTTGAACAACACGTCAAAGATGATGGTTATTACAGAAAGGAATAAGAGAATGGCAGAATTGTCTTGTGGGAAGATGACAAGTGATGACATCAGCCACAATGAATAGGAAAATGATTAATTTTGGACAATTATTTAACTTGAGAAACTTGTATGAGTTATCAGTTTGATAATTATTGGGTTATTATTATTACAAGTGATTTTGTTTTCCAAGTCTTGTAATTTAAAATTTGTGGTTCCCTCTTAAAATTATTATCTGAGCACATTTTGATAGTGTACATTTCTATACGATATAATTCAAACTATTTTATTGTGTCTCCAAAATTGCATAGTTCAATACAATTTATGATCCATGATTAAACACTTAACCTCCCGATTTACATCTTGAATGGTGATTCAATTACCGTGCTTGTTAGAAACAGCTTATTTTTAAACCCAGGTTGCCTACCTGCTACACTTGTAAAACATAAACAATCCAGCACTTGCAACGAAAACTCCAAACCATGCAAGAAGACCAGAGGCAGCCGTTAGTTTTGGCAGATTTGTTGCTGTATAAGTTGTAAGAATAAAAATTAGAGGATACAAAAGAAAATACATCATTGTAAGAAAAATTGTCACATGAAGAAATACAGGCAAGATAGATACCCAAGATGACCGAGTGAACATAAGTGAGCAGGAGCACTAAAATTATACACCAAAGTACAGGAGCAAGTCCTATTTTGGAGACTTTTCCAAAGCGGCTATTCCCATCACAACGTCTATCAAGCAACCTTCTGGCATTACCCTATAGAACATATTTAGCATCACAATAAAAGCTCTTATTCATTCTTGTTCAGAAAATAAACCTCAGTAAGGGGAAATACTCAGCCACTTTGGCATCATTCATTACAAAATGGGGGTGATCTCTGAAACGAATTTTATATCTTCAGAAGCATCAAATGATGGCATAAATAGGTTCATTCATTTAGGGGGGAAAACAACTGACAGGAGGGGGGGAAACAAGACACAATCATGAGTAAGGTGCCAGCCCCTTTCAAACATACCAAGTACCTACTTTACTTCAATCTCTCGAACAATCACATTCACATGCAAACAGGCAAGAGAATCTTACAATGGTGCATGACCCTATGATCAGCCACTATGTGGCACTTGGAGTGAGAAGGCAGTTTTTGCATTCTCAGCAATTACAGATTTTTCAGAATAAAATGACCATTGCATGCTGCAAAGGTTGCTCAGTCGTGCCATCAAGAATTGTGTACAAAAAGGTTTCGTTAAGTAATTGATTAAAATCTCAAGGTGCTTTTATGCATGGACAGAACAAGACTTCCCTACAATTTTGTCAGCATTTGGTAAGCATTACTCAATCCTTTATCCACACATTCTCTGATTGATAAAACTAAAACCAAGTTATTGGACTTGCTGGAAGTTTTAGAAATAATAAGTGAATATTCATTAGATAATCCAAATGTGAATATGCATTATTATCAGCACTCCTATGATTCAGATATCCCATATGTACTGTGGCAGAGTCAAAAAAAAAAAACACATCGATAATACAAGAAAGAAAATATATGGATGTCTAGGATAACCATGTGACTACCGACTGTTTTCATCAGCATACTAAGAGCTCCACGTAAGCACCTAGAATACAAAATGGTAAACATGCATGACTTACACAATTCACAGAGAAAAAAGGCGTCCCGTGTATTAGGCAGAGTTCTATATGTTCACATGAAGAATATAGCATATCTAAAATCACATCTACAAACGAATCCTCAAATTATAAGAACAGACTATTAAAAGCAAGGTACGGAAGTTTCATAGCAGATATTCAAATGAAGTTATGAAAAATATTCCAAATACATATCTATGGCAAAGGCTCCTCTTATAGGTTAAGATTCCAAAGTTACAGCTTTGCAAAGAGGAAAAAGGGAACTGATGAGCAAATAATAACTTCCATCAAACAGTACTCGGACATTCTTTGTAAAACAACTACCAGTAACAAAGGAAAAATGACCCCCAGAAAAATCAATCAGCCAAAAACAAAAAGAGGCCAATTTAAATTAATGCCCAACTACCACTAAGGAGACATTAGTAAACAAATAAATAATATTTTAATTATAAAACACCTACCAGGAAGAAAGCAACTTGTCTATGATTCTTATTAGAAGCAAGCTGTGCAGGTGTGAGGCCAGTATTATCAGTAACCATCAGGTCCTCTTTCTTTCCAGCCTGTACTAGCACAGTACATGCCTCCAAATTACCCTTGATAGCAGCCCAGTGGAGAGGGGTGCAACCTGAGGAGAATTCAGGGAAATAGAAATTACTAAAAGGCTTCAAAATCAAGAAAAGATTCACCCTATATAAATATCAATGCTTATACTATTTTAGAACAATGATATCAGGGAGGAAATTCAGATTAGAGCATTAAACTTACCCTCCTTGTCCTGACGCCCCCTGTATGCATCTAGGAATATCAAAAGACGAATGCAATCAGCAAAGCCTTTGTATGCAGCCCTGATATTCAAATGACTAGTTCAGTTAAGCAGAGCATTCAAAATGTAGGGACAGGATTTCTTTCTTTTGCCTTCCTTTATCCTTTTGGGCATTCAGGCAAAACCAGTGGGGAAAAATTAAATTTATCGATAACAGAAACAAAGATGAGTAAAGTTGAACCAACAAGCCACCTCTAAAGTTCAAGAAAAAAATAACAGATAGTAAGAAAAAAAGGGTCAATTTTTTTTCAATACAAAATAAATTTATGCAATCTGTCGGGCGGCACACCTAGGATGCAATTTTAACATCTGTCTTTCACAATGGACAATGCTATAAGTACAGAAACAAAAATAACTTACAAAACGTTCATTGATAGGTTGCAACTGGAAAAATGTGAGTAAACATTTATTTCCAAATTAAAAATCTCTAGAAATACGAACATTCTAAGCTGTCATCATTTCCTAAATTAAACTTGCTGTCTGTAGTAAGAAACATGTAACATCATCAGACTCATAATTCACTAGAACATCCAATATACTCAATTTGATGCATCATCTTAAGCCGATTCATCAAGTGATTCATTAGTCCACATAAGCTCCACCAAGGATTTGACTCCTAATAATGTGATCCACTCCTTCAATTCATTAGATTTAAATTTGCTACACAATTGTTATAGTAATTATTCTGCCTTTCTTCCAGCTTTTACACTTGAGAGAACCATACAACCAGTAATACCCAAGAAAATGTAAGTTTCCAGGGAAATTGGAAATATCAAGATAGAGAAAACAATAGGCAGGTCTCTAGCTTATGCTTCATGGTGACACGTCATAGTGAACATTGAAATGATAACACTGTAATGATTCACTGAATTCTACCAGAAATATATTCATCAAGAGTTCAAACCAAATTTTCAGTTTCCAATGTTCTCCTGGGAAACAACCTATGTGAACATGTTAAAGGAAAAAAAGTGGGTGAATATAATTATAAATTACCAATGCAAGGGGCTTCTTCCATCATTATCAGGAATATCAGGGTCAGCATTCCATTTTGAAACAATGTAGTAGAGGAAAGCTGTCTGACCAAACTGAGCTGCAGCATGCGTTGCCTGCATATATTTACTTTATTCATATCGCCATCTATCAAAGTACTCATGTGCTCCAGGCAAAACAAAATTGGGACTTCCAATTTTAGTTTGTATAAGCACATTACATCACTGTGCAGTTATTAACAGATGGAACAAAACTTTATGGAATAAATATTCTAATATTATGAATATTAATAGGAGAAGACTTGGGTCTGTTTGGTTATGTCCATTACAACCAATTCTCCAATCAAATCTCAACATTTGGTCTTTTTTTCTTCACTTCATTGTTTACATAAATATAATGGGCTATCATTACATCTATGATAAAATCCAAGTGCTGATATTTGATTGTAAAAGTGGTTGTAATGGGCATAATAAGCAAATGGAACTAAGTTCTATCGTTATTGAATATATATATATATATATATACTGGCAGCTTTTATTGAACAAATAATTGTTGGTATCAGCACAGTGACTAACTTAATTGTTGCTTACGCTGTGTCCAACAGACTTTTCGCACTACCATCTAACTATTTATCACATGAAACGTTATCTTAATCTTAAATTAAAAAAATAAAAGGAACAGATAAAACTAACCTGAAACCCATACATATCAGTAGCAGTGACTCTTGCACCTTCTTGAAGCAAAAGCTCTGCAACCTGGATGGCACCCCCAATTGCACTCCAATGTAATGCCGTCTGGCCAGTATGATCTGTTGCATTTATATCTGCTCCATGCTGGCAATCAATACACCGATATTTATTGAGCTGATGTTAAAACCTCACAGTTTCATATATTGCATAGACGGATTGAAAATTTGAAATTAACATTCACTATCTACCATAAAGCCTCACTATGGAATTATATGGATGATAAATTTAATTGCATCAGTATACAGGGGATTTTACATTCTGTCATGAGCAGATGGATGTGGATGATAGTTATGTGACGAGAGAGATGGCCACCAAAAAAAAAAAATTGTTAAGCATCAGGCTCTCTCCTTAAATGAAATGTAAATCCCAAACAGATTATTAACAAGAAGAGAGAAGGATTTTTTTTTTTTTGGCCTGAAGACACCAGCAGTAACTCTCGTTTGTATGAATCCTTAATTATATTTTTTTGGCCAATGCATGAATCCTTAATTATCAAACAGACTCAGTAAATGCGAAATCCAGGTGCATTCACACTCAGAAGAACATCGTGCAAGCCAAATCTAGGCACCATAGTGAATAGGACGATTCAAAAGAACAAAAGAGCAACGGGGAAAGAACTGAGTTCTAATGCCTCCGATAGCATATATAATAAGTAATAAAACAAATATATTGATCAAGAAAAAATGTTGTAAGAATTGAAATAAGCCAAACGGAATGTGGAATACCAAGGAAGGCGAATGAGACCAGCTCAAATGAAAATAAATCAAACACAATTCAACAAGCCCATCAAAGAAGCAACGCATAGAACCTCAATAATGTATTGAGCAGCGGCAGCACGATTGTTAAGTGCGGCCCACTGCAGAGCGTAGTATCCGAGACCATCAGGCTCGGAGACGGAGCAACCCTCCTGGTCTACCAATCTATGTAGCTTCTCCAAATCCCCATAAGCCGCAGCGGTGTAGACGTCGTTCCGCAAGCCCTCCTCCCCCACTTCATAAGCGCTGGACGCAGTGCCGGGAGCCGCCAGCGGCTGATTCCGCGATTGGACCTCTTCAACGACCTCGATCTCGGATGACATGTCTCTCAGGCAACGTCTGGTTCAACGCCAATGCAGTGTCTCTTGAATTGACCTCCTTAATATATCGACGGAGTTTAGCAGACCGTGGGTATTCTCCAATTTAATTTGTATTTCAATTACACAAATAGATTGGTACCTTGATTGGTTCGTTGACCTTGTGGGGTTTCCTATCAAAGAATGAGAAACGGAGAATGATTCTTAGGGTTTTTCCGCGAAAGCAAGGAGGAGGGTTTGGGTCGGGGCCGTCCCTGTTGACCCTGAGAACGATGACGCGACGATACACAGCTTGAGAGGATTGGCTAATAGTATTCTGGTACCAGGAACTTATTTTTATTTTGATCTTAAATATAAAATCCTAATCTACTTTATCTCTCATATTTACTCAATTTTTTCTAAAATAATCCTTCTAACAATTATAGTTCTAGTCAATACACTTGATTAGTAAGAATATTTTAAGAAAGACAACACATATTTAGGACAAATAACTAATTCAACTTACTTTCTTAATCATCTCAAATTAGTCGACTGATTCTTATAATTAGGATCGGAAGTAGTATTTTGCTAGCAGGGCCTGCGTTGATGGGATTTGCTGATATCACGCTGGCTTGATTTGGAAGATTCTTTGACATTAACAAGGATATTTGGACGAAGAAACCAATATCTGAAATTAGTTCAGTAATGTTACCTCTAGTTCTAATTATAAAAACTGGTTGATTAATTTAAGAAGATTAAAAAAAATTAAATTAGTTGTAATAAAGGAGTGTTTTCTTTTGTAACGTATCCTTACTAATCAAATAGATTGGCAAGAACACTATTATTAGAAGGAATATCTGGAAAAAAAATACATAAATATGAGAGACAAAGTAGACTGAGGTCTTCTATTTAGGACCAAAATAAAAATAAAATAAGGTCTTATATTAAGAACCGGAGGTAGTATGATTTTAATTCTATATCCATTTATAAGGTAATTTTAAAATTAAGAAAAACTGTAAATATTATTAACTAAATTTTAAAATTTTATAGTGTTAATATCATTGTTGATAGCCATATGTTGATTCAATTTTAGTTTTGATCGCTATAATTTTAAATAATTAATTTTGATTTTTATAATTTCATGAGAATTTACACTCCGTTTGGATGAGAATAAAAATTGAGAGGAAAGAAAATGGAAAGAAGAGAAAACTATAGAGAAAATGTTATCACTTTTGCTGTTTGGATGGACGGAAAAAAACAGAGAGAAAAGAAAATAAGCAAATATCTAAATAGCCAAAATACCCTTCCATATGAAAATATATCATTTTTAAAATCAAATTAAATATTAGAGTAGCAAAATTAGATCAACATAAGCATTGTAAAATAATTGATAATTAAATAGGATTAAACTTAGGTCAAGTTAGTTAGATCAAGTATATCCAAGTAACAAATTAGCTTTTACCATGTGTTTTAATTAGACACATCATGACTTGACCCACTTAACTCTGTTAGCCACAATTCTCTAAGGGGACCACCATTGAAGACTTGCACCAAAGAAATCAGAAGGCAGTTGATTGTTTCATATATACATTGTTTTCATCCCTAAAAGCTAACAACCGTTGCGTGCCCAAAAATTCAAAGTGGGAAATTTAAGAACCAAGGGATTTGATTGAAAATTCAATGATGCAATGATTGTTTCGTATTTGGTTTGTTTCACAATAAGCCCAAGGACTTGCACTGTACCAATCAATAGCAGTCGAAATCAATCAAGAGTTGGAAAACTCAAGAACTCTTGCGTGTAAAAATTATCTGGTGATCACCTGTGCTCGGACTCACACCCTCAAACTTGATTGAGCAAATTGAAATTGAAGAGGTGAGCGCATAACTTAAAGCTATGAAAATTTTTTATACCACTTGTGACTTAGAGGCAGAGAAGCTCGATGACGAACTTCATTGTAAGATAGAGAGAGAAAATGAAGACTAATGAAAGAGTGTGAAATCAAAGAAATTAAAACACTCATTCAATGGGGACACATTGTGCATTTTTAAAAGAACAAGAAGAAACTGATTGAATGGCTTGTTCTTGCACCCAAAACCTCGACAATTGGTCCTTACCACCATTTTTTAAGCTTTGTTGATAGGCACGTATGGTTCTAGGGTTATGGAATTGAAATGAAAACAATCAACCATCATTTTCTTAGCTACTAGTTTATCGTTGTTAACAGAGTTAAATGGGATTAAATGATTATGTATCTAATTAAAACACGTGGCAAAACCTAATTTGCTACTTGGATGTACTTGACCTAAGTTTGGTCCAATTAAATAATTTCATAAAATATAATTTCATATTATTATATTTTAAACCAAATAATTTTCAAAAAAATATTATTTTTTGAAGTTTAAAAGTGAATAATTTTTCAAAATTAAATATAATAAAAAATAAATAAATGATATATTATCCAACATTATTAATAAATGATAAAAAAATTAAAGGATTAAACTAGAACATAACAACTATAGAAATTGATTCCATGAAAATATCCAACATCATGACTATGATCATGGAGTATTGTAAATAAGAAAGAGAATGGTTTATGTTCCCTCAACAAAAAATTGCCAACATATCTATGCATTGCAAAAATCATAACAAAAAGTTATATGTTTCCTAAACAAAAGAGTACAATACACTTTCGTTTTACAGAAGACCTATATTTGTTAAACCAATAAAAGTCCAATACTTCATTGAACCCCAATAGCAGTCATCATCTTCAGCAATGTTTGTACTCGTATATGAGGTAGAACCCCAAAAAAATTTAGCTTGTGTCTTTCTTCATTACACAAGAAGTAACATTTTAGTTTATACTCTTCAGGTATCCTAATTTCCTCAATTGCATTCCACACTTCATTCATTGTAATGACAAGGCTTACTCTTTTCAAGTATTGAAATAACTTTCTCGGCAATTTAAGCATGCTTCTCAGTAACATCACCACCTCGCATGACATCAACTAATTCTTTTATTCCTAACATCATTTTCTCACACCTTTCCTCAATAGATTCAGCCATTGAAGCCCTACGCTTGTGTCCTCTAACTGATGTAGTTTCTCCTGATGCCCCACATGATGGGCTAGAGTCCAAATTAACTAGTGAGTTTGGTGACTCATTTGGAAAATTACAATTAATTTCAATGTTAGTTGCTCCTGCCATAGATTCATTTAATTGATTGTCCCCTTGATCCCATTGTGTAACTCTTTCCTTGGCATTTTTGGAGTATTTTTTGGTTGTCCTGTCTGCACTAAATAGCTCATATAACTTGTCATAATGTAATACAAGTGTATTCTTTCACTTTTTTGCATTTGGTTTTTTCTGCAAAGATAAAAGAAGATATATGAATCTCATTAGTTATAAATAAGTATAAATCATACAAGTTACTCACCTCAATTAAATCATTCCAAACTTGATTATCAACTTTAAACAATTTTGTAATAGGACTCCATGAGAAGCCACTCAATCCATTAAACAAATCATAAAGCTTTGCAAATCATTATGATAAAGTTTTCTTTCTATTTTTTAAATGCTGCTTGGCAATGTGAGAACCAAAAATATCATTGAGAGTTTGGACCCTATTATCATATGCAAATGTTGAAAATGTGTCATCTGGATGATTTCCTTTCATCATATCTTCCAATAAGGTGTCAATAAAAGATTCATCCATTTCAAGAGTGCAACGCAAATTATCCTTCATTGATTCTCTCCTTTTCTGTGTCATTGTTCAATCTACATAAAAAAAAAAATCAACTAGATATTATGCAATCAACTACATATCAACTAGACAATATAAGGAAACACATGCTTTCAAGCAATACAAGGCATGCTAAGATCAATTTCATACTCATACAACTCAAATAACTAGTTCAAATTACAATTAGTCAAATGCTATATGTCAACTGATACAAGGAAACACATACTTTCAAGCAATATAAGACAAGATAAATTTCATATTCATACAACTTAAATAAATAGCTCAAATCACAATCCATGTGACATATGAGTTGAGTAGTCATGCCGCATATGGGCTGCTATATTATCTTGTAAAATTGATCCTTGTCTATAGTCTTCCTCTTGACTGTATGCAAGTTGATCATCTATGTTGGGATAGCGTGATAGTTCATTATCAACATTAGAGATTAGGTTTTTATCAGGGTCAACACCCATTAAGAAATTATGTAATATGCAATAGGCTATCACAATATTCAACCATTGTTTCCAATGAAAAATGTGGCTCAATACTGCTACTAATGATGGAAATTTTTTTTTTTGAAACACCAAATGTTTTTTCAATAACATTCCACAAGGATGCATGTTGATGGTTAAAAATTTTCCTTGCATTTTATGGTAGTCTTATGAAATATTCCTTTTAGTGATAATGAACTCCTCTATAAGGTGTTAGCAGACTATGCTTTAGTGGGAAGCCAGCATCCCCAAGATAAAATTTTCCTAGAAAATATAAATTAGTTCATAAGCCCAAAGTATGTATAAATAAAATAAAACAATCATTTGTAGTTTCTTATTAACCTTGAGAAATTATAATTTTATCGTCTCTTAATAAAGTATTTTTTAGGATTTTTGCATTGGAGGCAGTTCCTTCCCAACCAACTAATATGTATGTAAATTTCATGTCAAATGAACATGCAATGAAAACATTTTGAGCAGGGTAATCTTTACATCCTCGAAATTGACCAGCTTCTCTTCTAGGTTCTTTTGCCCAAACATGAGTTATATATATTACTCCAATGCAATCCTATTATAAAATTTGGTTACACATAATGTATATGCTATAAAATTCAAGAAGCATGAACAAATATAAAAGCATACCTTAAAATATCAATAGAATCTTTGGTTATTGAGAAGTTTTGAAGGAACCTCTGATCCAGAAGGTTGGGCAAGATATTAGGCCTCAAGAGAAAGAATAGCTCGCAACACATTATGAAAATGATGACTAATAGTTTCCCCGGACCGATTAAAGTAAAAAGTCATTGTTCTATTTCTTACATTATGTGCTAATATGTGAAGAAATTTTGCCACCTGCTCTTTAATTGTAATATTTCTAGAATCTTTTACTCTATCAATGTTTCTAAGTTTAGCACATAGCTGTAGAAATGTTTGTGGTCCCATGCGAATAACATCACCTCATTTATGTCTTTTCTAATTGTTTCATAAATATTCTCTATATGCTCTCTTTCGACATTACCATAATTTATTGGCCTATCAACTATTGTTGTCATCTCTCCCAATAAATAAGTTGCGTGTACAATGGAGCAAACAAGTTGTACAATACGCATTCATTTACATAATTCCTAATCCAATAACACATGATTCAAGTTTGTCACCTTGAAATTTAGCAACTATTTAACTTCATGCTCAAAAGCCAACATTTCTCCCTGAAGATCCTTGTTCAATTCTTCATTATTATGATTGCTCATCTATATAACAAACTACATAGATTAATAAAACATACTACAAATATGAAGTAGTTAGTCTAGTTTTCAAATTTATGACAACAGCTAGGGGAATTAAGTAGTAACATTTTGATGATTGTGTTTTATGTTCCATCATATGCATTGACTTAATATGCAGCTCATAATATTGACTCTTATCCCCAATTACCAATTAAGATCTACCCATTCAAATCCAAACTTATTAATATAACATGCAGTACTTTAAGATTATTTGATAAAATAAAAATATTAACACAACAATCACTTAATCAAAACAAGTTATACAAATATATGAACCAAAATTGAAGTTGAAGAATGTAGTAAAGAACACGTGTTCCCTACTTATTTCTTCATTCAACTTTTTAGCTTCTTCTACTCTCTCACACCTCGCCACTTTATCAATATTGCCTATTGAAATCCTTTGCACTTCCCTAGCTTATCTAATCATCTCTTTTTCTCAAATATTTTATTCAAACTATTTGTCTATTTCATGGCTCAAATTCATTTGTATTCTTCCATGTCTTAAATTATTTTAGATAGCACTTAGCTCCTATATTGTTAGTGTTATATTAAAAATATAAGAAATAGTTAGTTAGTTAGTTAGTTACAATTATATTTTAGATAGTTTATTTCCATTTCTGTACAGAACTAGCCGTTATATTCTAAGGAAGCTAACCTATAAATAGGGCTTCCTAGATCATTTTGTACGTGTGATGTTTTTCCAGAATTGAATATACTTTTGAATTCTTTAGTCTTTCCTGATCTCTCTATTCTCTCCTTCTCTTTCCCTCTCTTTACTCTTCTTTCTCAAATTCCATAACAAGTGGCATCTAGAGCCACAGGTTCTCAGCCTACCCACTATGACTCCACATCCTTATGCCAGAAACAAGAATAATATTGAATAATAGAGCATTGGACAAACGCTTACAATTGATTGAAGAACAACTAGGTTTAGTCACGATGTTACAAGAAACAGTCAATGGGGTCACCGATCAATTGCAAGCTTTAACGTGAAGCATGGAAGATGTGCGACTGTTGGTAGGAACACAGAATGATAATCGTGAGCAATGAGGAATCTTGCATTGAAATCAAGAACTGAGGAATCAAGATGCGATGCGACCTCGACAGATGCAGCTTATACAAATGGAGTTATCAAAATTTGCCAAAACCGATGTGTTGGCCTAGATTTTATGATATGAGCATTTCTTTGAACTGGATGATATCCCCGAGGATATGAAAGTGAAGATGGCAAGTCTACATATGGATGAGGAAGCCTTTCGATAGCATCTCGCACGTGAGAAGCAGTGGCGGGGAAATCTGCCAGAGGGGGAGGACTATATTGCCAAAATCAAGGATTGCTTCAATCCTACCTATGAATCCCCGATAGGCAACCTACTTCTCCTTCGACAACGTGGCACCTTACTAGAGTTCAAAGCTGAGTTTGATCTCCACACATCCAAGATCAATATATCAGAGGAGTTACTCATGGATGCCTACCTGTCACTGATAAGAGCAGACACATCTGGGCTAGTTCACATGCTCAAGCCTAAAACTCTTCGAGAGACCAAAAGTTTGGCCTGGATGCAAGAAATCACTAATGACCGGTTAAAGGACCCATGAAACAGAGATAGAAATGTAAGATATGAGCATCAGAGTTCATCCATTGCTACTATGGCTCTAGCAACTCCTAACTCGTACAAAAATGCTCTGCTAAATGGTAATATCTAGGGAAAAAAAGAGATAAGTTGGTCATCACTGCACACAAGAGTGCTAATGGTGCTTTTAAGAATCCTAACAAAAATGCCAAGATCCTCACGGCTAAAGAAGAGGTTGATCATAGGGCTAAGAACCTATGTTTCTACTGTCATGAGAAGTTCTCTAGAGATCATAAGTGCCCACAAAGACAGAAAATGCAGCTCGACTTTATTGATTTGGAAGAATTCTGTGAAACTAATGACCATAAAGAGGTAGAGCCAGAGGAAGAAGAGGACTTTACACCTCTTATTTCTCTTCTTGCCATTGATGGCATTGACAGTACAGAAGCTATGAGAATCCAAGGATTTGTGGGCAAAAGGAGTATTCAAGTCTTAGTTGATAATGGGAGTACCCATGATTTTTTAGATTTTGATCTTGCTCAAAAATTAGGTTGGAAGGACAATGGCACTGATTATTCTTTTGTTCAAGTTGCAGGTGGAAGGAGATTGAAAGTGCATGGGATTTGTCATGGTTTTAGGTGGCATATTCAGGGAATGGACTTTACATGTGATTTGAGAATCATAGAATTATAGACTTATGATATTGTTTTAGGTCTAAAAGGGCTTAAGACTATTAAAAGTGCTTTTTGGGAATATGAGACTCTTACTATGCATTTCTGGTACAATAGATAGCTTTGCAAACTTCAAGCTACCCCTCCTGATTCCATGATGGTAGTGCCACCAAAGAAGCTTGGTCACAAGAAGGATCAATAGTAGTAAATATTTTTGATTCACTTGCTGCAACCCCAAAGATAGCAATTACAGCAGTGTTTTTCAATTCAGGACATGGTAGAAGGGGTCCCAAAGGATGTACAAAAGGCCCTGGATGACTTTTCTTATCTGTTTGAAGAGCCTAAGGGTCTTCCCCCATTACGTGAGGGTCACAATCACCCTATTATTCTGCAAAAAAGAGCTAACCTTATAAGTTTAAAACCCTATAGATATCCTTCAGCTTAAAAGGATGTTATTGAGAAATTAGCTGGGGAACTACTATAGAATCGGGTTATACAAGACAGCTACTCACCATTTTCAGCACCCATTGTTTTAGTTAAGAAAAAGGATGGCACATGGAGGATGTGCATTGATTATAGGGAGCTGAATAAGAAAACTATTAAGAATCAATATCTAATTCTTCTTATTGAAGATTTGCTGGATGAATTACATGCTACCAAATGGTTTACCAAACTGAATTTAAGGGCTGGGTACCATCAGATCAGAATAGTGCCTGAAGATATGGAGAAAACTGCCTTTAAAACTCATATAGGGCATGATGAATGGCTAGTAATGCCATTTGGGTTACCTAATGGCCCTGCAACTTTTTAGGGAGCTATGAACAGTATTTTTAAACCATTTTAAAGAAAATTTATTTTAGTTTTCTTTGATGATATACTGATTTATAGTTCTTCCTTGACAGATCATATGGAGCACCTGATTCAAGCTTTGAAAACCTTAAGGGAGCACCACTATTTTGTGAAGAAATCTAAGTGCACCTTTACTGCCAAGAATGTTAAGTATTTAGGACATATCATAAGCAATAGAAAAGTTTCTATAGACCCTAAAAAGATTCAAGTGGTTGCTGATTGGCCTACTCCTCAGTCTATTAAACAGTTAAGGGCTTTCCTAGGCTTGCCCAGCTATTATAGGCGATTTATTAAGGGACATAGGGGATTGGCTAAACCCCTAACTCAACTTCTCAAGAAGAATGACTTTAAGTAGCATGAATTAACCACTACAGCTTTCAATAAGCGAAAGAATGCCCTAGTTACAGTCTTATTCTTGCTCTACCAGAATTTTCTAAGCAATTTATTATTGAGACTAATTCATGTGACTTGGGTATAGGTGTTGTCCTTATACAACAAGGCCAACCAATAGCTTTTTTCAGTAAAGCTTTGTCTCCCAAGCACTTAAATCTTTCTATTTATGAAAAAGAATTGCTAGCTGTGGTGTAAGCAATGGAACATTGGCATCAATATCTAGAAAGAACCATATTTGTGATTAGAACAGACTAACAAAGTCTCAAGTATTTGCTTGGACAGAAGCTAAAGACCCTTTTTCAAAAGTATTAGATTGCTAAATTGATAGGGTATGACTATGAGATTCAGTACAAAAAGGGGAACGACAACTCAGTAGGTGATGCATTGTTAAGACTACCTAGTTCGTTGCAAATGTCCTTTAACACTACGTACGTCTCCAGAGTTAATGAACCAGATTCAGGAAAGGTAGAACAAAGATGTTGATTTGGTTGCTATTATTTCTGAAATTGAGATAAAGGGGTTTGCTCTTGGGAAGTACACATGGGATGGCACTTATTTGAGAAGAAAAGATAAACTTCTAGTGGGAAATGATGTTGCATTAAGGCAGAAACTATTGGAATGACTTCATGCTAGTCCACAAGGTGGTCATTTAGGACTTCAATCCACCTATCAAAGGGTTAGAGGACTGTTTTGGTGGAAGCATTTACATAGGGATGTATAAGATTTTGTTAAGGTATGTGACACTTGTGCTCGTTACAAGTATGAGACCATTGCATCTCCTAGTTTGCTGCAGCCTTTACCTGTCCCTAGCAAGGTTTGGGAAAGTGTTTCAATAGACTTTATTGAGGGTCTACCCAAATCTAGAAATAAAGAGGTTATTTGGGTTATAGTGGACAGAATGACTAAATATGCCTACTTTATTCCCCTTTCTCATCCCTATATAGCATTTACCCTTGCTCATTGTTTTTTAGACCAAGTGTATAAGTTACATGGAGCCCCGGTCGAAATAATAAGCGATAGGGATCCTATCTTTATTAGTAACTTTTGGAAGGAGTTCCTTAAAGTTTTAAAGGTAGAACAGAAGCTTATATCTGCTTACCATCCTCTAAGTGATGGTTAAACAGAGGCCTTAAACAGATGTTTAGAAGCCTATTTACGTTGTATGTGTTGGGAAAGCCCTAGGAAGTGGAGTTCTTGGGTATCTTTAGCGGAATGGTGGCATAATACTAATTTCCACACTTCTACTAAAGCTACACCACATGAATTTTTGTATGGGCAGAAACCTCTAATTTACATTCCCTACATCCCTAGATTTGCCGTGATTGAAACTGTTAATAGAAGCTTTGAAGCTAGGGAGAGAATGATAGCTATTCTAAAGCATCATTTACACAAAGCTGCCAATACTATGAAACAAAGGGCATATTTGAAACGTTGATGTAGAGAGTTTTAGGAAGGCCAATAGGTATTTCTTAAATTGCAACCCTATTTGCAGATTTCAGCTGCAACTAGGAGCTCTCAAAAGCTAGCTCCTTGGTTCTTTAGACCCTACAAAATTCTGAAAAAATTTGGTGTTGTTGTTTACCATTTGGAATTACCTCCCGAATCCAAAATTCATCCTACATTCCATGTCTTAATAGTTAAACTCTACCCAGATCCAAGTGTAAAGCAAAGGCACCCACCTATTGATTAGCAAGCAATCCCTACTACTCTTTACCTAGAGAAAATATTAAACAAAAGGGTTGGCAGAAAGAAAAGAAGGATTATTACATAAGTTCTAGTTCAATGAAAAGGACTCCCTGATAAAGAGGCAACTTGGGTTTCATTATTCGGCTTGTAGAACCAGTTTCCAAATTATTGATCCTTGAGGGCAAGGATCTTTTGAAGGGGGGCATTGTTATATTAAAAATATAAGAAGTAGTTAGTTAGTTAGTTAGTTAGTTACAGTTATATTTTAGACAGTTTATTTCTATTTCCCTATAGAACTAGCCGTTGTATTCTAAGGCAACTAAGCTATAAATAGGGTTCCTAGATCATTTGTACATCTGATGTTTTTCCAGAATTGAATATACTTTTGAATTCTTTAGTCTCTCCCTGATCTCTCTGTTCTCTCCTTCTCTTTCCCTCTCTTCCCTCTTCTTTCTCAAATTCCATAACAGTCACACTACTAGAAGAAAGACTTTTAACATCGCCAAATAACGGCGGTTAAGAAGAAAAATGCCGTGAGAAAAAAGGCGGTGGCATTTTCATAAATAAGTGCTGTGACGGTTGATTTTCCATGGCGGTTTTCTAAATAACTGCTGTGGAAAGTGTTAAAATAACCCTACCATGGGTTCAGTTTCTTTCATTTTCACAATTTCGTTTCAGTACGCCGTGGTCCCCCTCTATCCCACCACCAATGACCTTTCATTGCCAGCCATTCCCCCCTTTTTCCCATCATTTAAACTCCTCCATTTAGCTTGTGGTTTCTTGCCGCCGTTTGAACATCCTCCTTATCGCATTTGAATCGTCTCTACTGAGTGAGTATCCTCTTCTTTCATTCTTTTCAATTGTTTTTGGTTTCTTAAATGTTTTGACCATAAAAATCTATTGCATTTCAAATGGGTTTGTTAGTTTTATATTGTGGTTGGTTTGCATTGTTGATTTTGCATTTTTTATGTGCTTGAAGTGTTGCTTGGTGGCATTTGGTGTGAAAAAACCTCAATTCCTTCATATATATAGTATTAGAAATATGTTTAAATGTTTGAAGTTGATTAGTTTTGAAGTTTTTTTTTGTTTTTTTATATTTTTTTGATATTTATTTCGAATTTTTAGTAATTTTTTGATAATAAATTTGAGAATTTAGTAATAAATAATCTGTTCAGTATTTTGTGAATTTTTTTTTTGTTATGAACTTTAATCGATGATAAAGTGTTGTTTAAAATTTCATTGTCAATGGATATCATTTGTGTTTCCTTTTTGGATTCAGAAGTTTTAGCTTTAAGAATCTTTATTCATTGAATTGGTTTGAAATTGAATTTTTATTTTTGTTTTATTTATTATATTTTTTCAAATTTATCTTGTCTTTAATTTATTTATTACATTGTTAAGTGGATTTGGTTGATTAATTGATTTGTTTATATTTTAAATAATTTAGGATTTGTTATAGGAAAAATTAGAATAGAAGACCTAAAGGAAATAATATTTTTACAAAAATTTACTTTTTTAAAGTGTATATGTGTTTTAATTTATTTTTACAAAAAGCTAAATTTTATATACAAATCTATTTTTATTTTTTTCTATAACTTTAAATTAGAAACAAGTGTTTAAAAAGAAATTATATCAAATTAATTGAATATTTTTATAAAACTTTATGCATGTTGAAATATATTATGAAGAATAGTTTTAATGTTGATTAAAATAATTTTTGTTTAACTATTTTACAACACTTATATATATTTGTTTGACTTTTTATTTTTATCAACATTTTCACTCATTCGCTATATATACCATTTTTTAAGAAATTACTTAATCTAATTTTTAAAAGTAATTATACATTTTATTTTTTATTATTTTTAAAAAAGACATTTCTTTTAATTTGTAATTAAGTATTAGTCAATTTTAATTTATTGACTAATATTTAATTATTTAATTATTTATTATTTGAATTAAGGAGTTAGAATTGAGCTTGACAACTATGTTCGTTGACTCTGTAGAGTAATGGATCGTAGTTGGAAGAAAGTTAAAAAAATTAGCAAAGAATATGAGGATGGGGTTGAAAGGTTTCTTGAGTTTGCTCAGAGAAATATTCCTAGTAAAAGAGATAGATTGTACTATTGTCTTTATATCAAATGCTTAAACAATAGTCGGTGGAGTATTTCTGAGATAAAAGAACATCTTATTTATGATGGAATAAATTTGAGGTATACAAATTGGATATGACATGGAGAAATTAGAAAGACTACACTGTCTGGAAAGGAGAAGGTTGTAAATAAAGAATTTGGTGATAGAGTTTCGGATATGTTTCGTGACATAAGGTTTGAATCCTCTACACAGTTTTCTTCCACTTTTGAAACTTTGTGTAGTGATGCAGAGACGCCTTTATACTTAGGGTGTAAAGATGATTACACAAGGTTGAAACCATGTTGAAATTGATGAACTTAAAGGCAAGAAATGATTAGACCGATGCCAGTTTCACGGAATTGCTTGAACTGCTAAGTGATATTCTTCCAAAAGGGAATTCACTTCTGAAACGAATGTATGAGGCAAAAAATTTTTGTTTCTGATGGGTTTGGAATATGAGAAGATACATGCGTGTCCTAATGACTGTATATTATTTAGAAATGAGTATGAAGAGTTAAATAAGTTCCCTAAATGTGGGACTTCAAGATATAAAGTTAAGAAAGATGATGGTGATTATAATGAGATGACCAAAGGTTCTCCTTTGAAGGTTCTGTGGTATCTTCTAATAATACCACGATTTAAACGTCTATTTGCTAATGCCACAGATGCAAAGAACTTAAGATGGCATTTTGATGAGAAAATATGTGATGGAAAGCTTCGTCACCCAGCAGATTCTCCTCAATAGAAAACAATAGATCAAAAATTTCCTCAATTTGGTAGCGAGCTAAGAAACCTTCAGCTAAAGCTTTGTACGGACGGAATTAACCCATATGGTAATCTTAGTAGCACACACAATGCTTGGCCGGTGCTCCTTGTAATTTACAACTTGCCTCCTTAGTTATGTATGAAAAGAAAGTATATCATGCTATCTTTAATGATCTCAGGGCAAAAACAACCGGGAAACAACATCGATGTGTATTTGGCACCTTTAATTGAGGATCTAAAGAAATTATGGGAGGAAGGTGTTGATGTGTTTGATGCATATAAACAAGAGACCTTCAATTTATGTGCCATGATCTTCACCACGATAAATGACTTTCCGAGCATACGGAAATTTGTCAGGATACAGTGTTAAGGGGTATAAAGCATGTCTGATATACGAAGAAGGCACCCACTATATGCAACTTAAACATGGCAGGAAGACGGTCCATCTTGGTCACAGAAGGTTTCTTAGTCGACACCACCCTTACCGTAGGTTGAAGAAGGCTTTTAACAGCTCATAAGAATATGAAATGGCTCCAATACCATTAACTGGAGAAGAAGTTTATCAATGTGATTTTCAGTAGAAAGAAGATGAAGACTGTCGGTGAGAGGAATATATGGGAAAAAAGATCTATCTTTTTCAATCTTCCATATTGGCAAAGTCTTGATGTGAGGCATAGTCTAGATGTGATGCATGTGGAGAAGAATGTATGTGAGAGCTTTGTTGGTACACTTTTACATATAAATAGAAAGACTAAGGATGGAATTAATGCAAGACAAGACTTAGTTGAAGTTCAAATAAGAAAAGTCCTCCCCCCACAAGAAAGAGATGGTAAGAGGGCTTATTTACATCCAGCTGCGCACACATTATCAAAAAAAGAGAAAAGAAGTTTCTGTGGTTTTGTTAATAGCATTAAAGTGCCACAAGGTTATTCTTCTAATTTGAGCAAACTTGTTTCAATGCAAGATTTGAAGATAACAGGGCTGAAGTCTCATGATTGTCACGTGTTGATGCAACAATATTCGAGGCATTATGAAAACCGATACGAGAAGTATTATTACAAGACTTTGTAAGTTTTTTAGTGTCATTTGCAACAAAGTCATTGATCCTGCTGAGTTAGATGAATTAGAAAATGAAGGTTATGTGACCCTCTCCCAATTGGAAATGCACTTTCCGCCATCATTTTTTGACATTATGGTCTACTTGATACTCATCTTGTGCGAGAGATAAGACTTTGTGGCCCTGTGTGTTTAAGATGGATGTACCCTTTTGAGAGATACATAAAAATCCTAAAACAATACTCTAAGAATCCTTATCAGCCTAAGACATCAATTGTTGAGAGATATGTAGCTAAGGAGGTAGTTGAGTTTTGTAACGCATATCTTGATAGGGTAAAGGCAGTTGGACTTCCTCAATCTCGACATGATAGGGGAGAAGCAAGGGAACACGGGGTGTCATAGTGAGGTCTATATCAAGAGAAATTGTAATGCAGGCACATCTATACATTTTAAACAACACAGATGAAGCTTTGCCTTACTTGAATGCTCACAAGAATATGCTAAAGAACTTGAATCCAAGAAAGAATGATATACAACTAGCTAATGCACATAATAAGTCATTTGTAGAGTAGTTCAAGCAAGAAGTGTTAAAAGATGGCAATCCTTCTGAGACAATATAGAGGCTAGCTGCAAGGCCTTGTTTTGAGGTTTTGTGTTGGGATGGATATAACATAAATGGTTATTCATTTTACACAAAAACCCAAGACAATAAGAATACCATGCAGAATAGTGGGGTGATAGTAGTAGCTGAAACTATGCATTTTCCTAGTTCTAAAGATAGAAACCTAATGTTGGCGGCAATGTCCTATTATGGAATAATAGAAGAGATATGAGAAGTTAGTTATACCAAGTTTAAAGTTCTCGTCTTCAAATATAAGTGGGTTAATAGTAATGCTGTGCAAGTAGATGAAGAATTTGGATTTGTTTCAGTCAATCTTGAGAGGTTTGGATATGGAGATAAGCCATTTATTTTAGCAAGTCAAGCGAAACAAGTATTTTATGTTCCCGATCTAGCAAATAAGAAATTGTCTATCGTGTTTCAAGGTAAGAGGTAAAGAGTTGGTGGAGATGATGATGACTTAGAGTTTACTCTTGATGAAACCCCTATTTCACAGCTACTCGACCTAAAATAGTTGAATTAGATTTGGTAAATGATGACTATGATGTTAGAGATGATCATTGTGAAGGAATTTGGAAGGATAATCATTGTGAGGCTTAAATAAATTATTTGATGTTTCTTATTAAATTCATTTCATATTTATTATTATTCATAATATGATTTTTTTTGTTAAATATACTTAATGTTTTATATTAATTTGATATTTCTTATTCTTATATTTATTAATTGATTGTTCTCTGAACAGGAAATAGACTGATCCGATCAACAGGATTCTGGTGACGACAGCTCCTTTACTAACCAGAGAAAGGGTAGAGGGCCAACCCGTATGAGGCATTTGGCTTTACATGATGAGACCACACAACCCATGAAAATCACAGTGAAATTTGATGATGATTTGAAGCCTACAGGAAAGACTGGGGCTCAATTTACTAGTTATGTGGGTTATGTCGCATGCAGTAAGATTCCAATTAACATTCCTAGCTGGAAGAAGGTGGATAAAGATTTGAAGCAAAACATTTGGGAGGATATTTTGGTACATTACGAATTCTTTTCTCTATTTGTTTCAATTATAATTGCTTATTTACTTATAATCCTATGCTATTGTATTGCAGCTGACATTTGATATTCCCGCCACTAAGCAAATGAGAGACCATCTGTTTAAGCAACTTGATGAACGGTGAATGGATTTTAAATCCATGTTGACAAAACACTATATCCATCAAAAAAGAAAGGGTGAGCATCCTAAGGAACGACACTGGTTCATTAGTGACGAGGCATGGGAGCATTTTGTGAAGCAACATGAAGACCCTACATTTCAGGTTTGGTTTCTTCAAACTTAGTTTTTAATCAGCTCATATTTTATCTAACTAAACTAACTTTGTTGAATTTCCGTCATTGTCATAGGCATTGAGTCAGAAGAACAAACAAATATCTAAGCAGAATGTGTACCCATATACCATGTCTCGTGCAGGGTATGGTGGGTTGGAAAGAAATATGATGGAGGAGCGGATGAAGAATGCACAGATGGCTGCTGCTTCAGATCCTACTAGCTACATTCCACCCATTGAGCGTCCTTCTCGCTAAGAAAAATGGAAGGCAACAAGGATTAAAAAGGGTTAATACATTACTCCAGAGTCTGCTACTGTTGCTGAGTGGATTGTAAGTAATATTTAAGAATTATGCTTCATTAATTGCTTTTTTCAATTATCTCAAATTGAATTTGTTGCTTTAATATTACAGGATACACTTGAGGAGCAATTATCCCAAGGTATATTCCTTCCTCAAGGACAGATGAATATCTGGCCACTGCTATTAGAAAGGCTGACCATCCCGACAGAGTTAGAGGGACCCCTAAAGGGATTGGTATTAAAGAATTTTTTGGCTCTGGTTCTCGAAGAAGCG
The DNA here is from genome assembly GCF_004799145.2 of Neltuma alba. NCBI lineage: Eukaryota > Viridiplantae > Streptophyta > Magnoliopsida > Fabales > Fabaceae > Neltuma > Neltuma alba. Next base: position 570,741 of record NW_021636509.1, read on the forward strand.
TTGGATCATCCTCCGTTGACATGGTATCTAAAGAGGAGCTCGACCAGCGATTACAGGAAGAAATGGAGAGAGTTCGAGCTGAACTCAGTGAACAACACGTGGCGGAGCTGCGAAAGATACGTGAGGAATTCGATGCCAAGTTTCAACAAGCAATGATGATGATGGGCATGACCAGATTCCAGATGTCCCGAGTGTCTGAACCTTTCCAGGTAATAATCACACATATTTTTCAAATCTTATAAAGGTTCATTTGATCCATTTAAACTTATTTAATGTCCTTAACTAATTTCATATGATGTTTCAGGGTTCACCTATAATGAAAAGTAGGAAGGGTAGTAATAATCAGACGCAACAACTAATAGTGTCTGACCCTAACCCTAGCCCTGACCCTGTCAAAGACAATAGAATGTCGTGTGCTCTCTATGTGGATTATGAAAATTCAGCTGTTCATGTTGCTAATGGTTGAGCATTCTTGGGCACAACGATCCACGACAAGAAAGTTCTAAGCGATCAAGCGAGGGTGACGATGGATAGGATTCTTCATAGTCATGGCAATACACCAGTGCCCAATCCTACTGATGAGGTTCGACTATCGCTCAGGCTAAAGGACATTTCATTTTGTGGCCAAAGAAACTTATTGCAAAGCCAGTGGTGAAGAAGGCCATAAAAGAGTATCATCAGATCTTGTATTCCTGCCTTTTCATGGTGATGTTGCACTTATGTATTCCAATTTGGAGGTTCTTCATTCTGTGGCAAACATAAATAAGCTCATTACTCTCAAGATGCCACTGGAAACTGTGGGTTCAAATATGACATAGGACTTTACCATTGACAAGAAGGACCTCGTTCAGTTCCTCAACTTTGAGAAGCTGGATATAGTCTTCATGCATATGTCTATTTTGTAAGTTGCAATATCATTTTCTTATCTCATGTTATACTTTATGCATGCCCTAATGTTTCTTATTTGAATAATAGGCACTTTACTCAAATCTGTCGGAACATAGGACTTGAGGGAACATATGGTTTTATGTGTCCTCAAAAGGTGCAGAAAGAGCTTAATACTATGGAAGTGAGGTCGATCTACATGATGACTATAATGACTCAGATAAGAAAGCAAATATATTTTGCACCCTAAGTGGAAGGGTAATTATATTATTGTATTTGAGATACACAATTTGTATGTATAGGATTATAATTAACATAGTTCATATTTTACAGTTATCATTAGACTCTAATTGTTTGTGCCCCTTTTAATAACAAAGTCTATTGGTTCGATTCCTTTTGTGGAAGTCCATCCGAAGAAACCAGAGATGTCATCGACATGTTAGTTTATGTTTATATATTTATTACGTGAAGTTTATAAAAACATACTCTAATATCATTTTTTTAATAGTGTTGATATAGTTTCAATGTTGTGGCGATTAAGCAAAATAGACAACCACCAACATGGATTCTTCCAAGAGTATGCTGTTTTGAGCTAAATATATACTTTTAAATATTTTTCAATAATTAAAGTTAATGTTTATAATCAAAGTCTAACATTCAATTTTATATTCCATTTTGTTAGTACCTTTGTCAACAAGGGCATGTTGAATGTAGATATTATGTTATCCGCTACATGGATGACATCATTGAGATAGGGGAAACTGAGAAATTAGACGAGATAAAGATAAGTTACATTGCATGTCATTCTTCAATTCATTTCACATTTTTGATTAAGTTCACTATGTTATTTTTTATTTATTTACAGGTATTTCAAAATGTTGCGTCATATCCTATAGATGACATCAACTTGATGAGGGACACTTTGTCAACAACATTGCTACAGAATTTTGAGCATATTTGAAATAGTTAGGTCATTCCTCAAAAAATTCCTTGTTAGATTTTTTCTCTTAGTTCCTATACATGTTCTTTACTTCTATTGTACAGACAGAATTTAGTTGTTACTTTTCTTTAAAGATGCAGACTCTACTTTGCCTCTCTATTTTGCTTTTGTGCCTATGTTAAAAGAAATTTCAATGCTTGTTGTATATGTTAACTAGCTAGTTGATGTTCATATGGTCTTGTTTTGCATATTCTGTGCTGCCTATATTTATTTGGAACTGTAAATTACAGGAAGGTGAAAAAAAAAGTCACGCAATATTATAAAAAAAATTGTGTTTTTAATGACAATTATTTTAATAACCACTGTTAAAAAAAATTTTCACGGCTGTTATTAACTAAAACGCCATGGAAAATTATCATATAATGGCAGTTATGTAAAAAACCGCAGTGGAAAGTTCAATGGAAAGTCAATTTTCCACGGTAGTTTTCAACCGCCGTATTTTCTTTACCTTTCAATATCGACTATATCCATCTCACCTCTAAAACTGCCGTGAAAAACCCTTAATAACTGCCGTTAAAAGCCTTTTTTCTAGCAGTGTCAGTGTCTAATTTATGTTTTGTTGTCTTTGGCCAAATGGGATTTTTATGGTATACACTTACTACTATTGTTTGCCTAAGTAAATATTGAACAAAATAGCATAACAAAATTATACTTGCATCCATCAAATCAAACACAAGAATTTAACATAGCAAAATGACAAAATATGGGTTTTAGAACAAAACATTAGACTTATGATTAGGTATAATTGATCAGTGGAATAATTGGGTATAATTGGCTAACCATGTGGATGTTCTTGATCGGTAGGTAAAATGATTTTTTTTTCTTGAAACTTAAAAGCAAATTTTGGCCAATACCATAAGACTCGATATAATAGAAAACCAAGAAGTTTGATTATATTATAGTTTAATGCTATGCATGCACACAACAGAGACCCTAAAAAATTTCAAAAATAAAAAGCTAGTACCCATTGATTTCATCTATATCTTAGCATCCAGAACCAAAAGGGAGAAAAAACACTATGCAAAAGAAAAAAGCACACCTCAATAAAGAAAGTTGATGATAAGATGAGGAGGCATTGCAAGAGAGAAGCTGCAAGGTTGAGTGGAGATCAAATAGAAGCATAATTTTCACTTGAGTGGAGTTAAGGAGGAGATCGAAGGCGCGGCTAGATTTGAGAGTTATGTGTGAAAATATTCAGAGCAAAAAAGAAGAACGCACGAAGCAGGCCAAGGGCAAGCACGAGAAAATGGGTTTTCTTTCCATTTTCTCTCCATATGCAAAGAGAAAATTTGGAAGGAAAATGGGGTGGGTCTCACACCTTATTTTCTTCTCAGCTTTTTTTTCCTCTCATTTTTCTTCCTCTATTCAAATAAGGGAAAACACATTTTTCTCCTATTTTCTTCTCTAGTTTTCTTTCCTCTCTCTTTTTCTTTCCATCCAAATAAGGGGTTTAATCTAAAAGTTTAAATATAAAAAATGAAACCAAAACTAAATGAAAATGAAAATGAAAATAGAGACCATTCATCAAACTAATATCAAAAAAATGATAAAACTTAAGACAAGAACCATTGATTTAAAATTACAAAAAGTAAAACCAAAATTTGATCAAATTATAAAGATTGATAAAGGTATTAATCCAATTTTTATAATTTTTAAATTTTACCACCATCTAGTACATATATATATAAAAGTAAAAATAACAAGTTCCAAAACAATAAATTAAGGGCAAAATTATCTATTTATATAATAAATTTTATAAGGTGATAGATATTAAGGACAAAAAAATATTCTACTTTATATATATACATATATGATAGGTGTTGATTTGAAATAATTCTTACAATTCTGTGTTTTGGTTTCAAAGTCAAATTGGTTCACATTGATATCAACTAGTGATCATCAAATATAATTAATTCTTTTATTTTGAGAATCATATGCTCCTAATTATAGTAAAAAATATAATTGTGAAATATAATCATTGTTGAGATTGGATTTAAAATCTGTATGTAATTTTTAATTGCAAAGAAAGGTAAAAATGCATCAGCACCCCAATTTTATTTTTTAGATGAATTCAGCAATCAATATCCTAATCTTATTTTTCTAATGCATCCAACACAACAATATTATTTTTATCCATTACATACAACACTCTAATCTTTATTATGGTGGATGCATTAAGGTCTTAAATGTGCTAAAAATAATATTAAGGTATTGGCTACACACAAAAAAAAAAGATCAAGGTGTTGAATGCACTATAAAAAAAGACCAAGATGCTAAATACATCGATACTGAATTCAACTTTATCCAAAGAAAATTCTTGGATTTATAATACTACCTCAAGTTCTTAATATAAAAGCTAGTTGACTAATTTAAACAGATTAAAGAAGTTTGTTAAATTAGTTATTTGTAATAAATAAGTGTTGTCTTCTCTAAAATATCCTTGCTAATCATGTGTATTGACTATAACTACTATTTGATAGAACATTTAACATGTGCAACTACTATAAGGACCACTTTAGGAAAAATAAATAAATATGACAAACAAAATGAATTAGGATGTTATATTTAGAACCAAATTAAAAGTTAAATTAGCTCTTATATTAAAGAGCAGATGTAGAGCTAGTAAGTTGATAATAACTAAGGCTTAGACTATAGTACTTACTTGGGAACATTTTTTCCCGTTTGGTCCATATGAAGCATGGAAATAGAATCAAAAATGGATTCCAAGTGATGTAAAGGAGTTTGTAACGTTGGCAAAAAAAAAAAACCAAAGGAGCTTTTGTGGCATTAAATGTCAATTTGGGTCATATTAGTAAGAAAAAAAATTCATTCAGGGCTTTTCTCTCTTGAAGAAGAGTGTCGTCTCTCTTATCGGCACTGGTAGTGGTACTTTTCTGGCATTATTTATTTGGATGTTTTTCTATAGCTTTTGCTCCATTCCTAATTGCTCTTGGTCGCTTTTTCTTCTTATTCCTCTATCTCTCTATCTCATCTTAGATTCTTTTTTATTATTTTTAATTCTTCTAACCTTTCTTCTTCTTCTTTTTTTCACTGTCTTTTTTCAACCCCACTGCCTTTCCTTCTTTTGTTCCTCTTTATTCGGTTGTTCTTCATCTTCACCTCTCCTTTTTTGATGTTTTCAAAGAACAAAAGATCAAACCAACCACTAAACCCGTCAAGATAGTGGGTCAAAAGTCAATAAGTAGGAACAGGGGTTGGACTGGTCATATTAAAATAATATAATTTAATTAACAATGCAAAATAGAACAACAATCATAAATAATAATCACCCAACAAAATACAGGAAACAATAAAAGTAGTTTAAATATTTAATTGTACCATATAAACATTAATAAAATATATATCTTCATCACTATGCAAAATCAAAATCACCATTAAATTCATTAGCAGGGCCAAGGACTGAGATATCAATAGTTGCAAGAGGAAAAGTAGCAACATTATTTTGTAGAGGTGGAGGTTTAATAATATCCATATCATCATCACCTAAGTAACACAATAATAAAATTTCAATTAAATGTAAATCCATATCAAAATAAAAGTATTTATAACTTCTAACACAATAATAAAATTTCAACAATACTTTCATTATTCCTCCCAAAAGTTGTTGAATTTGCAATGCCTTTATTGTTGAGAACACTTTTAAATGTTGCCACATCTCTATCATCAAACTCTGGAATGGGATCTTCCTCAGTCACCTAATGTCAATGTTTTCATAGTCAATAGGGGCTTGTCTTCTATTTCTTCAATATACTTCTTTAATAACAAATAAAATTTTAATTAAATGTAAATCCATATTAAAATAAAAGTATTCATAACTTTTAAGATTACCTATACTTCAATCGCAAATTATAGTTTGTGAAGACCAAATCATTTAGCCTGTTATGCTCCAATCTATTTCTTCTTTTGGTATAAATGCATTCCAATAAACTCCAATTCCTCTTATAGTGAGAAGAAGAAGAAGTTTGACTAAGTATACACATTGTCACACATTGCAATTCTGAAAACTAAACATCCATAATATGCCCACCATTTATGTACATCATAAAAATATAAAATGCATTTAGTATACAATATTATATAGAACTAGTGAATGATCATGAATATACTATTAAGTATAACCACTTACAATGATCTAGTTTTTGTGTTGCTTTTTGACATGATGGTCTATTGAAAGATTCTTTGCCTTCATGATAAGTAGTCACTTGTTTCATTACTAAGAAGCCATCAACATCTTTGTCTAAGCAAGACTCCACTACATCAATTAAAACCATTATTAACTTTGATTTGTTAGGACAGTCTGGACTATATGTGATTGCAGGGTTCAACAAATATGATTCTGCATAAAGATCGATCTCAAATGCCTATCCAGTCAAGCTTGAATGATTCTTGTATAGTGCTTATACAAGTCCTTATTCTTCTTTAGGATCTCCTTAATTACCATTTTTTCCCTTCGTATACCTTTATAAATATAAGGCAATGAAGTCTTATCTGAGTCAACAATTCTCAACAATTTTATGAGAGGAATTACAATCTTCACAACTTGATAATAGTCATTTCTAAACTGATTATCTAATACGATTGCACTAATTTTTTTTTTGGCTTTAACGATTCATAAAGTGCTTATCAACAACTAGAGCTTGTAAGTCATTCTTGTGCATATATATATATATATTGTGCAATATAATAAATGTAGTAGCAAATCTTTTGACTCCAAAACGTACAATTTCTTTCCAACTCGGTCTTTTTCTCAACCATAATAAGAAAACCATATGATTGTATGCAAAGCTGGTTATTTTTTATGCTTTTGATGCATGGTCTGGCACATGAGGCATGCTTGAAAAGTCTTTTAGTACAAGATTCAAACAATAAGCAACACAAGGTAACCAATAAATATTTTCATACTTCTCCTTAATCAATCTACCATATGCTGTATAGTTGGTTGTATCGTCAATCACCACATAAACAATATTCTTATGACCAATCCACTAAATGACTTTATAGAATAGTGTGAATAGAGTTTTGGCATCTTTGACTAGATATAATGCATCAACAGACTTTACAAATACCATACCATGTGTTGAATACACTAAGAAGTTTATCAATGTTGTCTAACATCAATCCATTCATCAATCGCGAGTGTGCAATCATTGTTTTTCCTTTTAGCTCGATGGCTATCAGTGAGTAAATGACCTTCTTTTCTCCAATCGCTCAACAAGTTAATTTTAAAATCATAAGCACTAGAGGCTTTAAACCCAGACCCAATTGAAATAATACCATCCACAACTTTTTAAAATAAAAGGCATTAAAATGCCTTAAACAGAATATAGTTCACAACAGTCCATCCAACAATCAACATCTTCTCATTATGTTTTACTTTCTTAATCGCTAATGCACTCTTAATGCCTAGTTGTGAATTATACTCTTAATACCTGATTGTGAATCAAGAGTTGTTCTAGAATTAAAAGAATTGTCCGTACATCATGAGTTTTCCTTTTCTTTACAAGCGTAGTTTCTTTTTTCTTCTTCTATGCGCTTGTTTTCATTTAGTTAGAAATGTTCTGGGTCTCTGAAATTGTTCTTACATTGGTTGGATTATATTATAGGTCATGCCATTGGGATCCTACGAGTCTCTAGCCATGAAGAACATGCAAATTATGATTGGATTAAAGAATAGAGAAGTGATTGAAGGATTTCTGGATTTGCTGATTTTGGCAACCTGTGGCCATGGAAGAGAAAAAAACTCCGACCAGCAATTAAAGGATTTGGGTGACACAATGAAGATTGACGATTAAAGATAAGAGGTGCCTTCAAGATGCTAGGGATTTCCAATTTCATATTTGGGGGAAGGAAAGGGAACAAGTGAACTCCTAAGGTTGGAAGAAAGAATGGTCCTTGATGAAGAGAGGTTGCCATAATTTTTTTTTAGTTTTTTCTAAAGAAAACAACATCATTTTTCCAAGTAGAAGATTTTTAAAAAAATTAAATCGAGTAACCCATTCCAACTAGCAGGTTACCTGGTTTTTATTAGTTCAACCAGTTTAACACCAGTTTTCTCCTTGGCCAGTTATGGCCCTAAACCAAACCAGAGCAGAGATCACTGGTTTTCAGTCTGATTTTTTCTTCCCCAATCACTTTTTGCTACCCTAACTTCATTCCTTGTTGTATTTGTTATCTTTTTTGTCTTGTTTTCTTTTTTCCTCTTTCCTTTTTCACCAACTTAGGTCATCTTTCTTTCTTTTCCTTTGACTTTCCCCTTCTTCTTTCTCCACTACCTTCAATTTCTTTGTTTTCTCCTTGCTTCTTCTATTAGCTTATTTCTTTTCCTTCATTGACTTATTTTCCCTTTTTCTTAATCCTTATGGCTGTGTCCTCTTCCTCTTTCCCTTGGTCTTTTGTTAGCCAGTCTTTCTCTTTTTACTTAGCCTCTAGTTTGGGGTTTCGGATTGAGAGTAAGAAGCCCAAATTTTTGGTCAATCTATTTTAGTCTTAATTTTTGTTTCTTTTATTTTTGCGTTTTTTCTTTCTAGTGTTGTCAATAGGTACTCTTTTGGTTCAGGCTAGCTTCTTCAACCAACTTTGCCTTTGTCTTCCACTAGTCATGCATTTGCTGTAACTTCCTTGTTAACAGCATGCTTCTTGAAGTGTAATGTCAAGGAATTTTTCAATACCCTGTGTGGTAGAGATGTCGTGAGGCTCTAGTCTCATGGTGGCGTTATCTCAAGGTTTCAAGTTCTCCTCTCTTCTATAAAAAAAATTAGGTAGGACCTGCATGCCGGCAATGTCGCTAGTTCAAGTTGGGAGGCTCCAATTTGCTGACCTTTGTCCAAGCCAGTTCTTTGGCTTATGGCTTGAGCTGATTATCTTGTTTGAGTCTGGCTTCCAGTTGGCAGGACGCAATGCTCGAGCTTTGTTGTTTGTTTTTTCTTGTGTCTATTGTTATTTGGGCTGCATTTTATGTTTGTTTTTCTACTCTTGTAATTTTGGGCTAGGCTATAATTTGGTGTATTTGGACTTTTCTCAAATTATTCAATGTTAATAGGCCGGCCTTTTTAATCTTATCCTCTCTTTTTTTTTTTGTTGCCAACATGCTCGTTTTATTTGTTAAATAAATTGTCTCTGTATTGGGGGGAAAAAAAATGGGGTCACGTTACCGTGATCACAAAGAGGTCCTTTTACTATTACCAACCATAGTGACGACGAGCTTTGGAAGTAATAGTTGGAGCAACGTTATTGGTAAAAAATTATAATCATTATTATCATATAAAATCAAATAATATTACATATAGTTTTTAATATAACAGCTAGATAACTAATTTATAAATATTAAGAAATTTAGTTAATAAAGTTATTTGTAACAGATGAGTATTATCTTTCTTAAATTATTCTTGTTAATCATGTGCATTGCATTGAAATAAAAACCCTTTAACATGTGTAATCATTATCAGTACTACTTTAAAAAAGATAAAAAAATATAAAAAAAATAAATTCAAGTCTTATATTTAGAATCGAATGTAGTAGTATGATTTTATTCATAGCCCATTTTGTCATTTTGATTCACTTAATCTAAATAGGAGGGAAAATAATGGAATATAATGCCATACAATGCAGCAATAATTAAATGGACATGAGAATAGATAGGAACAATTCGTCAACAGCCAGAATTACTCATGTCAATAAATATATATATATATAAATAAATGAATCAAAATTGTGTATTGTTTTTCAAAATATATAATAGAGAGAGAATCCCCATTAAATCTAATCGAAATATCAAAATTTAAATTTAAGCCTATTCTTTTAACAAATTCTTAATCATGTTAAGAGGCCTAATTAGAAATTTTTAAATGTTAATAAAAGATTAACATACCCCTTTATAATTAAAACACAGAGACACAAACATAAAGATAACTAACACATTGTAAATTTGAAAGTAAGTAATAAGATAAAATGGAAATTTGCCAGAGTAGATCCTAGTAAGAAAAGTTAAAATTCAAAAGAAAAAAAAAAGGAAAACAATAATGTAGAAAACCGAAGGATTCTAGAAGTTTTGTAGCTTTTTAAATTAGATTTAAGAACATGTGGAATGCGAGTTGAGTAATTAAAGAGAGGGGGAAGAGGAGACTAATGGGAGACCTGAGGAGACTACCCGATATGATCATAGGGAAAGAAGGAGAGGAAATTAAATACTACCTTCGGGTTAAAATTAGCCAAAAAGATACATTTGAGATTACAAACGCATTGTCAAGCTCGCTCTTTTTGTATTTCCAAATTTACTTATCATGTGTATTTGTTAGAATTTTGATGAAACTTTTAATATGACTAACTATTATAAGAATTATTTTAAAAAAATAAATAAATATAAAAGACAATGTGGACTAAGGTCTTATCTTTAAAACCAAATTGAAAGTCAATCTATTTTGTCTCTTATATTATTTCAAGGTAATTCTTGCGGTAATCGTAATTCTAACTAATATATTTGATTAGCAAGGGTGTTTAAGAAAGACAACACCTATTTATTACAAGTAACTAATTTAACCAATTTTTTTAATTTACTCAAATTAATTAACTAACTCTTATATTAAAGTTCAGTGACAGTATATGATATTTTTGAATGCCTTAAAATAATTAGTGTGCAGGATCTCTCTCAACAAGGATTAGTTAATAAAAATTTGTTGTTTTTTTTGGGGGGGGGACTTGCTTTCAAAAAAAAAAAGACATAGATTGAAACGAATGGACAGCAGAATCAACTAAATTTTATTACAACAACTAGACTTTTTTGGGCCGCCAGTTAAAAGGCTTGCATAGATGTATATTATATATAGTATAGTCAAATTATATGAAAATAATACTTTGAGACACTATTAGATATATATATATTTAAAGATTAAAACTTTTAAGGAGAAACATATGATTGAATAATTGTGTAAGTCGTAACCTATAAAAATTTCTGCCAAAATATATAATGCGATATAAGTAAAAGCACTTAAAATATGTTGGCAAAAAAAACTTAAAAATGACTATTATATGTGCGTATGTGAATATAAGAACATTAAAACTTAGTTATAGCTAACTTTTTTTTAAAAACATTTATCATCAAAACTTATACTCCATCCGGTTCTAAATATAAAACTTATTTTATAGTATAAATTATACTATAAAATAAATCTTATATTAATATCAGGAGTACTAAACAAAAATGTGATAGATCTTTGCTTCTAACATGCAGTATGCCCAAAGCCCCAAAGTCCAAAACCACCAACAGCGACCTCAGGATTATTAATGCGGCCCAATTTTCCTCTTTTGTAATCAGTTTCGCTGTAATGTTCAGAATGACCAAATTATCAAAAGAACAAGTTAGTACAAAGACAGGCATTAAGCTTGAGGCATCACATCAGAGCACAACAAATCACATACTGGGATGAGGATATCTTAAGATAACAAAACTTCTAAGGGTGTAGTTTGGATTAATAGTAACAAAACTAGCTTTTTATTTAATCTGATTTTTGTAAAAATGAATTGCAGTAAAAGTCAGTTGGTATTAATGTGATTTATATTTAGATTGATGTTTATAAAAAGTCAATTTGACAAATTAAAACTTGTTTGAATGAGTAATTAAAAAATAAGTTTAAATGCAGAATGACTAAAAATGGTACAAGTCTTATTTTATATATACATAATGTATGTAATTTAATAAATTTAAGAGAAATATTAAAATTAAAAGTATAAAAATAAAGAGTTAACGTATTTTAAGAAAAATTTATAAATACTTTTTTGATTCTTAATATAAGACCGAATTAACTAATTTAACTAGATCTAAATCTAGTTAAATTAGTTAATATGATATTTTTTTTTTAAAACATCTTAAGTTTTTTTTTTTAATTTCATTCCTTCCTTTCGTACTTGATTATAGTTAAGGAAACATCAATGAAGTTAATTTGAAAAAAAGTTGATAATTATATGAAATAGGCTTTATATTTAGGACTGACATTAATATTTAATTAGGCTCTATATTAAAAATCGGAGGAGTAGTAAAAAACACTTAATTGGATATATTTAACATAATTTTTGTGCATATAGTTATTGACTATTATTTTATATTTTTGCAAATTTTATATTTTTGCAAATTTCGTAGTAGGCTTTCAACATCTAACGCCGCAAAATGTAGCTTCATCTGCAACTTAAGATGAAACAAAAAGTCCATTTAACAAAAACACAGTGCCAAACAAATAGACTTCTTCATATAAGCTATCAACGTGCATTTTACATTTTCTCAGGCAAATTAGCCACTGCGAACTTCTCCACATATTTATTTTGTACATCATAAAGTATTTTTAAAATCATGATTTTATTCCATTCAAATACCACCTAAATATAAATGAGAGAATTTGATCTGGGCAAAGCATGGGGTCCCTGTATAATTAGCAATTTAGCATACTATAATTCTTCCCTATGAGTATGTATAATCTCAAAATCTTTTTTTTTTTTTAGCAGAATGTATAATCTCAAAATCTCAATTTGAGAATATTTCGGGTCATCATGAATCTCATCCCTAGCAGGATCAGTACTTAAACAACTTGTAAGGTACAATCTCAATAAATACATACATGTATATTTATGTGAAAACTGGAGTTACTTTTAGGAACATTTTAGGATTTTAATTTTACATATGACCAAACTATTTTGTTCAATGGGTCTTGTGTTTTCAAAGATGTCGGCAAGTGACCACGATCTTTGATGAATATTTAAGATTTCATATACTCCTTATTCAGCATATTAAAGTGTCATAGTTTTGTTATATACTTGTTTATTTTTAAAATTCATGTTTTCATTATAAATCACTTGTAAGAAAAATTTGAAGTTATAAATATATGTATTTAATGATTTTTTTAAAAATTTTATCCTAGTTTAATTCTCTTTAAAAAGAGAGAAAGAAAAGAGAGAGAGTTCGGAATTTTTTGTAAATGCAGAGAAATGAAAAGCACTTTAATAAGGAAAAATTTTAAGAAAAACTTTATCAATTTAATCCATTTCATGATATGTGAGAATAAATTACAAGTAATGATAATAAAGAGTAAAGTGGTATATTATATATAAATATGTCACATAACTATATGAAATTAAGTAAATTAAACTTAAAAGATCACAGAAAAACAATGCAAGTTGCAGGAGGCATGTGCATTTTCATTTGTATGAGGAAAAAAGCTGAAATCAAGCATAAAAATCTAGATGGCTAGGATTGATTCAAAGATTAATGGAATGGTTCAACTCTGTCCTACTTAACTGAACATTTTATAATTTGATGGTGACGTGTGATTAAATTATTAAATACCATTATTATATTAAACATGTAAGTCTTTTATTCGCCATCTAAACATGTTGCTTGAATTTTGTTCATTTTAATATTATCACACTAATCCTAGACTAATCAATGATTTGTCCACTTCAACAGTCATATATTGGCGTGAACATTACTATTTATTACTGCTATGCTCAATGTAAGATTATATATAATCTTATAAGCTGGATAAATCGGTTTAAAAATAATAATAAATATAATATTCTAAAATAATTTATTTAATTTTTTAAATTAATCAACTAGATTTTATATTAAACATATAAGATAATCCTATTTTGTTACTATTACTGGCGCACTCCAGTGACATATGATTACCTACGGCAATAAATTTTCTTGGTTCCTTTCTCAAATGGAATGACTATAAATTCTATTTCATTTTTTTTATTTTCAAAAAAAAATTTTGGTTACCCAGAGTATTCTCCCACCCGAACGGTGAGAGATTAATCTCTCAGGGTACTATCAGTTGTCATAGCAGGGACCCTCTCAACAGTATTTGTTCCATACACACCGCCTTAAAGATTGAACCCGGAACATGATGTTTAAGGTGTCTAAGTTCCTTCTACTTAGACCAACACTTGTTGGTTATTTTCAAAAAGTTTAATTATAATATCAAGATATATCCTTTATTTAAGATTACATGAATCAATTATAATTTGATTCAATGTGCAATCAGTAATATATAATTTATAGAAAATTATAATATTCATAAATCACGTATTGCTATTTTTAAGACTGTGTTTAGTTTTTTTTTTTTTTTTTGAATGACTGTGTTTAGTTAGACCTTCATATTCAAATTATTTTAGATCATTATTTGATTGTAATAAAATTGATTAGAAAAATAAACATCTTATATTAAATTATTTCCATATAATCATGATCATATCAATTGTGTTTTCTATAGTCGTATTGCCCAATATACAATTAAAAGCATATCATTCTAATTACTTAGTTGCTTTGACCAAAATTGTAATTAAATTTTTGTGACAACCATATATAAAAATAAAAATGTTTCCATTTTTTAACTTTTTTTATTTACATATAATTTCTTACATTTCACTATGAAGTATGCACATTTTATTTTTTCTTTTAGAAAAGAAAAAAGGAGCTAAACTTTCTGGATGAGCCACTAGGGTTAACTCCAACAGGACCAAAAGCCTTTGCCCCTGAGGGCCCTGGACTCTCTGTCTCTCTCTTTCGCTTTCTCTCTCCCCACTGCCAGACCTGTTCGGGTCATCACTGCCTCTCACTGCAACATTGGTCTTCTTCCCCTCTGGTTTAGGGCTCAATTTCACAGCTTTTTCTTCCCCAGCCTCTTCCAATCTTGGTTTTCGAGAATGGAGGCTTCTGCTCTTAGCTTCGTAGAGAAGAGGATTTGGATAGGCTCTCTGATGGAGGCTCTGGCGGTGGAGACTGTTCTTGCTGCTGGGAAATGCCTCGTTTGGCTTCTGAAAGTGGTATTGTTGCCCTTCTCTGCTCTATTTGTGGGATTTATTTCCTATTATATTTGTAATTTATTCTCTTGCTGTTTTTTTTGGAAATTAGTCTGGAAATTGCTGATTTAATTTAGTGTTTTTGCTATTCTTTCTGGGTTTATCAGAGTCAACTCTTAGTTTTCTCTGTTGTGTGGGTTCCAATTTCCCTGTCATTCATCTACTTATGGCTTCTGTGAATAACTTAGGGATCTCACTTGAACTTTCCCCTTCTATTTTATCCTTTTCGATCAAATGCTTTCTCTGCGTTGTATTTTTCTTCTATGGATGAGCTACTCTAAAGATTTCCCAGCTTTGTAGAATTCAAAGGATAGAACTGGTTCGTGACTTCATGTTATACTTAGAACAGTGATGCACAAATCTTCTGCACTGGAAATTCTTCTTGATGTTTCTACAAAACAGGGTGTGTTCATATACAGAGGCTTCCTTATTCATTTGTGATCCAAAATCTTACTTAGCTGGGTGAATGGCTGATATTTCTGTTTGGGTCAGTATCGTGTGTGTTAAAGGACATTTTAGTGTTTAAAACTTCACCTTTGCCTTTTCTTTCCCTGTTTACAATTCAATCATTATTTGCGTGCCTTTAGTATTTAGCATAGGCAGGTATGCTACTTGTATGCTAATTAATGGCCAGGCTTCGTGGGATTCAAGATGCAATGTGGGGCCTCCTATACTTGTTGCATTATTCATGATTTAACTTGATTCAGGATGCTTTGTTTCACTCGCAACAATGGTTCACAATATAAAGTGCTCTGCTCTTGAAGAAGTGTGATAGTGATATGTGTTTGGGAAAATTATAACATGAGGTCTCTTGCTGATTGTATCTATATCAAGTCCTAGCTTGGTTTCCCAGGCTTAGGTCTGTAAAATGTGAATTGTTCCCACCCTGTGTTCTATGGCTAGAAAAGGGCGTTTTACTCCAAATGACTCTGATCTCAATCCTTTCATTCATTTCTTTCTTTCTTGCTGTTCCTAGTATTTGAGAATCGTATGTTATGAACTGGAACTGTTGACAAGTCCAACTGTGTGTCCTTAAATTGTAACCATATATTTTTGACCCAAAAAAATTGTAACCGTATATGCTCATACTATCTGCCCTTGTTTTTAATTTTTGGCTATTGGTTGATGTAGACTAACCTAATACATTCTTTTCACACTGAATCGATATAAAGGTTCTCATGTTCTGTGTATCTAACGCAGACTGAATCTCTGTTGACTGATGTCAATCATTCAGTGCCACCAAAGTTCACTCAAATGGATGGAAGGTGAGATTAAATTTGTGCAACTCTTCGGAGGGTACCTCTTTATGTACATTTGGAATGTCCATTTCATCCCAGTGTTACATGTTAATTCTCTGTCAGGTTTCCTTTAGATGAACTCGTGAGGGGAAAATGTGGTTTCATAGAATGCAAGGATGGTAGTGATGAAGATGATGATGAAGATGACCAAGATGAAGAAGATGCAAATGATCAAGATGATGATGATGATGCAGGAGATGAGGACTTTTCAGGTGGTGAGGAAGAAGCAGATCCTGAGGCCAATGGTGCAGGAGGAAGTGATGATGGGGATGAGGATGATGATGAAGATGGAGACGAAGATGATGAGGAGGACGGGGAGGATGATGATGAGGAAGAAGAGGAAGAGGAAGAAGAAGAAGAGGATGATGAGGAGGAGGTACCCCAGCCACCTGCTAAGAAAAGAAAGTGAGAAATTGAGAATTATAGTAGTAGGTAACATTGTTTTCTTCTCATCCCCCTGTAATGTTCTCTCAGTCATGCTTAGTTCTTAGGACAGTTCTCTTATCTTCCTTCTGGATGGACCTGTTGTTTTACCTTGTGTTGGAGATCATAACATCATAATGAATGTATTCTCATTTGTGATTTTCATAGCTGGGCATGAGCAGACAAGGTTTGGTGACACATTCTTAGCGTCTATTCAATGAAATGGGTTATGTTCTCACTGGCCAGGCTTTTAACAAATAGCTCAAACCTTTACCATCTGTACCCAATAGTTCCCCGTTGACATTTGTAAAAGCCAGTTCTCTCCTATTTCCTCTCTATCAGGCGATGCGGAATTTCTTAGTTATCACATCTCCACTTTCATCATCCTCTATGGCATCTTTTGCTGTCCTCCCTTAATTCTCTGGCCTTCTATTTTCTGTTTGGAGTTTCATTATCTCATATTCACTCAAGTACTCGATCATTCTCTATGCAAGTGCATTATGCATCCTCTGGTTTAGCCTCTTGCAACTTCCATTGATCTCCGGATTCTTCATCCTCTGTTTTTAGATCTAATAATAAATAGGTAAGAAATATATATTTTTTCCAATATATATTTGTAGAAAAGGCAAATGAGGGAGAGAATGGGTGAAAGGAAAAAAGATAAAAGAAAATGTAAATGGCAAATGTACATGTTTATACATCTTCAAAGTGGAACTCAGAAATAGCAAGATCCATTCAAAAACTTGCAGCTAGTAAATAAAATTTGATTTTTTTTTTTTTAAAAAAATTAACATTGTTGTTTGTTAGTATTTAGTAATAATTCAAAGGGCAAAAACTAATGCTAAAATGTTCTACTTATGGCGATTTTACATGTCATTTCAATAAAAGAGAAAGCAAAAATTAATACTCTTCTTGTCTTTAATGTATGACCTAACTTGAAAGTTGATATTGGTTTTACATGTAAGTTCTTTTAAAAAATTAACTCTATTGATAATATCTCAACAATAATAAAGTCAGAGAGAGAAAGAGAAAATTATTAGAGTATTTTAGAAAAAAATATATATATCATATTAATTAATCTGACTAATATTTTAAATTTACTCAAATTAGTCAATTAAGTCTAACATTAAGGATTCAAAGACTATAGTTTGTGAAATTCGATAATAAGATTAATAAGGATAATATGGATAATCTACTTGACTTCTACAACGACTCTAATGTGTTAATTGACTTGTAACCGTTGGCAATAAAAAACTTGAAACTATTTTCCAAAAAAGGTACGACACTTGCTTAAAAATTGGGAGCATTTAGAAAGATTGCTTCAAAAAATAAGGAGCTATTAATTTTGATTTTTAGTATAAAAAGTAGTTAATTAAATTGAATAAATTAAAAAATTAATTAAATTAGTTATTTGTAATAAATAGGTGTTGTCTTCCATAAATATTTTTACTAATCATGTGTATTAGTTAGAATTATTATTTAATAAAACTTTTAATATGTGCAACTACTAAAATGATTACTTTAGAAAAAAAATAAATATGAAAAACAAAGCATATTAGGATTTTATATTTAGGACCAAGTTAAATGTCAAATTAACTTTTATATTAAGGACCGAAAAAGCATATGTTATCCTTTGTTTAATTTACATTAAGGATTAGAGGTAGCATGTTTCTTAATGTGAATGAAAAAAAAGTATTACCTCTGATTCTTAATATAAGAGTTAGATAGATAATTTAGATATATTAGAAAAATTAATTAAATTAGTTATTTGTCACAAATATATGTTGATCTCCCTAAATTATTATCTCTAATCATATGCATTAGGTGATTTAAATTATCTCTTAGTAAAATCCCTTTCTAATCAATGGAGATATTTAATTTTAGGAAAAAAAAAAGCGATAAAATGAATTGAATTTTTATATTTATGATTAAATCTAAAGGAGAATAATAATGAGTTCTTAAGAAAAGAAAAAAAAATTACAAAATAAGTTTAAAATGTTGTTATTCTCCACTATAGAACTTGTCATTACACACTACTCAAATTATTATCGAGATTTTTAATAATTTTTTTTTTTAAGATATGATTGTAATGCTCCCTGACGTAGCTTGTGGATTAGTTTTTATATCAAGTATTGGAGGAGGTATATGTGTCTCATATTAAACTGTTCAAGTTCAAATTCTGATACAGCACACGGAAATACATGAGGAAGCCATCACTTCGATAACTAACGTTGACGTGCAAGCAAACAGGGACGCATCAGGCGGTGTGACAGTTTGTTTGTGAGATTTACGTAAAAAGAGATTCTTTTTTTTTTTTGTGTGGAAAAAACAAATACTCGTATTTCTTTTTCAAAAATACCCCTAACTTTTCGGTTCCAAAATCTTTGTAGAAAAAAGAAAACAATATTACAAGCTTTAAGAAAATCTATCTCAACTGGTCTTAATTTGTTTGGGAAGACATGAATGATGCAACGTACTTCTTTTATTTTTAATATAAAAGCCACGTACATTATTAATATAGATGGATTAAAAAAGCTAAATTAATTACTTAATTTTAATAAATATGACTTAATCTCCCTAAAATACTTCTGTAATGTTAGATTATATATCAATTTATATGTTAGATAAATTAATTTGAGAGAAGAATGATAAACATGAAATATAAAATAAATTAATATCTTATATTTAGAATTAAAAATCAAATCGTTAATGAACTTCTATATTTAAGATTAGAAGAGTATATAGAAAACAAATTCAGCCTAACAATTGAAGCATATCAAAAAAGTCCTTATAAGGAGCATTATTTGGGTTTGCAAGCCAAATGGTACCAGTTTGGTTACCTACCCTACACAAATTTGCTTCTCAGATTAATTAAATTCATTAGTTTACTCCAATGCCAACTTACATCACTAGGAGCATTACGTCACCAGCAGAATTTTTTCTTCTTTTGAATAACATAAAGACAGGCTAATAATATAAAAACTAGTTGATTAAGTTGAGAATATTAAAAAAATTAGTTAAGTTAATTATTTATAATAAATAGGTGTTGTCTTTACTAAAATATCTTTGTTAATTAAATGTATTAGTTAGAACTACCATTATTATGTTGGGAAAAAAAAAGAACTACCATTATTATAAGGACTACTTTAAAAAAAGATGAATAAATATGAGAGACAAAGCGGATTAGGTTTTTATATTTAGAACCAAAAAAAAAAAAAAAACTCTTATATTAAGGACCAAAGGTAGTATCAAATTTGGAAATTAAAGTTACAAGAAATGTATGTTCATAATTTAAAATGCAAAACAATATATCCATATCAATTTATATTTATTCGTTATTATGAATTGCACGCTTCATTTATCAAGTTACCTAAAATACATAAGGTTAGTTAACAATATCATTAGTTCAGGTTAATATAATTTCTGATCTCTCAAGTTTACTTTTATTTATGTTTTAATCCCTTAAATTTTAAACAATAAATTTTGGTAATTTAAGTTTTATTTCATTTAAAAACAATAGTCCGTATAATCTAATAAAAACTTGAACTTATTTGCCTATTGAGAGCACAAAACTTATGACTTAAAACTTGAGACACCAAAACTAAAATGAGAATAAATTTAAGAGGGTAAAAATTATATTAACCCAATTCGTTATATATATGTGATGGAGCAAATAACTATGCATATTTTCTTATAGTATAATGAATAATGATGGGACAATTCAAGTGAGATACGACTTTCTGTTCACTTGTAGTTTGGAGGCCCATTATATAAGATATCTAAGTATTAATATAAGAACTTATTTAATTTTTATTTTGATTCTAATTATAAGAATCCAATCTATTTTGTTTTTTATAGTTATTTATTTTTTCTCAAAATAGTCCTTATAATAAAGGTAGTTCTACCCAATATACTTGATTAGTAAGGATATTTTAAGAAAGACAACACCTATTTATTATAAATAACTAACTTAACTTGTTTTCTTGATATGCTCAAATTAGTCAATTAGCTCTTATATTAAGGACCAGAAAGAGTATTGTGTTACTACTTGTAAAAACGTATCAATATGTTGACATTAAAATATTAATACATACTATTTCCGTCTCTTAATATAAGATTTAATTTGACTTTTATTTTGGTTCTAAATAAAAAACTCTAATTCACTTTGTCTCTCATATTTTTGCTTTTTTTAAGATAGTTTTTCTAATAATGATAGTTCTAGCTAATATACATTATTAGTAAGGATATTTTAGGAAAGACATCACATATAATTACAAATAATTAACTTATTTTCATAGTTTATTCGAATTAGTCAATTAACTCTTATATTTAGGAATGGAAGTGATACAACAGTTCATAACTGGTCTGTTTCTATACTTCAAAAATAAACTGATAAACGTACTTGATTAATGAACTAACGTTAAAAACAACAAACGTTTTCATTCAACATGAATTTCTTCTTTCATTAATATTGCATCCTATGAAACTGAGGAAATTTACGTAACATCAAATTAACTTCTTACCATATATAAATACTGCCAACACGAACATCTTCGGCACCAGTATCGATCAGATCAAACATGGCTCGATCCAAATCATCAAACATTTTCTCATCAGTCCTTTTCTGTGCAACCACGTTAATGTTTCTGTCAAATATTCTGAACATCGTCCCAAAAGCTCAGGCAGCACGGGACATGACCATTTCTGCAGAAGAAGCAACAAA
Organism: Neltuma alba; assembly: GCF_004799145.2. NCBI lineage: Eukaryota > Viridiplantae > Streptophyta > Magnoliopsida > Fabales > Fabaceae > Neltuma > Neltuma alba. The sequence goes on from NW_021636509.1 coordinate 591,937, forward strand.
ATGCTTCAGTTTCCTAGGAGACGTACCAGGTTGTGCAGAAGGAATGTTGGGAAACTGGTCGTTGATAAATCACCGTTGTTGCAAGGCCATCCTTGATGAAAGTCAACTTTGCTGGGATAAAATTAACCCTGTTCATGCAGAAATCCCTCAAATCTACAAAGATTATTGCACTGGAGGCTTTCTAGAACCTTCTTCTCCTTCTCCATCTTCTTCGATTGAGACGACTCAAGATCTTGAACAGTGTTGGGCTTCTTTAAGGAACATAGAAGGTTGTGTTGGGAACATATTTTATGCATTGCTTCATGGTGACTTTAATAAGGTTGGACATGAATGTTGCCAGGCTGTGGAGTCCACTGCGGACGAGTGTTTGTTTAAGATGTTCCCTTGGAACCCTTTCTTTCCCATTTTGCTTATCAGGTTTTGTACCAATCATTAATAAGTCTCTTAGAGATGATGAGGTTCCTTATTATGAGATCTTGTAGGATTTAAGGATTATCTACCGATAAGGTTTTCATATCAGCAATGAAATTAGAACCTATATTTTTATGAAATATGCGAGTCATATTCTTATTAATTGAATCAACTTTGTGTGATAGAAAGGGATTTAATACTCTTCCTTTAACCAATATCACAAGCTTATTGTGGATGGATACATGAAATAATCATATTAGAGAGTTTGCCTAACCAAATTGATGATCAGATTTAAATTAATGTTATTGGATTCCAAATAATTATGAAAAAACAAATAATGGGTAGTTTAGATATAATTTTAATTTTAATATTTTAGATTTTTTGAAATATTTTCCCAATTAAAGTAAAATCCAGACTATCCATATCAAACAACTAAATTTTTTTTCAAGGGATTTAATTTCTAAAAAGTGGAAAAAATTATTCATATGTACAATTTTCAACTTTTGAATGTTAATATATAAGAAAAGTTATATTCATAAATTATATTCCACTCTTTCATGCTTCGAAATTCATGAATCAATGCTAATCTCTGTGGGGCCCAGTCCCAAGGACACGGCCCAAGAAGAAGTTTTTATTTTTAAATAAAAGATTTTTCATCCATTAAAAAGAGAATTACAAAATACCGAATTAATTCTATCAAATTGCAGGCTTCTTTCAAAAGAAAATCATCCATATTATATAATCTATAATATTTCATATATATACATAGATATATATTTTTCCATATATATACTATTGTGTGCATCTCATAAATCTAGAATATTAAAATTAAAAAAAATACATATCATTAGGAAAATTAAAAAAAATCAAAATTAAGTCATTGAAAATGATAATACCCCAACACATGAAAGCATCACATTTCAAGAAACACAATATATATTATTGAAAATTCCGAGAATACATAAGACAAAGGAGTGACCAACTAAAACCGAAACATATATAGTTCATCAAAAGAGAAAGATACATGAAAATAGATAGGATAAAGCCGACCGTATTCATATAGTCGGGTCACTACGTAGGAAGCACATGTGGGATTATTATTAGTATTTAAGAACAAGCGATGGTGGAGGAACTAGGAGTCAAAGGGAAAGAGTTGTCCCAAGCATATTTAAAAGTGATTGGTTTGGTATAAACAGGTTGGCCATTATTAACCAGACAAAGACCATCGCTTGAGACTTGGAACACAGAAGGATCAATGTTCTCCACTGTCTGAAAACCATTACACTTCAACTTCAGGTTCAACTGAACGCACGTACACTTGTTCTCTATCGTCACCATCCATTCTGGTTTGTTCTGCACAATCGCTCCTGTCTTACTTTGGCTCACTGATATGTCCCTTAACGAACAGTTAGTAGCTTTGCCTGCATCAGAAGAGGAAAAAACGAAACATAAATCTTCAATATGTAATGCAACAACGTTAATAATAATAATGGAGAATACTAAGAAACCAGAATATAAGTAGGTTGTTTGTGTGTACCATGGGCAATGAGGCCGAGGAGAAGAAACAGTGTGGCAAGAATTTGGGTGGTGGAGGCTGCCATTTGTTTTTGTTTTCTGCAAACGATATAGATTCTTCTGGTGCTGATGAAGAATATGTTGGCGTGTGATGATCTATTTATAGGAAAAGAGATTTTTTGGGGGGGGGGTGTGATAGATTGAATTAATTCTGTGTTATTATTACAAGTTAATGCAGAATCATCGTACGTTTTGGTAAATAAAGTTATTACCTTTGATTCTTTCTTAACTTAAGTTGATTTAATATTAATTTCTCAGTGTTAATGACGCCCGATTATGCAGAATCATCGTTGTAATTAGTACGGCACGATTTTATTTTTTGTTTTTTTGTGGATAAAGGAAAATTCTTGATTTGATATCATGATCATGCGATATTGTAAAGGCCATTAAATTAAAATTTAGTTTAAAAACATACATATTCAAAATTATTGGTGTTATGGTCATAAAGATTAGCGTAATTATTTGGATGCGCATTTTGATTCGAAATCGAGCTAATTAATTTCGAATATTTAAATTATCAAGATTTTATGGTATAAGTAACACGAAAACAAAGAGTAATATTAAATTCATGAAAAAGTGGTTCAAAGTCCTACACATGCCAAAGGTTGTAGATTCAATTCATTCCTATGCCATTTTCTTATTAGATAGCATTTTTGAGAGTTTACGACGGAATAATTTAAGAAAAAAATTTAGGTCAAGTTTTTTATATCTATTATATTAAGTTTTCTAATCACAGTCAATATGAATCTTTTTTGTTTTGTGTACATTTATAATTAAGTGCTATTAAATACTAATATTTTAAAAATAAGACATATGGTCATATATGATTGAAGAACTTAACATAATGAATAATTAAAGGGTTAATTAATCTGCAAATCCTTGTAGTTTCAACCAATTTTGAATGAAGTCCTTATAGTTTTTTTTCTTTTTATCAGGTCCTTATACTTTCATTTGTTTTTAATTAAGTCCTTGCATTTATTTTTCTTTTTATTAAATCCTTATAATTTTACTAAATTTTTAATCAGGTCCATCTAGTTTTAATTTTATTTATTAATTAAATATAAACTGAATTAAATAAATTAATACTGAAATATAAAATATTAATAATTAAATTAAATTAAATTAATAACTATATAATAAAAGATAAGTAATATAATTAATTAATTCAGGAAAATTTTTAGAACAATTATTTTTTTAAAAAAAATTATTATAATAATTTATTATTTTTAGAATATTATTCTTTATAAACTAATATTAAATAATAAATACTATTTATGTTTATAGAATAGTACTATTAGAATTTATAAAATAAAGAATAAAAAATTTAGGGACTTAATTAAAAATAAGGTGAACTTATAAGGACTTGATAAAAAGAAAAATAAATGCAAGGACTTAATTAAAAACAGATAAAAGTATAAGGATCTGATAAAAAGAAAAAAAATTATAGGGACCTGATTTAAAATTGGTTGAAACTATAAGGACTTTCAGATTAATTATCCCATAATTAAATATAAGGAGCGTAATGTAAGCATCATCCATAATTTAAATTTGATTCATAATATAAAGGAGTGGAATAAAACACACACATATATATGGAGAGAAGGCAATTATAAGTGATTAGTATTTAGAATTTATTATAAAATGTATGAAATTAACCATAACTATTTTTTCAGTATTACTCTTTAGTTTAAACAAGATTTACGGAATACACATTTCTAAAGATTAATTTCCAGTTTCCACTGAAACAATCAAACCATCTAAGAACTTGATCCCAAATGAACTTGTAAATATGAAAAGCACTTTAAAGCCAAGTTGGATGAAAAGAATTGACGTTTGACCTGATTTAAGAGACAACTAACTTTTTGTTCAAGACTCATTTTAAAGTTGAAACAACTTCTTTTTTTTTTCAATTCAAACAAGTTTGTGTCAAATTAATTTTTTTATAAAAGCCTATTCAAGCATAATTTATATTACACTAATTGACTTTTTTTTAATGTTAACATGCAAAAATTGATTAGAATAAAAGTTATTTTTATCAACGTTACTCCAAACAAACTCACTCGCATCAGTTTTGAAGACTACAAATGAAAAATATTTGTTAGCAAGAAGTCATTGATTGGAAACCAAATTAAAGCTTCATGGATGAGATTGTTTGGTCCTGTCTGCTAGCTGATTTGGAAGAACTAGTGCAAGAAAGCTATATATCAAAGGTATATTACTGCTGAGCCAGAAGAAATCATTCATTAGACAGTTCATCTTATAACAACTTATATGGAAGCAAACAATTTAGGGCCATATGAGCATTAAGTCTTCCTAAGTACATAAATAGGCCTAAGTTAGTGAGCTTCCAAATGAGTTTAGAATATATTGCAGCAAAACTCCTTGCTATTCCAATTAGGATAATGAGATTATTCATTTACATGAGATTATTGCAATGTGTATTGATCGCACTCACTAACGACTTGGTTTAGACCAAAAAACTAGCATTGTGGTTGAGTTGTTGGGTCAGAACCTGGAGCTAGATTGGGAATACTTTTTGAACTAATAGTAGAAATGCTGAAAATTTTTTGAGGAGAAACCCATAAAAGTTTTAAAAGATTGACCCTATTAAAGATTTCATTCTGTTTTCAAACTATATGTTGTCATATAGTGTTATTTAATTGAAAATTTCGTATACTATGGCGTTATTATGTTTACAATTATACTTGATATGGATTTACTTCTTATATATATATACTCTTTTTATTTTTAATGTAAGACTTAATTAACTAATGTAAGTAAATTAGGAACGTTAATTAAATTAGTTAATATGATATGTTCTTTCTAAAACACACTAATAATTTTTTTTAATTCCCTCAATATTCCCTCTCTTAGTTAATTATTATTGAGGGAATATCAATAGGGTTAAATTGAAAAAAATTGATAAATATGTAAAATAAGTATTATATATAGGACTACCATCAACTCTTAAATTAGATTCTATATTAAAGACTAGAGTAATGTTAGTTAATATGCATCTAATTATGTCTTATTAAACTTTTTTAATTATTACTTCACTGATTCATCCAACTAATTGAACCATAGAATCATGAACGGTTGACTTTTGATGTTGGATGTCTTATCCAACTTTTAAAACAAAAGTTTACAAAATAAGCAATAGGTACTACTTCTGATCTTAATTATAAGACCGTGTTTATAATTAGGCCCATAAGTAGTGATTATTTTGCAGTAACCTATAACAATTTGCTTGGCCTAACGTTTGAGACGTACTCTAGCTAATTTGGTATTCCTTTTTTTTATTATTGTGTCTTTTCTTTAGTAGTCATGTTTTCTTTTAGGTTTGATCTTGTCTTTTTATTAAAACAAAAAAAAAGAACGAAGAGATCCATTTTTTGTTAACAAGAGGTAGATATTTGACATCTAGAAAAAACAAAAAGGGAAATCCCAATGGCCTAGTCTCTTATGATGGGTTTCTCATGGGTCAAATTGTTTCATGTTCATAAGTTAAAACTGATGGATTTTCGGGGCGGACTTTTAGTTTCACGGATTAACTTATACTTGACCCAACTTATATACAACCAGAGTTCCTGTAAACTAAATATTTTTCCTCTAGTTCACCAAAAAAATTTTCTTCCTCTACTTCCGGACGTTTATATTTTCTAATGTTCATTTCTATCTCTTTCCTCTTTTTTTTTTTGTCAGAATTTTTTTCATGTCCTCCTTTGAATTGTAGAACATGAATAGTGAGAGGCATTTGATTTTTCTTACCTGTTGCTTATCTGCCTTGGTCGCATTTTCAATGGAACTGTGTATGGCCCAGTTTGTTGATTAAAATTATAAATATATTTTATGTAAATCAAAATAAAACTTTTTTTTCATATATTTATTTTTTATTTCGATATTCATGATTGAAAAGCTAACAAAAAAAAGAAGGAATATAACCATCAACTAAAGAGAAGGAGACGATGAATATAAATGACTTGATGTGAAACGTGATATCAGGTTTAACCTAATAATTTTTCTCTTACGTGTGAGTTTACTATTAATGTCGTATTCACACAAGTTTTGGACAAATCGGACGCATTGGAAAAAGGGAAAATTACACTCAGGTCCCACAGAGTACAATTAATATCAAAAAGGTCCCACGAAATCGCGAAATGATTCTGAAGTCCCCAGGGACCTGTGTGTAATTAATTCTAATTGTGAAATTACCTACTTACCCCTGTTAATTTTATTGCAACAATTCGTTTACAATCTCAACAGTGGCTGTTAACAACCCGAGAAGACGTGATTGACAACCTCGGCAGTGCTCATGACAACTCACTCTGTGGAATGCCAGGAGCGTTGTTGAGGTTGTTAACCACCTCTTCTCGGGTTGTTAACAGCCACTGTTGATGTTGTAAATAGGTTCTAATTTTATTTACAATCTCAACAGTGCTGTTAACAACCCGAGAAGACGTGATTGACAACCTCGACAGTGCTCATGACAACTCACTCTGTGGAATACCAGGGGCGTTGTTGAGGTTGTTAACCACCTCTTCTCGGGTTGTTAACAGCACTGTTGAGGTTGTAAATAGGTTCAAATTAACAGGGGTAACTATGTAATTTCACAATTAGAATTAATTACACACAGGTCCCTGGGGACTTCAGAATCATTTCGCGATTTCAAGGGACCTTTTTGATATTAATTATATTCTGTGGGACCTGAGTGTAATTTTCCCTTGGAAAAACAGGGTCTTGATTCAAAATCTCAACACTCAAGTTTATGGGTTATTCCACTTTTATAATAATTAAATCCACTTCTGTCTTTTCTATAGATCAGCTTAAAGTTACCGATACTTAAATATCCTAACATGCTTATCATTATTGTTTTATTAATGAAGGGATAATAGTATTTAGCAAAACTTTTTAATGCTAATTACTTTGAAATAAAGAGTGAAACATCATGAAGGTACAATTATTTAAAATGAAGGAATTTAAAATTTATAAGAAAAAATATTATTCACGAACAACTAAAAATACATTTTATTTCTTATCCTTTACGCCTAAAGAAGTGTAAATTAAAAATTACTCCTTCTCTGTCATGTGATAACACATTTGCACACCTAAAACAGTTAGTTAGTTTGTTAACATCCAATTTTTTTTTAACTTAAATTAATAATTAAGTAATATTTCTAAAGATTCTAATTATTGAAGCTTGAAATTTGAAACAATAGTTTTGATTTTTGAAATTTGATCTCGTTCTGTCTAAATATCTTTGTTGAGTTGGGAATACGGGCCAAGCTAGCCCTATAGGGCTGCGGCCTTAAATAGGTCAGCTTGCAGGACTGAAATTTAAAAAATGTCTCATTTCATTAGGCCCAGCTCTTAAGCTGGTACGCTCAGGGCTGGCCACCAAGTCAGGAAATTAAAAAATGATAATCAATCTGAAAATCCAGGAAGAGGCATAGGGATCAACAAGTTATTGAGAAATTGTTTTTCGATAAGAATTTGGTTGAGAGACAAATTGAATCCATTTATCAACGATTCAGCCTGTAGGCTTTCGGCTCGTTTAAAAAAATGCAATTACTAATAAAAGACTTAAATATAAACAAAATTAAGTTACTTCATATCTAAACATTTATTAACATCCAAAAATATCTAAAACATCTATCAATAAGATAATATCATCCAAAAGTTTCATTAACAGTACAAATGTGCAATGGACAAATATTATCATCAATTTTTTGAAATTTCATTATGACCATTATCAATTGCTCTTTTTTAGGAGTATGATCTTTTTTAGTAGCAAAAATATCAAGTTTTTTTTTTCATAGAAATTTCACTTTTAAATTATACAATTTAGCTATTATTTTACTTTAGTTTGAGATATTTTATTGTTGAAGCTCATAAATTTATAATTCAAATTATAGAATCACAAGTTATATAAGTATAAAAATACTCTCTTATCAAATATATATAGTTTAAAAATATCAATTCATATAATATAAACCAAATCATTATTAAAGACCAAATTAACCCATTTTTTTAAATTTAATTATACAAATTATTGTTCAAAACAAAATAAATCAAAGCATTTTATGAAATTTAATTTCAAAATGACAACAATAACTAAATATTTAAAATATTATTAATAATTAAATAATAATAATATTAGCATTATATAAAAAATTTAAAAAAATAAAAGAGCCTAAATGGACCAGTATTCAGCCCTGCAGGGCCGACTTGTTTAAGCTTTCAACTTTATAGGACTAACTCTTTTAAGCTCGTTTCCTGCTCGAAGGGAAAAATTTCAAACCCGGCTCTCACAATTTTTGGGTATAAATGGGTCGACCTGACAGGCTCAACCTGTTTTCTCAACTTTATATCTTTGGTTCATAAAATAGTGATTTGGTTCTTAAAAAAAAAGAGATTTTGGGACCAAAATTACTGGTTTCAAATTTTAAGAACCAAAATTTAAATCAAATTTAATGAAGTAAAAATGATATTAACCCTATTTCTAATAAATACCTTTTTCTAGGGATATAATTTTCATATAATCATATAGACAACTTAGATAATTAAATATTAATTGCTGATAAAGACTCAAAAAACATGTTACCTATTAGAGTAATGGAATTTTATATGAAATAGGGATAATAATTTCTTTAAAAGTACGAAAGGAAAAGAGGGTGTGTGTATGTATATCACATTTACCTAAATATACTCTGTAATAGCACCGCCCAATCGAACTAGGCAATCAGACTGGAACCTAACCTAAAGGTTAGGAGGTGTTTGGATATGCTCATGAGTACTTTTTAAAAGTCTTTTTTCATAGATCAAGATAAATTTTATATATATTTATTTTGTAAAATGTAAAATTATTTTTAAAATTATAGTTTTGTTTCTATCTAAATACCCCGTATATATAAAGGAGTTTGTTTTGATTTACAAAAAAAATTACCTTTTAAAAACACTTTCTTAGTTACCCAAACATCTCCTTAGTCTAATCTAATTTCATTATACTACCTCCGGTCCTAATTATAAAAGCCAGTTGACTAATTTGAGGAGATTAAGGAAGTAAGTTGAGTTAGTTATTTATCCTATATAGATGTTGTCTTTTCTAAAATATCCTTACTAATCAAATGTATTGATTAGAACTATTATTGTTAGAAGGGCTACTTTGAAAAAAAATGTATAAATATGAAAGACAAAGTGGATTGGGGTCTTATATTTAGGATCAAAATAAAAATCAAACAGGATCTTATATTATGGACCTAAGGTAGTACTCCTCCGGTCCTTAATATAAGACCCGTTTAACTAATTTGATTAGATTAAGGAAGTTAGGTAAGTTAGTTAATTATAAGAAATGTGACATATTTTTCCTAAAACACCATAATCATCTTTCTTAATACCTCCTCTCCCTTTTTTACTTGATTATGGTTGAGAGAGTATTCATAAGGGTAATTTAGAGAAAATTGATAAATATGAGAATTGGGTCTTATATTTAGGACCAAAACCAACTCAATAATTGGGTCCTATATTAAGGACCGGAGGAGTATAACTTATTTGAATTAGACTGGACCAATCACTTCGGATGGGCCTGAATTGGACCGGGCCATCAATTTTAGATTTGTGTCAATTTTTTCCACACCACTGCTTTGTAATGTGCCCGGTCGATTTTTCTTTTTCTTTTTTTGATAAACAATGCGTGTCTAGTTGATTTTGAATGATTGAAGTAAATAATTAAATCTTAAGATTTGTGTTAAAATAATTTTGTCGGCCACCCACCGGTGCTCTCCCGACGACCCTTTCGTTTTGTGGAAGCAAACAAAATTGTCGTGGCAATGCCAATTTTTGCTGCCGAAAAAAAGGAAAAAAAGAAAAACCCTAATCGGACCAACCAAACCCTTTAGGGTTTACCCTAACCCGACCAAATCCACTTCCCCAACCAAGTCTTGACTGTCCGGACTTCTCAGTCTTCCCCTTTCAGCATTACTCTTTTAACTGTGCTCTGCTAAATTTTACGCCTTTTCTTCTTCAGAGCTTGGTATGTCAACAATGGAGGTTGGAACCCTAAGCTCTGTGGACAGGACGGTCCCGATTGGCTCTCTTGTGGAGGTTTTGGTGGCGGAGGCTTTTCTTGCTGCTGGAAAAACTCTCGCTTGCCTTCTAATAGCGGTAATACTTCCACAGTTTCAGTTTTGTTTATTTTGGGATATTTAGTTCCAACATTCTCGCAATTCATGTCAATGGCACAATAAGTACTTCCAACTGGTTTGGTTCCAAGTTAGCATTTTTACTGTTACTTCATCGGTTTTCAGAATCACAAGTGTTCCTGTGCTGTATGGTTTCTGGATATTCGTTCTTTTGTATGTTATGTTGCTTTTTTGAAGTAACGATTTTCCTACTTTGTTGGGTGTAAAGTACTGTGTCTGTGGAAAAAGGAATAAAGGTTTTGATTCAGTGGGCAGTATGCGTTATAGCAGTGTGTCACTTATATTCATCTTACCAATGCTCCTGCCCACCTTGAGGTTGCTCTGTTTGTTTATTTTGGGACATTTAGCTCAACCATTCTTGCTATTCATGTCTGGGGCACAAAAAGTACCGTCGACCCTTTTCAACTTAAAGTTTACAATTTTACTCTGCTTTCATATTTTTGGTGAGTTCTATTAGCTTTCTTTTTCCCCACTTAATGCATTGATGTACCCGCTCAGTTGAGTGTAAAATATAACTATAGCAGTACATCATCCTTCCAAAATTGTGCTATGTATGTAGCGTGGTACATATTGAGGTTGCTCTGTTTGTTATAATCTGGGGTCTACGTTTAGTTATGTGCCAGGGATGTGGCTTTTTTTGGTTCTGCATAGTTTAGTGATTTGTCGTGTTTTCTTTGGTTGGCTAACGACTTAGGATTTATAGTGTCTAGGACACTATTTTACTTGTAATTTTAGGACTGATTGTGACTAAACTAGGTATCTTTTCATATGTGTGTTGATTGCTTCAGGTTTTTCAAATGCCGCTCAAGTCTCTTTTCCCTTTTCTTTCCTATTTTTTTAATAGTTCTATGGGAGTCTTCAGCTTAGCTTTATTTTGATGCAGACCAGATTATGAGCTATTGATGATGCATTGTGGTGCTTGCTAACTGCTATATTTGCTCTTTGTCATGATTAAGGACTCTATTAAATGTTTCATTTCCATTAATTCCGTGTATAAACAAAGCATAAGGTGAAAAAGGATTCCAATGAGCCATTCCTGGCTGAGGATGTGATAGTTTCTGGTATGGGTTCTTAAAGAGTTCTTTGCGTAAGGTGGCGCGGGGTTGATTTTGTTGTCTCAGCTCTTGAAGTAGCAATATGTGTATTCTCTCTGTGTCTCATGTTTAGAGTATTGTGTGATGATTAATTATTAATACCTATCAGTCCATCTTCCCAACTTTGTCAAAATTGAGAATTCTTTCTCATCAACTTGATTGGAATTTTGGCAATTTACTAATTATTTTGTTTATATTGACCCTAGAATGGATCTCTGTTGATTGACACCAGCAAGTCACCAAAATTGAGCACGATAGATGAAAGGTAAGAATGAACTCTCACACACACCTCTTTCAAATGGCTATGGATTTCATTTTATTCTGAACGTTCTCTCACTCTGATGCATCTCAATTGTTGTGTAAATGTGTAGGTTTCCTCTAGATGAACTCCGCCGAAAAGAAGAAAGATGCGAAGAAAACAAGGATGGTAGTGATACAGAGGATGATGATGATGACGAAGACGAGGTAGATCAGGATGATGAGGATGATGATGGAGATGACGAGGACTTCTCAGGCGAAGGAGAGGATGAGGGGGATCCTGATGATGATCCTGAGGCCAATGTAGAAGGAGACAGTGATGATGGTGACGATGATGATGATGAGGACGATGAAGATGGAGAAGAGGAAGAAGAGGAGGAGGAGGAGGATGAAGAGGAAGAAGAGGAGGGGGCACAACCACCTTCGAAAAAGAGGAAGTGAATATTATGGCAGTCTTCGTTGTAATGTTGTCATTAGACTTAGTTGTTAGGGCAGATTTATGATCCTCCACGAGCAGACCTATGAGCCAGTCTTTATCATACCTTTCCCATTATAAATTAATATATTTACATTGTTGTTATTATTGTCGTTTTTCCTCCTTTGTGTCTGGGACCGGTGAAGGATTTGTGTTTTATTGAAGACGATGGGTTACTCTTTGCCCTTTGCCTTCTCCTTTCCCTTCTCTTTCAAATTCTCAATTGAATTTGACCATACAACTAAGCCAAATTGGCTTCTCTTCAATCCAGCCTTTTGCTATTGATTAAGCTTGAATGGTTCAGTTTCAAATCTAAATAGTTTGGGTCTAACAATCGAGCTAGGTACTAGATGACTAATTTTATAGATATTAAAAAATTATTTTTCTATCAAAATTAAATAAATTAGATAAATTAGTTATGTGTAAAAATTGTATTAGTTTTTTAAGATTTTTTTAATCATTTACATTAAAATTATTCTATTAATGGAAAATTTTCTTTTTTAATATATATAATTAATAAAAATAGTTAAAAGAATTATGAATTTGGGAACAAAGTGAATTTGAACCTATATGTTTGGCTCAATGAGAGGAAAGGGAGGGGAGGGGAGTGGAAGGATTTTAATATTATCTTGTTTGGATTTATAAAAAAAGAAGGGAGGGGAAGGAAAAATATTTTAATATGGACAATTTTGCTCTTATTTTATTTAAGACGTGGGCATAATGGTCACAACATGATAAAATATAAACATAATGGTCACAACATGACAAAATATGGGCATAATGGTCATAATATGACAAAATATTGCCCTTTCCCTCCAAATCCTCTCAATTTTGGAGGGGAGGGGAGGGGAAATTTTAAAAATTTTTCCCTCCCCTCCTAAAATTTATGTGTTGCCAAACAAGGGGAAATGATTAAAATCCCTCCCCTTCCCTCCCCTCCTTCCCAAATCCCTCATACCAAACACACACTTAGGATTAGGGAAGTATATAACTTTAGATTGTTTTTTTCCAGTAAAATGATTAAATATATTAATAAAAGGGTTAATATAATTTATGATATTTAAGTTTACTTTCGTTTTAGTTTTGATCCCTCAAATTTTAAATAATAGATTTTGGTTTCTTAAAAGACAAAATGATTTCAATTTTTATTAAATTATAAAAACCGATGTTTTAGATGAAATGAAACTTGAGGGGTTAAAATTTATTGTTTAAAATTTAAGGGACCAAAATCAAAATGAGAGTGAATTCGAAGATTCGAAAATTATCTTAATTGTTAATAAAACCATCAAAAGTTACAAAATGATCGTAGCACTACCAGGTTCCAAGATCAGACATTTGGGGGGGGGGGGTTTCCGACATATGAACAGTAATTGTAGAAAAGAGCCAGAGACATTGGCTGGCAGAACATGGGTGTTATGTAGGAGAGGCATGCTCTAATACATTTAAGGATGAAATGCAGTCCGGTCATCGGAGCCGGTTTGCAGGTAAAATGAACGAGACAGCTCTGGTTTAAGAGGATCTAGGCATGGCATAGGCATTGCGTTGATGTCTTAGTTTTTTTGAGAATCAGCTCCCAGCTTGTTGGAATCATGTTGTGTAAAGAGTGTATAAAATTGACTCGTCCCAATTGACTCGTACCGGTCCCAATTATATTAGAACGGGATAGGCCCATCTTAAAATTTTTCAGGATGAGAAAAATTAGGAGAGGACAAAAAAAAACCGGAATGGGACAGGACGGGTTGAGCCGTTCCGTCCTGGATGTATATGTGCACATAGATTAATATTTTTAAAATTACTTTAAAATTAGGGTCACCGCCTTGCTGTTCATCCCCTTCCCTTGCTGTCGCTATCTCCCAATTGCAGGTCATAGACTCACAGTGGGTCGCGCCACACTAATCTCCTAAGCTCTCTCCCATTCGCCAGCTAGTTCCCCTGTCTTCTTGTGTGCTTCGCACATTCGCTTCTCAAGTTCTTTTCATCATCATCATCTGGCTCCATGAGAGACTCAGATGGCAGTGAGTTAATTACGCAAGCTTTCATCATTATCATTGCTCAGCCTTGGCTACATGCTCGCACTCTGTTCTTCTATCAGTCTCCATCACCTCTTCTCGTTCTCTTTTCCAGGTCGAAAATTTCAAGCTCAGGTATTAGGATATTTTTGCTGCTAATCAATGTGTCAAGAAATTGCTTTAGATGCTTTGATTTGAGGAGCCCAAAATATCAATTATTTTCGGTTGCTTTGTTTCTTTGCTTATGATTCTCATGAATTGGTATTGATGTTGTCCCTTGGCATGAGTACTTTCTTAGGAAAAAAGGTAAATACATATGTTGTAATTATAATGTTTGAGATGTTTAGTTTAATTCTTTTTAAAGCAGATTAAAATTATGTTGGGAAATTTGACAAAAAGTCCCCCATTAGAAATTATATTAGCTAGAAGGAGCTAATATTCCCCCCCCCTCATGTGCGGAGTACTAATATTTTGGAAAACACAATACTCCAGTTTAGGTCTTTTCTACTAATAAACTTTTCAATGAAGAAGTTTTCTTCAATTTTCCCAGTATAGGACATAACACTATCATAAATAACCTAATGTATGAGATGAATGCATGTAGAGGTGCGAAAACAGAGTGGCTCTTGCTTGGCCATCCAACTTTAGGCCATTTTCAACTTACCAAACTAAATCCAAATAACCAAAAATAAATCAAATCAAACAGTACCCTGAGCCTTGATAGAAAAGTGATTGATAATGGCATGAATATATTGATATTTTTGTATGATGTAGTTTATTAAGGATTAAGGAAATTTTAAACAAATGCTAGTTGAAAAACTTGAACAAATATAATAATTTAAATGGTTAAAATGCACCTCAAGCAAAAAAACATATTAGGCGAGTTTAAACCAATTTAAATGGGGCTTGTCGATTTTACCAACTTTGGGTGCTTGGGTAGAGCCGGAAAAACGGGTCGAGTCAGTCGGGCCGGCCCGTTTAGGCCTGAAAATTATGAAGGTCGAGTTTGAAATTTTTTCCCTTAAATGAAAAACACGCCCTATAGGGTTGGCCCTGTAGAGCCGAGGGTTTAAAAAGTCGGCCCTGCAAGGCTGAGGGCCGACCCGTTCAGGTCTTTTTATTTTTTTTGTTTTTTAAATTTTTTTTATGTAATTATAATATTATTAATTTTTTTACATTGTTAATGATATTTCAAATATTTAGTTATTATTATAAATTTAAAATTAAATTTCACGTAATGGTTTGATTTATTCAGTTTTCGACAATAATTTGTCTAATTAAATTTTTAAAAAATAGGTTAATTTGGACTTTAATAATGATTTGATTTATATTATATGTGTTGATATTTTTAAACTATATATATAGTATTTTTATACTTATATAACTTGTGATTCTATAATTTGAATTAGAAATTTATAATTTCAACAATAATGTTTTTCAAACTAAAGTAAAATAATAGCTAGACTATAAAATTTAAAAGTCAAATTCCTATAAAGAAGAAAAAGTTGATATTTTTGTTATGAAAGAAAAGCATACTTATGAAGAAGAGTAATTGATTATAACAATAATGAAGTTTTAAAAGGTTAATGATAGTATTTGTTTATTGCACATTTACACTACAAATAAAACTTTTGAATGTTATTATCTTGTTAATGAATGTTTTAGATGTTTTTGGATGTTGATGGATATTTATATGATGATATTTAGTATTTGTAACTTAATTTTATTCATATTTAAGTATTTTATTAATAATTTTATCAGTTTATTTTTCATTTTTTTATAAAAATATGAGAAATATCAAAAATAGCATTTTTTTTAAACGAGCTGAAAGCCCGCAGGCCGGCCCTAAGTCCATTAGCTTAAGGGTCAGGCCTAGCAAATTGGGGTATTTTTAAAATTTTGATTATGTAAGGCAGTCCTTTTAAGCAAGGCTGGCCTTGTAGGGCCGGTGTTCCCACTTCTATGCTTGGGTTTGTTTTGAAGGAAAAACTATTTGTTCTTCTATAGGTTTGCTAATTCTCTCTGGGCTTTTGTATCAAGGATTTTTTTTAATGAAAAACTGAACATTTCTTAGTTAGTTTATCTCAATTAGCACTGAGAAAATGAGCCGGCACTTCAGGGTTGCGGGTTTAAATGAGCTTGTTTGTTTTAGCCTGACTTCTAAATAACACCCTTATAATGAAACATGGCCCTTAAACTCGCGGGCTTAGGTCAGTCTGTAAGCTTTAGGCCTGTTTAGCCAAAAAAAACATAACTTTTTTTAGATATTTTTGGAGAAATTGACATAAAACAATAAAATTTATAATAAAAAATAGGGATAATTAATAGGCAAGTTCTCATAGTCTTAACTGGTTTTTAATCAGGTCCCTGTAATTTTTTTTCTTTTTATCAGGTCCTTATACTTTCACACGTTTTTAATCAGGTCCTTATAATTTTTTTTTCTTTTTATCACGTCCTTATTGTTTTACTTTATTTTTAATTAAGTCCTTGTAGTTTTTATTCTTTATTCTATAAATAATAATATTCTAAAAATAATAAATTATCATAAAAATCTTATGTTAATATTCTTTTAAATTTTTAGTTAAACAAATATATTATTTATTTTTCAATTCTGATTTTTATAATTATAAAATTCAAATTATAATAATAAAATTTTCTAAAATTAGAATATAATTATAAATAATTTATATTTAAGTATAATTAATTATTCTGATTAATTATTAATTACTAAATGATTACATTAATTATTTTTTTTCCAATTATATAATATTAGTTTAAAATGAAATTAATTTTAAAGAATAAAGTTAATAAATAATTTTTTAAAAATAACAAATGACCTAATTAAAAATTAAGTGAAACTATAAGGACCTGATAAAAAGAAAAAAAAAAGGAGGGACCTAAGTAAAAACATGTAAAATTAAAAGGACTTGATAAAAAGAAAATTTTTTATAAGGATCTAATTGAAAATCAGGTGAAACTATAAGGACCCGGAGATTAATTATCCCTAAAAAATATAAAATTAAGTTACAAACACAAATATCATTAACAATTTAGCCATATTTAAACACTCAGTAATAGATACGATTAATCAATTCCTTGAGTTTTTCCTCTTTCATGTTTAGAGCAAGGCATAATGCTGCCAATAAGTGGAAAAAGAAAAAATATTATAAAATGTCTCACTTTTTAATGAATTTTTTGTTGACAAAAAAAAAAAGGAGATTTAAATGCTACTAAGACACGCACGACGTTAGAAATTTCATATTTATAAGGGTATACATTTATTTGATAAACGAATAGGACTAATGCAAATTTTATTTTTGGCCTAACCGAAATTTCATTAAATTATTATTAATCATATGCACAAATCAGATTATTAGCATTTAAAATTTGATTATTGCTATACAAATTAACTTCTAATACTTGTACAAAACACTCCATCCCAAAATTTTGAAGTTAAAAATATTAATTAAGTTTGATTAAGAGTTCAAATGAGATCATGTGTCTTCATTACACACACTCTCCTATTCTTACATTTGTTTTAAATCTCATAAGTTCGCTGGAAAATGAATAAATTAAGAGAGAATTGTGATAAAATAATTATTAATCTAATTTTAGCCAAAATAAATTGTCCCTTTGTTTATAATTGTTTAATCCCTAGCCTAAAATCACAATTCCCATTTCATCCAAGATTGTCATGAATGAGTGAGAGTGATTTACCTTTTATGTTCTTAAGATATTTTTTTGGGTTAAAAAAAGCAATAAATACAGTAATAATATTAATATTCAATTTAGTTTAAAATAAAAATACAAAATAAAGTAGCAGGCTTAAATGGCTGGACCATTTAATTTTGGGCCCTACAAAGCCAGTGTTTTTAAGCCCATTTTGTTTTTGGAGGCTTCAAGTCACAAACCGGACTCTCAATGTAAACGGGTTTAAACTGGATGACCCGACGGACTCGTCCGTTTTTTTCCGCTCTGAGTCTCAAGCTTAGGCTTTGTATCGCAAATAATAAAAAATCAGCAAACCTTTCTGTTTGGGTTGCTGAGTTCCTCCTCCCCAGTCGACTACGAGCAGCTCAACGGCAAAAACAGCGAAGAAATTTTTGTAACTCAGTTTTCGGACTCGCTTCCAGCATAGGGCATCGTCGGATTCTTATCCACCCTCGCCGTTATCTTCGCGTCATCTCCCTTTCTAGGTTCGTCTGTTGCTTCCGTCAACCAAGATTTCTTCTTCTTTTGTGATGGAAGTGGGTTCTTCGGTCAAAGCTTTTGGGATTGTGTAACATTGTAGTTTCTTCTTCATTCTTCTCTTTTCTAATCTTTAATTGGGCAGCTCTATAACAGAGCTTACAATCGGCGTTTTGGGACTCTTCAATAGGGGAGGAAGATAGAGCTACGTGGCTGGCCGAAAGTTGGAGTAGATTGGGTGTCTTTTGCATTAGGTATCTTCATATTCATTCTTTGATTACTATGTTCATTATTAGTTAGTGACTACGTTTTCTTCTCTCCTTGTTTATGCCACTGACGGTTTGGGAACTGCAGCGAGAAGTTGATTAGGACAGGCATCTCATTTTGCAAGTTGTCGTTTCTTGTTTAGTTTTTGGATATGATTCTATTATTAGCTCTGAAAACTTTGTTCTGTAACTGTCAAGTTAGTAGGTAACCTAAACATTTCTCTCAAAAATTGGTTTTCAAAATATGTTGTTGATTGCATGGTAGGTGCTTGTTGAAACTCCTAACAAGAACGAAGTAAGGTCTTAAGCTAAATATGGGAAAGAAAGGAGGAGCAAAAAAATTACCAAATTCAACGACTGGGCCTCAGAATCCTATATCATTAAGGGAAGAAGCCACTGGGAAGTTGCATAAGAACACAGGCTCAAACGTCAGGTCAATGTTGAAGCTTGAACACTTGAAAAGCCTAGCAGTATGGGCCAGTAGTGAGGTTTCAATACCATCTTTGGGAGCCTTCTATGGGCAATCCTTTGCTAGTGCTGAGGAGGCCATGGGAGTACCACATGATCCTTCTTTAATAACTTGTGAGAGGTTTGCTCTTCCATTTGTTTTTACCATATTTTTACCATATTCTTTTCATTTGCACAATTGTTTCTCTCTAGTCCTTTTTATCATCCTGTTACTATGCTTTTATTTACTTTGGTAAACATCAATGGAAATTGTGACATGAGTAAATGATAACATATGATCCATATATTATATAAGTCTGCAGTTTCAAGTTAATTGCGTAATTTTGTAAAGTCGTGTTGTCACTGTACTAGGATTTCTCCCCAGGATATAAATCGATAAATATAAACATGGTTTACACAAAAAGCTGTTATTTCAACTTTAGCCATGATTTGTTCTCAATGGCAACATGCAATCCTTGTAGCCATCGCCACTTGGTGGAATAAGCTTTTGTTGTTGTTGTTGTAGCATTCTGCTTTTATCAACATTGATGCTCAGCATCCGTGTGATGTATTCTGGAAGCTTTTGGTTTCTTTTTTCTTTTTCTTTTTCTTTTTTTTGTTGATGTTATAATTGAACACTATCAAACCAAAGAAACTTGAGATAATCTTCAAGCCTGTACACTCTTTTTTAAGTTTCAGCAGGCTAACAATAACTTTCAGTTATTATTGATGGTGCTACCTATATCAGACAAAAATCTATTTTGGATCACTTATAAATTAGTTGGAATATCTAATTGGAGTTACTGCTAAAGCTATCTTAAGTTCACCCACTGATTGTAATGGTAATTGTGAGTTTTATAATAGCCATTTAAAAGTATGTATAGCAACCACATGATCACCATTTGACTGCTTTGCAGGTGTGAAATTGTTCTTCATCCAGGCTTTAACTGTACTATACGAATTGAGACGAGAAGAACAAAGGGCAAGCGTCGGCGAAAGAAGTTTGCCAATGTCACTCAAAATAATGTGGTGTACAAGTGCCATTACTGTTTGCATCAGAATCTGAAGAAAGGGACCTTTAAGGGACATATGAAGGGGATATGCCCATCAAAAGAAAAATCATCAAGGGAATCTAAACATCAACAAATCCCATCACATGAATCTGGCAAACCAGAAAAGAGAATTATGAACAAAGATGAAGCCAATGAAACAAATATGTTTGTTTCCCAAGCAACAGCAGCCACAGACGTTCCCACAATACATAGTCCAGCTTTGGAAGGAAGTAAAAGAAAGAGAAATAGGTTGGGGTCTAATAAAGCATCTGAACCTCCGAGCATGTCTGCAAAAAAAGATGCAGAAAAAACAATTAGCACATCAAGCAAAAGAAGAAGGAAATCTTGGACTAGTTTGAACCAAATTGCTCAGAGCAGCGAGCATCATAGCCGCATTGCTAATTTATCTGTTCCATTCATCTTTTAAAATAGGAAAATGCTTCTTATATCGTAAGAGGTAGCAATTCAAATCTTTTTTATCTTGTTGAATTTTATTTTTTTTCCTTGATATTTCTATTAATTATGCCGAATAGTCTCATTCCTTGTGACATTCCTCTTGATGTGAAATAGAGTTTTTGATGGTCAGATGAATGTGTTGACACATACACACACATATCGGCCTGCGGTGAGGAATTTGTTTGACAAATTTTTGTACAGACTTTATCATTAAGTCCATTCATTATGTTTAAATTTGGATGAGATCAATCAATGGTATTAAAGTGCATAGAAGCTTATTGATGTCACTAGAGAATCAAGATCCTTGATCACATAATAATTAGTACAAACTAAAGGTTTGCATACCATACAACAAGCACTTGAGTGAAAACTACCCAGTGATTGTGATTTTATGTAAAAGGACAGGTTTATTTGGTTTGATATAAGAGTTACAAAGATTGTTTAAACGTGGCAAGACCATTAACATGAGATTATTGAAAAACTTGTTACAAAAGATTTACAAGGATGTTGGGTTAGTTTGGAATAACTTAAAAGGTCATATTTGGATTAGCATTTAAAATTATTTATAAACATGTTTTATATAAGTTGAGATAAAACTTTTCTCACATACTTATCTCGTATTTTGTAAATCATGATTGAAAAATTACTTATAAGTCATTTTAAACAAGCTCAAAGAAGATTTTTAATTATGATTGACGGAATAAAAATAAGCATGTGATGAGAGTTTTGTCTCAACTTATATAAAACGTGTTTATAAGCACTTATAGAAGCAAATCCAAACCAGCTAAACATCCTTTGACAATTTGCATGTAATTGTTATTTGATGAATGAAATATAAAGGATTCAAATTTCATATCATAATTTGTTTCGTTAAAACGTGCTCATATTTTATTAATTAATAAATGAATTAGAGTAAGTTTTATACATTTACACACGTTTTAAGATGAAAGCTCTGTTAAAGGCTTGCAAATAATGCGACCCTATATATTTTTAAATCATTAAACTATTATTTATTAACATTTATTGCTTTATTTGTTCAACCATTGATTTTCTTTTTGAAAAAAGTGTTAAAAAAAATTATAAAACCTGGTATCACTGTCAGGTTAAAGTTTAGCCTTCGTGTTATATCATGGTTGAGGTAAATTGATTTTTCTTTCATTAGCACCAAACCATCCATTAATTGATTATTAGTCAGGAAGTTTATGTCTTTTGACCCTGTCGCCATGAAAAGCTGATTGTATTGGATCAAGTTAATAAAGAGAAAACTAACAAAATGCATAATGGGAAAAAATAATATTCGTGTATATTTATTTTGTTTATGGGAATTTATATAGAATAGACCTAGAAGCTCTAACTAAATACAAAATTTTAAAGAAATACAATCAAATCAATGACAATAATTACAATAAATGTGATAAGTCAACCTAAAAATTAGAACACTATAATGAATAGGAAATCAAGTTATGATAAAATTATATTTAACGATAATTCACACCCTGTTCGAACTCAGGATAATTTTGAATTTGTCCACCAATATAAATAAAAAAAATGATTATTGTGTATTTAGTGAAAATCTCAATTTATTGCTCTAAATTGGCGATGAAAAGTAGACAGAGAACCCCACTAATAATATGTTATCAAATAAAATGATAACCATGTACTCTGGGGGTATTTTGTTGGCAATGGAAGTAACAACTGAAAAAAAGAAAGTAAATTGAAAGTAACTAAGATAATTTATCCATAATAATACAAATTAATAGAATTATAATTTATAATTTTGTACATATAAAATACATAAATTAATATGTTATCGTTATAGTTTCGAGCACCCAAAACAAAAATAAATCATTATTGCATCAATTTTGCACCTCTTTCTTTCTTAATTTGCAAACATCACATCACGTAAGTATCTCAATGGCGATAAATACAATCATGATTTACTACCTATACATATTCGACATGCGCTCGTTTCACTATCCCTTAAATCATGCAATTAATGCACCAATTAATTCTCCATTTATATATATATATATATATATATATATATATATATATAGAAAGGAAGAAAAGATGAGGAATTAGAGGGCAAAATGTAATGAATGCAGATTGCTGGCTAACGATCACAAAAGGAAAAGGAAAGTAGATAAAAGAAATCAGCAATAACAGCGATTGATTCCGCCCAGAGCCCAAGATTTTCTTTCCCTGAAAAACCTATCCTTTGTCAATAGCCATGTAGGTTAGTGGTGTGATGGCTTATTTATAAATAAAAGATCGCGGATTTGATCTTATTTATAATCTTATGCCGTTAGTGTATGTCCCTTTAATTCGGAAAAAAAAAGGGTTGGACTTTCAGGGAAGTTATATATATAAAAGATTTGGGAAGGAGAGAAAGCAAGAGTGGTGAAATAAACAAAGTCTCATCCTTCTCTGATAGATAGACAAATACGTTATGGGATTCAAACTCTTGTGCGCAACCTCGGTAATGTTTCTCTTTCTGCCTCTTCTTTATTTCATCACTACTGTTAAACAACTCATATTCTTGCTTTAAATCAGAATTTTGGGTTACATTATCGGGACAAGACATAATTGAGAATTATATATGTGCGTGTGTGCATGTGTATTTGTATTTTAGTATTTAGATGTTGATCGTGGTTTCGTGGCCACATATATGTTTTCGGGTACTGTACTTTGATTCAAAAACCTCAACCTACGGTTTCTGCCTTCTAGTGGAGTTGTACTTTATGGTGTGTTTATGTGTTTGCAGTCACAATTCGATTATATCTTAGATAATCTTACAATGAAAAAAAGATTATCTTTCCATTAGGATAACCAAACGGGGCCTTGAATTTTAATTAGTATGACCAAATCCTTAATTTTGTTCTGATTGTTTATAGAAAACTACTTTGATCAAGTTTCTTATATTTATTATGTCAAATTTTTTAATCACATGTATATGTTTCCGAATTGTTCTGAGTTTATGTATATATGTATGTAGGTACGTATGTTCATCTAAAGTACTTATACTAAAGGGTTAAGATGTAAATTTTTCTTGAAAGTTTTCATTAAAAAATGTTAGGTATTTAATAAAACTAATGTTGAGTGTTACCCAAAAAAATATTTGGGTTCCCAATACTCTTGATTAAAATTTTTTAAGATAAATTTGTATATTAACCCTATGTTGAAGGGAGAATAACATTTAACAAGTATGTCTGATTATTGATATGTATAGATTTGAGTTAATGATTAATTCTTTAATTTTAGGAATTAATGAACATAGTCTTTTTTATTCTCCTAATCACTCTTTGAATAATAATTTGTTCTCAATTTTTTTAATAATACAGTTTATCCACGATAAGATTTGGTAAAAAGAAAAAGAGTTGTATTTGTCGTGATTTTTTTAAATTTAGTTAATTGTTTTTAATAAAACTAATTCATACTACCTCCGGTTCTTAATATAATAGTTAGTTTGACTTTTAATTTGATTTTAAATATAAAACATCAATCCACTTTATCTTTCATATTTATCTATTTTTTTCCTGAGGTAATCTTTGTAGTTGTTATCATGTTAAATGTTTTATCAAATGGTAGTTCAAGTTAATATACTTGATTAGTAAGGATATTTTAGGAGAGACTATCTATTTATTACAAATAGCTAACTTAATTATTTTTTTTAATTTAATTAAATTAGTCAATTACTTCTTATATTAAGGACTGTAGGTAGTATCTATTATCATTAGTATTACATATTAAATATTAATTCTGCTCCTCTTGATTTTTTTTATTAAAATTCGGTAAGTATGTAATGTGTAGGTGTCTAGTGTATATCTATCTTTGTTAATTTGTTCCTTTGATTTTTCGAAACGTTGGATCTTCATAATTGGATACTTATATTTGCTTGGCAGTCCAATTTCATTTTTTCACTCTAGGTTTACAATTTATTACTATTTGTTTAAGATTTTGCAGTAGGATAGATAATCATATCATAGAACTTAAATATTATTGAAAGATTTTTTCCCCACTGTGAAATCACCATCTTAAATTATTCAGAGCACTTCTTCATGCATCAGCCTGTCTTACATTTAATAAATATTATTTTGACCCCAACTTATTTTGAGAACTTAGGGCACTAATCTCTCAAAATATAACCTACATTGAGTTCATCTCCAAAGAAAAGACCGACCAAAAGGCCATGAATGTAAGAATTATTAGTAGAGTTTATTTTGAAGTAAATATAAATACCTCAATCTATTTTATTTTTTAAATTTATAATTTTCTTTTTAAATTCTCATTCTTAACTATAGATATTAGTAAGACTTTCTAGATTAAAAAGGATACTTTAAGAAACAAATACATATTTTTTTTAAATAATTAAGTTAGTTAATTTTGTTACTTTCTACTCCCTCTGTATCTTTTTATAAAGAACAACTATCGCGTCTATCCTATCTCTATTTATAAGTGACATACAATATCAAAATTTTTTTGGCAAGAGACATATACAATCTCAATTTTTTTTGCCAGTCTCCCATTTTGTCCCATTAATTACATACTTTAATATTTAATATATTTTCTCATTCATGCAACATCATTTGTTTACCTCTCTATTACACATTCTTTCTTCCATAATCTCTTTATTTCAATAATTTTCATAGTTTCTCTCTCTCTCTCTCTCTCATACTCTTTATTACTCATAAATAAGAGTATTTTTTTAGGAAAAAATTTACTATTTTTACATATTTATTGTATTTCACCATTTTTTTTATGAACCTTTTGATTTACATAATTGATCAAATGTTTTTTTATAAAAAAAGATGGAGTATAAATTAGTTACTATCTAGTTCTCATATTAACCGGAGTACCATCTTTGATTATATAAGAGCTAATTAGTAATTAGGAGTTGGATTTAGTGTTAAATATAAAATCTCAATAAACTTTGTCTTTCAAATATATCCTCTTTTTTTTCTCAAATATTTGTGATTCTTACAAAGATAGTTTAGAAATATCAATATATACTTATAATTAACGAATTTAACTAATGTTTTTATCTCTTCAAATGCTCGAATCAGCAATTCTCAGTTGACTTGTCATGGACATTTGTTGCAGGCATTTTCTGGACTCGTAGTTCTCTTGTTATTGATTCCGTCCTGGTATGTGATCCTTAGAAACATTGAGCAGCGAGTGAATTCAAACTCACAAAATATGCTTTCAGAGTTGCAATATGAAATTTCCCACTCAACAAAACTATTACACCCTTTGAATTCATCATCAACCAATTTAGCTAGCCTTCTGGGTTCAACCTTCAACAAGACGACCAATTTCTCCTTCTTTGACATTCAGACGAAAGTTGGTATCTTTTTGGTTTTCTCATCACATACAAACATGACTCTTTCTAATTTCAATCCCTTTTCTTTTCTTGTTTAAGAAAATTTTGTTTAATTACAGGTTGGTCCAGTGTTGTTTCAAGCATTTCGGATGATTCCTTACTTGACTGAGATCTCATACTTTGATATGGAAGGTCTCTTCTTCTCATACTATATTGACCATGATCGAACTCTAGCATTGTACTCTAACTCTTCGTTTTCTTCTCCCTTGGATGCTTCAAAACTGATGTACTATGTTCAACCTGTAAACCCTAGCACCGGAGGATTATATGGTGAATCCAAAATATATGAGCGTCCAATTAATGCAAGTAAGATTCAGGAAGTAGTAAATAGTTCCCATGGATATTCCTCATTAGGATCCATGTGGAGCAATGATCATCAAATTTTATATGTTAATTCAGTAAGAATATCAAGAACAGAAGTGATCTCATTAGGGTTTGCTGCGACTTCTATTATTAATTTCGTCACTCCTATTAGGCATCAAGGTGAAAGCTTGTTATATTTGGCTTCTAAGGATGGGAAAGTGATTCTCCAAGGATTCCAAACAATCCATATAGATATAGAATTCTCTAATGATACAGCTTCCTTCCATTCAATCAAATCAAATGGCAACCAAAAGAGTTATCAGGGCTATGTTTCATGCAAGGATGAAGCTTCTGCTTCAGTTTTAAAAGTTGGGGCTACTCAGTATTTGACATGCTGCTCATCAATTGATGTAATGGGAGTAGATTCGGTATGTTCTAATTATTTTACGTGTTCAGTGAATCCTAATATGAAACTATTTGCAACAAAATCAAATATTGTTTATTAGGCTCTGAATCTTATTACTTTGTTAAGGAAAACTAATCATGTTTTGCAAGTTTAAGTTATAATCATATATAGTTTGGTTATATTTCAGGTATACGTCATAGCAATACCACAAAATGGTGGATTGGTGGCCTTTGCACATAAGAGTAGAAAACTGGGGTTAGTGCTAATGAGTTGTATGATAGTTACTGTATTGATCTCCGTCTTCAGTTTTCTATTACTAAATACTATAGTCGGTTGGAGAGAGATGCATTTGTGTGCCTCTCTAATCAAACAAATGGAAGCCACTCAACAAGCTGAGAGGAAGAGTATGAACAAGAGTCTCGCATTTTCCAGTGCAAGCCATGATATTCGTGCTTCTCTTGCTGGACTTACTGGTTTGGTTGAGATTTCTCGTGAAGAAGTGATTGCTGGTTCAGAACTAGAGACCAATTTAAAGCAAATGGGTGCTTGTATAAAAGACTTACAAGGTAAAATTGTTAATCCAAGGTATTTATTTTTTTATTCTTGGATATGAACAACTCATCTTTTTGTCTTTAACTTTCAAGGAAGGTCCTAACTTGTATTATGCTTATAGGGCTGTTGAATTCTATTCTTGATACAAGTAAAATTGAAGCAGGGAAAATGCAACTTGAGGAACAGGAATTTGATCTCTCCCAGTTTGTAGAAGATAAAGTTGACTTATTTCATCCTTTGGCTATGAAGAAAGGTGTAGATCTTGTATTAGACCACTGTGATGGTTCTATGATAAGATATTCACATGTTAAAGGTGACAAAGGAAAGCTTCAACAAGTTTTGTGTAATTTATTGAGTAATGCTGTTAAATTTACTGATAAAGGACACATAGTAGTTCGAGCTTGGGCTCAAAAGCCAACTTTTCAGAACTCAATAATTTCTACTCACAGATACAGTTTCATGAAACTCTTTTCACGCTTATGCTGCGAGAAAAATGAAGCGGATATTGATGTAGAAGCCTTGACTAATACAACCCAGCAAGACCCAAACTACTTGGAGTTTGTGTTTGAAGTTGATGACACTGGAAAAGGAATTCCTAAAGAGAAGCAAGCGTCAGTGTTTGAGAATTATGTTCAAGTCAAAGAAACTGCTTTGGGACTAGAAGGGACTGGCTTGGGACTTGGTATTGTGCAATCACTGGTAGGCACCTTCTTTCTTCTTCTCATTTATTCCAAACAAAGTTAGTACTAAATTACAAAAATACTTTTTGTAGGTACATTTGATGCATGGGGATATTGAAATTGTGGACAAGGAAATTGGTGAAAAAGGAACATGCTTTAGATTTAGTGTCCTCCTTGCCGTGAGTGAGACAGTCACTGGTAGCAATAATAGCACTAGGGAGGTTAATAATTTAGATCAACATCAAGGACAACATATAAACAAACCTAGTTCTGGTTCTAGCACATGTTCCCCAAGTCCAAGATTACCTATTTTTGCCTCTAATAGGTTAGGGGATTCTCGTGTTATTCTTCTGATTCAAAATGAGGGGCGTCGAAGGATTACCAAAAGGTTCATGGAGAGATTAGGGATTAAAGTTAAGGTTGTGAAGCATTGGGAACATTTATCACATGCTCTCCAGAAGATCAAGCAAAAAGGGTGCAATTCCAGCCAAAGCTCTACAGGAGCATCATATATGAATTCTCAGTCTACACGCCACAATTCTAATAATGCTAGAGCCAAAGGATTTCCTTTGAGTGTTACAGATGGATCAGCAGACTATATCTCTTCATTTTTTAACAAGTTAGAAGATGGGGTTTCCTTGGGTTTAGTTCTGCTTGTGATTGATGCATTAGCAGCACCCTTTGCAGAACTTGGCATAATGATATCTGAGTTTAGAAGAGGCCTCAGAATTCCTTGTAAGGTTGTTTGGTTAAACAAGCCACTTTTGCGGAATGTAGATTTCAAAGCACTAGATGAAGATGTGATTGATCCAAATGACATTGTTCTATCTAAGCCATTTCATGGTACTCGTTTGTTCAACATTATCAGTCTTCTACCTGAGTTTGGCGGGGATTATACATGCATATCTGAGATAGGAAGAACAAGTAGAGACATTTTTCACATTACAATGAGGAAGACATCAAAAAAATCTAATATATCAAGATATCAATCACCTCCATTAGACAGAATAGAAGTTCCCTCACTTCATGCATCCCCACTTCAAGATGTTGAACTACAAGATTGTGATTGTTCATGGAAGATGGAACAACTGCATTCTTATGGAGAGATACAAGAATGTAGTACTTCAACTAGTGACAAGCCCTTGAGTGGCAAAAGATTTTTGGTTGTTGATGACTGCGAGTGCCAACGTATGATAACTTTGAAGACTTTGAAACAACTAGGTGCGACAAGTATGGAATGTAATAATGGCGAAGATGCAGTGAACTTAGTTAAAGAGGGTCTAACCGTGGCTTTCCCCTATTTTCCTTATGATTATATCATAATGGACTGTGAGGTAAAGTAACATAAATTCTCTAAAGCAACCTTACCCACCTAAAGTAAGGAGAGAGAGAGATACTGAATTGTAGGCCTCACTCCATTTTGTGGTTATCTCTACTTATTTTGAGGGCATGTATAGTGGTTGACCATATATTGATATCTTATGCTTTATGTGATTTTACAGATGCAAGTGATGGACGGATTTGAGGCAACAATGCAGATAAGAGAGATAGAGAAGAGTTATGGGGTCTACATTCCTATCATGGCATTAACAGCTCATGCGTATGTGGACAAAGCAAATAAGATCAAAGAGGCAGGAATGGATGCTCATTTAAGCAAGCCACTGAGTAAAGAGCATTTATTAGATGCCATCAAATATATAGATGGTAAATTGTGTAACATGTCAATGATGTAGGAGGCACAATTCTGCTAAAGTACACTAAATTTAATAAATCATATGTAAAATTACATCATTGAAAAGATTAGAGTGCAAGGTATATTTGAGAAATAAAATTAGACTGCAGAATGCACCTTTATCCAATAAATTATTGTGAAAATTGATAAAAGATATTTTAATACAACTAGAAGTATATATTTTCAATGTGTATAGTAAAAAAATCCTCCAATATTATTCCCTGGCTTTTTAAAGTAGTTTTAAAAATTTAAAAAAAAACTTGGGTATGTAAAATGAAGTAGTTATGTTTGTTGGATTCAACTATAAATGTAGTACGTAGTCCTTTTGTTCCCCCTGCTGCTACTTGTAGGTGTGTTTGGGCTTATGTGTGTTCAGTGGTTCATTTTCGTTGTTCAAGGCTTGGGCTTCTTGGGGCTATTTTTTGTCCAATGTTATAAAACAGCTCAATTTGTGTGTTTTAGTTTTTGTTAATGAAGCTTCAAATTTCTATTGAGAGCACATCAAACATGATTGTTTCTAATACGAAGATATTATGTTTTAAGAAAAAAGAGGAAGAAAATATACTTAAACTAATTACGGCTCTTCATTGATCATATAGAGAATATTCCCAATAACTTGACGACAAAA
Organism: Neltuma alba; assembly: GCF_004799145.2. Lineage (NCBI taxonomy): Eukaryota > Viridiplantae > Streptophyta > Magnoliopsida > Fabales > Fabaceae > Neltuma > Neltuma alba. Next base: position 622,047 of record NW_021636509.1, read on the forward strand.
TCAACACTAACGTAGCTGTCAACAACAATGGCTTTCAAAAAAGCACGCAAAGCCACAGCTAATCTTGACGTGAAAACAAAACCTCGATTTTGATTGTTGTTTGATCTAGTCATTCTTCATCAATATCACTATAAATTTTAAAATAATAAAATACAGAATGCCGCTCATATCTTTCATTTCCTAATATTTAATATAATTAGATCGATATACCTATTGTTATAGAAATATTTTACTTGCAGTATTTTTTTTTAATATTTTGTGATATAATATTCTGTCGTTGGCAACATAAAATAAAAGAAAATAAAAGATATAGTACTATGTCTGATCTTTAATAAAACAATTATAACAAATTGCTAAATCTTTGCGTAAAAATGAGCACTTCCATTTCTTTCTTACCTTCGCCTCAACGAACTATACCAATTAAAGAATAAATTTTGCAAAGTTGTAAAAATATATGGCATATAACTGATTTTTTTTTAAAATCATAATATCATGAAAATAGTTAATACTTAATGTCAATAATATTACATCATTGTTGATTAATACATTTTTCTATTGTCACACAAAATATCAATATATCAGATCATTTGCCTAAATTTTAACATGCAAATAAACAACTTTAATTAGTACCTAATTAATTGATTAAATTGAATTGAGATTCATTTAACCGGCCTAGCTTGGCTTTGGGCAGTGCTCATAGGAATCAAATGTTTAATCCGATTCATTATCCCCAAATTCAAACCCATTCAACCCCCCACCGCTTCTCGGCTAACATAATAATTAATTACGGCTAACATAATAATTAATTACTAATTCCAATGAAACACCAGACAAAATATTCTCTCGAGTCCCCTCTGTGTGTGTGTTTGTGTAAGAATACTCCCTCCGTTCCTTATTATAAGAGACATTTGATGCTTATGACATGTTCCTATATATAAGAGACACTTAAAAGTTATCTCTACTTTTTTGTGTTGATTTCCTATTTTACCCATATTTATTATCTCCAACTCACACTCTCTCTCCCTCCCACTTCTCTTTCTTTTAATAATTTAATTGTTCTCTCTCATGCTCTCTCTCCTTATTAATGAGGGCATTTTTGGAAAAAAAATTATACTTTTTACACATTAATTGTTCTTAACTAATTTTAACTATTTTTTTGATCAACATACTTCGGTTATTTGTTTCTTATAATAAGGAACGGAGGGAATAGATGCTTAAAATTACATGTGGATCAAATCCGTCATCTTTTATTTATGTGAGAGCTTTCATACTACCAAGCTATAAGATTATTGGCTATTTCTATGATCGTATTATTAAATTTTTCACATGTATAAATGCACCATTCGTTTATCTTTTATGGGAGCAGGACACTAAATTATAGAGTATATACTAAATAGAAATAAAATTAAAAAATTATTAAATTTTGAAACAAAGTTTATGAGATTTAAGATTTTTTTAATTTTATTGAAATATATTAAGAGCTTTTCTTAAATAAGACTAGTGCAGTACAAGAAATTATTTTTAAGAGATTGATAAGTTTTTATTTATGAGAAACATTAATAGTTTGTCTATAATTTTTAATATTATTTTTTACTCTTATTCTATTGATTATTGGTTAGTTTCACTGTATTTATTATTCACTTATTTTTTTAATAAATAAAAATTCATTTAAAATGTTGGCAAAAAATGTATTTAAAAAATAATTTATTTTTTAAATAAATTTATTACTAATTATAATTATTTTTTTCATCTTTCATTTTGAAACGAAAGGAGTAATTTATTACTAATTTTATAATGAAATCGCGTCCTGCGCCCACCCAAAAGGTATTGGCTTTATTAGCTCTTGCCATCTCTAATCTTTAATATAAAAATTAATAACTAATATATAAATATTAAAAAAATTACTTAAACTAGTTATTTATAATAAATATATGTCATTTTTAAAAAAAATAATTTTATTAATCATTTATATTAGAATAAAAACTTTTTAATATATGTGATCATCATACTCATAGATGCTATTTTAAAAAATAAAAAAATATATAAAAATAAAATAAATTGAAATCTTATATTACAATAAATTGAATTTTCAACTAATTTTTATATTTAGATTGATAATATATTATTTTTTTCTTGTTTGTAGAGAGAAAAATAAAAAATTATTATTGTCAAAAACTCTTTCCTAAAATTTATTTATTTATATGTGTAATTTTGAAGCAGATTATTATGCATGTACAAACATACATATATAGTACTAAGATGCAATTAGCACTTAAAAGTTAGAAGATAAGCTGCAAATCATTAGCAGATTGTGGAAGACGAGTATGACGATATCTCCAGAAATATATGTGTGTATATATAGAAAAATATAATCTTTTGATTTTATTTATAAATTACTTTTAATATATTTTATTGGAATAAAAAGTAATCTTAAAACTTATTAACTTTACCCTTAAATTTAACAACTTTTCAATATATCAATGTTTTAAGAAAATAATAATCTACCTAATATACAGAAAAAAATTCCTGATCTTTTTCATAAGTGTGTATATTAGCTAAACAAGTTTTTGTAATATTTCAAAACTCGACAATATAATATAAAAACTTTGCAATTGAATTACTTAATTTGGTCTGGTGAAAAAGAATATAATTAGATTAATATTATAATGTTTTCAAAGTGTTATTCCCCATGATGAAACATCCTTCCTCGATATGCGAGAAGGTAGGAACTAGTGACCTAAATGCTTAGCAATTATCAATAGGGATTTCTTTTTTCTTTTTTTGGATAGGATGATGAATAATTTATAGGGGTAAGCTAGCGCATCGGTTCCCTCACGCATATACATTACCTTTGGTCAAAGACAAGTATTATTTTTATTATTATAAAAAGCCAATGTGAAAGTGAAGCTGGTAGAGTGGATGACAGCGGTAAGCTGCAATTGCATCGGCAAAATTTGAAATAACTAAGTGGGTTAATATGATTTTTGTTTCCTAAAATTTGAGTACCTTTTTATTTTCATTTCTCATGTTTTAAATCCGTGACTTTAGTTTCTAAAACTTAGTTTGTGTTAAAAGGTTAGTCTCTCAAGATGCAATGGTGTTGAAATTTATTAAAATATCACCAATAACATTAAAAGTAGTGATGTGAACTCATCATAGGGCACCTAACTAGATTTTATGTGATAACAGAATGCAGCGCAGTAAATAGCTCCTAAAATGAGTTGTGAAGAAGAAAAGACAAGAGGCTAAAGGTTGTTATCCACAAAAGATTTGGCAAGTGCCATATAATTAATACATATCACTACTTTAACACTGTTTATAACATTTTAGTATATTTTAACAACTTCAAAAGACCAACATTTTAAAACAGACTATATTTAAAGACTAAAACCATGTATTTGAAATTTGAAGGATTAAAACCAAAATAGGTTTAAATTTCAGAAACCAAAAATTATATTAACATTAAATATATACTCCTTTAGTCTTATTTATAAGTTACTTTCAACATATTTCACATAGACTAAAAGGGTGTTTGGATACTCCAATAATCACTTTTCAGAAACACTTTTTCACAAATCGAGACAAACTCCTCCATATATTTATTTCGTATACCGTAAAACCACTTCTGAAATCATGGTTTTGATCATATCCAAACACTCTCTAAAAAAAACTGTAAACTTCATTAGTTCTCATTTAAAATTCAACAACTTTTTAACTTTATCCATATTTAATATACATTATATTTCATCTAAACAAAGTCAATATAATAATACATAAAAGGTAAAATTATACATCCATACAAAAAATATCTCTTAATACCCTACAAGTAGAAACAAAAAAAATATATTCTCTCTTTGTCTATAAACAGGACTAGTGGAGTATATTAATATGAAAAAATTCATTTTAAATCCAATTGAAATATCCAAAATTCAATATACTCCTCTAAATTTAACAAGTTATTAACAAGTTCTAGCCTGCCGGTGGCTGAAGCCCTAGTGCCAACAATAATTTTATTATAAATGTTTCATTATGAATAATTAATGAGAGCTTGAGAATTACTAAATTGAGCTCGTTAATTTTTAAACATATATTGTGATTAAATAGGAACATAAGTTTACTAAAAGAGTGTAGTTTTACAGCAAGAGTTTTGTTATAAATAACTAGTAAGAACTTGTAAACTGTTAGCTTGAATTTATTAAAGTGAAGTTGTTAACATCTAATCATGTCTTGTGCGACATTCAATTTGGGATTTAAGCTTTTTGGTTCGGATAAAATGGGATTGCCCGATGTCCAAGTAAATCATTATAAGTTATAATTTTTAATTCAATCTTTATTATTAAATTTTAATGTCATCAATAACGCGTCATCTTATTCTCTATCAATATTTTAAAAAATAAAATGTTTAGTGAATTCAATGTTAACATTTTTTTGATTTTGGAAGTGTTTCAAATAATGAAAATTAAATTTAGTTTGTTGGCTTTCACCCTTTGTGATATTGTCTAATTTTATAACGTTCCTTTATATATATATAATTTATGTAGACTAGAATAGTAAAAAATACATACATATTATACGGTTGAAAACTTATTTAAGTAATAAAGACTGATTTACAAATTCTTTAGTTAAATTAAAAATTTAAAAATAATAAAAAAGGACAATGTAATTTCCCGTCATAATCTTGAGTTATAAGTTTCAAAGGTTAGTTTGGAGCTGAAGAGAACGAAATCCTCACCAAACAAAAGCGCCTTCGGATCAAACAGAACAAACAAACAAAATAATTAGGTGATTGGATATAGTGGTTGGCTATCCTCATCCGGGCCAGGGTCAAGATCCGGATATGATGCATGCATGCTTTATATTTTGTTCACAAATAATTGATTTGCTTTATCCCATTTTTTTTACAGCTCCTACTGGCCCACATGGTGCTTTTAGCCATTCCTATAGCTCACCAAATCAAATTTCCACAGCAGCGCCAATAAACGGCTTGACAAAATGGCCATCAAAATTAAAAAAAAAAAAAATCTAAGGGACTTTTTCTTGGCCAAAAAAATCTAAGGGATATTTTATGAAAAAAATTACCATCAAGTTCCAAAAAAATAATTACTAAAAAGTCTCAATAACAATTTAAACAGTTTGTAATAACAAGTTTCAAAGTAAAAAATAATAATTTTTGGACTAATTATTTTTTTTCTTAAAACCTAATTATAATTCTCCCAAATGTTATTAGAAAGCACTTAGTGCATTGTTATAGTGGCAAAGTAGTCCCTTTACGGAGGGAAGGTGGAGGGTTATATTCCCCACAAGGCGAGCTTGACCTTCTTTCCAGTTCAAAAAAAGAAAAAAACAAAAAAAAAACATTATCAAGAGCAAGAACTAGCCAAATATTTATACACAAAAAGCTACTGGTGATCCTTCTCGTTGATAAAATTCTCAACAAAGATGTTTTCTCTAATTTTTCCATATGCTAGAATTTTTTTCATTAAAAAATATGACACGATATGGCCCAAATCTAATAAAGTTGTAGATGGTATTTAACACACAGATGAAGACCCACAAAACAGTCACAGGTGACATGCTAATGTGAAAAAGATCTTTAAATTAAGGAGCATCTTACCTTAAAAAGCATTTGCAAATGAGAAACTGGCGCTCCAAAATGAAATCGGGAATAGTTGAAAATGGGGGAATGCTCTACTTGGAGCCGTTGGCCTTTAAGATTTGTGGAGCTGTTAATTGTCTTTTTGTATTTGTAGGGAGACAACAGACTGAGGCTTATGCATTTAGTGATTCTCAGTTCCTGCTTCCTCCCTTATCAATTGTCATTGTCATACATTAAATACCACATAGCGTTTTAGAGGGAGGCCTTTTTGCTGCATACAGCTATCAAGTATTGTCAAGTTGATGGCTAAGAAAGATGACCACACAAAAAATTGATGATTTTAGGAAATAAGTATTGTCAAGTTTTATTGAGAATCCTTTGCATGCAATTAATATTTATCAAGATAATATAGTCTTTTTCTCTATCATATTTATTAATACTTAAAGGTCTTATACCTTTTACATATATTACAGGTTTCTTTCTTTAATTAATTTGACAAATAAAAATTTTTAACTAATTTTTTCTTTAAGATTTCACATAAAAAATATTGTTTATATTTAGGATCATTGTCATGTAAGAATATGTTACTTATATATTCCTCTTATCATTAATATAAGATCTATTTAACTAATTTGATTAGATTAAGGAAATTAGGTAAGTTAGTTAATTATATAAAATATGACATATTTTTTCTAAAACATCATAATCATCTTCCTTAATATCTTTCTTTTCTCTTCTACATTATTATGGTTGAGAGAGTATCCATACGGTTAATTTAGAAAAAAACTGATAAATATAAAAAATAGGTATTATATTTAGGATCAAAATTAACTTAATAATTAGATCCTACATTTAGAATCGGAAGGTATAACATTTTCATTTCCCCTTATTAATTTTTCATTTATGTGATCCAAGTGAGGAAAAGTTCCTTACCTTGGTTTCTTTCTTTGCTTTTTTTTTTTTTTTCATTTTCTTTTTAAGAAAAAGTTCCTTGATTTGTTGGCTAATCGAGTTTTTGTCCACTTGCTTAATAAAAGGACACTTCGGACCCCACAAACGGCAACCATACTCACGTCATTTTATTTTAACTCTCCATTATTCTTATTCTTAACTTTCTTCCCAAATCCTCAATTTGTTAAAAGTTAGAACTTTTTTTTTTTTTTTACCAGCAAAAGTTAGAACTTAGAACATCACATTGACATTTTTCTTTTTTTCATTGAACTGCCCATATACTATTATCATAGACTTTGATTTTGTCTTCGTAATTTTTTTGTGACTTTTTGGTGACCTTTGTCCAAATAAGATGAAGAATAATCACGTTCTAAACTTCTAATTTTAAAAATATATTTTAAAATCATTTCCATCTAAACAAATTTCACTAATTACTTTTGTATATTATTTAAATTTTTAATGAAAATAATTATACAAGTTCCTCATATAATGCATTGAGAGATTCAAATTTTTATTAAAAAATATATAACTTTAAAATGGAGTAGCATATTGTAATTTTAGTACATGAGGGAGTATATTATGTTTTTCATAATTCATATGCATGTGAAAGTTAGAACATTTTAAAGAATCGAGGTATTAAATTTTGAGCAATTTTGTATTATATTTTTACTAGTGTGTAAATAATTAAAAATTATACCTTAATTCTACTATTATTTATAACTATTATAATTAACTGTTACTATCTTTGGTCTTATATATGAGCTTCAAATAATCGAATCATATTTAATAAATTAGCAGTTAAAATTAGTTAAAAATAATAAATAGGTCAGAAATATTTTTTCTCAAATTCGCCTTTAGAGAGTAAATGAGAGACAATAAGTGAAAAAAATAATAAAAAAGAATATATGAAGGTAATATTAATGTGTGAGAGAGTACTAAATACAGTTAACTAAGGGCACAATTGAAAAAAAGTAATAAATACTCAAACAAATTAAAAAATAAAGCTTATATTTTGAAATAGACACATCTTTAAAGGTGAAGCTTATATCTAAGACTGGATGGAGTATTAAAATAGTTTAATCCTTTAATATGCTCACCAATATCTTAGTAAAATGCAATAATAAAAACATTAATATCATTATCATCGATAATACTACCTCCGGTCCTTAATATAAAATCCTGTTTAATTTTTATTTTGATCCTAAATATAAGACCCCAATCCACTTTGTCTCTCATATTTATATTTTTTTTTCCAAAATAACCCTTCTAACAATGATAGTTCTAGTCAATACACTTGATTAGCAAGGATATTTTAGGAAAGACAACACCTATTTAGGACAAATAACTAACTCAACTTACTTTCTTAATCTCCTCAAATTAGTTAACTGGCTCTTATAATAAGGACCGGAGATAGTAGTTAATGTATAAAATGATATCAAGATCACAAAATTGATGAGTAGTAATATTGAGGGTAAAGTATGCTTTTAGTCATTTAACTTTATATAAGATTTCATTTTGGTCTATCAACTTTAAAAAGTAAATTTTTTGTCCTTTAACCCTAAAATTGTTAACAAAAAATGATAATATTGGGCTCTTAAGTACTGATAAAATATTACTAAATACTACCTCCGGTCCTAATTATAAGACCCAGTTGACTTATTTGAAGAGATTAAGGAAGTAAGTTAAGTTAGTTATTTGTAATAAATAAGCGTTGTCATTCCTAAAATATCCTTGCTAATTAAGTATATTGGCTAGAACTATCATTATTAGAAGGATTATTTTGGAAAAAAATACATAAATATGAGAGACAAAATGGATTAGGGTCTTATAATTAGGACCAAACAAAAAGTCAAATGGGGTCTTATAATAAGAACTGGAGGTAGTACTAACATATTAAATTTAATATTCAAAATAACCACAATTGTTACAGAACATTATCATTTGAGACTAATATTTTTGGGGTTAAAAGATTAAAAATATACTTTTTAAAGTTAAGAGACCAAATTAAAACCTTATGTAAAGTTAAAAGGATCGAATGTATATTTTAGTGTAATATTGATATAAAATAAAAATCCTCATGAATAAATCACTCACGGGCTCTCTTAAATGCTGGGTCCCATGCTAGTCAAATGCCAAACATTTAAAGCATTAATGGGAGAATCAAACTCATTCCAGTCATTAAATATAATTTAAATTTAAATTAGTATTTCAATGTTGTTCGGTGGAATTAAACATCAGAATAGTTACTTTAAAACTGATGATACCGAAACTATGAAGCGATTTCGAGTTTACATAAGCAAGTCCCATGAAGTGCCTTTCCAGTAAGCAATTGTACAGACACACATATCTTTACTGCTAAGACAATTTTCTCTCATTAAATTACCAAACTCACTCACTTTATATCTTCTCTCTCGTGAGCCTCATCTCTCTTCATTTCCTTCTATGGCTTACTTTGCCGTTCAATAAAAGCAAAACCTCTAAAGATCTTAGCTTTTGCAGATTCTGAAAATGGGTTCGGTGATTAAGCTTCTGGGGTTCTTCATATGGATGTTCTTTATGAGCTTCAGAGTCAATATCGTCTATACACTGAACGAAGAAGGTGGACGTGAAGCTGCTTTGCAAGGCACTTTTTTTATCAACGGGAAATCTTCGATTGGAAATATCGATGAAGATTTTGTCTGTGCCACTCTGGATTGGTGGCCTCCTGAGAAATGTGATTATGGAAGATGTGCTTGGGGTCATGCTTCTCTGCTCAATCTGGTATTCATTCGTCCTTTTCCCTCTTGTTGATTTGAATGAATCTCTGTATCCGAACTTGCCTGGTTTTTGCTTCTCTGTATCAGAACTTGTCTGGTTTTTGCTACATTTTACAGTGTCGTTTCTTATATTTCTCGATGTTGTCGAACTTGGAGTCTGATTAGGATCCTGAAGCAGAGCTGCAAAATGATTCCAGTGAACTTTTCTCTGTTTCTTGTTTTGAGCTTTGAAGTAATAATGCTATTTGCTCCTCGTTGCTGAGTAACGTGTTCATAATTGTTCTGACCTCTGTAATTATGAAACTTGTATTGATTATTTTCTTTTCAGTTTCATTTCTCTGTCTTTCTCATTGCAATAATCTGAGGCCACCATCATCACCAGATTCTGTTTCAGTGGGATTTAATAAAACCAATATATCAGTATATGTTTAAAACTTAATAAACCGTTCTTCTAATCTGACGAGTTTTCATTCTCACTTGCGAAATCGATACAAAAGCTAAAAGATAGCTTTTCTGTAAATTGCATTGGATTCTAAATTTTTATCTCCTTCATTTTCCTGTGCAGGACCTTAATAACAAAATTTTCTTGAACGCAGTAAAAGGTACGAGAGAATTTTTCGTTTCAAGATTCCCATACAATCGAAGCGTTTTCACTTAAAATGACGTATTGAAAACATTGTACTCTTCTTTGAACCGTTGTTTATTATTGTTGGGCAGCATTTTCGCCATTGAAAATAAGATTAGGAGGCAGTTTACAAGACAAAGTCATATATGATACTCCAGATAATCGACTACCTTGTACTCAGTTTGTCAGAAAACCTTCTGAGATGTTTGGTTTCACTCAAGGTTGCCTTCCAATGGCCAGATGGGATGAGCTGAACAGCTTCTTCAAGAAATCTGGGTAACAATCACGCCCTCTTACTATCAAATTGTTACCTCTGTTTTTGCCCTCATTTTTTGGGGCTAAATAGAAAATTATTTTTTGTGTACTTGGAAAATTATTTTTTTTAAAAAAAATCTGAATTTATTAATAATAGGTTTGTTTCAGGGCTAAGATTATATTTGGATTGAATGCTCTACAAGGAAAGTCGTTAAAATCAAATCCTGCCAAAGGACCTTGGGATTACACAAATTCAGAATCCTTTATCCGATACACTGTCAGCAAGAACTACACCATTCATGGCTGGGAGCTCGGTAAGTAACCACAGTTTTCTGTTATAATTGTGTTATAGAAGACCTTTTTTTTGCCTCTCTTTTTTTGTTAAATGATTAATTTCCCGTGAGTTGGATCATGGGTGCTCACAGCGATCAAAGCATGCCTCATAACTCAAGTGACCAACAAGATTTCCAAATCGACAATAAGGCTTCAATTTACGTCTTTGTAGAGTATGAGACAAGTGACCGAGCATTAGAAATGGTTCTCTTACAACTAGGAAACATAGACTCAGACACCATTTGTTAGATAATCTCAAGTATTGGTGTATTCAACGTGTTAGATATTGACATGACTTCTTACGGTTGAAGGGATAACTAAAAAGAAGGAACTTTTGTTTGTCAGGCAATGAATTGAGTGGAAATGGAGTGGGGATAAGCATCACCGCGGATCAATATGCATCTGACTTAGTTGCTTTAAGAGACATAGTTCAAAGGACTTACAAAAATATCGAGCCTAAGCCACTGGTCATTGCCCCTGGAGGTTTCTTTGATGCAAATTGGTTCAAAGAATTTATTACCAAATCAGGCAAATCTTTGGATGTTGTCACCCACCACATTTATAACCTTGGTCCAGGTATCTCTCATCTCACCAATCACTATTAGAGTGCACAGTAACAATTTGTTCATAAGTTTGAGCATAATGCATGATTGGCCTGTGATCTGTTGACTGCTTTCAACTCCAAAGAATTTTCATGTGATGGGATGTTTTGGAGAATACACTAAACTCTTCACTGGTCTTCATTGATCATCTAGGAGTTGATGATCACCTTATAGAGAAGATTCTGAATCCTTCATATCTTGATGGAGAGGCTAAAACCTTCAGTGGCCTCAAAGATGTACTGAAAAGCTCAGGGAGCTCTGCAACTGCATGGGTTGGGGAAGCAGGAGGAGCTTACAATAGTGGCCATCATCTTGTGTCTGATTCATTTGTGTACAGTTTCTGGTAATTAACTCCTCATTACAGACACTTGCACTTGCGCACGCTTTATCCTATCTGGGGTTAGGTATAATTTCTTGCTAATGTTGCAATATCTTACTTGCAGGTATTTAGATCAGATGGGTATGTCAGCTTCTTACAACACTAAAACTTACTGCAGACAAAGTTTGATTGGAGGGAACTATGGCTTACTCAATACTACTAACTTCATTCCTAATCCAGATTACTATAGGTATTAAATTTTGCATATCATACTTTTTTTCCTTTCCATTTTTGGATTTATGTCTCCAGGATTCTTATTTATAATTCAGTGAGCACCTAACATCCAAGAAAGAAAAATTCACTCTAAAATGTAAAGTTCTACCGGAACATTTTTTTAGTGGCTAATAATTTTTCTTACTTGCAGTGCTCTGCTATGGCACCGACTCATGGGAAGACAAGTACTGTCGACTAGCTTTTTAGGGACCAAAAGTATTAGAGCTTATGCACACTGCGCAAAGCAGTCTGTGAGTGATATTTCTTTATCAATATGATTATGAAGTAGCTTTTCTCCTTACTGAAAGAAAATCAAATAAGTAGATCTTATTCTCAATAATTAAATACAACCTAACTATAATGATGTGATTCAATATACCCACCCATCACATGGCTTTGATGGAACTCACTTGCGTTTTTGCTTAGGTTTGAAATCATTATTGATGATGGCTTTATAAAAAGTCACACGATATTATATCGCTTTCTCTGTGACTATTGCTGGTCTGATGCATGGATGTAGATCTGATGCAATTATACACATCCTTTATAAACAAATTGAGAAGCAATGTCAATAGGCATATAGTGATATCATCTTGATAATGATGGGTATCTAGGTAGGATGGGAATTCTACCCAAAAACTACCTATGGGGGTGGAAGGACCAACCCATTTAAATAGTCCATTGAGAATCCCATATTGCCCAATGTGTGACTTGGTATCCCATACTACTAAGTCTCCATCGGATAAGTTTATCGACTTCTACAAAACCACTAATCATATAATTTCTGTGAAAAATATTGATTTGAAACTCTGTATTGTGTTGCAGAAGGGGATCACAATACTACTAATAAACTTGAATAGCACTGCAGTTGAAGCTGAAGTGACCTTAAACAGCACAGCGAGTTTATGGCACAGAAAGAGTAGTCAAGTTCAAGTTGAAAGATCAAGATTCATTAAGATGCGTCACAATAAACAGAATGGAGCAGCAAGAGAAGAGTACCATCTGACAGCAAAAGATGGGAATATACAGAGCCAAAGCATGGTGCTAAATGGCAACATTCTTAGTATAAATGAAGATGGGGAGATTCCTGAATTGAACCCTCTTTTTGTAAACACTTCAACACCAATAAGGGTTGCTCCTTTCTCAATTGTATTTGCCCATTTACCATATCTTCTTCTTCCTGCTTGCAACTAGCTGGTTAGCTACCGAGCTTGATTGCTTTTTGGGGGGTTATGGCTTTTGAGTGGAAACCAAGAATTGGGTTCCTCCTGTATTGCGCAATGATTCTAATTATGAGATAGAAATGCGTGGAAAATATCTTGTTTTTCATTTTTATCGGGGAAGAATAAAGGCTTTAGTTTTATTTTTTTTGTATATTTTTTATTTGGAGTAAACTATAGAGACTAGCCTGTTGATTATTTTGAATGCCTCCCAGTGTATGATTTCAGTTCATTCAGTTTCTGATGCATATTTAATTGAGTCCTTCATCGCTTCTAGCAGTCAGCTTTTTTTTTTTTGGATACATTTCTAGCAGTCAGCTTTGCTGCAGTTAAAGGTGTAAAATTATTGAATTTGAATGAATTGTATTGTTAATTAATTACGTAAGAATAGAATTCAAGATTCATTTCAATCAAACTAATTGGAAAAAAAATTGTTTCACAATCCATAACGTTTCATATAAAAGCTTCCTTAAAATTCATATATATATAACAATTAATTAGTATGCGTATACATTGTTTTGTAAATTATATTAGAATTCTTTCTCTCTTTTCTCTTATTTTCATGTCTTAATCAGAGGACCTCTGGCAAAAAAAAAAAAAAAGAAGTCGTAATTATAGGATCAAAAGTCCAAACTTGTATTTTTCAATCATTCTAAAAGTCGTTACTTAGTCAATTAGCAAAAGGTTAAAAAATATTTTAAATTCATATGAATAATAGTGCACTTGATTTTTGAAATGATCTAAAATATTTAATTTATAGAAACTGTACTAACTTAAAAAAATTAGCAGCAATATATCATATAAAATTTATGTCAAGCAACTTTATTCAGAAATTTATAATTCACAGCTCATTTTTCAGACTTTATATAATGCGGAGAGAAATCATCTAATTCTATAATAAAAAAAATTACCATCTAATTTTCTCAAATGCATTTAGCATTATAATTTTATTCACGGCACGGTGCATCCACACTCTTAATAATTATTTTCCAGTTACATATAGCACTCAAATTTTATTATAGTTTAGGATATTAGTTCATTATAAATAAGACTAATGTGTTGAAAGCAACAAAAATATATATAAGAATGTTGAATACATTATAAATAAGATTATTATGTTAGATCATGGATGCACTTGAAAAATAATACCATAGTGTTGAATGCTATTTTATATACTTTTGTTATAAGAGATTTTACATATATCTGGAAGCATTAATTACTAGTTTTTCTTAAGTACACTTAATTATGTGGGGAGAGACAATACCATAAATTTAATAAATCTTGTTTATTTTTTTCCCGAAATTTAATTAATTTTATTACAAAGGATAATTTTAGAAAATGATTAAAAATATGGTTAGAAAAAAAAAGGAAAATGATTAAAAATATGGATATATTCAATGAGAATTGAAAATAACTAATTTCACAACTAGTTTTCTCAATCTGTTAAAAATGATTGAACATGCTTTGTAAACAAGAGTGAAGAGGGTATCATGTAATGTAACACCAGGTTTTACTTTCATCCCTTCTGTTTATCCTGAATACGCCTAATGTGAGTCTCTTTAATGTGTGTGTGGCTTATCAATCAAAGGAAGATGACAGAAATCTGGGAACAAATTCAATTTGTCCGCGTCAGATTCTCTCGCCCCACCAACCCCAAAAAAGAAAGCGACTGTAACATTGCACGTGCCCTGGCCAGAGAAAGAAACAAAGCAAAGAAAGAAAAGAGAAAAGCATTTCACGTGGCTCTGTGTTTAATTGCCAGTTTGTGACTAGCTTGGAGCAGGAGCCCAGAATCTAACTCTTTTTTTTGCCTTAGACCCTAAGTTAGAAGTAGGACATTCCGTTGGCATTAATAAATCTCATCAAAGCTTAGAACCTAAACCACCTAATTGAAGCCAAAGTTGATGATGAAGAATAACACCTAACATTGATGGCAATATCACAACTTATATCTTTGACTTTCCTGTGTTTATAGCACCTCATCACAAGATTTAGTGCCCTATCAATTATCATCATTCATCTATTAAACTGCTACAAGAATCTCAAAACCCCAAAAAGGGGGGGGGGGAAGGAAGGAAAAATCATTACATCATTCACCAAGAAAAATAATACATCTATACATATATTAACGCCATTTTTCTCTCTTTTGCAGATGAACCATTTGTATATAAAATAATGGATATTTTCTCCATCGCCAAAAACTCGGAACGATTGAGATTTGCTTTACTTGCTAATGCTGTATTCAGAAGTATGAAAGACTGAAAGGAGGATCATTCTTGCTCTGAAAAATTCTGAGGCTTACTGCTGGCAAACGCCAACCACACTAATGTACCAGTCAAGTAGAAGAAGATTGATGGCGCGAATAGTGATATCTACACGGCGAAAAAAAAGATGAACTTTAGATCAAACATAGATCATATAATCAAACACATTTTTTTTTGGGGGAGGGGGGATCTAGTGAAGGGAAACTTACACTCCATGAATGAGTCAAGTCTAAAAGATAACCAGTGAGGGCTACACCCACAATTCCAGGTACTGCCCCAACAGTGTTAGTGATTCCCTGAGGAAAACATAAAAGGAATGATCAAGATAAACCAGATATTGAGGCCAAAGTTCAGTTCTTTTACTTGTGACAAGAATCATTTAGTCTCTAGGAGTAAGTAGCAGAATTTTAGAGGTAGCCATATGCATGTACCAAAACCTTTCAAAGGGTTACTGTCAATTGATCTTGGATTTGAAACTAATTACGTTATGGTTGTTGACCTATAGCTGAAACTAGAAGAGTTACGAGTCAAATGTTGTTAGCTGGAAAAAGTAGATATATTCTTCAATCTTTACTCGCAATTGGAGCAAAAGTTCATCTAAAAGGTAATTACAACCATCAATTTGACCAAGGCCTCAATGAAGTAGTTAGTTCAAATGGATTTTCGCTTCCCTACAATGGGTGCACAGTGTTTCTCTCTCATCATTGCACCGTGCAGCTACTAAGACAATCAACTTGTAGCTAGATCGTTGATACTCTTCACAAAGAATAGAGATATTTGATGTGTTGTCATGATTACTTAATTTCATTACATCTTAAATTAGGGACAGAGTCATTTTACATCCCACCAACCTACCCTTTTTATTTTTTTAATATTTTGCATTGTAATCAATTCCTTTCCACCACATCAAAAATGTAAAGAGATGTTTGATACATAGAATGAAATGGAATGAAATGAAAAAAGTAATTTTGTGAAAAGTTACTTTTGTGCCCCTACTTTTAAAAAGCATTAAAAAAAGATATAAACAGTTGAGTGGAAATATCAATAATATAATAAGCAATTCAAAAACTTTTCTTCCCTCATCCTCTTTTCCATTGTTAAACCAAACGTATCCTCAAGTAATGAGAAACACTAGAGAAGGCAAATTTTAAATAGGCAGAGAATCATCACGTCTCTTTATAGCGTTTGGTCTCAAAATAAAAAAAAAACCGGGCATCATTATTTTTAACGATTCAAGAATAAGGATAGACACATGAAACTACAAAAAGAGACTTATGATGACAAGAACTTGAGATAGCATATGCCAGCTTTGTTGCTGTTGTTGGGGCCAAAACAAGCAAAAATATTTGTTCTTAGTAATTAAGATTATTCACTGAAGCAAATCTTATATCCTTCAATTGGTTGGTACAAGAGATTAAGTTTACGCCTACATACCAGAAGAATACTTGCATATTCAGGAGACATGTCTTGATGGGTACAATAAAGTCCTGCATAAGCACAAAAAACACACACATATATAAGCAGTCCAAAGAAAAAAGGAGAGGTGATCCCACTAGTTATACGAAATAAATTTGCAGGATTCTTTGGTACCTGACAGGGCAAAGCTAGAGAGGGCTAGGCCACCCGTGAGAATGCCCACAATCTCCCAATGTGGTAGCCCTAAATCCACTGAGGACAGAGTCATGCAGATTGCAGGAGACAAAAATGCAATTGATTGGCAGATCTTTCGAACCTTTTTTTTAAAGCAATTCAGACAATCAGAAAATTATTATTCAAGTCAAATTTACATGATACTAAGTTGTTGCTGAAATGTCAGCAAATCAAGTTACGAGTCATAACAAATGCTATTGAGAAATGCTTGATCAGAATGGCCCAAACCAAGTAATTTCTCCACAACAAACGAAATTCCACTTCTGTAAAAGTTATGTTCTCGACCATATATTAAGGAAATGTATTGATATGAGAAATATGGTTTCTAGTTCTATACCGATCAAGTATTGAAGTTTTAGAAGATAAATGGCTAATGAGTAAACTAATAATGTTTTAATCCCTCTCATACCGTTGTGGTTTCAACTCCTCTAGAAATCAAACTATCAGCTAACTGAGCTGCAGCATTAGTCACAAATATTGAAGCTAATGGTGGAAGAATAGACACCTGAAATGATCAAGAACTCAAAATTTTTAGCATGCAAGGGAAAGTGATAAACAATCGGTACTATAGTAAGGAAAAATAAGTCCATAACGATGGGACATAGCTTTTCACAACTGCATCACCATTACAGTAATGAATTGGCTCCCTAAATTGTCTTTTACATGTAGATCACGAACTTCTACAAGGCCAGCTTAAGCTAGATATAGACAAGGACCTGCCTCTTTTGCCCTCACCAAGACCTTTACTTAGTAGAAATGGCCCTCATGTTAGTTTTCTTTCAAGGGCATTATATAATGGCAGCCATCTGAGCAGTACAAATAGCATAGTTTCAATTGAACTTCTCGTATATCAAACTATAATACCAGCAGAGACATGATCTTCTTTGATCTATATTTCAAATTTGATATATCTATTCTGATGAAATTCATCTTGTCCATTCCAAAGAATGAAATCTGAATTTATTTTCTTCACAGAGGCTTAAAAGAAATTGTGATACCAGGAAAACGAAAACAAAAACAAAAACATCAATCAGGCTTACCCATGCAGCTTCCGTAAGGTTAAGGTTCAGCTCCTCACTGCACAACATTCAGATGCTAGAATTAAAACTTCCGCAGAGGAAAACTTGAAAACAATAGAAATAAAAATGCTCTGCATCAATTTAAAATTATAAAATCATGTGTGAAAACGATTACCATGTCTAAATCTCTAGAAGGGTTTTTACTCCATCAATTACAAAACTTAAAAAGAAACACAACAATTTTTTTTGGGAGGAAAAACTAAGCTTAGAAGTGTTTATCAGTTATATGTATCAGTGTCATATCTTCAAGTAAACATTAGACCTTCTCATAAAAATGCTGAGTAGCCACAAGCAGATAGCTCCAGGTCTTGCCAAGGCACTAAAAGTGATTAGCAGTGCAACTAGAAAGCAGTTTGAATTGACGCTTTCTATATCACAGCCCCATCAAAGCACCATAGTAATTGTCAACTAAACCCTTCTTTCACATGGATTTTTTTTTTTTTGTTTTTTTTAGCGTAAACATTAATACTGAGCTGAAATTGGTGCGTTCTAAGGAAAGGAAGAAGCCAAAAAAAAAAAAAACTATGAACTTAATGCTTAACAAGATCCAGAGGACAGCTACTGGAACCTCTAATTTAGAAAAGTAGATTCTATAGCATTTTTCATTATGTATTCACCAAGTCAACTTATTATCCAGTCAAAACTTTTATTTAAAAAAATAATGAAGAAAATAAAACATGCATTAAATAATCAACCCTTATTATGAGAAACAGGACTTAACTGCAAAGCCCTGCAAGTTTTAAGATGCAAAATACAAAAAGGCATCAAGTAGCTCATGCATTTATACAACTTAGGTAAAGAATATGCAATTCCAATTTTCAATATTGATTTTTACTATATAAAAGATATTCAACAAAACTCCTGTAAATGAAAGATACCGATGATCAATGTTCAGATTAACAGAAAAACAAAAAGCATAAAAGAATACAAATAAATCAAATAGTGCAGAAAATTTCCAATAACTCTCTAACAAGTGTTGACAGTAATTCTGAGACATAGCACACAGGTAGAGAGCTAAAGCAGCAGATGTCCATAAGGTACCTAAAATATGAGGGAAGCCATGATAGACAAGTGTAGTGACCCCAGCTACCACAGAAGTGAACATATACCATAGCCCACACAGCTGAACTTTGAAAAAAAGCCCTCCATGGTACATCCTATGGTATGAAAGCATAAAATGAAGCAAATGTCAGCTGTAGATAAACCTACTCGTTCAAGAAAGGAAGGATTACACCGCAAAAAATCATTAAGGGTAAAAATTAAAGCCAAGTAATTAAAACCAATTAGTTTTTTTCTCTCAGTCAGTGATAAAAGGAAAAAGTAAGTGTCTGCACTTGTTATCAATCAGATAATTGAATAATGTTAGCAGATCAGCTTAGCTTCGGAAAAAAGCCTTCCAAGCCCATAAGCGCCAATACCATACCATTCCTTCTCCAACAAGACACGAAAGAATCAAATCCAAAGATGAATGTCACAAAAATTATTGATTCATACCTTCCGAGAGTCATTTAATTTTTCTAGAGAGTCACTCCATGAAGGTGGCACAGTAACACCGGAGGCCACTGAGATGATCGAACACGAGTGAAAACCCAACAGTCAAACCATAAGTAAACATATGGTGAAAGCAAGAACTGAACTCTAAAGCTATCCTTTAAACATAGCCCATGAAGTGGCCTACAGGCTACCCTTTTCAAGCATAGCCCATGAAGGATATGATTCCTAGAGTATAGATGACAAGTCCAATTATATACTGAATAATTTGAGACAATGGAACATAACAGTATAGGATAGAATGATTCACGATAATTATAAATGCTACCTAGTGAGCCAATTCTACAGCCTACAGGGAACACTGAAGTGCTAGAGAATGGTTATTATGGCAAAGACCATCCCATGAGACAAAATTAGCAGCGACAGTAACCAAATTTGCACAGGTCATGCATTAGCTGTTGTTTCAGGCAATGGTATTGGAGGAGAAAGCAAAAGTGATGGACATAGTAAGACAAAGTCACAACAGTAGGCAGGTAGTACAAATGGGTTTGAAAGCAATTTCCAAATCAATGGATTAAAAACAAAAATAAAAATACAGACTGGATGATTGATTGGACATTAACTTAATCAAAATTTAACTCCAGCACCCCTTGGCATTGAGTATAAAAGAACTTGATTCTTCAATAAGAAAGACTAGTGGGAACATGAGTTAAGTCATAGGCTGTCACTTAGCAGAAGATTGATAAAGCACATAAAGAGATAAACGGATTAATTGCTCACACGACTTAGATTCAGCTGCTGAATGTGTTTCTCTTTCTTCAAGAACTTGAAACCCCAAAAACCTTTAAAATTTATGGCAATAACATGTCAATTATTCATTAATAGAAGAAGCTTTACTACTTTGAACCAACTGATGCAATGAAAACCACAAACAATTAGTCATTTCTACTTACCAACCAATCCCTAGAAGTCCAAATATATAGAATACCGATTCCCAGCCAAAATTTTGGATAAGGGGAGGAGCCAACAGAAGCCTGACAGCTAACAATGTGTTAAAGGTGAATGCAAACAAAGAAAGTGGAAAGAAAATCACAAGTTTTTTAACTTTTCAACATAAGACTGCATGCTAGAAATACAAACCCCAGAACACTTCCTACACTCAAGCCACCAAAGACAAATGCTACAGCCCGTGAGCGCTCCTCCAATGGTATTGACCTGCAACTCATTATGAATAAAACAAATTAGATGGGCGAGAGATACTTAATAATGCAAAATAAAATCAAATTTCTGTTATAGCTAAAAGCTTGGGAAGATCAATTGCCAAGATCGTCAAGAGACGGAAAGAAGAAAATATACTGAAAAATAGTTTGCTAATGCAGCAACCATTTCACAGAGATGTTTCATATTACCAAAGCATGAGAATCACAAATTATCTCATAATCTTCTATCAGAGTCCGCACAAGAACTTCTATTTGGCATAGAATATCCTCATTAATGCCAAATCAATGCTCTCTTAGAATGAAATATTAAGTAGATTTTTCTTTGGGGAGAGGCTGTGGTCGAATGTGAGTATACTTTTAGAAGGTTGAAACTACTTGTCAAGCTCCAGAGAATTCTTCCTATATTTCTTGTTATCCACGAGGGCTTCTCAAGTTCAAAAACTACTGATATTTCAATAGTTGCGGCGTAAAGGTGAGTCATAACAGCATGAAGAATAGAAAAGGAAGTAGACTAAAAATTATAAATTAAACAAAGGAAGCACTAATTAACCCAAATAATCAATTTAAACCGAAATGCACATTGTTTCAGAATGAATTGAGATGTTCACATGCCTGGCAATTAGATCAGTGGCCGCAGATGGTGAAACGCCTTCTCCTATCCCAACCTATATATGAAATAGAGTGAAAGTAATTAATAATTGAGAAAAATAACAAGTGCAAGACAATATGTTGAACAACAATTAAACCCCAAGGAAAAAAAGAATCAATAAACAGACCCTAACTTTTAGTGAATAGAAAGCCAAATGGAAAAATAAATTTAATGAGGCCAGATTAATCAAGGATCCATGAACGTTATTGAAACTTGAATATCTAGAAAAAAGGGTTAAGAAGAAAACCTACTAACCAAAATCCTGGAAAAGATTAATCCAGGCATATATCCAGCAAGCACAGGAACAAGAGCTGTGGCAATTGACCAGGTTAATACTCCAATCTTGAGAACTTTTCTGAAACAAAAAGAAGATAGAAGTGTAACATCATAAACCTAGAAACTCAATTGAAAATTTGGAACTTCGTCTAAATTACCCAGAAGATAGAAGTGTAACATCAAAATAGAATTTTCTAGTTATTTAAAAAAAAAAAAAAAGAAATAGAATTTTCTAATAACTGACATGAGATTGCCATCTTCTATTGAGCATCCAGTTAACCAAGTAGACCTTTTCAGAAAGAGCATCAAGTAGTTTCTTTATTTAATATTTGTGCTTTCAGAATAAATAAAGTTGTCATATAGTCATTCTCTTTTTTTTTTTTTATAAAGGGGAAAACGGTTAACTTTGCTTGAAGAATTGTATTGAAATTAGCTGCATTTGATTTTAAGATTCCATTGTGAAATATCAATAGCAAGTTTCTTCTAATGGTTCTCTTCATCTTGATTCTGTTCTCTGCTCTCTATTTCTGGGGGTAGATCAACTTGAATTTCATTTACTATCTTTACAGCCTCAATCTTCTTTTTAACTATCTACCTTGTAAGTCCCTAATTTTCAAAACATACATACATTTTCACCCATGTTTTGTTTTGTCTTCTTGCCCAATTTTTCACATGCATACCTTTCACAGCATTTGAAACATATAAGTCAGGCAGAGTTATGCCTAACATCGGTCTCCATAATCCAAATTCCTAATTAGATGTTATCATCGCCTAAGACATAGTCTTTCATTGGCATATCATTATAGCACAAAAAATTCCAGTCCATAAGTTACAACTTTTATGTCGAGGATGCTATGTCCCACAAGGCCCATGTATAGTGTGTCATAAATGACGCCCTTTTTTGCCCAAGACATGGTTGGATCTTAAGTAAGCCACGTAAAGCCCTCAAGTATGAGCACCATCCATTTTCTGAGTTTATAATTACCTTTTACAATTTGAAATTAAGCCCTACCATTGTGAGTGCAGCAGAGGATTTTGGATCTGAAATGTATGAAATATTCTGACCTAAGAAGCACAACGCTAGTTCAGTGTGTTAACATAGGACACTGAACTCTTTGTATAGTATCATGCATTGCACCTAGGCCCACAAATTTTACTTATCTGTATATACTAACAAGTTGCAAACCAGCTCCATAGGGGAAAAAAAGAAAAAAGCTTTTCTTGACTCTGGAAACTAACCTTCCACCGAATATCTTGGCTAACCAACCCCCAGGCAATTGACTCAATGCATAACCCCAGAAGAATGATGATTGAACCAATCCGGCCACTGATGAATTCCACCCAAATTGATGAGACATTGGAATTACAGCAACACTCAAGTTCACCTGCCCAATCATGAAACTAATTAATACAAGTCAGACCCCATAAACAAATGCTAACTAAGAAACACTTCTGTAGCCTACATGTGATGATTCCAGTTGACGCATAATAAAGTGGAAGGCTAGCAACCCAAATTGCCAGCAAATTTAACTAGGGATCTCTGGGCAAAGAACAAAATGAGAATGGACTTCACAAAACTCAGCTTGAGCTTTTCAATAAAGATAGAAAGTAAACACGTGCTATAGCAATTAGCAAAACAACGCTTCTAGTTTCCATCAAATTATAATGAACTACAAGACTTACTCATGCAAGTATATAACAGAATTACAAAAGAGTAATAACCTTATCCATGTTGCAGATAATGAATGCCAGCGACGTCGTACCGATGAGCTTATATCTCTGGGGAAGATTCTTCCAAGGTGGCCAACGGCCATCAGAAGTCAAGGGGGACACATTTTGAGCTCCCGACGGACGCTCCGAATCCAAAACAGAAGCTTTCTGCTCCAATTCATCGACCCGAAGTCCAGTGAGAACCTTGGCGGCAACTCTCTCACTATCTTCGACATTTTGTTGAGAGCCGGACAAAATTCTAAACCTTAGGCGGTGTTTTGCAGGCAAACGGTGCAACTGAAAGCGTTGAATAGATGTTTTACAAACTCGGTTGTTCGAAAGGAAGCACAAATTATCTATTCTGGGTGTAACTTTGGCCATTTTGTTTTGGCTGGAAACTCGAAATTCTAAGAAGACGCACGGACTAAAACTGGCATAAATAAACAGAAGAGAGTCTGATTCTGTCTCTGGGTGAAGAAAAATCCAAAGGTGCTTTCAGTTGCCATGAGTAATAAAAGAGACCATGAATTCGCCACGAAGAAGCTCATTTGTGGCTGAGATAAAATTGGAAATGAAATATTCCGCATGCGTGTATTTAATATTTTATTCACTCAGCATGGACAGTTTCCAGCCTCAAGAACTACTGAGTTTGCATCTAGCTGCGCAGAAGGTGGCTTCTTTTTTTTAAAAAAAAAAAAAAATTAATTACCTAGAAATGCAGAATCAGAGTGTAGCTTTGTTGAAAACCAAACATAATTCAGAAAATTTAAATCTGAGAAAAGATTCTTGGATCATAAAACAAATACATATTACTTCCAATTCTTAATATAAGAGCTAGTTTTATATTTAATTTGATCCTAAATATAAAATCTCAATCTAATTTGTCTTAAATATTTATTCATTTGGCCTCAAATAATCCATATACTCCTTCGATCCTTAATATAAAACCTAATTCTTTAGTTGTTTTTGTCCTAAATATAAGACCCGTTTCTCATATTTATCAATTTTTTCTAAATTACTCTTATAGATACTCTCTCAACCATAACCATAATCAAGTAGAAGAAGGAGATGGGGTATTAAGGAAGATGATTATGGTGTTTTAGGAAAAATGTGTCACTTTTTTTATAATTAACTAACTTACATAACTTCCTTAATCTAATTAAATTAGTTAAATGGGTCTTATATTAAGAACAGAAAGAGTACATATGTTAAGGAGTTGTTATCAATAAGTAATTCAAATATATATTATTAATAAGAATATGTTAGAGAAGATTATCTATGTACTATAAATAATTAATTTAACTAATTTTTTTACATATCAGTGAATTAGATTTTATACTGACTATGGAGGTAGCATACATACATATATGCGTGTGGGCGGCCGGGCGCGCTCTCCCTCTCTAGCGACCGTAATTTTTGGAGAAAACTATTGTTTAAATTATGATCTAACAAGTTACAAATTATGATTTTTTTTTTGGCCTGAGAGTTATAAATTATGATTAACTCATTCAAGAATATAAGAGCTAGTATTATATTTAATTTAATCCTAAATATAAAATCTTAATCCAATTTATCTTAAATATTTATTTATTTTGCCATCAATTAATCCATATACATATGTTAACGAGTTGTTATCAATAAGTAATTCAAATATACATGATTAATAAAAATATTTTAAAAAAAGTTATCTATTTACTGTAAATAATTAATTTAACTAATTTTTTTACGTATTAGTGAATTAGATTTTATACTATGGAGGTAGTATACATATATGCATATGTGTGGGCGCGCTCTCCCCCTCTAGCGACCGTAATTTTTGGAGAAAACTATTGTTTAAATTATGACCGAACGAGTTACAAATTATGATTAACTCATTCAAGAATAAATTTGTCTAACCTTTGATTTCATCCTTGTCACATTACTTTATAATATCTGACATTTATATTTATTTTTTTGACACCGGACATTTATATTTTTTAATGAAAAAAATGAAATCATTGATCTCACCTTTATTGCTCTAACAAGTATAAAGTTTTTTTCCTCACCAAATATTTTCCTAGGACTCTACAATATTTTGCAGTTCATTCGCTGCCTAGAAGCATTTTTCAGATACATACAATATTCTAATTTAGAATTTGGAGCTTAGAGTGTTTAGGGTGGTAGATATACTTAAAGAAATACTTCAAAGTACTACATGAACCACAAAATATTTTAAAATGTTAGACTTTCCTTAAAAAAATACTCTTCTGGTCCTTAATATAAGACCAATTTAACTAATTTGATTAAATTAAGCAAGTTAGGTAAATTAGTTAATTATAAGAAAAGTGATACATTTTTCCTAAAATATCATAATCATTTTTCTTAATACCCCTTTCCCTCTTCTATTTGATTGTGGTTGAGGGAGTATCTATAAGGGTAATTTAGAGAAAATTGATAAATATGATAAATAGGTCTTATATTTAGGACCAAAACCAATTCAAGAATTGAGTCCTATATTAAGGACTGGAAGAGTACTTGAAGATGTTATCTGAACCTTAACCTTCAATTTTCTTAGATTAAAG
Organism: Neltuma alba; assembly: GCF_004799145.2. Taxonomy (NCBI): domain Eukaryota; kingdom Viridiplantae; phylum Streptophyta; class Magnoliopsida; order Fabales; family Fabaceae; genus Neltuma; species Neltuma alba. The sequence goes on from NW_021636509.1 coordinate 647,877, forward strand.
TGTGTCTTTGTGTGTTTGTGTATAATCATTTAACTTTATACAAAGTTTCAGCTCGATGTCTTAACTTTAAAAAATATATTTTTAGTTATTTGATCCTAAAATTGTTAACAAAAAAATGATGATATTAAGATCTTGAATATTAATAAAACATTTTAAAATGCTAACCTATTAAGTTTAATTTTCAAAACAAATCCTAATTTGTTAGTAAGGATTGGGCCGTGTGTAAAACTCTTACCCTCAAACATTATAAACTCATTAACATTATAATCTCGTCATAAAATTGCTACTATGGTAGAAAAGAAAAGATGTTACAACAAACTACCATAATAGAAAGAAATTTGCACATTTTTAGAAATTGACATTCAAACTGGAGTCAAACCCAAACTCTGTTGCATGCAACCAAAATCAGTCATTAAAATCTCTTGGGCCTCTGAGCCTCCGACCCGGGTAACAAAAGATATCAAACATAAGCCCATCCACTTGTTCTTCTTGTTTTTTTTTTTAACAATATAAATCCAAGTGTCATAAAATACTAGAAATGGCCTCCGGCCAACCAAAATAAGGAGATAACATTTCCTCCAGTTTACAATAAGACCACACAATCAAAATATTTCCAAAAAATCCTATATGTAGCAATATACAACTCGCCATACATATACAAAGACTAAAGGCATTACAACTAATTAAGCCCAAGCCTCCGCGTCTCTTCCCGATGACGCACGCTTAGAACCTTTATCTGAAAACATTGTAAACCACGAGGTGAGACAAAGATCCCAGTAACCAACCTTTCCAATTCAGGGTACAAACTAATAAGTGCTCGTGAAGTGTCAAGTGGGGCAATTAATAAATAATAATATAAACAATAGCCACAACAGTCATGCATGTGCAATAATGCAATCCCATCAACCACATCCCTCACTTTGGGGATTATCAAGAGCTGAACCTGGCCTATTCCTTACTATAGGGGATGTAAGGAGCCAAAAGACCTATCCCTCACTATAGGAGACTTAAAGAGCCAACCATCATGCATTAATAGAGGCCTTACCACGTGGTAGTATCAACCAAATCTCTCACAATTTCCCAACATATGAATCATGCTCAAGCATTACCAACAAATAAGTTCGCATTTCATAAGTAACTTCAACAAGTAGCATATCTTTCTAAAACTCCCAATACATTATCGTGATGCAATACCCCACAAGACAATTTCTCTTTTCATATACAAAGTACATTTAGAACACCATTTATTACTCGGAGTACAAAACATAAATCCACTCACAGTACCATAACAATATGTACAAAGGACTGGAAAGTGATTACCTCTCGCCTGAGCAAGGAATAATCAAAACACCAATGATGCCCCGTGCACCAACAAATACTCACAACAGGTCTACACAAGCATACAAGCACACAAACACACAACCACCATATATTAGCTTTCAAACTAATAAAATAGTCAATACAACACTTGGGGACTCAAAATTCTTAGCCTCAACCAAAACTCTACCCAACTCACAACGGCCAAAACATCATAATAATACTCCAAAAACCACAAGAGACCATTATCACTCTAGTCCCCCTTCCAAAATATCGATCGAATTCAGAAACTCAAAGTCCCACTCTAGAAATTCATCACCCAAACACCCAATTAGAACAAATGAAGTCCTAACAATATTCTAAACCGATTAAACATCCAATTTAACCCTCCTTAATATAACCCAATTCATAAAACTCAATTTCCACTACTACGTTATCATCCTCAATCATAACCTCCATTTTCACAAACCCTAAATTCTCAAAACATCAAAATCTCCAAATCCAAGAAAACTACACTGATTAAACACTTAGACTAACCCAAAGCTATCAATTAAACTCAAAACAATCGGTCAAAAACCTCAATTCCAACAGAAACTAAAAAGCCCTAGAGTTCCCCTGTAAAATCCTCAAAAATCCTAAGAGAAAGAGTAGATTAGAGGTTAGATTCACTTACTTGAGGTAAAGGACCCTTAGAAACACCTTCTCCAAGCCAAAGCACCAAAACCCCAGCAGAGCACCACTTTCCTCCTTCAGATTTTCAATTTTGGCACAACTGAACACCTCCAACGTATTTATAAATTCGAGCAGTTCACCGCGGCAAACCCAATACTTGGCCACGGCGAACTAATCCCTAGAGGGCTTTAGTCGCTTGAAAACCATACTTTGCCGCGCTGAACTCCAATCTTCACCGCGGCAAGACATTCTCGAGAGACCCTCGCTCGCCCAAACACCCTTTGCCACGGCAAAACCTTCCCAAGGGGGAGACCTCGCTCACCTGAACCACTTTGTCACAACGAACTCTTAGTTTTGCTGCGACCAAACCTTCCCAAAGCTATACTCCCCCCGGAACTCCCTAGTTCACCATGGTAAACAAATCTGAGAGGGATTTGTTCACCAACTGCTCCAACTCACTTTGATCCCAAACCAGACACTAAGATTCAAGTTTAATCATTAAACTATCCTCAAATCAATCAAAAAGGGCTACCAAAACTCAAAATAAAACTCAAGACGTTACACCGTGGGCCTCAAAACCTTAACCCTAATTAGTGTTGCGCCTTAAAACCCTACTAGTGTTAGTTTTACAATTCAAATTTCAGTTGTAACCTAGAATTTAGGGATATTATTCTGTTTTATCATTCAAACCAGTATCATCTTGATTTTCCCAGGATTTCGGCCTTCTACCCTCATCTAGATGGGGTTGCTATAAACTATTTAATTTTCTTGCTTCATTCGAGTAAACACAATTTCAAAACCATAAGAGTTCTTCATGGTATCCAAGCAACATGATTAGATTTAGTATGGGCCTACCTAATGAAGGCCAAATAAACCCTAACCTAGCCCCAACAAACCCCATTAGTTTAGCGGCCAATATGACAAGCAACCCTAGTGCATCTGAGAATCATCCTTACTCTATCACCATTCATCACCTCAATAGCAAGAATTATCACCAATAGGCGGCTAGTATGCGACCATTTGTCATGGGTAGAGGCAAGTATGGACACCTTATCGGAGTTGCAAAAAAACCAGCAACCAACGGACGAGAAATATGCGAACTAGGAAGCTGAATATTCAGTAGATTAGGCGTGGCTCATTAACTCTATGACCACAGACATCAGTGCACACTTCTCTTTCTTTCCTACAGCACGAGAAGTGTGGGATGCAGCCAAAGATATGTTTGCTACTGTCAAAAACAAAGTTTCCATCATAGAAGTTGAATGATTTCTACAAGATTTCAAGAAGGGCAACCTTTCAGTAACTTAATACTACAGTGAATTGTTTGTCAAATGGCAACAACTTGATTCTTATGAGGCATATGCTTGGAAGTGTGTTGGAGATGCTACAATATGTACAAAAATTAAAGAAGAAAAGGATTTTCAAATTTCTTCTTGGATTAGATGCCTTCTTTGAAGAAGTCCGTGGAAGAATAATGGGACTTGAAGAATTTCCCTCACTTTGTGAAGTCTTCTTCACTTTGAGGAGTGAAGAAAGCAGGAAGATATTGGTGAGCAATAACAACTCCAGTAAAACAGGCCAGCTGAGTACCCTAATATCCAAAGGTGCAACTCACAATCACAATAAGAAACAGAATAGATGGTTTATTACTGTAGAAAGAAAGGTCACATAAGAGAGATTTGTTGGAAGCTAAATGGAAAACCTCTAAAGAGAGGAAAGCAAGAAAGCCGAGGATATTCAGAAACCATTGAAGGGAAAAGTGAATCAAAATTCACCAAAGAAGAATTGGATCTGCTCAGAAGATTCCTAAAGAAACACGATTCCCAAGAGAATAGAATTACAGTTGGGTATATGGCCCACATAGATAAAACAATACTAGCCCTAAAAGTTGAAGTTCATCATAAAAGATTATGGATTGTGGATTCTGGAGCTACTGACCATATGACTGAAAACTCAAAATTGACAGATATAAAGTCATGTCCTTTCAATATATTTGTAAAAGTGGCAGATAGGAAAGCCTTGAAAGTCAAGGGACTAAGAACAGCAAGTGGCATATATAACACCTAAAATCATTTTGTATAATGTTTTCTACCCTTGGTTTAAAATGCAACTTGTTATTTGTAAAAGTTATAACTCCTAGCCAGGAAAGTGGTGTTTATTTCACATCCGTTGAATGTATTTTTCAAGATTTAGGGAGAACAAAGACGATTGGCACTGTTAAGATTTTAGAAGATCTCTACTATTTGGAAGTGCAAGATGGTCTACAGAAATCCTACTCTTGTTCAAATACTGTGAAGTTTTCTTCATTTTTATCTACTAAGTGTAAAAATAAAGAGGCACTGTTATGGCACTATAGACTAGATCATCCCAGTTTTCATTATATGTCAAAATTGTTCCCGCATCTTATGAATAAAAATGATTACTCTTTCATTTGTGATATCTGTTTGTGTGCAAAACAAACCAAGGCAACCTACGAACCCCATTCCCATCCTTTTCAAAGCCTTTTCATCTAATTCATAGTGACATCTAGCGACCTTCTTGAGTCCCCTCCTTGTCTCATGCTAAATGGTTTGTCACCTTCGTTGATGACCACACTCACCTCACATGAGTGTTTCTTATGAAAGAAAAATATGATTTGCCCTCCACTTTCATCAAATTTCACAAGATGATTACAACACAGTTTCAAACTCAACTTTTAACACTTTGCAGTGACAATAGCTGAGAATACATGAGCCAAAACCTTCAAAATTATCTCCAAGATCATGGTATAGTTCACCAAACCAACTGTGTTAACACTCCCCAGCAAATTGGAACTACATAACGCAAAAATAGACACATCCTAAAGGTAACTGGAGCCCTTATGTTTACACATAATGTTCCCAAACAATATTGGGAAGAAGCTATCCTTACAGCTATGCTCCTAATAAATAGTGTAACAATGGTTATCTCCAATCGGTTACTAACTTTTTAAACTCAAATAAATATAATACTAACCATAGAAGAAAAGAATCTTAGTATAATCTTTGAAAAGGCTACCATGGTTATAAAAAGAAATTTTGATTCGTCAAAAATGTTAACTATGATAGAAAAGACTTGAACTAATTATTCAAAATGTCTATCATGATTATAAGAGTTTTACTAGATAAATTGTATGAAAACCATAATTAATAATATTTCGCAGTAACTAGGTCTTGGGCTTTGCGAAACCCAGGACGTCATATTGAACTCTAAGCCCATAACATGATGTTTTCTAAATAAAATTCTTCTAAACCAACAAAAGTAGCTAAGACGATTAGTCTTAGATAAATCAGAATATGCAAAAAGAGCTATATGTGGCAATATACAATACTCATCACATGACAAAAAAGAGGCTATACAAGATAAACTTGATAGCTAAGCCTCCGCTGCCTTCCTTGATGGACCAGCCCTAGAGCTATTACCTGAAAATGTTAAACCACGGGGTGAGACAAAAGTCTCAGTAACCAATAATCCTACTCATCAGGCATACAAGTAAGTGCTTGGAAGGTGTTAAGTGGAACAGTTACAAAAATCATAACATTTACAATTGTCACATGGTTTTATACACACACACACACATATACATATCAAAATACAATATCTCACTCTTAATTTCACTTTATTTCCTCACACCTTATTTCCTCTGACTGAAACCATGGGCTAGTACTGACCCACGTGACTGGTAACTCAATATAATAAGCTCACCGATCAAGTGATATGAACAGGCCAAAATCCACAGAGCACAAGACCGGACTATGGTTTCTCCCTCTAGTCCACTAGCGGGGTGTCATATGCCCTACAACACGAGAAAGGGCCAAAAGATCAATCAGTGTACATCTGACGTCCTCCCACCTTATTACCTTTATAATATGTATAAAATTCACCCCCTTATTCTCCTTGTAATATGTCTCTCACCAATCAACGTTCACCATCCCCTCTCGTATTTATGCTCATGAGATTTATAAAATAATCATTTACTAATAACATAATAACTTTTGACTTTACCAAAATCGAGATTTCTAAATTTCAGTAATCAACATCAATCCTTAAAACCATTTCTCAATAAATTCATGTTCCACATGACAAGTTTATGAATTCATAATTTCATAACTATTCTTCAATAACATAAAGTATCTCAAGGTAATCTCAACAGTAATACATTCCATTACTCAAATCATAGCCCAATGGCATTTCAAGAATCTCATATAATTCGAAATCACTCACAAACATCATACCAGCATACATAACAAGTGGAAAATGGTTATTTTTCACCAAGGCTATAATAAAAATTACCACAAAGTCAACTCCGTGCTCAAACTAATAATCCAATAATTAATATATACAATTAATATAATCACAAATTAATATAAGCTAATTAATTAAGCTTATATATAGTTAAATTTCTAATTTAATTTAATTTTTGTTCTAATTTTTATTCTAAATTCTCACAACTTTCATAACCTAAAAGTAAGTACTTTAGAAATAACTTATAAATTTTCTAACAAGCCAAATTATTCATTTCCATTCTCTGAATTATTTGCTTTGATAAAAAGAATTTCTCAAATTTCTCAAATATGAAATTATTATATTTCAAATTCTAAAAATCCCATTTCAAGTTTAAATATCAAAACCAAACCATCAAAAATTCAATAGTACCTCAAATATTTATAAATAAATAGTCTAATTAAAATTTTAATGATATAATTATCAGATTTTTTTTCCTTCACAAATAATAGAATTTTATCTAAACGATTATTTTAAAACCTCCAATCACCCAATAAAATAAAACTAAACTGATTAAAATCACAATAATATGCCAAACAATCCAAATAAATTGTTTAATTTAATTTTGATCTGTAAAAATATGATAAATATCATAAATAACATATTTTTCAACTAAATATATCAATTAAAATTCTAAAAACCGACAAATGGACAAATCTAAACTGATAGAAATGATCTACTATAATAGATCTACAATACTGTGGTTAACACTCATCAAAACTAAATACTTGCTCCAAACTCTATATCAAAAATTTTCTCTAAGCAACACAAAATTACTATCATTAGGTAGATCTAACTTAGTAAAACAAATTTCATGAAAGAAGTTTTGTAATTAGAAGTAGTTTTACTTACCAAAATAATCTAATAGAGAAAGAAGTGAGAGAGAGAGCGACACTCTGCAACCAAATGAACGCAGAGAGAGAGGAGAAAAGAAGAAAAAGATGATGGGAAAGTAAAAAAGAAACTTTCAGGATAAATTGAGGTTAAAGACCCTATTTAAAACAGAAATAATAATAGTTTGGAACCCTTTTTTTTCAATTTTCAAATATTTAAATAAAAATTAAGACGTTACAAATAGTCTACCCTCCAAGACCCTTAACTTTAAGACACCAATGAACCTTCTTACACAAACCTATCAAAGACTTTACTTGCCCCCAATCTTCTTTTGAAAGTGTCTGAATGCTTAGCCTGTGTTCATCACAAAGAGGGAGGAAAATTTGAACCCCAAGCCATTAAATGTCTATTTTAGGATACTCATCATCACAAAAGGACTACAAGTGCTACTCTCCCTCTATTTAAAAATATTTTGTCACAATAGATATTAAATTTGTAGAGGATCAAGCCTATTACACTAATTCTCCCACTCAAGGGGAGAGTATGGGGGAATGAGAGCCCTTGAACTATGATCAACCTAACATTACACAAGAACATGATCCTACCAAGCCTAATCCTAACCTTTTAGATTCACTCGAGCTTGACCTGAGCCTTCTACATCTTGAAATTACAAACCACACCAAACCTGAACCTGTTTCCACACCAAAATCTAACCTAGAATCACCATCTCCTCTATGTGAACCTAGAATAGTGCCTAATGATGCCTTGCAAGATACTATGACGGATGAATCTAAGGCAGAAACAGATAACGCTGAAGAGGAAGAAGTCACTCCAAATAGTAGGGATCTTCCTGAGTCACAGCAAGGTCAAGAATCAACCCAATCTTCAGTTCTTGGTGATCTCAGCTAGCCAATTGCACTTAGAAAAGGGGGTAAGAAAGTGCACTATGCACCCCATTAGCCATTTTGTTTCTTATGACAAGCTATCTACTTTTATGAAAAGCTTTGTGACTAAAATTGAAGAGAAAAAAGTTCCTTGTCATCTTGATGAAGTTGTCAAAGATCCAAGGTGGAAAGCTGCTATTGATGAAGAGCTTAAGGCTCTAGAAAAGAATAAGAGGTGGAATTAGTTCAAATACCACCAGGAAAGAAGGCTGTAGGGTGTAAGTGGGTCTTTACAATAAAATACAATTCAGATGGATCCATAAACAAGTTTAAAGCCTGACTAGTAGCAAAAGGATTCTCCCAGATCCAACATATTGACTACCAAAAAACATTTGCACCAGTGGCAAAATTGAACATTATTTGAATATTACTATCCCTAGTTGCAAACCTTGATTGGTCATTGCACCAGCTAGACATGAAAAATGCATTTTTAAATGGGGATCTTAAAGAAGTTTATATGAGGATCTTTGAAAGGTTAGCAGAACATGGGAATCTTAACAAGGCTTGTAGATTATATAAGTCTCTTTATCATCTAAAGCAATCACCAAGAGCATGGTTTGAGAGATTTACAAAAGTGGTGAAGAGTTCAGGTTACATTCAATGTCAATCTAATCATACACTATTTGTCAAGTACTCAGGTATGAAAGTTGCTATCTTAATTGTATATATTGATGATATTTTGATAACTGGAGATGATTTTGTAGAAATAGAAAGGTTGAAAAGGACTCTAGCAACTACGTTTGAGGTTAAAGACCTTGGACATCTAAGGTACTTTCTTGGAATGGAAATTGCCAGATCAAAAGAAGGCATTTCTATCTCACAAAGAAAGTACACACTTGACTTGCTCAAGAAAACAAGAATGCTAGGAGCTAAACGATCACCTACCCCCATGGATCCTTCAGTTAACCCAAAATTCAGAAAGAATGGTGTTGCAGTTGATCCAGAAAGATACAAGAGACTAGTGGGAAAACTTATTTATTTGTCCCATACAAGACCTGACATAAGTTATGCAGTGGAAGTAGTTAGCCAATTCTTAGCACAACCATAGGAACATCATATAGAAGCCATTTATACCATATTGAAGTATTTAAAGATGACTCTAGGGAGAGGAGTTTTCTTCAAGAATGGAGAATTGAGAAATATAGTGGTGTATACCAATGCAGATCATGGAAGAACACGTGTTGATAGAAGATCAACAGGAAGTTACTTCACTTTTTTCTGGGGCAGTCTTGTAACTTGAAGAAGCAAAAAACAAACTGTAGTATCAAGAAGCAGTAGAGAAGTTAAGAGCCCTAGCTAACGGAGTTTGTGAAGGTGTGTGGATTATCCAAGTATTAAGTGAACTTAAATTCACTATTGATCCACCTATTAAACTGTGGTGTGACAGCATGTCTGCAATTCAAATGATTCACAATCTTGTCTATTATAATAGGACCAAACACATGGATATTGATAGACACTTTATAAAGGAGAAGACTAAATCAAACATTATTGATCTCTCACATAAAAACCTCTTTTCAAGTAGCTAATGTCCTTACAAAGCCTCTGGAAAGATCCCAATTTGAAAATTTTAGAGACAAGTTGGGTATTTTGGATTTCTATTCGCCAGCTTGGGAGGAAATGTTAGTGAGAATTGAGCCGTGGGCCTCAAAACCTTAACCCTAATTAGTGTTGCAGTCTATTAGTGTTAGTTTTACAATTCAAATTTCAATTGTAACATAGAATTTAAGGATATTATTCTGTTTTATCATTTAAATCAATATCATTTTGATTTTTTTCTAGGATTTCAACCTTCTACCCTCATTTAAAGGGGCTGATGTAAACTATTTAATTCCCTTGCTTCATTCAAATAAACACAATTTCAGAACCATAAGAGTTCTTCATAATTCTTACCCCAAAAAAAAAATCACCATTTAAAACTAAAAAATTTTAGAGTTGAAAAGCTAAAAATATATCTTTTAAAGTTAAGAGATTAAACTAAAACCCTTTTAATATCATATCACGTATCAATTCAACTCAAAGCTAATCAAACCAGGTACGTCTTGACTTTTTTTAATTCTTGCAGGTTCCTTCTCAAAAATGAACAAATGGGAGCATTAACAACATATCAGAACAGAAATCCGCGGCTTTTGCTTCTATATTTCTTTGACATTTAGCAGTACAATAAGTAGCAATCCGTAAATCAATAGTCTAATACAAAAGGAAATTACCTAGCAATACTCCCTCGAGTGGACGGTTACAAATGGAATAAACTACACTACATGACTCTCCGACGGCTTCTGATACAAATTCAATATCCTACTCACCCCTAGGAAACTATAATCAAAGTTCAAAGTGCCCTTTATGGCCTGAACCACATAAAAAAGATTGCTGCAACTCCACCTTCCCAAGGTGTAGTAAAGGAAATCATATAGACCTTTATGGCCTTGAACATCCAAGCATAATGAAAATGAATAATTGTTTCCAAAAGTCCAATGTTAAGTTCGAACTCTTCAAGTAGAAAGAACACCTGCAGAATAGGTAAGCCAAGTTGTGTTTGAAGAAGGTAAGCTACAGTATTGTATTATTTCATGAACAAAGAAAGACGAAGTATGGCAAAACAGGAACGTAAAAGTAAATATAGACAATCATTGACGTTATCAACCACGTATATGACATTGTGGTCAAGAACGTAAAAGTAACAAAATACACTTCTTAATGCAATGGATTATACTATCAACTGCATGTGCAACAGAATGATCATTGTAATTAATCTTTAGTTTATAAGAACAAAGATAAGAATAAATAAGGGAAAAATTGATCGCGCACAGTAGATGAATTATTAATATATGCACAGAAAATCCTTCAAGGAAAATGACAAATACCACAGCTTTTTATTAATGGTCGAACATAAGAAGCGTTTTCAAACAACAAATACTTATTTAATAGATATGCATTATGAGATGACAGATCATAAACATTATTGTGTCAAAACGAAGAATCAAAGTCACCACTAAAATCAATAAACAGTACATTTTATCAGGGTGGTGGTCCTCAATTACCTTCAGATGACGAAATAGCATTACAAGCGAAGAAGTGTAAGGAAGTACTGGCTCTGTAATTCTCCATCAACTTGCACAAGAAGAAACTCACACAAGCTCCAAGGCATGATAAATTTTTGAAACTCGCCTCCTAAATAAGGTTTCTAAGCGAAATGAAGGAACTCCACGCTGCCACTTTTTAGCTTCATACATCTCATTCCATGCTTGTACTATTTCATCAATTTTGAACTCTAGACCTGTAAGTAAAATGTGTTAGTATATATACATCTATTCTGCAATTTAAAAAAAAAAAAAAATTTATTAACATGAGCGTGTACCATCAGCAGCAGTATTATTTGAACAGTGGTTCTTCAGCATCACAGATATATCTGTAGGAGAAGCTCCAGCAAGTTTAAACTTCTCAACAGCTACTTCCAAAGATTCATGCCATACTGGTAACCCAACTTTGAATTCCACAATTGAACGCTCATATAGCATGGTACCCCACAGCAGATTTATCTGAGATCTCATATTTGCAGCCTGCGCAGCAATTTCATCAGCTGATATATTTTTAAGCATACCATCCAATCCCATGTCATCTAAGAGTAATTTGACATCCTTGGATTTGGAGGCTTCGATCAAGCGATGCTCCTCTGACTGTTCCCATAACTGCATTCCTTTTTCCATATTATCTTCAGCATTGTTATAAAGCTGAAGAACATGAGCAGAGGGCCACGATGCTGAATCAGCACTGCCGCTGATTGCATTATAATACCAAGAAAGTTTTGCTTGCTCAAATTGTTGCTGCCCCAGCGCCAGAAAGCCTTCAAAAAAATCTGATTTCATTTGAACGGCTGCTTCATATTTTTCTCCTGCATTTTTATATTCTTTCTCTGCCCAGTCATATGCACTATTGATTTGTTCATATAGATGCTTCTTAGAAGAATCTTCAGGGAAATAAACTTTCTTCCTTGCCCTAGACATGTGAACATTTCCCCAGTTGAACAACGCTAGAGCTGTCATCTCTTGGAACTTATCTCCCGCCATGTCAAATAAGCCTTGTGCTTCTTCACTTGTAACTGTGTCCTCCATAGCCTCAGAATAGAGCTTCATCCCAAGCTCATGAAAATTCAAATATCTATCAGATTCAAATCCAACGTGGTTTCTGAACAGCTGGGCAAACTGTATTGTCCAATCCTCAATGCAAGATGAGTTTATCACTTCCTTTTCTTTCAACACGCAGCCATTCTCAGGAGCTCTACTGACAGGAGGCTTTTGCACCTCCATTTTGTGAAGTTTCTCAAAGAATGGATCCTGCTCAGGAGTAGCTTCAACAATGTACAGCCGGATTGAACCTTGTGATCCTGCTGAAGTTTCTGCCCATCTTAACTCAGAGTCAGAAGTGATTGTGACCAAATCACCTTCTTGGTCTCTGTACTTAACAAGAACTGCTCCTAGGCTTGGGAAGCGGTCACAGATAACTTCTCTTAACTGCAAAAGGCTGCAATTAATTGGCAATTCCGCCCATCTTATGTCCTCACCAAAAACAAGTTTTGCTGTTTTCTTAGGCATACCATCTCTTCTACCATTAATTGTTTCCTCTACAACCTCTTTAACATCGGCTTTCTTCTCATCAATTTTCTCCTTGGCCTTTCTTTTAGATTTCTTCCCAGCCTTCTCAACATTGTCCTCGACCTTCTCTTCCAATTTCTCCCCATCTTGTTTTTCCACAGTTTTATTATCAATGGTCTTCATCTCAACTTTGTTGCTCTTCTTCTTGCGTGTCTTCTCTTTCACCGCTTTTTCTGGAGGCAAAGCATAAGAAGGTTCAACATAATCAGGAGGCAACTCAATCACTGTATCATTCACTCTTAATCCTTTCTCCTCAAGGGTTTTTTTGACCCTTTCAGAAATCTCCAATGCCATGATATTATTGGGTTCCATCTTCAAAATGCTACTAACATCTCTCAGAGCTAAATCCAGTCTATTTAAACCTTCATAACACCTAGCCCTCTTCAACAGTGCCTTACTGTATTTTGGTGTAACCTCAAGGGCTAAATCACATTCATGAATCGCCCTGGGGTACTCACCAAGTCCCATCTGCATGTAGCATGCCGCCATGTTACTCCGTAGATATGAAACATCTATATGATTTTTTGGAAGCAACTTGAGAGCTTTCTCATATTTTATCATGGCTCCTTCATGGTCCCTCTTTTGGAATAGCTTGTTCCCCTCATCCTTTAATTCCTGAGCCATGGATATGAATGCCATGGTATCCTTATCATACGCTTTGGGGCTACTATCTCCAACTTTGCTTTGATTCCCGCCACCATCATCACTGGATTTATCCCCCACTTGCTCCTTTTTCTTCCCCATTTTGTACCCGAAAATCCAACACCAAGGAAACTAGAACAAGAAAACTGGCGATACTTTTTTCAGACAACGACGCTAAATAACGTCAAACAACTGCATCCAACAGATAACCTATCTAAATCAATAGAGAAGACCTTCAACACGAAGACTACAGGGTAATAAATGACTCCAAACAACCTTGTCAACCTGATATAATAAACCAGAACAACAATTAGATCGACTCAACAATAAAATGTTATAAGCGTATCGTAGCCAAGCTAAACCAGCTTTATAGAGCAAAACCCTTATACTAAGAAGTTTAAGAACAAAATCTTAAATTTCTGGTAGCAGTTTCAAGAAAATAACTTCAAAATCCCAACTCCACTCTTGAAACTGATTAATAGGGTTGCCCTCTAATCGATGATAGTTGAACGTCGGAGATTTAACCACTGCCTATTAGAACTTGTTCTTGGTTATACAGATCCCAGCTCAATTTCAAAGAAAAACAGAGAGATGTCCTTAACTAAACCAGAAATCCCTCTCTGTTTTTCCAGGACAAGAAATGAAGGACCCGGAAACTTTACAAAAAAGAGAAACTTATCTGGATGGCCAGAGAAGCTTCAAATCTCACCAGAAAGCCCCAAAAACGACGACAGAGCTAGAATGTGTCGAGAGAAGAATTATGGGAAACGGAAGAAACCCAAACCACGTTGTGTTAGTCCTTTTGTAAAGCACAAGGCTTCTGCATCCTTGCCGTGAACGCCACAAAAGCAGAGATAACTCGGATAACGCAATAACGCGGAAATCCGAATTCCCTGAAATGCAAAATATTCCCTAGTTGAGAAAAACAAAATGGGAGAAAGATGGTGGGTCCCATATATTCGACGATTCCAATTTGCCAGGGAAAAAAACTGGAAAAAGTGGGGAACGGGGCTAATCAGCAAATGGGACTCACCCAGATGCCAGATCCATAAGTTCTGAAGTATTTTAAATTTTTAATGTTTCTGTGCAGTTTCGGTTGGATGGGAAGAGGGGAGAGAGAAGCGTCATTCATGGCGGCATGACGGTTAGGGTTTCATAAAAGGCATCATTGGATTTTTCCGCCAAATTAATTGATAATAACGACTTCATTTAACTAGAAACACTCTTTACATGACATGATTTCCGAACAAATATAGTAGTAGATCATCATTTGTTTGTTGTGCCTATTTAGGATTTATTGATTGGATATAATGTCATCTAATCATGCAAGCTTAAATCACGTTGTGTCATGGAAGAAAAAAAATATTTTTTATTTTGTTGTATTTGATCATGTAAGAACAATCTCTGGTCAAAATAAAATGTGAAATAATATTAATTCTCTAACCATAAATTTCATTTAAATTTAAGATTATCTAATTCTTTTAAATTGCAAGGACCAGTATTATCAACATGAGATTACCAGCAATATTAAACTCACGAAATAAATTGTCTCTAAGATTATAAATTTAAATCATGATTTTCATATGGTGACCAAAAAATTGTGACCATTTTGCTAGACAAATTCTTTTTCAAGTACTAATCCGGTCCTAAATATAAGACTTTTATACTAGTGTGTATAAAGGTATTATATTTAGGACTGGAAGTGTATTATATTTAGCATAACACTTTTTTATTATTATATTATCTTTAATTTTAAATATGAGAATTAATTTATACTGCAGCACTATAAACTAATTCTTATGTTTAGGATTAGAGGCAGTATTCAGAGTCGAAGATGGAAGATGAATATCTGTCTTAAGAGTTCGAATATAATTTTTATTATAAATGTTTTTGAGTTTAAACATTTCTGTTACATAGTAGGTGTGCATGTATTTATAAAATATATGTAATAAAAAATTAAACTAATTGGTGGTAATAACTCAAAAGAGAAAAAACTCATTCGATTATACATCATCTTTAATTAAAATTTTATAATTTGTAATTGATTGTCTCCAAAAACATTTTACAAGTAAGGATGTCACAAACTGGGGGGAAAAAAACATTTTTTTGGCCCGGGGGGGGGGGACATTACACGTTGGCCTATATATGATTTGAAGATTTAGTGTTATATATATAATTGATTTATTGAAAAAAAAGATTGAAAATGATCATGGTCATCATGAGTGGAGGGCAGTGAACGTGGGGAAACACGGTGAAATAGTGGTAGGCCTCACAGCCACGGAGCCACCTATAAAAAAGATGTACGCTTTCCCAACTCTGTCCTCGTGCATGTTTGTTTATTTATTTTAGAAAAATTAATTTTTTATTCCAGCATTTTTTACTACATAATATATTATTCCCTAAATTTTAATTTAATATAACTCAATTTTTATAGTTTTCATTCTATTATAACTTAATTTGTTAATTTTGTCTCAATATAACTTAGCCTTTACAATTTTTATCATTTAAAATTTTAGTTTCTAAATCTTCATGAAATATATAATTTCATAACTAAAGTTTTAACTAGTTAAAATCATAGGTGTATAGCTAAAATTTAAATACCAAGTTATAACAAGTCAAAAATATAAACACAAAATGGTATCAAATTAAAATTTAAAAAAACATTTATTTTTTATTATTTTATTTTATTTTTTCCCCCAAAAGCGGGGGGGGGCAACAGCTCAAAAGAATCATCATCACTCGTCCCCCCAAGCAACGAACAAAGAACACCCTAAAAGGCAACAAACACTGGACCCCACCTTCAACTGCCAATTACAGTTCACGGCTCCACTACCTCCAAACGGCACCGTAACTGACTTTTTGAGCAGTTGCATTGACCCCGCCTTTTATCCGATCTGATGATGAATCCGGCTACTAAACTCCAGAGAGACCTTTGGGGAAAAAAGAATAGAAAAACCCTACTCTTTATTTTAGGGGTCGAAAGAAAAACCCTACTTTAACAGAGATATGAAAGTTATCTAAAATCATAATTGGGCCTCTGTAAATCCCGAGAGATTATTCTATCATTAGATTGAATTTAATAAATCTATTTAAGTACCTGACAGTATTTCGAATAGGATTGCTTTCAATAAGAGAATACCTATGTTTTAGTAAAAAAAATAAATCTATCCAAGTGTGATGGATGGTAAATGAAAAGTAACCGGGTACATGAAGAAAGATTCCACAAAGACTAAAGTTATAAATTTTATAAAGGGAAAAAGATCATAAAAGCGTTCCTCAATAATTATTTTACTCTTTTTTTTTTAAAAGAAAAGATAATTGTATTCAAAGAAAATTAAAATAATCACACAAAAAAGCCAGCGGATCATAAAAGGTCAGTCCAACTCAAACACTAGAACTAGGGCTGGTAATACGGGCCAACCCGCGGGTTGCGGGTTGCGGGTTGGCCCGTGACGGGTTGAACTCATGGCGGGTCGGGCTGAAAAGGCTCGTTTGAAGGCGGGTTGGCTTTTAGCCAACCCTAACCCGCCAAAATGGGTTGGTGGGTTGGCCCGCCAACCCACCAACATTTATTTATTTTTTTTTTAAAATATTTTTTTTACTTTTAATATATTTTTCTTATATAATATTTAAAAATAATAATAAACTTTTTGTTTTTCTTGAAATATTTGATTAAAAGTACCAAATAAATTATATAAGTATTTTTAATATTTTTTAGATAAGATATACTATATAATAATATAATTATAATAATTAAAAAATTTTTAAAAAATTTTAAAAAATGTGGGTTAGCCCGCGGGTTGGCGGGCTAACCCGTGACGGGTTGCGGGCCTGGCGGTGCGGGTTAAAAAGGCTCGTTTATTGGCGGGTTGATTTTTGGCCAACCCTAACCCGCCATTTTTGGCGGGTTGGCGGGTTGAACCTGCGGGTTCAACCCATATTACCAGCTCTAACTAGAACAACAGCATTTAATACAACTGGAAAATGAAAAATCATCCAATAAGCCTAGAAGATGGTCAGCATTTTAAAGACTTGCCAAAGCTTGAGTCTCATCCCGAACCAGCTACAACACAACCAAAGTAGATACCGCTCAAAGTCTCAAAATACAGGAGTAGATGGCACTCGGCAACAGTGATTGAACTAGGGACATGGGGGGCAAAAAAAAAAAAAAGAAGAGCTAAAGTAAAATTAAAAGAAGGCTCAGAGAAAAGAGATGAAAAAAGGTGATGGGGCAAACTGGGAAAAAGAAAAGATGAAATAAGTTGGTGAAGCAAGAATAAAGATAAGAAACTACAGCACAAAGTCGGTGGAAGGAAAAGGAAGGCGGTGATGGATTAGTGAGCAAGAAGAAAGTGCGGCGATGAAAGGCGGTGAAGGCGGTGAGGTGGGAAGCGTCACAAGACGCCGGAGACGTTGAGAAAAATAATTGCACCTACTGAATTGAAATAACCTTTTGTGCGAATTTTTCTTAAAAATGTGAAGGTATATTCTGAAATTTGTGTGGAGCATATAATATTTTTAGATAAAGTTATAAATTATCTTAAAAATTTATTAGTTGTATTACAGGCATAATAGAAAATTGTACACAGTGAAAGACTTTTACACGTAATTAAAAATAAGTTGCATTCTTATGCTGTACATATTTAAATCATAGGCCAGAGAAGAAAGTTTGCAAATGGTAAAAGATCTTCGCTCTTGATCATGAAGATAAATGGCCGGCCAATAAAATACGTTGCGCACCTTTTAACAAGGAATAAAAAACCAAACTCAATATTAAACTGTTTGAGACAGTAATTCAATAGTCAGTTAATCATAGTAGGATCAACATGAAATAAAACTGATTATATTAAAATAATATAATTTAATTAAAAATAACAAAAATACAACAACATTACTAATCACTAATAACAAAAAAAATATAATAATTAATTGTAACAATAACAAAGTACAACAATATTAAAAATTTGATTTTCCATCAATAACTAAAATTAATAATCATTGATACCAAAATCATTATTAAAATTCTTTTAAATCTATAGTGATTGCGATATTATGAGGTTGAATGAGAAAAAAATAAGACTAGTAACAATATAATCATTCAAATCAATTCACACGTGTTTTTTTTTTTTTATTGGTTTTCATTGGTTCATTCTGATTTAATTGGTTCTACACCGGTTCAATGCACAGAGCAAATAGGACCATTAGCCTGTTGCCTCTGATCTTTTTTCCTTGCCTTTTAAATGAAAGGCCATAAACGAAAGGTGCACATGAAGAAAGATCTTTACACACAATTACACATGTTCTACTTTAGGGGGGGGGTTTGGGTTTTTCTTCAAACCATGTTTGAAGAAAAAACATCCAAACACTATATATTTTTTCAAAATCACTTTTCAATTTAAAACCATGGTTTGCATAAAAGTAACCAAGCACCATAATTTTTTCCAAAATCACTTTTCATTTGGAAACCATGGTTTTGGGTATGAAACCATGGTTTTTCGTAAAGTGAATTTTTTTTGCTTTGAAGTATAAAACCATGGTTTGGGATATAAATATATATACACATATCAATTAATACTTTTGATCCTTAATGTAAGAGTTAGAAACTAATTTGTAAATATTAAGAAAATTAGTTAAATTATTTATTTATAATAAATGTGTTGTATTCTCTAAAACACCTATTGATGATGTGCATTAGGATTATTATTTGATGTAACATTTAACATGTACAAACTAACATGAGGACTACTTTGAAAAAAATGGATAAATGTATGAGACAAGGTAAATTAATATCTTATATTCAAAATCAATGGAATACCCAATTAGCTTTATACTAATGACCAGTGATAATATTAATTATATTTTTTCATATATAATTTATTATTTCAAACAATATAAATTAAAATCTATCATTTATCTAATTATCATATTAGCTTATGTCTTTTTTAATAATTTGTATATAAAAAAAAGATTCTGATAACAATTATTCAAATATTTTCACTTTATCAAATCACTTTTTTTTCAAAATCTATTCTCAAAATCTATTCTTCCAAAATCTATTCACAGAATCTATTATCACAAAAAGCTATTCTCCAGAAACTATTCTTGAAACCATGGTTTGAGTTTATCCAAATAGCCCCTTAATGTATTTTTTAGTATGTGAAAATGTATCTCAAATAGCTTATATTAAGGGTATACCTTGCTCCAAGGCAACAAGACTGGAAGCTTTTATAATTAAGGGCCTGCGTCATAACAGTGTCTCCTGCAAATGTGCCGTGGGAGGGGAAAAGAGGGGTTCTCAGTCATTTATTTAACACTCATGGAGAGATTTTCTCTCCGAAAATGTGCTCTACTCATTTTTTAATATAAAATAAAAATTCTTATACCTGATTTTTAATATAAGAGTTAATTAACTAATTTAAATATATTAAAGAAGTTTATTGAAATTAGTTATTTGTACCAAATAGGTATTGTCTTTCTTAGAATACTCTTATTAATCATTTGTATTAGCTAAAACTATTTTTTGGTAGAATTTTTATCATGTGCAATTACTACAAGAACTATTTGAAAAAATGGTTAGATGTGAGATACAAAGTAGATGAAAATTTTATATTTATGACTAAATTAAAAATCAAATTAACTCTTATATTAAAAATAGAGATAATACATTGCTTCAAGCGTTTGAATTAGAAAGCACATGGGAGACGCTCTGTGCATGTAACTATCAACTTGCAAGCCAATCATTATGTACTACACTCCACGATCTGATATTTTTGTAGGATTATTCTTAAGATTTCATATTTTCAGTAATATCTACGATTATATTAAAATAATATAATTTAATTAAAAATAACAAAATATAACAAATTACTAATCACTAGTACCAAAATATAAGAAAATATAATAATTTGATTGTAATAATACAAAGTACAACAACATTAAGAATTTGATCTTTATAATTCATCAATAACTAAAATTAATAATCATTTATACCAAAATTATTATTAAAATTCATTCAAATCTATAGTGATTGAAATATTAGGAGCTCAATAAGAAAAAATGATACCAATAACAATATAATCATTCAAACTAGTTCATCACCAGTTCACACATGTTTTTTATTATTTCACTCTGATTTAATTGGTTCAATATCGGTTTAATTCACAAACCAACTGGATTACTAGGAGGGTGGTTGTGGTTTTTTCCCCTTACCTTTTAAATGAAAGGCCATAAACGAAAGTTGCATATGGAGAGAGATAACTTCTTCTTTTTTTTTTACCAGCAATATGGAGAGAGATAACCACACACAATTACACCTGTTCTATTTAATGTATTTTTTAGTATGTGAAGATGTACTTCAAATAACTTACATTAAGGATATACCTTACTCAAGGTGACAAAACTGGAAGGTTTTTTAATTAATGGCCTGCGTCATAACAGTGTCTCTTGCAAATGTGCCGTGGGAGGGGAAAAAGGGTATCTCAATCATTTATTTAACACTCATGGAAAGATTTTCTCCCTGAAAATATGTCTACTAATTTTTTAATATAAAATAAAAATTCTTATACTTCGGTCTTTAATATAAACATTAGTTTACTAATTTAAATATATTTAAAAAGTTTGTTTATTTGTAATAAATAGGTATTGTCTTTTTTAGAATACTCTTGCTAATCATTTGTATTAGTTAAAACTATTATTTGATTAAATTTTTAATATGTGTAACTACTACAAGAATTATTTTAAAAAATAGTTAATATAAGAGACAAAAGAGATTGAGATTTTATATTTATAACCAAATTAAAATTCAAACTAACTCTCTTTTTTTTGGATAGAACTAACTCTTATCTTAAATACGTGATACATTGCTTCAAGCATTTGAATTAGAAAGCACATGGGAGGCACTCTTTACAAGTAACTACTAACTTGCAAGTAGGGGTGGAAGTAAGCTAGGTGACTTGTCAGGGGTCTATGGCCTAGCCTACATTTGGCCTGACCTGTTTTTCAAAAAAGGCAAGCTCAGGACTGTTTGAAGGCCTGTTTAACTAAACAGGCCAGGCTTATACTCTCTAAAAAACCTGTTAAGCCTGTTAGACCAGCTTGGGTCTATTAGAAATTTATAATTATAATATATGAAAAAAAACTAGTTAATAGTACTATTATTAATGTGCTCTTTTAATTTATTTTTAAATTTTAATATATAATTAATAGCTTAATCATTCCTTAGATTTTGAAGTTTAGTTGACAAGTGAAAATAAAAATATAATTTAAAATAATAATATCAATAGATAATGCGATCTTTAAATCTAAAAAATATAAATAAAATAGGAAAGAAAAATTTTGTTCTAAGAATGATAAATTAATTAACTTATGTATTATGTAATTAAATTATGATACCTTTTTTATTCATTGTAAAATTAATAGTTTTTTCTCTTTATTTATTTGTCTTAATTTTAACTTTTTTGTGTGTCTTTAAATGTAGTCTTGTTCCAAATTTTAACATACAATTACAACTAGTTTTCAATAATATCCTTGCAAATTGTAATTAAGATTTAAAATAGTACTTATGTTACTAAAATTTAAATAAAAGGCAAGACTAAAAAAATTAATTATTATGTACTCTTTTTTTAATCTTAGCTTTTTTTAAAAAAAATATAATTATAATTTGAATTTTTAAAAAATATAAGCTTTTTAACAAGTTTCAGACCAAGTCAGGCTTTATGCAGGCCAAGTTGAGGCTGAAAAATAAGATTGTGACAAGCCACAGGCCAGGCTCTGACCAATAGGCTACAAAACAGACCCGGCCTATTAAGAGCAAGACCTAACCTGGTCTGTTTCCACCTTTACTTGCAGGCCAATCATTACGTACTACACCCCATGATCTGATCTTTTTGTAGGATTATTCTAAGATTTCATATTTTCAGCAATATCTACGTATTAATTGATATTATCTAAATAATGTAAATAGTGAATACATATGGTTTAAGTTAATATGTTAAAATTATAGTTATATTATTTGTTTAATCTACTTAAATTTGTCAACTAGCTATTATAATAAGAACTGAAGGTATTATAAGAACTAGTTGAATAATTTGAGTAAATTAAGAAAATTACTTAAGTTAGTTATTTGTAATAAATATGTGTTGTTTTTCTTAAAATACCCTTGCTAATTATGCATATTAGCTACAATTACCATTTGATGAAACATTTAAGACCAAATTGAATATGAGAGACAAAGTGGATTGAGGTCTTATATTTAGGATCAAATTGAATATCAAACTCTTATATTAAGAACCGGAGATAATATATTATATTTAATTGAGATAGTATCTTATATTTAATTAATTGACATTTCTACCCATCCCTGTATAAAAAAAAGTTTCCATCACTAGGCATTGAATTTTTTAAGGGTGTTTAACTATGTCATGTCCCTGTCCCAGTCATTTTGGGACAGGACAGTCCCGTCCCGAAAGTCTTTGGGACGGGACGAAAGTAGGACAGGACAAAATTGTTTTGAGACGGGATGGGAAGTTCTGATATATTATCTTTATTTTTAGTTCTTATATATTTAGTTTATTTACCACCGTAATAGTATTTTGGTAATGATATTAATCAATTGTTATTTTTTATTTGTTTATAAGTTGTTTTTGTATGTGTTACATCTTACATGATATTCTTCTTTTAGTAAATATTTTAGGTTTGTTTATTTTTTTTTGTCTCTTATGATTACAAAAAACATTTTTCTTTGTCATTATTTTGTCATTTTTATCTATTTTCCTCACATATTTTTTATTATAAGTTTTTTACATTTTTTGTATAGTTAGTTTTCAAATTAAAAAAATTTAAAAAAAAAAGAGATGGGACGTCCTTGTCCTGTCCCAGTTATGTTTGTCCCAATTGGGACGGGACACTATTGGGATGAGACGATGGGACGAGATATGGGACGGAAAAGCTATCCCGTCCTAATTATCGGGACGAGACTAGGACGAGCCGTCCTTGTCCCATCCCATGAACACCTTTAGAATTTTGGGACAATTAGGGATAGAGCCCTCATTAGAAAATTAATTGACAAATGATCTCTAGAATGATGGATTGCACAGAGGAAAATAAGTTGTATATAAGTGAAGTTGAGTTGCACACAAGGAAGATGGTTTACACATAATATTATTTGGATACAAAAGATTAGTTTGCATATAAGGATAATAACTTGCACAAAAAGGAAGATGGATTGCACACAAGGGGTATTTAGTTGCCAAAAAAAAAAAGATGTGACGCAAGAAAATATAATTGCACACAAAGAAAGATAGATTGCACATGAAGGAAATTAAGTTGCGCATGGAGAAAGTTCAATTGTATAAAATCCCTAAGTAACATTTACCAATTAAATTTTCAATGAGAAATTTATTCCCAATTTTTTCTTTAATTTTTCAGCTCTCCCTCCTCTACCCGTGTCTTCTGTGGTGCATCCAAACCTAGCAAGGTAGAATGATAATAATGAAGAACATTAATGCAGTTGAAAGTGCAAAAAGAGACCCATATATGAAATAAAAAACGATGCCTTTACCTTTTGAAATTTAAGTATTAATCCTTTTAATCAAATCTTAATTCAAAAATTTAATTTTTTTTTTTTAAAGATAATAATCAGTATACGTTACCACATATATCGAGCAATGTCGATTTATTGGGCCCCCTATACTAATAAGAAACGGAATAAAAGACATTTTATGAAGAAGTAAACCCAAGCCCAGTGTATCAAACAAACTCAAGCCCAGATTGGTTCAATAAGCCCAAATATTATTTTGGGTCGGATATTGGGTCTAATGGAACCGCATCGTGAGGGTTTTCAAGAAATAGCAGAAATCCCTAGCAAGCAGCTTTCATATTTGGTAAGCAGCCGATTTCCCCTTGGCCTTCCTCCTTCGCGCGCAGCAGGCAGTCTCTCGGAGTGACAGAGAAATCATGGGACGCGTTCGTACGAAGACTGTGAAGAAATCGTCTCGACAAGTCATCGAGAAGTACTATTCTCGAATGACTTTGGATTTCCACACTAACAAGAAGATTCTTGAGGAGGTGGCTCTCATCCCTTCCAAGAGGCTCCGTAACAAGATCGCCGGCTTCTCTACTCATCTCATGAAGAGGATCCAGAAGGGTCCTGTTCGTGGCATCTCCCTCAAGCTTCAGGAGGAGGAGCGCGAGCGTCGTATGGATTTTGTTCCTGATGTTTCCGCCATTAAGACTGATCAAATTGAAGTTGACAAGGAGACGCTTGACATGCTTAATGCTCTTGGCATGAATGATATCCCTGGTCTTGTCCAGGTCGAGCCCACGCCTGTGCCGCAGGTGGGATTTGGTCGCGGCGGTTTCGGTGCTAGGAGGTACTGAGTATTAGGTTTATTTGTCATCTACTGCTTAGCTTTGAACTTGGACTTCAATCTCATATTATGGTTTGAATTATGTTTCTGAAATTTTCCAAACTGTTGAGGCAATGGAATGGATTTTGTCTTGCTTTCCAGTTATCCGTGTGGTATCTCAGTCTGATTCATTATCTTTCTCTCTGAATTGATATACATATTTTGCTTGTGGACTTTTTTTATGCTCATGTTAGTTACATCTGCGACTTCAAACGTTGTGGTAATATATTATAAATGAGAAAAGAGGTCAAATTTTCATTTTTCGCGTGTATGGGTTGAGCCTTGTACTAATACGTCGGATTGCAGCTTAGATGATGAGGAAGTTTACCTTTTCAGATGCAACTTTTAATCCTACGCTGGTAAAATAATCCTTCAAGACGCTCTAACCGAAGCATCGATATTCATATAGAGATTCTACACATTTTAATGCCTAACCATATGATTGAAGCCTAACTTAATTACTAAGGACTAGTTGTTACGTAACTGGGTACCAACTGAAGTGTCTGAGCTTGTCAATAGCTTCAATTCCTGATTCTTTGGATTTCCATCCGTCCGACTCTTCACTTGCACTTTTAATGCTCTACATTACAGCGAACAAGCCAATCAAACTCGTTTTGAAGACTCAAATAAGTGCCCAGTGGAAGGTACCAACCTTCCCTAAACTGCAGTTATTCTTCACACTTAAAGTTAAGTTTTTGACTGGTTCATGAAGAAGAAATATTTAGATCCCAATTATGCATTCCACCAAAATTAGGAGTTAATGAATTGACGGGTTATCCTGTTCTCCTTTGTACCTCTTTCTTCCACCAAAACTCGAGCCCAAAATTTTCTCAAGTTCTATAATCTTCAAAACTAGACAATCTAAACCAAATAGGAAACCAATTGGATCAAAGGAAAGGGGAGGAGTATAATTGTACTTTGAACCCTTCGTTTGGCTCCCACCTTTCCTTGGTTTTTGATTGGGTGATTGCTTAAATGTTACAATTGGCTCGGCGAGTTTGTTGGAGCTGGAGAGATTGCTACTGGACTTGGACTTGCTGATTCTAGCATATATTCATCTTTTGCCCATTTGCATGCTTGGAAGCAATGTCATCTATAATGAAATATTGATAAAGTTGAGCACATTTGTATTTGTAAACCGCCTGTAAATTTTTGTGATTGTAGGTCTATGAAAGCTGAAGCTAATCTAAACTTCCTTTCCTTTTAATGGCTCCTTCATATTTGTTCCCAACTTTTTATATTCTCTTTGTCCCATTTGGTAGAAAGTATTAAAAACAAGAGTAGAGATCGGGATTGTCATTGGAAAAATCATTAAAATAGTATTTAATATGACTAATTACTTGTGGTATGGGATTAGACAAACCCATAGAGGTAAGGTTGGAGAATACTACTTTTCCCTATGGTATTCTCTAATCCCACATATATGAGTTTGGCTAATCCCATACAACAAATAATCTCTTATGTTAAATACTCTTTTAATAGATTTTTTCAATTCCAATCCCTATCCTTAATTTCCAATGCTTCCTACCAAACACAACCGAACCAGTCATGAGCATTCTTTGTGGTCAGGGAGATGATCTTAAGAAAATTTTGTGAATAGGAATTTAACCCGTGCCTTTTTCGTGGGGCCATGCATCAGGGAGTGTATGGGACACTCAAAAGTGTTTTTAAAAAACATTTTTTTTCATAAATCTAGACAAATTACTTTATATATTTATTCTGTATGTTGTAAAATTATTTTTAAAATCATGATTTGGCTTTACCTAAACATTTTCAGATTTTAACTTCTACTGTCCAACCATTCTAAAGGGTCGTATTAATTTGTTAAGTAATCGATTCTGATAAGTATAAGATGCTATTATGTGCAACCCTTGCTAACAAAACATGGCTTAGAAAACCCATATCTATCCATAATTTATCCATGGCGTCATGTTGTAAATTTAGCCCGAAAATTTTAAGAATATTACTTTGAAAGTTTTCGTGCATTTAAGGTTGCCTGAAAAAATTAAAATGGGACAATGTGCCTGAAAATATTAAAATGGGACAATGGGGGTTGGAGAGATTAGATAAATATAAGAGACAAATTGAATTAAGCTTATATATTTAGAATTAAATTGAAAATTAAACTAGTTTTCATATTAACTATTATGAGTATAATAATTTAGAGAGGATTGCAAAAAAAAATATCTTTAAAATTTTAAAATCTCAAATCAGTAATGATTACAAAAATATATTATTATTTGTTTTTTAAATGTTATCAATTGTTATTAAAGTGTGGTGAAAATATAGTGAACAAAACTAATTTGAAATTTAAGATTCTTCCTAAAATCTATTGGAAAGTGCATTTTTTTAATTTATCAAAATAAAAAGCGTTATTTTAAAGATATGAATTGCCTCATGGCTCAAGCTCTGTCCGTAGATCGGCCCGCGGTCTATTTGAGTGTCCATTAATAATTTCAGTTTCCTTTAAAATTGATTCAAGTTGTCTAGATTTCGTTGATGGAAGGAAAATGGAAAACGAATGGCAATCAATATCAATGTCACCAATACTAAGAAATTTTGAAATTATAATAAGGTGTGAATATTTTAATTTATTTCGCATTTTATTTTATGGAATGGATAAAAAAGATATGTGCCTAGTTTGTGAAATTTGCTGAACTTCATTTTTTATCCCCCGGGAAAATGACGCATTAAGGGATCCAAATCGTGAGCTACCAAATTACCTTTATGCATTTACTTGTAACATGCCAGCAACTTCTTTTTTTTGGAAAAAAAAAAATTCAGGAACGGAAGCATATTTATTAAGAAGAAATACAAGAGGTCCATCCATCATTTCCTCACAAGATGATGGATGATCAAAAGTACAAAAATTTGAACTAGTTTTTATCATCTCCTTTCTTCATACCTCTTTCCTATCTCATTCTCATCCTTTCGCAGCACCATCCCCACCACCACCCACGACCACCATAGTTGCCATTACTTCCTCCTTCCTCTCAATAGCACCTTTCTATTTTGGGTTGAATGCCTTTTTTCACTGATAAATTAAGCTAGCTAACTCATCCAACCCATTTGAGTTTGATTAAGCTTCCCAACCCACTTAACTAAGACAAGTTATGTGATCAAGACTAATTTTTTTGGTAAACCCCTCCTTAAATTGACTTAGTATACTAGTTCCTATGATTGACTTAATTAAAACTCCATTCCTTGATCTTTGACTCATTGTAATTCATTTCTTATAGTTTTAACCATTGCAATATATAATTAATCATTGGGGTTGAGTTGAATTTAGTTGAAATTTAGAAACCGAGTCAACCAATTCAAAACTCTAGGGATTAAGTTGCATCAAGTTAAAGTTTGGGAACTAAGTTACAATTAACACTACAAGAAAATGTAGGATTAGCAGCGGAACATTTCTAGCGGTTTTTAGAAAAACCGCTGCAAATTACCGACGGTTTGACCATTACCCGTACATTTCTAGCGGTTACCACCTAACCGCTAGAAATTTAGAGCTAGAAAATTTTCCGGGTTTTGGCGGGAACTTGGCGCCAAATTTGTAGCGTTTATTTTCTAGCAGTTCAGGCCAATAAACCGCTAGACACTGAAAATTTCTAGCGGTTGATGCATGAACCGCTAGAAATATTTTTAATTCCCCGAGGAGTTTAGCAATTTCTAGCGGTTTTTACTCGAACTGCTAGAAATATCTGCCAATTCCCGAGGCACTTGTGACCGTTGAGATTTTCTAGCGGTTCTGTCCAAAACCGCTAGAAATTCTCGGTCTATATAAACCCCCCCACTTTCACTTCTTCAATCGTTCTGGAAGCGAAGCTCTGCTGAATTTTCTCCACAGACATATTCGAGTTCTGATTCAGTTGCAGATCCTTATTTTCAGGTAAAAATAGTAATTTATTGATAAATAATTTTTATTTTATGTTTATTTTATTTAATTTATTATGTTGTAGCTTATAAATAATTTTTCTTTTTATTTTATTTATAAATAATTACTATTTGTTGTTATTAGGATGAGTCGTCGGCACGGGAAAGACCCAGTTGATCCTGAGAGAGCTGGACCCAGTGAGGTTCATCATGATGCTGGTGAGCCATTCCCAGCATTCATGACTACGATCTCAGCGAGGAGGATATCCTCAGTTTTATGGAGCAGGATGATGTTGAGCGGACTGAGGAGGCTCATTTTACTGGGGATGAGCAACCCCATGCTGATGCTGATGCTACTGACGAGGAGGAGCAGGAGGAGCAGGATCAGGGGAATGAGTATCCCCAGGCTGCGCAGCGTCCTGCTCCGAGACGTCAGGCTGGTTATGAGGTGGAATTTGTCGGTAAGTATTTATTTAACTTTTTAAAATTTTGATCAGTATTTAATTTATATAGAAATTGTATTAATTTATTGATATATAATTTATTTCTTAATTAATTTTGCAGACACTGAGGGGAACAGGTCCTATCGGAGGCTGACAGCCAGAGAGTTGTCTATGATGACGAGCGGACGAGTGGTTGTGCCGCTCAATGAGTTGGGCCAACCAACGAAGAAAGGTGGCCAGTTGTACAACAAGTACGTGCGCCTCCTTGGTCAGCAGTGGACGCTGTTCCCCATCTACGTGCAGGACTGGAAGAAGATCACCTCAGACAAGAAGCAGCAAGGTTGGGAAATGATGAAGGTAATATAAAATTGTTATTTATAATTTTTTTTAATTTAAATAAATGATTATATATTTTGTTTTCAAATAATTTAATTGTTTGATTATAATTTTTTATTTATTTAATTTGTTTGTTATTTATAATATTTTTAAAAGTAGTTAAATGAATATATATATTTTTATTTAAATTATTTAAAAGTAGTTAAATGAAAATAATTTGTTATTGATTTCATTAATTTATTACTTATAATAATTTTAAATTTAGTTGAGTAAAAATATTTTTTCATTTAAATTACTTAATTGTTTAATTATTATTTGTTTTTGATTAATTTATATTTTATTTATAATATTTTTAAATTAGTTAAAAACTAATTATTTGTTTTTTATTATTGAAATTGCTTAATTATTTGTTTATAATTTGTTATTTAGTTAATTTATTATTTTAATCATAGAGTAAATTTATTCTGGGGGAGGAGTTGAGGGCTGACACGATCAAGAGGCTTGGGATGGCATGGAAGAACAGGAGGGCCGACCTGTGGAGGGAGAAGAAAGGTGACGGGACGAGGCCCCTCCAGGAGATACTGGCAGATGTACCTGGTGGAGTCCCGGACCAAGACTGGTCCAGTTACGTCTATTTTAGGATGACGGCTGACCAGATGGTATGATAATATTGTATTAATTATAATTTCTTTATTTTTTATCCGACTTGACTCATTTAATTTAATTTTTTTACATTTTGCTTCAGGCTCTTTCTAGGAGAAATGCTGGGAGCGTCAGGCATCAGACGATACGTCATAGGGCTGGATCCAGGAGCTTTGCGATCACTTATGACGAGATTGTGAGTACTTGAAATAAATTTATTAAATATGTATATGTATTTAATTTGTAACTAATTATTTCTTTGATTTCATTTACAGAGGGAAAAGATACGGCAGGAGCGGGGATACACGGCCACTTATGGCGAGATGTGGCCGATGGTGTATAGACCTCGAGACGGGCGTGCGTCGGATGAGGTTGAGGAGATAGCGGTAAGTAATAAATTAAATATTAATATAATATCACAGTGTAGATATCATTATATTATAATTAACTTCTTTATATTAATTTTGGTAGGCACGGATGACTCAGGTCGATTCCGAGTTGCGTGAGTCTCAGGGGTCTGCCTTGGATCCCACCGCCTCACTTTTAGCGGGTCGTGGCCGGCCGCAGCACCCTGGTCGAGTTAGCGGGCTTGGACTTGGACCTACACCGACTAGGTTGCCCCGCTCAAGTGGCGCTGGCCCTTCATATACTGCCGGGAGCTCTCATGCGAGTGCGAAGCGGCCGGGTTCCTCATCCTCAGAGGAATTGCGAGAGGAGCTCAGACAAGAGTTCGAGGCCAGGATGGAGGCCAGGATCGTGGAGCGTGATCGTCAGCTGCAGGAGCGTGATCGTCAGCTCCAGACGCAGCTTGACCAGCTCTTGGCAGCTGCTACGGCTCTGCGTCATGTGGTGGTCAGTATAGCTCCAAACATCTCGGTTCCTGAGATCCCCGACCTACACCTGCCACCAGTCCCGCCCCTACCCCCCCATCCGCCAGTCCAGTCCCAGCAGGTTGAGCGGCCTGCCCACCCCCAGCCGGAGGATCCAGCAGAGGATGATCACGATGATGCTGCTTCTGCTCCTCACCCATGATTTATCTTGCTTTCATTGTATGGGATTTTATTAGAATTTTGATTTTATGGTTTTATATACTATTTAGATATTTATTTAAATTTTATATTTATTTGTTTACTTTATTTATTTATTTCTATAATTTTATTTATGTCAAGTATTAATTAATATTGAAATATTTATTTATTTATTACAACATCAACATTACAATTTATTAAACACGTTAAACATGTTAATTAATCAAAATAATTCTATAATCATTTATTAATTTAATAAATATTTATTTTTGTAATGTTATTAATTTATTGCGCAGTATTTCTATTTAATATTTAAAAATAATATCATTTGTAGCGGTTCTAAAACCGTTAGAAAATTCAATTGAATTTTATACATCGTGAAACTTTCTAGCGTTTTATAAACCGCTAGAAAATTAGGTAATTTTCTAGCGGTTTATAAAACCGCTAGAAAATAAATTACCTCCTTTTCTAGCGGTTGATAAAAACCGCTAGAAATTACCTAATTTTCTGTAATTTTCTAGCGGTTTATAACCGCTAGAAATTTCAAAACCGTTGGAGACAAAATTCCCGTTAAACCGCTAGAAATTTCTATCGGTTTGTAACCGATATTTTGAATTTCTAGCGGTTAATAACCGCTGGAAAATGAAACTTTCCGTTAAAACCGCTACAAATTTGTAGCGGTTTTGTAACCGCTACAAAAAAATGACCGTTCCACCAGCCTCCTTTATAAGCTGAAGCACTCCAACTGAATTCCATTTTAACTTCTCTTTGAGCTTCCTGTGTCATATTTTCACGAAATTTGAGCATTATTAGTGATGGATAGGTCGTGGATCAACTTGCACCGGTCGACTCCGCAATACTTGGCTGGTCTAAACTATTTCTTGGATTTTGCTTTCGCCAATGCTGCCGTAAATGGTAAGATTCAGTGTCCCTGTCCTAAATGTAATTTCAAAAAGTGGCATCCCAAAGATATTGTTAGGGAACATTTAATCTTTAAGCCTTTTCCGCGAGAGTACGTATTTTGGCAACTACATGGGGAACGGCTAGATATGGGTGCTGAGTCAGTTCCAGTAGTTTCACGGATGGGAGTTCGAGTGGATGAAGCCGATGCCGTGAATGATGCTGTGCGTGATGCTTTTGGTGTTCACGAAAGCCGAATCCCAACGAAGATGAAGTAGAGGGACCTCAACCGGAGTTTCTAAGAAACGAAACTGCTCGGGAATTTTTTGACCTCATGACCGAAGCTGACAAGCCTCTTTATTCTGGGTGCACAAAGTATTCGAAGTTGTCATTCTTGGTGAGGCTGTATCACATCAAATGCTTGTGCGGTATGACTGACAAGGCGATGTCCATGTTGCTGGAATTACTGGGAGATGCTTTCCCCCAAGCTGAATTCCCTCCATCTTTTTACGAAGCAAAAAAGATTATTAACAAGCTTGGCTTGAACTATAAGAAGATAGATGCATGCCCAAACGACTGTATGCTATACTGGGGAGATGATGCCAACAAAGAGATTTGTACGAGATGCAAGACGTCACGCTATAAGTCGGTACGGAAGGGCAAGAAGCAAAAGAAGAAACCGGCCAAAATTCTCAGGTACAAATTATTACAGCGTGTTACTTGTTCCGTCTCTAAATATTCGATATTTGAAATTCTTAAAACAATTGATTATGTCATCAATTTTTTTAAATTGAGTCAATATTTAGTATTTAAATATTCGGTATTTTAAATTTTTAATATATTATTTTCTTAGATACTTTCCTTTGAAACCACGGTTGCAAAGAATGTATATGTCATCAAAAATGGCTCAGCATATGAGGTGGCACGCGACTGAGGAAAATCTAGATGGTAGGTTAAGGCACCCACGAGACTCGGAGGCGTGGAAAGCATTTGATGCGAAATTTCCAGACTTTGCCAATGATCCTAGAAATGTACGTCTTGCATTGGCAACCGATGGTTTCAATCCCTTCGAAAACATGAGCACAAGTTACAGTATCTGGCCGGTGGTGTTAATTCCATACAATCTACCACCTTGGATGTGCATGAAGCAGAGCTCCTTTTTGCTTTCCATGATCATTCCTGGCAAGAAAGCACCAGGAAATGATATTGACGTATACCTGCAACCGTTGATACACGAATTGATCGACCTATGGACGAATGGTGTTGAGGCATATGACTCACATGACAAGCAACTATTCAATCTCCGTGCAGCCTTGATGTGGACAATAAGTGATTTTCCCGGTTTGGGAACTTTGTCTGGCTGGAATGTGCATACTGGGTTGGCCTGTCCTGAGTGCAATTTTGATTCTGTGCCATGTCGCCTTCCACACAGTCGCAAGTGGTGCTTCATAGGACATCGACGGTTCCTTGATTCCAAGCACAGACTTAGATTGCAACGGATTCGCTTCGATGGGAAACAGGAGAAGAGAGATCCTCCTGTTACTTTGTCTGGTATGGATATTTTGCGGCAGTTAGAAGATGTTCATGTCGAGTTTGGTAAGAGTGTGGATCCCGAACGATTGGGACGACGATCTCGTGGGACATCTGATACGCAACCTATGCAATGGCGGAAGAGAAGCATATTTTTCACTCTTCCTTATTGGGAATCTAATTTGCTACGACACAGTTTGGATGTTATGCACATTGAAAAAAATGTGTGCGATAATGTGCTATATACGTTGCTCAATGAAGCTGGAAAGTCCAAAGACCATCTCGCAGCTAGAAAAGATTTACGGGCCTGGGGAATTCGTGAAGAGGCTTGGCCTGATGAAAACGACAAGTTTCAGCCAGCTAAATTCACCTTGACAAAGCATAACAAGGATATCTTCCTCTCGACGTTGAAGAACATAAAAGTACCAGATGGATATTCTAGCAACATCTCAAGGTGTATCGATCTGCAGGCTCGAAAGGTTACTGGGTTGAAAAGTCATGACTCTCATGTTCTTATGCAACAGTTACTTCCATTGGCCTTGAAAAACACACTTCCTTCTGATGTATCGGTGGTTTTGGTAGAATTATGTTCATTTTTCAAGAAGTTGTGTGCGAAGGTCTTGGTAGCGGAAGAGCTTGATCAGCTGCAAAATAAAATTATTCTTACACTTTGTCACTTGGAGATGATATTTCCTCCATCATTCTTTACTGTTATGGTTCACTTGACTGTCCACCTTGTTCGAGAAGCAAAGGTTGCTGGCCCAGTTCACTATCGATGGATGTACCCTATAGAGAGGTACTAGATTATCTTTTATTCCCGCCTCTTTAAATTTCACATTGTTCTTTCATTTACTCGTAATTATTAATGCAATTTTAACTTACAGGTACTTGGGAAAATTAAAATCATATGTTAGGAATAAGGCATGGCCTGAGGGGTCAATAGCAGAAGGTTATTCCGGAGATGAGGTCCTAACTTTCTGTTCGAGGTACTTTGATGACATGGAGACATCTTTTAACCGCCCGCGTCGCGTAGATGATTCTCCTCCTGGTCCTTCCACGTCAACTTTATTTCCTCCTGTTGGGAAACCAGTTGGAGGATATGAATTCTTCAGACTCACTCCTACAGAGAAACTCCAGGCACACAGACACGTTTTGATAAATTGCAGCCAAGTTGAACCCTTCATGCAGTAAGTATATATATCATATAAGCTCACTAGCTTTTACACTTTATATTTGTTTCTTACTGACTCTTCTAACAAATTACACTTTACTATAGTGAGTTTAGGAGTTATCTCAGGCGTCAGCTACGGGGCCGTGCGCGTTCTGCTGACATTGATAAAAGAGTCCACAAAGAGTTTCCCAGTTGGTTTACACGTCGAATACGTAATGACAACAGCCCATACACAGATGAATTCAAAGCTCTTTCTCTCGGTCCGTTAGACCATGCACGAAGGTTTACCGCGTACAATGTCAACGGCTTCAAGTTCTGTACGGTTGGACGTGATCAGGGATTGCTCACACAAAACTCTGGAGTTTGCGGGACATTCGGAACGAGATGTTATGCTAGCAGTAGTGATGGCGATATGCGCTTTGGAGGCGTCACTTACTATGGAAAGCTAATTGACATTATTGAGTTGAGTTACCAGCTTTTCACCGTGACACTGTTCAAGTGCTCCTGGGCAAATACGACAACTTCACGGGGACTCGCTACTGACCATTTGGGCATCACCTCAGTTAATTTCTCTAGACTTATTCATACGGGGGCATCTGAAGATGATGAGCCATATATCCTTGCTTCTGAGGCACACCAAATTTACTATGTCGAGGACGAGAAACATAAAGACTGGAATATGGTCGTTCACCTCAAGCCACGGGATCTTTATGATATGGGTGATGGTGACATTATTTACGACAGTGAACCCTTCCAACCCTCGAATTTTGAAGACTTCTTTCCTCAAGGAGATGATAATTTGCCAATTATCAGGTACACGTCTTTTCTTAAATTATTTAAATAATTAACTACTAATTACTAATTTTTTCCAAATACATTATAAATTTAACAAATTTTTTTAAAATGTGTCCTTTCAGGCCGGATGATGATGGAGAATAGCAGCATCCAAAATAAATTATTAAAAAATTTTCCGTCCATAAATACATATGTATAAATTAAAATTCGTACAGTTTTTTAAAAATAAAAAAAGTTTAATTTGTAGCGGTTAAATAACCGCTACAAATTTATTTACAAAATTATAATTTGTAGTGGTTATTAACCGCTACAAATACATATCTATAAATTAAAATTCGTTCAGATATTTAAAAATAAAAAAATTAAATTTGTAGCGGTTATTAACCGTTACAAATATATATCTATAAATTAAAATTCGTTCAGCTTTGTAAAAATAAAAAAAATTAAATTTGTAGCGGTTAATAACCGCTACAAATAAAACCGCTACAAAATACTAGCGGTTATATATACGCTAGAAAATGAATAACAGCTACAAAATGCAATCAAACGCTACAAAATCACCGCTACAAATGTGTCGCTGATCTCTATAAATACCATATCTTCTCTACATTTATTTACTCCATCTCCTTTCTTTCCTCTCCTATTCTTCTTCATAATTCTCTCTTTTTTTCTTACTATCTCATATGGTGGTTTCTTTCTCTTTACTGTATGGTAAGTAAATTTTATTTTATAATTCATTGTATCTTTTATTTGTTTTTATTTAAAATTTACTAACATATTTATTTCTCCTTTTCTTTCAGATTTTTCTTCTCCACACTTGTCATGCCCTCCTCAACCTAACACTATAGGTTCAATATTACAAAATATATCATCTTCAATTCAACTATCTTATTAAATATTCAATTAAATTATCTTATTAAATTAAATTCACTTCTTTTCACACATTCATAATTTAATTACATATTGTTTATTACAAAATTTAAATATATAAAATGTAACATATAACTAATTATACAAATTAACAAAAATTCTTCAACATAATTTATTTAATGGTTTTTAAAATTATTATATGAAAAACCAAAATTTTTTTTTCTGGCATGGTAAACATTTCTAGCGGTTTCGAACCGCTAGAAATATTTCGTCAAATTTAAATTTTGCACCAAAATTTCTAGCGGTTCAAACCGCTAGAAAATTTTTTTGCCGCCATTCCAGAAATTTAATTGGCGGGAAAATTTAATTTCCCAAATATTTCTAGCGGTTCTCTAACCGCTAGAAATTTCCGCGCACTACTGAAATTATTTACTTCCCGGCAAAATTGATTTGGTTTAGCATGTTTCTAGCGGTTATAAAACCGCTAGAAATTTGTTTTATAACCGCTAGAAATGTTTTTCTTTTATATATTTTCTAGCGGTTATAAACCGCTAGAAATTTTCTAGCGTTTTGACCATAATGTGTAGCGGTTGCCATAACCGCTAGAAATTTTTTCTTGCGCCTGTTTTTCTAGCGGTTTTGTTAACTGCTACAAATGTTATTTGTTGCGGTTAAAACCGTTAGAAATTTATCACTCTAACCGCTACAATTGACATATTTTTTTGTAGTGTAAGTCAAAAATGATAATGATAAGAGGATATTTTTTTTAAATTTCATATATAATAAGTTGTTCTGTATTACTCACTATAACCGTCTTGACAGTTATTTTGTATAACGCATTGTAACTATTTTGACATGTCTATGAAGCTCACAGTTACCCTTATTATGCTTGATTATTTAAAAAAGAAATCATCTCCAACCTAGAGACAGTTGAAAAGAAACCAAATGTTTAGGTCAACACAAAAATGGGGATTGATTGTTAATTTAAAAATATTATGATTTGATACTAATTAGTATTATATTAAACAAGATTAAAAGGTTGGATGCTTTGGGCGACAAGATTAGGAATTGTTGAGGCTGCCTTGTTTGCATCACTTTATATTTGAGTGCAAAGACTCACCCATCCATGTCTCCTATCAAGTCATTTCCATACAATAGTTTTGCTGATTTAGACTTGCGACTCTAATCTAAAGTTCTCCCCACTCTGCTGTCGGTTTTGATACTTCAATCACTATTTTTTTTTATTAAAATGACTCAACAAAAGTTTTTTCAATATTCCCAAATGTAAATTAATAACACAATCAAAATATATACCAGCATATATTAAAAAGATAGATCTATATATATATAGACGCAAATAGATACCCTTGAGACACAGAACAGAAACTTAATGTTAGTAGTG
This sequence comes from Neltuma alba, assembly GCF_004799145.2. Classification (NCBI taxonomy): domain Eukaryota; kingdom Viridiplantae; phylum Streptophyta; class Magnoliopsida; order Fabales; family Fabaceae; genus Neltuma; species Neltuma alba. The sequence continues at coordinate 685,635 of NW_021636509.1, forward strand.
GCACACACTATATATATGTAGCGTAAGAGAGAGCTATGAAGGATTCTGAGTTTGATGGAATATATACAGTGTAAGAGATTTTGCCATGTTGCATGAGATTTGTGATAGAAAGATTTGTCTCCTCCATATATATACTTTTGTTCTTGTCATGATTTACGTTTTTTTGATGAAAAAACGTAGGCATAATCGAAGAATATATCAAGTTTATTTGTATTGAGATGATCCAACTTCTGGGAAGAAGCAACAAGTCTTGATCAATTTATGTCACATTCTAATTCTTCCAATGAGAGATACAGGCGCAGTAATTTTTTACTTCAGTGTAGTGTATATATTATATCAATTACATCAATCATTATAGGAGATATAAAAGATAGAAAGGCACGTTATTTCCAAACCGTACATTAGTAAATACCCCATTTTAAATTTTTGGCGTTAATATCATTTTGGTTCCTTAAATTTATCCTTATTTTGGTTTTAGTTCCTCAAATTTCAAACCATACATTTTTGTTCTTTAATAAGCAAAATGATCTAAGTTTTTATTGAATTATATAGACCAATGTCTAAAATAAAATAAAAAAAAGTTGAAGAACTAAAACCTACAGCCCAAAATTTAAGAGACCAAAATCAAAATAAGAACAAACTTGAAAGACCAAAAATTATATTATCCCAAATTTTTAAAAAAATGAACCCAATATTATAAGTCTCGCATTAATTGGGGAGATTCGTGTAAGAAATGGGGTTTACACCTTTTCTTTTGATAATAAAAAATTTAAGTGAGTTAAGTCAAGACTTATAATTTCTTTATATCATGGAGTTAACTTTTTATTACCCGGACCAATCTTTGCTGGCAGATTCTGTAACTTTCCCTCCTGATGGGGTTAGCCTCTTAGGATGCGATTTCTTCTTGGATTTTGTGCTGCTAACGCCCACATGTACGATATAATCATATCTCGTTATTTAAAGGACAACACTCCCATCCCAGAAATACAAGTGTCACATGTATATATACTCAGGCTACCTATATAAGCATTGCTTTCAAAACTCTAAATAAGAAGGCCATATACATAACATGGATAAGCACACGGGCAAGACAGAGAAGGGGAAGGAGGAGGTCCACTACCGGGGAGTCCGGAGGCGGCCGTGGGGGAAGTACGCGGCGGAAATAAGGGATCCGTCGAGGCAAGGGGCGAGGCAGTGGCTTGGGACTTTTGATACGGCGGAAGAAGCAGCAAGAGCGTATGACAAAGCTGCCTTTGACATGAGAGGACACCTTGCAATCCTTAATTTCCCCAACGAATACTATGCTCAAGTACGAGGCTCCCCACCATATCCTCCCTATTTAGCATCTTCTTCTTCTTCTCCGGCTTCTTCGTCGTCGTCTTCGTCTTCACCTTTTCATGGTCATGCAAGTGGAAGACAAGTTCTCGAGTTTGAGTGTTTGGATGATCAGGTGCTGCAAGACCTTCTTGAACCAGAAGATCAAAAGAAGAAAAGTGGAGGAGGTTGATTCTGTTGGGCTATAAACCACTTCGTTTCAATCTCTCTTCCTTTCGTCCAGTTCTTCCTTTTTTGGTAGTGAACAGTTCTGATTATTGGAACTGTCTTTATGAAGATCAGATTGATACGAAAAAGGGGAGAAAAACTTGTATTGGGGTATTGTTATTGTCCGTTAACTTTACTGTGAATGAACAGAGTCTGAAAATGAAATCTACAGTTTCCCATTATTGTACTCGTCTTGTTTATGAGATCATGTTCGTAGGTGCCTTAGAAAAATCTATCGGAGAACTGCTTTGAATCCTGAGTAAAACAATATAATTATTAAAAAATTTCAGTGAGAAGGATAAGTTTTAGAATAGTAAATGATGATTCTTCACTTGTTATTAAGACTTATAAGTAATTATTTTTTTTAATCTTATGATCTCATTATAATTCTCTCCAAATCTACTAATTTCCCCCTCGGATTTCACGTAATTATAGTGTCTTAAGCTTTTGAAAAAATTAATCTTTTGGTCCTTCAAGTTTTAACTCACTTAGTTCCTTAACTATGACTCAGTGTATTTAAACTTTTAACTCTTTTACTCAGTTCTTAACATGTACTCCACTTAAAAATTGTATCCCTATTAGGGGTGTTCATAGGGCCCGCATGCCCGGTGTGCCCGCCCGAGCCCGGGAAAAAAATGCCCGGCCCGGCCCGAAAAAATGTAGCCCAAACAAAAAAAGAACACTTTTGGGCAGGGCCCAACACGGGCAGGGCCGGGCGGCGGGCAGGGTACCCTGCCCTGCCCGTTTGGCCCTGCTTGGAAGTTTTTATTTTTTATTTTTTATTTTCACTTCCACTCTCCACTGCCACTGACCACTCGTCCACTCCACTCCATCAGTCCGCCTTTAATCACTCCATCAGAAATTCAGAACCCTACCCATTTACCCAACGCGGCAAGTCGGCACACGGTTACTCCCCCCGACTTTCAGTTCTGAGTAGCTCCGACGCTCCCCTGCCTCTCGGTCTCGGAGACTCGGACTCTCGGTCTCTCCCCTGCCTCTCGGTCTTGGTCGCTCCCCTGCCTCTCGGTCTCGGTCTCGGTCGCTCCCTCCCAGTGCAGTCTCCCACCTCCGCGTGCTGTGACTGCTCACTGCTGTCTCTGATTCGAAGACTGAAGCTCGCCGAATACTCCAGCTGAACGAGTCGTTGCTCGCCTGGATCTTGCCTCTCGCCGAGTAGTCTCTCCCAGTCTCCCACCTCACCTTGCTGTCTCTCCGATCTGAAGCTCATCGAGTAGTCTCTCAGTATCTCTCGGTCGCTGTCTCTTCAATCTCAAGCTCGCCGAATACTCCAGCTCAACGCCTCAACCACCATCACGTCTCTCAGTCACTCGTTGCTCCACGGCTCCAATCTCCACTCGGTGAGTTGCGACAGCACGGATTCCTTTCTCCAGTCTCCACGCATGTCTCTGTAACATATGATTGTATTTGATTCTGGTTTGATTCAGTCGCCTGATTGTGCCATTTGATTCTGCTTGGATTATTTCTGATTTTCTGTTTCACAATTCATATAATGCTGTTTCTATGGAGGTGCATGAGATATTCAGATTCAACATCTAATGCTGTGTTTTGTAATTGTATCTACAAGCTCATGCCTGCCGTGTCTATTCAAAAAAAATAGCTGATGTAATGCCATGTTCATTTTAGTTTGCAAGAATTTGAGATGACTCAATTATGGTTCTGCTGCTTCAGTGCTTCTACCGTGAAATGAGTGGCAGAGTATTTGGTCATTGCTCGATTTTAGTTTCCAAGCATTGCTCGATTTTAGTGGCAGAGTATTTTAGTTTCCAAGTATTTGGTCATTGCTTCTACCGTGTCTATTCAAAAATAATTCATGTAATTACTGCCATGTTCGTTTTAGTTTCCAAGCATTGCTCGATTTTTTTTTTAATAATTCGTTTTAGTATTTGGAATAGAAGAATCATTTTAAATGAATCAATTAAATCAAATGGTATATCATGAGCTGTACTTTATATTAGTATATTATTGTATCAATTCAAATTTCTTGCCATGATTCATTTCTCACAGTATTTCTTCAGTCTCCACTTGTGTTTGTATGATATAATGCTATTTGATTCTGCTTTGATTCATTTGAAATTTCTGCTATTTGATTCTGCTCCTATTCATTTTAAATTTCTTGCTATTGGTTCAATCATATGATATTGCAGCTGCAATGGACGATGAAACTTCTATTACATCACCATCCCCGGTTGTTGGTGGAGGGTCTCAAGCTGCTTCAGCCCCTCTTCAAACACCAATCTCTATTGGACCTAATCAAACACCAAATCCTAATAGACCTAGTGAAGTTGCTGCCCCTAGCCCTATTGTTCCTGTTCAACCTCCATCTCATCCTGTCCTCCCTCCCCTTGCTCCTTCTCCTACCCCTACTCCCCCACAAACAAATTCTGTCACACCGGAAACAAGTATTGATGAAAGGGGTACAAAGAGAAAGGCAAGAGAAACTAAGCACACATCAGAGGTTTGGGAATATTTTGTTAGATTGCCAATAGAAGAAACTAATGGAGTTCACTTAGCAGCTTGCAAGTATTGTCATACTACTTATAAAGCTGATCCAAACCGTCATGGGACAAATTCTTTATTAAGGCATATCCCAAAATGTTCAAAGAACCCTCATAAAGCCACTACAGATAAAAAGCAATCTATGTTAACTCTTTTGTCGGGCAAGACTAGTGGCCAAGGAAGATCTTTAGTTACACATGTATATGATGAGAAGCGATGTAGAAGAGCTTTAGCTGAATTTATTATCTGTGATGAGCAACCATTTAGAATTGTGGAGAAGCCTGCATTTAAGAAATTGTTGAATGAGTTTGAACCTCGCTTTCCAGTCCCATCAAGAACAACAATTGGAAGAGATGTGTGGCAATTATATCTTGGAGAAGTTAAAGTATTGAAGAAATTTTTGAAACAGAGTACTAAACGTGTTTGTCTCACCACAGATTGCTGGACATCAAATCAGAATTTCAATTACCTATGCTTGACAGCACATTTTGTTGATGATGAATGGAAGCTTCACAAAAGAATTCTCAATTTTGTTATGATTGAAAATCATAGAGGTGATACTATAGGGAGGACCATTGAGCAATGCTTGTTAGATTGGGAGATTGAGAAAGTGTTCACTATCACTGTGGATAATGCCTCAGCTAATGACTCAGCTTTGGGATATCTTAAGAGACGTTTGAGGAGTTGGAAGGGCTTACTTTGTGATGGTGATTATCTACAATTAAGATGTTGTGCACATGTCCTAAATTTAGTGGTCAATGAAGGTATTAAAGAAATGAAAGACAGCTTTGAAGCCATTCGAAATGCTGTGAGATATGTTCGTTCTTCTCCTTCACGCTTCCTAAGATTCAAAGCTTGGGCTGAAGCTGAAAAAATAGACACTAAAAGTCTTGTTTGCCTTGATGTATCCACTCGATGGAATTCAACATACTTAATGTTAGAAGCTGCAATGAAGTTTCAAAAAGTGTTTGAGCGAATGCGTGATGAAGATGATGACTATATTTCATACTTCAGCTCAAACACTTCAAGCTTTAGGCGTGAGCGTGGGGCTTCTAGTTCTGCTAGGCGTGAGCAAGATAGCTTTTCTGGTCCTGTTACTGATGATTGGAATAATGCTCGGATTTTCATCAAATTCTTGAAGGTCTTCTATGACATAACATTGAAATTTTCAAGCTCCCTTTCTGTATCGGCAAATGAATGTTTCCACCAGATTGCTCGGGTTCAGAAAATGCTGCAAAGAAATATCACAAATAATGCTAATAGCTTCTTGAGAGAAATGAGCACTAGCATGCAGGTGAAGTATGACAAGTATTGGGGTCAAGCAGACAATATGAATCCATTGCTTTTTGTTGCTGTCATTTTGGACCCTCGGTATAAACTAGCATATGTGAATCATATGTTTGATCTTCTTTATGCTGATCCTGAAGTATGCTTGATTATGAAGGAGAGGGTTAAAGATTGTTGTATCGGTTGTTTAATGAGTACTCTGCTGGGGTTTCTATTGACTCAGGGACTACCTCCACAAGCACAGCAGGTGCAACATCATTGCCTTCTTTTGATGATGATGATGATGATGGTGAAGAGGATCCAGGTCATAAGTGGTTAGAATCTATGAAACAAAGAACCTCAACAGATCCTCAAACTGAGTTAGATAGATATATAACAACTGACTCGAGAGATGAAATCCCTTCTGCAGCTGAGTTTGACATATTGTTATGGTGGAAAGCTAATTCAGAAAAATATAGAATTCTCTCACACATGGCACGAGATGTATTGGCTATGCCAGTTTCTACAGTGGCTTCTGAGTCTGCCTTTAGCACCGGAGGACGTGTGGTTGATCATTATAGAAGCTCTTTATCTTCTAAGATGACAGAAGCACTAATTTGTAGCCAAAATTGGCTACAACCTGGGCTATCAATGTCTGAATTTGTTGACAAGCTTCGGGAGTTTGATAATTTTGATGAACAGAACATGTCCTTCAACTTGCTAGTAATTTTTTTGCCCTCAAATCTCAATAACTCATATTTTACTTCATAATTTGTAATGTCATTGTTCTTTGATTTTTTGTCCTAGATTCTGCTACACCTGGAGCTGGAGGGGAGAATTTAATGGCTATTGGTAATTGAAGGGTCATTTTATAAACATGACTAGTTAAGCTGGCAAGGTGAATCGGTGCTTCCTTTAAAATCTAGAAGTATATTTTTTTTATTGTTTACTTTGTAATATATTAAACTTTGTTATTTTTATTTGTATTTTTTTCAGGTGTTCCATCCTTTTTGGGAAATTATGGAGATTGATGCAAACTGTTCAATTTTCTAGGCTCCAATTATAATATTGAATCTTGTTTTGAATGGATTATTGATGTTATTCAATTGGATATTTGTTAAGACTTATTTTGGACTATTTTTGAATGATTTTGGTGTGTTAAAATGTAGAATTATGTAATGTGATTTTCAGATATGGATGAAGTTGTTTTTTTTTTATGATTTGAACAGGACATCGGTTTTTGGGCAATGAAGCCCGCCCTGCCCCGCCCTGCCCATGCCCTGCCCAAAATGGTTAGGGCTTCTACGGGCAGGGCTGGGCACCGAGCTGCATTTTGCGGCCCGCACATAGTTCGGGCTGGGCATCGGGCAGGGGTCGAGCCCTGCCCAGCCCTGCCCACGTGCACCCCTAATCCCTATCATCTATAAGTCAAACTGAGTTATTCAACCTGGCATGAATAAGCTGCCATATAAGAGCCACATCAGCATAAGGAGAGAAGGGGGAAAAGCCTGGGCAATCAACGATGCCAAAGAAGAGGTCGTTGCTGAAGAAGACAACCCAATTCTGACATTGAAACAGTTATCCTTAATAACATAATCACCAAATATGCGAGTTTCGAGTACTTTAACAAAATCGTTAATTCATTTTCTTTAACCAAATTCCATGCTGAAGAAGACAACCCAATTCTGACATTGAAACAGTTATCCTTAATGACATAATCACCAAATATGCGAGTTTCGAGTACTTTAACAAAATCATTAATTCATTTTCTTTAACTGAATTCCATCTTCCATGCTTGATACTTAAAATCACACTAGTGCCCACCCATTGTATAGAAAATGAGTGACCCACATATTGAAAATATGCACTTTGAAATCACTCCGTATAAGGACAACTATTTTACTAAATTACATTCCAAACATATTTTTATACTCATTCGTCCTATGACTATGCAAAACAACCATAACAAAAAAAAAACAAGAAAAAGATCAACACGGTGAAGGAGGAGGATTCTTATTAGTACGTTGTTATGTTCAATTGTTCATATATTTAAAGCATCATTAGGAGAAAAGGACGTCTATTGCCACGACAGAAAACATCTATGCAAGTAGAAAAAATAAAGATATTCTTGGATCCCAGTGCCCATGCTTTTTAATGAGTGGTCATTGAGGATAAATGTTTCAATGTTGGAATTGGGTTGTCTTTCCTGGTAACGGCCTCTTTTTTGGCATTGTTGATTGCCTAGGCTTTTCCCTCTTCTCTCCTTATGCTGACGTGGCTCTTATATGGTAGTTTATTCATGCTAGGTTGGATGACTTAGCTTGATTTATGGATGATAAAAATACAATTTTTAAGTGGAGTAAATATCAATAACTGAGTTTTAAATGAGTTAAAAATTCAGGGATTGAATTACACCGAGTTATAGTTGAAGGACTGAATCACAACTGAGTTAAAACTTGAAGGACAGAAAGATTAATTTTCCCTAAACTTTTTATTGCATTAGTATTTCTTGTCTAATTAGCCCCTTTGGTTTAATTTATTATTTGCATCATTATGGGGACAAAATACGGCTATTAACTCAAAAGGAAGCACAAATTAAGTAGCAATCGGCAATCGCAAATGAGAACACTATAGAAGGATATTAAGGCCGATTCTCTCACGAGAGTAAAATTAACTGGTGTAATTAAAAGACAAATAACCATTAGTAATTCTCTTAATTTAAAAAAATGGATAAATGAATAAAACTATCCAGCACACAGATCACTAATACTATGATGACACTTGGTTATTTTTAATCCTAACGTTTCATTTTCTCTTTAGCCCCATTCTCTTTTTATTCTCATACTGCATGGGATAGAAGTGGGTTAGACCTCTATGTGGGGCCTAGGACTTGGCCTGCATAAAACTTAGCCTAGCCTATTTCGTAAATAAGACCGGCTCATAATCAAGCCTATTTAGGCAAACAGGTTATACCTATATATTTTCATGAGGCCTAGTTTACAAGCCTACAAGCCTAGCCTATTGAGTTTTTTTCTTTTTTTCTTTTTTTAAATTTGCGCTATTATATATAACATAATATAAACTACTTATAAAATTCAAACTTTAGTTTGACCCTAAGTTTCACATCACAACATTCCTACAAAAGATTAGCCACCTTTCATTCATTAGCCTTTCACCTTTATCTCTTTTCTTTTTGATCCATCAAAATGGCAATGTTAGCTCACTTTTCCTCTCCATATCTATGTTATTTGTTAATACATAAAAATTGTTGTTAGTTCATTTTAGTGATGTCTAAATGAAATATTATAATCTTAGTAGGAAGAATTTGCCACAACTTATATATGCAGGAAAACCAAAAGAGGTACAATCTAGTTTTACATGCCACTTATTGTGCTTGGTTAATTTTAGAAAATATATCTTTTTAGTCAACAGGTGATTGGTCTTTCTTATTCCTACATCTAAGCTTGCCCGGACTAAGCCAAGGTGTGTCCACACATTAGGGGAGCCCCCATACCTGGACTTTGTCTAAGCTTATTAAACCATACAAGTACCTTAGTCACACATCCTAACACTTACCTGGACCTTGTCCAAACTTGTCAAACCATATAAGCACGTTACCAACACATGCCAACACTTGCCTGGTTTGACAATTGTTATAACTATGTATTCTTTTCTTTTTCTTATTAAACTCTTTTATTGTAAGTGAGAATAGATTTTAGACTTTTAAGATATAACATAAACTTTTAAATAGGTTTTAAGGGTTATATATGAACTTGTAGGCCTATAAAGACCTACATTTTATATAGGTCTTCAAAAAAGCTTTAGGCCTTATCAGGCCTTTTAAAGGCTCAGGTCTAGGCCTTTAAAAAAAAAAACTATATGTAGGCTTAGACCCAAACTCAGGTTTTAGATGTTTATTGTAAGCCCAGGTCTATTTAGCTAAAGCATAGCCTATTTCCATCCTAACTGCATGTTCCACCGGGTGCTGCCTCATATTCAAGCCTAAGAGATTATCCATTCCTGCTCACGCTAGCGCCGTATTCAAATATAACGGCTGATGATTCTCTTTCATATCTCCTTCTCTGCCATTTCAAGTTGCATCATGGGTTTTTTCTTTAAATCCGGTTCACTCTTGACGTTCAACACTCTTAGATCTTCTTCATCTTCTCTGTTGAAAATACTTTTGATGACTTGCACCTTAGATTGTCTAGGCAGTCATGACTTTAAGAAGGAACCAATTTATAATACATGTTTTGGGAATATTTTTGTAATCTCTTTTAATGAGTCTAAACCCCTATATTTTGTTTGAATATGATTGTTTTGGTGTTTCATGACTATGGAAGATGAGACTGAATAATTGATTTTTTTTTCTCAAAAGAAAAACAACATTCTACCTCGGTTAAAATTTAACCAACGTAGAAAGCATTCTATACAACGCTTATTGACGCAAACTAAGTTGCCCATTTTTACTACGCTCCTATAACCAACATGAAAAGTCTTCTTTTACCAATCTAAAAGTATTTTTTGCAATAGTGTTCTCTTAATAATATCAACATTAACTAATCAAATATGGTTTTCATAAATATAATATATTTTTTAATCAACATTCTTATTTATGTTATCCCAATTCTTTGCTCTTGTTGTCACTTTAATGTTTAGCAATTATTTCTACATAGCATCGTTAGTCTTATAAAAAAAAGTTCAATAAAAATTCTCTTTAAGCTATTGAATTTCGTTTTTCTTTGTTCCAAATTAGGGCTCCGTATTCGACAATACGGTATAAGATATGGTCTTCTCCCCCAAATTTGAATCTGAAACCTCTAGATAACAAATCTCGGATATGATATTCCTAATAGAAAAAAAAGATAAATTAAAAGTTAATCGTAGCATATAAGCAAAATACGATCAGAATCTATTGGATTCCTCCTGATCCATCTTATGTATAATTTGTCTTCTGTTTGTGTGTGTTATAAATTCCACACATCACACTTAGTCTTAAACACCCATTAGCCATGAATTAATATCTAGTTAAAGACAATATAATAACGAGAAATACTTAGTGGTTTAATTGGCTTTGTTCGTTGAATTATGCGCTTAACTGCTTTAGCTACCTGTAAACTGTATGTGAATATTATTATTATTATATTGTAAAAGTAAATACAAGTGTAACAAGCCTATGTGACTGGCATTTAAAAAATGATTTTAATTAAGAACGTCTGAGGAGTTCTTACTATTTAGTTTTTGTTCTTTTGACTAGATCCGATCTTTGTTTTTTTCGAATGAACAAATTTGAAAAAGTTTGATATCGACATGGAACAAAGGAATATTAGCTAACGTTATCATGTTCCTCATATGTGCGTGTCTATATATATGCATATATTTATATTGGCACACAAAACATATTATTTGCTCAAAAAGATTATAGAATCTATAAAAAGCCTGATTATATTAATAATAATTTCTTCGGTCAAAAATTTAAAAGTTAAATAACTTTTTTTTGGCCAATTCACATATATAGAAAATTAATTAAATTAATTATTTGTAAACACATATTTTACTAAATATTTTCTTTTTATATATAATCATTTACTCCTTGTTGAGGGGAGATGATTGGGTTTGGTTAAAAAAAAAGGAAGGGAGAGGAATAAATCCCCCCTCCTATCACGAATACAAATTTAAAAGCAGAACTTAATTTCAAAAGATGAGCTATTGAAAAGAAAAAAAAAGCTTTTTGAATTTATAAATCACACTATATGGGTAAAACTTCTTAGGCTAGGGCTTCAACAACTTCCCTTTGGGGCATTTGGATGGAAGGCTTTAATCATATCTTATTGTGACTTGTTTAACCCCTATCATTTTTTTTAATTTTATTTTCACTTTTGTTCTTTACATCGTCAAACAAAAGCCATGGGTTCACTTACACACACACACACATGTATACACATGTATATGCAAAAATGCCTACATCTTGTCTCTCTTCTCTTGTTGCCAAAATGCTTCTTCCATTGATCGATGGCTGGAAATCCATCGGATCTGGAGCTATGTTCAACATAGAGAAAAGATCTAAACATGAAAAACCATTGCTTGATGTCAGCAGCTTAATTAAAATATGAAAAGAGAGAAAATAAACAATTTAAAATATATGGTTAAGAATATAATAATCCATATATGTATTAGTATTTTTCTTCCCTTCCCCTCCTAATTTTTTTCCTTTAAAAAGAAAGATGGTTCCTCACTTCCCAGTAAAGAGAAGGGACATGAGAAAAGGAGAAAAGTTTTATTTAGCGTGTGTTTAACTCAAAGGAGGAGAGAGGAGAAGAGAGATTTTAATGGAAGGAAGAAGAGAAGGGATGTGAGGAATTTTAGCATGATCCTGGTTGGATTGATGAGAGGGGGAGCAAAGGGGATGCATTTTCATGTTACTTTGTTTGGTTCGGGAGGGGAGAGGAGAGGAAAAATATTTTTATTTGGACAACTTTACTCTTATTTCATTTAAATTGTTTTTTTTAACTTTATATATTTTTATTGAATATTTTTGGTGTATATGAATTAATATTTAAAAATAAATATATGACAAAATTTGAATTTAAAAAGTCCAGACACCAACATCATATTATATAATACATATTAGATGGGTAACATGGAGATATTAAAAAATATTATGAGCATATCAGTTAAAACAAGTCAAAATGTTATTTTTCCCCCAAATTCCCTCAATTTTGTTTGGAGGGGGGTTATGAAGGGAGAGGAGAAAACCCCTCCTAAAAATTTTGACAACCTAAACAAGAGGAGGGGAGCAAAATCTCTCCTACTCCCTCCCCTCATACTAAACAAGGCCTTAGGTGTAGATATATATGGGGAGATATTCTCAGTGTACATTTCCCATCGAGAAAAAGATGTTTTTGCCTCTTTTTGTTTTTTTTTTGTTAGTGGGTTCAGAACCATTTTTTATTCTCAAGACAAATTTTCAAAGGCATTTTTATTATTCTCAAATGATCTTTACATTTCATATATTTTTTTTTCATAAAAAAAGATGATGAGGGGACACAATCTACTTGCATTCCCCTTTAGCTTTATAATTATCTTTAATTATGCTTATATCTTGAGTGATTATTTCATCAATTCTTTTGTTTTTTAATTTTATAGCAAGTTCTTCTTTTATAATTAAACATATATAACATCATTACATGCATGCTTATTTTCCACCTCCTCAAATTTATAAATATTATTGTTGCCAATGATGTTGTAGTCTAATAGCGTAAAAGCTTCACTTTAAGTAAGAAGTCACAAGTTTAATTTATATTGTTTGTAATTTTAAGCCGTTAGTGCAGATGAGTTAAGTCTTTCAAGAACTAAATAAGTGCCAAGTTTAAAAACAACATTTTAAAATAATTTTAAAAGGGTTAAAAAAAACTATGGGTGAAAAAATGTTTTTTATAGAAGCTTTTCTATATTGATTGATTGCCGAAAAGACTCGATAGAGAGTAGGGGTGTTCAAAAGAGGCCTTCTTTTTCGATCATATTGGGATGGGATAGAATCATCTCAAAATCAGGACGGAACACGGGACAGGGTCATCCTGTCCCGGTAGCAATACTTTTTTAATCATATTATAATTATTAAATATTAAAAAAACAAAATGTTTAGGGCATATGTAATACAAAATGTTTACATTTGTAGCCTTCAACACATATGTAGCCAAATAGCTATTGTTTATTTAAAGTTTTTATAGTTACTTATAATTTTTGGAATGATGAAAATAAATTTTGGAGTTATTATATTATTGATTATTATTTATTTGGACTGTTGCTTAAGGGCCTATTTGGTTTGAGGGGAGGGCAGGTGAGGGAGGGGAGGGTGGGGGAGGGGAGGGGATGGCAGGTTTTATCCTCATCTTGTTTGGTTTGATTAAAAAGAAGGAGATGGAGGGATATTTATAATAATTTATATTTTTTATTTTTTAGTTAGGATAATATATTTTTTGTATAAAATAAATATTATAATAACATATTTTATGGGTGATTGTGGGATATCAAAAAATCATAAGGGTATAATGGTTCAAAATTTAGCTCCCCTCCAAAAACCTTTATGGACCATTATACCCTTATGATTTTTTGATATTCTACAATCACTCAGCTAAAATGGAGGGGAGGGCAAAATTTTTAACCAATGAGGGGATGGGCTCCCCTCCCCTCTCCTCCTCTCCAACCAAACACACCCTAAGAGGGCTAAGCTCAAAAAAATTTAAAAAAAAAACAAAAAAGATACTTTTAGAAGGGTTAAGTCCAAAAAATTATGAATAGAAGAAAACACAACCAAAATCCATTGTAAGAGGCCCAACTACAAGATAAAAAAGTTTTAAAAAAAAGAGATATCCTAGTCTCATCCCATCCCCGACCAGGATCAGAATAACATGGGGACGGAATGGAACATAAGACAGATGTGCCGTGATCAGTCATAGTAGTAACTAGTAAGTGTGATTGGTGGTCAATTTCGTAAATAATTAAAAAGTGAGATTGTTGATTTTCTACCCTAGTTAAAATAACAATTGATGTCGAGAGTAGTTAACTTTTCTTTTTTTGAAAAAAAAAAAAATCTTTTCACCCTTTTACATCAGTGTAAAAGGACTTTCTGTACTTGTGATAATTGTGAGATGATGCAGAAAACATTGCACCAAAACCTGTAGTAGAGATTCAGAAAGTGACAAGCATGTGCATGTCTAAAAATATAATAATATATTCTATTTTTAATATAAGACCTAATTGATTAATTTGAAGATATTAAAAAAATTAGTTAACTTAGTTATTTATAGAAAACAAGTGTTGTCTTTCCTAAAATATTTTTATTAGTCATATGTGTTTGAATTATTCATTAATAATAACTCCTTAATATGTGCAATTACTATAGGAATTAGTTGAGGGCAAATATATAAATAATAGAGACAAAATAAATTAGAATCCTATATTTATAATCAAATTAAATGTCAAACTATTTTTTATATTAAAGACATGAGATAGTAACTAATTAATTCACCAAATGAAACTCAAAAGAGCAAATCCTTAAATGAGAATTTAAGTTGTCATGAACTAATTGGATGGGGAATCTACATCTGGTTATTTACCGTTTTGTGTTTTCAGATTTGATTCGTGATTATCGGTTCGAGTGATTTGGTGATAAGAATCATTTTGTGTTGATGAAATTTTGCTTGGAATTTTTGATGGTTTAATATGATCCACACAACTATTGTTTATGCCATTTCCACGTTTTGGTATCAATTAAAATTGGGTGGTTGTTACAATATTCTTTAGAATTTTAAGATCTCACAAGTTGATTCTTGGTACATTTAGTAAAGTTGTAATATTGGAGGGTAAAAGGCTTGATGGCAAAAGCTGAGCTTTTTTTTTCCCCAAATAACCGGAAAAAAAAACTGAGTTTAGTTAAAATGAAAGAAAACCAACAAAAATGTGGCAGTACTATAGACCTCCGCCCAATTCCAGAAAAGGGAAGAAATTTAGGGGATCCCAATTCTAATTTTTGTAAGGGCATTTTTATGAAATTCAATCAATATATTAATATAAAATGCACTATTTATAATAGGTCATATTATTTATAATTGCTTTTAATAACACTCCATCATATGAAGAGGTAATGAGGTGAGTAAAGTTTTAAATTGTGATTGGCCGATATTACTTCTTTACACACACGTGTATGTATGTGTTTTTTCAAATTCTTTTTAGTATTTTAAGTTTTTTAAATTAAATCATATTTTTATGAATTGTTTTTTGGGTGAAAATATTTTTATGAATTAAATTCAAATTATTTTCACATTTTCGTAAAATGAATACTTCACAATCTACATGATATTTGGCCAATATATTTATTTATTAAACATTAAGTTGGATTAACCATCAATAAACTTGTGAACTAAATAAGCACTGTTTTACTCTGAAGAATACGGAGAGCACTAAGTAGTTCCACAAAAAACCAGTTAAAATTAGAGAAATCAGTAATTCACCTTTGCCGAAAGATAAATTTTAAACATTCATGGGATTAAGCTTTAATGTGGAAATTGAGTTCAGTTGGAAAAAAAAATAGCAAAAACTACCCCCAAAAGAAAATTGGTCAAAATCAAGAAAAGAAAAACTAGTGATTAAACTAGTTCTAACGGGGTTTTTTTAATATACATTTATTTTAACCATGCATGTATTATCATAAAATGTCATCAGATCTTTCTAAATTATGATCTATGCACATTTATATCTGTCAAGTATCAAAAGAGATAGACTATAGAGCAAATGGTCACCAAAAACATAACTTTATTTTTTTTAACTTCTTTTATAATTTATAATTTTATAATTTTGTTTATTTGAAATTTTTGTTTTTATATTTTATAAAAATTCTGACAAGCTGCGATATTTGTAGATCATGAACAGTGTAATTAATTCCATAAGTCCTATGTAATGCATAAGACCCACGCTAATTCCTAAAAATTAGGGGATTAAATTTTAGGGATCAAATTGATAATTGAAAAAAGTGTAAGAGACTAAAGATATTTACTGTAATTAATTTAGATTGTTTTTTTATATGATGAAACTTTTGGTCCCTCAAATTTTTTACAGCTATTGATTTCATCCTTGAAATTGAATCTTCATCAATCAAATCCTCAAAATTTTTTTACTGATCATGTTACTCCATACTTTGTTATTTTCTCTTCAAACTGTTAGCACTAAGGGGGTTTGTTTATGAAATTTTAAGAACTTGATTGATTAATATTACTATTTTCACCTTAAATATAAGAGCTTGTTGAAGATTTAATTTAATTCTAAATATAAAACTTTAATCTACGTTGTCTCATATATATATTTATTCTTTTTCCCGAAGCAATTCTTACGGTGATTGCATATATTAAGAAGTTTACATTTTAATGTATATAATTAATAAGGATATTTTAGAGAAAAAAATTTATTTTTTGTAAATAATTAACTTAACTAATTTTGTTAATATTCATAACTTAGTTATCTGATTCTTACATTATGGACCAAAGGTAGCATATTTTAAAAACCAAATCGCTAACTAAGGTAATTTTAAGGAACTATAAATTACAATATTTTTTATAATAAATGTAAATTATGATTTTTTTTTTTTGTACATGTAAATTATAATTCTGACAAACGTCTTGGTGCAGACAAGCGAAGCTTCGCAAATAAGAAAAGGGTTTTATGTAGGCAAAGAAGTACTTTAATCAAATTGGGCAAGAAAGTATCTATTGGTCCAATCTTTATTGGGCCGTTGGCATTTTAAAGAAAGTGGTATTCATAAAATTGGCCTGAAGCTTGAATTATAGAAATTTATTGGGCCAGAATGAAAACTCAAAATTTTAATGTGGGCCCAAATAGTTTTTGCGGCACAATGGTTAAATTATTAGGCCACTTACTTGGCTAAGCTAACATGGAAAATGCTGAAAACAACGTTTCGTAATGCTCCTGGAACTAACTAAGGACTCATTTGGATTAACGGTAAAAAAGTGACTTATTCTTAATTAATTTTTTGAAAAATTAAGATTAGAAAAAGTTAAATTAGGCAATGTGATTTATGTATAAATTTATTTTTATAACTAAACAAGTTTGTAAAAGTAGAAGTTGTTTGGATTATTATTAAAAAAAACAAGTCTAGTGTAAAATTTGTTAACCAAATAATATTATATAATCAATCGAATGATATGCTATGCACAATTTATATATACAAAGAAAAATAATATTAAGTATTAAAATTATTATAAAAAACCGTGTTTAAAATTATTTTTATTAAAAAGAGCATTAAAAATAAATAACTAAAAATTGGTTGGGAATTAGCAAAGAGAAACATAAGGACAGTATAATCATAAGAGTAAAAATATCTTTTGATTTCAAAAAGATGTTTTTGCATAAGTATTTTAAGTGTTTTTGTAATTGTGTTTAAAAAAGCAACTTTTGGCTTATGAGTAAGGTTGGCCAAAAGTTGATCCAAACATGTAAAAAATTAGCTAGGGTGTTTGTATGACGGGACAAGAGCAGGACAACCTTGTTCGGTCCTGTCTTGATAATTGGGATGGGACTTGTTTTTTGTCTTGTGTCCCATTCTGACTGAATGGTGTCTCATGCCGTTTAGGACAAGATTGAGATGTCCCATGTATTTTTATTATTTTTTTGGATTTTTAAAAAAAATTATATAAAGAAAATAGATAAAAATTGCCTAAAATTTTGATAATAATAGAAAATTAACGAGAAAAATGTTTCTTTTTGAAAAATAGAAAATATATAGACTCAAGATACCCCAAAAAAAATCATATAACATACAAAAAACTTATAAATTGTAGGCAATATAATTATAAAAGTTGTAATATTATTATATTAATAATAAAGTAAAATAAATTTATAAAATTAAAAAAGATAATATATAGGAATGGAACACCCCATCCGTGTCCCTTCCTATCTCAAGACACTGTCCTATCTCAAAATGATTAGGACCAGGATGAGACACCAAAACAGGACACAAGTGAAGACTCCTAAAATTAGCAATCGTGCTTGATAGGATCAAAAAGAAGCGTAAAAAGATTTATTTTTTGAAACAACTCATAGTATCCTCAAATCACTTAGGACTTGAGATTAGTCTCCATTCAGCCAAGAGTGTTAAGATTATAACTCTCCCAAAAAGTGCACTTCCCGAGATTTATTTTGACCATAAATATTAATTTACTTCATTTCTCAGATTTATAACTTTTCGTCCCAAACTATGCCTATTATCTATTGAATGCACATGGTAAAAGTTTTCATTAATGATGGTTCCAATGCAAATAATAATTAAATATAGTATTTTAAAAAAAATCAACAAGTATTTTTTAAAAATAACTAACTTAACTAATTTTTTAATATCAAAAAATTAATTATTCAATTTTTATATTAAAGATCATATGGAGCAGTAAGGTTGAAAGAAAAAAGCCAAGGGCCAGTTTGTTTCTCCTTTTTATTTTTTTATTTCAAATCAATTTTATAAAGTGGTGCTTTAAAACAAGTTTTAGAAACCCAAAAAAAATTGTTTGAACAATTATTTAAAAAAATTACATTTGAAAATAAACATATAGATATCAAGGGTGAGGTTTCAATGAGAACTCAAGCCCTCAACAGGAGGAAAAGCCATTGATGGGAGAAGAAAATGTTTTCCAATTTTTCCAAGCAAAAGAACTATTTTTTTTATTTTTTAGTTTTTAAAAGCATATTTCTGTTTTTGTTAAGGAAAAAAATTAACTAAAAACAAATTACTAAATTTTTTTTTTTATTTTCTTGTATAAAATGACAATATATTAAGATAACAAGCAAATTACATGATGTCCACAGTGTGAGGACCTCGTGCATTGGAAAGTATATATAGAGTTGAAAGAACTGTCTGGTCCAAAAGAAACTCATCAAAAGCTTGAGGTCAGGAGAGGCCATAAGGATCATTTGTCTTCATCACGCGTAGCAGTTGAAACTTATTTCAGTTGATACTATGTACTCATCCAGTGTCTAATATAAGATCTTTTTGACTAATTTGATTAAGTTTAAAAAGTTAGATAGGTTAGTTAATTATAAAAAATTTGAAGTGTTTTTCTGAAAACACCATAATCATATTTCTTAATATCCTTCTTCCTTTTTCTATTTGATTATAGTTGGTATCCATAGAAGTAATTTAGAAAAAATTAATAAATATAAGAAATAGATCTTATATTTGGCGTTGAAACTAACTCAATAATTAAGTCTTTTATTAAGGACTAGATGAGTATCATCTGCACACGTGAAGGCCGATCAAGCTGACGATCCAGAGAAGAGGTTTTGACGTGTTCGTCCCAAAAACAAAATATATATTTGTGCACCTCTTTTAATTTCAATTTAATCATCGATGAAGTCAATATAAAACCCCCTGCCTCTACATGTATATATAGGAGGAGCTTGTGATATAATTATGCAGACTAGTAGATATCATTATATATATATATATATATATATATATATATATATAGAAGGGGGAGAAAATTAAACATCATAATCAAGACAATGTTGACCCTTTGACTTTCAGACACAATTAATTAGCCTGCTTTTTGAAGAAGGAGGACGTAGAGTTATACTACTACCACTTCCCTACCTTCTCAATAAGCCTCACACATCACTATTATGTTTACTGTTTCATCTCAGAAAACCACAAATCCGATCATCATCATCATCATTGCCATTCTCTGGAAAGTGAAAACGTATATATATATATATATATATATATATATATCAGCATATGGCTGCAGATTACTTAATAGTAGTAATTCCCCAGAAAGAGATTCATCATCACTTTCCCTTGTAATTCTTTTTCTCCTCACAGTCCAGAAGCTCCTCCAGCAGCTTATCATCCAGGTACTCGAACTCAAACACTTCATGGCGGCTCCTCGAAGATGAAGAAGAAGAAGAAGAAGGAGCTGCTGATGAAGAAGAAGTTGCTGTGTTAGAAGAACGACCAGCTGTGAGAGGATACTCATTTGGGAAGTTGAGAACAGCGAATGAGCCTCTCATGTTATAAGCAGCCCTGTCATATGCCCTGGCTGCTTCCTCCGCCGTGTCGAAAGTCCCCAGCCACACCCTCTGCCCTTGGTTCGTCGAGTCCCGGATCTCCGCCGCGAACTTCCCCCATGGCCGCCTCCTCACTCCCCGGTACCGGACGCCGCCGCCACCCTCCGTGTCCTTGCCCTTATCCATACTTTCCGCAGGAGTAGTATATACGCTGATTAGCTTGTTGATTTGTCTTTGCTTGCATGCATGGTGTGAGTTTATGTTGCATGTGACATATTTATACGGTTGAAAACGTTAGGAGCCGAGGTTGTCCAAAGAGAATATGCCACGTGTGTGGTGCTGGGGAAATAGTCTGCACGTGGCCATTCAGGAGAAAGTTCTAAAGTTGCACGTCCATTGAATCTGGCTGGTCAATGTGATGGCTTTGCCAAGTTTTGAAACTCTTCTGGGCGCCTTTTGTATTTTACTTCTCTCTTTTAAAAAGGTCTTACTTTCTTTATATATATATATATATCTTTTAATTATGATTCTTGAATTCAAATGTGTCATGCAACATATAGATATAAATTAAACGTACCTCACGAAAAGTAAACTGATTAGTTAATTAATTAATTAACAAAATCTTCTCCTCTCACAGTTAAAAGTCGATATATATAACGCAAATCACGTGAAGATAAAATTCTCTTAGTTACATGGCAAAGATGATCGGTATCATCATTTTGATGAAGTCATGAATGATTATTTTACCACCCTTGGGTAATCAAATATTCCTATCTATATATATATTCACATTAATAAAATACTTGATCCCTCTTATCTTTAATATAAAAATTACTACTTATTAATAGAGAAAATCAAATAAATTAGTTAGTTATGACAAATGTGACATGATCTCTTCAAAATCTACCTGTGTAACATTAGGTAAATTAATTAGGTGAATTAGTTTGAGAAAGAAAATAAACATAGCAAAAAAAAGGATCATGATGTTATATTTAAAATTAAATGTGACATGATCTCTGTAAAATGTATTAACTCTTATAACAGGACGGGGGATATAAAGTTTAGGAAAAAATAATAAATATAGTTGAAAAAAGAGACTATGATCTTATATTTAAAATCAAATTTAACAATATGGGGAGTATAAAGTTTTCATCTTTAAGATTTGACAAGTTAGTTAATTAATTAATTATCTTTAATTTTTGGAGCAACTAATAGCACTACAAGCACCAGCTAGCTATATATATATATATATATATATATATACACACACACACCTATAGTGATCAGAATTCGATTCCATCTATTATTATAACAAAAGGATACACATACAATTAACCCCATGAGGAATAAAACGAAGTAGAGTATATAATTGTACAAGAATAGATCAATGAATATGTGAAAGTTCAAAAACATCAGCATTTAAGGAAACATAAAAGAGAAAATGTATGTGTGGTTGGAGATGGGTAAATACCCTGAATCCTTCGTGAGTGGACATGATTCTCCATAACTATATATATATATGATTAAGGAATCAGAATATATATAACGTTATTAATAATTAACCTGACATTATGTGATATGTCTCGATCAGAAACAACAAATAATAAATAATTAATGAGTAGTTAGAGTCAAATATACAGGGCTAAACCTAAGGTGATTTATATATTATGGTTACTGTATATGGCATCTAGTTATATATTAAACTAATTTCTAGTTTATTGGTATAATTTTGGATTGCTTAAGCATTCATGTATAGTCCTTAGTACGTACCAAAATTCGCAAGCCATGGGGGATTTTGTTCGATGAATGAGAATTTATCCACTACACAACATTATAAGATAATAAAGCAACTTGATTATTAATGTAGTTTAATTTTTCACTTTGTCCCAGAAGAAGAAATGAAAAGTTCAAGGAGAATAGATTTAAATTACAGAGATAATAAATAGTGGCGGAAAGGAATAGGGAATAGGACGTTGGTGAGTGTATTTGTTTCCCATGGAAGTTTGGATTTTGAACACTACTTTATTTATTTACTTACATTAAACTATCTCTGATTCTTAATATAAGAGCTAGTTGACTAATTTAAATATATTAAAAAAGTTTGTCAATTTATTTATTTGAAATAAATAGATATTGTTTTCTTTAAAATATCCTTGCTAATCATGTGTATTAACTTGAAGTACCATTTGATGGAATCTTTAATATGTACAATTACTACAAGGACTATTTTGAAAAAAAAATAGATAAATATGAGAGACAAAATATATTAGAGTCTTATATTTAGAATTAAAATAAAAGTCAAATGAGCTTTTATATTAAAGGTCGGAAATAGTACATTACCTCTATTTTTATTAATTTTTTTCTAAGATAATTCTTATAATAATAATAATAATTCTAGTCAATACATTTAATTAGCAAGGATATTTTAGAAAAGACAATACTTATTTAATTATTACAAATAACTAACTTAATTAATTACTTTACTCTACTCAAATTAATCAACTAATTTTTATATTAAAGATCGAAGGTAGTATATGGGTTCATATATAAAACTATCCATGAAAATATTTCTCCACACGCAATACGCATCATAAAGTCTACATAAATATAATAATACATATGAACTTTCTCATATGGTGCAAAAGTATCATCTCTGTTAAATGTAACTAACATTTTTTACTTTAGTAAAAGTGCTAGCAAATGAGCCCCATCATACTAAAATAATGGACATTAACCATCCTTAACTGACACTCTTAATTTTGTTTGAAAAAGTTCGTATGTACTAATGCATCTAAGTTAATTTTATGATGCGGAGCTGTGAACTAGGCATGTAGGGGGAATATTTTAAGGGTACTTTACAGTTTGAGGCTATATATATTTGAATCTTTTTTTTTTTAAGGACAAAATAATATATAAAAGAAGTAAAACATTTTTATTTGAAAAAAACTATGCATGTGAGAAATCAAAGATGGCGAGCTTGGATGAGAGCATATACAAAGCAAGCAATCCTAAGGTTTGGCCTATAGTTTTAACTTTTAATTAATACACACAGCACATTGAAAGCACACCAATCAAATGGCTAGCTGAACTATTGGGGGCCCCCCGGGGGGGGAAGAGAACCAACGATAGCCATTCTGTTATTTTGTGACTGTAAATTAACTTTGTCTTAAAATTTAATAATTTTTTAACTATACTTCTATTTATCATATATAATTTCAAAAAAAAATTTGCATAATAATAAACAAAAAAATAGTACGTTAGTGTTTAAAATTTTATTAAGGTGACTTATACACATGATGGAAAAAAAAATTTTTTTATCTGTCTTGTATAAATAGGATTAGAGGAGTATATATGCAGTTTAAATCTTGATACAAGGCTTTTTAGGAGGATAAATGTAGAAGAATTTAGAGGGTTTGTTTCGCACCATAAAATGTCTTTCAAAGGTCTTTATTTATTGCGTTCATCACAATATTATTTTTTTTGCCAACGACATCACAATATATATACATACACACACATATGATTCTTTCATAAATATTCTAGAGGAGTGTTATATTGATATTAACTGTTTTTTTATAAATATCTCTAATACCTAATTAATCAGTCCATGCTTATGTGGAGTAATATACTCTCTCTTTTGTTTTGGGATTGAATTAAGAGAAAACTGCAATAAGGTCCCAACTAAGAGAATTAAATACAATTTTTTTTAAATTATCAAATTATTTTGAAGTTGCAAAAGACTTTATTGCAAGATATTTTATTTATTTAATTATCGAATTGCCCTTGTTATTTTTTTAAAGTATGCATTAACAATTAAAAAAACAATCGTTAACAACTTAAAGTGTAATAATTAACAACTATCGTAGCAGATATTAACAACACATTTTCTCAGTGCATCACAAAAACATAATGCATGAATTGTCAATATCTGCTGCGATAATTGTTAATAATTACACCTTAAGTTATTAACGACTGCACTTTCAATTGTCAATACATACTTTTAAAAAAAAAAAGATAAGAGTAATTTGGTAATTAAATAAATAGAATCTCTTGCAACAAGGTTCCTTAGAATTTTATATTAATTTGATAATTTCAAGAGATTTTTTGGTATTTAATTTTCTTATGTAAGACTTTATTGTAATTTTTCCTTGAATTAAAGAACATCATATCAGTTTCTTCCTTCCCCCCGTCAGAGCCGTAAATATGATCTTGATTAAAATAAAATAAAAAAAGTTATTGAGTTCTAGAAGAAAATGATAGCAGTAACAAATAATAATATTCTTAAAAAAAGGAACAAATAATAATAGTAGTAGTAATAATAGTAGTTATAATAATAATAATAATAATAATATAATAGAGTATAGAGTTAAATGTGAAAGCCGATGGCAGAGAATAAAAGATAAAGGTTGGAAAAAAAAAAAATGACAAAGACGTAAATGTCTTACTCTAATAAACGCAACCTCTAACACTTATATTTTCATAAATTGAGAAAAGTGACATGAATGAATTTAATTTTATATAAGATCCATGCCGTGATTTTTCACGCTTATAATCTCTCTTCTTTCTCTTTTTAAATCTTCTATGTATATATTTTGTTTTACATAGAGAATTTCACTACTGCAAAATATACTCATAACCTCGATATTTAACGTCGGTTTTTAGAGAAAGTGATGAAAAAAATAGTATCATTTCTTGTAATATTTTGAAACTTTTTAACGTCGATTATTTATAAAACTGACGAAGTTCTGAAATAATTCACATTGGTAAAAAACAAAAAAAGCTGACGAACGACATCGCTTAGTATTTAAACAGGAGGGAGTTGATAACATTTAATTGCGCTTCTTCGATTTTGAATTCAACACAGTTATAATTTAATTTTCATGTAGTTTTATATGTTGAATTGGATTTTTGGAATGGTTTATATATATAATTAAACTTCCAGTGTCAAAATCAAAATCTATACCCACACATGATACTCTCTGAGTCTCTGATCACTTTATTATTTTAAAGCATTTTTAATTAACTACTTCATAATTCATATACCCATCAAGGTGAATCATTAGTTAAGTTGATATCTAATTTTTCTTTTTCTAATTCACCTTTCTTAACCGCAGTTGATCCTCTCAATCTCCAATCTCAACTATTAATTAATTATTTGCAAATCGTTTTGAATTTTGATAAAGCCACATGCGGATTTTAGGTTAAAAAAAGTATTAATTACTTTAAAAATTTTCCAAAATACGAGTACCTTATAAATTCGTGCGTTGGTATATGTTACTTATAACCTTTAAAGAACTTATATATATTACTCCTCCGATCCTTAATATAAAACATATTTAACTAGTTTGATTAGATTAAGAAAGTTAGGTAAGTTAGTTAACTAACTAACTTACCTAACTTTCATAATCTAATCAAACTAGTTAAATAGGTCTTATATTAAGGATCAGAGGAGTATTTAGAAAAGTAATATGAAGGAATTTGGCAGAGCCCTCGTGCTCAATTAACATTTAACACCCCATTAAATCTTACTTAAGCATATCACTACAAAAAAAAGGTGACTTTCACAGCAACATTAAAAGTCGCCAGTGAAAATCTTACTTTCAACAGTGACCATAAATGTCGTCACTAAAAGTATACCTTCAGCAGCGACTTTTTAGAGTTGCCACTGAAGATCAATTTTGAAAATTGAGACTTTCAGAGGCAACATAATGTCACCACTAAAAAGGACTTTCAGAGACAACAGTTACTGTCGCCACTGAAAGAAGTTTTTAGCAGCGACTCAACATGTCGTTATTGAAAGCACCTTTCAGCGACGATATTTGTGTCACTGCTAAAAGCCACTTGCAATGGTGATACTAAATGTTCCCGTAGAAAGTTCTATTTTAACTTTTTATTATTATTTTAAGTTTTTTATAAAAAATATCATATTTAGATAATAATTTTGCTCATTAATATGATTCATTATGACAAAATAAAGTATTTTTATATGTTGTTATGCTAGAGAGAGAAAAAGGAAGATAGAGAGATAATATGGTTTGTGTGAGAGTAAGAGAGAGGGAAGGAGGAAGAAATGAGTGTGTATGAAAATGAGACATTATAATTATGTGCGTGTGTAAGAGCCAAGTAATCACGATAAAATTTATAATTAAATTTTATTATTTTTATATACTATTTTTATATTTCATAATTATATATAAATATTAAAATAAATAATATAATAGTTTAAATAATTAGAAATAAAAAATATAACAAATTATATTGTATGAATTATATTTTTTTACACAAAATGGATATTATAAATAAATATTTTAATCAAATAAGAAAATTAAATATAAATATTGAATAATAGTATTATTATTTAACAATACTTAAAGTCGCACGGAAAGACACTTTCAAATCGCCGCTAAAAGTCTATTTCAAAATTTTATTACTATTATATACGTTTGATTTTTCAACAAACATCACCAAATTCATTTTAGCTCAATGGCAAGAAGAAGAGATGTAGAAAGAGGAGGTTAGGAGTTTGAACTATAAAAAGATCGTATTTATGGTGATAAGATCCAAATCGAGATGTGAACACGTGGCATAGATGAGGTGGTAAAAGGGTTTTAATATAATAATAATTATAATAAAACGTCTTACTTAAGCAATGACTTGGCAAATTTTGACGAGTCAAATGTCAATGACTGCAAAACATTTTGTGCGATCGACAAAGATTTGGAAACCTCCTAAATTCAACATGTTTGAAAAGCAAATTAGTTACAATTTAGATGAGAATTAAATATCAAGGGCGAATAGTAAAAAATTACTGCAGTAATAACATGCACAAAAGTGATAAAAACAAATTATCACATACTATGACATCTCTTTAATATAAAAAAATAATTAACTAATTTCAGTAGATTAAAGGTTTGACAAACCATTTTGGAAGGAAAAGGACATGATTTAGAACCCAAAAGCACATTAATAGTTCTGTTCCTTGTTTGGTTGTGCAGTAGCTTTTAAGCCAAAAGTTAATCTCAACCTGTAAAAATCATAAGCTATTATGAGTTATTTATTAAAAAAATGCTTTTTAACTGTGAAGAGAAGAGAAAAGAACCGTTAAAAAAGAAGAGAGAAGTTTGGTATGAATAAAAGGGAAGGGAGTAAAGAGGAATGGGTAAAAGGGATTTTGCTCCTCTCCTTTTATTTGGATTGCTAAAATTTTTAGGAGGGGAGAGAATTTTTTTAAGATTCCCCCCTGATAAACCTCCCTTCCTAAATTAGAGGAATTTAGATGAAAATGATAATATTTAAACTTGTTTTGACTAATATGTCTATAATTAGTTTTTAATATCCCCACGTTACCCTTCTGATCTTATATCATGTGTGTAAGGGATGGTAACTGTTACACTCTTATCAAATTATATATGACATCATAAAATATCCTCTCTCCTCCCATCTCTCTCCTCATCAATTCAAATAAGATAATATTTAAATCCCTCTTCTCCCTTCTCTTCTCTTCCCTTCCCTTCCATTAAAATCCCTCCTCTCCCTTCCCCTCCCATCTTTTGAGTCAAATAAACTTTTAACATGTGTAACTACTACAAAAACTAGCTTAAAGAAAAATAGATAAATATGATAGACAAAGTAGATTAAAGTTTTCTATTTACGACCAAATTGAATGTCAAACTAACTCTTATATTAAGGATAGGAGGTAGTATCAAAGTTATATAATTGATTTAAAAAGATTAAGAAATTAGTTAAATTGGTTAATTGTAATAAATATGTATTGATTTTTCTAAAATATCCTTAATCATTTGTATATTGGAACTATCTCTTGGTGGAACCCTTTATAATCATTAGGGATATTTTAAAGAAAATATTATAAATTTAAGAGACAAAGTGTATTGAGATATTATATTTAGAATTAAATTTAATAAATAAC
Source organism: Neltuma alba (assembly GCF_004799145.2). Taxonomy (NCBI): domain Eukaryota; kingdom Viridiplantae; phylum Streptophyta; class Magnoliopsida; order Fabales; family Fabaceae; genus Neltuma; species Neltuma alba. Next base: position 713,455 of record NW_021636509.1, read on the forward strand.
GAAAGTAATATTCATTAAACATAAAAATGTCAAAAGCCAACAAGAAATAAAAAAGGGTGACCATGTGCTAAAGATTTATGTAGAAGCACTTGAACCTACCGTTAGTAGTGCAAGTATTAACAAATTGATGGTTGCATTAAAGCATCAAACCACCATTCTTAGCACTGTAAATACTCCTCACTCAGTCTTAAAACATTTTTTCTTTTCATCTTTTTCATTGGAAGTAACTCGTACACTTATCACATCATGGAGAATTGAACATGCAACCCTATGTTTAAATAAGACTTTGAAAAAGTGTCAGTTAAATCAAATGACTTCAATGCACAAAGACTTACATTTAAGAATAAAATTAAAAGAAGTTAAATTAAACCTTAGTTTTCCAAGAATCCATGAAGAATTTAACTTACCTTTAACACTCGAATTCTTATAATATGCTCTAGACTTGGAGTGGTTACATTTTTTAATCTAGTTCCCAGTCACTTGTATCAATAATTTGTTTGCACTTAGTTTGATAATTTCTTAGGATTTGATTCTACTTCTCCCATATTACTATTTGACTCTGTTTCAAATAAAATTGTTTTTAATAATAGTTTACGCTGAATATTTAAAATAAAACCCATTCAATAAATCATTTCTTGAAATTTAAACTTATGTTTTTCTTTTGATGGGTCAGATTTGCTACTATATCAATTAGTAACTTGTTAGTTAAAAACTAGATTTTGTCTAACTGAAAATTGGGTTTCATTACTAGTGATTGAAGTTAACCTTTTGATATTATGACCAACCATTTGGCGAATCATCCCCTTCCACGAAAGTTCCACTCAAAATAACAAATGTCTTACTCAAGCAATGACTGCGTATTTGGGTCAAATCATTACGACCAATATTTGAAGAATTAATTGTCAAAGGGTTAATAGTAATTAATCAGCATCATTAAAATAATGTTAAGAAACACCAGTAATAACATGGTCAAAAGTGATAAACACAATAATCCTAAATCCAATCAACATGAGAATTTCAAAAAGTGAACAAGGCTGCGAAAAGAAAACTAGGTGTTAGAAAATGATCATAGAGTTAATAACATTATTAGTTTTTATAGTTTAATCGAATATTGATCTTGGTCTTTGTAATTTTAAATCATTGATTTGATTTCTATATAATTTCATAAAAATTTAAGCTGAATTTAAAAAATGGTCCTTATATTTTTAATATGTTTTGATTCTTATTCTTATACCTAAATCCAAATTAACTTCTTATGAAATTATAGAGACCAAAATTAATGATTTGATACTATCTCCAGTCCTTAATATAAGACCCCGTTTGATTTTTATGTTGGTCCTAAATATAAGACTCCAATCTATTTTATCTCTCACATTTACTTAATTTTTTTCAAGATAGTCCTTCTAATAGTTATAGTTTTAGCCAATATACTTGATTAGTAAGGATATTTTAGAAAAGACAACACTTATTTATTACAAATAACTAACTTAACTTCTTTCCTTAATTTCCTCAAATTAGTCAATTGACTCTTATAATTAGGACCGGAGGTAGTACTATAAAGACCAAAATCAAAATTAAAATTCAATAAAGACTAACAATAATATCTACCTATGATTGTTTTTGCCAACAATATTAACCCATGATTATATATGTGTGTGTATCTACTTATGATTATTCTTGCCAACAATATTAACCCATGATTATATATATATAAATATATATATATATATATATATATAAGCATTTGAAGTGGATTCCACGTTATACAATGACTAATTATTTTTTAAAGATTTGATTAGCAACAATTGATTGTGGCATTGGTCCATGCCATTATAATTTCAGATTTTGGGTCGAATATTGCTTGAATCTAAATTAATTGATAATATTACATATAAGATAAGATAATTTAATTAACTAGAAAAGCATAAACACAACCATATACTTATCACTTTCAAACTCGCATTTTGTTGGAGGAAGAAAATATAATTATGGGAGGATGACATCCAAAGACCAAGTCTTGAAATCTATAATTAAGGGAGTGCTTGTTTTGTCCTATTTATAAATCACTTTTAACATATTTCATATATACCAAGAAAAATATTAAACTTTATTAAATCTTATTTAAAACTCTACAATTTTTTAATTTTATCCTTATTTAAGATATATTATACTTCATGTAAACAAAATCAACACAATAATAAATGAAGAGTAAAATTATACATATATATAAAACAATTTTCTTAGTATCCTATAAATAGGACTAAAAAATATATTTTCTCTTTGTTTTATAAATAAGGTCAGAAGAATATATAATAAAATGGTTTCACAAAATGCCCTTAGATCAGTAAAATTTCAAGTGACTTAAATAGAATTAAAATTCAAAGTACATTCACATAAACTTCCTTCATTTTTTAAAAAAAAATATTCCTCACCCAATTGGACGCATGTCCTATTGAGAGTATATCTTCCAGAGTTTTTTTTTATTCACATGGATTCAAACTTAAAACCTCGTAACTATTTTCACTAATAGCAATGCCTGTTAATATTAGACCACTAATTATATGATTATCTCTTCTCCTTAACATGAGAGCTAATTTAACTTGCAGTTTGATTTTAAATATAAGATCCTTATCTACTTTGTCTATCATATTTATTTATTTTTTTAAAATAGTCCTTGTAGTTGTTACACATGTTAAATGTTTCATCCAATAGTAGTTTCAATTAATACATATAATTAGTAATGATATTTTAGAAAATACAAGACCTATTTACTAGAAATAACTAACTTAGCTAATTTTTTTAATCTATTCAAAATAGTTAATTAACTTTTATATTAATAATAGGAGTAGCATATCAGAGTAGTAACCAAATTTCAAAATAAGATTCATAACTTGTTAATTTATCCTTCAACTTAACTCATTTAATTGAGTGGCTTTAAATATAAGATTTATGTGCGAGACTTAGTTGGGACTTGGGATATTAATTTTTACATCTAAATATAAATCGTGTTATTTATTTATTTATTTTTTGAAAAAGGGGCGACCCAGAAAGAGCCAAGCTGAGTGAGACATTTCACTGTCACTGTGATCTCGATTATTCAGTCCGCTGCCCCAAAAATCAAATATGGCGCACTCCGATCAGCAACGCCCGAGCACGGCTGCCTGCGGCAGCGGGGGCAACAACAACGGCAATAGCTCCACCGGAAGAACTGCCACTAAACGTAAGGCTAATAAATCTGGTTCTGCAAATTATCTCGACCCCCAAAAGCTCGCGGCAACGATTTCCTCTGTGACTTCTACCGCCTGTTCCTTTCTACGACAGAACGACCTTGTCCTTCTTCCTTCACAAACTCTGCTTCTGGAATCCCTCCTTTCTTCCACATCCCTCTCTCTCACCAGATTACTCTCTCTCCTTCCCAAATCCTCCGATCCTCTTTCTCTGTCTCCGACTTCTCCATTGCTGCCTCAACCACAATGCTGGTTCCATCGTTTTCTTTCTTCCGCTTCCGCCGACGATTCCATGTGGTTCGACGCCTTCCATATGTCGAGACTTTCGTTTACTCATCTTCTTAATCTTCTCTCCGCCTCTTTGGGCTCTGCGATCTCTAAAATTTCTCCCGATTATGCTTTAGCTGCCTCGCTGTTTCGCCTGGCTCATGGAGCTAGTTACAAAGCAGTGGCGAGGCGGTTTGGGATCGAATCTTCTGTTGCATGTCGGGCGTTTTATGTTGTTTGTAAAGCAATCAATGAGAATTTGGGGCATCTGTTTGAGGCTCGGACTGCTTCGGAGAGGATTTCTGTGGGTTTTGGATGGAAATCACTTCCAAATTGTTTTGGGGTTTTGGGCTTGGCGAGATTCAGGATTGAGGGTGAGCTATTGGGTAAAAATGGTTGCCTGATGTTTCAAGCATTGGTGGATTACGAAGGGAAGTTCCTGGATGTGTCGGCTGGCTGGCCGAGTACCATGAAACCCGAATCCATTTTGTATCAGAGCAAGCTGTATTCAGGGGTAGAGGAATCCCCGGAATTGTTACAGGGACCTTCGTATAAGCTTAGCGATGGTTCTTTGATCCCACCGTATATTTTGGGAGATTCTTGCTTTCCTCTTTTGCCATGGCTTTTAACGCCTTACAACAGACTGAATGAAGAAGATAGTTTTAGCTCAGTAGAAAGGGCCTTCAATTCTGCTCATGATCAGGCGATGGGTTCGGTAGGATCTGCATTTGGGAGACTGCTAGCTAGGTGGCAGCTTCTATCAAAGCAATGGAAAGAAGAGTGTGTTGAGTATTTGCCGTTTGTAATTGTTACTGGCTGTTTACTGCACAATTTTCTGATTAAGCGTGGCGAGTCGGCGGCAGAAGAATTTGTAGAACATATAAACGAAGAGGGTCTTCCTGTTTATGAAGGAGTGGTGGATGAAGGTGCACTGAGGATAAGAGATGCACTTGCTTTGCACATGAGTCGAGTAAACATTGAAAGATGAATGACATAGCTATGGAATCAGAGGTGCATTTCTATTTCTATGTACATTATTGATGGATTGGCACTGTCACTTGTTTGTGAATCACGTATGGTCATAAGTTCATTTCCCTCGGGATCTTGTCATATCCGTGGTGCTGATATGCCATAGAGATTTGATAGTGTCATTCTGGTTCTGAAATTGTCCAACTTGTTAACAAAACTGGACAGTATGATATTATCGTTTAATCTCTTTTGAAATGTACGATAATGTTTAGTATTCTTTTATATTTTTTCGGAAGACATCTGGAAGGCAATGTGTCGTGGTATTTTCGGAAAAGGTGAGAGAAAGAACGAGAAAGAAAGAGAGAGAACGGGGAAAGAGGGATTCAGAGAGCGAAATAGAGAGAGAGATGAGAAAAACTGAATATAATCTTTACACTAACTGCGAACAACAGCAGTCTGATTACAATCAGTCCTAAGAGCTTCTATTTATAATCTTCTGATCCTATCTACCCTCTAACGGCTAATAATAATAACGGTCTTAACTAACTTTTATTATTTACATTTTTCCATAACACAATGGCTTCATTTGTTTCCTTGATATATCAAGTAGAATTTGCGAGAGATGGTTGGGTACAATTCAACTGAGTTTGCCCATCTGAATTTCCCGTAAAGTTACCTTTCAAAAGGAGAATGCTCAACTCAGGGAGCAATGAAACAATATCGTATTGATTCTTTAGAATTAATCATTGCTTCTTGTTACTGGAATTTGGCCAAGCTAGTTTTTGATGAAATCAAATGTACTTGGCCTTTTTGTGAAACTGAATTCAGACAGCCTTTCTTCTATATCTACCGATAATTGTGTGCAAGGAGATAAAACCAAATAACAGCTGGTTCCATCTCTGAAACATAGCTTCTTTTCTTGGACTGAATGACTTAGGCCAAATCTAGTTCATCATTTGTAGACCATCTGCGACCATCATTTCATAAATTGCGGGCTTAGATATAATTTTTTATTGCATTTTAACCTATCCATTACTTCTGCTTAGGAGAGATAACTAAACTTGGTTCGTGTAAACAACATTAACATTGAGTAAGCTATCCGTTTGATTGGCCCATAAAATATCCCAAGAAACGAGGAGATTTAGAGAAGCAGGCATTTACATCCAAATAAAAACATGAAGGCTTCTCCCAAAAGAAGAAGGGGAAAAAAAGAAAAAGGAAAATAAAACTTGTTACCTCACAAAAGGAACAAGATGACTGCACATTTCTTGATTAGAGGATCTCCCCTTCTCTACCGTAGATGAATCTTCAACTAGACTAAATACACATGATACTGCAATTCATTACGAGAAGAGACTCGAGATGGCTTGTGGCTTGTGAGAGTGATAATGATGGATATTTATGTTGACTTCAGGGTTCTTCAAATTGTAATATTTATAACTCAAAATTGAAGCTTAGCTGAGGAACAGTTACTTGCACAATTGAACAAGCAAGACAGCATACTCCTGCAACCTAGACGTGATGAATTACTCTGTCTCTTTTGAATGACCCTGATGAACTCGTCTGCACTTAAATCTCCATCTCGGTTTGCATCAAACACATGAAATATAATGTCCACCACATTATCTGTAATTGTCACCCCACATACCTGCATTTATATCATAGTCAGAAATCGCCAAAAATATATGTTGTTTGGAGTTATGGATAGCCATTACATATTTGGAAAGTTTTGAGGAGGGAAGGAGAACATTTATATGCATCGTAATCAAAAGTAGAGAAACAAAAGAAAATTCAGGAATATCCGGAATACTTATCAATAGAACCCACTTCTGATATCTGTTTTCAGGATTAACTTAATGTTAGCTATATTTGATGGCACAGGAACGGATAAGTAAGTACTTGAGATGCTGCCCTCTGGAAATCAGTTTTGGTCAAGGTCCCATTTATTTTCCCATAGCTGAACAAGGCCAAAGAGAAGGACTGCAGCTTCTTGCGCAATTCTGCAAAGGCTTGGAATTCCTCAAATGTAATTCTTATGTCCCTGAGGTGTGAGTCATTGTCCAATTCATCAACTAGATCCAGCAGCTTGTTTATGTGATTGATGTCAGCAGATGCAACCAAGGAGAGCCCGAAATCTCTGGCTGAAATGCTTCCTCTTTCGTTGTAGTCATAATGGGAGAACTCTAACCGCAATATCTGCAAGTCACATTATCACATTGCAGTGATACTGATGGAACCAGAGTTATTCATCTCATGACATGAAGGTTGGAAATTACAAGGGAGCGTATGTACAAAGGTAAAAACACCCTCTCTTTGATATTCCCCCAAGACAACCCTTTGGCATGCACTGATATCTTGTATAGTTTGATCCTACGCATACCTCATCATGTAGGTCTCTCAAGAATTGGCCAAATTTCTCAATATTTAAACAATCCTTTCCGTCTTTGCCAAAAAAATACTGGAAGAGACCCCCATCTTCTACAACAGTTACATCCCCTTGTCTGTGCTGGCTTCGCATCAAGGTCATCACTTTGTTGAGTTCTTGCTTGTCTATGTGCCTGCGTGCGCAAGATTTATACATTCACCCAATTACAAATTCATGAAAAACTGAATCACCAAACATTCTTGATGTATTTCTGCTACCCTTTTAGCATTTGTCTATAGACACTAATGGTTTTGTAACTTAGTGCCATGAAAACTCTCTTATAATTTTTATTAAAACACATTTGTTTATAGGCAGAGTAGAAAGAGTATTCTCTCTTTCTTTTACCTTTCTCAATAAATAGCAGTGGAAGTTGAATCTTTAGCGTATAACACAACTCAATTTTAATTGTTGTTATGTGAACTTATGCATAAAAGTATGCTTCAGTTAATAGTTTAACTACTTGAAGAAAGTGAGGCGATGTTACCGAAAGAAGGATGTTTATATGAAACTCGAGAATTCCCGTTGTTCAAACGTAATTGGGAAGACACTCATAATTAAATTGGGTTTTCTCATCATCATATATGGATAGACCAAGTGACTATTCAACACTATCTGACTCCTCAAATAACGTACAAATCACTCTCTGTATCTGTTTCTTAATATATCGCCATGTGTATGAATAATGTAGATGCATAGTGAGGGTACAATATGCTGAAGCTCAATGCAGACGTGCAGATTGAAACAGAAAACTAAAGCTTTTATTGGATTTCCTTTCTCTGAAGGAGGAAGATTTAGACCTACCCGTTATTGTCAAGATCAAACATTTTAAATGCCACTTGAAAGCCAGACTCTGGGATGCTCAGGAGAGTAACAAAGAAGATGTACCTGGCGTGATGGGAAAACAGGTCAGCACTTCAGCTCTGAACTCATCAAGGATTGAACTATGAGTCATATTATGTACGGTGTTTGTTCCACATGGAGCTAGACACTTGAGAGTATAATGTGATGAGCAGGTTAAAAAAGGGAGAAAGAAACAAGGAAGAAGGGAGACTCACTCTGGAAAAGAAATGAGACCATCATTGTTAGTGTCAAAAAGCATGAAGAACTGAGAAGGAGGACAACTGAGTTCACCAGGATGCTTCTCTCCTGGGAGATAACCTTCTCTCACACGAGATGATCCTGATGGCGGAAACACCGGCACAACCGCTCGCATCAAATCCGCCGGTGTCATAAATGCCTCACGGCTTCCTGCTGTTCTCACTGATGCAAAGTACTCAAAAACCTGCGCTTGTGAACATACATGGTAACCTCATAATCACTGAAACTACTTCAGCAAACTCTCAAATTTTTATCAGAATATGACTTCTCTGACGTGGCATGTGTTATGGATACGTAAGCAAACTTGTTTCTTCTCCAGTTGCCATACTCTCCATGCGTTTCTTGCCCCCGTCTCTACCTAGAGGATTTTGCACTTTGACAGAATCCTAGAGCAGTTTTTTCTTATAGTAATTTTTATTATAATATTTTAGAAAAGATTTTACTGTAGATTTATTATTCACTCATTTTTTTATTTTAAAAAAATAATGCTAATATTGATAAAAAATGAATTTTTTTGGGATAAAAGTGAATTATTTAATATATCTAATATGTTTATATTCGATTTGAGGTATAGTTTTTTTTTTTTTGAAAATAAACTTTCATGCTGTATTGACAATGTTTTTTTTATTGATATACCACAATCAGCAATGGCAGCCACTATCAAAATCATTAACTAGTACTACCTTCGGTCCTAATTATAAGACCCAGTTGACTTATTTGAGGAGATTAAGGAAGTAAGTTAAGTTAGTTATTTGTAATAAATAAGTGTTGTCATTCCTAAAATATCCTTGCTAATTAAGTATATCGGCTAGAACTATTATTATTAGAAGGATTATTTTGAAAAAACATGCATAAATATAAGAGACAAAATGGATTGGGGTCTTATAATTAGGACTAAATAAAAAGTCAAACGGGGTCTTATATTAAGGACCGGAGGTAGTATTTAACATGTGTGAGATAAATTGAGTCTAAAGAAGGAAATTCTAAATTAATTAATATGACTGCTTTTATTAATTTGTGTCCAGCATCCATTAATAAGATTGATTACCTTTTCAGGGGGGCTTTGCAAGCGAATCCGTTTTTCGTATTTGAAAAATACTCTTCTCCTAAAGCTTTCTGGAGCCAACAAAAATAAAAACACACTAGAAATATGAGTAGTTATATATATATATATATATATATATATAATGCATATAAATTAATAAAAAAAATATTTTGCAACTCGAGCAATTCCTGCAAATATCTTCATGTTCAGAATTTATTCCCTTCACTCTATAATATTCAGATTTTCTTTTTGGGAAAATTGCAAAAAAAAAGACTCTGGATATTGCAAAATCCCACATTAGGAATTCTCACAAAAAATTGTTGTTATTTGCAAATCAGTTCTTGTTAAAACCAGTTAAAGTGTTGTCATGATTCCTAATTTGAGGTTTTGCAATTTTCACAGTCTTTTATTGCAATTTCTCCTCTTTTATTTTTCTTCCTTTTGAGCTTGTGATATTGTGCTTCAATTGAGACTATTTTACACACATACATATATCCTTGTCTGAGTGATCTCAAAAAATGCAATTTCTTCTGATCTTAGAAATTACAATAATTAGGGAAATAAATTTTATCTCAAGATTTTATTAAATTCAAATTTTTTACATTCTTACATTAAACATCAGAATGTGAGATTAAAAAGAAAATCATATATATGTGAGCATATTATACCATTGAAGAGGAAGGAGGATTTTGCCTGAGGTTCATACTGTTGCTGAAGCTGATTCTCATCCCTTGCATAATCAGCGAATGCCTGAACAGAATCCTCACCCAAAGAATTATAAAAATACCAAAACCCTAAGGCAGAGCCAACCACCGCAAGTCCCGAAACCGACGTTACAAACTTATCAAAGTCCGTTTTATCACCATTTTTTAATCCTCCGGCGGAGGTGGTGGTGGAGGTTAAGGTTGACGATGACAATGTGGAGGGTTGTGATTGGCCGGAAAAGATCCTAACACCAGTAGAAGGTCGAATAGAAAGGACTCGATGAAAAGAATGCCGAAATCTTGTGAGGGACGTCCAAGAAAACATGCTAATGTCGGCTTGAGATTCTAAAACTTTTAAGATATCAAAAAACAAAACACAGAGATGAAGACTCAAAAGACAGGATTGGTGGCTTTAAGGAACAAGAAAAAGAAGAGAGACAGACAGATTAATAAGACATAGAAGTAAGATCCAATATGGATGGAGCAGAAAACATGTAGGGATCAGACATTGTACTATAAAGAGTTCGTTGGCAATTTATGGTTACGAGAGCCTCACACCCAAAAATGGAAAGTTGATGTTCATTTTATCTTCTTATCTTCTCTCTCTCTCTCTCTCTCTCTATATATATATATATATTGGATAACATAATAATCGTCTGTAAGTTTTTCTCTCTTCCACTTACACACAGATATCAAAATCGAATAAGCACATCAAACTAGTGCAATCTAATTGGTGTTCGTAGGGCCCAATAGTCCTAGGAATATCAGCTAAAGGTATTACTCCTCCGATCCTTATTATAAGACCCAATTTGACTTTTTATTTGGTCCTAATTATAAGACCCAATTCATTTTGTCTCTTATATTTATGCATTTTTTTCCAAAATAATCCTTCTAATAATGATAGTTTTAGCCAATATACTTAATTAGCAAGGATATTTTAGGAATGACAACACTTATTTATTATAAATAACCAACTTAACTTACTTCCTTAATCTCCTCAAATAAGTCAATTGGGTCTTATAATTAGGACCGGAGGAGTAATTTGGTTGTATAGTCCTGATCATCAACTTCTTTTTTTAAGCATCTATTTGAGCTTAACTAAACAAGATTAATGTCACATTTGCTTCCTTGTTTAAAGAAGCGAGCAAAACCAAACTGAAACTGAAGATCAAACTCAATCAAATTGAACTTATTTGGTTTGTTATATTAAGTTATCCGGTTTGGTTCAGGAAATTTTGATCTTTTTGGTTCAGTCGGCCTGGATTAGAATAAAATAGATCAAATAAACCGAAATATTCTTTTCTTTTTAATTCCCCTTCATTCTCTATTTCAATATGCATGTATTTGATGGTTAATGCATACTGTATTTCGATCGGATGGTTCTTTCTGATTTCATTTGGATACTGGGATTTAATGCTTGCGTTTAGTACTTCATGGTTATTTTATTTCACTTTGCACATTTATTCTGCTCTGTTTAATGCTTCCTTTGTTCAGCTTCTTTTCCTCGGTCTGATGTAGCAACGGGGAAAAGCAGAATAAAGCTTGTAAAATCAAGTCTAATGGGCCTAACTTTGGGCCTATGAACCGAATGGAATAGGAGAACTACTATGTCTATGAGATCCTAAGAAAAAGAATTACTAAAACATCTCAGAATATCTTATAATGATAAATCTTATTGTTACAAATGACAACTGTTTACTTGTTATTAAAATTTTGATAATTATATCTCTTCCTTAGAACCACGTTGCGATTCTCCGAATTGAATAACCGAATCAAACCATGTTATCGCAGTCTTTCAATGATCCAATCCTTTTACCTTTATATATATATATATATATATATATATATATTTATACAGTTATCTCACCTGGTAAGATTGAGTATTGTCAAGTTCAATTACAAGTAACTCTTTTAAATGCTACTTCCAGTTTTTAATATAAGAACTCATTTGACTTTTATTTTGGTCCTAAATATAAATATAAGACTTTAATTCACTTTGTCTCTCATATTTATCTTTTTTTTTTAAGGTAGTCCTTGTAATAATAGTAGTTCTAACCAATACACTTGATTTGTAAGGATATTTTAGAAAAGACGACACATATTTATTACAAATAACTAATTTAACTAATTTTTTTAATTTACTCAAATTAGTCAATTAACTCTTATAAAAAAAGATCAAAATTAGTATGTTTTTTCAGAAACACATGTACTCAAATTCGAGATATCATGCTTAAGCAGTGAAAACTTCCCCTTATTAAGACCTAATCCAATCCCTTTACTTTTGAACTTGGGCTAAGTTCATTCAAGAACTTTCAAAGGAGGAAAAAAAGAAAGAAAGAAAGAGGTTCCATTTGTTTCTTTCACGTGGGTTATGATTCATGTATTTGTTCTCGCATATATTTGCTAGCTCTAACAGCTATATTTTTCATCTTTTGAAGAAAAAAATAAAATAAAATAATATGAGATGAAATGGTCTGTGAATTCGCTTGTCGTCACTGACTCATCACTTTGAACTCAGTAACCAAGATATTTTGATACAAAAAGCAACACAATTATTGATGAATTAATTGTAAAGAAGAAATCAAATGACATTGTTATATTATTGCACATTATATGCTCACTCGAATCGGTATCATTCAACCACCACTGATCACACGTTCAGATGTACTTCATAGCTCTACTTATTATTCCCAGGATTGTGTGCGCTACATTATAATCATTGCAGGCTTTACAAGATCCCTCATAAAGAGGCGTGAGAAAAACAAAATACCAACCAGTTTCGGATGAAATTAAACTCGCTTACTTTCTTCGCATCAACACATCACAATGCCCTCGATTTGGAACTCAGCCAACACAAAATACCAGGTCATTATTGATAGAATATCAATAGGATTAATCTGAAAAAAAAATTGATGAACATGTTAAATAAGACTTACATTAACTCTTCAATTGGGTGCGATATTTAAGGTATTGATTGATGTATTTACTATTCAACTTGTTGACACACTCGTAAACTAGACATTGGGCTTCGGGCATGAGTGAAAAGTAGTTGTAAGGTATGTATGTTCCACAAAATTTAGGTAAGGTTTGTATATATTCCCACCAATTTTAAATATAAGATGCGTATAACTAATTTACAGAGATTAAAAAATTTAGTTAAATTAGTTATATATATAAAAAATGTATATAAATTTAGTAAATAAAGTTGATGAAATCTTACATTTAGGATTAAAATAAACTCCTCAATTAGCTGTTCCATTTAAGATCATACAAATAAAAGAGTGGGGCAGATGTCTTCCAACTAAACAAAAACAATCCTTTATTATCAATTAGCATTATAATTGATAGATATAAAAGTTAAAACCAAACCAAGAGGGGGGAAAAGAGAAGGAAAAAAGATAGCGGGAGAGACACATTCAATAGTATGCTTTTTTTTAATCCCATAATTGCATGTCATTTACTCACAGAGATGAGTTTACAAACACTGAAAATGTCTCTATATATATATATATGTATGTATGTAAACACACGAAATTTGCACAAATTAAGAATAATCTAAAGTTTTAAAGGAAAACAAAAAAAGAAAAAGAAAAAGAAAAAAAACTTTTGCCTAATTGTTAAAAGCATGGTAGATAATTTATATTGCATGAAGTGAAAGATGTACATGAACTGATGAAACTATTGACTTACTATCACAGTTTTATTCACATCCATTCAGCAGAGACCGATGCAACACAGAACACACACACCTTTTGAATGAACACATTCATTGCAAGCATCTACCATAATATTATACTACCTCTGATTTTTAACATAAAAACTAATTAGAAGGTTAGATTTGGTCCATATATAAGACATCAATATAAGTTGTCTACCCAAATTAATAGCTTTGTTCTTTAAAAATATCCCTATTAATAGTACGGGGTTCCTATCAAAGGGTTATTTCAATGCACACAATTAGAGGGTGTAGTTTAGGGAAATCAAAGCACATTTTTTACAATTAAACAACTTAATTAATTTTCTTAATCTTTTCAAATTAGTTACATAAAACATTGAACATATAGTTAGTATAACATGATTTCTATAGGTGGCTCACCGGTTTTTTTTTATTTCCATCTTTATACCTATCAATTAATTGGAGCAAGCAGTAAGTTTGAAAAAGCAGAATTTTGCAGGCCTTGGAATTCAATGCAGTTTACCCTTCATTTGTTCTTCTCATTTATTTCACTATATATATTTATATATATATGTATATATAGTGTCCCCCCCCCCCCGGAAAAAGATATTTTACACTGATTCCTACCTCTTCTCATAGTTACAGAGTTACTTTTTTTTTTTTGGCCATCACAGTTACAGTGTTACTTACCCTTTAATCTTTATGCCTCCCAATTTACTTTATCGTGTTTCTTTGAAATTTTTGTGGCTCTTATTGCGTCTTCTATATGGATGCTCCCGCACCACAAACACTACCTTAATTTCCTACACAATTACTACTCAGGTCCATGCTTGGATCAATTTGGATTGGTGGATAGAGCCGAAAAAACAAAAATACCGCGTCCGAACTTACTTCTTTTACTCTTAGCTTTAAAAAAAAAAAGCTTTTTGCACTCGTTGTTCCCTTCAAAATGACCTATTTTAATTGAAAGAGGGATCATTTTAAAAAATTGTGACGATTTTTGTATATTAAATTAATTTTCTTAATGTCGTGAAAGTAGTTAACAAGATCTTGAAAAAATGATCAAAGGAGTATAGAGGAAGATTGTACACTGCAATGAAAAAATGACTATATATATAGAGGATTGATTGATCTCTTCTATTCTACTATAAGTGAAATGACATATATATATATCATGGTTTTTAAAATGAGTGAAATAGTAAATGGTAATATATAAAACTTGTTTTGGGACAAAATTAGGGTTATTAAGAAACTGTATAAGATATGAGAATCCAAGTGGGGGAGGGTTGAACAATTCAAGAGTGGGAGATTAGTGGAAATGGTTGCCCAGAGACAGGTAGTAGCAAATCGGGGGGGAAGTAGGTTACCAAATTGATTTGCAATAACTACTTTCCGTTGTTATTTGTTAATGGTCCCTTTGTCTTACGCACTGTGTCACATGCTTGTGGACCATCCTCAACACCCCCGCCCTCTTCCCTTTGCCCTCTGCGAAAATGACACTTTCCCATGCTGACCATAATGACTTTTTGTTTCTTAATATTACAAATAGGTACTATCTCCGTAAGATTACCCAACAAATCATAATTTTAAAAGTAATTTTACAGCGTACAAAATAACTATACAAAAAAAGTTTTGTCTTGACTTGTATAAAATTACTTTTAAAAGTGTTTTTAAAAGTATCCAAACATCGTACAAGCAGAATAGATCCCACAACATCACTTATCAAGATGTTTTTATATTAGTACTATGTTACAATGCTATTAACACCACTATAACATCATTGATGATATAAGACAACGTCTTCATAGGGACAGATTGGTGGTGATGAAATACAAGCTAAGGGAACTTATGTTCAATGCAGATTGCGAAGGATTATTTTGTATTTTTGATTTGATTAAACTCCATATTGTGGGCAAGGTCTCGCTCCTTGTATTTCTCTTAATTAACCCAAACCGTGGAATTTAAGGGGCGAGATTTTAAGGATAAATTAGGAGTCCATGTTCTACGAAGATTTGAATTAGAACATTATTTTTTGGACAAGACACAAGGAGCTGATTTCACCAATAACAGAATGACGTATTGAATGCTAGATATATAAAGACTAAGATTTAAACCCCTCATACGTGTTAGATCAACTTAAAGTTGGTTTTAATATACAAGAACACTTTAAGATTATTGTATACTTCGTACAATAATCTTAAAATCTTGCCCCTTGTCTTCCCTCCTCTCTTTTGTTGGCCAGACCCGTGATCGGAGAAACAGGCCTCTTGTTCCACCAAAGTTCTTCTCTAAAGTATACATTATTTAATCATCGTTTAGTGCTGGGGCCATTAGTCTTATTGACTCTTGACCACACCATTTTATTCTTTTAAATTTTTCAGTAGCCACACATATCAGTTATTCATAGGAAAGCGCGTATGAAGAATGATATGATAGGATTTTCCGTAAAAACAAAGGCCAGAAGCCAAAAATGTCAAATATATTGGCACACAATATCATGTTCCCCTGTCACTTTCAACCTCAACTACCCTCCAAACCTCCATTAAAACACAACCTCCTCCTCCTTCTTCTTCTTTTTTTACCTGACAAGACCTCCCCCTTCAGCTTCATTTTGCTGCATAAATATCCCCCGCATTTACCCATCCTCATCCTCATTTATGCCCTCCAGTTCCCTTTCCTCTCTGAATTCCCCATCCATCCATTCATCTCTCTATCTCCTTATCCTCATTGTCCTTATATAACCCCTTTCACTATGCCTCCTTCTTCCTCATCTCTCACCCTCATCCACCCCCTCCACCCTACCCCACCACAACCTCCCATGGACTGGTTCTCTTGGCTCTCCAGAACCAACCTCGAACCTTCTCTCATCTACGACTATGGCGTCACCTTCGCCCGCAACCAGCTCCAGCTCGAAGACGCTTCCTTCTTCAACCATGAGTTCCTCCAGAGCATGGGCATCTCCATCGCCAAGCACCGTCTCGAGATCCTCAAGCTGGCCCACCACGACTATGGACGCCTTCATCGTCCCAAGAAGATCTCCGGGGTCATCAAGAACTACATGAGAAAATGCCTCAGAAAGTTTGTGCTTTTCCGAGAACAAGATCCTCCTTCAGATCAGAAGGATTCACCCAGCCCAGAACCCCATTGGTACTACCAGGAGAAATGGCGAGGCGCCATGGAGAGAAAGCAATATGGAAGCGAGGAGTTTCAGAAGGAGAACAACAACATCAACAAGCCCCTGCCCGCCATGAATAGAACGAGAAGGGTAGCTTTGTCTGGGCCTCTAGATGGAAGGATGATGATGAACGAGAAGGCGGTGAGTACAAACAAAGTGTTGAGGCTTTCTGGGCCTCTTGATGGGAAGAAGCAGGAGAGACTACTGTACCCAAATCGGAGCCCATTAGTGAGCGGCAAGCCGATGATGGGCTCGGTTAAAAGCCCAAGATCTTCTGGGCCTCTGGACCCAAGATTGGTGATGATGGACTGCAAGAGCCCAAGGATGAGCAGGCCTTCAGATGCCAGACCTGGAAGCCCATTGAGTTTCAGTCCCTACTTGAACAAAACCAAAAGTGATTTCGATTTTGATGAGGATGATCACACACTGTGGCCTACCTTGTTCCAGGATTTGAAACCAACATGATTGTTTGTTGCCCACTTTCTCAGAGAAAAGTCAAATTTTTGTTAAAAAACAAGAAGAGAGAGACAGTTCCTCTTTTCAAGATGCGTCTACAGGGTCAGAGCAACGGAGAAGTAGCAGAAGTAAGCGGCAGTGATGATTATTACTGGGAGGATATGAAATTACGTGGTTATTTTGTATTGGTTCATATCTCTCTCTTGCTTATTCTGTTCACTTGTACATATAAAATGTCAAAAACATCTTTTCAGTTGAGGCGGGCCGCGCTGAGAACGGTTGGTTCGATTCAGAAAAAGTCAATTTGTATCAGTTAAAATGTTTTTAGGTGTATTTTTTATGGTTGGTGACTGGCTCGTTAGGTACTCATTAATGGGAGGAACCTAACTGTTTCCTTGGTATTTCCTCCAGAAAGAGGGAAAAGGTTTCACATAGGTCATTATCTGATTATTTCTTTATTTCTTTCCTTCTTTTTTCTAAAAGTAAAAAACTTCAGACATCTAAGTTTCATCAGCCATCTAAAGACTACTTTGTGTGCCCTTGACGAGAGACAAAGCTGACAGCTTTTCTTTTAAAGCAACTTTAACAATAACTAGCACCGAAAGAGTCTAACATGGACAAATGCTTTATTTTGTCTTCTCTATTCTGCACTTTCCTTTTAAGTTTCCAGAGAGTAATAGTCATATCTCATGTATTTTGACCACCAAAAGACTCTGTACAGCATCAAATCCGTATACACTCAGATTTATTGCGCAAAGGCCTAAAATCTCAACTGTTACAACGAAAATGTCCAAAGCTCAGTGATTGTATCATTAGGCTGAATAAATATATTAAATATCCCAAGTAACTGGTAGTTAAAACTCCTCAAGTCTGCATATCACATCCATTCCCCTCTGAGGACCATCTTTTAGCATAAGATGCATACTAAAACAACCATTTTCCCAGAACAAAACTCAAAACCCAGATTTATATGTGTGTATAAGGCTGAAGTGGCAGAGCAGGAAGCACAGTTCTTGAAGGAATTGTAGATTGCTCTGATTGATCCAATGCTGAACCTGTGTCTCAATTACTTTATTTATTTATTTTTATTTTTTTGGGTGACGTGTCTCAATTACTTTAGTGAACTGTGGTTTGAGGCAGCCTGAAAGAACCACCAGAATAAAGCATATGGTAAACTGGTTTTATCCTGAAACTAAGGATGATGCTCAAGATGGAGCCAAGAACAGAAACAGCAGCCAAAACAAAGAAGGTTGGTCTGAAGCAATTTGGTCCCAAGCAGGAGGCTCCTGAATCAAGCAAGTCTAGACCATGGTGCTGCCTTGCAGCCTCCTTGTCATATACTTGCCCTGCTAGCAGAGCTGAGAAAAGGAATGCACCAAGAGGGTTTCCTAATGACATGAAGTTGTAGAGCACACCAAAGTTCTTCAACCCGAAAAGCTCTGAGACCGTGGGGATCATAGTGGAAAATTGCACGCCATAGCAGATGCCAAGTAATGCAACTGCAAAGAAAAGAGTACCTTTTACAGCATATGCAAAGATTAGATATGAGATGGTCATGATTATCTGTGTGCATGTCATCCAAAATGTCCGGGGGATCGTTTTCGTCCTGTATCGACAAAATAGGATATAATCAGAATGGCTATAACAAGTTTATGGTCACTCCCCCATGTTAGCCTAGTAAAATTGAAATTTTGTTCTTTTATTACTCCTAATAGAATCTGACTTAATGAAGAGAAATCTCTTCTCTATTTGCCACCTAAGTAGACACCCTTTGTGGTAAATGGTTAAAATTAGATAAAACAATTAAATGAGGAAACACTGACACGATGCAACTTCACAACAGACTAAGAAGTTCTGCGAACTTACAACCAACTCCCCTGCCCCCAGGCATTGTGGGTTTAGAAGCTGATTTATATGGCACAAAGATCATTCATTACCAGGTTCATTTGAACATGAAAAGTTTATTCATATATAAACTTGATGTGTTTGATCACAGAAGTGATAATTTACTCGGTCTTGTGATTGTAATGTTCTAAGGACACAATGACTTGTACAGATATCAGGAGGTTTTTGAACAGCTCAAGTACATGTTGAAACCTCACACTGTGTTACTGATATGAGCTTGAAAATAATTGTTAAATTTACTTAACAGGCATAGATGTGACTGACCTCACAAAGTGTTCTGAAACAACTCCTCCACTGAGGCGACCCACAAAATTGCAGAAGCTGAAAATTGACAATAAGATTGTGGTATCTTCCACACCTTGTGCAATGCCTATTTGTGCGAGATTGTTGAGAACAGTAACACCAGAACCAACCCCAACAAAGAAAACAAAGAACAGGAGCCAAAAATCAGCCTTTATAACAGCCTCCATGAATGTGAAATCTTCCCCTCGCTTGGGCCTTCTCTTCTTCTTCACTGCTCCTTCACCCTCAGCAAGAAGCACAGCCACTTCAGATGACTCGTCAGTGTCATAAAAGCTCCCAGGGGTTGCTGAAGTTGAAGATGGCAAGAGGGGTTCTGTTTTTTCATCCTTGCCTTGTTGAACTAGGCATTCTGATGATCCAACTTGCGGATTAGATCTTTCTGGTTTGCTGCATTTCCTAGGAAACAATGTCATCTTTACAGGTATTGCTAGGGGAGCCATGATAAGGAGAATCATCACGGCAATTAAAATATAGGAAGATATACCGCCTAAGGGCAGAACATTACTAAATGCAGCAGTTGCAATAAGATATAAACCCAAGACCACACTAGAGCATTGGACGAAAGCGAAATGACCATGTTCTGCAGAATCATCACCCGTAGCTGGAGTACAAGGCCTGATGAGAAACATAATGCTGAAGCATAAGGCAGGAATACCAATGGCGAGGAACAAGAGGAACTGAGAAGAAGAGTTCTGAAGCACTATGCTGTAAATTTCGGTAAAAACTGCGGCACTGATACCCCCATAACCTTTGAGAATTCCAGCAACTGTGCCTCTACTCACAGGGAAGTTTCTCATGTTGGTCACAAGAACAGCAGTGCCTAACCATGCATTACTGTTAGTGGCAATAGAGAGGGCAATCCATAGCTGCGAAACATCACAAAAATCAATCAAGTTTGTAATGCATTCCTGAAACAACGCTGAAACTGCAATAAATTCGTATTAAGAAGAATCATTTTGACTTAAAAAGCTTATGATCAACCTCCAGACCATTTAATCATACAAGGAGTGACAGTGACATCTTCTACTCAAAAGCTTTAAGCCGGAAAATGAAACCATGATTAAGTTATAAAGAGATTTTCTTAGACTTTTTACAGAACTTTTTTCTGCATATTAGTGAAGACATGCGTAAATTAAAGACTATCAAGCAAATAACTTCAACCAACAAGTGATCAACTTAAATTCAGTGATCCAATGCAAATTTAATTAAAATTGATCAATTAGAAATACCCAGTGAGAATTCACATCGGTGGAAACATATATTTAAACTAGTGCAGTTCATTCATTCGCTTGCAATCTGATGCAAATAAATGCAATATCTTCAATGCTTCATCATTATAATTAGAAAAAAAAATCAGATCACATAAACGGATGTTTTCGACGAATCAAAATCACAAAAAGGGGGACATTAAATAAAACAGTTCATCATCAAATCAAACAACTGCAAGGGTGCGCCAAAAAGCAACAGAGAACTTACCAACCAGTAAGGAAGTGACTCCACAGTCTTACTAACAGCAAGCCACAGAACACCATAACCAAAGAAGGAGGCCAAAGCACCGATCAAAAGAATAAGCCACGGTGGGAACCTGTTGGAGGCAATTCCAGGAAGCAAGCCAACATTCTCACCAAAGTCGTTAGCAACACCAAGCAAAGTAACCTGACGCTGATTAAAACCCAGAACGGATTTAAGCGAGTGAGAATAGAGAGGAAAAGCATACGCATTTCCTGCTGCGATTTGAACCCAAACCGCAGCTCCAAGACCAACCCATGGAGGCCTTGACCCTCCTTTTAGAGTGAGCATCAACATGGATATGGACTAGTTACCCAATGACTGAATATTACAGATATCAAAATGAACTTCTTGATGATTTAGCTAGTGACATTGAAGAAGCAGAGGTGAAAGGTTGGATATATAAAAGTTATGATGAACAAAGAGGCGAGGGAGAGGAAGAGAGAGGGGGGTGGCGAGTTTTGTGAGTCAGCGCGTGGACATAGAGGGTGACTTGGCGCTTGCCATTTGGACTAAGGTCGGCGTACATCCGGGTTTTTCCTATTACATAGGACTTTGATTTTGTCTAGATATCATTTGTAAATAAGGATTTTTTTGTGTCTTTGATAGAGAGAAAGTGATATTTAAATTAATGTCTAACAAAAAAAATTGAGTCTTTAAGTTGAATATATGAATAATATGACATGCAAAGGAATCCTAATTACCAGTTCCAGCATATTTTTTCTTCATTCATTTGATTTGGCCTCATCTCCGGTCATGTGTAGTTAAATCCATTTGATCCGAAGTAAGAGCCCGGGAACACAACGTACCCTTATGTTTGCCTACGTGATTTGGTTTTTTCTTACAATATGATAATTTTTCTTTTGAGCTAATATGAGACTATTATTATAAAAGCCTGTCATTACAAATATTAAAGATATAAATAAATATTTTACCTATATATTCATTTTTTTCTGCATAAAATTTCATAATATCCCTTATTTTTCGGGTTATTTAATTAATGGAGTCACAAGGAGCATCCCATCAAGCCACCGTCACCTCAGTGATTCCATGATTTTTAGGAGATTGTAGGATGGCCACAATTATCTTATCGCGTAGGTTAGGGAGAACTTTATCCTCCTGATAAACAAAATTCCTCTACAGTAAATACTCCTTCAATTAATTCATTTCTTAATATAAGAATTAGAATGTTACATTTAATTTTAAATATAAAATATTATTAACTTATTGTCTTTCTCGAATTTATTTTTTTTAAAAATTCAAATTAATTTACCAATTTATAAATTAATATATAATTCAATGTTACACATGTGGTTAAGAAATATCAAATTACATTTATTATAATTAGCTAATTTATTTAATTTTCTTAACCTATTGAAATTAATTAAATATGTATTTTATTAAAAACCAAAAATAGTAGTAAGTTACATATTTAACTTTTGTTGGCAGAAGAAGATAAATTTTGGCTCCATATACGTGTATATATACACATATAAGGATTTCTTCTATCGGTAGGGATTTTGCTTAAGAGCATATGGATTGAGATTTAAGGAGATTTAATTGAAATTGAAGATAATTTAAAAAATCTTTGAAGAAAACATATCAATTAATAAAGATCAATGGAGTCCATTGGTTCAACTAAAAATCAAGAAAGGAAATTTTTGGAACCCTAAAACTATTTAATATGATAGGGATTCAATTGTATATCACTTAAAGTTTATAGAAGTTTTTTACTATGACTGAAAGTTTAAGTGCTGCTATACATATCTACACATGAAAAATAATAAAACACCACACAGTTTATAGGATACTTGGTTAATGCTACCTTCCACTGTAAGTATAAAAGTGAGTTTGTAGTTACAAACGAGTTCTTATATTTAGAGTAGGAAGTAGTAATAAATTACAGTCCGTTAATGGGTAAAAAAACATAGTTAATTGTGGAGAATATTTGCGCAAACTTAAAAGTTCAGTGAGGTTCTTTGTCAAATATTAAAAGTCAATAGGATTATTTGCACATGGATCAAAATTTTAAGTAATTTCATATAATCTAACCTAAACTTTTATAGAAAGATGATACTCCCTCCGTTTCTTATTATAAGAGACATTTGATGCTTATAGCATGTTCCTAAATATAAGAGACACTTAAAAGTTGTCTCTACTTTTTTGTGTTAATTTCCTATTTTACCCATATTTATTGTCTTCAACTCACACTCTCTCTCCTTCCCACTTCTCTTTCTTTTAAGAATTTACTATTGTTTTCTCTCATGCTCTCTCTCCTTATTAATGAGGGTATTTTTGCAAAAAAAATTATACTTTTTACACATTCATTGTTCTTAACTAATTTTAACTGTTTTTTTGATCAACGTAATTCGGTTATTCGTCTCTTATAATAAGGAACGGAGGGAGTACTTTTTATAAACTGTTCTCAGTACGTCTCATTTTCTCAAGATTAAATGCAAAATATCTGATCCACCACTTGCTTAATCTACCAATAGGACAAAGCATGAAGTGAGACGGGATAAAATCTCAACTGTGACATTTTGACTGGGGAAAATAATAATGCTAATGATTGTTTAAGGTCGGCAAAGAAAAAGGCATGCGACAGTTTCTTTGCCGACCTTAAATGCGACAGTTTCTTTGCCGACCTTAAATACTGGAGAAGTATAAAACCTAGGTAACTCATCTCCGAATATTAAAAGAATTAGTTAGATTAGTTATTTATAATAAATAAATATTATCTTACTTTAAATAGTATATTAATATTGTACATTGAAACTACCATTTCATAAAAAAAATTTAATATATATAATCATCACAAATATTGTTTAGGGGCAAAATAAATATCAAAGACAAAGAAAACCGAGATCTTGTATTAATTGAAGTGCATATGAACTGACACCAAATTTGAATTTGAATGACTCACTTGATGAAGAGCCAAGATATTTTAATTCTAACATCATATGGGTCCGACAAATAACTTGCTTTAATCGTTAAGCATGGTTTCATCTCTGATTTAAAAAAATATTTTTAAAGTATAATCAGCACAAACAGAAAAGAAAAAGGTCAGAAAACAGCTTTGCTTTAATTTAATTTATTTTGGGAGATCATTACCATGGATGGAATAGTTTACTCAATGGCTGAGCATTAAATGAATCACAGATGTATCAAAATGAACCTCTTGATTATTTAAATTAGCGACTTATATTGAACATGCAGAGATAAAGGTTAGAGATATATTAAGTTATAGACAAAAATGTGCAAAAGATATACTTACCCTTATTCATAATTTCTCAGCCTTTAATATTAATGTTATTTTTAAACCTTGTTTTCTTAATCTTAATTATGCCAAAGTAGAATTGTTAAATATTTAAAACTTATAAGTTTTTTATTTATTATGAATGTCATTATGTCATGTTGATTTAAAGAAACAAAACAAAGATTATCTCTTTAAGTTAGTTAATTGCATGTTGTCTTCATAAGCGGCAGCAAGTGTGGGCCAGGAAGAGTCTTCTTACTCAAGTGCTTTCAGCTTTTTATTGCTCTCATTCCAAAGACTCTAATGAGCCTGGGGATTTATCATTCTTCCGGGAAAGCACATGTGGGGATTGCCGACATATATATGTACCAAAATATTTCTTGAAATAATTTAATTTTTACAAAGTTCTTAGGGATTTTTTTAAAAAAAAATTAAGCTTTTTATGAAATGACTTAATTGTTTTTATGTATAAAAAAAATCCTCTACTGTCTGTCATTGAAGCTTTTTACGACCATTAGACCACTAATATTTCTTAATATAGTGCAAAATATTATACAAGATAACTACCAAGTTTTAATATATATATATATATGTGTGTGTGTGTGTGTGGAAACACATATAATGACCAGTTCACTCTAATGATTGACGATTTTATTTATATTAAATGACAACAATAATTTAGGCTCCAACAAGTACTCTTTTAAAATTTAAAGTGAAGTAGTCATCAATACATTTCATCTTATTTTTGTGCACGAACTCAGATATCATATGGGTCCAAAAACCTAAGTTCCGTTAACACTTTAATCATTAATTTTGGCTAAAAACAATCTTTAATCATTAAGCATGCGTCAATCACCCTTAGCCTTTTTCCCTCCTAATTACATAACTCGCACAAACAAGAAAGTAGAAGTCAGAGAAGAACAGGTTAATTCTGACTGATCTGTGATTATTATTATTTGAATGGAAGTGAATATATTAACAAAAATATTATTATTATACAATAAAAGAAAAGGAACAAAAGAAATTGTTTTTAAGGAAAATCAGATTAAAAATTAAGTTCTTAAATACTAATATTTTGATCAAACATGACCGATACTGATGGATGCACTTTTTTTTTTCTTTTTTTTCTGATTCTTTAAATTTTAACCATGGGTTAGGTTTCTACATTCTTGTTTTGTTCCATTAATGGTTGATTTCAAGAAATTAGTGTGCGTTTGAAGTAATGGGGTTTCTTTTTCATAGGTAGATTGTGTTTATAGGAAAGATGGTGCGAAGTTGAATTAAGAATCGAATTTTAGGATATGATGCTTCAAATGAGAAGCATTTCAATCCAAATTACACGGAAAAATGTGACCAATCACCACTTCATTTAGTCCACTTTCCACTTAATTTACGCCAAATTATGTCAAATAAAAACGATTACTGATTAATTACTTAATTAATTCATTAATTAATATTAGTTCATTCACCCACCCAACTTAAAGTATGATATGTTTGGTTACCCATTTTAAGGCAATGTAGCTTAGGCCCACTCTTCTCAAAATTGCGACACAGCAGCACTTTTGTTTTTTTTGTTTTTAATAGCTAAAGCATAGCTCCTGTTTTTTTTTTTTTTTGACCAAAAGCATAGCTCCTGTTTTAGAGACAATCTTATTGAAGATATTATCAAATACTAAACATGTATACACCTCCCAGTTCGAACCTGGGACGCAGCAGCACTTTCGTTTCTCCACCTTTGACCCCCAAGTCCAACAGACCCACTTACAACTAACTTCCCATTGGACAACCCATCAACCCAAACTTAAAATTGAAAGCCAATTTCTATCCTTATGTTTTACATGGGCATGAAAAGGGCCTAATTGCCCAACTTCAAAAGCCCATAAATCATGTTTTGCGAAAACAAATATGATCTTGAAAACAACAAAACATGTCAAATGTTTGTTATCAAATGCTTAGTAGTTGACGACATGACAAACTAAGATTAGCTCCTCATAACATGACAAACTAAAGTTTGAATTTCTGTTGAAAGAGGTATCTATATTTAGTGCTCGACAGTGTCTTAAATAGAATTACCTCCAATAGAGAATATCTATACTTTAGCAAAAAAAATATTTAGTACCTTACAGTGTCTCGAGCAAAATTACATCTGATAGAAAGATATTTGTGCTTAGCAAAATGAAAAAAGGAATACAAGACAGACGAGGCTGATTGACATAAACAAGAGAATCAAATGCAACGTAAACACAAATACAGTAAACAACCACAATTTCATCCCATTTTCAGATAATAATTAATAGTAATTGAGATATAAGGGAAACTAAAATTTGTACTGTGGCAAAAATACAATGCTTGGTTGGCTAAAAAAAAAGAATCATTACCTTCACGGCTCTGCCATTCATTTTATTATTGAACATGTATTGATCATTTTTTAGCTAAAATCAAAGATGAAAAGCCAGATTTGCCTCTATTTTGCCTATTGAAAGAATTGCTCATGAGCATAATTTGGTGAATTGATGATATATCTCATCTTTCCTATTGTAACTTTCTTCTACCAAATATAATACTAAATGAAAGAGTTAACTGAAGAGTTTATTTTACTTCTAAATATAAAACGTTAATATCTTCTTTAATATATTTTGTCTTCTAAATTTATAATTATTATTCTAATTGATAGGATATAATAAAAGGATATTCTATTGATAAAAAGTAGTTTTATGCAAATAATTAGAGGAAACAACACAGCGACATGTATGAAATACATGAGAAGTTAAAGAGGAAAAAAACAAAGGAATTAGTGAGTCAGAAATGAGTGTGATGAAGAAACAAAACAAAATCCAAATGAAACCAAATCCACAGCCTCTTCCGCTAACCAACAAAGGAATGACTCGTTTCACAATCACTGCCAACTCATACCCACCACCAAAATACAATAATGCTAACCAATAGGGTTGGTCCGAGTGGTAAGCGGCTCAGTTCTATTTAAGTGAGGTCTCGAGTTCAATTCCTCATGGATGCGGAAAACTTCTGCTGGGAGACTCACCCACCATACCCAAATGCACGACACGGGTCGGATCCGAACATAGTCAGGACAAAGTTCTGGTGAAACGGGTAGAGAACCAAAAAAAAAAATACAATAATGTTAACGTGATGCTTATGTGCGTTGTACCCACTCCTATCTCATGCTTGGTCCCACTGTATACGGTTTTTGATATAACAATAAATTAAATATTTAATTTAATTATAAATATAAGATTTTGATTCATTTTATTTTTTATATTTGTGTACTTTTTTAAAGTAATTCTCATGCTAATTATATGTGTTAAAGATTTAAATTCAATATACATGATTAATAAGATTATTTTAAATAAAACAAGGCTCATTTATTATAAAAAAATTAACTTAACTAATTTTTTAAATATATATGAAATAACTAGTCTGCTTTTATATTAAGGACAAGGATATTTCTTTCCTATCCTTATCTCTGCCCCCACCCCAAGAAAAATAACGCATGAATTTCTGTTTATAAAAATTACACATATTGAAAAAAAAAGAGAGGGAAAAACTTAGTTTAAATTTCAAGTTTTTCTGTCACACTTTGTAGAACAAACAACTTGATATAATAGTTATAATCAACTTGACCTAAGTTTTATTCATTAAAAAAAAAGAGAAATTGTGTCTTTATATATATTATATGTGTAAAATACATGAAATTAAAATTTCTCACCTTAAAACGTGCAACTAATCTTTTTCCTCTAAAATTCAGCAAGGAGATATAATATGCAATAATTATTATTTTTTCAAATAATATGCAATAAGTTGAACTTTTATACTTTTATAGATTTATTTTCTTCAAACTTTTGGCATGTGAATAAAAATTGTCATAACCCTACTAATTAAATAAACAATTAATCGAGATTCAATGACTATTTATATATGACTTATAAATAAGCAATATACAATTTAGCATTATTAATCTAATAGTTGAATAAACAAAATATACTTAGATATTTTCCCAAAAGAGAAGAAAAAAGATTGAATCATTGTTGAGACACTTGCACATGGCCATGTCAAAGATTGAACTCTCAAGTGCCATCCATATCCATCAAGTCTCACTTTTCTGTTCATTATAAACTTACCAATCAAACCCAACAAGAAAACATGACACTCTTTGTATGTGAGTTCAATTTCTAGTAAAAGAAACTGCAATTTCCTCTAATCACTTGTTCAAATTAAATGAAGAGTTTTGGTCTTCGCAGAAAGTAAAACATTTTGTGCTTATTTAGGATTATAATTAAAATTTTTGAAACTCTTATCACATACTCACCTTGTATTCTGTATCTGTTGAAAAATAGTTTTGACGGTCTCTGTGGATCCCACTAGGACCCTGGCCCCACATCCCCTCATGACCGAGAGACATGTTTTAAAGAAAGCAATCAACTGTACAAAAATAATGACACGAGAACTGAAATTATGTGATTCAAACATGAGAATGTTGAGAGTGCTTTTAGTTAAAGATGAGAGTGCCCTTTCAAGTGGGGATTTTCCCAGTCAAAGCAACATTTAAATTTTGCTTTTTTGCTTCACGAAACGGCAGTCCCTTAAATGGAGAAAAGCATGCATGTCATCATCAATAGTGCCATAGCTTTTTCTTTTTCTTTTTCTTTTGGGACAAAGCTTGGCAATTTGTAAGAATGATATGATCAGTCGTATATACTCAAAAAATTACAAACCTTCATTATGTACAATTTCAAGACGAAAATTTACAGAACATCTTTATAAAAATTTCAACAGAAAAATCTCGAGATCTATCTAGCAGTTGCCATGGCCGTAATAAAATCCCAATCCATATGAAATTAAGAATAGCAGTATCCCAGAAAATCATTTGTTGCTTGTCTAGAGTGTTGTAAGAATTAACATCTCCTGATTTGAGCTGATGATGTTGGATTACATATAATTACTTGAAACCTAAGGCACCGGCAGAAGGGAGCAGCGGAACTGTATTGTCAACAACTTAATTACACGAGTGATGATGATGTTTGTTCTAATTACCTATAAGAAGTGATCCTCTCTTTTTCTTTGGTTCAAGACAAAAACACTTTTAAAAAATATTTTTACATAAATTAAGACCCTTTTTTTTATATACTTATTTTATATACTATAAAATTATCTTTAAATTATAATTTAATTTTTATCCGAATCCAAATATCGATGTGTTGATAAAGTAACTATATTTGGCCATGCGTTTAGAAAAATGAACATAGGGACTTGCTATATGAAGCTGTGAAGAACAGACAAGATATGAGGGAGCGGTTTAAAGAAGGCCAAGACACAACGGCAAAGGAAGAACTTGCACTATACCACCTCCAATTCTTGATGTAAAATATGATTGATTAATTTGAGAATATTAAAAAAATAATTAAATTATTTTAAGTATTTGTATTCTTTTTTCAAATTAATTAACTTCATTTATAAATTGACATATAATTTAATAATACACAAAAGTATCTTAGAGAGATCGTATACCATATGTTATAATTAATTAATTTAGTAACTTTTTTAATATTTTCAAATTAGTCAATTGGATTTTATATTAAGAATCAGAAGTAGTATTTTCTAAATCATTTTTAGTATTTTTGCCACAACTAACAAAAGATTTAAAACTCTTGAACTTAACAAAATTTTCTACTTTACTATTATTAAACCCATCTTGTGAAAAATTAAATAGCCAAGTTTAAATAAACTGACATTAAATAAGGATAATAGAAATAGCAGCTCAGCGCACAAAACTTCTACTAGGCGGGGTTCCTCTGAGATAAGGATCATAAGAAATATAGTAAATATCTTATGTGATACTCTTCCAGTTCTTAATATAAGAATTATTTAACTAATGTGATTAGATTAAGAAAGTTATATAAGTTAGTTAATTATAAAAATATGATATGTTTTTCCTAAAACACCATAATCATCCTCCTTAATATCATTCCTCCCTCTCCCACTTAATTATGATTGATGGAGTATTACTACGGATAATTTAGAAAAAAAATTAATAAATATGAAAAATAAATCTTATATTTAGGATTAAAATTAACTTAATAATTAGGTTCTATAATAAAAAATTACCTTGTAAAAAAACCCCGGTGGGTTTTGCAGAAAGTCATGCCCCTGACACAGTCAGTAATAATTCTATTTTTCATGTGCTCACTCGTTTCTGGTTTTGGTATAAGAGAAGAAATAAAGAACATGGTGGAGTTTAGTTTGGGATATCAGGAAGCATTTCACAAGGCGAAGTGAAATCTGTAATTTCATTCATATTTTCTCTCTTGTGGGTTTACTTCATAATGATGAAGTGTTTTAGAGAATTGGAACTCTGAGCGATTGGATATGGATTGATTCTGAGGACACCCACCCACATATGTCATTTTCATGAGCTCATCCATCTTATCTATGCTTA
The DNA here is from genome assembly GCF_004799145.2 of Neltuma alba. Taxonomy (NCBI): domain Eukaryota; kingdom Viridiplantae; phylum Streptophyta; class Magnoliopsida; order Fabales; family Fabaceae; genus Neltuma; species Neltuma alba. The sequence goes on from NW_021636509.1 coordinate 743,921, forward strand.
TCTTCTTCCCCCAGTGACCCCCTCACACATCTACGAGTCTTCAAAAGTCTCGTAACACTGCAGGAATCCAATTTGGACTCCACAGTTGCTCTTTAACTGTACTGCACTACCCGACACATATAAAACTGGATAAGCTAGGGACATTTTTACAACACACACACGCGTCCTCCTCGAGACATGGTTTATTAAATTTGAAATGAAGTTTGATGTTTCAAATAAGAATCAATATAGTTTCGACTTTGAATCAAAATTGTCTAAATAATATGTTCTTTCAAGAGAGGTGGCGAGAGTTGCTTGGACATGATTTTAGCTGCGCTGCTATCTGTTTACATGTCAAAGCCTTTATTTTGCTATGTTTTACAATTTATCAACATGTTTTAGTTAATCTTTTCAGCTTTTTACATTTTTCTTTTGGTAGGTTCCATCATTTTCTATCTTTGGCCTCTGTCTGTTCCTTCCGGCTCAATAATAAACTGTATTTTTCAGACCAGTCCACCGCCATACAAGCCTGCACCTTCATGGTTAGCATCTCTGATGGAGGAAGGCCTAGGAGACTGGACCCCACCTTCTTTTTTTTTTTTAAATCACACCCTTGTGTCTGTCCTTCTCTATCAGCAAATTATAATCTCCTGCAAAACAAAGACGACTAATCTAAAATCAATAATATTAACATATCAAAAATCATAGTAAGTAATTTTATTTAATCTCAGCAAATAAAAAGAACAGTCGGCTATGCAGATCAATTCACAGAAATATGGACGTGATTAAGTGTTCAACCAAATCCCCCAAATTCAATGAACTACCCGAACCAAAAACACCACCAACGTACGGCAAATTGATCAGCGAAATATATGAAACGAATTATTGAAAAGAAAATTAACCGGATGAGGAAGAGCGTTACTGGGCATTTGCAGCAATGAATATGAAAGCCAAAGGTGGCGAGGAAACGAAAGATCACAGAGAAATCAAATCAAGAGTGATCAAAGTAAATTTATGTCAGAATAAGTTAAATTTTTTTTAACAAAATCTTAGTTATGTACAATTGGTTAGATGGAATTCGGTCCAAAAGCTCCCAGGATCACCATTAACAGCAGTCCCTGACTCTGACTACTACCTGTTCTAGATATGTATGGACATAATGTGCATATATATATATATATATATATATATATATAATATTCAGTTCTCTATCGGATTTCGGTTTCCGGTAAACAAAAAAGGTCCGTGCCGAATCTCTTCCTTGCATATGTCAGATCTCAAAGCCAGAATTTGAAGCCAACTTTCTCGACCGGAAACTCTCCGAGAATGTTGAAGGAATCGAAAGGATCAATAAGCAGCTACCGATGCCACTGCTCAAGAATCTTCAGCCTTGGACATGACGGAAAGCCTACTTGGTCTCGGCCGGAAATCCGCTCGCCTTCTCTGCTGATGCGACGACGGCCGAATCAACGCAGCCAAGGCCCTCTTCACCAAATCCCCTTCCACGCCGCCAATTCTCACCACCGAGTTCGTCATCGCCGATCTGCGCGCGTTGAGCCTGTTTGGCGAATACGGAGCCACCGAATTAGAGCCGAAATTCTTGTGAAGGCTGCATCGGAAGGAACCAGGATGCGAGGTAGGGGAGCACATACAGGTTCGCTTCTGCTGGCTCTGCCTCTTCACCGCCTGGCCAGAACTTGAGGCGCCGGCGCGAGGCGTCACGGAGATGGAGCGGTTCGGAGAGGTGGAACGGTCGAGTGAGAATCGAACGGAGGGAACCGAGGAAGATGGACCACAGAGATTGACACGAGTGGGTGAGATGGAACGGCTAAAGAAGCTGGAGGTGGAAGATGCGAAAGCTGAGGAAGAAGAAGACGAAGTCGAAGAGGAGTGACGATTGTAGAATCTGCCGGAAGGAGAGAGAGAGCGGAGCACTGGTCCGCTCGATTTTCTAGAAGATGCCGCCATTTTCGTCTGTGGTTACAGTAGAGAGAGAGAGAGAGAGACTTGCCAGAGATAGTGGGGGGAGAGGGGGAGAGAGAGAGAGACGGAGGGAAGTGTTTGGTGTTTTGAAAAAGCCGGGTTCGGCTATCTGGTTTGGCAAACCCAGCTTAACTTGAGATATATATTTATAGGAATTTTGAAATGAGGGGCCTACGACCTAACAGCGAGATATTTTCAGTCTGGGGTATCTACTTTAAGGTATTGTGTCAATGACCCCTCGGATTTTTCTTGTTATTTTTTTTTGGGCCAAAGGATTTTTCTTGTTATTTACGTGTGTGCCTCATGTAGACGCGTGTTTTATGTTATTAATTAATGAATTAATTCATAGAAATAAAAATATTCCTCATTTATTATTTAATTAATTAGTGTCCATTACTATTAACTAGCACAAATGTCAACAAAAATATTATCATCTATAAATATATGAAATATTTTTTCAGCATAGATGTCATAATTTTTAATGGAAAACCCTTTTTTATTTTTTTTATTTAGTACCTATATGTTTTTCTTTCTTAATTAATTCTTTTAGTTTTATTTTGTTAGCACTGATAATCATTTGAGCTTTGCTAGGTTAATACTATTAGGGTCCGTTTGGTATAAAGGAAAATGAAAGGAAAGAAGGGAAGGAAAAATTTTAATAAATTCAATTTAAAAATTGAAAAAATGGGACTAAAAACTTTTAATTAATTTTTATTATTTTTTATATTACTTCTTCTTTTTAGTAAATAAAGCTTATTAAAATTTTTTCCCCTCCCCTCCAAGTAGCAAACAATATCTTATAAAGTTTAAGGGTGATAAAAGAGCAAAGTTAATTATTTAATTAAGAAAAGAATATACAGATACTAAATTAAAAATTGAGGGAGCGTATAATTACCTCTGGAATTATTTTTTTTCATCTAATCTTTTGAGAAGTGATAACATCTATTCTCGCTAACGAGTTGAAGAAAACTAAGATATCTAAAATCACAATTTTGATATAGGTCGGCTGAAAATGTTGATATGAGTTCAAATTCCGGAATTTTTTACGTACATCAGATCTTATTTTATAAAATTTCAACAAATTAAGTGAATATGAAAAATTAAAGGAAAATTTTTAAAAAGTTCCAATTTGAAAAAAAAAATTTAAAGACATCTTAGTTGAGCAGTAAAATTTATTTTCAATGTATGTAACTCTTTTTTAATTGTATATATTTTTAATTATATGCAAATGTGGTTGCACAGAATTAAATAAACGAAAAAAAATTGCACCCACTAAAATAAAATTACACGTGAGTTTTAAACAAATTTAAGATAAATTTAGATGATAAATATTTGTTTCAGTCCAAGAAAAGATGATAAATATTTTAATGAGAAATTTTTCAATAATTTTGTCAAAGTTTTAAAAACGAAGGAGCCATTCTCGAGTTTGCTAGGCAGGATGATGCAATTTGGAGGGATAAGGAAACCAAACAAGAGAGTGATGGGTTGGTTAAGGACTTTGGGGCCTGTTATTTTGTGTGCCACTTGATCAGAGCTACCCGTTTAGTGGGGCCCGCGGGAGGGGGGGCGCTGCCCGTTTAAATAATAAAACAAAATATATAACCTTTTTTCCATTTATCAGTGTAAATATATAATATGAAATTAATTAAAAATTGATATTACTCGAAGCATTTTTTTTATCATTTATAAATAATATTTGTACTTATATATTTATCCAACATTATTAAGTTATATTCAAATATTATCGAGTTTAATTAAAAATAATTGTTTTCAATATGATTTTTTTTTTCATCCAAATGGTTTGGACACTATAGCTTACTCGCTTGGTTTAAAATATGAGCACTAAATATTTGAATGGTTTTTTTATGAGTTACAACTTGAATTTGTTTCATCATTTAGTGCATTTTTTATTTTTATGCTTAATTAATTATATATCCCTCTCATCTCATCTCTCTTTTCCACTTATTCTTTCTCTCGCTCAACCTCTATCAATAAGGGAGTTTCAGGAAAATAAGTGGAATTTTTTTTTACATATTTATTGTCTTTAACCAATTTTTTGAATTGTATGGTTTAATTATTTGATACTTATATTTTGAAGGAGAATGAGTATTTGAGACAAATTAAATCATTTTTCACTTTTACTGTAAATGATTGATTCAAATTTTACTTTTAGACAAATGATTTCACAAAACAATTTTCTTTAAGAAAATGAAAAAACAAACCAAATCTAGAACCACAAGATCGAACAAAAATAATTAAGCCAATTTGATTTGTAAGTCATTATAATATAAGATATACTTAACTAATTGAGATAAACTAAGAAAACTAGTTAAATAAATTATTTGTCAAAAATATGTTTTAATTTCTATAAAATATCCATTTAAATCGATAGCACTCATAATGCAAACTCTTTTAACATCCGCTAGTAATAGGAGTAGTTTGAGAAATATGAAAAATATAGTGACGGAATGAATCAAAATTTTATATTTAAACCTAAACTCAATTTTTAATTGGTTCTTATATTAGGAACTAAAGGTAGGAGATGAAATGCGAGCTTTGCCTTTAGTAGAATAGAATACATCAAAAACACGAAATAAAGTATAAGTATAAAAACTAAAAAGGTTCAAAATATGCATAACATTATTTTTTTTATTTACTCTATATTATTAAGTAGAAAAAGTTCCCTTAGCGTATAAGCTATACAGATAAATAGATAGAGAAAAAGTAGTCCACACTGATTGGAATAGAAAATGAGTGATTGAAATGGAAAAAAGGAAGAAAAAAGAAGGAAGAAAACAAAGGAATACACGTAGAGGCCATGCAAGGGTGAGTGTGTGAGGAGTCATCTTTTCAATTATTCTCATCCTCTCCTTATCAGTTATCACACTTTCTCTCATTACTATTCAATTCAAATTCTGGTTTCATGCATGCATCTTCTCAAACTCTGATTACTAATCTATCTCTTCTTTTCTTTTTTCTGCCGACAAAAATAACCACCACATGAATTTATCAAAAGAAATTTTGACAATAGCCGTTACAGTTTGATTTATTTCTTAAATCATCATATTAATGAGTCAAAATTAAACTGGTATATTTTTTCCTCTAATTTTGGCAAAAAAGTTCCTTCTTATGATATTAAATTAAAGCTGTGTGAGTTTCTTTTTTTTTTTTAATCCTCTCGCATCGTAAACTCTATAAATGGGCTTTAGTGTTGGTCACAAAATACTCTTCATACACATCACCAGTGATTAAATTCCTGATTAGATGCTTAGAAAACTCAGCTAAGTATAAACTGTGCTGGAATAAATTAGAACCATTTTATGCTTAATTCCTTCCTAAATAAATGTTGAATAAGAGTTAATAATATGAATTAGACTCAACCTCAGGCAAGTAACCGGTCAAAAAGTTGCGGTTAGGTGCACAAAATGATAGCTCATTTTGAGTTGGGTTGGCCCACTTGATATTATATAAAAAATTTTTTTTACTAAAAACAGAAGTTATTGCTATTTGCAATGAATTTAAGCGTAGCTTTAAGAGGCATTGGATAGAAACCAAACCATAGTTTTAAAAGTGCTTTATGGTTTACGAAGTAAATATGTAGAGAAATTTATCTCGTTTTACGAAAAAGTGTTTCTAAAGAAGCACTTTTGAGAATTACAAACACCCCTTATTTTACATTAAGAAGTTATATAGACAAAAGTGCACATTTAATCTTTTAACTATATATACAAGATATCAGTTGGATCTCTTTATTTTTAAAAATATATATTTTTAATCCTTTAATTTGGAGACGGTTGGTGTCAAACAATAATTTTTAGCATAAGTCGATCCTTGTTATTTAAAAAAAAAATTAACATGTTCATTAGCATTTAAAAATATTTTATCATGATTAAAATTTCAATGTCAATATTTTTAAGGGTACTAATTATGGATAGATTATTGAAAAATACTTCATAAAATTAAAATATCAAAATAAAATTTCATCTAAAATTAAAGAATTAAATATTTAGTTCTATCTGTATTTATAACATAAATAGAAGATAGACATGAGTGGTGACTAATGCAGATGAGGATATTTATGTTAGAGAAGCGTCTAGTGAATGGATATTCGTATTTAGTTTGAATACGCAGTGTGGTGCTAATCTACGCCGCCACGTCTAGTAGGCTGCGTGATTGCAAATTCATGCGACTCGCCTAATTAATTAATTAATTAATTAATTAATTAATTAATATATTTATCATCTTTTAATTAATTAATTAAAAAAAAGCTTCATCTCCAAGGTTCTGTATCAATTCCATTATCATACTAAATAGGAGTATATAAATCAATTATATATTCATATTTTAGTACTCATGATTTTTATACTACCTCCGATCTTAATTATGAGACCTTGTTTATAGTCTACAAGTGAATTAGTATGTGGTAAAATAACGCTAAAATAATGAGGGTTACAAATTTTGTCATTAAATGTTGACTTCAACGCTTATTGTTATGGTCATAAAAGTGATAATAATGAACTATTGCCAGCGGCGTAGTGTGGTCATTAAGTACTTATCAATGTTTTCTCTTCTTTTATTCTTTTTTTTTTTAATGGACCTTCTCCTTGGATGCATGTAAAGTGTGCTGTTAAGATAGATTAAAATAATAAGCAGGTTGATGAGAAAAATAATATAAAGTTTAAAAGAATAAAAATGAAAGATTTTTTTTTGTTAGAATACTTAGGGATACTTTAGATATGCCATTCTTTGAGATCTCTCTATTCAATACTTTTTTCAATTAATGTGTCCTATTAATTAAACATATGATTAGAAAAACGTGTTAATTTGCTCAAAATAAAGTGTGGATAGTCAAATGTATACCATGAGGTCTTGAGGAGTTTGCCAACTCAATTTATTAGTCTTTCAATGAAAACCAAATTTGAATCAACGTAAAGAAAATTTTGAAACTTTTTAATAAATTAACACTATAAGAAACTCTAGGACTTGTTATCCCCTATTCAATCTCTGGCAATTTTTCACTCTCCCCTTTTCATACAGTTAAAAATGGTTAATTAGGATTCAATACTACACAAAGATGTCTTTCATAACATCACTGTAGGTTTATATATATAGGCTTTGTGATTATCCCTAATTTATTAGATGATAAATGCTATAATCCAATGATGATCAGACCCATATGACAAATTGTTATGTTAACTAGCTAGGATATTTCTTTTATCATATGGGCAACAAATTGCTTTATGCACCCACAATCTTCTTTTTATAGGAAAAAGGTCAGAGGGAGGATGTGCAAATTACAAAACAAGATTTAAGTTAGACTAGAAAAGTTGGAGATCCTTGCATCCCGTAGGAGGGTCATTAAGAATCCCAGAATCTAAACTATCTTTTGGGCTCGATGAGCAAGTTAATTTGTGCAATTACTTGCTTCTCTGAATCAATGATCAAATGTAACAATCTAGTCTCACATTATGAGTCATCTAGGGCTATTTATAGAGTTGATCGATGAGAGGATGGCTATAAAAATGCTTATTCCATATGGACAAAAGTGATGGCTTCTAGATAATTGTTGGTGGTAGCACCTGCAAAAAGACAATTAATCCGAGTCATGTCCTAAAAAAGTTGTCCTTAAGAGCTATCCCATGAGGATGCGGCACTTCCCAGGATTAAACAAATCTTCCTGCAAAACAGGGTGAGGAAAACAACAAAAGATAGTAAACTCAATAGGTAGAAGAATATACAGACAGGAAAAAAGAAGAGCTCGAAAACTCTAGAGCTGTGTGTGTTGACCCCAGTGATCTGAATGTTGCTAGCCTCTTAATGACAAAAAAAAAGTCAGTTTTTGAATGTTGAAACCATTAAATTGTCAAATTGCACAATCTGAGGCGTTGGAGGCAAACACATAAGCATTCTGCTTAGAATTTCATAATCAAATCATTTAATGTATTATAGTTAAAATGGTTAAAAGCGTTGTTCATGATTTCAAACATTTCAAGGCATTAAACAATTATAAAATATAAAATCCATTCAACAATTTAAATGATTTAATGCATTAAAGGATTTTTTCATTTAGGATTTTAGTGGGCCACTTTTAAATCTCTAATGCATTGAAAATCTGTTTATGACATTAAAACTCTTTAACATTTGATTTTCCTAACAATAAGAAAATCTGTCCATGATTGATGCTCGGTTTGTTTTTATCTTCCCACATTTCTTATTAGGATCTTTTCTTTGACATACCCACACAAATATCACAACAATAATTGCAATGGATATTGACTTTGTCACGTCTGCCGCCCTAACAGAGATTAACTCTATGTTTGGATAAGGAGAAAATCAGATAAGAAAGAATATTAAGAGGAAAAACTCCTAAAAATAGAATGCGGATACCATTTTTGATTGGATGCCTCTTAACTTGTAGTTAAGGGTCCCATTCCTACTTCAAGCTTGAGATCATCAATGACATTCTGAGTGCTAATGAAAGCAAGATCACCCATGGAGGTGTCCTTTTTAGAGTATAATTAAGCTTTTGCATATACTCTTCCATATGTTCTAACAAACATTACGTGGGAACAATCTTTGCCAATCAATTTTCCTTGTTTTAGCATTCCAAAGAGTTAAGAAATAAAGTTGAACTTGGAAGGGTTAACCAATTTTAAGCAAACCTCCTTTTGCTTTATAGAGAGATTTAATCAAGTCCTTATTAAAAGGACTCATCATATTTCATAATATAATATGTTTTGCTAAAGTAGTATTAACTTTTATCATCTAGTATGACCTAACTAACTATAAAATTCTCTAACTAGATAACCAAACTATTCTAATTAATGCTTTTATTGAGAATAATTTTGATATTTTACATGAGAAATAACTAACTTAAGTTGACACCAACTTAAGTTTATGCAAGCCAACTGGGTTGGCTTTTCTTGATCAAAATCAAACAAGGTAAGTAGTGAAACTTGGAAGGTACCATGTGGAGCCTAGAGTTGGCCACATGTTTCACTATCCCAAAAGAAAAATTATAATAAAAAAATAAAGTTAGAATTAATGTGGGCAGGCATGTTGAAAGATGTTGCAAACATGTTGACGAACATGAACACATCAAAACTTGTGGACAAACCGATTTGAAAAATAAAAAATAAAAAAGAGAAAGGCAAACAAATCCCAAATATATATATGCATATATTCTCTCCATGATGGGACATCAAATACCAAAGCATGAGGAGAATCTGATTCCATATAATTAAAAACATTTGAGATTCCTCCAGAAGACACATTGGGCATATATAAAATCAAGTTCGTTCAATGTCCTTTAGTTTCTAGGAAACTTTTTTAATATAAATTTTGTGGGGTGTGTGTGTGTGTGTGAAAGATTGAAGAAATGACAGGCTCCTAAGTTCTAAGAATAAAATAATGAGGCATGCTGAGAGTGACTGGGATCACCATTATTAGGGTTTGGTTCTTTGTATCTGTGGCCGATATTGAATCCTCAGCTTGAAACACAGACAATCATTAGGGTCGAGTCTGAAGGCGTATACATATATATAATAATATGTCATCATAAATATATATATAATGGAAATTAAATATTGGGATGATCTGAAATCTGGATACGATTAGTTTTGTTTACACTATAAAGCTTTGTTGATTTTCTCCATAAATTATGATTATTTGTTGGATTAATAGATCAGAATCCATACGTCACATGGTTTTGCTTTTACATCAACTGCTTCAAGCGCAGGTGTTAAAATAATAATTAAACGCTTTTAATTCATTATATTTCATTTTTCTCACTTCAATAACTAACAATTAATTTGACATACTTGATCATTTTGGTTATTTGTAATAGACAATATATAATATTTAAGTTGGGCACTTATGAGACTCATGTGCATAGATATTATAAGACATATTTGGGTAACATGTATATGAATAAACACTGTTTAAATTATTTTCTGCATATGCATTATTTGAAAAATATTACTACCCATGTTACTAAAAATGTAAGAGCTAGTTGAGGGGTTGAATTTAGTCCTAATTAAATAAGAGCTCAATCCACTTTGTCTTCCAAATTTACAATGTTTTATCCAAAATATCCTTTATTGATTGTTAGTGGTTTTGACCAAGAGGTAGTATTAAATGGAATAATTTAGGAATCAACACATATTTGTTACAAATAATTAACTTAATTAATTTATTTAATCTCTTTAAATTAGTTATATAGCTTTTATATTAAGCACAACCATTGCATCGATGTAACTCACTGTGATCATGATCCAATTAACCGGTGTCTTGACCAATTCAATGCTCCGGCGTGGATATGAAAACATTGCTTATACTCCTCCAGTCCTTAATATAAGACTTATTTAACTAATTTGATTAGATTAAAGAAGTTAGGTAAGCTAGTTAATTATAAGAAATATGACATAGTTTTCCTAAAATACTATAATCATCTTTCTTAATATCCTCCCTCTCTCACTTACTTGATTATGGTTGATGGAGTATCCATATGATAATTTAGAAAAAAATTGATAAATATAAGAAATAGGTCTTATATTTAGGACGAAAATTAACTTAACAATTAGGTCATATATTAAAGACTGGAAAAGTACATAAAGCTCTAAATTTTTAAATTCTTTCATAGTAATAAAATGGTTCAAAAAAAGTAAATTAAATTTTGGGTTTGACCACTTTAAGATCATTTTAATTTAAAATATTCTTCATTGTAAATATTGTTTAGTTGAGATCCTCAATTGTAATTTTTTTTGCTTCTTTTTATAAATAAAAACTCATTGATCATTGATGTTGGGGCGTCCCCATACAGAATGTCTACCTTTTTCATAACATAACAAATTAAGTTAAATCTTGTCAACTTCTTCAAAATAATGCTATGGGCGAGTTGTTTTCTTTGATTCTGACCAATTACATTCTTCAACTTAGCAAATCTAAGCAATTTTCATAATTAATTTTTGTGTAACTTAATTTCTTATTCCTCAATGTATGTTTAAATTATTGTACTATTTTTTTTCTACTGTAAAAGACATGCATATAAATTCTTTTCTGATCACAAAAAGTAAAGCTTACTAAAATATTTCAAGTTTATTTTAATGATATTTATTTTTGTTGTAAGATTATACATTTGTAAATAAATTATTTTTAATTTTTTTAAAAATCAGGTATCCCTCCCTTCTATATAGCTTCTTTTTTTTCTTTTTTTCTTTTTTCAACCAGTGCTTCTGTATAGCTACTGAACTATACAACTTAGTGTGATTTTCATTTCATATCTAGCATGACATACATTAACCTAGCTATACAAGTATTATATTCCAAAATACACAGATGATATAAAAATAATATTTTTTTCCAAAATATGAAAGTACAAATAAAAATAATTTTTAAAATTAAAATTAATAAAAAAGTACGTAAGTTAATAGAAAAATCATAATAAAAATCTTAAAATTAGATAAAAATGCCGTGTAAATTTTTTTTCTTTATTTCAGCTAGGTCACTGCATTCTGACTGTTGAAAATAATATAAATTCTTTTTGTGTCATTTTTTCAAATAATTTCTTCATCAAAATGACATTTAATATCAAAGTTAAAAATTGATTAATTGTTCAACTATTCGAATTTTTAATGCAGGCATTTGCAATCCTTCCTATGTTATATAAATAGTACTCCATATATGATTCACAGCTCCCCTTTCGGGAACCAGCATCATATTTTTCAATTTCAGGAAAAGTTAAATTTTAAAATAAAAGTAAAAATTATGTAATTTAGATCTTTTTCTCGAAAGGGAAAGTGATTTATCATTAGATTTTAGGTAAAAACAAGGGAATAAATGAAATGAGTAATATGGATATGGTTGGTCATTAAAATGGGCTTCAATAATTCGCCCTAGAAACTGGGCCTCAATAAATATATCAATTTAATGATTCGTTAGTTGATGAAATATTCTTCTAATACAAGCTCAATAATGCAAACTAACAGAACGCTATGATCAATAAAAAATATATAGTCCAATGAGAATTGGTTCCGGCAAAAAAAAAACAAAAAACTGTTGCCTTATAATGTGGCTAAGATTAAAATTCCACTAAAAAATATAACTATAATTAGTGCCTTGATAGCATTTCAAACAAAATTAGCTCTAATACGAATAGAAAAATACCTATACTTAGTAACAACCAAAAAAAAATAAACAAGATATCCAATAGGAACAGCGACAATCTTCACTAAATGAGTATTCGTTTTTATCTTGTATAGTAAAACAGTTGTTTTAAAACCAAGGCTATTCGGCGTCCAGAGATTGTTTCATATCCAGGGACTTTCATTGAGGCCAAACTAACTCGGATTTTAACGAGGGAGGTTGGAATTCTTTTGGGTGAGAAGCTCTGCCACTAACGCTAACACTGCTGCATCCTCATATTCGAACTCCTGAGACATATGGTTAAACTGACATAGCTCCCTTCCCAATTAAACCAGGCATTCAGTTGTAGATTGCTGCTTTCTCATTAGAACTTGGAAGACATACAAACACCCTCTCCCCCTTTCTCTCTCTCAAACACGGGGATATTTGTGCTCGTGTTACGTTTGTATTTAATAATTTCATATTTTTGAAAGAACTTTAAAATAAATAAATAAATACAACCCAAGCCTCGAGGGTTAAAATTTATACGTCTCGTTAAAAAAAAAACTACTTCGGAAGGGTAAATTTGAGCAGGGCAAGCAAGAAAATAAAGCGATCTAGTTGCCAGGTTTTGTTTGACCACTTCTCAGGAAGTCGTCCTCATAGAAGTCTTGCAAATCTTCATACATTTTCTTAAATCGGTCAACCATCTGGGCGGACCTCTTGTGATCTGCTTTTAGCCTCTCCATCTCCATTTCAGAGGCAGAGGAGCCCCGATTCTGGTTTAAACGGTTAAAGACAGAGATCTTATCCAAGTTAGAAAATTAAATGCCGGTATTTTACCCCAAAATAAATAAAAAAAATTGCCAAATGACGAGAATATATCGATGCGCAACAAACCTGAAATTCCTTGATTTGATTAAATATGGCCCGACAAGACATGTATGAAACATCCGTATCGCTCCTGTCATCGTGAAGGCTAACAATGGTCTGAACTTCTGAATCTTCATTTGTGTATTTCTCCAATGGAGGTGGTACTAAAGATCCCTGCTTTCTTGAGCCCGATTGTAAAGTTGAAGACATATGCTTGCTTGAGTCAAGCTCTTTTCTAACAACGACAATATTATTCACAGGCCCTGCAATATTCCCAGCAGATTAACATCAAAATTGACATTGTTTGATTCCCACACAGTGCAAAATGTCACATGCACTCTTGCATCACATGTATCAAGACTTATATTTATCATTGAGTTCCAATACATACAGCGATCGAAAAAGTCATGAGCTTATTCTGTATATAGCAGTATATGATAGACGAGAAAATATCATAACTAAAATGTATTGAACACTAACCTTTTGCATGTTTGAACATGCGGACAAAATTATGTGTTTTTGCATTCCAAACCCGAACCATTCCGTCTTCTGATCCAGAGATTAACAAATTCTCACTTGCACTATATGTTAAGCAAGTAACTGCTTTGCTGTTGAAGGAAGGGGAAAAAGCAGGTTAATAGACCAAGCACATGTTTGTTCAAAATCAACGACTATTTAGCTTGATTCTAATGCGTTAAGTGAAGATCCAGGATTGATTCTATCACTATCTGTCATACACCATCATGCGTAAGCCTTTAGACTCATGGACAAAGCAAAGACACCGTAATTTGCACAGGAATTTTAATTCAATGATCATAGGAACAGCAAGGATCATACTTCTGATTGCATAGATCACAGAGGCTATGATACCATGTTAATAAACTATTTTAATGAAAAACTCAAACTTCCAAGCTAAGGGGCATGACTTGTTTTGTTATAGGTTCTAACACGTCACGAATAAGATCCATGATAAGGAATTCAAGATAAATAAAATCTAATGTCAATAATCAGGCATACTCATCATGTTGAACTAACAGGCTATACACTGTCCACTGGTGAAGAAGTCAAACTACCATGCCCTGTCAGAAGCCAATGTACAAATTTTTTGCAATGGAAAAGAGTACATCACTGACTCTGGCCAACTAAATTATCAAATATAGGCTCAAAGAAGGTGCTCCTAGCAATTTGAGCACCAACCTAAGGAAAAACCTAAATTTCAGCCCAATCATGAAGCACGTGTGCAGACGAGACAAGTTTGCAAATGCTTCACCATGATTTACATGAGGAAAAATATCATGGCAAATAGAAAACAAACTACCAAAAGTAAGGCAAACGTGAAGGGTTGAGAGCATGAAGGAGAAAATACGAGTAAAGCACTAATAGCAAGGTCAATGTTTCAAAATATGTGTGCTTAGAAGAGAAGAACTAACCTGTGATTAGAGAATGAACCGAGGATATGCATCTCATGATTATGACTAAAGATCTTTTCAGTGTTAAGTGCGGCAATAAATATTTTTCCATCTCTACTGCCAGCATAAAAGACGTGTTCAGCAGGATCCAATGCAATTGCATCAATTATTGAAGGGAATACTATATTTCTTAGTAGTGTTCCTCGAGATAAGCTCCAAACCTTACCAAAATAAATAAATAAATACTCGAATCAAAATGACAGCACTGCTATATCAGAAAACAATATTTAAGAGAAAAACATAGACGCCAAGAAGTCACAGCCAATTAATGTGAGAACACACCAAACAACAAAGAAACCAAATATATACAATGAAATGGCCTCAATATCAATTTTGTTAAATATAGAGAACAACGGACACAGGTCTAACAGAGCAAATTAGAGTCCATCCACTTTAAATGAGTAATAACACAGACCCTCATAACCTTTAATTTGAGACAGTAGAGGATTATTTTGCGAGCTTTCAGAACAAGTCACCCTATATTATGAAGCATTTCTTGCTTTGGCACGTGAAAATTATGAATTATAACTCCTAAGCATGCAAAACCTCAAGAAATACATAATAAAGTTTCAAAAGAGAAGGATCTTGGTCATTCAAGCTGCAGAGAATAAAGTTTCAAAAGAGGAGGATCTTGGTCATTCAAGCTGCAGAGAATAAATATTTTTCCTAATTTGATACATCTTATTACTTAACTAACTTGATACCCTAAAAAAGACAACAAAATTGAAAAAAAGCAAACCAAACCTTACAGGTCCTATCCTCTGCAGCAGAAATTATAATTGCACTACATCCTCCATAGCCAATTACAATGTCAGTTACTGGTAAGGTGTGCTCTGAAAAACTATGCTCATAACGATTACCTGCTTCCTGCCTTTTCAAATCATCAAATATCCTGAAAGTGGAATATATGACAAAATTACTCATAGAAAATGCAAAAATGGAGAAAATGGAGAGGAAAGATGAGAATTACGTACGTGAACAAGGACCAAACTCGTACACATCCATCTTCTGAACCAGATACTAGTAGTGAGTCATCCTCAGAAAATACTAGGCAAGTTACAGCCCTATAATGAGCATGCCACTTCTTAAGCAACCTGCCAGTTTCAACCTGAAAAACAAAACATGATGTCAATAAAGTTAAAAAGCAACAGAAACTGAATTTTCATTTTCAATCCATATCTTCCCCACCTAATTCCAGAAGACATTTACTATATGAGGTCTCATCAAAGAGTTACTATACCTCCCAAAAGTATATATCACCCGATAAACCTCCACCAGCTATATAAGTGCCTGGATGATTAGCAGCAAGAGGCCTGATTGGCTCAGCTGGAAAGCTCTTGGCTTCTACTTGAGGCTGAGCCATAGGCAATGACATGTTAATCACTATTAGTCATCCAAATAAATACATTGGTAAAAATCAGATTATTATTATTTAAAAAAAAAAAAGAAGGAAAAGTTTCAAACAACTTGAAATGTATGAAATGCAATAAAGAAGAAAGACCTTGGACCAAGACCAATAGAGAACCAGACCAGCATTGGCAGAGGAATCTCGGATCTGGGAAGATGCAAGGAAGCGACTGCCCACACTAGTGAGGCCATGAGGTGTGGAGGCACAAGTTTTATAGCGCAGCTGCTCAGCCCCTGAATGAAGGTCCCAGCAGCCAACATCGGCATCAACAGAAGATGCTGCCAAAACAACCTCCATCCTGGAAGTGTTGAAATTAATATTAAGCAGATTTTCCGTCAGAAAGGCAAGTCCAAATGTTAAGATCTTTTGTTTAAAAACTGTCAATTTCCAAAAATAAGCGGACGCTTATTGCCAGACTGGCTTATCTATTTGTTGATTAATTTTATCATGTATCACACCTAGCGATGTTTACTTGATAAAATTATGATGCAGGAACTGCTAAATTATTAATGATAAAAGGTTAGCCCATGCCTGTTTAAGCCCGTAGTAAAGGGGCCGGGTGAAATCCGTGTGGGCTTAAATGGGCATGGGCAGCCAGTTTAGTTTTTTTCATGTTTTTGGGGAAAAAAACTGACTCATTCCCTATCGTTGCAACTGATTGCTTTATACTTAGTTTTTTGCATTACACAAAAGATCAACTCCGTCAGACCCACCACCTCATTCAAATTATTATGATAAGCACAAACATGTCAGAAATAAAAACAGTTCAAATTGAACCTTATAGCTGCAAGTATAATTGAATCTAGCTTATGATAAATATGAGTAAGCATCAACGTCAAAATAAGCATCTATTCACGCTTTAAGATACAACCAGTCATTCAACAACAACTTGGAAAATAGTTTCATTATTAAACTCTTTTACTCTTGCTTCGGTACATCGAAAATTTAAAAAAACAAAACAAAACAAAACAAAAACACAAATACAAATGGTTCAAATGCTCTGGAAATAAGCAAAAATCGAAAGAGGAACAGGGACCAAGCACAAATGCATTGAAGACGGGTTCACTCGCCTCTCTCTTACATGCTTGGGTAATGCAGAACTCGTGAAGATGGTTGAGACTTGAGAGAACTATTAAGTCCGAGAATAAAAGCTATCCAAACAGAAATTTGAGAAATTCAGAAACCAAGCACTCTATTCCCAAACATTGAAAAAATTAAGGTCCCAGAAATTCCACTCCCTCAGTAGAATAGAGGAACAGGACGCTTACCTCGCCAAAGAGGAACTATAACAGCACCCACGCCCAACGTTGGAACAAGCTTGAAGCTCCTTGAATGAGCGACGAGCTTCACGAGCCACGAGCTAGATGAGGCCTGAGGAGTAGAAGAGATTAGATCGGGGACGCCGTGACTGCTGGACGCTGTGGCTGAGGAGGTGTGACGGCCCGACGACGTGGCCTGTGATGAGGTGTGAGCTTCTTCCCTTCTCTCGCTGGTCGGCCGTCGTCGCTGCCAGTGCTAGGTCAGGGGAGGAGTGGCACCAACGAAGAGAAGCTGAGATGGAATTAGGAGAGCAAGAGTGGAAGAGTTTGGTTGAGAACATAGAAAAAATTTAAAACATATATACACACATAGACTATTGCACGGGCGGGCTGCCCCGTAGCCGTTTATTTCTTCGACCCGCCTGTTTAATTTAAGCCCATTATGGGATGTTTTGGGCGGGGCAAACTTTCACTGGACGCGGGCCAGTTCGAGTTACGGGTTAGTCGCTCAGGACAGTTACATCATACTTAATATAAGAGCTAGTTTAACCCTTAATATAAGAGCTAGTTTAATTTTTAATTTGATTTTGAATATAAAATTATAATCAAATTTATCTTTTATATTTATCTATTTTTAAAATAATTCTTGTAGTAGTTACACATGTTGAAAATTTCATTACATGATAATTCTAGCTAATATACACGATTAGTAAGGACAACACCTATTTATTACAAATAACTAATTTAACTAATTTTTTTAATCTATTCAAATTAACCAACTAACTCTGATATTAAAGACCAAAAGTATTATAACTTAAATCTCAATACTGACTCACAAGAATTATAATGGATATTAAACTTACAGCTAATTGTGCACAAATGGCTTTTTTTACCAATATGCTATAAACAGTAAAATTATATATCAAAATACTACACTTAAAATCATTCTTGGGAAGAATGACTTTCAAATTACACAGAAGTTATTTTTGGCATCAACGACTTCAAAAGTCGTTCTTGACATGAATGATTTTACTTTTTGAATTTTTTTAAATAAAAAAGTAAAATCATTCACGCCAAGAACGATTTTACTTTTTTCCTAGTCACTCCCCATGTGAGAATCTCTGCCAATTTTGCATGCAAGAATCTCTGACACTATGCACGCGAGAATCCCATTCCCTTCCTGTGAGGCCACAACATCATATATGGTTTTATATATAACATATTGCTTTCTCTTCTTCTTCTCCTCTTACTAAGTCTCTAAAATCTGAGCTCTCTCTTCTTCTTCTCACTTGCTCCATTTTCATTATTTTTTTGCTCTGTTATTTTTTCACTCTTGCTTCCAAAAACTTGACAAGCTCTTTTACTGCTGATGTGGGTTTGTTGTTTCTCTTCTATTTTTTCTTTTAAAAAATTTGCAGCTATGATATAGAATTTGACTTTTCATCCATACTACCCTTGATGAGTTAATATTTCATTATTCTAATTTTTAGGACATGAGTCGTGGGTTCAACAATCTAGAATATTTGTACTCTTTCTAAATTAGGTGCCTCTTATTTTGACAGTAAAACTATCATATGTTATATTGTTTTAAGATGTAAGTAATGAAAAATTGAAGTGAATGAAGGGCACTCATAATTTCTTTTTTTTTTATTTTGCTTTTTTCATGCTATCTGCTATGCCGCATTTTTTAATTGGTGATGATATGTCATGATATGAGTGTTTTGCATCAAGAGTAAAATACTCTGACTATTCTTCTAGATTGCATCAATTACATAGATCTTCCCTCTATTTTAAAAACACACAGTTTAGTCCAATTAGTTAACACTATTAGTAGGGGTATTCTAAAAAGATTCTAAAAATATTATTTTTAACTAAAATTTATATTAAAATAAAATTTATTTACTAGTTTACTTTTGATTCTAATAAATTCCTAAATTATATTTTTATAGTTACATTAATTTCATTCAGTTAAAGCAAACATAAAATATTTGATTAAAACTTTAACTAAATTTTTTTAATAAATATATATTTAACTAGATATGTTTATAAATATTTGTAATAAAGAAGTGTTTAAAAGTTTTGAAATATAAATTTAAATAATTTATAAAATCTTTTAAACTTATATTATTTAAATTGGCAAAGATTCTTGCATGATAGGAAAAAAGTAAAATCATTCGCACCAAGAGCAACTTTTGAAGTCGTTTATGCCAAGAAATGATTTTAAGTGTAATATATTAGTAAATACTTTAAAAGTGCAGTATTTTGGTTATGATTTTACTGTTTGTAGCATTTTACTGTTTGTAGCATTTTGGTTAAAAAGCCGTGCACAAACAAATAGGCTTGTTTGGAGCTTTTAGTGCTTGTTTGTTTTGTTTTTGGTTTCTTGTTTTCAGAATACTTTTATAAAATAGATTTTTTAATATAAGTTTTGAGAATAGAAAATAAAAAACATACTATTGATAAAATTGATAAACTTGTTAAGTCATATCGTCTGAAAATAAATTATGAGAGAATTTTTTTATTTTATTTTTTAAAACAAAAAATTGTTCTCAAAACAAGAAACCAACAAGCCCTTAAGTTTTGGAATTTCGAATTACCACTCTATTCCTTTACGTAAATCACTTTTACCTCATTCTCGCATGCTAAAGAATATGTTGTACATTTTCTCTTATCTATTTTCTTTATTGTATTCAATAAGGATAAAATCAAAAGATAAAAAGTCATAAATTACCCTACAAGCGACTTATATTTAAGACTAAATGTTGGCAAAAAAATATTTAGGAATAAACTTTTCACCTATGAGTAGCATCCTCTGATTCAAAACTGAGGGGGGGTGTTTGGTAATTGCTCCAAAAGTGCTTCTGGGCTCAAAACCATGGTTTAGGGAGGCTGATTGCCAAACACCTTTTTTTAAAAAAAAAAAACCATAGTTTCAGCAAAAACGTTGGTTTTGGCCAGCCAAACCATGGTTTTTGAATAAGTTGAAAATTCTCGCCTCCGAAGAATGAAAATATGGTCGTTGGAGTAATAATTACTCCTGTCAGAGGCTCCAACAGTGAAAATGCACGAAAATTACTTTGCCTCTTCTACTATTCTACCCATTCTTCCAATGTTGTCGCCCCTTCTGAAATTCTAAAAATTTCTTGCCACCGGTGAGATTGTTTACCCCTCAGGAATTTCGGTGCTGGTGAGGTGTTTCTTGTAATATCCCACATAAAACTATGCCATACTTAAATATACAAGTAGCACATGCGTATGTTTACTAAGGTACATAAAAGAAGAATCCTAACTTTCTTTTCAGTTCGCTGAATAACCATGATATATAAAAAGAAATACCCTACCCAAGCACATATCATGGTTATAAAAAGAAAATATCATACTTACTTCTTCTTCGCCTAATTGTAATATCCCATATACCTGGTTATCATAGACATTATATAAAATAAATCACAAGAAAAGCATCACTAAATGACCCACTTATTCAGATGCAATTGCCGCAATGTTCAGCTGTGGGTCTAAGGCCCTTAGAGAAATCAATACAAGTATCCATAGCTAAAGAAGCAAAACAGTCTAGTAGTAATAACAAGTCCAAAATAAGCCACTAATAGTCTAAAGAACATCATGGCTTCTAGGTGGCAATTAAACATAAACCAAACATAAATTCTAGAATCGAAGCGCAGTCACTAGTGTAAGTGACCTCACGCTTACAGTGCCTTCCTCGCTGCATCTCCCCTGCTGCTCTCACCTAAAATTGATGAAGTAACGGAATGAGACCACAGTCTCAGTAACATAAATCCTACCCACCTTACCTACTAGTACCCTTACAAGATGCCAGGTATGACTAACAGTTCAAAATCAATAGTTACTAACAGCATATGGATAGCAAGCAATAAGCATATCATTTAAGATCACATTGTATCATCATATTCGAATTAAATAAAATACATCATAATTGTCATATTATCATAATATATTAACTTTCCAGTTCCACCTTATAACCTCCTCATAACTGCCGACTGAACCTATGGGCTAATTGCTACCCACGTCATAACTGACTCTCGCAAGCTTTCCACAAGTGTGATGCAGACCGGCCAAAGTCGACAAAGCACACAAGGGCCATGGGTTCCTCCAGAAAGGGGTTACTGCCCAGGATACCTCTGGAGTGTCGCAAGCCAAGGGTTACTGCCCTGGTAGTATGGGCCAGCCATAGAGCGCCATATAGCGGCCTACCACGTGGTCACAATGTCACACCATATCCCATCAATCCTCCACCATATTTATTTTCCACAATTAATTTTATAATCATAAAATATCACAACAATGGCATATAGTATAGTAGTTCATAGGATCAGATCTCAAGGATCACAATATGTAGCATTACGACATATAACCTAGCATGCATCAAAAACAACCAAGAAAACTAATTATGATATAGTAAGACTCAACTATGGGTCATTTGCAAAATAAAAGAAAATCATCTCACAAGGCTGGTTTTTGGCTCCAGAAGAATTTTTCATGATTCCTAGCAAATCTTTTCTCAAAACGATAAAGACATGTCTCCAAAGATTCCATATTCCTAAAGGACTCATAGGAGTCACTAGCAAGTAAAGTAGGTAGAAATCCACATTACCTGTTATTCTCTAGCCACAAGTAGTTAAATAGAAATTTCAACAACCAAGGCTCTCCGTGAGAGGCTACAAAAATCACATACATACGATAATATTAATATCTATAGCTCAGAACTATTAAAAGTCTATCCTAGACCTGTACCAAAGTTTCTCCAAAGTTATCCCAATGTCTTATAATTTATCGCTGGAAATATAAATCTTCTTTTAAATTCATATTGCTTCCTAATTTAATTAGTTCACTATAATAGTAAATTATATGAAGGTCTTGAATTCTTTTAGAACTTTCCAAACCTTCAGATTTTTGCTTATAAACTAGATTGATGTTGTATATTGATAATGATTATTTTCATAACTAAATAGGTATAGATTTTGAAATATATTTAGTAAAACCTGTGGATAATTTATACCTATTTAATTATCTATTATAGATTTTCTTCTTTTAAATCAATTATAGGACAAGAGATGATCTTGTATATAATCTACTCAAATCTATTATTATTATATATATTTTTCCTACAGGAGATATAAAATTATTGAGAGACGAAAATATCATGTATATGTACATATATGTATTGGAGAGAGAAACAATGACTAGCTGAAAAGGAGTAAGTTATCTCTAATCCAAAATCATTAGTTATGTGTTTTATTCTATTTGTTCACATTCTAAGTTTGAAACGTAAAATAGGCAAGGTAACTAAATTATTCTAAACATTCATATATATATATAAACATAGATATATAGCCCCGAAAACTCTACCGAACTCCATCCTTTTGATCATAGCTCACGCCATGAGTGTTTTACTTCATTCATGTAATACTAAATTATCTACACACACACACATATATATATATATATGGCTACAACTTGATGATTGGACGGGTATCTAGTGATCGACACATAACCGAACACATATTGAAGGTGGGAAGATTGTAGAAAAGAAAGAGAGGAAGCGGTGGGGATATGCGCTCACATGTGTGTACATATATATATAAGGAGTGTGTGAGAGAGGAAATAATATATGTTTATATACCTTTGAGAGAAGACAACGCCTGTGATTTGTCGATTGTAGAAAGAACAAGGAAGGTTGGTCAAGATTGCTGTGGAAAAAAATAGAGAAATAGAACAAGAGACAAGCAGACTGATGGTTTGGCTCAAAAGGATGGAATACATAAGAGAAGAAATACAAAAGAAAGGGAAGGACAAAGGAGAAGGTACCTACAGAGCGTTTAGGTTTGTGTTGCGGCAGCCACCAATGAGATAGAAACTAGGTTCTTGGGTATTTGTAGAATTTATAAAATTTAAACTCCATCCTCTTATCTGATCTTAACTTATTATTCTTATTATTATCAAAATCCTATCAGATATGGTACATTTAAAATTTAAATCATTCTTTCCTAAATATATATTTTTAAATATTTGATCCCCTTTTTATTTATCTTTAAATATTTATACATAGCTCTCTTTAATTATTTCAGACTCTTATTTTCTATTTAACCTTTACATATAAATACATTGTTTCCCTTCTCTTTTATTTTATAATAATTTTTATATATAACACTACCCGTACTAAGTCCCCAAACAAATAAAATAAATAAATAAAATGGGATGTTACATTTTGGGCTCCCAATGGTGAAAAACCAAGAACACACTCTACCAACAGTGGATTTTCACCAAGAACACACTCGCATATCATTCCTTTGCCATCACCCCTTCTGAAACTCGACAGATCTTCTTGCCACCAGTGAGAACATTGAGCCTGCGAATTTCGGTGCTGGTAAGGTTACTCAGCTTGCCAAAAGAAGATCGCACATTGGGTTGCAGATCCATCCACAGATTTCTGATATCTTCAGTGTTCAGTTCGTCCGATCATCAGTTGCTTAGGTCGTCGTGTTTGGTCCTGTCAATTAGATCTAGCGTTTTAGGTAAGCTATCTCCTCTTAATAATCATTTTCTTCATTCATGCATTGCATCGATCTGTCCATTTTCCTTGCTTGTGGTTTGATCCCTCATCTTCATTCAACATCTGTGCATCACAGATTTAAAAATCTATTTTTGTTTGTGTTGCTCTTCATTTCTTCGTGGCTGGTTGTGGCTGGAGACGAAGTATTTGGTGTGTTTTCAAATTTCCTCCCACCGTCGTTTTTTTATTTCAAATAGAGGTTGGTTTCACCGGTTGACCATGGTATGTTCACTTCTATTGGCTTCTATTTTTTTTCCTCCCATCTTCATATGTTGCTTGCTTAGTTAACACCATTTGATTTTGTTAGATGCTTTTGTTTCATGGTAATCTATTGATCAAAGGAGAATAAGAGACAGAGCATTCGTGTGTGTATGTATACGAATATGGGAAAAATCTTGGTTGTGGCTAGAGATGTGTTTTGTTTTCAAATTCTTGTTGCGGCTGGAGATCTGTGTTATTTTCAAATTTTCGTGTAGCTTTGTTTCACGGTAATTTGTTGATGAAATCTGGGTTTCAGAGACAGAGCATTCTTTTTTGGTTGTGGGTGCTTGTGTTGCTCAAATTGTTCTTATTTTTTGATCTTATGAACGTTTTGTGATTGTGCTTTTGGAGACAGAACACTCGAATACTCTTTTTCATTCTGAGGGGCTTCTCCATTTATGAGCTCATGGTAGGCTGTTTATATAATTATGAAGTTGAATATTTCTTTTTCTGTCTTCACCCTACTCTTGGTCCATTAAACCTTTTTAGTTTTTGTTTGTTTTTGTTTGAGATCAACAAGCGCTATGACCTAGGTTATTTAATGTATACTGTGTAGGTTAGGTTGTTTATTTGGGTCCTGGAGTAAGATATAATATGTTCTTGTATTGAGAATTGGCTAGACCTTCTCTTGCTTAGGCATGAAGTGATAAGGGACTATATTTGGGGTTGTTTTGTTGAATGTACTCTATCTGCACAACTGATCAAGCTTATCATTGATGATCAAAAGGTGCTAGGACAACTGGAAGCCTAGATTTTTCAAGTGGAAAATTTATCTTTTGACAAATTGATAGGCAGGTTTGATATATGAATATTCATATTGAGGCTTTTGAGGTTTTCATGAAGGTTATGGAGAGTTAAATTCAATTACAAATCACTTGCATGGTTAGGAGCCATATTGGAAGGAACCTTATTTATTCAAGGAATTAGCTGAGAGAGTGTGGTCTAAATACAGTGAAGGTTTCCTATCTTCGTTTGGAATAATGATCATGGATCTTTTATGGAACAAGCAGTCAATTAGATTGATTTCTGTCCTAAAATATTTTCATTCTGAATTTGAGTATCCTTAGAGAGATATATGTTTTACCTGTAGTATTTCGAGTTTCTAATTGAGAATAAAACATCTTTCATTTTATATGAGAAGTATCTTTTGTGGACTTTTTGGAATTAAGTATGGTATCATTTAAAGTCTTTCCAGAACTTGTCTTGACTGGTTCTTGGCCAGTTTATGAAGTGCTACTGTGAAGCTTATAGCAAATGGAATGTATGGAGATTTATTTATCCGTCTAGCACATTTGATTACTAGGTTACTTTATTCTTTCTCTAATGTCTTAGAAATGGTTAACCGAAATTCTTGGCTTGTCTCTTTGCTTTGTATTTTAAGTTATGCTTTTGTGTTATTTCTTTTGATATTAAACATGCCTTTCTTGTTGCATTATTAATAAGACCTCATTTTGCTGGAAAAAAGAAAGTCATTATTCGCAGTTTATTGGAGACAGAGGATATGTTATTTTGACCTGAATGTTGTATTTCAATTAACTTGACATGAATGGCATAGAACATGCAGCTATACTTGTTAAATACTATACCTATTATATCATATCTCCTAGACTGAATGGCATGCTTTTTGGGTTGAACTTGTGATAACTGAAGTGTTGTAATTCGTCTATGGCATAATGAGTAAAGATAAGGTCAAAGCTTTGTGGGATATAAGAACCACAAAGGTCATTATTGACTTGTGCATTGAGAAAGTTGAAAAAAGGGGAAGAAAAGGAACTAGCTTGACAAAGCCTGCTTGGGCAAGTTTTGGAGACAGTTTCACTGCAAAGACTGGGAGAGTTTATATGAAAATCCAATTTAAGAACAAATTTGATGCCTTGCAAAAGGAGTGGCAGTCATAGGATAGACTGCTTCGTGAGACAGGTTTGGGGTGGGATGCCGAAAAGAATATTGTTAGTGCCCCTGATAATTGGTGGGAGAAGAAATTAGTGGTAATCATTTAACTTTATTTGAGCTTGCATTTTCTCCCATGTTAACGTTTTTTGTATAACGTATAATATTTTTGGTGTTGAATGTGCAGGAAGTTCCAGTCTACGAGAAATTTAGAGAAAAAAGGCTTCAATTTCGAGCTGAATTGACTCAACTATTTGGGACTATAGTTGCAACTAGACCACAGTCATGGGCACCTTCTTCCATGACACTTCCAAGTGAAGGAGTACCTGAAGATGATATAGAAGAAGGGTCTGGAGATAGTGATGAAGTTTTGGAGGTATCAATTGGCATAAGCGGGGAGTTTAATTTGGTCACATTCAATGACAATAGTGGAGGCAACACTGTGATAAGACAGGAAACCATTTGTGGGGGTAGAAGCACAGGTGGGGGTCGACCTAATAGCTCATTAGGGGTTAGAAAAAAAGGTGAATCCATAAAGAAGAAACCCACTTCCACTATGAAAATAGCAGATGCACTAAGCAGGATAGCTCAAGCAAATGAAATTGATTCTTAGTGTGAACATGAAGAAATTTCAGAAGCACATGCTAGGAGGCTAGAAGAAGAAGCATGTGCTTATGAGACGTCAATTGCGGGAGTCATGGAGCAACTTAATGAAGTTGATGAAGTTGTTGATGATCTTGATCTGTTTGGCTGGTGCACAACACTCCTTATGAAGGAGCCAACTGCAAGGGAAATGTATATGGCTCTGAAGAATAAGAGGGAGAAACTTCACATCTTCTTGAAGGAAGCAACTAAGGATTAAGACTTCATTTGTGTTGCTTATCACAGTATTTGACTACTATTTGTGTTGCTTAGAAGATGACTATGATAATTTGCATATATGTGACTATTAAATTTTTGTAGGAATTAAACAACTTACTTCCTTATTTAATTTTAGTAATTTTATATCAAGGTTTCTGAATTTTATGTCTATGTGCACAAGATAAGACAAAAAATGGCTGATGAAATTAAAATTGCGGAAGAGTATCATAAACGAAGGAACAAACAGTTAATCAAGTTGTAGCAGTGGCTGGTGGATACGATTCTCTTCATTTGCGTAAAGAGTCGCAGCATACAAGTATTTATACAGGCACGACATGGGTAAGAGACATTTTATAAGGCCATCTCACCCGTTGTTATAATATGTTTAGGATGGAAAGGGAAGTGCTCTTCAGTTTTTGTATAAAATTGCAACAACACAATCTAAGGGAAACTAGAAATGTTGGGATACATGAAATGGTTGCGATGTTTTTAAATACCGTTGGCCATGCGCTTAGTAGTAGGATGTAGCAAGAAAGATTTCAGCATTCAAGAAAGATAATTAGTAGACATTTTCATAATGTCTTACTAGCATGCTGTAAACTTACTATGTCCAATATCAAACCAAAAGATCCACCTTTTCAGCATTTTCATACAAAAATATGGCCAGGTGGTCAATACTGACCCTTTTTCAAACATGCTATTAGAGCAATTGATGGAACACATATTTCATGCATTGTTAATGCAACAGAGCAAACAAAATATATTAACCGAAAAGGAACAGTGACGCAAAACGTAATGGCGGTTTGCGATTGGGACATGTGCTTCACTTTTGTATTGGCCGGATGGGAAGGTAGTGCACATGATGCTCGTATATTTGACCACACCCTCACAACTCCTTCCATAAACTTTCCTCATCCGCCTCAACGTATATTTTAAATTGCTACAATTTATTTATGCTTAACTGTTACAAAACAAAGTTTATTGACACTAATCATATATTTCATTTAGGTAAATATTATTTAGTGGATGCTGGCTATCCGACACCCATGAGATATCTTGGTCCCTACAAACGTGAACGCTATCATCTCCCTAATTTTCAAAGGTCATCTATACTTGAAAATGAGAATGAGGTGTTCAATTATTTGCACTCAAGTCTACAGAGCACTATTGAAAGAACTGTTGGAGTTTGGAAGAGTAAGTTTGCAATTTTAGGAAACATGCCGAACTATGACTTTCCAACACAGGTTCAAATTGTATATGCAACGATGGCTATACATAACTTCATTAGATCAACATCCATTTCTGATCCTGGTTTCATTTAGTTTGAACAGGAAGGTTCTTATGCAGAAGAAAATAATGATAATGATGGAGTTAGATCTTCACATATACCTTCATCAATAGAATCTTCATCTCACATAGCTCAACTTCATGACTCCATAAAAGATCAAATTGTTCACTATATAGAAGAATAGTCATGTCCTTTTTATTTCTTTTTTTTTCCAGATAATGTAATGTGTTGTTAAAAAAAACTATTTGGACAAATATAATTCGTTGCAGCCTCTATTATTAAGACAATTGATATGGAATTTTTTGTGGTTATTTAATTTTGTGAAAAAAATTATGGGATTTCTTGTTGAAAATCTTTAAGAAATAATAATATTTTTTATTGGCAAAATAAATCATTTTCTTGGAAACATGTTTAATTATTTTATAAATATATATATGCACATTAATTATTTATTATTTACATTATTTATGTCTTATTTATTATGTTGACAAAATATATATTATTAACAAATTTATTACTTCAAATAAACATATATTATAAAATATATTTTATTTAATTATCATTTAAACTTATATCCTTTTTAGTAATTTTTACATATAAAAAGTACTTTTGACAACAATTATCTAAAAACTCTCAATTTATCAGAGTCATTTTTTCAGAAAATTTATTCTTTCAAAATGTATTTTCAAAAATCACTTTTCTCCCAGAAACTATTGTCCAAATTATAATTTGGTTCTATCCAAATACCCTTGAAAAGGTATAAAAAAATCACGTTAGAAAATCTTTAGCTCAACTCAACTCAAAGCTTCTGGCCCAAAAAAAAAATAAAAAAAAACTCAACTCAAATCTAATTAGCCAAAGAAGATCAACTACCAAATAATTCATCATAAAAAGTATATTAAACTTGATAAAAACAGCCATATTCGCACGGTTAAAAAGATCAATAGCTATACATATTTTCTAAGAGAAGAAAAATTTATCCACATTATTCCCTTGGTAAAAATTTAATAAAAACCAGTGT
This sequence comes from Neltuma alba, assembly GCF_004799145.2. Classification (NCBI taxonomy): domain Eukaryota; kingdom Viridiplantae; phylum Streptophyta; class Magnoliopsida; order Fabales; family Fabaceae; genus Neltuma; species Neltuma alba. The sequence goes on from NW_021636509.1 coordinate 772,924, forward strand.
TATAAATATGGGCAATTTAGATTTTACACCATAAATATTTTTTTCATGCGTGCGTGATAAGTTTTCAAATCCTTTTTTTAAGATCTTATCCCCAGAACTTTGAAACGTTCAAAGAACCAATCCGAGAGCACATAACTAAGATCCAAAATTCACGTTAACAAGTGCCGAAGCCAAAGCTTTCTCTAAGTGCTCATTCATACATACACAAATGAAAGTTACACAATAATAAATACACTACCACAAGTACCACTTCCTATATATTACTTATACTACCAGGGGATTTAAACACCTCTTCAATACAAACAACAAATACCAATAATCAACATAAGTGAATCAAAAATCTGCACAGCATCAAACTCATATGAACACCATCATGGTCTTCCCCACAACATTAATAATGCCGGATGATGTCTTCAAGGGGCTTTATCTTCTGTCAAGAGATTTTTGGTGTACACACGATGCCTCCTCTCTCTGGCGTAGATAACCCAGAAGATCAAAGAAAGCATCACTGCGAGGGATACGATGAGCAATCCGAGGTAGATCCACTGGGTGTATCTTCTGAGACCTGGGCAATACCGGCCACTGATGTCTGAGAATGTGTTCCGGACAACAGTGCAATCTTCGAGATCTACCAAGAATGGTCCGTAATGATACAGACCGTAGCTCACGTTCACCGCAGCTGCCATTTGACCATATATTGTTGGAGTCATACGGCCCGGTGTGTTGCATATGCCAGAGGCTGAAACCTGACAGGTATAATTCTTCCATACCTGTTTGACACAGAATTTAAATGAGACAACTTTTTGTGCTCATGTCGGAGAAAAATGGGTAACATTTCTGAAGGATATGATCATGTGGTTATGAGTTATAAAAGTGTTCTGTATTAAACATTTTTTTGCTGAGCGCAGCATATATGAATTGTGAATTTTGTCCTTCTAATATTCGCTACATATAAATCTCATTTGAAAATCTTAAAAATGGTTTTTACCTCAGTGGCATTGTCCAAAGCCACTTGCCCAGCTGCACACTGCCTATCTGTGAGATCAGGATTGAATGGATTGCAAAGCGATGGCATGCGGGGACCAGACTGATTGTAGTACAAAGGTCCCGCGCTAGGTGGGAAGTTCCGGTTAGTGATATTGGCGACGACGTTGTCAATTATCTTGCCGATTTGGAATGTCACATCCTTGGATCGAGTCAAGGTTTCCTGTGCAGTAGCATTATCCACACAAGGAAGAATATCATCCAAGGCTGTACGAGCAGTAGGGTTCTGCACCCACTCATCCATGGCAACACAAGTATCTGCAACCGCACTGAGCAAATATGCCAACACAGTAAGTCTTCATATTATTTATTGTAGCATAGGTGACGTATCAAATTTGTAACTCATCAAATGATATTAAAAAGCACTCGAAATGTGTCTTTGGCAGTAACTTACACAATTATTAGTGACTACCCGTTAGCTTCCCCCAAAAAAAAAAAAATTATTATTATTATTATCTACGTTTTTGTTCCATCCATTCATATGGAAGATAAGTTTTCTACGTTTGAATACAAAGCAGCATGAATTAACAAGACTGATACAGATCTTCATTGTCTACACAAAGCAGCATAGGTGACGTTTGTTACAAAGGATAGAAACACGATTGGCATGACTAGTCTAAGCACAAGTTGAATGCTATAAGGAGATGCAGTTCACTGTATCAGACCAGAGAACATTAGTTTGAATAGTTTCCTTCCAGGAAAAAGCCTAAAAAATATAGGCTTATTCTTTCTTCGTGGAGGTTTTCACTAAATTTAAAAGACAAAAGGACCAATCAGTATGGCAACAAGACTGGAGTCTGCTCTCATTCTCAACAATTCATTTCCAAAAGCATAGAACATTTATTCGAGGACTGTGACGAGAAACTTCCAGATCCTATCAAAGTTAATAAATGGTGATTTAATAGCAATAGGACTGTAGCTCAACTAATCTGTCTAGAAGTTGAAGTTTAAATAATACTGACCATAAAACAAGCTGTTCAAACAGCATGTCCAACAATAGACTCCCAATTTTCATTCAGAAATTTTGATAATGTTGAACGTAAAGTTATTAACTTCCTACTTTAATTTCAGTTATATCATAAATGCAACATATTGTCCGGTGGCGTTAAATTTTACTCGTAGAATCTGCCCTATTGCAAAGCTCTATGCTGCCTTCTATATCAAGAGTATTAAATAATTCTCCTGTAAGGTCCCCCAAATTCTACAAATCAACAGTGCTACGTTTCAAACTACAAAAACATGGAACTAAGACCCCCAAAATGTTTGTCCCAAGATGAAAATTGAACTAGCTCATGATAACTTTGACAAAGGAGTACATCCACAACGACGTGATGGTAAGCAAATGGAAACTTACTTGTGAAGAAAGAGAAATACACCACACACAATAAATGTTCCAGCAACAAGAACCCATCCAACAATCACCAAACTGCAGCCATAAAAGACGTATCATTAACCAACTGGACAGCTATAATCAATCACACAGCCGTGAACGGTAAAGGAATAAGCAAGCCAGAAGGGGGAAAATACAGAAGATAGTTTAATCAATACGACTTACAAGTATACAAGACACTGCAGCCCAAAGATGGAAAATACTGCAAAATAGTTGAAGAACAAAAACACAAGAATATGAGATAAGGTTTATGAAAAAACATTATGACAAAACATTAAAAGTAAAAAACAGGAAAAACTTACTGAACCCAAGAAATGCAAGAAAGAGCATAACAGCTGCAATAACAATAAGAGTGAATCTCCTACAGAGAACACAACAGATGAATGTTAGCAAAAGCTACTTTCAATTCCAGTTAGTAGTAATATCAAAATTCAAAATTGTGTTTACATGGCATCAAAACCGTCTTGTATGTTTTTAGAATTTTCACGGGTCTCATTGGAAAGAGTTGTTGCAGCAGATCTGATTTTTGTTTGAACATCATCTATGTTCTTCTGAACATCCGATGGCAAAAAAATAGCATCAACTCCAATCTTTTTAGCTGCATCGAGATAATCTGACACATTCCTGAGGTTTTCAGCGGTGAAGTCAGCCTGCTTGACAACATAATCCAGTGTGTCCGACGAACTGCCATGAAATTTCCCCTGACCAGTGTAGAGGACAACACATCCAGCTCTAGCATAATTACAAAGATAAATTTAGGATGTCACAAAATGTCAATTCGAACATGGTGCAACATAAGATTTGTTCTAAGCGCAAAGAAAGTGAGAACAGAAGAGAGAGATACATTGCTGCCAGGGTGAAGAAAATGAGGAAGATCAAGGACAGAGCATAAGCTGTTCGAGAATAACCATAAGGTTCTCTTGGACAACAGCAACGACACAGACAGATAATGAATAAGCTAAGCCCAAATAGCACGAACCAAACTGCAGCAACGACGAAGAAGGGGACCGCAGTAAAAGCAACTGACTGCACCAAGATAAGAACAAATTGAAGTCAGTGAAGCATATTCACACCCTAGATAATATAAAGATAAACAAAAAGATAAAATTAAAACCAGATGACCAGTAGGGGCTCTGGAACTCTAGTACTCCTGATTACCAGATGAAATTATTATACCCAGGCCGGAGCGTAACTTATCATCAATTTCTTAGAAGAAGCTACCCCCGTTTTTCCGATAAAAACTAGGATGAGATGACAAATATCAACCCTTCACTGACTTTAGAAACAGAAAACGTGGTGGGGAAAAAAATCCAGAAGCAGGATGAGATAGTGAAGAAGAAATGAAAAAGAACTCACGGCAAATAATGCTTGTTGCTGATATTCCAACCACCAGTGTAGCGGTTAAAGTGGTCCAGAGGATCTTTCCGGCGAGTTCTGTCCTGAGCCAACACGAGAGAACTATTGCCCGTGTTTCATTGGCCAGTAATCTCCTTGTCTTCCATGGCAGCACGTCAGATACTGACTTCTACCAACAATTTCCACACCATCTTCTAGAAAAACAAAAAGCAAAAAACTCAAATACCAATCAAAAAACCCAATCTTGAACAAAAATATACAGGAATTAAGGCAAGAGAAAATTACCTGGAAAACGCCAAGAGTGGTTGGAAGGAGCGGTTCCAGAGACGGAAACAACAAAGAGGAAGAAGAAGGTGAAAATGAGAAGAAAGAAAAGACGGGTTTGATCTAAAGCACAACATAATGTTGACGGCGCTTGTGTTTCTTCTTCTTCTTTTCTTCCTCCTGTTGATGGCCCAGAGCCTCAGATTTTTCAGAGAAACACAGAGGAAAAGGACGAGAGAAAGAGGAAGCGAGGGTGAAAATAAAGGAGCGATAGCTATTTTAGTAACGAACGCTGAGATCTTCGGCATACGTTCCCCACATAAAAGGATTAAGGGTAGGCCTCTCTATTATACCGTGTCTGGTATTTTTCCGTTCAGACCAAAATATCCCTCTCGGTTTTTTGATTTACTAAATAATACTTTTGCTTTACTCTTACGCTGTGGGCGCAGAGTCACCGCATATGGCAATACGTTAGATAACGCCAAACACCGTCGGTCGAAATTACATCTTTGCCCTTCTTTAGGTCCGACCTTTTCTCTAGAGTTTTGGTATTTATTTAAGTGGGCTGATGGGCGAAAAATTCAACCACCTCTTTAATTCTTTAATACCCTTCTGCTCAGATACGGAAAAAAGTTAAAAAACAAAAAAAAAAAAAGTAGAGAAAATAAAAAAAATGATATTATTCTTCTTACATGGATAAACGAGAAAAAATTAAAAAAAACAAATATCTAAATTACTAAAATATTTTTATCAAAATATATCATATTTAAAATTAAATCAAATTAAATGTTGCAATGGGACATTGTACTAGCATTATCATCATCAAATAATTTAAAAATCAAATTATTTGGTTTATTTTTTTTTCAAATTATTATATTTTAAAACCAAATTATTTGATAAAAATATTTTTGATAAAAATAAAAAGTGAATATCTTTTAAATATAATAAAAGAAAATAAATATGGAGAGTAAGAATTCAAGAAGGTGCAAGATGAGGGACAGTCACATAAATCTCATTTTACTCTCCAAATCTCTCCATATATTGAGAGAAAATTTGAAAAAAAAGAAAAGAAATGAGACTCATTTTATTTTTTCTCCTTTTTTTCTTCTACTCTAATATTTTCTCTTCTACTCAAGTAAGGAAAAACTCATTCTTTTTTTTTCCCTAATTTTCTCTCTTCTCTATTTTTCTCCCCATCCAACTAGGGGTAAGTCTTAACTTAAATGAAAGATCTCGAGTTCAAATCTCTGTGCATATAACAGGCCTATGAGTTCTTTCCGATAGATAAAAATTAAAAAAATATATATAGGAAATTGAATTGGAAATCTAACTTGGAGGACAATTTTAAAGAGAAAGAGTTCAATTTAAAGAATTGCAACACTTTAAGGAATAATGCGCACTTTATATTATTCAAACTAGTATGAAACTTACGCTATGAAAAATGTGTAATATTGAAGACAAAGAGATGAGTTATCTAGACGATGATTACGAGAATCATAAGATAGGCGTTGGTCATTACAGTTTAATTAAAAAGTTTTGTTGTAACCCCTTGAATTTTTGTTACGGGGCACTGTGTCCCACCCTATATTAGAAAGGCTGTTACATTAAAAAAAATAAAATAAGAAATTGTTAATTTTGACATTAACTTCGTTTGACGTTATACCGAGGCTTTTGGAAATTCTCAACATTTGCTTAAATTAAAATAAATAAATAAAACCTAGAATGAGAATGCCCCCAAACCATATTTTTCGCCTTTCCCTCTTTTTCCTTTTTTTTTTAATAGGAAAATTGCCAAGAGCAAAATTTATAGCCCAAATCTCACCCCAAAAAAAAATACTTATTGCCCAAATATACTTGAAAATTGAAATTCTATTAAGATTCAAGTGCAAATTATTTAATATTTTCAACTAATGCAACATTTTCTTCATTTGTGTGTAACCCATTTTCACTTATTTATAAAATGAAAAACATTTACATATCAAAACTGAAGATGAGTTTCATACATTCAAAGACCTGAATTCTTGGTTTTTTTTTTTTGTAATAAATTTTGTGAGGAGGCATTTTTCTATAAATTTTCCTTTTTTCCTTTTCTTTCTTGATGACAAATTGAAATTAACATTTTGTTGTCACCATTGTCATGTTCTTCAATAGATTTCTTCTATGTTAAGGCAAATCGTATTAAAAGGGAATCGCTGTTAGGTTTTTCTCTATTTAAACCTTCAATTGACATACTATTTAATTATGATGCTCCACATTTAATGCAATATATTCAAATCTCAATTAAAATATTATTCAAATTCAAACTTAATTATTAATTTCTTTAATTGAGCCTCCAATTGAAATTTTATTTATTTTAATATTTTTTATTTAATTTAATATATTCAAATTTTAATCAATATGTTATTAAAATCTTATTAATTGAATATATTCGGATCCAATAATATCATACCGATCTCATCCATTTTGAATGAATTCGGTATTACAAGTTTTCAAGAACATAATTGATGATTGATTGATTGATTCTAATAAATTTTATTTTTATATTAATTTAATAAATATGTTAATTATTTTTTCATGGAAATTTAATATCCATAGCAATTATATTGATTATAAAATTCAACATATATTTGCTTCAAAATATCAAATATCACACATGTTTAACAAAACAAAAGAAAGAAATAAGAGCAACATACCCCAATTTGGCTACTACTTTCAAAGACAATCAACCAAAAGCATTTTTGTTTTAGGACTAAACATTATTGCTTTCAAAACATCGATTTTTGTTGGCTTTTAAAATAGGAAATTTACCATTAAAAAGTGAGAATATTTTTAATTATTAATTAATTATTGCACGCGAAGCTGATATAAATATTGTTATTCTTTCTTGGTGGCAGACAATGAAAGTGAAGAACTAAAACAAAAGTCACTGCCTGAAATTTAAAAAAAAAATACCACATACTATACTTTTTCGATTTGCCCCGTGAAACTGTCAATGTGGGTTCAGCATCTCTATTTTTTCCCGAATACAGCATAAACTGAATTTTTCAATTTTACCAAATTTTATTAAAAATAAAAAACTAGCTATTTTACCACATCTCTTCTGTGTTTTTTTTTATCTAGACACATGTTTATAAAAAAAATATTTTAAAAGTTAAAAAGTTAAATGTAACAAAATAAAGTTAAAGGAATAAAATAAATCTTAAAAGGCCACAAATAGAATAACACACATGTTTGTTTTTAAAATATTTAATATCACATATGTTTTAAAAAAAAACAAAAGGAAAGAAATAAGAGCAACAAGACCCGATTTGGCTACTTCAAAGACAATAAATTGACCAAAAGCAACAACAAAAAATTGAGCACTAACATTATTCCTTTCAAAACATGGATTTTATGTTGTTTTTAAAATAGGAAATTTTACATTAAAAATGAAGCTTAAAATAAAAATATTGTTATTCTTTCGGGGAGGCTGACAATAAAAAATAAAATGGAAAAATTATTTTTAAAATTTTTTACTATTTTAAGGACTTCAGTGGTCGAGTTTCGACCGTTTTAAAATCATAGGAGCTATGTTGAATTTGATCAAAAACTTAAGACAAAATTGCAGCCCCGTTAAAATTGAAGGTTAAAATTTATCACAAACTTTGCTTTTCCTATTCATCACGTGAAACTGGAGTTTGTGAGATTGGCATTTTTGTTTTTGTTTTTTTTTTCGTGCAATAAAACCCCTTTTAAGGAATTAAAAATTTTAATTTTGGACATTGAATTTAATTTTAAATACAAGACTTTAATTTATTTTGTTTAAAATATTTATCAATTTTGTTTTCAACTACTTGTTATACTGATTGGACATGTTAATGAGTTATTATCGGTCAGTAATTTAAATCCATAAAACTAATAATGACATTTTTAAAAATAATATTTATTTATTATAAATAAGTATCTTAATTAAATTTTTTAATATTTATAAATTAATTAACTAATTCTTATATAAAAGATCAGAGTTAATATTAAATAAGCTAATGAGTAAATCAATAAGGAATCTTAATATTCAAATCAGGGAAGATAAATTTGAAGGGTATATTTCAGTAAATAAACGAGCAAGCGAAGCCTGAAATAGTAAAAATGCTTCTTTGGCCAAAAAAGGTGAAAATGATTGGAAGTGACCATACGTAGATCCCGCCAGGAGAGTAGGGGCAGTTTCGTAAATAAAAGAATGCGACAGACGCTGCAAAAACGAAATATTAAATTAAAATAAAAGAAAACAACCAAAAGCACTCGACGTATAACGATTGACGCTTCAAAATTTGGACCTATGACAACTGTGACACGTACAGTACAATAATTATAAATATTAAATCACTTCTTCCAAACTTGATCGCATGTTTTCTTCCTCCACCTAACGCAAATTATTTTAAAACAAAAAAGAGAGAATTATATCGAAATACTAAATTATAAATTAATTACTGATCCTATCTATAAGATTTTATTTATAGATTGCAAATAAGACCTTATTATTAGGACTTGAGGTAGTATTTTTTTCTCTCTAATATGAGAGCTAGTTCAGATTTGAGTTTTGGTCTAAAATATAAAATTTTAATCAATCTTATGTCTCATATTTATTATTTTAAATTATTTTTTATTGATTGCATATTTAAAAAGTTTGCATTAATGAACAGTTTCAACAGAAACAATATGAAAGGATATTTTAGAAAAATCGATCTATATTTTACAAATTAAAAGTCGTATTAATTTTTTTAAAATTTATTGTCTTGCCGGAATTCATAAACTTATATGCTGCAAATTTGTTAGTCAAATTATGGGTATTTGTCATTTATATAGCAAAATTTATAACTACAAAAATATTTAACATTGTTTATCATTCAAAAAAAGACATAAATTTACAAGTAGAATAATGAAATACTCCTCCGATTCTTAAGGTATGACATAATTAACTAATTTGAATAGATGAAGAATGTTAGTTAAGTTAATTAATATTCATATGATATTTTTTTTTTCTAAAATATCTTAAACATTTTTCTTAATTCTTCTTTTTTCTCTTCTACTTAGTTATTATTTAGATAATATGAATAATTTTACATTAACTTAAGGAGTATTAATTATCTTTAGAAATAAAAGATTTATAAATTTGGCGCATAGTTTTTCCAAAAAGATAAAGTATTTCAAATTTTATAGTCGATATATTTGACATATGAATAACGAATCATATGAAAATACCCCTAGGGAAAAAAAGTCATAAAAAATGTGAAAGCATGATTATTTTATCATTTAATATTGATCCTGATTTTCCGAATGCTTCTGGGTGAAGGGTTAAATACTTAAAATTTAAGTATTGTGAATGAAATAGTTTCTCTCCATTTAAGCTCAAATTGATTCAAACTTAATGTTGCTATTACTCAATTCTGAATTGTTATAGAAATAGAAAATAAAATATGATTATTAAAATTGTTCCGCATGTGAAAGCATCACAATCCGAGTCATTGTCTGGAGAATCTGACGTGTCAGCGTCTTACTCTGTCTTCAAACATTGTTAGTTTTGTTTAGACACGAAGCAATCTTGAGATATTATTTTATATATACTGTCTTACATGGCACACCAATCATTTTCTTCCCCGTGACTTTTTTTGTAAATTTTTTAAAAAAGATATTACCTAATCATGTGATAGCTGTTAATTTCTGTATTTTTTTTTAAAAATCATCTTCAACGCTACGTGTTGAGTTTTTGATGCAATTATTCCCATTTTGCTGTCTTATTTGTAATTTAATATTTCTAATGCTATTATTCATTTATTTATTTATTGAATAAAGAAGCTTTGACAACTTCACACAGTTTCTAGCCAAAAGACAACAAAATATTTAGCACAAACAAAGTGAACCTGTCTCTCTATATATATATATATAGTAGAATATAAATACAAATAGACACACCCATATATACTTTTTTTTTACTTGTCCGTTTTTTCCTAAAAAAAAAATTAAAATCGTTAAAATCGATTTTCTTATCACCCCCACTCCAACAAAACCAAACATAGAGTTAACATCCTAATTGGAGGGAAAGCAAAACTGGTGGTTGAAATTAAGGGATTATTGTGCTTAAACGGCTTAATTAATTTCATAAGTTTAGGTTAAAAGCAAAAAAAAAAAAAAAAAGGCTGAAAAGGGGGAGCCGAAAAGAAGCGATGAAATCAATGGTGTCATATTTGCGTGCTTTGGGTAATGTCGGCAGCTTTGTATTTGACTCCGCTTCATCATTTCGCTCTTATTTCTTACAACTACTAGTCGACAACTGCCCACTCCTTTGGCCCCTAATACAAATTAACCAATTGCAAATGTGTAATTTGACTCATTATTTTTTATGCACTCAACTTCTTAATGAATTACAAATCAAACTAATTCAAATTGGGTTATAATAGGATTCATATGAGTAGTGACCTTACCATCTATGCTGTTACGTTAAAGAATCAAATCCATAACTTTTGTTTAAATTGAAACAACTTCTACCAATTGATTCAAATGCTTGGTGATTGATCTTTTTCTTTTAGATGCAGCCAACATCTCAATTTTTTTGGAAGTACCCATGATTTATTTTTGTTGCAGTTTTATCCATAATGTTCTGTTTTTTTGGTACTCTTTTCAGTCTTAAATATAAGACTTATTTTATAGTGTAATTTACATTACAAAATAGGTATTATATTTAGAACTGGAAGAGTATAATTTTACTTCAGATCTTATTTCTTTTGTGTACCAAAATAAAAAGATCATGGGTAAAATTATTAAAAAAATGAGTAAAATTACACCTCTAAAAAAGTTGGAGTGTTGGGTATACCTAAATAATAAGATCAGGAATAAAATTGTATATTATACTATTAATCAATCTTCTTTCTTTCTTATTTCTACTTCACATAAATTTTAAAAAAAATTGTTGGAAATGAGAATATAACGAAGGTGATGGGTCCAAACTTATCCCTCTTTGTTGCAGCTGTCAGTAAACTATCCTTTCTTTTATATATATATATATATATATATATTTTACTCCTTGAGTAAATATTATTTTCAATTCTTAATATAATAGCTAAATACTAACTAATACAAGAGGAGCTATCTTGCATTTGGGGTCCCCAAAATTGATAACATCAAATAAATTTACTGTAAAAGAAGTTATTCACTTTTCATCCAAAAAAACACGGAGAGAGAAGTTATTCGCTAAAAGAATAATCCATATTATTATATTTGCAAATACAGTTATGAACATAGCTTTCATCTACTTCCAATCACATTAATTATTTAAATTCCTTTACAGATAAGAAATTTAAGCGTATAAGTAAGCGTGGGGACTTAAGCAAGAAACCAACCCCGTTAAGAAAAACATGGGAGCAACCTATGTGACGGTGGATTGATAATAAATTACTCCTCCGATCCTTAATGTAAGAGTTATTTAACTAATTTGATTAGATTAAGAAAGTTAGGTATGTTAGTTAATTATAAGAAAAGTGACTCGTTTTTCCTAAAATATCATAATCACATTTCTTAATACCCCTCTCCCTCTTCTACTTGATTATGGTTGAGGGAGTATTTATAGGGGTAATTTAGAGAAAATTAATAAATATGAGAAATGGATCTTATATTTAGAACTAAAACCAACTTAAAAATTGGGTCTTATATTAAGTACCGGAGGAGTATTATTTATTTTGGGCCTCAAGCTTTGCTTGAAACGTTCGACTGAAACACAAATATTATTAATGGGTTTGGGTTTAACCAAAAAAAAAAATCGCGTGAACTTATGCCTAGCAAAAAAAAAAGAAGGTATTTATCTTAATTTTATTTATTATTACCTCTGATCCTTAATATAAGAGCTAGTTAACTAATTTGAGATATATTAAGAAAACTAGTTAAGTTAATTATTTGTAATAAACGGTTGTTATTTTTCTCAACATATCCTTACTAATCATATATATTGGTTAGAATTACAATTATTACAAAGACTATTTTTTAAAAAAAAAAAGATAAACATGAGAAGCAAGGTGAATTGGAGCCTTATATTTAAGATCAAAAATAAAAATCAAACGATTTCTTATATTAAAGATCGAAGGTAATATAAGGCTAAACTATTTGCATGTGCCCCATTACTTGTGGAATGTATATGTTTGTCTCGAAGTGACATTCTTGTCCCGTGTTCTTAAAATATCCTAACTTCATTTGTATTCGTTGGCTCTATGAAAAAGGATTTCATATTTTCTTGATTAAAAAAAAAAGGGATTATCTACAATGAACGATACTTGAAATTTTCTAATGGTCATAGGTCTTAATTAACAGCAGATAAAACAAGGCCTATATCTTTCTTTTGCGTATCTTCCCTAAAAGATTGATAAATTTCCATGAAGAAATATTGAAATACAATGGATAAAAAAACAACAAAATTATAAGTAATCATATTACATTTAATTATCTTAATTAACAACACCATCCCTCGAACTCAAGATCATATCTTGAGTTTGTTTTGGGTTGTGATTTTGTGACTGAGTGAATTTACTGGTGAAAAAAGTTAAACGGAGAGTCCATCAATGATTTGTTGCGAAAAGCACAAACGGATAAGATGCAATATGACAGTTAAATTTCAGAAATCCTAAAAGGTCATTTGGGAGAAATTTCAAAATAGTTGCCCGTTGGAGCTCCAACATTAGTCACCAGCCGGCCGTCGGACTTCTAGCACCGACGGCCCACTGAAGTTCTGACACCGGTCACTGGCGGCTAGCTGATTAGTGAAAGTGACTTGAGATTTTAAAAAAAAGAGATAATTAAGGGGCAGCATCGCCTATTCACCAAAATTCTAAATTTTCAATTTACTTATTATGACTGATTTAAAATTTTCCAAATTCAACAGAGCCACGGAGTCAAAGAGATAACCTACTACAACTAACCAGAGAACCCCCCCCCCAAAAAATAAAGCTTAGAAAGTAGTTGTTTAGATTAGCAATTCATAAGTACTTATAACATTTTCACGTAAGTTGAGATACAATTTTTTTCACATATTTATTTTATATTTTATAAATTATGATTAAAAAACTACTTATAAACCATTTCAAACAAATCATAATCTCATCCCACAATAAGGATTAAGGTAACTTTTGTGCTACAACTAATTCAAACAAAAAAAATTTGTCTAACACGCGATTTTCCCCCTAGATGCCACCCCAAACAGGGCCTAATAGATTGAATGACATACGTGCGTGTGTTATCTTGTAATTATTGTTGGCTGAAGAAGAATCAGCTTCATGACAATTGATCGCGAACACCCTAATAGACCACTAAACAAAAAATTTGGAGTGATACTTTGCAAAACAAACAACAATGCACAGACATTTGGAGCGATTCTCAAATACTACCTCCAGTCTTTAATATAAAATGTTGTTTAATTTTTATTTTGATCTTAAATATAAGATCCCAATCCACTTTATCTTTCTTATTTATGCATTTTTTCAAGTTAGTCTTTCTAATAATGGTAGTTCTAACTAATATTTGATTAGCAAGGATATTTTAAGAAAAACAACACCTATTTGTTAAAAATAACTAACTTAACTTATTTCTTTAATCTCTTCAAATTAGTTAACTAGCTCTTATAATTAGGATCAGAAGTAGTATATTAGTGTAACCTTAACAACTAGGTGCTTTATAACTTGACAACCTTTTGGCCATAGAATATACTGATGTGACTTTTACGGTTCGTTCCTTAATATAAAAGTTAGTTGACTAATTTGAATAGATTAAGAAAATTAGTTAAAGACCATAGAAAAATAAATGTTATTTCTTAAATTATCCTTACTAATAAAATATATTGACTAAAATTACCATTATGACTGTCTTAGAAAAATAGATAAATATGATAGACAAAATAGATTATGGTCTTATATTTAAGACCAAAATAAAAGTCAAACGAGTTCTTATATTAAAAACAAGAGGTAGTAATAAGATATACACATTTCTAGATGCAAAGTACTAACTCATTTGATCATTAATTTAAGAGTTAGTCAAGAGATTGAATTTGATTCTAATTAAATATAAAACATCAATCAACTTTGTTTCCTAAATCTACTACCTCAGGTCCTAATTATGATATCTCGTTATTACAAATGATGTCTTATAATTAAAACCAAAAGTAGTACTCCTCCGGTCCTAATTATAAGACCCAATTGACTTATTTGAGGAGATTAAGGAAGCAAGTTAAGTTGGTTATTTATAATAAATAAGTGTTGTTATTCCTAAAATATCCTTGCTAATTAAGTATATTGGCTAAAACTATCATTATTAGAAGGATTATCTTGAAAAAAAAATGCATAAATATAAGAGACAAAATGGATTGGGTCTTATAATTAGGACCAAATAAAAAGTCAAATTGGGTCTTATAATAAGGACCGGAGGAGTATAATATTTTGTCTAAAATACCCATATTGATTGTAAAGGGGTTTCTATTAAGAAATAATTTCAATGCACATGATTAAATAAGATAGTTTAGAAAAATCAACAGCTATTTGTTATCATTAACTAATTTTTTAATCTTTTCTAATCAAACATCTAGCTCTTATATCAAGTGTAGAAGGTACTGGTAATATATACTTATAGGTTCGTAGAAATAATGATATACTCCTCCGGTCCTTATTATAAGACCCAATTTGACTTTTTATTTGGTCCTAATTATAAGACCCAATCCATTTTCTCTCTTATATTTATGTATTTTTTTCCAAGATAATCCTTCTAATAATGATAGTTTTAGCCAATATACTTAATTAGTAAGGATATTTTAGGAATAACAACACTTATTTATTATAAATAACCAACTTAACTTACTTCCTTAATCTTCTCAAATAAATCAATTGGGTCTTATAATTAGGACCGGAGGAGTATATTTTTTTCAAATTGGGTGCTGAGTGCAATATAATGTGTGAAACCTGAAAGTTGTTTGAAAGTGATACCAACATGGTTTTGTCTTCATTTACACCCATAAGTTAGCGGATCAAAGTTTTCCGAAATTCTTTGATTAATTAAGTAATCAGTTGATTAACTAATTAATTAATTAATTAGTGGCCGTCCCTTCGGCCATCGATCACCGTATTAACACTTCCTCAATTTCATTGGGCATCAACCATGTTTAATTAACAATTAAACCTGCTTTGCTTTCTGGATGTGGGGAAAAAGAACAAAAAAAAAACGTTGTCATGTATGTGTGTGTGTATATATGGCATCATTAGGGTTAATTAAACTAAACAGTACACTAAGCAAATCTTAGGGCTCAAAAGCTCTAAGCAGATCTACTTCTTTTTTTCATTAAAAAAAAAAATCTGTGGCGAATAAATTATTAAAGCTAATCTGCGTAGTCATCGAAGTTTGGAACTTATGCATGAGTGACGTGATTCTCTCTGAGGCCAACAACGGCATTAGGTCACAGAATTATAACTTAGAAATATAAACTGATTATCCATTACATAAAATTCTGATCAATTTGCCTATATTTGTGATGTCAAATGAAGTTTATAAATCTAAATATGCATTTTAATAACAATAACAAAATAACAAGTGTTTACATTTTACAGGTGAATTTGTAAGCGCATACACGGATTTAACAACTAGCAATAGTATAATAACAAGTGTCCCTTTGAAAATTTACAAGCCCCAATTTACATTATAAGAGCTTATAAAAAAAGTTATAAGTATTTATAGGTGAATTTACAAATACACATATGTATTTTAATAACTAATAATAACAAAATAATAGGTGTGATCTAGAATTTGGCAACATATGCTAATAGATACACATTGCAATGTTGCAGCATTAGCAATGATCGTTAAATTTTATTTATTTATTTATTTTTACTTTTTCACCCAATATAAGGTAGTTTATCTTTCAAGCCTCACACAATAACTTTGAAATAATAAAAATAAATCATATTTATCTACTTATCATCAACTTTTTAAACAAAATTAGCCCTCCCATTAACTAACAACTCTGGTGTGTGTGTGTGTGTGTGAAATATCTTCAGGACTCATAAAAAAAAAAAATATAAACCCACACCATGATTTGAAGGCTGATTTAAAAAAAGATTGAATGATTAATAATTGACAATGCTTAATTGATAGTTTTTGTTCCATCTCATCACCTTTATGCTATAAGCCCTTTTTTCTTCTAAATTTCATATCTTTTTTTATTAATTTATTATTTCTGCTGAATAATATATAGCGAGGTTGATGTCTGATTAAAACCAATTAGGAAAGCTTGATCACTTTAGTAAGGGCCAAAAACAAACAAGAAAGCTGAGTCAAGAATCAAGGGAAGTGGATGTATAAATATATAAAAGATATACACAAGAGGCTGAAAAATAATAAGAGATAGTGGGAAGAATAATTGCGGATTAAGTGAACTTAGTCAATTTACGTAATAATGGAATTTACATCAAGAGATTGATAATTTCCTTTTATTCCCTGTGGGGTCATCATATTCATTATGTGAATCATCGCGTGCGCGCACACACATATGTGGCCAATTTCAAATATTTAATTTCTAATTACTTTCCTTCTACTTTTGTCTTCATTTTATATAGAAGAGGGAAAACCCCCCACATTTCACAATAGATGCTATGTTTGTCGATGTGTTTTAATACAATTTTTTTCAATAACATCATATTAAATTGTGGAACTGATATGCTTTTTTTCCCTTTTTGGAATGAGAAAAAATGATGTTACTTATTTATGTAAGTTATAAACTTTTTCCAGTCGGGGTTAAATGACATGATAGAAATTATAAAAGATATATAGCTAATGGGACCATCAATTTTTTTTATTTAAAGAAAAAGTGGTACTTACTGTTCACTTATATAGAGGTTTATCATTATTAGTTTTTGTAAAGGGAACATGATAATTAAGGACTTATGATTTATATTATAAATATTAATTAAGAACCTTAAAAATCAAATTTTTTAAAGTCATAAAAATAAAGTATCACTATTATTTTTTAAGGACATTTAAATGCCGTTCTTATTTATAGAAATTATCCCTTGGCTATTTTTTTTTAATTTTTAAAGTAAATCAGTGGTTCATTAGGAAAATAAAGGAGACCCAATGGAATCAATAATTGACGTTGGAATAATTTTTTTGTCTGATAAATGGAAAAGGGGATTCCTAATTGACAAGAGGGTGTCTGATTCGAATTCTGAGTGCCCACTAAACACAATTAAATAATTTTCTAATTAGTCAATTTTATGTATGGATGATTCCTTAGATTTAGGTAATTCCCATGTGCGTGCCAAAATTATAAAATTTGAAATAAGTACGATTATTACAATCAACTTAGTACAATGATAGGGGGTCACTCACTATTTTATAGGGATTTCACAAAAGTGTATATTTTGATCCTCTAATTTTATATAAAGTTTCAGTTTAATTCTTTAATTTTATAAAATATTTTTTAGCTCCTATTTTAATATTGTTAGTCTCAAATGATAATTTTTGTTTGGTTAATTATTGAAACCTTACCTTAATATATCAGCATTTGTAAATGTCTTGTCAACATTTAAAATTTTAACCTCAATATTTTTTGCTAATGAAATTAATGGTGTCACGAGTAGATGACTAAAAAAATATTATGTGAAATTAGATGACTAAATATGTATTTATGCCATTTAATTTTGTTTGAAATTGATTTAACACTAATTTGGGCCTTGGATCATGAATATCCACCCGGCAGAAATTCTGGAAGGACAAGCCCATAGACCCAATGACGTTTTGAGAATAACAACGTGGCCCAAAACTTATACTAAACTTGAGAAATCAATCCTTTTCCGTTTTTAGTTTTTTCATTCATTTACCCCACACATTTTCCAATTCATTGAGATCCAGGGACTTACAACTCATGAAATTAAATTAATTAGGAAAATGAATTTATTAATTTTCACAATCGAATATAATAAAATCATGAATACTTTCAAGTTTCAACCATCCACGGTGCAAGATCCTTGGATTAAGCTGATGCAAACAAAGCAAAAGGAAAAACTTATCGGCTTCATCGTAGGTTCCCTGCTGCTGGCGCTGCTTTCTTTTTCATTGCATGAAAGGATTTTAATATCGATATTTGTATATTTACAATAAATTGTATTATGCATGTTTACATACGTACATCTATATTGGGTTCGGAAGAGAAGCCCATGGATCTATTGAAACTTCGGAGACACAATGAAGCCCAACTTTCATTTCACATGCTCTTGGTACTGAAGGACAACAATCGTAGTCCTTATCGGGCTGGCTCTAGCAGAAAGTGCTAGTCCTTTAAAATATAATAAATCAAGGTTTGAACTTCCCGATAAGAGAAGTGCCTACATTTGGTGCCTACCAATGTTTCAAACAGGATTAGTTCTAATAAGAGAAAATATGTGCTTAGTGCCAAAAAAAAAAAGTAGTTGCAAACATGTTTTAACTACTTGGGTTAATACAGTTTTGTCTCTCAATTTTATCTTCATTTTGGTTTTGGTCTTTCAAGGGGAAAATGGTCTAGTTTTATATTGAATTATAGGGTTACATGAAAAAAAAACTTGATAGACTAAAATCTATGATTTGTGATTTGAGGGATCAAGATCAAAATTAGAGTAAACTTGAGGAACCAAAAATTGTATTAACCCTAACTAATTCATTTCAACTCTAACTTTCTACCAAAGTTCAAATCCTAAAAAAAAAAGTCCACATTTAGTATTTGATAATAAGGGAGACCCCTCACAATTTTGTTTAAAGAGTTCATTTTTTTCACCTAATATTTCTAACTGATTAAAAAACTTTCAAAAATCAACCAAACTCTTCTAACTAACAACTTTTATTGAGGGTAATCTTGGTACTCTATAAAACGAAAGTAACTAATTTTAACCAACTTCGATAATTTATGTGAAGTTAGTATTACGTGCTTATAATAAGAACTGAAAGAAGTACTCCTCCGGTCCTTATTATAAGACCCCATTTGACTTTTTATTTGGTCCTAATTATAAGACCCCAATCCATTTTGTCTCTTATATTTATGCATTTTTTCCAAGATAATCCTTCTAATAATGATAGTTTTAGCCAATATACTTAATTAGCAAGGATATTTTAGGAATGACAACACTTATTTATTATAAATAACCAACTTAACTTACTTCCTTAATCTCCTCAAATAAGTCAATTGGGTCTTATAATTAGGACCGGAGGAGTATTATTTATAACTTATTGATCGGGTATAACTTATTTCATATTCTAAAATAATATATGAGATAACATGTCTCGTGAATTTCAAAGAAGTAAAATGTGTACTAGATCATTTTCTCTACATATTGAAGCTTTCTCAATACGTTTTTTTTTTGGGGGGGGGGGGTAAAACTATCAATTATGCATGCCATCTCAAAAACAGGTACAAAAGAGGTTAATTAGGCAAATGATAGTACTCCTCCGGTCCTTATTATAAGATCCAATTTGACTTTTTATTTGGTCCTAATTATAAGATCCAATCCATTTTCTCTCTTATATTTATACATTTTTTTCCAAGATAATCCTTCTAATAATGATAGTTTTAGCCAATATACTTAATTAGCAAGGATATTTTAGGAATAACAACACTTATTTATTATAAATAACCAACTTAACTTACTTCCTTAATCTCCTCAAATAAGTCAATTGGGTCTTATAATTAGGACCGGAGGAGTATATTAAGAGGCCGCCTTCTAGGAAGAGTTTCTCTTTATGCATTAACTTGCCCAAGCCTAAAGAATAAAAGCTTCAAATTAATGCAGGTGAACAACCATACACCAGAATCCTATACCAAAAAAAAAAAAAAACCTCTTAATAAGCGAAACTAGAAGTCGACCAAACAACTTTCATGATACCATGATCTTGCTAACAAGATTATATACTACGTCCGGTCCTTAATATAAAGCCCTGTTTGACTTTTATTTTGGTCCTAAATGTAAGACCCCAATCCACTTTGTCTTTCATATTTATACTTTTTTTTTCAAATAACCCTTCTAATAATTATAGTTCTAGTCAATACATTTGATTAGTAAGGATATTTTAGGAAAAACAACATCTATTTAGGACAAATAATTAACTCAATTTACTTCTTTAATTTTCTCAAATTAGTCAACTGGCTCTTATAATTAGGATCGGAGGTAGTATTTGTTAAACGAAGCCAGAACAAGTTTGCAGTGTAATTTCCAGATTTCGTTGAATCTCCGTATATAAATAAAGCTATAGTTTCGTTTCTTTCCCCTTTGAAAATCCTAGCATTTCTTTCAATCCACACAGAGCAAATGGCAGTACAGTAGCGACTTATACAAGTAAATAAGGTTAATCTTTTGACCCTTAAGAACCTCAAAAAGCTGAAAGCACCAATCCGTGATAGAAGAAAATACCAACCAGGGCATCAATTTACCAATAAGGTCCTTAATTAGACCACGAGTAACATTATCCACCTCATATGCATTTGAAAATTGATGAATCGATCTTTAGTCAATAATCTAATTAAAATTAAAGCATCTTTAGGTAAATCTAATTTATACCCCAAACAAGTTTGGCCCACGCGTATCCAAATCTAATGGTGTATATACCATTTGTTGTAGGAATTCATCATTTACTGTTTTACATCCAGCATACCATTTTAATTATCCCAAATTCTTCTAATAATTTTCCTCCCATGGTAGATTGTGCTAGAGGGTGGCGTATAAAGCCAAAAGTCTCCATTTTTCAGATAAATTATCAGCTTTTGAGGCTAAATCCCAGCAATATTTGCCATAATTTCTGCCTGGTTCCAGATTTCACAACTTGTAACACAAATTAAATATCCTTCCAACTCAACTAATCAAAGCACTGGCATGCTTCCTTCTTTCCCCCATAAGAAAAATCACAGCAAGCTTGCTACGCTTGCTTCACAAACACAATTGTGGAAGCAACAAAATGCTAATTAGCATGCATGTATGGAACATGAACACAGAATTAACCAGGCGACATCTATCTGTCTGCGAAGGACATTGATGTAGAAGCCCTTTTTATAGTGGTTAAAAACGGATTTCTACACCCATTTTGTAATCAATTTAGATACAGGCGGTGTAAAAAGTCTTTCTACTTCGGTTCTAGGTCCGCTGTAGGATATATACTACATCCAGTTCTTAATATAAAAACTAGTTGACTAATTTAAATAGATTAAAAAAATTAGTTAAGTTAGTTATTTGTAATAAGTGTGTATTATCTTTCCTATAATATCTTTGCTAATCAAGTATATTGGTTAGAACTACTATTATTACAAGGACTATCTTAGAAAAAAATAGATAAATATAATAGACAAAGTGAATTGGGATCTTATATTTAGGACCAAAATAAAAGTTAAACGAGCTCTTATATTAAAGACTAGAGGTAGTAATTAATTGGTGTAGAAAAGAATATGAAAAACAAAAGCTTTCTCACTTCTACACCAGTACTTCTCACATGTAACTGATGGTGAAAGTGACAGGCGCTACTACAAAATGAAAAGTACTCGACGGTTATTTTGGATCATATTTGACGGTTAAAAACCGTCAACTATACTGGCGTCATATATTTCAACAGCAAATATTTGACGGTTATTAACCGTCAAATATTTAAATCATACTTGACGGTTACTAGAGAAAAACCGCCAATTATTTTGAGATTATAATTGACGGTTCCAAAAACCGTCAAGTATTCTGTAATACTTGACAGTTCCATAGAGTGACCGTCAAGTATTATAAACATACTTGACGGTTATTTTTGAAAAACCGTCAAGTATTATTTAATACTTGACGGTTTTAAAAGTAACCGTCAAGTATGTTATAATACTTGACGGTTTTAACTAATAACCGTCAAGTATTATTCGTTTTTTTTTTAAAAAATTCGTTCTCCTTTGCCAGCAACCCCCTGCAATTTTGAAACCGATAACAAAGGCTCATTCAACATAATCATGCAGGCCAGCATTCAAACCAATTCAGCCATATCCATATATGTTAATGAACCGAAAATATTTACATTATCATATATATATACATGAACCAATGAAAACCAACTGTGATATATTAAAATTCTGGCAAGTACAAAAAGGTGAACCAATTCCAAAATTAGCCAATTGCCAAAGTTGTGCAATGCCTAAAACTAACCAACAGCCAAAAATGAACCAAAACCAAAATTATATTGAAACCAAAGCTAGCTGTACGTACATACACTGTCTTAATGTACACTTCCCTATCTATGTTGTGCCCACTGACGGAATAAGGCCATCGCCAACTCCTCAACGATTTCTTCCATCTGAGCAGATGAATACACTGTGCAATATGTGTCGGCAAAGTACTGTATGCAACCACAAATTATGACTTAAGTTAGATAGAAATGTAAAGCTACAGTAAGTACAATAATTCTTAAATATATAAATTGAACCTTAACAAATGCATATTACCTGCGTGGGAATTGAGTCAGCATTGTGCAGAATTATCTCCTTCATAAATTTCATCACGCAATATCCACAATGGGAGCTCTTGTTGGGCTGACGTGGGCACTGTAAAGAATGGAAAAGGAAATAATATTAGTCAATCATATAAATAAACCATATTTAGTAGAATAGTAAATCATGGTAGTGAATACCTTCACTTTCTTCCACGGGAAGGTATCGTCAAATTGGCCGTTTTTTACCAGGGGGCAGGGTAAGGCCTGATTTGTGCGGTATAGCCACAAAGCCCTGAGAAGACAATAAAATTGAATATTAATGATTGTCAAAAATTTGATTGAAGCAAGAAATTAAATTAAATTTAAATAATAGATATAAATATTACTTGTTGAACAATGAAACCATAAATGGTCGATTGGTTGGATCCCCATGAAGAGAATCAAGATACTAAATCCTCGGCTTTGTGGGATTGACCACAATCAGCATCCAGTGTCCCCTAAGTATAAGAAAGACAATTAGAACTATTACAAATTATTTTGAAAATGAAAGAATTTAGGAAAGTTTACCCTTGACAATAAGGCGCCAAAAACAAAGTCTGAGCCCCCAGTGTTGCCCTAGAAATGAAGATATCTAACAAGTCTCTGGATAAGTCTTTCTTCATATTAGGTCCGTGGCTAGCAAAAGTGTGGGGGCTGATAATCTTGAACTTGTCATCAAGGCCACCAGGGGCTATGAAGTTCTTGAAAAGATATCTAAATCAACAAACAAAGATATCAGTAGAATAAATGTTCAAGTACTTAAGTATTTAGTTAAGGTTTTAACAAATACCTGATATAAAAGTTACAGGCATTTGTGCTGGCCATTCCATGCGTCAGAATCTCTTTCAATACTTCATTTGTGACATAATCTGACGAGGGTCGACCGTATACCTCTGGCTCAAACTCTAGGGGAATCATGAAATCCTTGCCATGTTCTAATCTGGCCCCAATTGCATATTCCTCAAGACATATTCGGAATCTTGATGATACCACTTGAATGGGCTCAGAGGGCTGCTTCTGTGGTGATGATAATGAGTGATCACCCAATAGGCTCTTCTTCCCCTTAGACTGACAAACAAACTGTTAGTAATTAAAATAGAGTTTATTTTAAATCAGCTGAATTTGTAGACCTATACATATATACCTTTGAAGGATGTCCTAATGTAAGAAGACGGCCAGGCCAAGCGACAAAGCTACCCACTGCTTGAGCCACTGTCTCTGCATCTGGGGTGGGAATCGGGAGGGCATAATTCGCATCAATAGCAGTGTTCAACTGCACCCTCACATGATCAGCAGGGAGAGGAACATTATGAATTATACTCTCCCCCGGTAAATTGAACATGCGGCCCGTTGCAACAGTGTGATGTTTAGGGCTATCCGCCATACACTGAACGTCCGCTTCACCCTGATTTGTTTAACATAAGAGACAAGTTAGCTAGATATATAAATTATTGAATGTAATTATATAAACACAAGTATTATACCTCAGGTAGCAAGGGGAATGTGCAGCTGTCTTTGCCACTTGGGCTGAGATTCGGAGCCGGCTGTGGTGCTTGATTCTTGATCAACTGCTCGATTAGGAGCGCTTGCACTTTAACCTGCTCCTTTAACCAGCGTGTTTCTTCCTTCAGCTCCATGAACTCAGCAGAGGAAGGCGTGCACGATGAAGAGGGCTTTTGTTGGTACCCAAAGTAATCTCTCTTGGTGACTCCATAACCGACACCCCTAAGAAGACCAGGATGGTCAGGAGTCCCCAATGCCCTCCTCAATATATCCTGGTCATCTGCAGAATATGCCCCCTGCGAAACTTCCTGGGACAAACTCTCCTGTGCAACAAACATTGATATAGTTATTCATACTTAAAGATATTTGACAATAACGTGAAGATTATTTAATTTAGAATAATACTCACCATCCTGTCCACGACCTCCTTAACGCGAGGATTATCAATTTGGCCATCTTTATTTTGCCTGGCCAGTGCCCACAGCATCTGACGTGATACAGTGACATCTGATCCCTCCTGCTGAGTCACCTCTTGCTCAAGGCCCGCATAACCCAAGCGGCCCTTTCGGTAGGGATACTCATTCTTCTTTACTCTTTCCTTATTTTGGGAACTTAATTCCTGCAAAAACAAAGTAGATTCACAATTAAACAATATATAGATTAAACAAAATGGACTATTTAATATCAAAAAGAGCGAGGATTATTACTTGAAATTGCCTATCACGACGTGACGTCACAAAAGCAGCCCAATCCTCTGGTTTGACCAAGTCCCGTATCAAGCTAGGAACCTGGGACTCGTCGGCTGTGGAAGGATCCTTCAAGTACTTGTGTGTGACAAAATATCGGAAAGAGCGTAGTGCCCTCCCAGCCTTCCCCTCCACAAACCTCTTCCTGCTCTCATCTATATCAAATGCAGACTGCAAAACATATAAAACAACACATTAGTGTCACGCAGCTTGTAAGAAAACGAAATTTGAGTTATAATATATTACCGATACATCTGTCCAAATAGTGTCTCGCACTGAACGATCAACCCTCCTCCAATGCTGCGCTGTAATGGGCACGGTGCTTCGTGCCACTGCCCCAATATAGCTGATAAATTTATTTGACCGTACAGCTTGTCCTTTCTTATTCCACTGTACGGCAAATTTCTTTCCTTCTGTTCGAGCTTTCACGACCTCTTGCATGACACAAAGGCCCCTCTGTATGCGTGCTGCCTCCTCTTGCAACTGTCTCTCCTGCTCAGAGGCATCTCTCGGCTGAGATGGGTTATCAGTGCTAGATCCGCTATCGTCTGCCATCTGCAATGAAATTGAAGTAAACAAAATGAATCAGAATCCATTAAATGAAAATAAAGTCATTAATGACGAAATTTATTTGAACAAAATTAAAACAAATAAAAGAATCAAAGAAAATAATGAGAGAATTTACATGCATGTTTAAGAAGATCTTTTTCTTTTTCTACTCTTATGTTTTTGCATGTTCTTCTTGGTTTGAATTGTTTTGATCTTCTTACGAAACACTTTCCCCCTCTTTGAAATCCATATTCCGTCGTTGTGATCATGCCTGACATACATGTATTGATCTTCATTTAAATGAGAATCAAGTGAGGCCTCTTGAAATGGATCATCTTCAATTGCATTGTCTTCATACCCCGTCTCTTCAATATCCATTTTATTAGTCAACAAAACAATAGACCATCCTTTGGCAGCCGGGTCAGGGACATAAAACACTTGCGTAGCCTGAGAAGCCAAAATGAATGGCTCTTCCTTGTATCCTTCTTTATTCAAATTCAATTGTATAAACCCTAAGTCATCAATCCTCAATGCATTATTATTATCCACCCATTTGCAACCAAATACCGGAACTCTGAATTCAATGTAATCCAACTCCCAAATATCCTCAATCACTTCAAAGTATGACATACGTGCATAGATAGGATTTTTATCTTTGGCACTCGATATATGCATGGTACTAGCTACAAGAGTTACGCCACTATTTTGCTGTTTACTCCGATCATCTTGTTGTTTAGTATAGAAAGTGAACCCATTCATAAGGTAGCTTGTGAAAGAAATCACATGTTTGCTCGGTCCATCTGCCAACAACTTTAATTTCTTCGAAACAGAATTAGGATCATTATTATACTTGCCATGCACATGCTCTCTCAACCATGCTGTAAATTGTTTATTGTGTGTTTTGGTGTACCAACTTTCAAGTTTATTGGGATTATCCCTCTTTAGCTCATCAATATGCTCATGCACATAGTCCTCAATCTCTTCGGAGTTGTGCAATACATATAGATGTGCCTGCTCCCACTGTTGGTTTGAAATAGTTACGACTTTCTTTCCCATAATCCCTTCTCCATCTGTCCTTCCCTCATGACGAGACATTGGAACCCCAATATCACTTGCATTTTTTAAGTAATGGGTACAAAATTCAGTAGCCTCTTCACAAATATATCGTTCTACAATACAACCCTCTGGCCGACTTCGATTTTTCACATACCCTTTCAATATTTTCATGTAACGCTCAACTGGGTACATCCATCTTAAATACACTGGGCCACACAATTGGACCTCTCTAACTAAGTGGATGGTTAAATGGACCATGATGTCAAAAAAAGCCGGAGGAAAATACATTTCAAGTTCACATAACGTAACTATGATTCGGGTTTGCAATCTTGGCAATTTACTAGGATTAATCACTTTGCTGCAAAGAGACTTAAAGAAGAAACATAACTTTGTGATCGTAACTCGTACTTTATCAGGTAAAATAGCCCGTATTGCCACTGGAATAAAGTTTTACATTAAGACATGACAGTCATGAGATTTTAAACCTTTTAACTTCATATCCTTCATTGACACAAGGTTACTAATGTTAGAAGAGTAACCTTCGGCACTTTTACTGAAGCAAGAAACTCACAAAAACTACTTTTCTCTTTTCTAGAAAGGGTGTGAGCTGCCGGACGAAGAAATGTACGAGTTCCCTTATCCTCTGGTGCCAATTCCTCCCTTATCCCCATTTCAACCATGTCTAGCCTGGCATTTATGCCATCTTTAGTCTTCCCGGGAATATGGAGTAATGTGCCAAACAGACTTTCACATACGTTTTTCTTAATATGCATAGCATCAAGAAAATGTCTCACATTCAGGGTTATCCAATACGGCAGTATAAAGAAAATAGACCTCTTCTTCCACCCACTTGTCCCAACATGCTTCGCGAAAGGTTTTCCAAATTCACAATCTATATCTTTCACCTTTTGAAATACATCCTCCCCAATCAACGGTGTTGGTGCCTTACCTTCTTCTGAATTCCCATTAAAATATTTTTTGAATCGCCGGTAAGGATGATCACGATGCAACCATCTACGATGTCCCATATATGAATTTTTCATTCCATGCTTCAACCTTATGGAATCTGTGCTCTCTTCACAAATGGGACAACCAAGTTGTCCTTTAATGCTATACCCTGAGAGATTACCATATGCAGGGAAGTCGTTAATTGTGCCAAATAACATAGCTCTCAACTTGAATTTTCTTCCTTATATGCATCATATACATCAACTCCATTCTCCCACAATACTTTCAAGTCTTCAATTAATGGAGCTAGATATATATCTATGTCATTTCCCGGTTGCTTTGGCCCAGAGATTATCATAGACATCATTGAATACTTGCGTTTCATGCATAGCCATGGAGGAAGGTTATATATAAACAAAATCACTGGCCATGTGCTATGGGTGCTGCTTTGCATCCCATAAGGGTTCATCCCGTCGGTGGCTAATGCAAGGCGTAGATTTCTATCTTCTTCCCCGAATTCAGGATACTCAATATCAAACTTCTTCCATTCTGGAGAATCAGCAGGATGGCGAAGCATGCCATCTTTAACCCTTTCATCTGCATGCCACCTTAAATTTTTCGCATCTTCTACATTACTATACAAGCGTCTGAATCTTGGCACTATGGGAAAATACCATAATGCCTTCTTCGGGCTCTTCCCATTCTCTTGGTAGCGTGATGCATTACACTTAGGACACTCAGTTAGTGACTTATACTCCTTCCTAAACAAAATGCAATCATTGGGGCAAGCATGTATCTTCTCATAGCTGAGGCCGACAGAGCGCAACACTTGCTTTGCATCATACGTTTTACTTGGAAGCTCATTTTCTTTCGGTAGCATTTGTTTAACAAGCAACAGCAGTTCTGTGAAGCCTGTGTCGCTCCACCCATTTCTTGCTTTCAAATTATACAGTTTCAACACTGCAGACAATTTTGTGAAATCAGTACAACCTTCATATAGAGGTGTCTCAGCATCACACTTCAATCTATCAAACATTTCAGGACAATCGTCAAGTTCCCGTTCAATCGCATCTGTCATCTCCTCAAGACGATCAGCTTCACATGTACTCATGTCAAGATTAGATGATCCACAGCTTTCACTATGCCCTCGACTACTATTACTCACATCTCTTGTCTCTCCGTGCTTTGTCCAACACTTGTAACTTTGATCAATTCCATTGATAATTAAGTGGCTCTCACAATCGGATGGCGAAACCCACTTCAAAAGGCAACACTTAAGACAGGGGCAAATAATCCTGTTGCGATCATCGGCGTGCTCAATCGCAAACTTAATAAAATCTTCTACCCCATCCCAATATTCTTTTGATAGACGATTGGCGGACATCCATTCTTTGCCCATGGTCCCCGACTAAGATGAATCATTTAGAGGAAAATGTGATCAGTGACTCAAAGATATTATGAGAATTAAACAAAAATAGAAAGTCAACACATGAGTCACTATTGATCACATTTATCCCTCTTTAATTCTACTTGCTAACAACTAGTAGTTGTTAACAACTAGTAATTCAACAAAAATTTACTTTCATTTCAGTTTGAAAAATATTCTACTACTACTAATGTGCTATTCCATTTGAAAAAAATTCGACAGCATAACGGCTTATAACTTAGAATTCCCCAGGCTTTATGGCAGAAAACCAAACCAGCACATAGTCAATTTCAATTACAAAAACAAAAATTGAAACATTAGCATTGCATTCCCCAGACTTTATCGCGAAAACAAAAAACTAAAACACCCTAAACCCAAACTGATCAAAATGCGAAACACCCATTTAGAATCAAGAACAGAAAAGAAAACCCATTCGGCCAAATAGCAAACCCATTTTCCGTGTGTGCATGGTGAACGGTCCTAGCATTATCCTATCATTCCCTTTCCACTACAATCATTTCTCAAAGGAAGAACTAAAGGAAATAAGGGGAGCGAGTGAAGCATTACCAACCTGGAGCCGAAATGACAATCTGGAGAAGCAGGAGGATGCCGCAACGATAATGGAGGACACCGAGAGGGACGATGATGGAGGACGAGCAAGGACGGGCACAAAAACCAAAAGGGAACGGCCGAAACAGAGGTGGGTACGGCGGCTTGGAGAGTCCGAAGCGGAAGGGGGCGCAATCGGGAGAATGCACGCACAATGACAAAGCAGGAGGATGCCGCACCGATAATGGAGGACACCGAGAGGGACGATGATGGAGGACGAGCAAGGACGGGCAAAAAAAGCAAAAGGGAACGGCCGAAACAGAGGTGGGTACGGCGGCTTGGAGAGTCCGAAGCGGAGGGGGCGCTAGAAATTTTGAACTGAAGAGACTGAACAGGGAAAGGGACGGGTTTTTAAGCACAATACTTGACGGTTTCTATTGATAACCGTCAAGTATTCTCAAATAATATTTGACGGTTTTAGATCAAAACCGTCAAGTATTACTAAACTTGACGGTTTTAGATCACAACCGTCAAGTATTACTAAACTTGACGGTTTTGATTTAAAACCGTCAAGTTTACCTTTAATATACTTGAGTTTACCTTTAATATACTTGACGGTTATTTTATAACCGTCAAGTATTTTTGGAATACTTGACGGTTTCTTTGAAACCGTCAAATATTGTTCTACTAAAATTGACGGTTTCTTTAGAAACCGTCAAGTTTTCTTTCGAGGGATTATATTTGATGGTTTTTATGATAACCGTCAAATATTTAGCGTCAAGTATTCCCCAATTTGTAGTAGTGAGGTCAGTGGACAGCTAGTGTTGGTGTTTTCTACACCGATTGCTAATGGAAGCAGTAAAGAAAGTCAATAATCTCGCATCTTATTTATGAAAATGTAATCAGTCACATTTTCTATCCGAAGGTGAGACTCCCAGATATCTGAAAGGAAAGTAACCAAGAGGCATATCTGTTCTCTGTTGCTTGACATAATCATTTGTGCCTTCTATGAACTGTGATTTTTGAAGATTTGCATTACTGGAGAAACACTCAAATTAAAGGCTTGCATCGAAATTATTATAGTTTTAGCTGCCAATGATATGTGAAGTGCAATTAGTTAATTAATTATAATAATTCAAAATCAGCAGAGGGAGAGAGAAATGTGGGGGGATGAGGAGGGTTTGCTTGATTCACAAACCTGGAAGAAATTAAAACACAGACATCATTATTACTAAGAAAAACACACACCTTCTTTTATGCTTGACTTGTTCTTTGTCTATATATAGCAAATTCTCCTCCCCTCCGCCTTTTTTGAGAGTAACATCGCCGTGTTTGAACATAAACAACAAATTAAACAATCATTGGACACCCAAATGACTTCTTTTTTACACTAATGGTTATTAAATCCTCAGTCATATATATAGGTTTAGTAATTTCATAAAGGTATAGGCCTATAGTGTAGCTATACTTTTTAAGTACTAGGTTGTGTTGTTGTGTAGTAGTAGAGGCTTGCATGTAAGCCTTTTTGGCATAGTCAGGACCGTAATTCATGACTGAAGCATTTAACAACTATTATTATAATCATCGTCTCGTACAGTCTCTACTTTTTTCTTTTTTCAAAAAAATAGAAATAAAAAGGAGAGAGCATTAGAAAATTGTACAGACCATAACTCGGAATTGGGAATCACGTGATGCCTTTAAGACAAAACCCCCGACCAAGTGATTAGTTAATTAAACCCCAAAATCTTCAATTTCGAGAGAGAACCCATAGAAGAGAGAGAGAGAACTTTGAATAATTCAGTCAAAATATCATAATTTTGACGGGGCTAAAGGAAAAAACAAGAGAGAAAATTTGTAGGTAGTAGTAGTAGGGTTTTTTTTCTGGCTTTTCTTTTTGTTGTTGTTCTTCTTCTTGTTTAAGTTTTCTGGGATGACGATGATGAATTATCTAACAGAGAGGAGATCTATGGGGGATGCCTTTTCTTCTGCTGAAGCTAGTGGCCATGTCTTCGTCGGAGACTTTGTTATGGGTCGCCGCCATGAGCCTCGCACACACGTTCCAGGCACTTCTCTTCTTCCTCACGATCTCAGTGCAGGCCATGGCGCTCACGGCGGCGTTATTGTCAGAACCAGAGGATGCCGAAGTGCAGGAGCTCATCGGCTCGTCGCCGTCGACGATGGTCGAACGAGGCGTCTCGTTGGTGATCATGTCTTCGTCCCCCATCGCCATCGTCATGTCTTGTGGCATCAGAAAATCTGGACTCAGCTGTAATGAATTGCACGTCCTCAAGTATGGTGACAGATCCTTGTAGTGTTTCAGCACAAAATCCACCTGTATATACACATAAACATATATATGATCAATATAATCAATATAAACGTTATAATTACTTTCTTCTATGAAACAAGATGAATTCCGCTAGGGTTTGAATTGAATTGTCGTTTTTAAAGAGACAAGGATGTGAAGAGATAGCATGCTAACACTGCAAATATACTTGGGTTATTATGAACAGACTGAAGTACTATATATATACGTACATAGAATTCAAATTTGTGCTAAAAGACATGACAAGATCATAAATGGGGCTTGACGACAAATCTTCGTTTTTGAAAAACTAGTACTTTAGAATGGTTTTATGATGAAATTTCTGTCTAATATATATACAACTATGTCATATACTAGACAAATTATGTGGTGTATGGGTATAATTTGAAGTGTTATGTCATGTATGATAAGAATATGGAACACTATATATAATTTTGCTTTGAAGTATATATATTAATAGACCTCCAAATTAAGTTAAGACACTTATGAATTGACTAAAGAGAGAATTGTGAGTATGAATTACTACTATTTGTACCTTACAACTGAGGGAACAATGGATGAAGGGTTCTTGGAGGCTTCTATCACAGGAAGTACAGTAGTTTCCTGAGCCCTTGAATTGCCTGTTTTGAGGTCTCTTCTTGATGAACACCACCTTAGCACTATTGATGGTGTAGGCCTACACACACACACACACAATCCAGTTGAGATTGCAGATGAAATTACAGAAGGGACGAGTTGAATTATAAGTTAGAAACAAGAAAGATAGATTAAGAAACCTGAACATTGGAGCAGTCTATGAGTTTCTGAAGATCTTCCAATCTGACAACGTCATGATAAACATAACGACGAACCTGGAGAAGCCTGTGGAAGCGATGAGAAGGCAAGCAGTGAGGACAGATACTAGTGCAACAATCCAAACAGCATATGTTCTTCTCATTCTTCTTTGAGTTTTCATGATATGAACATCCCACAAAGAACTTCTGAGTGTACAGAGCTTCCAACCAAGCTGGCTTCTGATATCCCTACATATATACATATAAACAAACGGAGACCAATAAGAATTTGCAGAGAGAAAAAAGATAGAGGCAGAGAAATTAGAGGGCAATTCAAACCATGATCATGTACTGGAAACTTGAGCTGGGATCACAGAGAGAGAGAGAGATTGATCGAAGGCAAAAGAGAAAGCAGAAGAGAGTATTTATGGAGGTTCACAATAGAAGGAAGGAGAGAGGACACGGGATATATTTATTCCTTGAATTGGTAAACAACAATTTGTCTGTAATATTGTGTGTGTGTGTGAGAGAGAGAGAGAGAGAGAGCGAACCGAAAGCAATAAAGAAAGAAAGTAAGATTAGAGGAGGAACGTGGGCGCTGTTCCCGTGTCTCCCATTCTCTAAGGGCCTCTCAATCGCACTCTTAAACTATTCTCTGCTCATCTTCTTGGCTTATGAGCTTATATTGCTAAACTAAACTAATCCCCTCCTTGAACAAGCTGCAATATTTTTTTTATTTTCTTTTATTATATATATATATATATATATATTCACCACCCCACTTGATTTTGGACCTTGAATTGCCAAAATCACAGAGATATTTCTTTATTTTTTCTTGTACGGCTTCTTCCACTTTTTCTATTCTTGATCGTAAGTTCTGCGTTCTGATGATACTCCTGATGAATTCTGCTAATGGAGGAATAAATTTGTTTATCAAGTTTATGACAATCTGAACTTTGATGTTATGTGTATAAGTGGAATCTAATCATCTGTCTGGCTTTTTCTCTAGTTACTTGACCAAGTCGGCTTGAATTGTTTCCCAACAGAATTTTAAAAGCTAAATGGAAAAGGAAATCAAAAGGAAAAGGTGAGGCAGTTTTAGGTGAGAAAGCACAGCAAAATTTCAGTCACTACCTTTAGTTTATATATATATATATATATATATATATATATATATGGTGCGTTTCTGAACACTTCTGAATATCTCAGCTTGTGCGGTTAATAATAAGAATCGTGTACACATATATAATTATATATATATTTGTGTGTGTGTGTGTGTGTGTGTGACTTCAAAGTTAAGTAATTATAGCATCAAGAGCATAATATATAGAGGTAAAGCACCAGAAAAAAAAAATTACCCACTTGGCCAGAACATTGCTAGCTAGCGGCTCCTATAATTATTCCAGTTTCACATTTTGGAAGTCATGGATGAAGTTAAAATTTTCAGATTAGTATCAAAGGATAGTTTACTTAGAATTTTTTATGATTTGATAATTATGTAAAAATAACATGTAAGACGAAAATGAGTGAAAAATGACACTTTACTATTTTCATACTGTTCATTAAAGTGGACGATTATAAATACCGTGTAGGGGCAAAGGAATTAGGATAGTCATAGTTAGATTAAAACATTTTAACTAAGAGATTAAATTCGAATTTTGTTTTTTTGTGTATTTTAAATTAAAATTCTCATCAACATGGGTTTGTTTGTTCCAATTTTCATGTGGTAACGTTCATTTGCTTATAAGATGTGATACCTTTTGACCGAGATCATACTATTTTCAGAGGTCATAGTTAACAACTATACTTTATTAATATCATGTTGAAGTTTTTTTGTTGTCACAAAAAACTTCTCACAGTACTAAATTCTTTTAAGTTTCCTTTATATATAATTTGTATAGCTCTAGTTTGCGATAAAATTGAATTCACTTCATCATGGCAGGTATTTATATTTATATTTATATTTTGGTAGAAAATCCTCAATTCCTAGAAATTAATACGACATTGTAACTCCGAAAAGGCATTAAAAAAATTTTCAGAATTAATTTCATTAAGATGAATAAAGATCGATGTTTATAGCTTAATTTATTATTTTATGTATCTACTAATCGGGACATATATAGATGACTGATCCTTCATTTGATTGCCAATTAATCCAGAAACAAATGAATTAAACAGTAATGGAACAAAGCATGAAGACAATTATTAGGTCGTCTTGTACAGTAAGCCTCAACCCTAAAAGACAACTCGAGAATGACATTCACCTAGACATGTTTCAACAACACGCTAGAATTCTGAGAATGTTCTTGCAACTTGGGACAATTCAAATCCAAGCCCTTTTACACCAAACAGTGATTGGATCGAGTAGAAGAGACTCGGTTTTATTTACTCAAAATTAAGGATTCAAACCTTCTTTTTAATCAGATGGTAGAAATTAATTACTTGAGATTATAAGAGGGATTGAACATACGATCTCTTACTTGTAGAAAAGTATTTACGCTACTAGACTGCAAGACCAACGATAGAATTCAGACCGTATATGTGATAATATAACTCAAAAGTATTACTGAATATAAGACAGCTAGATAGATTCATAGATATATAAAACATGATTGCTTAGTTGTTGTGACATGGGAAATCCAAGGGGACCAACCTGATCAGTTTGATTGTTACGTTTTTGTCAGTATGGAATTCTGTGGGGTGGGGGACCCCCAGAAAAGGATATATATGGATGATCTTACTTGAGCTAATAGTTTTTCTTTCCATTCAAGTGTGAACGTACACTATTTCACTAACAACTCTCTTCCATTAGTTCTCTTTTTGATGTTTGCAAAGGTCACGGCAAGTGTCATAAAATTGGTATATATGTTGACCTAGCTAGCTAACAACACATTTTTCATTTTAAATCATGTTTAATATTATTATTAGTTACTCTCAAAATAACGGGAAAAAAATAGGGTTTCATAGCGATATTGATTGATATATCCTTGGATACTATATGAAATATCACAAGTCACAACATATAAGATCTTGGGATATCGATGAGATGCATGTGTAAGATATTTGGTGAAAATAAAACTACAAACGAACAAAACAAAAGGATGTATCATGATATGATGTACATGGGATGCACAAGTGACAAGTGATAATTTCTGTCAGCGTTTTAAAGGATGCGTGATACCAGTTTGGACTGTACTGCTATGCATACACACACCCCCCCCATTGTTATTTACTTATTAAAATACTTTAATATGTTCATCCTATCACGTAATCTCTATGTAATATAAAATTAAGAAGAAGCTGTATTATTTATAATTAATTAGCAAGGAATTAAGGTGGAAATTGTCTCTAGAAGTTTTCATTCAGGAGTATTGGGCATTTAAAATTCTTTTGGATATAAATTTGTCTTAAAAGTTTAAAATTATAGCAAAATTATCCCTTATTGTTAAAAATATCAATGGTTAATATTACTATTTTAATAGTCGATGTTAGTGTTTTTAATGGTAAGGGGCAATTTTATTACAATTTCAAACTTTTAGGGTAAATTTGCATCTAACAAAATTTCTAGATATCCAATGCTCATAAATGAAAACTTCTGGAACAAATTTGCATTTTAATCCATAAATAAATATACATGTTAAAATTTACTTAAATACTACCTCTTGTCTTTGATATAAGAGTTAATTTGATATTCAATTTGGTTCTAAATATAAGACCCTAAATCTACTTTGTCTCTTATATTTATCTATTTTTTCCAAGGTAATCTTTGTAGTAGTTGTTAAAGATTTCATCAAATGTTAGTTTTAACTAATATACGTTGTTAGTAAGAGTATCATCAGAAAAATAACACTTAGTTCAGTAAAGGAAAAGTTAGGGGAACAAATCAACTTGCAAAATCAAAGTCGAAGTGCCAAAAAAATTCATCCTCTGGTTTAAATAAATTAGGGTACAAATAGATGTACATCTCCAATGAAAGTATTCATTTTTTCCTATTTTATCTATATCAGAATATACATAATTTTTCAGAATTGTGAAGGATAATTAGAATCAGAATTATACAAGTTGATTGTAATGCCGGTAACATGATTAGAATGAGAAAAAGTTGATAGTGAAAGAAAGATACAGTTATTCACACATATATCCTTAAAGATCAAGGCTGTGATTGGTGGTATATGCAGGGCATATGGGATAGCATGAAGAAGAAGAAAGGAACAAGACACAGAGGAAGAAGATCCCTTGTTTCTGGGGGGAATCAAACATATTTATGGGAGACATTAATTCAACCAATCCACTAAGACCAATCACTCCCTCACTCACTAACTGTGTTTGTCTTTTTATTATTATTTAATAATAATTTTAATTTTAATTTTGTGACAAATTTGACAGACAGGCACAACTCATTAAAGCACTATCCCCCCTCCCTCCAGTGTTTTAATTAAGAAGCTGAGGGCTTGATTTATTGCTAATTTTGAGGACTTTGCTGCTTCTTTCTTGTGACTCTAACCTCACTCCAAGAGTTTTTCTTGGGCTTTGAACTACCATATCATCTCACTATTCTTCTTTTCTTCCTTCCCCCTTTTACCCTTCTCATTTTTTTCCTTTTATTTTTATACAATCATCTTGTAGTTAATATTATTGGGATAGATTAAATTACTGAGACAAAACTTAAGTCAAATTACTTTATAATCATTATGTCAAATTCTATACTCATATTTTTACAGGTGTCTTACTATTTTCATATTGTTATTTAAGACATGAGTATATGTGATTATAAGAAACTTGTTATTCAAACATTTTTTTTTTCATCCATAGGATTCAAATTCCTGACCTAATTCAAAGAGAATTGAATCTCCAGCTTCCACTTGATATATTATTAGGTATGTGTTTCCAAACTTTTTTTTTTAATTTATAAAGTTCAAATTAATCCTCATCTCATTTAAAGAGAATTGAGGTTCTTCCATTCAATCTAATTATCATAGGTTCAAATTGACTCTTTTGTCATTAGCATTGATGTGTTTAAAAAAAAATCACATCCGAAAGGAGTAAAATTATGTATGATGTTGATTTTCTCTTCTTCACATATGTTCTTCCTTTTTTCTTCCTATGTATTGTGTGTGAATGTGACGATAGAAGATCCAAATCCATTATATTTAATTAATTTTAAGACTCTTCAAGTTGGACGTAAAATAATTGATTTTTTAAAAAAAATTTAAAATTGAATAAATATAACTAAGATTTTCTAATTAAAAATTACTTAATTATTTCCACACTTAAAATTGAGTGCTATAAAAAAAAAAGGTTGGCATGATGAAAGTTTTACTTCACTGCAGCAATATTTTAATACATGTAAAATTTAACTCTTATCCCTTTCCTATGAAAAATGATTAGACTCATGCGTATAAGAAATGAAAAAAAAATATTAACTCTAAGGAATTATCAAATTAACTCTATGAATTCTTTGATGTTTGGTAATGGTCTTTAAAATCCCTTTTCACGTGATATCTTAAACAATGGCGTGAAAACTGAAAGTGAAATATAATGACAATTTCGACCAAAATCATTTTTTCACAAATAACAATCGGATAGTTAATTAAGAAATAAGATAACACCTAATTTGGATTGATGCCTATATTAATATAATACAATATAGTTTAGTTTAGTTCAATTGTCTCCAGAAAGTTCAGCTCTATGAGGCCAGGTCCTAACCTAGCTAGTTTGGTAAAAGAACCCCTTTTAAGACTTTTGCTAATGGGGCAATATGTGAAGAGATTCGCCAGATCATAATTTCCACATAATGGCCACTAGATTTTTTTTTTTCAAACCATTAATTAATTAATTTTGAAGAGATTCGATCCCTAAAATAATTTTCTTTAAATTAAAGATTAGAGTATAAATATTTTAATTACTCTTATCATTCTTATATATTCTTTTACCAATTTGACTCTCCCTGTTGCATGAATTGCAGCATATATGTGGGACAAAAACATCAATCATAACTCAGTTATACCTCAAAGAAAAATGATAAACTTAAATTCTTAAGGCTCAATAATACTTGAGAACTAAAGTTATCATTCATGCCATTATGATCACAAAAGTTCATCGAGAGAGCCTGATCCAAAAACTTAGTGTCCTAAGAGTGAAAACTCCTAAATTTATCAACCACATTTTATCTCTAAAACTTTCCGATGTGAGACCCATAACACATGAATTCTAAAATTACATGTGATGTGTGGATTATAATTTTGGGATTGGAGTGATAATTTTTCGGTTTTCCCAAAACATTCTTCAATATTATATCATTAGGTTTTAGCATCGAGAAGTCTTAATTTGTTGTTGTTGTTTTTTTCTAATCATAAAAGGAAAAATATAAAATAATGTAGCAGTTTGAATTCCTTCACAGTTTTGGGGAAAAAAGCTAAATTATTTTCTTAAAAAGGGCTAATTTAATGAGCTAGCCATCTTTTTTATATACAAACAAATGACACCAATAGTAGATAACACGACTCCGTTTAGATTCTATGAAAATGTATGAAGTGATCTATATATATATATTAAAAAAATTAACTTATTTATTGAAAAATTATTACCATTACTATTATTTTAAAATTAAAAAATCCAAACTAAAATTTAACATCTAGCGGGATCAGCACCGACCAACGGTAATTGGTCAGTGCATGTGTGGATGCTTCATGCATCTTTTTTTTTTTAAAAAAAAAAAACTAAAATCTCGTTATCGCATTACAAACGAAAATATATTTTTTTTAAAAATGTAACCCATCAAGAAAGCAAGGAAAAAAAAAGATTAAAAAGAAAACAGAGAGAGAGGATTCTGTGAAGGGAAAAGAAGGGTCACCCCCACGTGCCATGAAAAGCAGAATGGGATCATACTGACCCAGGAACTCACGTGCAAGGAATCCAATGACGTTTTTGCTTTTTAATAATAATAAAGTACTTCTTCATTAATCAAATAACAACAAAAGAAACATGAGTGTCGAAATGGAGAAATTTTCATTGCTTAAATTCATCGGGGATTTTTTCAACCCAAAAGCAACTCCTGCTTATCATTTATGTTAACGATACCAAGTTGAAATCACGATTGATTAGGATTTTATAAAAACTAGCTAAATTATGTAATTGAGATTCATTTATATTAAAAATATTAGGTTGAAATGACGATTAATTAGAATTTTATAAAATCTAGCCAAATTGTATAATTGAGATTCATAATGATTTTTCAAACTACACAGTTATCTTATTATAAATATAAGAATTACTTGAAATTTATTAAATGTAATGTTTCCAGAAAAAATGGTATCTAAAATATGTTCCGTATTTACATGAAATTTGAAATTAGTTATTATCTTAGACTCATGAACAAATGTAGTTTTATATACTTTTTATATTTATGATATGAAGGGGTTATATATTTAATTACATTTGTTTAATTATTTTGTTTTAACAATGACATAATTCTTTCCAACATTTGATTTTAACTTTATAAATGAGTTCTTCTCAAAAATAAAAATGACTTAGTTATTCTGTATAATCATATTTGAAATAAAATCAATTTCACATTGAAAGTTACAATAATATCACAACTATGCATATACAACTTGGGCTGACTTTTCAATAAATTTCTTTTTGCCAATAATTTTCAATAAATTAAATAAATAGTGTGCATATCATAATGAAATTAATTAACACAATAAAAAATAAAAATAAAGAGGACAAAAATTTGAAGACTATTTCCCAAGAAGAGAAAGAATAAGGCAAAACAAGACTTCACACATGATAGAGTGCATTGTATGTATATGAAATAACTAAATTAAAAAAAAAAAAGAAGCACACAGACGCACAAGGACAATCAAATATTTACTTTACATAAGTAATCAAAATATTAAAGCAATAAAACTAAGAAATTAACCATTTGATATATTGGACATTATCAATTATCATATGAGTATTTTGCATTAACATGAAAAAGTAAGGGTTCAGTGACACCTGGCACTCAAAGATATTCTAAATTAATTTTTAGTGCTTTAAGTAACCTAAAGTATTTTCTTAGTAGTACCGAATAATTTTTTATGCAACCAGTACGTTAAAGTAATTTTTTTAAACAGCACTTGGCAAATTAAATTTAGAATATTTGTTATTGGAAAAAATACTTTAAAGATATTTTAAAGTATTAAGTACTAAGAATTAACTTAAAATGATGAGGATCATTAAAAAATATATGCAAGAAAATTTGAGAATATTAAATACAACTTAAGAGATGAAAAAAAAAGGTTATATAAATCAAAATGCAGTCAAAGGTCAAAGAAAGAGGAGGAGTAAGAAATGATGAGGGGTGGGTCAGCGGGTGTGCCGCACGAGGGGATCCATCTGCAAAAAGGGACAAGGCAAGGCAATTCTACCTCAGCCTCACTTTGCCTCTCTGTTAAATTAATCATTTTATATATAAATTAGTCTTATTTTAGTTAAGTAATTAACATGTTAACTAGCCACTTCCTTCCCACATGTCCTATTTTATTATCTCAATTAGTCATTACCCTTAAGTTTAAAGGGAATGTCACGTGCATAGCCTTTTTTTTCCAAAGATCACCACAAAAGGGTGGCCATGGATGCAGTGATCTCATTTTCACGTGGTCACTTTGCCTCTCCAATAATAATAACAATAACAATAACAATAATAATGTCCTCAAATTTTCCCCCCACATAGAAAAAAAGAAAAAAAATTCTTTTTAATAAAAACTTGATTATTATTATTTTTGGTTAAAGCATAGGTATCTTCCTATTAGAGGTAATCCTATTTGAGATACTGTTGGCCACTAAATGTGGGCACTTCTTTCAATGAGGATTCGAATATTGGTTTACCACATTATAGGAGATTAGCCCATTCCACTAAACCTAATCCCCATTGGTTAAAAACTTGATTTTTTTTTTTTAGCTAAAGTATAGGTATCCTCCTATTAGAGACAATCACATTCGAGGTACTGTCAAGAATTAAATATAGACACCTCTCCTATTGAAGATTCAAACTTTAATTCACTACATTGTAGGAGACTAGTTCTTGCTATCAGACCCAACTTTTGTAAAAACTTGATTATTAATCATTAGGATTTGGGGACTGGAATCACTTTTACTAAGCTGGGCTGACGTTTGTCTAATGGGCCAACCTCAATCTATTTGGATTTTGTCTCTTGAAAAAACAAAAACATGTATGTTATCCATCGAGCCTAAGGTCATGTGATTTTATGAGCAGATTTTTTTTATTAGACAATAGCTGCCTCGTTTGATTATAATTATAATTAAGACTTAATTAAATAGTTTGTTTTGATTTTAAATATAAGATTTTAATTTATTTTATTTTTTTAATTTATAATTTTTTCTAATTATTGCTATATTAAAAACTGGAGTTCGGAGTTAAATAATTTAAAATCAATATTTTAAATATATATTTAAGCTAAATTATATAAAATCTCTCTAAATTATGAGTCAGTTGCATATAACCTCTCTAACATTTTAAAGTTTAAATTTAACCTCTCTAAATTATATAAAATCTCTTTAACTTCTTGCTGTTAATTTACCGTTATCTTTTTAACAGAAATCACCGTATCCTTTTTTTTTTTTGGTTACAATCACCGTATCATATTAATAGAAAACATGTACTCCTCCGGTCCTTAATATAGGACCTAATTGGTGAGTTGGTTTTGGTCCTAAATATAAGACCCATTTATCATATTTATCAATTTTCTCTAAATTACCCCTATAAATACTTCCTCAATCATAATCAAGTGTAGAAGAGGGAGAAGGGTATTAAGAAAGATGATTATGGTGTTTTAGGAAAAACGTGTCATATTTTTTATAATTAACTAACTTACCTATCTTCTTTAATTTAATCAAATTAGTTAAATAAATCTTATATTAAGGACCGGAAGAGTAACACCTTATATGGCATCCAACACAGGCCGGCCCCCTTTTAGGGAACAGAGGAGGGGTGGGGGTTCAACAAGCACTTGTTGCAGAGGGGGCCCACAAGCACCCGACCCGCCCCTTCTTCTCTAGTAAATCCTACCTCTACATCGCATTTGATAATTTTATACTAATCATATATTCCCCCCACCCCCCGCCCCCCAAAAAAAAAAAGAGGCTTAAGCTGTCATCTTATCATTAAAATAAACCCTCCTTCCCCTGGTATCTCGTTGCCATCTTCAAATATCTTGATGTGCTTCAGAACACCAAAACCTGATATACTGTAACTTCGTCCCTATACTCTCCGCCCTTGATAGCATCATGTTAAAGAGCTCGTACTCAAATGAATTGTGATCCAGAGCAGCCTTGAACGCAAGAGCCCTGTTTTCTTTTAGGAAATTGAAAGTTGAAAGGATACAGACCATGGCAAGACACCAGGTGGAGGGTTTATTTTCATGATAAAACGACAATTTAACACTTACGTAAAAAAAAAAAATACTCTTCCGATCCTCAATATACGACACAATTCTTAAGTTGGTTTTGATCCTAAATATAAGATCCATTTTTACATTTATCAATTTTCTCTAAATTATCGCTATGGATACTCCTTCAACCATAATCAAGTATAAGAGGGAGAGGTGTATTAAGAAAGATTATTATGGCGTTTTAAGAAAAATGTGTTATTTTTTTTTATAATTAACTAACTTACCTAACTATCTTAATATAATCAAATTAGTTAAATGGGTCTTATATTAAGAACTGGAAGAGTAGGATGCCATATGAGATGTCACATGTCTTCTGTTAGTCTGATGTGCCGATTTCCCTTAAATAATAGTAAGTTAACCGCAAGGGGTTTGAGTTAAAAAAAATGTTAGGGAGGCTAAATTTGAACTTTAAAATGTTAAAGAGATTATATGCAACTAACCCATAGTTTAAGACAGTTTTATATAATTTAGTCATGTATTTATGGATCAATTCTAAAACTATAGGTATAAAATATATTTTCTAGACTGATTATCTATACAACAGTCTAGAAAATAGCAAAAATATTTAGCCGGTCAATATAAAATTAATCTAAAATTCAAGGGTGTTTTGTGGATCTTGGTCACTATTTTAAGACATAAACTAATTGGTTAAAACTATTTTATTAATATGTGTAAATTATATATCTTCATCTTTTTTTTTTTGGAGAAAAAAGAGAGAATAGGGTATTTATTAGTGTAGGCCAAACTCTATTATTATCAACTTATAGATCAACACAAGTCTGGCTACTTACCTGTCTCTTCCACATTATAGTGTCACTTTAAAGTTGTTCAATTCTATAAAGTTATCAAATTTGTTAGCATATGCTAGCTTTGTTCACATACGTCTAAAATAAATCACACTGTTCATAATTTATAAAAAAAGTCTTACTTTATATAGATTTTATAGTGTGTGTATATATATACAGATTATAAAGACGTTCTAATTCAGATTATTTAAAATGCATACAAAAAAGAAATAAGAGAGTGACATAATTAGTATTTTTTTTAATTTTAACAATTTGATCCTCCTCCACAGAGGAGAGACTCTCACGCGCGCACATCCATCCTCATATTTGGTTACTTTAGGATTCGAAACCCACAATATCTTGACGTGAAAAGTTCCATTGAATCAAGAGGTTTTTTTGGCGATTGAAATAATTAACGAGTAAAAGTCTTTGTCCCTTTTTGCTTACTCTTTTCCTCCTCTATGTTTTTCTTTTAATTTTTGGGTTTATCTTTAAAATACTAAATAAATTTTCAATTTCCATGAATGTAAATTCTTTTCCTTTATATACATGGAAGAAAACAAACATATATATTACGCTTCAAT
This sequence comes from Neltuma alba, assembly GCF_004799145.2. Classification (NCBI taxonomy): domain Eukaryota; kingdom Viridiplantae; phylum Streptophyta; class Magnoliopsida; order Fabales; family Fabaceae; genus Neltuma; species Neltuma alba. The sequence continues at coordinate 817,187 of NW_021636509.1, forward strand.
CCTCTTGTGATTTTTAATATAAGCCCTAATTAATTAATTTGAATATATTAAGAATGTTAGCTGAATTAGTTAATATAATATGTTTTTCCTAAAATATACTGAGTATCTTTTAATTCTCTTTCTCCCTCTGCAACTTGATTATTGTTGAAAGAACATTATAATAGGATTAATTTAAAAAAAGTTAATAATTATATTAAATAGTCTTTATATTTAGTACTAATATTAGCTTTTTAATTAGGTCATATATGTCAGGCTTTAAAAAGAATAATTTTTTAACTAACTTAAAAAAAAAAAAGTTGCAAAATTGCGGTAGTGGAACTAAACAATCGCCCGACATTGGGACCTTACCTTTTTGAAATTAAGGATATCGGCTGCCTAACATCACACAAAAGGTGCCTTTCTTTTTTGAATGTGGATACTTATTTTGTGATTATGTGTCTGTTTAGTAGTAAACATTGATGCAGCTTGGTCCATTTTTGTTCCCCTCTATAGATTTGAATTTCCAATATGATAATAAACCTAATAAGATCCTATTATCCTCTAGCCTTACGAATCACGATACTAATTCTTTATTGACAAGTATTTTTTTTCCTTCATTTTTTTTTCACCGATTGAAACTATAAATAGAATTTGTATAAACTGAAATCAAAGGTTTTAAGGGGAAAATTTTTTAATTGATTAGTTAATTAATTGTACTGAATGGGTTAAGTGAGGGATATCAGATTTGTAAAAAGAAAAAAGCGCCTACCGATAATGGCTAGATACATTGAAGGGGGAGAAAAAAGAAAAAAGACACACGAATCATGATTGACAATACAAAACACAAAGAGGGTTGAGTTTTTTTTTTTTTAAAAAAAAAATAAAGGACCGATACTACTAGTCTGAAATTATAAGCAAAATCGAATCCATGACATTTTATTTATTAAAAAGCTTTAATTTTATATCACTAGTTTATAATAAGATTATTGATTTATGTCATTACACCATGCGATTACTGGTTAATTGATTAATTTTGAAAGTGCATGTCTTATGGCACATGTTTCATATAATATAAGATGGCAAGGATTGGGCTAATTAAAGTGCCCTTAATTTTGAATTCCTTTAACTTCGTCATATCTGTCAAAATGGCAAACCGTGATGCGATGGAAAGCCATACCCTTATAATGAAGATAGTGCGTTTGTCAATTTTGCGAACGATTAGGTTCTTGTCTCACTTTAACAACAGTTCCTAAATAAAGAGGGTCGTCCGAGTCAAGAAAGACAAATGCGAAGATCTCACCAAGATCGAGAAAGGAAGAAGCAAATGGCCTACAGGAAAATTTAATTTAATTTATGCGGTTTAATTATATATATATATATATATATTGTTCTCATACTTACATTTGTCTGATTTTTAATCTATTCTTGATAAGATTTGCTCTGCATGTGATTAGTTCTCGTCAAATGCTACGTTTAAGAGTTGTTTGAATTTACACACACACCTTAATGCTGAGAGGTAATTATAATCTTTAAATTTTTTTGTAATTATGTGAAGTTTACAATCCTTTTCATTACTGAGAGTATGCGTTTGTGTGGGTAAACTATAGATGACTGATTTTTTTTTTAAAAAAAGGAAATACTGAAATGAATAAATTTTGGAACAATTCAATCGTTTCTGTTCTCTCTCTCTCTCTCTCTCTCTGGGGGGGGGGGGTTGGTCATATATTGTTCAGTTTGTCTTTGCGCTATAGCTCTTATACTTAGGCGTATATATTTGAACATTGAAGGTTCTATCATTGATTATTCTTCAGAATGGATCCAACGTCTACTTTCCTTTTATACTTAACATTTATCATTTACGTTTTTAATATAAAATTTATTTGTTGAACAAATTATGATTGCATTCTTCTTCTTTTTTTCCCCATAATTAATACTATGACATACTTATATATATATATATATATATGTATGAATTAATACTTTTTCCGGAGAGTAATTTAAATATATTGGTGGATTTTAATAGGAGGATGATCTCGTAAAATAACGATAATTTCTGGACAACTCTGAGTATTCAAACTATGTATAAAGTAAATTGAAAATGACTTATATTAAGGATATAAATAATTGATTACAAGTAGTAAATAAATTTGTACTATTAGAATTAACCATATAGATAGATTTCTTTAACATTATTAATTAAGATGTCGGTGGCATGCTTCTTGATTAGGCCCTTGCTCAGCCTTAAAGACAAAATTAATCCAAATTATAGCTACGCAGAACGAGAAGCAGAAAGTCTCGAGATGAAAAGAGACAAGCAATTCAATTATTTTTCAAAATACGCATAATAAATAATTGTCTAATCCTTAGATCTTAGAAGAGACATTGTGGAAAAAAGCTAAGGAAATTGCGAAGAAGACAGAAATAAAGTTTACTAGGTATCTTTGGAGATTTGAGAACAAGGAACCGTGCATCTGTAAGTAAAACACACACACACACACACACACGTACTCTTCCGGTCCTTAATGTAGGACCAAATTGATAAGTTGATATTGATTATATATGTAATACTTAGTTCACATATTTATTAATTTTTTTTCAAATTAATCTCATTAATATTCCCTCAATAATGATCAAGTACGAGAGAAAAAGAGAGAAAATTAAGAAAAATGTTTAAGATGTTTTAAAAAAAATCATATTAATTAATTTAACTAATATTCTTAATTTATTCAAAGTAGCTAATTATGTCTTATATTAGAGAGAGGAAGAGTATATATTAGTTAATGAGGCAACCTTGTAACAGTGTATATGTTAGAGGCTGCTTCTCAAAGTCCTCCCACCAAAACCGAAATCTGTACCTTTCACAAAAGTAAATGCACCTTTTTTGCTATTTATGCTTTGTTGTTTCCTTCCTTGTCTTCTCTTTAATTTCATTTTGTTAATTATTTCAATGCATTTATTATTTTGAATAGCTTAAAAAAATTATTCGTTAAAGGCTAATTATAATGGAGATAATCCCGATGATAAAATAATGTTGATTTTTTAAGCCAAATGGCAGAGGAGTCAAGTTGTTAAAAATATTCGATATTTTACCCAAGCGCGCTTGGTTTCTAAGTTCGCTTCCGACTATAGGCCTTTTGCTAGTTAGTCCTAGTAAAGCCCCCATTTAAATATTAATTAAACTTTTAAACTATAAACTCCGATTCCTTATGAAAGACATTCAGTCCATTAGAATAGAAGTTAAAGAGGGTATTTATACTCGTCGTGTCCTTTATATGGAAATCAGAGGATAGGGGGTCATTCCCTTAACTCGTACTGATGAGAATTTGACCTGGGACGTATCGCTCAAATAATTAGTCTGGTACTGGATGTAGCTTTTCCCCCAGGGAAGATCACAAGCTTTTAATAATATGGCCGTGATCTGTCATTACGTGCGGCTATCTCCACTATGGAAAGAAAAAAGAAAAGGAAGAGCAAATCCGCTAATAAATACTAGAAAAAAAAATCCCCTTATAGAGAAATATTTCTTGAACTTATAAATCCCATAATATTTAGAGCTCTTGGACTAGTTAGCCTAATAAACCTAAATATAAGCGTGGTCTATTCATTAAATAGGCTGGTCTAAATTTTATGTAGGTTAGACTGTACAGGCTCCTGATAGGAACCTGGCTTATAGTTTCACTCCTACTTGCACAATACTCCTAACATTCAATAATATTACCATGGAAAAAAAGACCGAACCGGACCAGCCAATTCAACCACTGGACTGGTGATGTCCGGTCTGGGTTAAGGCAAGAATCGCCCTTGGTTTGAACCGGTGGTAAATCGGTTGAGTCGGTAAGAACTGGTGTTAAACCAGGTAAACCACTGGTTTAGATAGTTTATCCGGTTCATTGCTTTACCCCCTCCAAAACCCAAAAACGACGATGTTTTATTAAAAAAATTTGCAAACCAAATCCAAAACCAGCTCGACCTCGACCCCCTGTCTCCTTCTTGCTCATTCGGTCTCCATCTCGACATCTCCTTTCTAATCCTTAGTCCCAGCCGCCGTGTGCTCACTGCCCTGTCCTCGATCCCAGCTCACTGAATCTCGCCGCCGTGTGCTCACTGCCCCGTCCTCAGTCCCAGCTCACTGAATCTTGTCGCCGTGTGCTCACTGAATTTCCCAACTCGCTGAAGCTCGCACTACTAACTGCCCTCACTCTCGGTGTGGTTGTCATCCTCTGCCTCGCCTAAAGCTACTCGGTACCCTGCTTGAAGCTCCTTGTCCTACCGTTGCCTCGCCTGAAGCTCCTTGCCCTGTCGTCACCGATCTAAGTTATTAGTGAGTGCTCGGTGATCTCAGTTCTCCCAAGTCCAGACTCCCAATTTCTCAATCTCTGATCTTTCACCGTCACTTTCACTCTCAGTCTCTGATCTCTCGGCCACTCTCGCAGACTCACCTATTTTCGTTTGAACTTGGAAGTGACGATGATAATCTCTGCCATCTTTTATTTTTCTGGTTTGATTTTGCCATTCTGGAATATGGATTCTGCTTCTACTTGAGGATATTCTGTGAAAATTAATTGTATTCTAAAATCTGAAGCCATCAATGGATTCCATGGATTTGTATCCTGAAATCTGCTTGAGGATATTCTATGTTTGGCTGTTTGCACTTTGCACGAAGGAATAATTTCATTAATTTGGTATTCTGGAATAATTTGATACTCTGGTTTAGAATTACTTGTTTGGTTTCAAAATTGTGGACTGTGTTTGGTTTAAAATTGTGGTCATTATATATAGTTATATGCTGAAGTTTGAATATGTTTTCGGTTTTAAAACTATGGACGGTTCCCCACTTGTTTAATATGAAATCTGAAACTGAATAACTTGATTGTTTAATCATTAATGTTGTGTTAAGCTTTTGATTTGTTTTTTTAGTAGCAGTAATGGATATTACAAATAACCAAAGTTTTGGAAATGACAACATGACTTCTAATACTGGATCTTCAACTCCCCCTACCGAAACCTCCACACCCACATCTTCATTACGTGCCAAAACTGATCCAGCATGAGCACATATTGCATACAAAAAAGAAGGAACATAAAATATATATACGTGTCTTTTTTGTACTAATAGTTATAGCGGAGGTGGGATAAATAGGATGAAGCAACATCTTGCTGGCACTGTTGGTCAAATAGTTGCTTGTAAAAAAGTTCCACATGATGTACGTTATAGAATGGTAGAGTCTTTAAAAGAAGGGTCAAAGAAGAAAACTATTGAAAACATAGAAGAGGAAGTCGAAGAAACTCATGTTGAATCACCAAATGTCACAAGTAGTGTGAGGAAGAGGAAAGCTTCTGGAAGCATAGACAATTTTTTTGCTCATAAGACAACTCCTGATTCCCAACCTAGCATTAAGAGTGCATTAGCAACTAAAGAAGCAAAGCATAATGTGAAAATATTGATTGCTAAATGGGCTATTGTAAACTGTATTCCATTTTCATTCCATTTAAGGCGTTTAATTGTCTTTTATTTCAAAAAGCTGTGGATGGCATTGCTTTAATAGGGCCTGGGTTTAAAGCTCCTAGTGCTTATGATTTTAAAACCAACTTGTTGAATGACTGGAGAAAAGAATGTCAGTTACTCATTGATAGCCATCGAGCTAAATGGAAAAACAATAGCTACACACTCATGGCTGATGGATGGACTGATGTTAGACAGCGTACTTTGATAAACTTCTTAGTGCATTCTACACGTGGTATGGTATTTGTGAAGTCTATTGATGCATCAGATCTAGTTAAAGATGCCAAAACTCTATTCACACTATTCTGTGAAGTCATTGAGTGAATTGGTCTTAAAAATATTGTTCATGTGGTGACTGACAATGCAGCTAACTATGTAGCATGTGGTAGATTGATTAAAAAGAAGTATAAAAGTATTTATTGGTCACCTTATGCTACATATTGTTTGAATCTTGTATTGAAAGATTTTTCAAGCATGCCTCATGTGTCAGACCTCACATCAAAGGCATCGAAGATAATTATATTTGCATATAATCATATGGTTTTCTTATCATGGCTGAGGAAAAGACCGACTTGGAAAGAAATTGTGCATCCTGGTGCCACAAGGTTTGCCACCACATTTATTACATTGCATAGCATATATATGCACAAGAATGACTTGCAAGCTTTAGTTGTTAATAAACACTTTGTGGACCACAAATTACCAAGAACTAAAGCAGGAAAAAATTTCAATGCAATCAAATTGGACAATCAATTTTGGAATGATTGTTATCAAGTTGTGAAAATTATATCTCCTCTTATAACATTGTTGAGAATTGTTGATTCAGATGAGAAGCCTTTATTACCTTATGTTTATGAAGGCATGCGAAGGGTGAAAATGGCAATTAAGGAGATGTTTAAGAAGAACAAGGATCTGTATAAGCCATGCACAACAATCATTCAAACTCGATGGGACAAGCATTTGAAGACCAATCTTCATGCATCATCATATTTGCTGAATCCTGCAATCACATATGCTCCAGATTGGCCGATCAAGTCAAAGTTAATGATGGCTTTAATTGATGTGATAGAGTCTTACTCAGACGAAGAGGTTGATGGCTTCTTGGTAATGAAACAAGCAATTACTTATCGTGAAGCTAAAGAATCTTTTAGTAGACCATCATGTCAAAAAGCAGCACAGAAACTTGACTCTAGTAAGTGTTTGTATTTAATAGTTAATAGTATATTGATGGTCATTCACTAATTTTATATTTTATATTTTCATGATTTAGAAGAATGGTGGACGTATTATGGATGTTCAATGCCAGAATTGCAACGTGTTGCGATGCACATTCTTAGTCAAACTTCTTCTTCTTCTGGCTGTGAAAGGAATTGGAGTTTATTTGAATGCATTCATACAAAAAGAAGAAATAAATTGGAGCACAAGAGGCTAAATGATTTAGTTTTCACAAACTATAACTTGCGATTGAAGCATAGATAATTTATAAGTTATGGCAGCTTTTATTTTGATATGGATTTACATCTAATTGAAATTTTATTTGTCAGGAGTACATTGAAGAAGCAGAAGGCAAGCTATGATCTATTGACTATGAAAATATTGATTTGGTGGACTTTTGGGTGACTGAAGAAGATCCTGTTTCAGAGTTTGATGATAGAGATGTGGCAACATTTGAAAGTGTTTTCAACAATGAAGACATTTCAAATTTGACAACTCCTGGGAGGGATAATGAAGGTATGATTGTCTTAGTTTCTTAGAAGTTATAAATATTTTTATTTTAATATTAATTTACACTTAATTGACATTTTATTATTGTCTTATTTAGGTGGTGATGATGATATGGATATTATTGAACCTCCACCTCTGCAAGATGATGTTGCTACTCCTTCTACTTTTCCTCTTCCAACTATTGATGTATCCATTCCTGGCCCTGCCAATGAATTTAATGATGATTTTGATTTTTTGTAGTGATGAAGATATATATTTGTTAATGTTAGTTTGGTACAATTAAATGTTTAAACTTTAAACCACGTTGGTTGTTTTTTTGTATTTTGTTAAATGATTATTATTGATGAATGTTATTTTTATTGTCATTGCTAATTAAATTATATTATTTTCATATGACTGGTTTGACCCCGGTCTGACCCATTAACCTTGACCTACTATCTAGACCAGTTCCGTGTCTGGTCTGATTTTTTGTTCATTGAATATTACTACTTTAAAGTCAAAAGACAATTATATTACCACTTATATTCGAGGAAAGAGGCATTATTTTTCTGTCCTTTTGGAAGCAATGTTTTAAAAACTAGACTGGACGTTGAACCGGAAAGAGTAGCAAGTCATGGCTCAAACGGTCGGATCGGTTAGATCGATAGTCAGACCGATAACATAATAATTAAATAAAAATAATATTATATACATGCAAAATAATATAAATATAAAAAAAATAAATACTTATAATAAGAAATAATTCTTATAGATTTTTTTAGCTAAAAATTCTTTTAGAGTCAAAGTAGAAAATAATCATGGATATTCTTAAAAACTAAAAATGAAAAAAATAAAACGTTCTTTATTAATGTGTACAGTATTCAGAGCAAAGCTTTTGCTTTTTGTTTGCATATTTTTTATGCTTTCCGGTCTCCATATGCTTCTTTTATCTCTCTCCATCGTCATTTTCAAACGCATCCCAGAAGCTTCCTCCATTGCCATTCCAGATTCAAATTGCTCCATGATCTTCAATCGGCCACAACAATCGATTTACATAGCGATCTCTCTATTATCATCTTCAATTCATCTCACTTTCTTTGTCCTCTTCTACCTCTTTTACATTTGTGCTCTTTTGTTGTTGTTATTGGAGAAACAAAAGTAAATTGACTATTTTTTTAGATTTGTTAGTTTTCAACTTGATTTATTGTCTTTTCCTGGTCGGCTGTTGTCATTCTCTCATACTTCTCTCTTTTTTTCTTCTTATTTGCATCCTTCCTCCTCCTCTTTCTTGTTCTGATTCTAAACAAACAAAGAAACTTTCACCTGCTCGGTTTTTGTAAAATTGTTCCGAGTCCCGGCTCAATGCTGGTTTCTGGCCTAATGTCCGGTTTTGGACGGTTCAATTAGGACAAACTATTTAGACGGCCTAAACCTATAAACCGAGCCGCAATGTTGAAAGGGTGGCAGTTAGACCAATCCGACTGCCCGGTCCAGTCCAGTTCTTAAAACCTTGTTTGGAAGTAAATGAGGGAAAAAAAATCCACTCGCTTTTTTAATTGAAAGAAACTTCATTGTGGACCCCTTCCATCGATCATGTTTATTCGTATCATATGTATCTATATATATATATATATATATATGAGCGAGTTCCATGTTTATATATTATATACTGATGCTCTTAGCTTGTTTCAGCCCGAAAGAAAAGAGGAGCAATATTGGAAGGCAGATTGGAGTTAGTTAATGAATCCTTCTTCCATGCTACCCGTTTTCTCTCTCCTGCTTTCCTTCCTCCTTCATTCTAAGTCTCAAGGTAAGTTGAATCATTCACATAACTTTATCCCTTTCTGATTTATTAGAGCTGATGAAATTAGATTATTTAGTTTTCTGATATTTGCATGCACAGGGATTGGCTTAGACGAAGGATTTTCAAAGGATACGCAACTTCTCAAACATCAAGTAGGTTGTGAAGTTATAATTAATCGCTTAAGGTTCTGTTCTGTGTCTATGATGAGGTCTGGTTTTTGACATGAAGCTTTTGGCTTTCTGGTCGCTCAAGGCGCAGAATAGTGGTGGCTGTGATGACCACGAAGCCAGTCTCTGCAACCATGTACAGAACTGCCACAGTACGGCAGGTATATCATAGAAGAGGTTTTTTTCCCTTTAATAAAACTGTTATCTCAGTTTTTAATATAAAAAATTATTTGATTTTTTTTAAGAGAGTCCTTGTAATAATAGTTCTAACCAATATATTTGATTAGCAAGGATATTTTAGGAAAAACAACACCTATTTATTAAAAATAATTAATTTAACTAATTTTTTTAATTTACTCAAATTAGTCAACTAGCTCCTATATTATGGATAATACTATACATTATATTTTTAATTGATTGATGCAGGAAAAAGGGCAAAGAATAGGAAATTATTTGTTCCCACGTCCATTTCTACCACCCATACTACTGCATCTAAGGTTGGTTTTGTTATTGGTTTTGTTATTTATTACTTTCTTTACTCCTTGATATAACAGCTATGCTTAATTCAATTTGGATAAACTAAGAAAGTCAAATATATTAATTAATTATCACAAATATGACATAATCTTTTTAAAATATCCAAGTATAATGTTAATTTATACATATTTATAAGTTAGACAAATCAGTTTAGAGATAAATAATAAATATGAGAGACAAAATAAATTACCATTTTATATTTACAATTAAATCCAACCCAGTTCTCCCCTCCCAATTAATTTCTATGTGAGGGGAGGAGGAAGTATGCTATTATTGCTTTCAATTCTTAATATAAGAACTAAATAACTAATATGATAATACTAAAAAAATTAGTTAAATTATTTATTCATCACAAAAGTGTATTGACTTCCTTAAAGTATCTTATTTAATCATGTGCATTGGAATACCCTTTGGCAAGAACATCAATATGATAATCTATAGGGATATTTCGGAAAAAATGATAGACATATTAGACTAAGGTTTTATATTTATAACAAAATCTAACTTCCAACTAGTTCTCATATATTAAGAACCAAAGGTAGTAAAAAGTTTAATTTTTCTCATTCAAATTATAAATTCTAGTTCTTATAGCATTTTTCATTGTCACGCAGCTAGTCCTTATAATTTTCATTCATTTGCTTGTGTTTTTGTGGGCAGAAAGCGAAGATGATTGAGAATAATAAAAATGCGAAAGTGAAATGGCCGGCTACTTCTTGGAAGCAGCATGAAGAACTTGTAGGCATAGCTGAGATGGACTATACTGCAGCAAGAAGAAAGCCCCCAATACACAATTAGAAATGGCCACAAAAGTTTGATTTTTGTATCCATATACCACAAATTATTTCACTTGTACATCATAATCTCTCCATTTCAAAATATTTAGAATTTCATGTTAAATACAATAACACAGAAATTCATTGCCGAATTTATGACAGAATTTTTTTGGTCATAAATTTACAACCAAGCAGTTAGTCACAAAATTTGTGGCAAACTGATTTATTATGTCATGGGTATCCTGTATGAAAATAACAATTTGTTATACTTCTCTGATCCTTAATTAATATAGGACCTAATTGTTAAGTTAGTTTTGATACTAAATATAAGACCCATTTCTCATATTTATCAATTTTTTCTAAATTACTTTTATGGATACTACTCCCTCAACCATAATCAAATAGAAGAATGAGAGGGGATATTAAGAAAGATGACTATAGTATTTTAGAAAAAAACGCGTCACATTTCTTATAATTAACTAACTTACCTAACTTTTTTAATCTAATCAAATTAGTTAAATGGGTCTTATATTAAGGATTGGAGGAGTATTTCACAATTCGTTACACTTGTGTATATATATACTAAAAATATAAATATACCTTTATCCAAAAAATATAAAAGTCTTATTTTAATTTTATAACCTAGTACCCCTACTAAAATTACTAGCTAATCTAAAATCTATATAGATAAAAAATACTCTCCTGGTCCTATATATAAGACTTATTTATATTTAGAACATGAGAGAGTATTATATATTATTACAAACATAATACCAAAAATTCTGAGTACTGTTTTAAAGCTTCTTAAACATCAAATAGGTTGTGAAGTTATAATCATTTATTTTTACAATGTTTCAACCGAGGCCATTCGTTTATATATATATATACATACATATATATATATATATATTATAAATCAACATTGCTGGTAAAAAAAAAATCAACATTTACTATTTTGAAACAAAATTTGAAACCTTAAAGTAATAATTTGAAGTGAAGGGAGCACATCTTAGTCAAAATTAAATTCAACATTGTTGATTATTCTGTTGAGTCATGAGTATTAATTAGGGTGGCTAGATAGCTAGATAGCTCCTTTGGAATTGAGATGTGATTTCCTTAATTGCTGAATTTCCCATAAAAGTTCGGAGAGAAACTGGGGCCTGGTTTGGTTACATTCAATGTATATTTATTAAAGTGACCGTTTTCAGAAATTGATGGCCCGCCGAACGGAACAAAAATCACGCGATTGGTAATTTGGCATATGTGCGCTAAAAATTTCAACCCTTATTTTAATTTTTTAAGTACACGCAGCACTATGATATTTTTAGTGGTATAATTTTATTTATAATTTTTTTAATACAAGTTTACTCCTAAAATTGCATTCAAAGATCAGGATTAAAATATCACATCACTAGAAAGATCTAGCTGTGCCTCATGATTAGAAGTAACATTGCACATTTAGTTTAAAAATTGGTTATTAAAGGTACTTCAAATCTCACGTAGTCTTCAAATCGATGGAACTCATTTTTAATTGTGTGTAATTCATTTTTACTTTGTAGTTGTTGAATCTTTGTTAAGAAAAATGCATGTATTTAGTGTCTAATTATATCTCAAACAAAATTACTGCTTTTAATAAAAAGATATCAGCCTCAGACATTGAGCAACAGTTAAAAAAGTCAAAAATTAAGGCTTTTATGCCCATTAATCACAGCATCCGTATCCACATCATGAATACAGTAAAATGGAAGCTAGTCAACCTAAACACTTTTGTAGTTTTGTTCTTTCTTATAGTAATATGAAAGGACTTAAATCCTTTTGAATTTGTCTCACTTATTATTGCTTTTCCATAAGATAAGATGCCGCCCAAGAATTATGCCGTGCCTTTTTCTTTTCCCCAATGATGATAGGGGTATTCAACTTGTTTCGTCCTAGCCGTCCCATTCTAGTTTGAATCAATTTGGGACAGGACATAAAACTTTTAGAATGGGGCGGGACAAAATAGTGATCAGGACGAGACGAGATTTTCCTGTCCTAGGGTACTTTTTTTAAAAAAATAATTTTGTTAACAATTGTTATATTAGATTATTCAATTTACTTATTAATAATAATTATTTTTACAGTGATTTTTAGCTCTTAAGCTGCAGTGTTATCTCAACAAAAATTTTTTCATCAATAAAATAATTCATAAAACCTTTATATCGTGTTTTTTAATGATTTTTTTAGAGTATTGTTCTAACACCTTTTTTACATTATATAATTAGGCTTTTTACATATTATTTTTTTATAATATTCTTATCTTTAGAAGCCTAATGAAAAACAGACATTACCACATTAAAAAAAAAAGATCCATACCCAAAATTACAATAGTTTGTAAAAAAAAAAGGGACATCCCGTCTTGTCCTTGTCTTGATGGGACGGGGACGACCTTGAGATGGATGGGAGATAAGGCAAAAATGTTGTCCCGCCCCTGTTCACCAAGACAGGACCGGGACAGACATATCTTGGTCCCGTCCTGTCTTATAAACAGCCCTAAATGTTTTCCCCATAATTTTTTGCCTAACCCATATAGTTCAAATTCTCATAATTATTTGAGGACTATTTCTTCCATCCTTTTGAATTAGAAAACAGATACTAGGCGCCTAAAATTACAAGTGGAATCAAATTCATGACCTCTATTAGTAGCATCATCTTTTTTTTTTAATACCAAAAAACTTAGGTGAGCTTAGTCTTAAGGGTTCACAAGGGCCAAAACATACATTCAGACTGAGAGAGTGCTTTCAGAGGTATTTATAGGTCACTTGTGAATGAGATCCCCAATAAAATTCAAACTCATGATTTTGTGAGTTATAAGTCGATTCCTTATTAATTGGATTAACTTTTGTTAGTTATTAGCATCCTCTTCAAACTTGGATAGGTTATTTGAATCCCTACTGGAGATGTGCCTATATTTAGTGTTTGATAGTGTTTTGAATAGGATTGCTAGAAGGCTACCTATGAAAAAGGGGAAAAAATACATCCATCTTGGGAATAAAAAACAAGAGGTGGGAATTAATAGGCCGAGGGCCCAATTTTATTGGTCCAATTATCCAAACTGGCCACACTAAGGAATTGGAGGGTTGCTCTCATATGGGCTCCCTTGTATTATGATGGGCATAAATGTAGTGCTATGGCACATTGGAAGCTCATAAAGGTTTTTGAGGCCCAACCAATAGGGAAACAAATATAGTCTATGGCAAGTTCAAGACATAAATATAAATTTCACAAAAAGACATGAACTTAAAATTGGTTATTTATAATTATTATGTAAGAAAATTGTAACATTTCAACAATAAATTCCTTGCAATTAATAATTAGAATTTAATGTGAATAAAAATGTCCCGATAAATAAGGGTTTGATAAGAAAGAAATAATTAATATAGGAGATAACATTGCATGTGATATTATATTTGGAAATTTTTTTTGTCAAAATACTATCAACTTCATTAATCCAAAAATAGAGAATTAGCCGATTCCCTCTCTACAGTCAGTCTTATCCTGTTCAAGAAGAGAAAAAAGAGGGGATGGGGGACAAAGAACCCAACCTAAAGGACATATCCCCTTACAACTTGATTTGGCTAGCCAATGAGCTACCAAATTAAAAGATCTAGGAATATAGGACAAATGTAAATTCGGGACAGAAGCAAAAACCGATTGCAGTTCCGCCACTAGCATTTCTGCCTTCTAATCTGGACAAGAAGCATGACTTTTTACAGCTTGTACTAGCGGGAGACAATTAGACTCCACTATCAGCTACCCAAGATCTCTATCCTTGTAAGAGAACACCGCTTTATGCAAGGCCTCCACTTCACTATAAAAAGTAGAAGATGCAGTACTCTTTTGGCAGGATAAGTCAACCACTTCTCTTTGAGAGTCTCGTAGTATGAAACCCCAACCACTATGGCCTGTATCTGCAAAAAAGGAGCCATCCACATTAAGTTTAAGACAAAGGTTATAAGGTGGAGTCCAATTTCTATGCGCATGATTCTGATGAGTTGAGGAAGTATTATCACTAAACCGCTTTTTTGCACGCTAGAGTTCATGAACAGCTGAAGAAGTAGAATTGAGAACCCAAAAACAATCAATTGACTTATGCTCAAAGATTTCACAGCACCTAGCTTTCTAAAGATACCAACAAATCTAAGCTAATAAAGCTTGCAAGTAGGCTTCATTTTTAAGTTCTAGCAAGACATTTAAAAGGCAATCTGCAAAGCGAGTAAGGGTAAGATCATCAATAAGCAAAGCAAGGGGAGAAGCAAACCAAACTTTCCTGAACCAACTACATAAAAGCAAGCAATGCTCAATAGTTTCAATACTACAATTACAGTTCACACAAATGGGAGAAAAAGCACACTTGCTCTTTAAAAGAGCTTCCCTGGTAGGCAGAGCTTGAGTTTGCCTTTCATAAGAAGTGTTTTAATTTAGGCTGAATTTTTAAACACCAAATGAGCTTCCATCTTTTTGGTTTGGTTGGAGAAGAGCAACTAAGAGTTTTTTTCTAATTTTATGAGCTTGGAGCCATCTATAACCTTCTTTGACAGTATACTGGCCATTAGAACACAAAGTCTAGATTAGTTTATCTTGTAACTCCATTCTAGGTAAAGAAATACTGAGAATAGACTCCTCAACATAACATGGTAATTTCAGGCTCTCAAGATGCCACTTCCCCTGCTTTATGAGATTTCTTACCTTCCAATCCTTCCAGTCATCTGGCATGCTTTCCATAACCAATCGAAAATTAGCTAAGGAAGGTATCCACGGATCCTGCCATGCCAGCACCCTATCTCCCTTGCCAACTCTCTAATTAACCTTATCTTTAAAAAGGGCTCTACCTTCCAGTAAACTATTCCAAACCCATGAAGCCCTTGCTCCTTTCTTAGCATCTAAAAAGGAGCAATTAGGATAATAAATTCCTTTAATCATATGAGCCCAAAAAGCCTCAAGTTCAACCAAAAGTCACCAACATTGTTTGCCAATTAAAGCCAGATTATAATTCTGAAAATCCTTAAACCCCAATCCCCCATTTTTCTTAGGTCTTGTTGGGGAATCCCATGCCTTCCAATGTATTTTCTTTTTATTATCAGTTTCTCTCCACCAAAAATTGGAGATGATACTATCTAATTCTTGGCATGTCTTCTTAGGGTACAAGAAGCAAGCCATAGAGTAAGTTGGTATAGCATTAGTGACTACTTTAATTAGCACCTCTTTACCGGCTTGAGAAAGGAAATTTTTATTGCACCTCATAATTCTTTGTTTAATCTTGTCCCTAACAAAAGCTAAAGCTTCAACTTTAGATCTACCCTAAAGGATTGGAAGACCCAAGTAACAACCGGGTGAGTTATCATTGGGAATGCCTAGTACATCACTAACCATATTCTTAATGGCATCAGGGGTATTTTTGTAAGTGAAAACACAAGATTTATTCAGATTTATTCTTTGACTTGAAGCCATACAGTAGTCTTCAAGAATGCTCTTGAAAACTGTATAATTCTTCTTGCTAGCTTAGAGAAAAAAGATGGAGTCATCAGCAAAAAGGCAGTGTGAAAGGATAGGACAAGCATTAGCCAGCTTAATCCCAATTAAGTCACCACGAGCAACTGTTCATTAACGATCTTAGATAGAACATCAGCTACAAGGATAAACAAAAAGGGAAAAAGGGGGATCCCCTTGTCTCAAATCACAATTAGGTGCAATTTGATCAATAGTTTTACCTTTAACCTTTAAATTGAACTTCACAGAAGAAACACAAAGCATAATAATGTTTACCCACTTAGGATGAAAATTCATTCTATGAAGAATTGCTTCAAGAAAATCCCACTCTACCCTATCATAAGCCTTGTTCATGTCTAACTTGATGGCTACTTCAAACTTCCTCCTTTGTTTATTTTTAAGATAATGAAAAGTTTCATGAGCCACAAAAATATTATCTTGGATCAAATGCCCTGGTACAAAGGCTTTTTGCTGCTCAGTTACAACCCTCCCCATGATAGGTCTTATTCTATTACTTAAAATCTTTGAAAAGACTTTGTACCTAAAGTTGCAGAGACTAATTGAGTGGAAATGTCCTACTTATTCTGGTGCATCAATTTTAGGCATCAAAATAATATCAATATCATTCACCATATTTAAATAAGTACCATTATCAAACCAATCACGCACCATCTCACAAATCTGAGGCCCCACAGTTTCCCAAGAGTGCTGATTAAACACCCCTGGAAAACCATCAGGACCTGGGGCTTTCAAACCTCCCAAGTCAAAAGTAGCTTTTTTAATTTCTTCATTGGACATAGGGGCCAATAAGCTAGTATTTTCAGTTTTCGTCACTACAGGGAGAACATATGATGGCACAGAATTAAAGTTCCTATTACCACAACCAGTAAACAAGTTTTTATAAAACATAGAAAAGCAAGTCTTAATTTTATCCAAATCATCAGTCCAATTTCCATCATCTATTTTCAAATGCACAATCTTATTACGCCGTCTATGTTGGGTAATTGTGGCATGAAAATATTTGGAGTTATCATCCCCCAAATTTAACCATTTAACTCTAAACCTTTGGAACCAGTATTTTTCCTCCTGAGTCCAAATTTCCTCTATTTGAGCAGCTATATTACTAGCTCTAACAGCAGAATCAGCATTCCAGCTGCCCTCATAACAGAGTTTAAAATCAACCATTAGCTTAGCTAGAAGTTTTTGATTGTTCGGAAAGGCTTTTTTGTTCCAATCACTTAGAACCTTGCTTACTCAATCAAGATTTGATTTAAACAAGTACATAACATCCAACATAGAGTTAGAGAAATGCTCCCAATTTTTATTAATTAGCAACTCATAGCCACAGTGATCCAGGCAATTTAATTCAAATCAAAAAACATTGTCACTACCAAGACTAGAGTAATGGGAAGAAATCAAAAGGGGAGAGTGATCAGAACCTAAAGGCTCCAGATTGCGTACCTAAACATTCAGACAAGCATCATGCCAAGGACCATTACAAACTGCTTTGTCAATTCTTTCTCGAACGTTGTTCTCCTCTAACCAGTTATTGGACCAAGTAAATTGCATGCCTTTATATCCCAGATCTATCAAATTACAAGTGGTCATGAAAGACTGAAAATCTTCTAAAGAATATAGGGAGCAAGTTCTACCTCCCTCTTTTTCAAAATCATAGAGAAGCTCATTAAAATCCCCAAAACAGAGCCAAGGGGTATCCTGTCCAGGGTTTAACCCCTTCAGTCTCCTCTACCAAGAACTACGTAGCCTTTCCTTAAGTGGTCCATATACCAAACTCATAAATCCTGTAACTGGATCTAGACAAGAATTAATTTTAATATGAATTAAATTCTTATCCGCCATCAAGCCCTCTAACTGTACCAAATCTTTCCACTAAACTGCTGGCCCACCCCAATGCCAATAGGTTCCACATAAAGCTTATTCTGAAATTGCAGTCACCTTCTAAACCCTCTAGTTTCCATTAGAAAAACTAGAGGAGGTTTATATTTATCACACAGAAATCTTAAAGTTTTGCCTGTCAAGGGGGACCCCAACCCATGACAGTTCCAACTTAGTGGATTCATGATGACTAGGTGGCCATTTATGGCTGGCCACCAAGCCCCTAAGCAGCAAAGACATAGGAGAAGTTCTCAGAATTTTCAGACAGCACCTTTCTAAGGACCGAATTAGCTTCCAGAATTGGAATTTCAAACAAACCTGACTCACCTGTCTTTCCAGAAGACTTCAAAGCTCTTTTTTTCTTCTTCCTAGCATTCTCCGAATGCTTTCCCTCTAAGAAAGCTAGTTGATTTTGTTTATCCCGATTAATCGGTGCCTCTTCCACTGTATCTACCTTCTGGCATTTCGCAACCTGTTCTTCTTCAATTTCTTCTAATCCTCTTTTCAGATTAACTCTCTCAAATTTCCGAGCTAGCACCCCTTTGAAAGTCAGTTGTGGCAGGACACGCTTTGATTCTGGAGAGTTATGACTCTTACTCTTGTCACTATCATAAGGTAGTTCAACTATATAAGGAGTCCTATGTTCATGAACAGTTTTTGAGGGAGCTGACTGGAATAGGGCTTTTTTGCAATTACCTTTATTTGGACCCCTTCTTCTAAGAAAGATACGACTCTCTTCCATGTTCAAATTTTGTACAGGTTGGTCCATATCCTTCCTATTCATGGTTGGACTAGTCTGAATATTCATATCCGTCTTCAGACCACCATGGTCTTTAATTGGGCTGGAGACCTCCTTATCATCCATGATGCAATCTAATCCATTTACTGTATGTATAATGCCATTAGCAGAGGGACCCTTAGAGTTGTTCACACTGCCCTTGCCTTCCTTTGCACCATTCTGACATGTTTCCTTACCTTTCACACCCTCTATAACTGTCACTCTAATTTCCTGGCCCACACAAGAGAAGGACTCATCCACGCTCTTATGAGATGAGGATGATTCATGTGCCGGCACCATCTGCACTAAAACAGAGTCATCTTCGCGAATCATCACTATCGTCAACATGGCCTTTACTGGACTAGCTCTCATATCTGCTGTGAACATTGGTTTTGAAGGGTCTTCCTCCGACTTAGTTTTCTACCTTTCGCAACTACGGTGATCATGACCCACCCTTCCATAATTATAGCAAAAACTCTACAATTTCTCATACCTAAACTGAATCTAAGTCTTATCTAAATTAGGTCAAGGAACCCATAATCCTGCAATCAATGGCTTAGTGAGATCGATCTCCACTCGAACATGAACAAAATTGATGAAAGAACAATTCATCCATTTTTGGGTCTTCAAAACACAGGACCTCTCCTATCACATTGCCAATCTTCAAAATATTCTTCTTAGTCATCACCCGCGGTGGTAGATTATGTATCTGAACCCAGTAAATACACTTACTTGAGAGAACCTCCTTCACTGTTAAGAGCGGCGACCATGGACGCAAGTTAAGCAAATATCCATCCACCGCCCACGGCCCATCCCGAAGAACTCTTTCATATTCTTGCTTCAGACCAAAATAGAACGGATAGACATTATCATCCAGAAATTGTATTTCCAGCTTACCTTTCACATTCCAGCTATGATCAATAGCTTTGCGAAATGTAGTTCGATTGATTGGGCGAGGCAAAACCAATTTCCCAACTAAAACAAAGCCCCCCGTCTTCAATTCCTCATCTTCCCAGTCGAGGGCACAATCATTGGGATCATCCATTACAACTTCCATAATTCTCAAGATGAACAGCACAGAATCACAAAATCAACAAACGGAAAGAGAAAAGGGGTTTAGGCTTGAAGAGGACAAGCTATTGAGCTCGCAAAAAGGAGAATGGTCGCTCTCACAGGGAAGAGAAAAATCTGAGAGCGTCCCGGATTTTGAATTGATTTAGTTTTCGATATTATATTTGGAACTAAGAACAATAGAGATCAAATATTTCAATTCAATCCTTTAGTCCACCGGCGATTTTAATTTGACCACCAATATGGATACTTACAATAGTATGGTCTCTAACTTTCCGATAAATTGGTGTCTAGCTTGTGCGATCATCTCATGTGTATTAATCCTTACGTAATTTTTCTTCAATATAATATACTACCTCCGATTTTTAATATAAAACCTCATTTTATTTTTATTTTAGTTTTAAATATAAGACTCCAATTCATTTTGTTTCTAATATTTATGCATTTTTTCCTAAGATAATCCTTCTAATAATGGTAGTTCTAGCCAACATATTTAATTAGTAATGATATTTTAAGAAAGACAATACCTATTTATTACAAATAACTAACTTAACTTATTTCTTTAATCTTCTCAAATTAGTCAACTAGTTTTTATAATTAAGACCAGAGGTAGTAATTTTTTATATTATGAAAAATTGTATTGTCATTGAGGAAGGAAAAAATGAAGGGGGTGTTTGGATAGAAATCAAACCATGGTTTCAGAAGTACTTTTACGGTTTACGAAGTAAATATGTGGAGGAATTTGTCTCGTTTTGAAAGTTGCCAAACACCCCCGAAATCATGAATAGCAATATTAATTATTCTTCCTATATCTAGCATAAGACATAATTAACTAATTTAAATAGATTAAGTATTTTAGTTGAATTAGTTAATATGGTGTGTTTTTTCTAAAACACCCTAAGTATCTTCATTAATTTCCAGAATATCAATAAAGTTAAGTTGGAAAAAAATTGATAATCATATGAAATAAGTCTTACATATAGCACCATTACTAACCTTTTAATTAGGTCTTATATTAAGTACCTGAGAAGTATATCGTTAATTGGCAATTATTATGTTATTGACAAAAAAAACTATGTTATTGTCTAATCTCAATTGTCTTTTTTTTTTCCCGACTGAAAAGGGAAATTTATTAACTTAGAAAAATTATTAAGAGGTAAAAACAAAACAAAGCCGAAGGCAAAGAGTCTATCTCGGACGCAGAGTCAAGTTTTTAGCATTCAGAGTATGATCACTTAAAGATAAAATTTCATTAATCAATCGATGAGCTCGAGTGGAATCACTGCAGAAAACATGACGATACTTCCAACAAAGGGTTCCAAACCTGATACACCAAGCTGGGTTGGAATCTTTCGTCCTTAGATTTCCTTACAAGCGGTCAAAGAAAGGCTGGTTTAAGAAACGCGTCTGGAGCGAAGTTGGGTCAATGAGCTTCCAACAAGATGAAGCTAAGTTACAGGAGCGCAGGACATGGTCTATGTCTTCAATTGCCTTGCCACAAATACCACAGACGTCGCTTGCTGCCATATGCCTTCCGAACTCTCTCTTGATTTCCAAGTTCCATTTGGAGAAAAATAATAATCAATGGTTCATTGCATTTCTTCTTCATCCAGAGGTTTGAATGTCAAATTGCACAGAGGCCTCAACTCTCCAATCCAATAATCTGCCCAGAAACGACCTGTTTTACCATTTTCTACTTTCCAACATAACCCTAGATCCATATCATTCCAAATATTTCCCAAGCATTTCCAAAGGCAGGAGGCGTTAGTATTCCTCATGTTACTAGTCTCCTTACCATTCCATCTGTATTCGGCTTTGACCACCCTATGGGGCTTAGTGCTAGCAACATAGGCCAGTTTCATCAGAAAAGGCGGAATTTTGAATCACAAGCGAGTTAAGCCCGCTTCCCCCACACTGCTTTGGCTGACAATATAATTTATGAGGTGGGTGCTTTTACGTTGTTGCGTAGAACCCCATACAAAGTTCCTTACGTGGGATAGCATAGAAGGGGATGGTCTTTATTTTAAATTTCATAGATACCTTTTCCTTTAACTCATTTTTCTTGTAAGTAGCTCAGTTGGTCTAGCTGAACAACGAAACGGAAAAAATTGAGGGCAGATGGCGCTTGATTGGATCTTTCTAAACGAAGACCCAGGCCCGGACAATATTTTGTTTATGTAAGTCGCCCATGATTAGGTCCCCTCACATCCTTGGTAGCTTAAGGCCCATATTGTAGCGAAATAAATTGAAGCCCATACTTCTGGGCCTGGATTGAGGCCCATAAATTTAAAGCAGACCGAAACAAATAAACAGGGGTCGTCAAGGGTCATCATAAATCTGGCTAGGGTTTCTGGCTGCCACTCTCGCCGTCTTTGCATTTCGCCCCTCTGCTCCTTAGCTTAGTCCAAGAGCTTCAACCATGGCGGAACAAGTACATTCAGATTCATAATTCCTTTTGATTGTGTCAATAATCCCGAGTTTTCGATCTCTTATTCATTGATTTATTTTTTTGGTTTGTTTTCCTTTCGGCAGACTGAGAAGGCTTTTCTGAAGCAGCCAAAAGTGTTTCTAAGGTACACCAATTTGACGTGAATTAATTTATTTCCTTTTTATCCTTTTAAGTTAGCTGTTGTTGTTTTGTTTAATTTGTTTGTGGCTGCTTCTGCTTTTCAAGCTCGAAGAAATCTGGGAAGGGAAAGAGGCCTGGCAAAGGAGGGAATCGCTTTTGGAAGTCTGTTGGACTTGGATTCAAGACTCCCAGGGACGCTATTGAAGGTTTCCTCTCCAAATCCTTTCTTTGTGTTTGTGAAAATCTACATTGCCTTGATGCCTCCTTTACTGTTTATATGGTCGTTGTTGGGAGCTCGGATTTCCTTTGATATATCTGGTAAATTTTATTGATGGGAGTTGTTCGTAAATTCGGCCCCTGTTTCAATTTCCGATTTGGTAGCATAGTAAGTATATTTTTGTGGGTTGAAGGTTGCATGGTAAATTTTACTCTCAGTTGCTGGCTATCTATCGTCATTCTCTCTCTGCAGTGCCACTGTAACCTTAGTCCGCGTATTGCAATCTAGTTTGCATACCTGACAATGCTGAAATTAGCGCTAGTACGAGATATTGCATCGAATGTGCTGCTTTGCTTGTTATCAGGTTAAGCAGTTTTTGGCAATGAGACATGATTGGAGTGTTGTGACTCTCAATCTATACTCCGTGAAATATAATGTCAATAGAAGGATACGGCTTTGATAAAATTAATGGCTTAACTTGAAGCAAAGTGTGTTGATATGTGTTCACTGTTTTTGTACAGGACTAGTGCGTGAAGGAGCGTTTCCTTGTTTGTGATTGTTCACGTTATTCTGATATTCAATATGAGTGATTGGTTATTTCGCCATCCAATGATTTATGTGCGCTTCTGCTTATGGAAAGCCTTCGCGTTTTTGTCTTTCATACAGGCACTTACATTGATAAGAAGTGCCCCTTCACTGGCACTGTTTCAATCAGGGGTCGTATTCTAGCTGGCACCTGTCATAGTGCTAAGATGACAAGAACGATTATTGTGAGAAGGAACTACCTTCATTTTGTCAAGAAGTACCAGAGGTATTCCCTCCCATCTGGCTGTTATGCTCATTTTTCATTTTATTTGGCCTTTGCACTCTTGGACCAGCATAATTGTGATTTCCATGTGTTGTTCTCACTTCTGTCGTGTAAATGTTTAGATATGAGAAGAGGCACTCAAACATTGCAGCTCACATATCACCTTGCTTTCGTGTAAAGGAAGGTGATCATGTGACCATCGGCCAGTGCAGGTTTGAATTTATGGAACAAACCCTTTTGGATTGCACTAAGTTCAGGATATTGTTGTTGTAACTTGCACGGTTTAATGTAGTCATCACTGATTTCCTTCATTCTGATTATATTTTTAGGCCACTCTCAAAGACTGTGAGGTTCAACGTGTTAAAAGTGATTCCGGCTGGATCTTCTGGTGGTGTGAAGAAGGCATTTACTGGAATATGATATATGATTATTAGTTATGTTTGTAGGGGTACGAAATTTGGAGTTTGGAGCAGATTCTATTTTTAGTTGTTTTTGAAAGTGACCGTATTCTAATTTAATCAATTTTGGAGTTCTTTTCTGGTTTGGATATATGAATTTCTAAATCCTGAAGATTATGAGCGTTTCATATACAAGATGGTTATTTAAGTTTAACTGTTGTGGTTATTTAATTTTAACTATTGTGGGTCTCATAGAGGGGTATTCATCACGTACCCTTCCTGTCCACCCCATCCCCTTCATTTCGGGGTGGGATGGGGATCACTTCCCTTCCTGGTATATTCAGTCAACTATTTTTTCATCTCTCCTATTTTGCTTTTAAATTAGATTCAGTATTTCGCTTAAGGTTTCTCGTACTGACATTTCTTCTGCCATTCTGGGCTAGTATTACTGATACAGAGGGTATAGTGATATTTTTGAGTAATTCGATTTGGTATTCTGCTTTTGCTTGTTGGAGTATTTGTAGTTTGCTGGAGCACCATTCCAAAAACTTAGTACAATTTGGAACCAAGGAAAGTATTCCATTTTCTAATGAACGCATAAAGCCAGAAGAAGCCATATCTCACCAACATTTGATTCAAATTTAAAATTTAGATTTTGGATTTGTTCAGATTGTATTTCATAATCTCAAAAGCCAATTTGTGAATTCACATACCAATACAAGTCTAGAAATCATATTTGAAATGACATTAGAAACGAATAATTTTTTTTTCTTTTTAACAAAAGCCAATTAGGATAAACATTTAGAAGTCTTGGGGCAACTAAAAACTGTATGGCTATTCAAATTGGCTTTTTAACTAAAGGTATAGGTCATTTTAAATTGATAAAATGTAAATGGAATAAAATGTTGGTCTAGTTGGGAAAAAAACGTGAGTTCAAATTTTGACTTTTGACTCTAAGCACTTGATGAGTTCTTAAAATTCAACTTATCTAAATTTTTTATTAAAAAAAATGATTTTCACAAATGTTAATCTAAATATGAATTGTGCGTGGCCTTTTTTGTGGTAATGAGTATAAAAAAAAACGAAATAATGAAGAAGTGAAATCTATTAAAAGGATTAGAATTAGAATATATAGCCATGAATGATTCTTTGGTTTTTTTTCCGAGATAAGTTAATTGGTATTAACGATGCAAACATATTGGGAGGTAAGTAATGAAATATGATTGGATAGAGCGAAAAAGTAAAAGAAAATTGTAAATAAAGATCCCTAAAATGTAAAATTGTGATTTGGGACTCTGAATTTGAAAAATAGTAAATAAGGACCTAGTTTCATTTTTGCAAATATGAAATATGGATGAAATGTCTAAAATGCCCCTTAGCCAAATTGTGATTTGGTCCACTGAAATTGTCATTCACTGAAGTGAACTTATCATTCCCACAATCAACTTCTTATTTGGCATACCTTCAGTTAAATTATGATTTGATCTACTGAAATCATTTGTTAAAATGAATTTGTCATTTCTCGTAGTCAACTCATCATTTGGTATATCCTCAGTCAAGTTGTGATTTGGTTTACTGAAGTCGTCATTCGTCAAAATGAACTTGTTATTTCTCATAGTCAACGTGTCATTTGGCTGAGGGGATATTTCAGACATTTAACCATTCATATTTGCAAAAATAAGATCGGGTCCTTATTTGCTATTTTTCAAATTGAGAGTTCCAAATTATAATTTCATATATTCAGAGGTCTTTATTTGTAATTTTGTCAAAAAGTGATTAGATTGTGTGGCTTACCCTATTTGACTTTCTAGAAAATTGATAATGGAGACAACAAAAATTTAGATTTGGTAGCGCTTGATTGGATCTTATTTAAACAAAGGCCCAGCTCATAGTACTTTTTGTAACTAGCCCATATTATTAACGAAATAAATTGAAGTCCATAAAGTTGGGCCTAGTTGAGGCCCATAAGTTGAAAGCAGACCAAAACAAATAAACTGGGTTCGTCAAGCTTCGTCGTAAATCTGGCTAGGGTTTCTGGCTGCGGCTTTCGCGCTCTTTGAATTTCGCCACGATTTCGCCACTCTGCTCCGTAGCTTCGTTCAAGAGCTTGAACCATGGCGGAACAAGTACATTCAGATCGATGATTCCTTTTGATTGTGTCAATAATTCCTACTTTTCGATCTCTCATTCATTCATTTTGTGGTTTGTTTTCCTTTCGGCAGACTGAGAAGGCTTTTTTGAAGCAGCCAAAAGTGTTTCTAAGGTACACAAATTTGACATGAATAAGTTTATTTCTTCTTTTGTTTTCTTTTAAGTTCTTGTTGTTGTTTTGCTTAATTTGTTTGTGGCTGCTTCTGCTTTTCAAGCTCAAAGAAATCTGGGAAGGGAAAGAGGCCTGGAAAAGGAGGGAATCGCTTTTGGAAGTCTGTTGGACTTGGATTCAAGACTCCCAGGGACGCTATTGAAGGTTTCCTCTCTAAATACTTTCTTTATGTTTGTAAAAATCTACATTGCCTTGATGCCTCCTTTACTGTTTATATGGTCGTTGTTGGGAGCTCGGATTTCGTTTGATATATCTGGTAAATTTTATTGATGGGAGTTGTTCGTAAATTCGGCCCCTGTTTCAATTTCCGATTTGGTAGCATGGTAAGTATATTTTTGTGGGCTGAAGGTTGCATGGTAAGTTTTACTCTTAGTTGCTGGCTATCTGTCGTCATTCTCTCTCTGCAATGCCATTGTAATCTTAGTCTACGTATTGCAATCTAGTTTGCATACCGGACACTGCTGAAATTAGCGCTAGTACAAGATATTGCATCGAATGTCCTGTTTTGCTTTTTATCAGGTTATTATGTTTTCACTGTTTTTGTACAGGACTAGTGTATAAACGAGCATTTGCTGGTTTGTGATTATTCACGTTATTGTGATATTCAATATGAATGATTGTTTATTTCTCGATCCATTGGTTTATATGCGCTTCTGCTTATGGAAAGCCTTCGCGTTTTTGTCTTTCATACAGGCTCTTACATTGATAAGAAATGCCCCTTCACTGGCACTGTTTCTATCAGGGGTCGTATTCTAGCTGGCACCTGTCATAGTGCTAAGATGACAAGAACCATTATTGTTAGAAGGAACTACCTTCATTTTGTCAAGAAGTACCAGAGGTATTCCCTCTCATCTGGCTGTTATGCTCATTTTTCATTTTATTTGGCCTTTGCAGCATTGTTTCGGCTTAACTTGTAATTTTCATATGTTTTTCTCACTTCTGTCTTGTAAATATTTAGGTATGAGAAGCGGCACTCAAACATTGCAGCTCACATATCACCTTGCTTTCGTGTAAAGGAAGGTGATCATGTGACCATCGGCCAGTGCAGGTTAGAATTTATATAACAAACCTTTTTTGATTGCACAAAGTTCAGGATATTACTGTTGTAAATTACTTGCACGCCTTAATGTGGTCATCACTGATTCCCTTCAATGTCGTTATATTTTTAGGCCACTCTCAAAGACTGTGAGGTTCAACGTATTAAAAGTGATCCCGGCTGGATCTTCTGGTGGTGTGAAGAAGGCATTTACTGGAATATGATATATGATTATTATTTATGTTTGTAGGGGTACGAAATTTGGGGTTTGGAGCAGCCTCTATTTTGAGCCTTTTGTTTTTGAAATTGACCATATACTAATTTAATCAATTTTGGAGTTCTTTCTGGTTTTGGTTTGTGAATGTTTAAGTGCTGAAGATTATGAGCTTTTTATATAGAAGATCGTTATTTAATTTTAACTATTGTGGATCTCATATGGGATGTTCATCACATGCCCTTCCTGGCTGTCCTGTCCCTATCCTAGTAGGACGGGGGGAATCACCTATCCCATCTTTGTTGGCAATTTTTTCTTCCTACTATTCCCGTCTTTCCTATATGGCTTTTAGATTACATTCAATATTTTCCTTGGGTTTCTCTCTGAATCTTCTTCTGCCATTCTCGACTAGTATTATTGATAGAGAGAGGATATCGATATATTTGAGTAATTCCATTTGGTATTGTTTTATTTTAAGTTGGAATATTTGGATATTGCAGGAGTCCCATTCCAAATAACAGTACATGTCGGAAACAAGAAAAGTATTTCCTTTTGAAAAAAAATTTAGCCTTAAAGTGGGCTGGCACATTGATCGCTCTCATTAATAAGATTCAAAGGTGGCCATACGGCTTGCTGATTCTGTTAATTTACAGCGGAAGGAAAATGCATGCTATTTAATTAAATGTGGGCTGTGTTTTCTACTTAAAAAACATAAATATGGGCTGCGTTTATTGAGGGGATTCTTGGTCCTGTTTGGCAAAATACCCAAACCATGGTTTGGGTCAGAAATTTGCCAAATAGGGGGACAAATAGGCAAATCACGGTTTTGGGTTTAAAACTATAGTTTCAATAGAAGTAAATCTATTATGTTTCAGACTCAAATTAGAAAGTATGATTGTACTTGTCATTGTATATCCTAACAGTAATACGAGTTTAATGCCTGTCAATTATTTTTCTATAAACATATTTAATTTTATATTTATAAATATTAATTATTTATTAATTATATTATCTTATATATTATTAATTATGTTAGTAAAAAAGATATTATTAACAATTTTATTCCTTCAAATTAAAATATATTATAAAATCTATCTTTTATGTAATTATCATATTAACTTATATATTTTTTTAGTAATTTGTATATATAAAAAGTGTTTTTAATAACAACTATCCAAAC
Source organism: Neltuma alba (assembly GCF_004799145.2). Taxonomy (NCBI): domain Eukaryota; kingdom Viridiplantae; phylum Streptophyta; class Magnoliopsida; order Fabales; family Fabaceae; genus Neltuma; species Neltuma alba. The sequence goes on from NW_021636509.1 coordinate 845,670, forward strand.
CTTTCACTTTATCAGAATCATATTTTTACAAAATCTATTCTTCATAAAATCTATTCTCTAGAAGTTACTCTCCAAACTATGATTTGGTTTTATCCAAATACACCCAAAATCTAAGATAGAAGGAGGAGTTTGCCTTTAATGCAAGTTATTTTATTTTCATTTGAGTTTTGATTCTTCAAAATTTTAAACTCTAGTCTGTTAAGGTTTTTTTTTGGGGTATCTAAAACATTTGTTTTTATAATCTAATAAAAATGTGGATCATTTTATCTATTAAGAGACTAAAATATATGATTTGAAATTTGAGAGGACAAAATCAAAATGAGAGTAATTTGAAAGATCAAAGATTATATTAACTCAAGGTTAAAAGTATGATGTTATCTTAATCAACTATTTTCGATATTGTTATTTTTGTTGAACTTCTCATTTCTCACTTATTAAAGTTAGAAAAGTGATTAAATTTTGAGATAGAAATAATAAATTTAACTTTTTTTTTTAGTTTTAGTAAAATACGTTGAAAGCTTTCAGGCCAAAAAAAAAACATTGAAAGCTTTATATATTAAAGAAATAAGTGAATGGTGCAGGTCATTAGTTTTTTTTAGCTCTAAGTAAATAGTACTCTTATTAAAGAGGTAAATAAAAGGTGTGCTTTCCAAATTCAAACTTATTTTTTTCCTTTATGAAAAAAAATTGCTTATTACTTTAACTAACAACAACGGCTTGCTGGTAATACAAGTCATTAGAATTGTCATACAAAAAGATGTGTCTAGTTACCAATCAACTATGACTATGCCATGTTGGGGGCTTCTTTTAAAGGTTCCCCCCCCCTCAAGGCACAGTTATTTTATCTATTAAGAGACCACAATATATGATTTGAAATATGAGAGAACAAAATCAAAATGAGGGCAATTTGAAATATCAATATGATCTTATCTTGATTTACTATTTATATATTGCTATTTTTGTTGAACTTCTCATTTCTCACTTATTAAAGTTAGAAAATTTATTAAATTTTAAAATAGAATTAATAAGATTTAATATTTTTTAGTTTTAGTAAATACATTGAAAGCTTTATATATTAACGAAACAAGTGAATGGTGCAGGTCATTAGATTTTTTTTTTATTAGATCTAAGTAAATAGTATTAAAGAGGTAAGTGAAGGGTGTGTTTCTCAGATTTGAACTTGCGTTTTTTTTTTTTTTTAATAGAGTAAGATTGCTTATTATTTTAACTAGCAACTGCTTGCTGGTAATACAAGTCATTAGGATTGTCATACAAAAAGATGTGTGTAGTCACCAATCAAGTATGACTATGCTTTGTTGGGGGCTTCTTTTAAGTCCCCCCCCTCGGGGCAAGGCACGATTATTTTCTTTCAAGGTTTTGCTGGAGTGTTAGGTACTAAACATAAACATATCTTTTAATAGAGATCTCAACCTTAATAATTCATTACGTTATGAGAGACTAATTTCTTTTATTAGACTCAGCTTCTATGAGAAGCTACTTTGAGGTTAATCAATTTTTAGACCAAACAAACAATATTGAGACACGGGAAGCCAGGCTTTCCCAAAATCTGTTTTTTCACGTGTGAGCTATGGCCACATCGGGCCTAGCCAAGCCTTAATAAGTTGAGCTAATGTTAAAAGCTGGAATTATCTGTAAATCTTCACAATTTTGATAACTGTTGAAATTTTTCTGAAGTTGGCAACAAAGAAAAAGCAGAAAGTCTTTGAAGATTCAAGGTGGGCAAAAAAATTAAAAATACTACCTCCCGTACTTAATATAAAAGCTTATTTGACTTTTATTTTGATCATAAATATAAGATCCTAATTCATTTTGTCTCTTACATTTATCTATTCTTTTTGAGATAGTCTTTGTAATAATAATAGTTCTAACCAACACACTTGATTAGTAAAGATATTTTAGAAAAGACAACATCTATTTATTACAAATAACTAATTTAACTAGGTTTTTAAGCTTTTTAAATTAATTAACCAGCTCTTATATTAAGAATCGGGGTAGTAACACAGAGAAAAGTAAATTGATCACAAGTTTACTTAATATTTGAAGCATAAACTGGAGTTGTTTCTTATCCATCTTGTCTGCTCTTTCTGTGAAAGATACCCTAGAGGATTTAGATATACAAACCTGATTTTCTTAAGTTGCAAGTATATTTTATTTTATTTTTACTTGGCAAGAAAGTACTTTACTTTTCTTAAATGTAACAGTCATTTTTTTAGTGTAATTGCAATTAATATGACAAGTAGAATGGCTTTGTCTTTTAAGCATATAGTTGGAGATTTATTTTTTGGGAGAAGCACTTTGACGTTGCTAGAAAAATAGTATAATTATCAAAAATTTTAATGGCAAATAAACAACATGGATTTATTATTGTTTCCTATGCTGAAATTTAATATTAAATTATTATGGAATTTTTTTAATAATTACATTCATTTCTTAAAGTCACAGTAATTTTTCCTTTATTTTTTTGTTTTGTTTTTGCGCATGATACAAATGTAGTTGGCACATATTTGTTTTTGCATTTAATTATTATATTAGCTACTCCCCTGGCATATTCTGTACAATAATCCAACATAATCTCTTGCAATCCCACAGTGTTCAATATATTATTTGGCAAAGCAATTTCAAATGTTGCAATTTAATTGTTAAGCCAACGAATCCACTTGGCGTTTATTCATAGAACCCTTGTTCAGCTCTTCATTTCTTAAATAGTGATTGGTTTTCAAATGAACACAAGCCCAGAAGAAGTCATATCTAACCAACATTTGATTCAAATTTGAAATGACGAATTTGGATTTGTTCAGATTGGATTTCATAATCTCAAAAGCCCGTTTAAAAATTCAAAAGCCAATCTCAGCCTAAAAATTATATCTGGATTGACTTTAAAATCAAATAAATTTTTTCTCGTAAAGCCAATTAGACCTGAAACAACATTTTGAAGTCTTTGGGTTACTAAAACTAAATGGGGATTCAAACTGGCTTTTTTAGTGAAATATAAGTCAATTTTAATTGATAAAATGCAACTCAGAAAAAATTTCACTTTGAACCAACAGACACTGGTTCAATTAGTAAAAAGTTTGCTCATGATCTATAAGATTATAAGTTCAAATCATACAGCCGATTTGAAAGGTCTTATAGGTAAGCAATCTATAAATACATTTGCAAAATTTCTTTAAATATGAAGATATACCCTAGTACTTTGATGAGTCTCTAAAGCCCATCCCAACTAAACTTTTTTTTTTTTTTATATATATGAAAACATAATTCTCACAAAACGATTCATCTAAATATGAATCATATCTAAGCTTCTTTTTTTTTCGTGGTAACAAGTGAGTATAAAAGGAACAAAATAATGACCACCGAGCACTCAATCAACTGGTAGTAATTATTCCAACTTAATCAAAAGTCACAGGTTCGATCTTTTAGACATGTAGCAGTGTAGGTGATAGGGTTGCTACCCATATGGATCCTATCATGACTTGATTCATAAAGGGTTTGATTGGGATACGGGTGCATATGTTAAAAAAAGAAAAAGAACAAAATAATGAAGAAGTTAGCTTTATTGAAAAGATTAGAATGTATAATCATGAAGAATTCAATTTTTTTTCCCAAGATAAGTTAATTAATTGGTAATAATGATGCAAACATTTGATGGGTAAATAATAGAAATATGATTGGATAGGGCAGAAAAGTAATTAGATTCTGTGACCTACCCTATTTGACTTTCTAGAAACTTGAGAATGGATTCACACACAAAAAAGAGAGGAAGAAATGAAGAAAACATGGCCACAAATTTGGGAATTGCTAGCTGCAGCAATCAAGCAACCAATAAAGTAAATGGCACGCACCTACCCCCTCTCAATAAAACTTTGTTTAATTTTCTTTATATAATGATGAATTATACATTAAACAACAACACATACAAAAAAACAAAAAAAGTCCGAAATAGGATCAGGCAAATAAAAGTGAATGTTTCTTTTTCTCTGTTTTATAAGTCACTATGAAATCTTTAATATGGATGCATTATTTTAGTCTTTATTTATTCTTATATAGGTTATTATTCTATTATAGGTTGTATATGTTAAATATGAATATAGTTAAAAAAAAATTGTTAAGTTTGATTAATAAATTGTAAATGCCGTTTTCAAGGCTCAAATTTTCAGGCATTTTCGTACAAATGAAGAGAGTCACCATCAATAACAATAATGGAGGCCCTTTATTATTTTAAATATTAGCTTTCTATTGCATTTTCCACGTGTACTTCATTTTTGTCTATAGAGGATTAAATGTTCATCACTTTCCTCTAAGCGAGTGCTCGTTTCTCCTGCCATTCAAATTCAAACCCTCTCTCAACTTCAGTCCCAAAAAAAAAATCTCTCAACTAAAAATAAACAAATTAATCACATAATTTTATAATTAATTGATTAAGATCTCAAATCATTGGGTGGAATAAAATATAATATTGAAAATATAAAGTAATGGTTAGAAATGAAAATTTATTAATAAATAACATATGCATTTTGTGTGAAGAGGTAAACTTTATTTATATTTCATATTTTTAAGGCATTAAAAATAAAATGATATTGGTTTTGATCGAAAATTATTAAAATAATTTTTGGTTCAGTTTGTAATATCGGAATCAACCTAAAAAGTCCGTTAAAAGTCAACCAAATAGATTAAATTATCATCAATCAATTTTAAAATATAAAATTAACCTATATTATTTGATCATATTAATCCCTTCTCTATCAGATTAAAAAAAAAAACCTAACATTTTCAGTTTTCACTAACTCTCTCAATCCTAGAAGTGTCTGGGGATTTTTTTTCCCCCAAAAGAAGAAGTTTTGGGATTCCCTTACTTGCGTGGAAAACGTAAAATTTCCTGCATAGCGAGTGGTTTGGAACTTCTCTTCTTTCTTTTTCATCTTCTTCTCTTCTCTTTCTTTTTAATCATTAGATTGACATTTTAACATTTCAAATTTAAATTTTTTAAAACTATTATTAATATATTAAATTATAAAAATAAATAAATAATAAATTACAAACTAATATTAAAATTTAATTCTAATGGATTGTAAATGCGCTAAATATTTTTAAAATCTTTTTATAAATAGTTTATATAAAATTAAAATCTAAACTATTGAAATAATTAAAAAAAGAAAAAATAAATAATTAAAAAAAAAAAGAAAGAGGATGGAACCAAAAAAAAGAGGTTCTGTTCACTGTTTAGAGATCTTTAGCCTGAGATTATAAACATGGAATATTCATTTCTTTTGTATTTTAATATTTTATTTCTTTTTTGCCATCTGGAAAAAAAATTACCGTGAAAATATCAAGAGAAGCATTGTGGTTGGTGCCAAAAACCGAGAAGGACACGTGTCCGAGACCGTAACCAACAACTAAAACCAAAGTCGCCTCATAAATAATACTATAACACAACCCAACCAATCAATTTCCAGCCACGTTTCATTAAAAAAAATCTCAAGTTTACTCGTTCGCGATCCTTTTCCCACTGTCTCGAAATTACTATACACTCGCACACCACCTCCCTTCCTTCCTTTTTTTCCCAACATATTCGCGGAATCTTCTTTTCTCTCTCCATTATACTCAGAATTATATCCAAATCTCTTAACTTTTTCTGTTCCAGGCCTGCAAGTTGTTTGTCACCATGGGCGTGCAAGACGCGGAGCAAGTTGGTGAAGATATGGAGACCCATGAGAGCAGAAGGAGGACATGGCCTTTGCATTGTGATTTCTTGCGTACCGAGATGGAGAACTGGGAAAAGGAACCTCCTTTGACAACTTCAAGTGTTGGAAATTCATTTCCTGTAAGTATTCGGTTCTCCGATCCTCTCTTTGTTGATTTGGTAGTTTTGTTCTTGATTTCTCTTTCGATTCTTCATGTCAAATGGGAAGCCATTTTTCTTGTTTTTCCTCGTTGGGTTAAGGCCTTTTATTGGATGGCTGCTGTATTGTCTTTTTTTGTTTGTCTTAGATATATTATTGTCCGGTGTTATTTAGAGTTAGTCAATGTTTCTGATTTGGTTGAGATCAATTGGTACTGCATTCCTCACGTGAAACGATCCTCCAACTTTAGCTTAACCTTATTGCTTATTCACTTCCTTTTCTGTGTCAAGTCATAGATTCTCTTCTAGTTGTTTAGACTTTGTTATATTGATTCTCCTTAATGTTCTTTGACAGAAGAACAGCTTCTCCATAAATGAAATAGGAATATGCTACAGCTTACATGTACCATGATGCCTATCTACTGGTAATAGTTTAAGTGCTAGTGCTACAGGAATGTGGAACGCATTTCTATTAAATAATTCTTGTTCCATGTGAGATTCCCGTCCTTGCGAATTTTATGATGATAATTTGTTCTTGTGATGTCCTGTGATCTCTTGGTTGGGACTACGAAAGTCTTGCTGAAGATACAGCTGTTTATCTTAGGAATTAGTATGTCTCCGGGAGTAGGATGACATACAAATTGCCTTTCTTTATGTTAGCATTTCCTTTTCTACTCGAGTTTTAGTTCAGTCTGTATCACTTCTTGTTCTTCATAATTGTATCGTCCATTTCCATAATTAACTCATCTGATTGTGTATCTGAGATTGATTGATCTTACTTTTGATGGCTCTCAAGTAATGCTGAACGTGTTTAATTGCTTATTCTTCTTCATTGTTTATTGGTTCTTATTATCATCATTTTGTCTCAAATTCTTTTTCATTCTTCCTTTGGCACATTCAGCTGGAAAGCATAGGCGAGGATGCAGTGATTGGAGACGAAAGACAGACATTGATGAATTTCATCCCTGTTCGTCGGTCTGGTGAGTGGTCAGATATTGGAGATCGTCCTTATATGGAGGACACCCACATATGTGTTGGAGACATGGCGAAGGAATTTGGGTACAAAGTCATCAGTGAGGGAGCAGTTTCCTTTTATGGAGTAAGCCATCTAACTAATTATACTAGTTTCTGTTGCTGTCATCAATTTCAAGTACATTCTTTGATCAACATCTTATTTTGTGATAACATTAGGAAGTTTCAACACTCTTTATGTATCCTGAAGTTTGGGACCAGACACCAGTATATGATATTATTATTAAGAATCCAAGCTAACACTTGATGAACATCTCCCACTAATTGATTACTGGCTGGTCTTCATTTATTAACCACGTGATTAAAGATTGAGCATCAAACTCTCTTTTTTTCCATTTGAAGAACAAATTTTAAGGATGAGACTAGGACTTTCTCCCTCTTCTTGTCATGATCCTTTTCCTTAAATAAAAAGAGTTAATTAGAAACATGGTTGCTATTTGGGAGAATTACGAGGTTCTAAGGAAGGAAAAAAAATTACAAAACAAGTCTTAGAGGTTGTTATTCTCTACTCTAGAACTAGTCATTACAGGCTGCTTAGGTTGTTATTGGGACTTTTTAGTAATTATTTCTTTTCCTTGGGACTTGATTGTAATTCTCCCTTGTTATTTTACATATGCACTGAAACAAAATATCTAACTAGTCTGCGTGTGTCGATAAAACCAATTAGAAGAACGCAAGGGAAGCATTCAGTAATTGGGGGAAATTAATTTACTTTCCCATTATGATTTTTTTCCATTTATAAGATTTGAACTCTCACCTCACTTAAGGAAAATAGAGTTTCTTCCACTTGACTCAAACACTATTAGTTCTTTTGTTCTTTTTATCTTGCAGAATATGCAACCCTTTGGTCAGATTTTGACATGTAATGGCTAAAAAACTTGATGTGCAGGTATTTGATGGACATGATGGTGAGAGTGCTGCAAAATTTGTCCGTGATTATCTGCCAAGACTGATTGTTGAAGATGCTGACTTTCCCTTGGAGATGGAGAAGGTAGTCACAAGGTCATTCTTGGAGACTGATGCTGCATTTGCAAAGTCTTGTTCTCTTGAGTCTTGCATGCCTTCTGGTACAACTGCACTAACCGCCATTGTACATGGCAGGTGAGCAACTGTCTCCGCTGTTCTTTTGTGTTCATAACAATGCTAATATTGTCTTTCTATTTATCAAATTAAAAGTAAAATATCTCATTAGCAGTTAACCAGTGCTAATATTGTCTTTCTATTTATCAAATTGAAGGTAAAATATCTCATCAGCAGTTAATCACATTCATTTTACTCCCTCAATTGCATGGCACACTTAAAAGAAACAGATCCTAGCAAATGCTGAGTTTTATATCTTGGCTTTGAGAATTTCTTGTTGTATTTGCACTCTGTGCCCCCTCCCCCCTCTCCATCGGATGCTGAGTAGCAGCAATCTTGATTCGTTTACTTTTAGGAGCCTTTTTGTCGACAGAATTAAAAGAATTTGAAATGAGAAGGGACTCTGAGAATGAAAAGCAAATTCTGTTCTTGTTTTAAAAAGTTAGAAGGGAAACATACATATGGTTGAGTACTGATTATGGAAGCATCATTTGAATGAGATTAATTTTAAAAAGGAATGCCATCATTTTGTGGTACAGGTCTTTGCTTGTAGCCAATGCCGGAGACTGCAGGGCAGTGTTGTCCCGATGTGGAGGGGCTATAGAAATGTCCAAAGATCATAGACCCTTGTGTACGAAAGAAAGGACGAGGATTGAATCCTTAGGTGGATTTATTGATGATGATGGTTACCTGAATGGCAAACTTGGTGTCACGCGTGCTCTAGGCGACTGGCACCTCAAAGGAATGAAGGAAATGAGTGAAAGAGGACAAGGAGGGCCATTGACCGCTGAGCCAGAACTTAAATTGATGACATTAACTAAAGAAGACGAGTTCTTGATAATTGGGTGTGATGGAATCTGGGATGTATTTACCAGCCAAAATGCCATTGATTTTGCTAGGAGGCGGCTTCGAAAGCACAATGATGTGAAACTATGCTGCAAGGAAATGGTAGGGGAAGCCATGAAGAGAGGATCAACAGACAACTTAACCGTTGTGATGGTCTGTTTCCATGCAGATCCGCCGCCCCCTGTGGTGGTAGAAAGGTCAAGAGTCAGGAGAAGCATTTCAGCTGAGGGACTCCAGCATCTAAGAGCTCTGTTAGAAGGATAGAAAGATTCCCTGTGAAGCTGCTGTTTTCTTTTCCTTTGAGCGGTTATGTACATATACATACATACATACATACATACATACATACATACATATATATATATATTCAAGCATCAGACAGAAAGTGCCTTCCAGCTGCTGATTTTACTGATTGATGCAAGCCTTGTTTCTGAGGAGGATGGGGAAAGAACAGTGAGTTGCCATGACTCTAAAGAGATTCTTATCATAATCTTGAAGCAATTTTTCTCATTATTATTGGCAAAGCAGGATGGAATCGTGTGAGTTGTACAGGGGTTACGCATAATTGATGCATTGTAATCCTATTTCCATGGGCTTAAAGTTAAAGCACTGTAAATAAACTGTTAATCTGTCAAACTTTCACTGAAGGCTTGCTGCTGTTGCTTCTTACAGAACCCTTTTAACTTATTCAATTAGCTCATTTGAATCAGATCGTTCTTATACAGTTGTCTTCTTAGAATGGCGAGAAAGAATGACAATAATAGTCATGAATGGATTTCTCCTGGTTTCATCTATGAAGATATCAAATATGTGATTATCTTTTCAGTGCTCAGCTCCTCTGATCTCAGTTATAGCAACAGGAATGATGAATCAAGGATAAGCCGCAAATAAAATAGCTTCTGTTGTGCCAAAAGGGAGCCCAAGAGCAGCTCCAACAGAACTAGTACACAGGAAATTATACAAGTTTCTTTCTGTCCTCTGGTCTCTGTAGAATACCTTTCCTTTCCTCTCATGTTAGCCATTTGAGCAACCAAGATTCAACAAGAAGATCTGCCAGCCCCCATTTGTTTTGGCCAATCACGAGGCTGAGTTTTGAACTGAAGAAGCCTGATTGGCTGATTCCACGCATATCGTCATCATAATCCCTACTCTTCATGATCGAACCATTCTCATCTTAATCATTAGGAACCTCGACCCTGGCCTCTGTCATGTGCTTTTATCTCTTCTTCTTCCTCCTAAAGAAAAGAGTTAAGATGTAAATTTGTCTTGGAAGATTTCTGGGTTCAATATTGTTATAAGAATTTAAAATCGTAGCAATTAAAAATGTTAATGATCAATTTCATTATTTTTACAGTCTAACAGCAAAAGGTAAAATTGCTGAAAATCCAAAAAAATTTCCAGATACGCAGCGTTCCGAGATGAATACTTCTGGGACTAATCTACATTTAACATTGACAGAAAACCTATCATCTTGATGATGTTTTGAACTTGTGGGACAGTGTTATGAATTATTTTTATCACACTAGGATTTTTTCTTTTTTAAAAAAAGACTTGTATGAATTTTCAATTTTCAACTTTCAACCCCTACCCTTAAAGGGATTCATTAATGCACGAGTGTCATATGTTTGACGATATCTGTAATTACTAGTCCGGTTTTAAATGTAAAATTTTTTTTGTAGTGTAATTTGTACTACAAAAAGAGTCTTATATTTAGGACCGAAGGAATTTTTTTTTCCCCAAAATGATTTATATAAAATTTCAGATCCCGCCACCGAAAAAGTTCCTTAGGACCGGATGTGTAGTTTTTTTTCACTTTTTATCATCGGTCACTTCTGCCTGTAATTTTCCGGCCAAAACTTCTTTTTGTAGTTCAATATTCTAATGAACACTGACTCAAGACTTATTTATCCCCAAAAAAAAAAGTTGACTCAGACTTGTACTGTTTCTTTACGCAATTATATAACGTACTATTCGGGCAAAAAAAAAAAGTTAAATAACTATAAAAATATAAACAAAAAAACTAAATGTACTTCTTAGCATTAATTTGATTATTAATGTTGAAAAGGTTACATAAAATTTTATATAACAAATGAATTCTTTTATGCATTATTTAATTAAAAACTTAAAAATATGATCTTATCAAGTACATATTCTACCATTTCTATTATATATAAGTTTTTACACATAGTATAATATTTCTTTTATTTTTTATATTATTATGCATTTATGTATTGTAATTTAAATAAATTTTAATATCATAGTATATGTCTAGAAATATAATTTTAATAATTACCACTGCAAAGTTTTCTAGTTTATTTGTATATTCTTAATTAATATTCTTTTAGTTCTAAATATAAGATTCATTTTATAATACAATTTACATTATAAAATGAGTTTTATATCTAGGATTAGAAGAGTATTTTACATAAAACTTTTAATATTTTCACAAGATCTGCAAATCCCAACAATTCACAAGACAGCAATCTACGTTTTTTGTTTTGTCTGTTAGAGAATGAAAGAAAAGAAATTTGATTCCATAAAATGTCGTTTCTTAGATGTGATTTGGGCGCGGGATACGGCATCTTCAATGTGAATAACATTTGATAGGAAATAAATTTATTTTTATTCTTAACACTAATAGATATTTTTCTACATTTCAAAATTAATGTATTTAAATTTCAAGCTACAATAAAATGTAAACTTATTCTTTCGTACAAAGGATTTTGGTCTACAATTAAAAAATAGTCTAAAATTTAAGGAATTTCTGTAAAATTAAAATAAGGTTTTGAAATACGGAATAGGTCTATATAAGTCCAATGGAATTAAGAAACAAAGTATGCAATTTATTTTTAAAAATTATGATAACATGGAATTTGATTTTTCTTAAAAAATTTATATTAATATAAATATTATATTATTGTTCTTAACTAACCTGAACCCTTTGAACTATTATTGGGCTGGGGCACCGATTAATATTTTTTTAGTAATGTTTTACTCTATTGGTAACTTTTTTTTTAAAAAGGAAAAGGAAAGAAGACAAATATTGGTTCCACAAAGTCAATAGTCTATGCCCCTATAATACGTTAGAAGTTTAAAAAGTTTCATCGATCATAATAATGGATTTGGATGCTCCCTGTTTTTTTTGACTTTTCCTTATCCGATCCCCACTATTGGATTAAAAAAATAAATTCTTAATATTCAATATTTTATAAAGTTATAATTTTTCATTTTTAGATGGTCTGTGTGAATTGTCTATAATTAATTTTAATATTTTCAATTTAATTATTTATTTTAATTTAGTACTGTACAATTTATTATTAATCGTCTAGTTGTATTAACAATTTTTTCTTTATTTATAATGGAATTATTTTTTAATTAAAAAGTATTTTTCCAAAATCAGACAAATTTTTAGTTATTCCTATATATACAATTCTATTTTATATTTTTAAAAATTATTATTTATTCAAAAAAATAAATATTTATTTAAATATTTTAATATTCATTAATTGTTATTCCGCACAGTTGATTGACGGACAATGAAGGGAAGTTTGAGTCACATGAAAATGTGAGATCCAAAGTTGTTATTAATTTTACTTAGGCTTAAGATTGGCTTTGGTTAAACTATTTGCAAAAGAGCCATGATTATCTGAAGTCTTTTTCGTCTTAGTACAAAAATGTCGCTTGTTTATAAACATTAATAGTTAGCATTAGTTTTTTTAATCGTTAATATTTATTTTTTAATAGTCAGGATGATATTGTTTATTTCGGATACATTCACACAAAAAATCATCCTTAACCCTTTTACTTATTCTTCTCTTTTTCCTATATTTTATTTTAATTTAAAATTTTTTGATACAATTAAATTCATTAAAGTCTTGAGTAATTTGGTTAAAGGCCTATATTCAAAAACTTAATTGGTTAAAAAAACTTAAATTTAAATAAATACAATTATGATTCGTGCGTATAACTTTTTTTTTCCTGTGTATAACATATTATCAATAATATGTAATAATCATTAATTCAAAAATTATTCACACACATTGAAAAATATTTTGCATTTAAAGATCATAAGCGCTCAAATTTAGATCATTTTAACCATTCTAAGTTTTTACAAGGATTTTTCTAACGTCTTTTCTGCTCCCTCTCCCCTCAACTGAACAAAAGTGAACGTTGCCGTGCATAATACGGTGCATAAAATCTAGTTAAGTTGAAAATTGGGCGGTAGTTGCTTGTCCGAAATGGGATTTGCATTGGGTGCTCATCAGGTGATGAGCACCCAATGCTCATCACCCATCTGGACGGTCCAGATCTGATCTGGACGGTCTAGATTTATTTTATTTTTATTTAAAAAAATATTTTTTAATAGGTATTAGATAAAAAATAAAGATAATCTCATAACTATCATTTTTAAAAATATAATTTTTTCTATTTTAAAATAATTATTTAATAATATTAAATCTGGACCATCCAAATTAAATCTGGACGGTACAGATTGCTCATCAGGTGATTAGCATTGGGTGCTCATCACCTGATGAGCACCAAATGGGAACCCTCCGAAATGTCCACAAAATAAAAAAAAATTTTCAATTTAAATTAAACGCTCCTAGTCGGTCGCCTTCCATTTCAACGTCAGCGGGGCACTGTTCACTTCTCTGGCCGCCATTACCATCTCTCCCCTCCTTCTCTCTCCTTCATTCTCTTTCTGCAATTTTTCTTCTGCTCCATCTCTCTTCTTCCTCACTATCTCTCCCAAACATGGGTAGTACCAATAGTCGACACGTTTCTCGCCCTTCTTCTCGGCGAGTCAACCACACCAACCGCTTCAGTCTTTCCTCTCTTCTTCCCTGCGGTGCCTCCACTTCTCGCGCTACTTATGAGGTACACCTTTCCCACTGTTCATTCTGCCCTATTTCCCTAATACCCATCCCGTTTATACGCAAATTTTTCCTTGGCAAAGACTTTGTATTGGTGGGCTTGATGGATTCGAGATTAGTCAGTTTGACCCAATTTTCGATTGGGCTTATTTAGTTGATAGTGCAACTTGGCAATTCCCGAGGCTGTTCAGATGAACTAAAATGATTTCCGAAATCATTTGTGTTTTAATACTTTAAATGATCCTGTATCGTCCTGATCTTGGATGAGTGAATTCGTTCTCTGTTGGTTGATGTGATGGGCGAGTATTATAATCCGCTTGTTTCTGAATTGGGTAATCAGGTCGAAATCGTATGTTCATGATTGCTGGAATACGTCATGAGAAAAATTACATAGAGGTTCAACGATATGCAGTTGAAGTAGGATGGAATCTATTTTTGGTCGAACTCTGTATGTAACTATATTAGTGATTTCTGTTGGGATTTGAGATATTGTATCCTTAAATTGATTGAATTCACTGAATGATCTAAATCTTTGAAGCTCAAAAAATTATTTTTCACATGATTCTAGATTTTTAATCGAACTCTTGCTCCATTTATTTTATAATGGTATTCCTTCGTACTCACACTAAATTTATGTTTTATTGTAAGGGTCCCTCGGTTGATATCCTATTGTGCATTAATGATAAGCCTTTAGAATCATAGTAGTTTCGAGCTTGAATTTCTGCACTGAACCATGTTAATTGGTCTGAACAAAGTGAAAATTTTGAGGGAATCCTATTGTGAGGTACTGAGAGAGATTGATGCCGGAAGTATTTGCTTGTATTTTTGATTTTAGATTGAAGATCATCCAACTGAACTTCTAGTAGACTCTGCTACAGACTTTAATGATCAAGTTCAGAAAGTTACAGAGGAATCGTCTTTATCACATTCAACAGAAGCTGGAATTAGCCGCTCACATGGTCAAACTGGAACCTCCTTTGGCAGCAGTATTCAATCCTGTGAGAATGCTAATCTTCAAGATTCTTCCAGAAGTGTTGCAACCAGCAATCAGAGGGAGTGTTTGTTTAAAAGAAAGGAGTTAGTTTCTCCTTATGAGGTAAGTACTGATCATAGTTATAATGAATCTTATAGGGATAGCAGCAACACAGCTAGTGCTTCATTTGTAGAACAAAAGTCTTCAGATCCAGTCTCTGTAAATAGTTCCGCTAACAAGGATGCAGTTAATAATATTGATAATTCAGTGGATAGTAGTATCCATCCAATATCTCATGAGACATTGCATCTAAGGAGTTCATCCCCTCAAGTGTCTGAAGACTCCGGTTCTCATGAAAATTATGTTGAGAGTCATAGTAGTGCAGCTATAGCTTCCCAGAATTCTGATTCAAGTCCCAGTTCTCAAGGTTCAGATCTGCCTGTAACTTCTCTGTTGCAAGAAAATGAATCTCATGAAGAAACAATTCCTCCAAGTTTAGGGTTTCTTGTTCCCGACCGGGAAAGAGGACATGTGAATGAGGGTGTGCTTCATGTTGACGTGGTTACTATATCTTCCAATACTCTGTCTTATAGCAACACTGATGCCATTGATCGTAGTACCAGGAGAAATGGTAGGAGACCATTTTGGGATGCTTTTTCAAATCGTAGTTCAAGAAGGTTTCGTATTTCTCCAACCATTGTCTTCTCAGCTGGTGATCCTGATGATATAGCATCTCAAGACCAATGGTTTCTTGATTTGAGCAGTGGTTTCTCAAATGATGAGGTTGGAGAGGATTTTGAATATCTTGGCAGTAGAATCCGCAGATCTAATGCACGAATGCTGCACTCAAGATCTCAGGTGATTCTCAATATTTTTAGCATAGAGTGCTTGTAATCACTTTTCTTTCCCACTTGACTTTGATAGCTGGATTTTGGTTCCCTTGTGTATATAGATCTGGGAAAGACTTCGTGATGGCCTTAATGAAACAGATCGGTGGACTAATTCTTGTCCATTAGGACTCCATCCTGATGGCAGGTGTTTCTGTGAGCCTTTCTCCATGTCCGAGGAATCTAATACTCGAGCTAGCATGTCAAGAATAGTCATGCTTGCAGAAGCTTTATTTGAGGTTGTATCCCTCTCTCAAGTCTCAAATATGTTAGCTTTAAGTTGCAATTCATTTAAGCTGTCGACCCTATTCTTTTCTGTTTTGGTTTTTATTAGTGTTTCTTTGGTGCTCAACACTCCCCCCCCCCCGGGGGCTGGGGGGGGGGGGGCGCTCTGAATCAGTTTGAACTCTGCATCTTGATTTGCTTGCTTGTATGTATTTCAGCTTTTGATTTCTGTACCCAACATTCAGTCGCATCTTCCACAGTCTTATTTCATGATAATTCATTCTACATGTTTTTTGGGTTTCTTTAACTATCTTTGGCCCTTTCTGTTGCTATCTTGGGCTGTTGTGTTCATGACTTTTTTCATGGAGAAGCATTTCCCTTTTTTGTTTTCTTTCTAATACCAGAGATCCATGCGATGCTCAGTAAACTCTTGCTTGTCTAACTTTATATTTTGGCATGCTAACACCGCAAATTCACGTCTATTTATCAAGTTTGCATCTTTTCATTCTAGCTTAATATAAATGTTTTACTTATGGGGTAGGGTTAAGATACAAATTTGCCCTAGAAGGTTTCACTTAGGAGTGCTGGTTACCCAAAAGTTTTTTTGGAGCAAATTCCTCTAGAAGTTTAAAATCATAGCAATATTGCCTCATACCGTTAAAAAGCTAACGTAACATTTTTAATGGAATGGAGCAATATTGCTATGATTTTAAATTTTTAGGGTAAATTTGCTCCAAAAAAAAACTTTCGGGTACCTAGCGCTCCTAAGTGAAAACATCCAGAGCAAATTTGCACCTTAATCCCTTTTCCTAGTTATGCTGACTCATATTGTGTTGGTTAGGGTTCATACAGCAGTGGATTAAATGTTCTATATTTTCTGTTGTTTCGCTGTGGAGATCAAGACGAGTGACATGCCTATCTCTATCCTGTTCATTAAGATACAATTGAAACTCCAATAGAATGACACTTCAATTGAATCAGAAAATTCTATTCTATATTTTAAAAATTGCAATATGCTTGAGTTCATGTCATCATGAATATTTAGGTTGACTGGTTGTGTAAAGATAACCTCCCATGTAAAAGTGGGTCGCTATCACTTTCGACCTTTTGTTTGTGGCTATTTTACTCTTTATAGGATATGAAATCAAGCTGTGATCCACTAATATTAAGTGATCTACATTGTGCGATAGTAACTTAAATCGAAGCCTCTCTGATATTATGCAAGTGAAGCCTGCTGAGTTTATCAAGCTGTTAGTTCTTTTCAGTTAGCATGCTTTGTGCAGCCATAAAACTTGAGTTTCATCAATAGATTATATAATGGTTTTAACATATCCATATTCTATTCAAGTGTAAAGAGTCTGATTTGTAAATGTCGGCAATTTATCTATTGGCTGCAGTTTTTAGATGAAGTTCATCGCCAACCCACGCCATTTTCACTATCTGTGGCCTCTCTCCCAGCGCCAGAGTCAGTTGTTGATGCTTTCCCTCTGAAGTGTCACAAAACGGTTGGCACAGCTGATGGTGTTAGTAATACTGAACAGTAAGTCTCATTGTTTCAACTGTGAAATTACCACAAATCAATAAGTGCGCACAAATCAAGTCAAATTAGAACCCTTTCCTTGTTTTGTTTTGGGGGTGGGGTTCTTTGTCTTTGTGAATATAGTTATTTAGCAGGTCAATTACAACTTTCTAAGTGCATCCGACAATTTCTAGTTGATCTGAGAATTTTGTTTTTATTTGAAGCTAATTATGTTGTCCTCCTTTGAGGGTTTTGATACAATCGACTCTACTGGTTTCAATTTGACAGAAACTTCCCTTCAATTAACGGACTTGTTTACAAAGCTTGTATCCTACACATTGCTCGTCTTGAATTTCATATAGCCTAATTGATGCAGTACAACTACAACTCACCAAAAGGCACAAAATCAATGCTTATGAAAATTTGAAATATGAGAGGTCATAATTTAATTTTCAAGAGGGCTGAGTTAGGTTTTATTATTATTGGTTTATTAGTCTAGCATAAAACTGAAACTGAAGGGATGGAAACATAGTTCTCAAATGGCAATACGAATAGTCAATCCAAAGGTCAAAATTTCATAGTGTGAATGGTACGCATTGTAAGATATATACAAGATGAAAAATAGCTTGAAATTTGTCATAGAATTGAACATATCTAGCAGAAACAAACAGTTGAACGTAACAACGTTAACCAAAGAATTGAAATAACAATCTTGCCATAAATCTTATCATCACCAATATAGCTATAAACAATGTTTAGCAGTTGAGAATTGTTCTACTCATCAACTGCTGTTGTTTATGATGATCAACTTGCTAGATGCCATATATGCCTGGTGGAGTATGAAGAAGGGGACAAAATTCGTGTTCTGCCTTGCAATCATGAATTCCACATGGCATGCGTTGATAAGTGGCTTAAGGAAATACATGGTATTGTCATTGAAACTTGATTCCTCGTTCTTTTATATCTTTCTTAATTCCCATTATGTCAATAATCTTTTTTCCCCTTATTCACAGTATATGTCCTCTCTGTCGTGGGAATGTTTGTGGAGGAGGGTTCACCGGGTCTTCTGCTTCAAACACGGAAGTGGCCTAAGGAAATTACATGGGTATTGTCACTAAAACTTGATTCGTCATTCTTTTATATCTTTCCAGTATCTATAATCTTTACCCTTCTCCTCATACCAGGGTATGCGTGTCTCTCTTTGTGGCAATGTTTGTGGAGGACGGTTCACCGAGTCTTCTGCTCAATCACAGAAGCATTGTCTCGCTGATGTTGTACATATGCATGTAAATATTAGCTTCATTTCTTCTCCTTGGTAATGATGCTCCTAATGCATCCTATTAGTACGAGATTGTAACTGAATCTTGTTATGATTTCCTAAAGAACTTGTTAGTTAAATAGAAATTTACTTCAAGGAATGCAGGAGCCCAGGAAATCCACTTGTAATTTCAGGGTGGACCTTTTTGTGTTTGCATATGCGTTTCGGTGCGGTGATGATGGGGGTTAAATGTATGGAAATTACTGCCTTTGGAAATTCACATTGGATAGAAAATCCAATTTGGATCAATTGAATATAAAAACTTAGGATAGAAAATTTCGGTGATGGGGGCAAAAACTTAGGATAGAAAATCCAATTTTGAAGGGCATTTGGAAAACTGGGGTTAGGAAAGAAAATTTCGGATTGTGAAAAGGAAGAGCAAGCCAAACATGGTTGATGAGGTAAACTCAATTTATGGAAAAAGTTGATATGAACAGATGATCCGACTAAAGATGGGAAATAAATGCGTCCATAGGACAAGAGGAATTTGGATTCCTTTACTTGGAAGAAACAAAGTTCTTCTTTGGTTTCTACAATAGAATATAGATACATAATATAAGTAGTTTTTTTTTTTTTTTTTGACCAGCTACATAATATAGATAGTTACAAGTCCTCTTGGTGTGCCTAACCATGAAGATATGGTATGGTCACAGAGGAGTTTATTCATGCTCAATCATTCAGTTCCACTTCCCATGAGAAAATGGATTGATGTTGCTGCTGCGGAATGAGTATTATTATTATTATCTTGATGATGAGCAAAAAGGTTTGGGTGTAAGTTTTCGCCATCTTCATCAAAGGTTGTCCAGCGCTTTGTGTTGGTGCTGTGCTTTTAAAAATTATTTCAGACAAGTGGCTACTTTTTCGGGTGAAGAGGGGGCATCTTATTGACTTTCATAACCAATGTTTAGCATCTGATTCCAACACTGTTGGTGGCTATCAATAAATGAGAAATGATATGATAAAAATCTTTAGTGTAAAATGAGAGTGGACTTTCATAACCAATGTTTAGCATCTGATTCAACACTGTTGGTGGCTATCAATAAATGAGAAATGATATGATAAAATCTTTAGTGTAAAATGAGAGTGGATGTGAGGTGATCCAACGGATTGGGAAAAGGTTAGAAGTGACATCGAACTCTGTTATAATCCTATATCCAATAATTGAAGTTGGGTTACTATCATCTACAAAATGAAGCTATATATGGATTTGGTTTCTACAAGTCTTGCATGTATGACAAAATCTTCCCGCATCTTAAACCGGAATATATTTTCTTATTTTGAAATTGAGATTCTGGCAATGGCGGCTACAATAAGTTCATGAACAAGTAATCATTGAATCTGCTGCTACCATAATATGGCTTAATTGCAACGCATGCATGAGCATATATGAACATTTCAATCTTTACATTTGCCAAGCTAGGCACAAGCATTCATGTCGTGCAGGATTAATGCAAACATCCCCTTTTACAGTTCAATCCATAACGTTGTGATGCCAAGGTTTCACTTCTTAACATATTTTCAATTAGCTTGGACTCAACATTTGGTCTAATACCATTTCCCCGTACTATTGGCATTTCACTGTTTTAAGTTTCTTTGCCAATTCATGTATCAATATGGGAATATTTTGCTTTCACTCCTTCACAAATCTAAGTTCGCAAAGCTCCACTTTATGTAATCAGCAATTATTCTAATGTAGATGCCCATGTGGATAGAAACTCAATTCCAAAATAAGAAAATTTATGTGATTGAAGATGTGGAAGGTTGTTACCCTCACAAGACATGCAAAAAAAAAAAAAAATCCGGTTGACAAGATTTGGGGGGGGGGGGTGTAATTTGTTGCATATATAGCTGCACTTTATTATTTATCGAAGTAACCCAACTTGATTTGTTTGGTTAGCTGGGGATGGCAGCTCTTACGTTTATAGAGGCAACCCTTTGTAGTATTTTGGAAATGGTTCGCAACACCGACAGTATGAATAGTAAGTTATGCAATATGAATTTCATGAGGATAATTGTTACAACACTAAGGGTATGAAGAGTCACAAAGTTTGACTTTGCAGTTTAAAAATATATATACCCTGAAGTGGATAATTTTCATATATTAACTTCAAAGAAACGACCTAACCAAACAGCCCAAAAAGTAAATGGTATAGAATTCAGCTCAAAAGCCCAATAAAAGGATAAAGTAATAATATACTCCTCTGGTCCTAAATGTAAGACCCTTATACTAGTGTATATAAGAGTCTTACATTTAAGACCGGACGAGTACTAGATTAATGATATAACTGAGCAAATACCGCAACCACTAGTGCTCATATTTTATTTCAAGACGGCTTAAGCATATTTTCTTTTAATATTGTTCAGATCGCATGGGATGGTAAGCTAAAGCATAAAATTAACAGCTAAGTTTGTTCACTTACTTTGGAAAGTAGTTTTTCAACTCGGCCTTATCCACAGGAAGTTTTGTTGAAATCTCTTCCATTTGATCATTCCTGTTCATGCGACCCCAAATCAGAAAACAAGTACTATATATTCAAATTCAAATTAAACAATGAAAATGGATTATCGTTGAGAATACATACGAAAATTGAAGACTTGGGTTTGTAGTACTCAGTTCTGTCTGGATTCTTGACAGTTCTTTCTTTATCCTCTCTCCCCCAAAACCTGTTCATCACAGACAATAATTGGTTCAACAAGCAGAAAAGTACGGGATTCAGAGATTTTGATGAAAATGGTAGACCCCCATCAAACCTTATCAATGAAAAATCAGATGGGGCGCCATCAGAATGCAATTTCTTCTTAATTAGCTTGGTGTCTGGTCCTTCCCCAAGGGTTCTTATGGTACCTTGAGATGAAGGTGCTTCATCTTCTGATTCACTTTTCTTCCATTTTTTGAACCCATCAAAACCCCATTGATGCTTTTTTGTTGCTTCAGGGCCATCTCTCTGTTCCTTCTGAAACAGACTTTTGAATGGCTTCCTCTTCAGCTTTTCTGCACCAGAGCTTTCCTTCATGGGTTCCGGGGGTCCACTTTCCTCCATAAGAATCGAGCTCTGTTTGCCCTTTGGACTCATTGGTTCGTTCCTTGAATCCATACCCAAAGAAGGGGATTCGAATATGCTCTTCTCTGTTCTGTTCTTTCCAGGTTTGTAAGCAGAAACGAAGCCAAAAACAGAGGATGCTCCTTTAATATTCTTTGATTTGATCTTTGAATTTATGTTCTCTTTGTTCATAAATGATTGCTCGTCCTTCAAGTCAATCACCGACCATTCTTCTTCTGAACTCTCCTTCATCTCTTTCGATCCGGACACGATCACATCTCGGGCTTCAATCTCAGCGCCTTGAACTGCCAATCTCTGAAGCAACGGCCTCTTCGAAGAATGGTACTCTTCCTCAGAAATGCATTTCGCATAAAGAAGCTCCTAAACAAACACACACACACATAAAGGGTGTATAATTTAAGATTTGATCCCATTCATGAAAAGCCCACTTGGCTGTAAAGTTTTAACCTTTAAACATACCTGCAAGAAGAGTAATTTATCCCTCAACACGACGTGGTGTTCATGATCTGGTGGAGAAGCAATGAGTTTCTCGAGCAGATTTGTTCTGAAAGCCACAACCTCGGATTCAGCTACAATTCCTTCTTTGTGAAGACCCATGAGATTCAGAATCTGGTGGAAAGAATCTTGCTGCCATTTGAGATTATCGGATTGCAGCTTCGACAGCTTCAGCTCCGATGCTGGCAAACACCGTTTCTTGAAGCTGAAAGGGAGAATGGTCTTGCACAGAGACGTAATGGAGTCTTGGAGGGTGGAGTAGTATGTGGGTGTGTACGAGTAGACCATTTTCGAATTGTTGTTATCAGATCGAGAACGAGAATCCCTGAGAGATTTGACACACAAAAAATTGAAGCTTTTTGCACGGACTTATTCAACTTTATTGCAGGTTTTGGGTTTCGAAGTTGGGAAGATTAGAAATGGTGCAAAGTCAATTCAATGAAGAGCGTTTTCTCTAAACGGTGCTTCAGGAGGTTGGGCTGGGAATTTGAATTAGCGTCGATGTGCTCTTGAGAAAACGGTCACTTGAAGCTGAAACTAGCCGTTGGAGGTGAGGTGGCCATTCACCGGGACCTCGCGGCGGCGTCGTTTAGCAACTGAAGATTCTTTTTTTGGAAAAAAAAAAGGGGTTAATATAAATTTTGATCATTCAAATTTACTCTCATTTTAGTTTTGATTCCTCAAGTTTTAAACTATAAGTTTTGGTTCTGAGGTTTCTTTTCATTCAAAACATTGGTTTCTATAATCCAATCAAAACTTGGACCATTTTGCCTTTTGAGGGATCAAAACTGATTGTTTGAAATTTGATTAATTGAAACTAAAATGAAAGTAAACTTGAAGGATCAAAGATTATATTAATCCAAAAAAAATTATAATGTTTTGTTAGGTAATGTATTTTATCTTGACGTTAAAAGGGAAAAAAAACATTACTTGTACAATATTTGGGATGGAATTTTTCACATTTGGGGAATTAACTTACTATTCAAATATCATAAATTCTTCAAATTTTAATTAAAAGTAAAATATATGAATTTGTTAGGGTTAGGAAACATTCAAAGCATTCTTTCAGTAATGTTCAATATTTTAAATAATTTTTTATACATTTAATATTTTAAAGTACTCCTCCAATCCTACATATTAGATCCATTTTGTAGTATTATAAAATATATTTTATATTTAGGACCAGAAAAGTATTTTTCTAACCACATTAAATATCTTAAAAATATTTTAGCATGGCTATCATTCCAAAGTATTTTCTCCAATAGCACTAGTATTTTAAGCTTAGGGTAATACTTCTTAAAAAAAATTAAGGAAAAAATTGCAACACAGTCACACAAAAAATTAAATACAAAAAAGTCTCTTAAAATTATAAATTATTCTAAAATCCCAAGGGACTTTATTGCAAGAGAATTCATTTGTTTAATTGCTAAATTGTCTTTTTTTTTTTAAGTTTGCATTTACAACTGAAAAGACAGTTGTTAACAACTTAAGATAGGATTGACAACTATCGTAGTAAGTATTGATAACACATTTTCTCAGCACATCAATTGTTAATACATGTCGCAATAGTTGTTAATCATTACACTTTAAGTTGTCAACGACTGCTCTTTCAGTTGTGAATACAAACTTTAAAAGAAAGAGTAATTTGATAATTAAACAAATAAAATTTATTGTAATGAAATCCCTTTGGACTTCAAAATAATTTGATGATTTTAAGGGATTTTTTGTATTTTATTCTCTTAGATGGGATCTAATTGCAATTTTTCTAAATTTTAAAGGAAAAATCGCACCAAATACATGTAAAAATACTTTGTGCTAAATACTTTAGAGTGTTAACATTGAATGCTAATTAAAACAGATTTTAGGGGTCAGATATAACGATTTTTTGTTCACTTATATACAGAAAAAAATTATTTTACAAGTACCTATATTTTTCTTTAATTTTTAATTTAGTATCCATATATTTTTAATACTTTAATTTTACTTCATTAGCATTATTAGTTCTTGTAAGTTTGCTCAATTAGCACTCTTAGCCCTTATATAGGAGCTAACAATGCTAATAAAGCAAATTAAATTATTTAATTAAGAGAGAAAAAATACACATATAATATGTTTGGAGGAGGAAAAGCGGGGGAAAAATAGACAGGGAATAATAGAAAGAAAACTCCGAGATTTTCTTAATTTGTGTCTCTCCTAGTATTATTTTCTTTTTAATTTTTTTTTCATCCAAACATGAAGGCACTAAATTAAAAATTGAGAGAAAGTATATAATACTACGTGGAAGATGGTTTTTTCCCTCCCATTATTATTTTTTATAGATGATAAACAACGAGCTTGAATAAAAAATTTTTCACTAATTAATTAATGACATTTTGGGCATTAGATATGACATATGGATGCTTACGGCCAACAAGGAAAAACAAAAAATTTCATTACAAGGTAGGATATAATTAAAAAACCGAATTTCCGTATTTATGATCAAGTATGAAATCGCTCATTTACATCTAATCTTGAATTTAAGGACAAATAAATTAAAAAAAATTACGATGACAACAATTGAGAACTGAAAGAAAGAATGGGGGTCTTAATTTGAGAAGTTTAGTCAAATATTTTAACCTAATGGTTATTCAAATTAACAATTTTTTTTCTAATGTTATCATCTGGCTAATCGCGTAGCTTTTTCTTGGTATAAAATACCTCCTTTAAGACTCAAACTCGAGACCTAAAGGAATCTAGTAGAGCCCTACCAACTCTTTATTAGTTATTCAAATTAATAATTTTGATACTGGGATCTTGTTGCAAAACTAATTTTTTGTTTACAATTAACTTCTTTTAATAAAAAAGATATAAAATGTAAATACTTGATTTAGATACTAATCGACCATGCGAATAACCGGCTCACCTCAATACTTTTTTAGGCAGAATTATAACCAAGTTTAATTTCTTCCACTCAGATCCTTTTTAATTATGATTTTTTTTAATTTTATAAAAAATTATGATTCTTTTAATATTGACAATTATAATATCACGTACAATGCTACAACATTAATCATTATTTGCTCTTTTTTTTTTTTGACAAACGGA
The DNA here is from genome assembly GCF_004799145.2 of Neltuma alba. Taxonomy (NCBI): domain Eukaryota; kingdom Viridiplantae; phylum Streptophyta; class Magnoliopsida; order Fabales; family Fabaceae; genus Neltuma; species Neltuma alba. The sequence continues at coordinate 870,925 of NW_021636509.1, forward strand.
CCTACATATGAACAAATCCTTTATATGGGACTTGGCTGTATTTCTCCCTAATTAAAAATAATATCAGTTATCAAACGAATTTCAATGACTAACATAACTAATATAATTCTCAATTGATTTCTCAATTAAAAGTAATTATTGACTGAGAAATTCTTTTTTTTATATAAAAATTTCTATTGAGTCAAAAGCCCTAAAGTTAAAACCTTCTCAACAAGTATATTTCTCTAAACTTAAACTTATATTCTTCTTCCTATGAGAATAAAATCGCTTACCATCTCAACTAACAGCTTATTAGTCGACTGAGAAATTCTGCATTCATACTAAGTGTGTTAAATATCTTAAAGGTCTCAATTATATGAAAAAAGAAACCTAATTTTAACCAATTTCAAGTACCTCGGGGTCTTCTGCCACAATTTTTTTTTCAAGATACAAGTCATAAAATGAAGCTGAAAATAAATCTAGAAATAAGATCTAGAATGAAAAGAAACTTTTTTAGATTAACTTTTGAAAAATTGAGTTTGAATAAATGTTACTCCCTCCGTTTCTTATTATAAGAGACATTTGATACTTATAGCATGTTCCTATATATAAGAGACACTTAAAAGTTGCCTCTACTTTTTTGTGTTGATTTCCTATTTTACCCATATTTATTGTCTCCAACTCACACATTCTCTCCCTTCCACTTCTCTTTCTTTTAATAATTTAATTGTTCTCTCTTATACTCTCTTTCTTTATTAATGAGGGTATTTTTTAAGGGAAAAATTGTACTTTTTACACATTAATTGTTCTTAACTAATTTTAACTGTTTTTTTATTAACGTAATTCGGTTATTTATCTCTTATAATAAGGAATAGGAGAGTATATAAAAAAGTGATTTTGAAAAATAGATTTTGAGTAGATATATTTCATTAAAAAATGAAATTAATAAATAAAAATATTGGGACAGTTGTTATGAAAATCTTTTTTTATATTTAAATTACTAAAAAAACATGAGTTAATGTGATAATTGAGAGAGAGAGAGAGAGAGAGAGAGAGAGAGAGAAGATTTGCAGCTGAATGGAAGGTAATTTTGGTATGATGCCCGCTGACATTGTCATTATTTTTCTCAAAAGCTAACTACCCCAGCTTCATGAAAAACCACGTTTTTGGCCTTGAAACTATATTCTGACATAATTAATCAATTCTTGGATTTGAATGGGGCGTTTGGATGTTCTTCAAAACTATGGTTTTGACTTTTGAGGAAAAAAGATTCTTTTTTTTTCCGCTTATACATCCAAACACCCACAGTCCAATTTATATAGTTTCAATTTCAGCATCTGTTCGTTAGACAGTATATTCCTGCTAGCTGGATCCTCCCACTTTTTGGTTAAACGTATAGCACACTAAACAGATGTTCAGAAGTAAATCAAATACACAAAATATACTACATGAGATAATTTATCAAAACAAGTCTACACAGAAATACTTTTTTACATAACTGAATGGATCACATGCTTAAAATCTTCTTTATCATTTCCTCACATTCAGAAACTCAGTTCGGATTTAGCAAACATTCTCAATGAATGGAAGGTGCTAATCTAATTTACAGATCACCCACCCATATGCCGCATATGTCAAAGAAGAAACCCATCAATTCATCATCACGATCCCAAATTCTTACCGGGAACTAAAAAAGTGCACGACTTGAAAGGGATGAGATGTCTAGTGAGATATAATTATGGAAGTTCTGCAACATGGGCAATAACTATTATTTTGTAGCCATGGCTCCAAGCAGTTGCAATGAAACCTGTGAGCACAAGGAAGATGGATCAGTGTATCTCCAACCTTGAATGACTCCAGGCACACAGCACAATCCTCTTGATCTGAAGCCTTCCAGCCCAGTTTCTTCCAATTGAACATCATCCTCGACCCACCACTTCTCTTTGATCCGTAGACCTCTATGTGTAACTCTGGTCCTCCTTCTCTGCTTTTCTTCTTTTCTTTGATGTTTTCCCTGTCAATCAATGGCAAGCTTCACGATTAAGTACAGAAAAGAACCACATTCCTGCCTGGTTTGGTCATAAACTGATTTATTCGTAGTTATTTTTCAATGGAGTTGGGTCTTAGAGACACCGATTAGCAAAACCGATGTTAACTTTATATACTCCTATATACTTCACAAGATTCATCAAGATTCTAATATCCTTGAGATTCACTGTTTGTTTTTGCTGGTTTGTTGTTTATTAAAGTATTTGTTGGCCCAGAAATTAAAAAAAATCAATCAATCTGTTGGCCTAGAGATAAGGGGGGAAAACAAATTACATACAAGTAGCTTGGGATGAATGAATTTAGCAATCTACCAAAAAGAAGGAGGGTTTCCTTGGCTGGAACATTGAAAATACTTATCTTCCGATGGAATTCAAAATAAACGTAAGAGCTTTGAAAAAGATTCAGACTACTGCAAATTTTTATTAGTATTGATTAATTTAAACTTTAAGAAAATTGAAAGGATAGCTGTTCTCGTTGACTGGTGTTTGCCCAATTTTGTCTCACTAATTCCGCCTACGTCATTCTGTTCATTAATTTCTTAGCATCAGCAAGCCAACATAATATAGAATACAGATCTAATAATATAGAATATGGGGTTTTTTCTTTTATCTCCTTCTGTACGTCTTGAACTCACATCGTTTATGTCTATATGCTTTACAAATCCCCTGGATTCTGACTAATGAAGAAAAATCATGAAATACCTTTTGTTCGATGATTTCATTTGAGCTGATCGTAATCTCTCATCCAATCTTTCTTTGGCTTCCCCGGCTGCTCCTGCGAGCTTTTCATCTGTGCGCGCATGGTGTAATACGCTTCTTTTCTGTTCATTTTCAGATTCAGAATCTAATTAAGCACGAGTCACAAAAGCAGAACTATAAATGAAAGAAAAGCGAGACTGAGAAAAGAGAAAAAGACCACAACCTGCAAATAAGAAGAGGAAGGTAGGAAGTCGTGATTGGTTGAATATAAGCAGAAGGAAGATCGTCTGGTAAAATAAGGGCAATCAGAGGACGCCCCGCTCTGATGGAAGCGTCTCCTTCGAGCTGATTCGACTCCAGCAAGCATACCAGCCATTGAGGGGGACCGATAATTTCTCGAGAAAATGAGAGGGAAAAGCAGATTCGTTCGATTGAAGGCAAATTGAAAGAAGATGAAGACAAAGGAATTAAATAGGAGGTGGGAGACAAAATTGGGTCATGCTTCGATGTTTCAGATTTGGTGGAGATAGGGAAGAAATCAGAATTGCAGGTTTAAGAATGAAAAAAGAGGGAGAGAGAAATGAGAGAAAATATATAGAAGAAAGAAGAAAGAGAAGATGGATGGTTGAGAAGTTGGAGAAAAGCAGGAAGTTTCGATGAAGGTGAGGGGTCACTCACAGGGTAGCTTCGTTCATAGAACAGTCGTAACCGATCCCACCACCACACTGTACTCTTCGCTGCTGAGCCTTCACTCACGTGAGATGTGACCCTCAAAATTTTTTTTTAATAATCAAATAAATAATATCTTCTATTTTTAATCTAACAGCTATTTAGGAGTTAAATTTAGTCATCTAAATATAAAATTTTGTTTTATTTTCTCTTCTGAATTTATAATTCACTTTTGGATTAATACAATTTTTAATCTTTAAAATTTAATCTTATTTTGATTTTAACATATGAAATTTCAAAATCAATAATTTTGGCTCTTGAAACAATGTTATAGAGATCTTTAGGCAAACCAAAATAAAATCAAATTTTAAGGACCATCAAAACCATTTGGTTTCCGATTTTGAAAACCAAAATCAAAATGAGGTGAGGGACTAAAAATACTACTCCTCCGGTCTTTAATATAAAACCTAATTATTGAGTTGATTTTGGTTCTAAATATAAGACATATTTTTCATATTTATTAATTTTTCCTAAATTACCTTCATGGATACTCCCTCAACTATAATCAAATAGAAGAGGGAGAGGGATATTAAGAAAGACGATTATAGTGTTTTGGTAAAAACATGTTATATTTTTTATAATTAACTAACTTACTTAACTTTCTTAATATAATCAAATTAATTAAAGATGTTTTATATTAAGGATCGAGGAGTATTAACCATTTGTTTTTCAAAGTATCCCTATTGATTGTATTACCTTTGGTCTTTAGTATAAGAGTTGAATAACTAATTTTGAGAGATTAAAAAAATTAGTTAAGTTCGTTATTTGTCATAATTGTGTTGATTTGCCTTAACTATTACTTCTTTAGTCCTATTTATAAAGCATTTCCAGTATGTTTCATACAAACTAAGGAAAACCTTAAACTTCATTAACTCTTATTTAAAATTCAATGACTTTCCAACTTTATCCCTATTTAATATATATTATATCTCATATAAACAAAATCAACACAATAATAAATGAAGGGTAAAATTGTGCATCTATACAAAAAATTTCTCTCAGTGCCTATAAATAAGATCAAAAAATACCTTCTCTTTCTACCCTACAAATAAGACTAGAGGACTATCTTTAATAATATGTATTGGAATTTTGGAACTATTCCTTGATGAAAACCTTATAATCAATAAGGATATTTTAGATAAAACATTATAGATTTGGAGAGACAAAATGCATTGAGGTCTTATATTCTTCCAGTCCTTAATATAGGACCTAATTATTAAGTTAATTTTTACTATAAATATAAGACCTATTTTTTATATTTATCAATTTTTTTAAATTACCCCTATTGATTCTCACGCAATTATGATCAAATAGGAGAGAGAGGACGATATTAAGGAAAATGATTATTGTGTTTTAGAAAAAAAAATATATCATATGTTTTATAATTAACTAACTTATCTAACTTTTTTGATCTAATCAAATTGACGAAATAAGTCTTATATTAAAAATTAAAAGAGTATATTTTTATTCAAATTAATTAAATAACTCTTGTTTCGACAAATAGAAATAGTATTATTAAATTATGAAGAAAACACGAGTGAGGAAAGAGAATATTGGGAAACTGAACTACAACGACAAAACGTTTTTAAGAATGGAATACTTTATCGGCAGCATCAAGAGGCATCATGCTAATTAGGATCATATTCTCAGATGTTGTCTTGTGATCTCAGACCAACATCCGCATAAAAAGTAAAAACTGGAGAATTCTCCAAACACGTTGAAAATAAAGATTTTAAGAATCAGAATAACATGTCTTATTAAAGATGATTGTGAAGTATTTTGAAATAAGAGTAGAGGATTAAAAGGGATTGAGTAATTAATTGTACAGAAAGGAAAATAACTTTCAGAAATTACGATCATTTTATAAAAAATAAATAATGTACTCTTTTTTTTAGAAAAAAGCAAAATGATATTAAAAATAAGAAAGCATACAGAGTTAAAGAGTTACAGTAGCAGCAGAATAACAAAAGCAAAAATTAAATACAGAGGAAAATAAAAAGAAAACCAACAAAGTGGAAAAAACACTGTTAACAAAGAATGAGTGAATAACTTTTCCTCTAGAGGGAATAATAAGATAGCAGGATGTATACCTCCTCCTATAATTCTTTTCATTAAGATTGATAATCCTTGTGTTGGTAAGGTGTCCGAATAGAGAGCTTTAATTGGTAGGTTACTTGCTAATAAATTAAAAGCCATTTGAAGATATGAAGGCTCATCTTTAATTTCTTGATCGATTTTCTCTGGATTTAAAATTGTGCCTGCGTACAGTAGCAGGTTCCTCTTGTGCCAAACAGTGTTTAGAACTTTTTTTTTTTTTTGGACTTGCAATCAGAATTTGAAGGTTGAGAGGCTTGTGCTTCCAAACCAAATAGCACGTGCATACAAAAAACGTACTAGCATCACATTTCAGATTCACCGAATGGAATGGAATAAAAAGGGTCAAAACCTTTATCAAATTTAAGAAGTGGAAATGATATTAAGATCTGCGGATTTTATAAATGTACTTATTTTAAATATGTATGATTAATATATTTTTGAGAAAAAAAAAAACATTTAGCTGCTTCAAAATCAAAAACTAACAGGAAGCTGGATCCCATGAATTGTTGGGCCAGGACAATTATAAATTACTCACAAAAAATATATCTTCATATCAATCGAGCTAAGGCATCTAATATCTAAAGTTTTATTACTACTTCTAGTTTTTAATATAAAAATTAGATATCTAATTTAAAAAAACTTTAACTATGTGCATTAGAGCCATCACTTGGTAGGAATCCTCGCAATCAATAAGAATATTTTGTTAAAACATTATAAATTTGAAAAACAGGATTAATTGTGATTTTATACTTATAACCCGTTAAAATAATTTTTATGTTAAAGACTAAAAGTATGGGTATTATAAATTTAAGATTATAAGCGCTGAGACTTCTCATTTAGATAGGGAGTTTCATGTTATTAAATCGCAGAGCTATTAACACCCTGCACCTACAAATGCAAGAGCTCTTTGCAAGGTCAAGTGATCTACTGAGAAGATTTTCACAAAATAAATACAATTTAAATCCACTTTCTATCAGAATACATAGGTTAAGTCTTTGCCATTGGACTAACCTTAAAGCTAGAATCCCTTTTCTGTCTACCTTGAAGTTAGCCTAATCCAAGCTCTTTTTTCTGCCACGTTGAAATCTCCAAAATATTTTTTGTCACATAAGATTTTTAATTGATGACTCAAAATAACTTATGCGTTATAAGAATTAAATTATTAATTGTGACAAGATTAAGGATTGAGTTCTAAAAGAACTAAAAGTTCAAGAACTAAGTTATAAGTGAATTAGAACTTGAAAGATCAAAATATTAATTTTTCTCTATTGTTAAAAACAAAAGATAGCCAAATAGGTGCTCACCATCTCATGGCCTTTTCGCTTTTCATTTTTTTGGCTACATACCACTAATCCATCATCTCCATTCTCCACTACTACTGATTAGGTGAAATTAATAATTGATTAATGATCTGGTTTGCATGTAAGAATTATGATTAAAATTGTAAATTAAAAGACAATTATTGAGCTATGATGCCTCTCCTATGAGGACCATTATATTTGGACGGACATTGTATATTATATTTATAGACTCACATTGATACGTTGGACCAAAGTGGTTAGTGGTTACCTAACCGATAGAGGATCCTCAAGATACGCATTTACAGATATCCAAAAAAAAAATGTAAAATATAGTGGGTCCCACTTCCATGTGATAAATAATTTAAAATATAGAGATAACATTAAAAAAAAATGTAGGAGTAACCGATACCTTTCTTTTAGGAAAATTTTTTTTTCTAAAAAAGTGAACAACTACAAATTAGTATTTTGTCAGAAATTTGTTATTACTTGTTATTTGATTGTTATCAGAACCTATATAAGTCTTGTAATGAGTTGTAATTTAAAATTTTGCAATTTTTATGGTCTTTTTTTTTTTGGAGATTTCCCCTTTCTTAAATTATTAATTTGTATTTATATTTTTTATTAAATCATTTAATTTAACTTTGTTATACATTTTTTTAGTAAATCTATTAGTTTTGTTCTGTAAATTGTAACTTTGCTATGTTAACACAACAAAATTACAAACTAACGATGTTAACAAAATAAAATTAAAAATTAAAAAAAATGTATGGTTCTCCCAAATATATATAAATATATGTGTATATAGATATATATTGCGTGATATAACATGTCTTCAAATCTTTTTTTTTTCCCCCGCCAAACAAGTCTTCAAATCTTAAAGTGATACCAAAATATTTAAAGGCGACTCGCGTTCAAGAGAGGCTCATAATGGTTATCGTCAATCAAGTCTAAAAATGAGATCAGAGTCACCTTCATCCAATTAAAATAAAAGAAGAAACTAATGGGAGCCTTATATGATATGTCCATAAAAATGAAAAATAATGGTGCAAAATTTATCAATTTTGATGCATTTTTCTATTTTAGAGGCCACCTTATATTTCTGAGTCATCTATTTTATATATTTCAAATTAATCATTAATAAATTAAGATCAATTGAAGGCAATTAATTATTATTAACCAAACAAATGCGTCTTCTCTTTGCATAATTTGGTTGGGCATTATAAAGATTCTCATTCGATTACTTTGTTAATCATGGATACTACGAAGAACTTAATGAAAATTAATCCTTTAGTACTCCTATAGTTTTGATCGGGTAATTTAGTACTTAAGTTTTGACTTGGCACAATTCAATCCATATAATTTTAACTGAAACACATAAATTTTATTTTTTCTAAAATATAAGGATTAGTATTTTATATGGTTTAATTATAAGAATTGTGTTGCATCAAGTTCAATGATTAAATTATAATTGAGTTAAAACTATCAAAACTAAATTGTATCAGTATAAAGTAATAAAGTTTATAATCGAGTTACACCCAAATCAAAATTACGAGGATAAAAAAAAAAAAGAAGGGGTTTCCCGCCCCTCATGTAACCAGAAAAAAAATTATGAGGACAAAAAATTGCAGAAACTTATTTTGGGCAGATCTGGATGTGTTGGACCCGGCGAAGAGCCCAGCTCATACAAACCTGTTCATAATACTCTGGATCACACGCACGCACATACAGCGCAACTCATACCAAATAATTAAAATAACAGAAGCCTAACTAACTATGGGCCCAACAACTATATGACCCAACTATTAACTCTCTCTACATTCATTCGAGCATCATCCGTCCATGTAATCTCATGGCCCCAATTAACAAGTCAGCTTGCTGTTTTCCAGAAGACGCATGCCTTAAGACAATCAAATCGTGTTGTAAACCAACAGGTTGGATTGGCAAAAAAAAGCTAATCCCTCATACGTGACAAATCAAGATTTAAATTTCTGTTAGGAAAGTTACTCACATTTATGTCTGAGAGTACTTCGAATATAATTACTTCTAATGAAAGGATACATATACTTTAGCCAAAAAAAATCCCCTTGTAATTTTTCTCATATTTTGAGATGGCAAAGGAATTTGAAAACTTGGTTCTATCAGAAATTAAAAAAAAAAAGGTATATATTTAAGTTGGAACCACTTTTACTACATAATTGCTATGTTTAGCAACTCTGCCGAAGCTCTGCATCTCATCTACACCGGTATAATAATACTCTTCTGATTTTCAATATAAAACCTATTTAATTAATTTGATTAGATTAAAAAAGTTAGGTAAGTTAGTTAATTATAAAAATTATAACATATTTTTTTCCTAAAATACCATAATTATTTTTCTTAATATCCTTCCTCCCTTTTCTATTTGATTATGATTAAGGGAGTATCTATGGGGGTAATTTAGGAAAAACTGATAAATATAAAAAATAGATCTTATATTTAGGACCAAAACCAACTCAACAATTAAGTCCTATATTAAGAACTGGAGGAGTATATAATCACTCTCCCTCAATGATTAGATTAGACAAACTCGTAACGTTCTATTGCGTAATTAAATTGATTCATTTGATCTTATGTCAAGAAAAGTTAACTATCTCGTTGATTCTCTAACCCAGCAAGATCATCGAATGGATGTTGACGATGTTGTCGTAAATATTCCCCCTTCAAAGTAAAGAGCCATCCTCTTGGAAGATTTTATACTTAGGATTTTAGTTGTTAGTTAGTTTCTGCACATTTTACACGCCCTTTTAGTTGTTAATATGATCATGGTTCATAAGATTAGGAGGCTCTCTCTCCTAACAAGTCTTTTAAGATTGAGTTTTTTATTTAGTGTTGTGTTCATTACGAACAAAAAGAGGAAAAATCATTAGGATATATTCTTCCGGTCTTAAATATAAAATTTTATACACACTTAAGAGTTTATATTTAAGAGCAGAGGAGCATAATAGCTATCGCATGAAAAAAATAGTTAACATTAGCCAATAACAAAGCTATATTCGAATTGGTGAATGTGTTTAAAACTTATTCATCTCGATGATTCGTAGAGGGTAATGATGAGGAAATACTTGCACAGTAGGAATGTTTAATCACATTATCCTCACAAAATTATTTTTCTAGTTTGATCGATTAAAAAATTGTCATTATAATCAAATTTAGATTTTATTAGACCTCATATATTGTGTAGGGTATAATAAACATATTGCATTATTCACAACGTGGATAATGCAATTTTTTATAAATTTTATATTTTGTAATAACATTGATAGTTTTATTTATTTATTATTAGTGATTTTTAATTTTTTTTTCTTTTGATTAAAAATTTTTGTCATGGAATTTATTTTATAGGGAACATAAATATTCGCTCAGAGGTAAGCATTGGAGAAAGAAATTTGACAGTTACGCAAATGGCAAGTTGCAACTAACTGGTACGATATTCGTCAATCCAATTGACGAAAATACCCCTCCACTTAATCCCCACGGCCATACACGGCGTTCCGAAATCGAAACTTCCCTCATCCCCGCGACACCCGCGTCCCTTTTCGTCATTTCAAACCACATCTCTAAGTGAAAAAATCCCAGCGCTGCAGTACACTCACAAATCTACTTTCCTTCTTTCCGTCTCTCGATCTGCGTCCATGGCGGACGATCAAGCTCCTGAATCGCCCCTCTCTTTCAAGGACAAACTCAGATCCTCCTTGTGCTTCTTGTGCTGCTTCCACCACCACGACCCTGACCGCCACCGCCACACGGTGAAGCCGAAACTGGTTCGGAGCTCGTCACTTCAGCACAGGCCTTCCCACTCTTTTGATCTTCCTCATCTGAAGGAGAAGTGCAGCAACTTCATCTCCCGGATCGGCCGCCACCGCCGGAGGCACTCGGCCGATTTCCATTACGATGCGCTCAGTTATGCTCTGAATTTCGAAGACGATGCGATGGACGACGATAGGCCTGCGGGCGACTTCAGGAATTTCTCTGCGAGGTTGCCCGTGTCTCCGCTGCCCAAGGTGTCTTCGGATCTGAAGACGACAGGGAAATCGCCGCTCTTAGTCGATCTATAATACGTAATGTGTGATAAGTTTTGCGTGAGATCTAGAATATGTTACTGATTGCGAAACAGAGAAAGTCATAAGAGCATGAATTCGCCCTGGCGGCGGCAGCGGCGGCGATACTATCTGATGGAGCAAGAGCAGAAGCGAAATGCTGCCGAACTTGGTGTTTGAGGTTTTTCTTGCTTTTTAATTCTCTTTTATTTCTTAGTCTTATTACCTGTCTTTGTGTAAATTGTGAATGCGATCCACCATATGTGCAGAGGAATAATAACGAAGGAAAAGCAAAACCAGAAATGGCAAAGAACGAAGAAAAGAAATTGACCATAGCAAAGAAATAGATTGAAAAAGTGTATACTTTTTAATATTTGAGTATCATCTCAGTCCAGTCACATGGCTTTAACTTTCAAAGAACTTACCTCTTTTTAATATCATACCTTTATTTTCAAAAAAAAAAAAAAATCGAAGATGAATACAAAAAGGTTATGCATAAGACTAATCTGTACTGCGATCGATCCATTGTTTTGGAATCTGTCAACATTTATCTCTCCCCTTGCTGGTATTGGATTGGATGCATGATTTTCCAGAGCTCTAGCGGATCAAACTATTCATGTTGCTACTAACTAAAAGACTGAGAGGATTTAAGATTTCAACCTATTTTGTATCTTTTGTTATTGGCTGGAGGTGTTAATTTTGCAAAAATATGTTGTTTCATAAAAGAATGTAGATATTTTTTTTTGACTGGGCAGGAGATAAATATGGAGGTTGTTGGTGTCAGATCAATTTAGAAAAATAATGGCGATGACTATGACACGACACTGAATAATAGCATAATCTATTTGATCATTAATTAACAAGCTTTAATTTAAATATGAAACCACTTCATGCAAATATTATATGTTTCATAAGAAAGACTGGACTCGTTTGAGATGACTTATAAGTAGCTTTTTAATCATAATTTATGAAATATAAGATATATTAGAGAAATTTTGTTTCTACTTACATAAAACATGTTTATAAATATTTTTAACTACCAATTCAAACAAATCCTGAATGGGAAGTCCAATTATAATTCTATATGTGGCCCAAATACTGAAAGTCTAGCCTCCCTCAACCTCGTCCACTCCCTATACCACCGCCCCCTCCCCTGCGCTAAACACAGTCATGCCTAAGCAAGCTATCCGCATGACTTACATTGATTGGCTTGTTTGATCAACACCGATCCTAAATTTATAAGCTGAGTTTATTTTATTCTTAAATATAAGAGCTTATTTTGTCTTGTTTGATGAATTTATAATATATTTTTCAAAATAGTTTCTATCATGGACATTTTCCAATGCAAATGATTATTGAAACAATTTGGAAAACCAACACAAAATTCTTATAAATAATTAATTTAACTAATGTCCACAAATTCATTATATAACTCTTATATTTAGGAGTGAATAGTATAAAAAGAAAATAATTAGGTTAAATTCTTTATATTCATTGTATCAACATGTGTTTTATTTTTTTTAATGTGAATTTATAATTAAATGATATTAAATGTTAATATTTTAAAAATAGAATACATAGTTATATATGATTGAAGAAGTTAACATGATAGATATAAAAAATTTGACTTAAAAGCAAGTATTCCAACGGTCATAAACGCAAGACTCTCTTTCTTTTTTTGGCTAGCAAATGCAAGACTCATTTTGTACACTACATAATTAGATTTTTCATTTAGTACTAGATATAATATGTTATTTTTTTGTTATTTATTAAAGGAACTGTTTTATTCAGGTATGTTGTCAATTTCACATGTGATGGTCACCAAAAAATAAAAGTCATTTTCCCATATAAATAAGGACCACTGGTTCTTTAGAAAAAAAAAAAAGGAAAATTATAACTTGGGAATTGCAACGGTCGCACTCGCAGCATCTTCCACAGTGTAATGTGCCAACTAATGCCGCTCGCTCCTCTTTTCTAGTTTTGGTCATTCTCTTTGCCAACCTTTCCTAATTTTGGTCATTATCGTTCATTTGCCCGTCAACCCTCAATATATGCAACAATCAAAGAACATAAACCCTATCCTAGTTATCAAGACCAAAGCAAGAAAATTATATCTATGTATAAAATAAAATTTATAAGAAATCACATTATTTATAAAATTATGGAAACCATGGAATCCAAAAGTTTGTTTAAAAATGTAAAATTATGTTCTTATTTATGCAATTAATTTTGTTAAAGTTTTTATTTTTTTAAATGAAAAATTATATATAACTCCCCTAAATTTTATGTTTTATATATATAACCTCATTAAACGTCGAAACTTTACCGCGAACGACAAATCCTCCTGAATTCATATATTTATGCATATAACTCCCCATTATTTTACCTAATACTTAAAGTTTAGAAAAAATAACCAAAAAAAACCTGAAAATTACTAAATTTCAAATCAGGGTTGGCAACAATATTTTATTTGGTGTTCACAATACTGAATTTATAAATGACAACAAATTTTTGTTAATATTTATTATTTGGCATTTAGTAATTTTCAATTTCTTTTTTTGTCAATTTTTCTAAAGTCTAAGGAGCTTACATGTATATAGCTCAAATACACACACCAAAATATATATATATATGTAAAAATTTTAAAATAAATAAAAAGTAAAAGAAGTAAGCGTGTGCATTATCATTGTTCTTTGACTCCACTCAGCTTAATCATATGCTGCGTCAATATATGTACATAATTACGCCTAAATAATAACAGAATGAGAAGTAATCATGCCTTTGAAAAGGAGGAAGAAAAAGACTAATTCCATAGTCAGGTGAGGTGTGATTCAGATTGATTGAGTTCATTGCTAAATGTAAACTCACTATTCTTTTGAGGCTATTGATATTAATTCAATGATTGATATACTAAATAAAATCAAAATCATCCATAATTATTTATTTACAATTCATCTTATAATATCAGCATGAAACTAATAAATGCCTGCTATCTTTCATTCACTGTTTATTGGGATTTGTTTTAGGACAATACCTACATAAGTTTAGTAAATTTATTATATCAAATTTTTCAATCACATATGACAATGCCTCCTATTTATGAAATATTAACATTTAATTGTAAATATAAATGAAACAAAAAAAGACATGTGGTCATGTGTAATTAAAAAACTTGATATAATAGATATAAATAACTTGACTTAAGTTTTTTTTTCTTTGTTTTAAACACATGGACAGTTTTTTTCCAAAAAGATTAAAATACCCACATCCACGACAAAAATTTCTAATTTTTTATTTTCAAGTAAATGAGTATATTATTTTTATCATAAATATGGAATTTATATTATAAATTTCAAATACACTTTTTAAAATAATACATAATTATAATGAATAAAACATCATATGTAATTTTCTGCTATCGGGGCCCACTTGGTCTAATTTTTAAATTTTTTTTCTAAGTATAAGTATCTTTTTATTAAAGATAATTTTATTCAAAATACTATCAGGTAATAAATGTTAGCATTTTTAAACGAGAATTCAAATCTAATTTTTAAGGTCCTAGAATCAATAGTTAAAAAGATAAACAAAAGCCCATCAAACCAGTAAAAATAATTTTTTAAAAATACAGTAACAAGATATTTCACGCACGATGAATGACATTAATTATACCGTCATGTGTATCAAGTATCAACTATAAATGTGATAAAATTACAATAAACAATTAAAAGTATTTTTTAACACACACAATTATTTTATTATTTTTAAAACGCATTATATCCATTCGCTTCAATAAATAAAGGATATTACATTATAAAATTGCAGTAAACCTTTAAAAATCTCCTTGCTTTGCAAGTTTGATCAACAATATAAGTTTTTTTAAAAAGGAAGAAAATATCTTAAACTTGGGAAGCTACAGTCAGAAAAATGCTAAAAAGAAAAACACAAACTTATAATAAATTAAAAATATATATATTTATATATATATGAATGGGAGAGAATTGAAATTTTCAGGTTTACGTGGTGTGATTGATGACCCTATTCCTTAATTCACAAGATTCTTACTTCATTGTCCAAATTAGGCAGCATGAATCCATGAATACACGTGGACTTTCGGGTGGGGCCCTCGCTTGAAACTTCTTAAATGCAATTTAAAATAGGGAAAATGACATTGAGGTCCCATGGAAAACAAAATACATCAAATAGGTCCCCTAAAATCTGATAATTCTTTTGAAGTCCCAAAGGGACTTAGATGCAATTTTCAGAATCCACTAATTACAGTTTTGCCCTGTCCCTGCCATCAGAAAAAAAGACGGGAGAATGAACTTTGAGTATTTCCTACGCAGAAGCTTGAGGGAGAAGACATTGGGAAAGAGAGAAGGAGCCATTTATGATGAAAAATCTTCTCCATTACCATTATTGAACTCCAAAGTGCTTCCATGTGAATCTTCACAAATCTTGAGGTGTGAAACTTTCTTTTCTCTCCTCTCCTACCTTTCTTGACAGATTCTGGATTTGTTTGGGAATGAGAAATCAAAAAATCGTTTTTGCCTTTGGTATTTCAAAGCTTTTGTTTTTGGTTTAGGATTCAGAAGTTAATGAATGGAAAGGCTATGTTTTTGGTTGGTGTGTGTTGTGATTTAAGTTGGGTGTGTAGAATGACAATGGGTGCTCTGTTTTTGGGTGGTTTTCCTCTGTTTTGATGTTACTTTAGTGGCAAAGGAAGAAAAAGATGAAGGTTAGTGAGGGTAGAAACCCTTAGCACGAAATGGGATTGTTGTCAATCAGGCCGCGATTGTTGTCAATGTGTGTCGCCACTCTTGTCAATGTAGCTCCTTAAGTTGTCAATGACAGTTGCGTGCTGGTTGATACAGGTTTAAGTTACTGATGGTATTTCAAAGCTTTTGTTTTTGGTTTAGGATTCAGAAGTTAATGAATGGAAAAGCTGTGTTTTTTGTTGGTGTGTGTTGTGATTTAAGTTGGGTGTATAGAATGATAATGGGTGCTCTGTTTTTGGATTGTTTTTGGGTGGTTTTCCTCTGTTCTGACGTTACTTTAGTGGCAAAGGAAGAAAAAGATGAAGGTTAGTGATGGTAGAAACCCTTAGCACGAAATGAGATTGTGTTGTCAATCAGGCCGCGATTGTTGTCAATGTGTGTTGCTACATTTGTCAATGTAGCTCCTTAAGTTGTCAATGACAGTTGCGTGCTTCTTGATGCAGGTTTAAGTTACTGATGGCAAATACGTCTGGAAAACATCTATTTTGCTTTGTTCACATAGGGAGAAACTTTATAAATGATGAAGAAGATGATATGAGATATGTGGGAGGAAGTGTAAGAACAACCAATGTAAAGGAGGACACAAGTTATGAAGAATTGAAGGAAATTATATCATCAATTGCTGGAAAAAAAAAGCAACTCATTTCTTCTGAAATTCTCAGTTGTGTGAAGAG
The DNA here is from genome assembly GCF_004799145.2 of Neltuma alba. Lineage (NCBI taxonomy): Eukaryota > Viridiplantae > Streptophyta > Magnoliopsida > Fabales > Fabaceae > Neltuma > Neltuma alba. Next base: position 887,303 of record NW_021636509.1, read on the forward strand.
AATTTTTTGTAAATGGATATACACCAATAGTTAGTTTTGTAACTATATGCAACCCTTATGTTTTTTTTTTGGATGGATTGTGAAATAAGTGTAGTTTTATGTATATGAAGGTACAAATAAAAGTTGGCCATGAATTGGCATATTAGATTCTGCTATCATTTTAGTTGTCATTACCTGTACCCTGTATTGTCATTAGACCTGTTATGACTTGTCAATAGAGCACTGTGACTTGTCAATTAATTTGTTGATATAAGTTGTCAACAATATGAATTCAAGTTATTTAACCTGTTTTAGTATCATATGATATTTTTAATTACTTTATCATATTATATTTTGGTTATATTGTCATATATAATCATTATTAATAAAGTGTCAATGGTGACACTATGACTTATCAATGGTCGCACTGTGACTTGTCAATAGTGGCACTATGACTTATCAATAGTGGTACACTGACTTGTCAATGGTAGCACTGTGACTTGTTGTTCGCCGAATAACTTCTTAAAACGGTTGGGTGCGCGGCGAATATGATTAGGAGCCGCAGCGCCTTGCACAGAATGACAGCTACTTGGGACAGATGGGGGAGCTGCGACGGATATGGTCAAACGCCGCGGTGAATTATCAATTGTCAATAGTGACACACTGACTTGTCAATGGTGGCACACTGACTTGTCAATGGTAGCATTATGACTTGTCAATGGTGACACTATGACTTGTTAATGGTGGCACACTGACTTGTCAATGGTAGCACTGTGACTTGTTGTTTATCGAATAACTTCTTAAAAGGGTTGGGTACCGCGGCGGATATGATCAAGAGCCGCAGCGCCTTACACAGAATGACAGCTCCTTGGAACAAATGGGGGAGTCGCAGCAGATATGGTCAGACGCCGCGGCAAATTATCAGTTATCAATGGTGGCACACTGACTTGTCAATGGTGGCATTATGACTTGTCAATGGTAGCACTGTGACTTGTCAATGAAGTACTGTGACTTGTTAATGAAGGCACTGTCCCTTATCAATTGAATATAAATTTGAGTAACACCTTCTTCTTAATAATTATATTTTAATGCAAATATTACTTAACATTATAAATAAATAACACGTTCAATTGTAAAAATTTTGAATATCAATTGTTAATATTCACACATTTATTTGTTATGAAATTGTTAATATCACTTGTGACCATATAAATCCGTCGCGGCCCCCCATCTGTCCCAAGTAGCTGTCATTCTGTGCAAGGCGCCACGGCTCTTGATCATATTCGCCGTGGCACCCAACGTTTTAAGAAGTTATTCGGCAAACAACAAGTCACAGTGCTACCATTGACAAGTCAGTGTGTCACTATTGACAAGTCACAGTGCCACTATTGACAAGTCACAGTGCGACCATTAATAAGTCATAGTGTCACCATTGACACTTTATTAATAATGATTATATATGACAATATAACCAAAATATAATATGATAAAGTAATTAAAAATATCATATGATACTAAAACAGGTTAAATAACTTGAATTCATATTGTTGACAACTTATATCAGCAAATTAATTGACAAGTCACAGTGCTCTATTGACAAGTCATAACAGGTCTAATGACAATACAGGGTACAGGTAATGACAACTGAAATGATAGCAGAATCTAATATGCCAATTCATAGCCAACTTTTATTTGTACCTTCATATACATAAAACTACACTTATTTCACAATCCATCCAAAAAAAAAAACATAAGGGTTGCATATAGTTACAAAACTAACTATTGGTGTATATCCATTTACAAAAAATTCTCTTCACACAACTGAGAATTTCAGAAGAAATGAGTTGCTTTTTTTTTCCAGCAATTGATGATATAATTTCCTTCAATTCTTCATAACTTGTGCCCTCCTTTACATTGGTTGTTCTTACACTTCCTCCACATATCTCATATCATCTTCTTCATCATTTATAAACTTTCTCCCTATGTGAACAAAGCAAAATAGATGTTTTCCAGACGTATTGCCATCAGTAACTTAAACCTGCATCAAGAAGCACGCAACTGTCATTGACAACTTAAGGAGCTACATTGACAAGTGTAGCAGCACACATTGACAACAATCGCGGCCTGATTGACAACACAATCCCATTTCGTGCTAAGGGTTTCTACCATCACTAACCTTCATCTTTTCTTCCTTTGCCACTAAAGTAACGTCAGAACAGAGGAAAACCACCCAAAAACAATCCAAAAACAGAGCACCCATTATCATTCTACACACCCAACTTAAATCACAACACACACCAACAAAAAACACAGCTTTTCCATTCATTAACTTCTGAATCCTAAACCAAAAACAAAAGCTTTGAAATACCATCAGTAACTTAAACCGTATCAACCAGCACGCAACTGTCATTGACAACTTAAGGAGCTACATTGACAAGAGTGGCGGCACACATTGACAAAAATCGCGGCCTGATTGACAACACAATCCCATTTCGTGCTAAGGGTTTCTACCCTCACTAACCTTCATCTTTTTCTTCCTTTGCCACTAAAGTAACGTCAAAACAGAGGAAAACCACCCAAAAACAATCCAAAAACAGAGCACCCATTGTCATTCTACACACCCAACTTAAATCACAACACACACCAACCAAAAACACAGCCTTTCCATTCATTAACTTTGAATCCTAAACCAAAAACAAAAGCTTTGAAATACCAAAGGCAAAAACGATTTTTTGATTTCTCATTCCCAAACAAATCCAGAATCTGTCAAGAAAGGTAGGAGAGGAGAGAAAAGAAAGTTTCACACCTCAAGATTTGTGAAGATTCACATGGAAGCACTTTGGAGTTCAATGATGGTAATGGAGAAGATTTTTCATCATAAATGGCTCCTTCTCTCTTTCCCAATGTCTTCTCCCTCAAGCTTCTGCGCAGGAAATCCTCAAAGTTCATTCTCCCGTCTTTTTTTTCTGATGGCAGGGGCAGGGCAAAACGGTAATTAGTGGATTCTGAAAATTGCATCTAAGTCCCTTTGGGACTTCAAAAAAATTATCAGATTTCAGGGGACCTATTTGATGTATTTTGTTTCCATGGGACCTCAATGTCATTTTTCCTTTAAAATATTGGCATTTTGGTTTCATCGTCTCATGCATGGTTTATGATTATGACTTTTCATGCATTTAATTTAATTGTTTGCCCTGACGGGAAAAAAAAAAAGTGCCCAAGTCTTATTTGAATTACGTATTTAATTAAATAATCTCAATCTCTTCTTATATTATCCTGAACTTCAATTTAACTATATAATTATACCACAACAACAACAAAAATATTCACGGGAATTGACGAAACTCTCCTGCAAAATTATTTTGCCACGGATTTGTTAATTCAGTTCCATTCGAATATGTGCAATTTATACGCGAATGATACTTACTTAGGAATTCATATTATTTTATTGAAATATTATTTTCCTGTGAATTTGAACCGTTTATAGGAAATATAATATATTGACTATAAAAAAAAAAGATAAATCTATTATAACTAGAAAAATAGATAAATATCACATAGAAGTAATTTAATTTGGAAGATCACAAAGAAACCGAGACGTATATGCCATGTCGTATCGCTCTTGTTGTATGTGGATACGTAACTTCTGGTTATCAATATAATATCTATTTTATTGTGTAATTTATATTTTTAAATTAATGCGGTGAAAATTAATGAAATGATGTGATATGCCTTTAAGTTTTCCATCAGTTATCTTCTATCACCGATGTAGTATATACATACGTACACATCACTCCAGTCGTTATTATTTGTTATGAGTGAATTTTGGTTCTAAATATAAATCACTTATATACTATTTAATGTTTCTTTTTCAATTTTGCCCCTATTGATTATAATAAAAAATTAATTAACTCCTTTTTTTTTTCCAATACTCATATCTTTTTAATAAGGAAAAAAAATGAAAGATTTCATCTATTTTCATGTTTTTCTTGACATGTAAGAAACTCCTCCAAGTCACTGACAGTAATGACCAGAGTTGTGTGTATATATAAGTGAAAACATCCGCACCAGTCACAACACAATAACTTCTTGCTTTCAGGTCTTTGCCACCCGTATTGGTCACCACAAATTCAAAACACTAGTATATTATTTGCTTCAATGTAAGATAGAATGGTTTTTTGGTTGTTGAAAAAAAGAAAATTGGCGAAAAAAGTACTTTTGATTCTCTATTAAATGATTAATTTTTCATGTATATTATACTCTTTTGGCTTGAAATTATGGAAAGAAAGGTTATTTTGGTCCTCCAAAGTACGGTGAAAAAGGGGTTTTTACTTATTTCTCATGAAGGACTAAAGGTCTTATATACTCCTCCGGTCCTTAATATAAAACCTAATTCTTGAGTTGGTTTTAGTCCTAAATATAAGACCCATTTCTCATATTTATTAATTTTCTCTAAATTACCCCTATGGATACTCCCTCAACTATAATTAAATAGAAAAGGGGATGGGGTATTAAGAAAGCTGATTATGTTGTTTTAGGAAAAATGTGTCACTTTTCTTATAATTAACTAACTTATCTAATTTCCTTAATCTAATCAAATTAGTTCAATGGGTCTTATATTAAGGACCGGAGGAGTAGTTAGTTTCTTAAACTTATCATATACTTGATGTAATTTCATTCCAATCAAATCAACCGTCGTCGTTTAGGTTAATTTCAAATTTAAAATTTAAAATCCTCTAACTTTAATTTGATTTGATTAAAAGTAAGCATAATGAGTACATAAATTTAAACATCTAAACTTTCATTTTTTAAAAAAAAATTGGAATCACCAATATCTGAGTGATATCACCAATTATCTTGCAAAGAGAGGAAAGAGATCCAAACAACACCACAAAAACCTTTGGTCAAAACTTGAATTCCAACAAGATATCAGCCTACTTGAGATTTAAATTTTATAATAATTAATGGTCATTTACGTCATCAAAATTTTTGTCCCCATTTAAGATGCAAGTTTGTTGGGCTTGTTCCAAAATTAGATTTTGGGTCCACAAGTAACTCGATGCCAAAAAACAAACTTGGCGCCCAAGATTCACATGGAAATTTTTATTGTCCAATCTTAGTTCCTCTCAGAGGTTGATCATTTTATAGGGACTTTTTTTTTGGGGGGGGGGGGTTGAAATAATTTAACATTTTAAATTGTTTTATTTTTTTTAATATTCAGTAATAGTACCACCAGTTAATCTAGATTCCAATATTGTCAAGGATAAATAAGATGTAAAATTCCCAATATAATTTTTTCCTTTGTTCTACAATTAAAAATTATTTCGCCACATAAGCCGAGAAATATCACAGCTCCCAAAATTGCACAAACCCTCTCTATAAAAAGTAATATTACTCATAAATCATAAATAATGCGATGCATTTTTCAAATTTCATGTGATAGAATAATATATATAATATTACAACATAGAAATATATATTTATATATATATATATATATATATATATCAGTGTGGTTGTTGAGCTGAAAAAAACAAACAAAACAAAGAGTTTAGTAGTTTCGTTCCTAAATGAAACAACCAGATAAACGTGTATGGCAAGTAAGTGGAGAATGATGCTACGTAACTTACTTAACTAATTATAAAAATTTCCCAAAAAAAGTAAGATTATCACACAAATGATACTATTATTAAATAATGAAACCCAAGCTCCAGAATCGTCTTAGGCTTTAATTAATTAATTTATCAAAATCACTTTTCACTTTTCCATTATCCTCATTCAAAAGTTCGTGCCTTTCTTTCTTTCAAACTTTGTCTGATCTCAAAACGCGTCGGACAAATTGTCGTTTTGTGCCTCATTATTATTCTCCTTTTCCATTATCTTCTTCTCCGCACTTTTACTATGCCCGTCATAGTTATGAATCGTCTTCTTTAATTTCAACCAAAGAGGGGAAAAAAAACAGAAAAAGTGAAAAGGGAAAACCGCGTATGATATTGCGGCATTAAGCTTAATTATGTTTGGCTCCTTCTTTTGTTCTTTTCAGCCAACACTATTATCTTTTAAATTAATTCGTAAGACAATGAATTGAACAAATTAAAGTACCAACTCACATATGAAAGACGTCACTCCTACACACGCGCACAATGCTGAGAGTTCAAAACGTAAATTGATCCATTGGACCAGCCCTCTTTAACCTAAAAAAAAAAAAAACCCTTCGGTTCTAAATATAAGACCCATATACATACTGCAAAAAAGGTCTTATATTGCCAACAGACGTTGCCACAGATAGTCAGTGGAGCGGACTTGTATCCCACAAGGACGCAAGTTCGACTCCCCATGCCGTTGTGAGGGCTCTGTTGGTAGGCGATCTCATAAGTCCCTTGTAAGTACTTTTTGAGCCCTGGGGTCGTGCCCTGGCCTTGGTGGGATAACCGGTGCCGAACCCACCTAAACCTCTTTTTACCAAAAAAAAAGTTTTATATTTAGGACTGGAAGAGTATGTCTTATCCTAACTAATTAACCAAACCCCTCTAATTAATCATTGTTTATTAAAAATGATTTTGATCTTTTATAAGAAATAATCAAATTTAAATAATTTCATTAATCTACTGGACTCACTTAGCCCTGAGGCTCGTGGTGTGGCTTATGTGTTACATGGAGACCAGTGCTCTTCCCCCCACGAATTGCCTAGTATGGAAGAAGTGAAGAGGAGAAGCGAAGATTTTTTTAGAAGAGATATGTTGATGATTAGTTCGTACAATCATATTTTCCTGTAACTAAATGTTATTTAGTTCAAAGTATAGATGCTCATTTAATTGTTCTTCTAAATTTATAATTTTTTAAACTATCCTTTTCCAAATTTTATTCCGAGCAACTAGTTATCCAGATCAGGATTTTGCGATTAGGATGCCCCTCCTAATAAGTGCATTTTTTTAGTTTTTAAAAAGGGGGCATTCAAAATTTCGAACACAGTTGGCCCACTAAGTGATTTAGTTGGTCAACCATTAGATCATGTATTATTGAGTCCAAATTATCCTCGTTGATTGTGTATATTAAAAATGACATTTTCTATTGAAGGGTAGTTTAACTAGTTTCAATGCAAATAATTAAAAGGTGGTATTTAAAAAAAAATCAGCACACATTTTCTTTTGCAAGTAATTAATTTAATTAATTTTTACACAAATTAGTCATTTATTTCCGGTGTTTGGAATCTAATGGGACTGGGAGTGGTGTGATGCTTCTTATGGAAAGATGAAAGTCTCAACTTTCCATGAACATTGTAAGCAATTTTTTGAGTGAAAACTTTGGTAACAGTGCTTCCCAAATGTTTTATATTAACTTCTAAAAATATTTTTTATAATTAAACATCTTAAACCCAGAACAAGGATATTTATATCATTAATATTAAAAATAAATTTAATTTTTCAAGAAATAAAATATTAAACAAGAAAAGAAAGGCGTTAAACTTGCTGAGAATTTAATTTTCTAAGAAGTACTATGGTTTGTGGGAGTTAACTTTTGGAAAAATATGAGAAATGAAGCTGAGTGATCCCAAAATTTTGTAGTTTCAAGGATTGCTAACTTAACTTATAAGCAACTTAATTAAACAAATAACCAATTAGCACATCTAAGACGTCATTTCTGTATATACCTAATATTTAACATTGTCAAAATCAGGCTTGAAATGGAGGGCATTAATTGAGTAGACATATAGACTTTTAAATTTATGTTCATTTAAAAGTGGGGCCTAAATAGTTTATATTTATCATTTTCTAAATTATTTGTCCATATCACACTACTATTAGTTTACCTATTAATTCTGTTAATTAACAGTTCACTTTGAAAACTCATCACTATTTAGACAAAGTAATCAAGAGATGGAGAGGTATAAGGGTAAGAGAAATTTATTAGATGCAAGTGAGAATGGAACTTTGAGAGAAAGTTTAATAATAGTTTTGATGTGATTTGCTATTCCCCTAATGATGAAAATTAGGTTAATTGAGTAAAATTAGGTCAATTACCAACTGATTAGTTGTCAAATATGTAGTGAATCGTTGGGGTTTAACTCCTATTCTTCTATCGGCGGGGGAAAAAAAAAACCTACTATTCTTCTAGGTGTTTAAATGTGATATATGAAAATAAAATAAATGTATATGATATTCAACAAGAACTAAAAGAAAATTATAAAAAGGAGAAACATTGAAGAGAAAGGAAAAAAAAGTGGGTTCTTTTCATTTACTTTCAAAATACCAATTACATTATACATGCTCCTTATTTATAGGCATGGTTTTATAACTTATTCAGTTTAATGTGAAGTGAATAATAATAATAATAATAATAATAATAATAATAATAATAATGTAAGTAATCAGGGAATAAATTAATAAGCTTTGCAAAAGTTGCATATGCTTTGAGAAATTTGAAGTGACAAAGAAACTTGCATGGGTATCTATAAGAATATTATATTTATCACATTAAAGAATTATTAAACATTAAATCGAATCAATCAATTCATTACAAATGTAACTGTATAAATTCGCAATAGAGGTGAGGGGAATGGAATGTAGAAGGAAAAAAAATATGCTAATAAAGAATTTAGCTTTTAAAAAAAAACATTTCTTTTTTGACCAACGACATGCTAAAGAGTGGCCTAAAAGTGTCAAAATATCAACTCAGGTGCGCATGATAATTGATGACATTTTGTCTCAAATGCCCCCAATATTATTTTTTCTTCACTTTCTTGGTTTCACACCCACCCAAAAGTTTCATAGATTCTCTGAATATTCTATTCAAAGTATGGATTTCATCTTAGTCCTTGAGATTAAATTACAGTGGTGGGTCCATCTATTAAGAATGCTTCACATTATATGTAACTTGTAAATAACATAAATATATAGTTTGTTTTTACATATTTTATGTTGATTTGATTTCATTTTAATTTAATATTTTATATATTTGGAATTTTGAGATATCAAATTATTAAAATAAAATATAAAAACTTATGAGGACCTGTAGTATTCACAACTAATTGATAATGCATCTCTTCACTCTTCTAGTCTCTACCTAATTTTTAAAAGAAGTTTTTTAGTCTGTCTCTACATTTTTTGTTGGTTTTCATGCATTTTTTTAAAATTTTTTTACATAGTTTATTCATTTAAGCAAGATCCAAATGTTAAAAATTACACACACCCACACCCACACACATATATTAAACATTTTTTATTTTTTTAATTTAGGCAATCTAAATAAAATATTTAATTGTGGATGTGAGCACATGGGTGGAGGCTTATTCTAGGAAGCACAAATGTAGCTAAATTTTTTTATTTAAAAAATTAATTGGGGGTAAGTTCATGTGGGAGAAAATCATGAAGTACTAATTTTATCTTGGGCCATTCAAATTGATTTTAGATCACTCATATTCAATTTAATTTTTTATTTTAATAGATATATAATTTAAAATAAAAATAATTCTATATCAGACACTTTCTATGAAATTTAAATTAATTATTAGAAAAACTATAATAAAAATTTAAATTTTTATTACTAAAAAATTAATTAGGGGTGTGAATGTGGGATCAGGTCATGTTGGTGGGGCCATAAATGAAGGATGGGGGGGGGGGGGAGGGAGAGAGAGAGAGAGAGAGAGAGTGAGAGAGAGAGAGAGGCGGGGGGTGGGGACAGAATCAATCTAATCCAAAAACCGCAATAAGGTGTCTTATCCATTGGCGTATTGCAGAGAAAGTGGGTGTGGGGGTCTCATGTTTCTAAGAATTTAAAATGTCATTATCTAATCCCATGGCCATGCCTAACTGACCCTACTCCCTCCAAACTGATTCTTAACGATCAACTACCACTCTCCCATTTGACTCTTGACTGCCGACTTTGAAATACCCTTTTTTTTTAATTATTATTATTATTATTGTTATTATTATTATTATTTAAATCACATATTCAAAGCTTTTTTCTATGCCCATTTCAACTTTGAAATACTCCTCTCTCTCTCTCTCTAATTAGACCAAATTAATGAGGGTGATGAATTCAAATTCTACTCAAATCACGCGCATTTCACATTCAAACTTGAAGATTTATTATTTTAATGGTTGCCTGCTCCACATATATTAATTATTGATTTGCAGTGTTTGATGCTCCTTAGTTCGGCTTTGAATCTAAGAACTTTGTTAGGAAGTTAATTTTGTTCTAGATATAATATTTTAGTTCGCTTTATTTCTCAATTTATTATTATTTAAATTAATTTATCCAACTTATAAACTAATAATATTATGTATAGATATTTATGAGATATTTGGTTATATTTCTTAGAATTAAGTAATTTAATTAGTTTTATTAATCTATTCAAATTAATTAAATAACTTTTTTATATTAAGAATTGAATGAATAATTTAGTAGAGACACGTCAGGTTTTCTATTAAAATCTAGAGTCCATACAATGTCATTTATAAATTTGATCAATAGAAAATTATGTTGTATTTTTTTTTACTAGAGAAAATAGTATTTCCATTAAAACAGACAAAAAGAGATATGAAACTCAAAAGCAAAGGCATACAAAAATAAAGTTAAAAAAATTTATACAACCTAAAGAGAACTTGCAAAATACCAACCATAACAAAAATTAAAGATCCGTTGAGTATAAGGGAAATGAAGAGGGAAAAAAATAAATAAATTTAATAAATTCAATTTTTAAAAAAATAAAAGAAGTGAAGATAAGAACTTTTAAAAAGAACAATTTGACAATTTGTGGTCGACTGCACAGTGAGAAATATTCGATGATAAATCATATTCCCATCACCAATGCTTTGGATTCGCCACCACCAAATAGAACAACATTTCCATGAAAGATAGGGAGATTGAAAGCTAAGGTTTTCATCGTTAGTACTAACCATAGAGTCGTTAGGTTCGGATTTGATCTATCAACTTTTTTGCTTTTGAGAAAGAGAGACAAAATGATATTAAATAGTACTCTTCCGGTTTTTAATATAAGACCTACTTAACTAATTTAATTAGATTAAGGAATTTAGGTAAGTTAGTTAATTATAAGAAATATGACATGTTTTTCTTAAAATACCATAATTATTTTCCTTAATATCCTCTCTTTCTCTTCTACTTGATTATGATTGAGGAAGTATCTATATGGATAATTTAGGAAAAATTAATAAATATGAGAAATAGATCTTATATTTAGAACCAAAATCAACTTAATAATGAGGTTCTATATTAAGGACCGGACGAATACGAGTTTACAAGTTACAAATAGTTATAAAAATAACATGAATTCCTAGGAAATTATAAAAATATGATATTAGAATAACCCCAAAGTTAACAACAGAGAAACTAAGAAGCAACGCTAAAATCTCCCACCAAGTGACACTGAGAGTTGAAGAAACTTGTGAATGAGTTTGAAGAAAAAATATCCTAACAAAATAAGTCATTAACGGTGCCTTAACATTTGCTTGTAAGATCCTTGTGATATGAATTCAAAAAAGAGCAGTACGAAAGCATTTGGAAAGAAAAGTTGTCCCTATGGCTGTTTTATTTTTCCATAAGAATTTCTTCATGGGGGATCCACTCTAACACATAATCTCATGACAAAAACATGTTTTCTTTATCTGTGAAAGAGAACATTCACTTCATCATTATGCAAAGCTAGACTGAAATCAACAACGGATTTTGGTCTATCCAACTTTACCGTGAAAGAAGTTGAGAATGGAAGATCCTAGTAGTTGATAATTTGTTTTACTTCCCCAATTATTGTCAAAGGGCTATCTTCTTTTTCATGATGTAAAGTTTGATTCCTTTTTTCCGCCAAAGAGTGTGTAAAAGACATATTATTTGAGAGATTAAATCTATCCACCTTTAGACCATAGCGTTGTTTTTGAGAGGATATAAAGAAAATTGCAATAGACATTAAAAATCCATCTAATGAAGAATCACAGGGGAGCCAATCATCCTCATTGCCACCATGGCAACCGAACTATCATCATGACAAGTTGGTGGAAGAGGTGAACTCTTTATCAAAGAACAAGGCTAGGGAGAGTTATTAATTATTTGCCATGCGATTATTAGGAAGAATAAAGACACTAAAGAGGTTTAATTTATATTTATATTTTCACCAAATAAATAAATACTACACACATAAGAGAGCAAATAATCACTTTGAAAATTTTCGAAGAGGCAAATAACCTTGTGGCTAGTGGCCCAAAACTTTCTTTGTTATAACTAGAGATCAGGAGTTCAATCTTACTTGTAATGCTCTTTCGGTCCTAAAATAAAACTTATTTTGTTGTGTAAATTACACTATAATAAAATAAGTTTTATATTTAAGACTGGAAGAGTATTATGTTGTTATTATTATATATATAATTAAACAAAGGTTAGAACTGGCTTATGACTAACTTTTTTTTCTGTGTGTTTGGATTAAAAAATTGGTTTTCATTGGGAAAAAAAAAGTGCTTCTCATGAGGCAACCTAAACGCGCACTAAACACGCATTTGGTTTTCATTAAAGCTTTGTGGCTTTAGTGTTTTTACCTTAAAAAACTGTCTTATTTATAACACAGGGATCAAGACCTTTTTTTTTTTTTTTTTGCAAATTTAATTTTGACGGCAGAGTTACATTTACTTTTGTAATTAAAAAAATGAAATTTAATTATTTCCAACCGATGGATAAAGATATTGATGCCATTTGTAAGATAGGCCCCATTTGGCAGACTAAAGACATTTTGAGAAACAACGGTGCTGACTGCCTTATCCATTTGTTCTTCCGTGTCACCTTTTTTTTTTTTTTTTTAACAGAAATGGCAGAAAAAATTCAGCTCAAAATTATTTGTTAAACTTATCATCATTATAAAACAATATAATTATCAGTGTCAAAATGTAATGAGTAATGGATATTATAGCTCTTGCATAATATTTTCTAATAGCATAGTTTTTCCACACATATTTTTTTGGTTAGCTTTTTTTTCTGTTGAATCTTTTTATGCATATTAACATGATTTAAATATTGCATGGGAATAATGTATTTAGCTGTTGGAAAAACGTTAGGTCAAATTTCTTATATTTATATCAAGTTTTTCAATCACATATGGCCATGTGTCTTTTTTTTGTTTCATGTGAATTTATAATTAAATACTAATATTTTAAAAATAGAACACATGGTCATATATAATTGAAAAATTTGACACAATAGATGCAAGTAACTTGATGTAAATATCATCTTTAGTGATGATATAGTTTTAGCGTTATTTAAATTTTTGTTATGAGATGTGGCCACATTATGGTGTATCAATTAAGATTGTCTTTAATATGAGGATGAATTATTTGATAAATAGTAGGAAATATTTTTAAAAGAATGAAATATGAAGATTTTCCCTTTTCAAAATATCACAACCCATCTCTATATAGAAAGGCTAGGCTGCCCCATCAGTTGTGACTTACTCATGCTGTTGAGTTCATCTATTGTGCCATTTCAAGTGACCAGCAGTCTAAACTCTGCATGGTGTTAAATCTAGGAGCATGGAGCCAAGGAGCAAGGGTAACCCGAAAGTACTCATAATTCTACCTGAATTCAAACATACTAACTTCTCTCTACTCTTTTTTTTTTTTAATTTTTTTTTTTCACATCAAAGTTCAAAGACTCTCTGAACTGTAAGAATTTGAATAGCTTTAAATGTGAGTGTAATATAATTCAAATTCAAAATATAAGCTAAACTTTGTTGAAGGGGTTTGGTTTTTTTTTTTATAAGATAACATTCACTTTTATCTAAACATTTAATGAATTTCTTTTCAATTTTACCCTACATATATTCTTTTTCTTCTTTAATTCATTTATTGCATCTTTTACTTATTCATCATTAATAAGGGCATATTGGAAAAAAAATACATACCTTGCATATTTATTGTTTTAAACTGATTTTAACTAATTTTTTGATAAACGTAAACAGATAAAGTTTAGCTTATATTTTGAACTGGAAGGAGTATAACAAAGAGAACAAGCAAGTAAATCATTAATTGATAAAATATTTTAATTTAGTTTGTAATTCTTCATTTTTAAAAACCTCAATTTTGAATTTTACTTTCAAATTTATTTTTTAAAAATATTTTCCACGGAAAATGATTTTTAATGTAAAAAGAAACCCAATTATAAAGATTTTTAACACATATTAGGTGTGTCTACAATAATGTAAAATTTTAATTTTATGCACTGAATCTTGTACGATTAAAATATGTGACCAAGGCATCTAGCTGCTAAAAAGGAGAAAAAACAAAAGAGAATATGTGATCTAAACAGTCTAGATTTTAATTCAATATTTTATTTATTATCATTTCAAAACTTAGAGTTGAAGCTTGGAAGATTATTTTTTTATTAGTAAATTTTTATTTAAAATCTAGCATATTGCAATTACAAATTAATATATATATTTGGAAAAAAAAAAAGAATTCATTTGAGAAAGAAAGAAGAAATTTGGGACACAGCCATAGGTTTCGTGAGCAGAGAAAGATTTGGTGGGGGAGATAAGGGGGCCCAATATCAATAAATAAAGATGTCATTTTCTGATCCTTAAACACCTCCTTGGCTTCTTCCAACATCAAATCCGCTCACTCAGATATCCAATTTTCAAACTTGACAAGCACTTCGCATTTGCATGAAGCAGTCCACGTGCCTTCTCTCTCTCTTTTCTCTGCAATCTCAGACGCCCTTTTCTTCGTTCCTCCTTTCTTCCTCTTCTTCTTCATGGCGTTGTGAACGCACCGCCCCCTCGGCCCCACTCTCTGTCACTTTCCCGGGACAATATATGATATATACTCCCCGAGTTGATTACGTGATGCGTCTACCGCCCATACTGTGTAACTGAAATGGGATTTAAAATAACAGAAAATGAAAAAGAATAGAACGCTGATTCCCGCTGGTAAGCACGGTTCGGAGAGCAAGTGTGGAAAAAAGTGCCAGATGAAAACGAAGATTCTATAAAAGCCTTGAATTGAGGGTGACTCGCGGTTACCTGTTGTTGCCATTTGGGGACTCCACCGACTCACCTTTCCTGTCTCTTTTTTTTCCCCTTACATCTTATCACTATTCTACTGCGCCGTTCAATATTTTTGGTATTAATTTCTCTTTATCTCTGTTTCATTATCCCTGTTTCTCTGAAATTTGTCAGATATCCTCCTTGTTTTGCTCAATTTGACTAGGGTTTGTCTCACTTTCCTGGATTATGACCCTGTATATATGAATGTAGCAATCGATCTCTTACCCAATCCCTAAGATTCAATTTCAATTCGTTTTCTTCGATTTTCTGGTGTTGATTTTGGTGTTCTTTTAATTTATTCTCAATCGCTTTCTTAGCCATGGCGTTCGACCAAAATTCCGTTCCAAAAGATCTGCGACCGTTAAACGTAGCTCGAGCTGATGAACCTCTCATTGTACCGGCGACTACCATGGGTCGAACCTTAGAATGCTTTCCTCCAACTTCAGCTCGTGAGATCGGTAGCCCAGGGACTATGCCCATTTTCTACCCAGCACCTGTATCTGATGCTGGGCTTGTTGGCGTGGGGTATGGAACTATGTCATCGGGTGCTGCTTCCTGGTGCGTTCGTCCAGGTGTGTCCATTGTGCATACGGCTATGAATCCTAATGTTGGGTATAACTGTAGTCCTAATTTTGGCAATCGGATTGCTGGTGGCAATGCTGTTGATCTTTCAAGCAGTGTCGTTGCAAATGGACCTGGTTATGCCGCGATTCTGGGTAACTGGGCTGGGGGCAATGGCTTGGATAGGGCTGGGAACGATGCAGCTAGCGGGTTTGGTTGTAGTCCTGTTCAGGGAAATAGAATCATTGGTAATGCCATTGCTAGTGATCAGTTAGGCAGTACTGCAGCGACTGGCTTTGGTAATAGCCCCACTCAGCGGAGTGGGGCTGATCTTGCGAGTGATGAGGGTGGGGATGACTCCGTGTCAGGAAGAAAAGTGAAGTTTTTATGCAGTTACGGTGGGAAGATTATACCTAGACCTAGTGATGGGATGCTGAGATATGTTGGAGGGCAGACAAGAATAATTAGTGTTAAGAGAGATGTGAGCTTCAACGAACTGATGCAAAAGATGGTTGATACATATGGTCAACCTGTGGTTATCAAGTATCAGCTCCCTGAAGAGGATCTTGATGCATTGGTCTCAGTTTCTTGCCCAGATGATCTTGAAAATATGATGGATGAGTATGAAAAATTAATTGAAAGATCTTCAGATGGTTCAGCTAAACTAAGGATTTTTCTGTTTTCTGCATCAGAACTTGATGCTCCTGTTGGGGTGCCGTTAGTGGATCTACATGATAGTGGTCAGAGATATGTTGAGGCTGTGAATGGGATTACAGATGGAGTCAATTGTCAGCTCACGAGGAAAGGGAGCATCACAAGTGCGGCTTCAACCCAAAATTCAGATGTTAGTGTGACTGAGGCTCTTGATAGTTCTATTTCTGGTCCAGGGGATATGAGTGTAACACCATCATCTTGTGTGTTATCGCCCAGGGACAATGTGGCAGCTTCTCGTGACCCTGCTGCAAAGTTGGTGGTGGCAGATCAAAGTCCAAGAGTATACTCAGATGCTTCTGCAGTTCCAGTGGGCATGCCAGCTGCTATGTCTGGTCCGGCCCAGACTTCAGCTTTCCAGAATGAGGTTGAACTAGAAAAGTCTGCGCCTTATACTTTACAGCAACAGCAATTTGGAGTGCAGCAATCTGGAATGGACATTTCACCTCCTGCACCTTATGCGCATCCTTTTGTTGATTCACGTCAGGAAGCTATGAATCATGCAGATTATGTCCAGCTGCCTCCTCAGGCGGGGTTCCCAAATTCTCAACTTTTAGCAAAGCATGGGCATGCCTTCGCTCAACAACAATTCCAAGATAATATTCCATCTTATGTTCCCCACCCGTTCATCCCTGCAGTGCAAATGACAATGACTCCATCAGCTTCTCATGCTAGTGTAAGACCAAACGTTCCTCAACAATTGATGCAATCCCAGCAAAGTCGTTTGGACCAATATAATGATGAAAGCACATCAGGGCCAAAGATCATCCAGTTTCCTGTTGAACAAAACTACAATGCTTACTCGGTTCAAGTTCCTTCTGTTGTGGTTGCTGGTAATTATGGTTGGGTTCAGGTTCCTCCGCAAGAGAATGTTATTTTGTCTGATGGGTTGTTACCTCAGCAACAAGTAAGAATCCCTGAGAAATTCCAGAAAGAGGAAGACTGTTACATGTGTCAGAAATTATTGCCTCATGCACATTCAGATCCTGTGGTTCCAGATCAGCGGGATGGTGTTGCAAGTTCAATTTCTGATTCAATCCTAAGCTATCATAGTCTCCCCATGGAGGAAAACTTAAAAGCTCAAGCAACAAACAGGGTGATGGTGACTGCACCCTTGAAGGATAGTGCTATTGAACAAGGCATTGACACCAAATCCAGAGTTGTTAGCAAAGTGGAACCTCCCATTGGATTACCTTGCACTAATGCAACAGGCCTTTCTTATAAACTTGAGTCACAGCCCGATGCTTTTGATCATCTAAGGAGTCCCATTACCCCAGATGTGATTGGAAAGGCAGGAGATAGCCAGTCACCAACTGATGGGTTCATGGGGTCAGCACCACTGTCTTGCCTAGATGATGTTGCTGGCCAACAAATGGTGCCACTTGAAAACTGGGTTAATCCAGATGGCCTAGTGAATAAACCTGTTTATAGTGATACAACACCTGTTCAAGAGTCCCCTAATGAGCATACAAATGAATTTGTTAACATGGTCTCCCAGCCAGTGGAATGCGGCCAGATAGCACAAACATCTATTTGGGACATTCCTGGATCAAATCCTCAGTCAAAAAGTGGAAACCTTCTCAAGGATGATAATCTTCCATCTTTAATATCTCCATCTGTCAGGTCTGGAGATGTGCAGAATTCTTCAAACTCACTCTTCAGTAATCAGGATCCCTGGAATGTACACCATAGTACGTACTTTCCTCCTCCAAGACCAAAAAAAGTTCCTTCAAAGAAAGAAATATATTCTTCTAAGGATCACTTTGGTGAGGAATTGACTGGCGACTCTGGGGAACAAAATTTAGAAGCTCAATTGGAGGATAGTCTTTACCAGCCATTCAAACAAAGTTTATATTTAGAACATGGCCATTCAGCCAAAGGTCTGTAACATTTTTAATTCCTAATATATATATGTTGCTATTATATTCTGATTTTTGTTTTATAGTTGTGGATCTCATAACCATTGTCTTGTTTCTTTAATGAAGGTTCAGCAGAAGACCAGATCAAACAAGACCTTCAAGCTGTTGCTGAGGGTGTAGCCGCTTCTGTCCTGCACCCTAGCAGTCCTAGTCCTGATTTACTTGCCAGAGACATGTCCAGTCGGGAAGATGTTGGAGATGCAGATGATCTAAATAGAGCTAAAGCGTTGGTAATTTTGTTTACATATCCCTCAATATGTTTTTTATCTCCTGTCTTGTAATTGCAGAAATGATCTCTAAATTAACATTTCCGCTCCCTTTCTTTGTGGTGTGGTTTCATTACAATTAAAGGTATAATTATATATACATTCCTTTTAGGATGTCAAGAGCAAGCTTCCGGAAAAACCAAATTTTGCCATTCCTTTATCAGATGGTCTTGGAGGATTGCAGGTTATTACTATTATTATTATTATTTTTTTTTGAGGTTATATTTCATCTTCTATGCTTTCATGTTGTTGAATTAGCTGAGCTGACACGTCGCTTTTGGTCTTTTGTAGATTATAAAGAATTGTGACCTTGAAGAGTTGAGAGAACTAGGTTCAGGTACCTTTGGGACTGTATATCATGGGAAATGGAGGGGCACTGATGTGGCAATCAAGCGTATTAATGATAGATGCTTTGCTGGAAAGCCTTCTGAGCAAGAGCGCATGGTCTGGGTCTATCTATCTAACTATTGATTATAATTTCCATTATTCTGAATTCCTTTCCTGAATAATAGAACAGCGTTGTTAGTTAATTCTTGGTTGATGCATCATACAGAGAACTGACTTCTGGAATGAAGCAATCAAACTTGCTGACTTGCACCATCCAAATGTTGTAGCATTCTATGGTGTTGTGCTTGATGGCCCAGGCGGTTCTGTGGCAACTGTAACAGAGTTCATGGTCAACGGTTCTCTAAGAAATGCCTTGCAGAAAAGTGAGAGGTAGTGTCTGCTTATAATTTTGTGTGAATGAGTATCGTCCAATCCCTCAATTAATTTGCTTTACCTTGATAAATGTACTGTTTCCCGAATCTCAAAAAGTTTGATACTAATGTGTTCATATCAGGAATCTTGACAAGCGCAAACGTCTTTTGATTGCAATGGACGTGGCATTTGGTATGGATACCTGCACGGGAAAAATATTGTACACTTTGACTTGAAAAGTGACAACTTGCTAGTGAATCTCAGAGATCCACACCGCCCAATATGCAAGGTTTATAATTTGGTGTATTGACTTTTTGAAGCTTGTTTGTTTTTCATTATGTGTGGTTTACGTGCATTATAAACACGCGCACAAATCACTAATAAAATTCAGAAATGACTAAGGCCATGGATTATCAATAAGGACTTACATTGATTTTCCTGGGTCGATACCTGAGTGGAAGGATCCTGAATAGATGTTGCAATTACACAAATGACAGAATCATAATTTTGCATCCAGACAAGTGTCAAAATATTGGGTATCACATGGGTTGCTACGGTGGTTGGATTCATTGCATCCTGATGCAACCTGGCTATTAAAAACAACATTCTCATTTTCCCTAGGTATCTCTAAATATAAAACTCAAATTGTCACATGAAGTATTGTCTAGGTGCAGTTTTTCCTTTGCCTATTTTCTTTCTTATTTTCCTTTTCCACATTGTGGCAATGTTATTAGAATAAGTAATTAATGTTCAAAATGCAGAGTCATGTATTGTGAAAGGGTTCTACTGGTATAATTGGGTCTTTAAGAAAACTTGGGTAATAAACATCAAGGACTGGTGACATTTGTGGTGTCTACGTACTTACTTTTCTGTCCAACACACAGATGGTGCGGATCATATATATAATAAAATTTTCAGTAGATCTCGTGTTATCAGTTCAGGATACTGGTGTTGTGGATCCTGGGATGTGTTTCATTTGCTTTTCTTTGATTTGATACTTATGATGACATGGTGTTCTGTGGCACCCTGGTATGTGGGAATTAGGAAATGCAAGGGGAGTTTGGGGTAAAAAGGTTGTCTGGCTAATTAGCTTAATATCTCTATAAATAGAGTCTTGGATGTTATGGGAGTCTAGTGAATGAATATTTTGTTATTTTTGTCTATTTGATACTTGCTGCAGTATGGAATATGAATATATTTTAATAATTGGGAATGATGAATAAATGTTGACCAGATCACTTATGGCATGCCCATCAATTTGCTTACTGAATTGCATTAACATTTGGAACAATTGATTTAACTTGGTTAGCTTTTTAATATTGAAAATAATTGATTGATTGTGTTGCTTCACATAAGGCTCACTCTGTCCTTAATTTGATTGCATTTGTGAAAACTCCTCCATAAGACGTGAATATGATGGAAACACACCTTTTGAAATAGTATTATTCGTCAAGGTAAAAAAAAAAAAAGTATTATTCGATGGTAAAAACTCCTTCACAGAGTGTAACTCATATGGGGGTGTACCCTAAGCAAAGAAAATGACTCCTCGCTGTGCATTCAAGAGGTACAAGTACTCTCCTAATCACTCATCAGATTTTTTGCACCCTTCTCCAACAACAAGACCCAACCCACTCTCACATGGTTTACACCCCACATGTCAATATTATCCCTATGTTCAACGTTACTCCTGCCATGAAAATTGATCTTGTCCTCGAGGTCAAGAGAAGGACACTAGCTTTTTTAGTTGCAGGTTCTGGGGATGATTGGGTTGGGTTGCCTGGTTTGATATGTATTTTGGCTGTCGTCAACTGCTCCTCAGAGAGAATAAGAACCTGCAGTTGTTCTCTTTGCATCAATGGTTTGGTTTGTACTTCTTGTCGTGCTTGAAATAGAGCCCCAGCTCACAGTGACATTCGATTCCAGCATTGGTGAACTTCTTGAGGTCCGTCTTGCTCGTATAAGTGACTAGGACTGTGACCTTATGTGTTGTCTGTGGTTTTGGACTCTGCTAGCTTAGTCAATGAGAATGCTGTCTTGGGTGAGAATGTGAGATGGACAGAGAAGACTATGAGAACTTGGTCTTGGGCGACTCTTGAAATGAGTGTGATTGGGTGGAATTGGCTTGTTACCCATCCAATTAATCTTCAGGCCCAACCTGAGTTGGCCTAGATCCATGTGGATCTGCATAAGGTGACAGGACCCAATTTCGCTCCTCAATTCTTAGTGCTATATCCATGTAATTTGACAGCTTATGGAGACGGAGCAAATGGAGCTCTACTTTGACTTCTAGCTTCAGGCCATACCCAGGAAAGAATGGCTTTAATGCCTTTTATGTTAACACAACTCCTGAAATAGTATTATTCAATGCTAAAAACTCCCTCAGAGTGGAAGTCATATGCATGTATACCCTAAGCAAAGAAGATGACACCTCACTGTGCATTCGAGAGGCACAGGTACTCTCCTAATCACTCATCAGATTTTCCACACCCTTCTCCAACAACCATACCCGTTACATACCCTCCTCTCTCTTACTGACTGTCAATTAGAAAATACCACAAATACCCACTCCCAAATGGTTCACACCCCACTTGTCAATATTACCCCTATGTTCAACTGAATATTGTTCTGAAATTAGTTTTAATTTTGCACTTTTCAGAGTTCCTTTGATTTGTTTTGCTCCCTGATGTAGCAACGGGGGCTGGTTCACTTTCAGTTACTAATGTTGAAAGTGACTACGCTTAAATATTTATATTAGGGTTTAAAACATGATGCTGTTGAAGAAATTATTATTATTATTTTTTTTTGGCTCCTGCTTTTATTCTTCTCCTGATTTTCCTTTTCAATCCTAATTTAAGATTGGGATGCTCTATTTCTTCCTTGTATCGGTATTTCTTTTCACTGTTTTCTGTTATGTACGGTGTTATGATGGTCACGTTGTTCTGAACAGTATTCAGATGATCAAGGGAAAAGTAGTGTCTGACATTCGGTACGGAGAAAATGTTGTTAGATTACAGCATACAATCAACATATGTCTGAGATGCTTCATGTCCTAGTCAATTGTGTTCTGAGAATGCATTAAAGTGGATAAAAAATACATCAACAGAAAGAGGAAGAAATCTGAGATGCCGCTTTCTACAAAATTGAAAATAAACTGGAACTAATAAAGTCGATTGTTCCAATTGTAAGAGAAAATAGTCAAAACTCTCGACCAAATTCTTCCAGCTTTTTCCTCCTGGTATTTTGTAATTTGCTCTCTTTCTCCCCCTTTGTCACACGATTGACACCTTTAATATTTCAGACTTCTAGGTTGAAATGCGCAATATTAGGTACAACGAATCATTAACTGCTTCATCAATTGCTTTTAATTGATTTTTAGCGCCAATGTTGTGTGCTTCTCATGTACAACAGCACTATTATTTTCGTGAAGCAATTGGCAATATTAATTATTCCTTTATCTATTCTTGTCAAGCGTCAAACTGTCTTCAACTTGTGCTTCTGATAATACCAGGTTGGTGATTTGGGTCTATCTAAGGTGAAATGTCAGACACTGATCTCTGGTGGTGTGCGGGGAACACTGCCTTGGATGGCTCCAGAACTCCTGAATGGAAGCAGTAGCCTTGTATCTGAGAAGGTTTATGCTCTGACTAAATTATGATCTTTTCTAACGAATACCCTACACATGAGATCTCTCATCTGATATTGTTGTGTTAGGTTGATGTGTTTTCGTTTGGTATTGTGATGTGGGAAATCCTCACGGGAGAGGAACCATATGCTGATTTGCACTATGGTGCTATTATAGGTAATCTATAGGTTGCATTCGTAGTTAGTGTTTTATTGTCATTGAGCTGCTTGTGAGTTATTTTTCTTTGCACTATTCAGGGGGTATCGTGAGCAACACTTTGCGGCCTCCGGTTCCAGATTCTTGTGAACCAGAATGGAGATTGCTGATGGAGCGTTGCTGGTCATCAGAGCCATCAGAGAGGCCGAGCTTTACTGAGATCGCAAATGAACTACGCTCTCTGGCATCCAAGATTCCTCCCAAAGGACAAGCTCAACAGCAGCAGCCCTCTGCATTGCAGGCTCAAGTACTCAAATGAACCCACACCAGCTGCCTAAAAATCTAGCTTCTCCCTCTGTGTCTGCTTTGTGTTTGTCTATCATCATTGTGAAATTCATTATGGGTAAGGTCAAGTAGTAACTCAGTCCGTGAAAAAAGAATTAAGGTTTAGTTTTATTGCGTAGTTTCTATTACATTTCGTCCTCCTTCCCTCAGTGAATGTGCCGGTTCATTTTGGGGTCGCATAGAAGGAAATGATTTTGCTCATATATTGCTTTTGATATTATATTACTTGTAAAGAGTCATTACTGTAATGAATTTTTACAATTTTCCCCCCATTCTATGGTATTACTATATCTCCTATGTTGTGATATATATATACCTTTTTTTGGGTTAATCTTTTGGGGACGGTCTTTAGTGAATTTACACTGTTTCTTCAACACCCCCACTTGGACTATGGCAGGCAGCCCTTGCAATTTGTTGTTGATACGGACACTTTAAATACAGACGCTGCCTATAATTTAAGCCGGCCAGTTGCAGATCAACAGTAGTTGTATTCCTACGATCAGGAATATCATTTCGAATTCTGTGATTAATCCTCTGGAAGAGAGAGAAAAGTTAATAATAGTTGCTCTGAGTAAAAGAAATTGGATATCATTTATTAAAAAAAAAAAGTCACCTTTTTATATACGGTTCAATGATACTTAAATTTTGGTGTTAACTACAATCGACTTGAGAGTTCGATTCTCTTTGAATGATGAATTTGAGGGTTCAAACTTAAATGCATCAAGCTAAAATTTACAAGTGGACCTGATAAAGGCTGATTGTACGTGATATTCTATCATATAATTGTATGTAAAGGGGTTGGCAAAAAAAATGAAAATAAAAAGTATGTAAGCGGGAAAAACAGTAATATTTGATATCATATGGTTCCTTTGACAAAATAAAGAACGATGGATGTGAACATGATAACTTTTATGTTTGTTATAAGTTTTCTTTGTGTATTTTTGAAATGTTATTCTAACTTCTCAATTGTCATAAGAATTTGTCTTTAAAGGGTATGATCATATTAGTTGTTTGAAGATGTCTTCATCTTTTGCTTTAGTGAAGAGATGCTCCTTGGACTCTCCAAAACCTAAAGTTGTAGTAGAAGGATTTAAAATTGTTGATAGCTAAGCTTGGTTTTCTTAGACATTTCCTCCTAGCCTTCTATGTCTTCTCCGAGAATCCTATAAAATGTCTTCTCTCTGATAAAGAAGGCTCCATACAACCTATGTGTTTCTTCAAAACTTCAAATATGCCCGCTTTTGAGGAACACGAGCGGGATTTCTATGACTATGAACAAGAGGCTAGCAGGTGTGGCTGTTTCCGAGTTTTCGATTACAGACGGTGGCGACAGCACGAGGAGGAGGATGATAATGATGGAGGAGAAGGATGGCTGATGAACAAGTTGAGGAGGATGAAGGAGGCTTTGGAAGTAATTGCAAGGCCTAAATGGAAGACGTTCATTAGAAAGATGAATTGCAGAAAGCAAAACAACAGGTTTCAATATGATGAACATAGCTATGCTCTTAATTTCAACAATGGCACTATAGTGAAGATGAAGACGACCTGGACTTCCCCCTAGTTTCTCCTCCCGATTCACTATTCCAATTCGTCATACTGAATCTTGAACACTTTTTTTTTTTTAGTTCACTAATGACAACTTAAGGTTATAAGTAGAATTGAACTCACGACCTCTCATTTATAAGGAGAGTTTACATGCCACTAGGCTACAATGTTATTGACATCTTGACCACTTTTTGAAGATTGAGATTTGTCCTCCTTATATGTGTAGAAAGATCATTTTGTTTTTATATTTTTCGTTTTGCTCATTTTTCTACAGTTTCATCTTCCCCTTCAGCACAAAGTCATGATCATTAATCTGGGAAATGCAGAAGCCACAATCTGATCGATATAGATTGTTGTATC
The DNA here is from genome assembly GCF_004799145.2 of Neltuma alba. Classification (NCBI taxonomy): domain Eukaryota; kingdom Viridiplantae; phylum Streptophyta; class Magnoliopsida; order Fabales; family Fabaceae; genus Neltuma; species Neltuma alba. The sequence continues at coordinate 912,506 of NW_021636509.1, forward strand.
ACATGTTTTGATAAATAATGTTAAATTAAATTATTCTGTCAATCGTTAGATCAAGCTTATATGTTAAATTCCGGATATGAGCTTATATTGCAATAATAATGTTGATAACAAAGACTTCAAGTTTAAGCATGTAAATTTCAAAAGCCAGAGACCAGATCCATGCTTACTGCCTCGTGCATTTTTTCAGTTTGTCACCATTATTCATGAAGAAGCTAAATAATTTGGGGTTTTTTTTTTTCCAGTTTCACATCCATATCCTTTGATTAAAAATCCATCACTTCTTCCTTTGAATATTGTGGCAGCTTGGAATTAAACCTAACATCCTATTCTTCCTCTTTAGTTGCCCGCGTTTTTTTTCCCCTTCTTGTTGCAAGTAGTAGTTGCTACAGTTGAGTTCTTCTCACATATTTACTTCATACACCATAAAACATTTTTAAAAAGTTAATCCAAACACGAGCACAATAATCACTATTCCCCAAATGGACTTCATTTTGAAAGATTAGGGTATCAACATCATTAATAGTTTGGTTGAAGAATGCTTTATGTTTAGGTTTTCATCATATTGTTTTGGAACCAAACAAAGAATAGAAAACAAAATCCTTCTAATCTAATAGAGGTAAGGTGAGTTGTACAAACTATGACATATGAACACAAAGATATTTAAATCCTAAACCTCTCTTTCTAATAGACTGAAAATATATTCATCACCCGAAAATAATGTTTCCTTCATTTTAAATTTATTTGTTGTTTTAGAGAATTCATTCTCAATGTCCCATTGTATATATTCATTGTTTTAGAAAATCATTGAAAATTAATTGCTTTTTACAGGAATACCCTTAAGCACCTAATACTTCTTATCCATCCTTCGTTCCCAGTCAATAATAAAGGACTACCCTCTCCGATCCTATCTATAATAAAATTGTTGGACTTTTATTTAGTCTCAAAATATAAGAGAATGCAAAGGAGTTTTTTTGTTTCTTGTTAAAGCAAGAATTGAAAGAAGTTAGTGGTTTAGTTCACGCAATTTTCTTATTTTTCCTTTCATTTAATTATCATGAATTAATCAAGATGTAACTCCATTTAATGAATATACCAGGAACACACTTTAGAAGTAAAAAAATAAAATAAATTGTGGCATATTTAAAGCATTTAACTAACAAAACTAATTTTCTTGGTATGGAAAAAAAGTAATTATTTAATTCTTACATTTGAGGCGGAAGAGAGTAATAATTAAGAACACTACATCATTCATTATATTATTTATTATTTTTCTAATTATTATGCCAAAACCCTAGATGACAAATAAACTGGGATTGTAATGTTAGCCGTTTGACGTCAAGTATCATCTCATTAAGGTAAGTCCTACATTCTATTTACCAATTAATCCACCAATAAAGCCATTACTGAATGACTAGATCCCCATTGCATCCAAACTAATACATAATTATTTCATTGGAATATGAATGAAGATAGAAATGATAATTGATATAATTATGGAAAAACAGAAGCATTTCATTTACGTATCCTTTTTATAAATATTAAGTTTGTATAAATTTAAGAGCTAGTTAAAATTAGTTATTTTTAATAAAATTTTAAAATTACCTTAAATGAAATTCATTAGTTTAACTGGTTAGAAAAATTTATAGTTATTGAGGAGTATTAGGTAAAAAATTTAATAATTTAGACGAAGCTTGTTATATTAAGAAAAATGTCTATGATGTTTATAAGTAAAGATGTTTTATGCTTCATTGGGTTAAAACAATATTAAAATAAAAAGGAAAAATGGTAATCCTGATATTTAGAATGTTTAGAATTGAAGGGAGTAATTTTTATTTTTTTTAAGCAAACATCATATTTAGCCAAGAACATCGGGCTTATATAATGATTAATGGTATATGTTAGATTGTTTACAAGACCAATAAATAAAGTAGGTAAATCGATATTGAAAATATTGATTTTTGATTTATAAGAGAAACCAACCAATACTACTCTCTACTAACTTTTATATATATATATATATATATATATATATTGCATAAATGCATATATACTATATGTCATCAGTCATGTAATTATAAGTTATTTTATAAATTTATTAAATGAATATGACATTGTTTTAAATTGTTGTATATCAACCGAAATTGCGTGGTATTCCTATATATTATACATATCATTAAAAATTCACAAAAAATTTCGTATTATTTTGTATGAAATGAAAAGAATATCTTAAGAATGCGTGAATATAATTTTTTTTTGTTATTAACTAATAGAGAGTGTCGTATAAAAGTGTTTGACTTGTAGGAATACTTATGAAAAATAGAAGAAGAAATAAAAATTAGGGAGGAACAAAATGAAAGTATGAAGCTGCTACTGAGTTTTATTTTGGCTATTTTTTCTTACATTATAGCAAAAAAAAAAAAGGAAAAAAAAGAGGATAACAATGGATTGACCCAATTGCAATTAATGAGAAAATCTGAATTATAAAACTCATTTTGTCCGAGCGCCAAATAAAAGATGCTGCGAGTTCTTTCTTCGTCGCGGGCGAACAGCTGTAGGACGAAGACGCTGGTGAAATTGGGGCAACACAGTCTAGCCGACGGCAAGGAGGGCAACGGCGGGTTCAAGACGTTGATTTGAACAGAAAAAGGTGAGGATTTGATGTACTCTTGCTGATGCTCTGTGTTTCAGGAATCGGAATTTGATTAGGGCATGAATTTCTATCTCCTTCATCTAATGGGTTTACGTAGTTTCGGGAAATGTTTTCCGAACAGTGTTAAAGCATCATCCTCTATACGCGCATAGAAAAGCGAGAGCTGTAGAGGGGACTGGAGGCTAGATTTTATCTTGGAATAGAACCCCTTTTAGTTACATGCACCATTTGATCTAGGAGTAGCCAGGAGGTGAAAGAAGTTTTATGTCAATTATTAATTGGATTTTTCTTCGATTTTTTAACCCCTGTGAGAACTCGGGGAAGAACTTGCTAAATCTTGGTTCTAGTGATGTAAGTTATACCCAATCAATTCTTCTGCGATTTGGCAATGCGTACATGAACATCTTTCAAAACTATGTTCGACTATACATTGATATTTTCATCTCGTTGCTGGTGTTAATGCAGGTGTTCCTAGGTTTGGAAAAGACAAACAGTTCAAGGCTGTGGAGACTCGGCTCTGGACCCCTTTTCTAGGGTTCCTTTAAGCGACTTGTCCGCTGGAAGGTATATACTAAAATCATTCACTCCTTGTTTACAACATTTGTAGAAATCTTTCATTTGCTACACGAAGTCTCTAAAAGAAGTTCGATGTTTTATTTAGTTTTATCTCCTAAATATGATGAAGATGATAGCCTTGCCTCATTGAAAAAATGTGTGTATCTGTAATTATCTTTTCAGCTGTTTATTCTACACTCACTGCGTCTTTTGTTTTCTAGAAACTGAGCAGACCATTCTATCCTAATGGGTGATCATCGAAATGGAAGTGCCCAACCTTCCAATGGAAAGGCAGCAGGAAGCCCTTATTCCATTGATCTAAATACATTTCAATCACGATTAAAATCATTTTATTCACATTGGGATGAATATAAAACCGAACTCTGGGGATCTTCTGATGCAATTGCAATAGCATGTCCTCCACCTTCAGATGACCTGCGATACTTGAAATCTACTGCTCTGAATTTATGGCTGCTTGGTTTTGAGTTCCCAGATACAATTATGGTCTTCATGAAGAAGCAGATTCACTTGTTATGCAGCCAGAAGAAGGCTTCCATTCTGGAGACTGTGAGGAAAACAAGCAAAGAGGCAGTTGGTGCAGATGTTGTGATGCATATCAAGGCAAAAGATGATGATGGGGTTGCTCAAATGGATGCCATATTCCGTGCTATCCGTTCTCAGTCAAAGGTTGATGGCTCTGATGTTCCTGCTATTGGATACATATCAAGAGAAGCTCCTGAAGGAAAACTCCTTGAAACATGGGCTGATAAACTGAAAAATACCGGTTTTCAACTTACTGATGTGAGTAATGGGTTATCTAGTCTGTTTGCTGTCAAGAATAATGAGGAGCTAACATCAATTAAGAGAGCATCATACCTGGCAACAAGTGTGATGAAAAACTTTGTTGTTCCAAAGCTTGAGAATGTAATTGATGATGAGAAGAAAATTTCTCATTCTACATTGATGGAGGAGACTGAGAAAGTTATTTTGGAACCTTCAAAAGTCAATTGTAAACTAAAGGCAGATAATGTTGATATTTGTTATCCCCCAATTTTTCAGAGTGGTGGAGAGTTTGATCTCAGACCTAGTGCTGTCAGCAATGATGATTTACTTTATTATGACTCTGCCAGTGTGATTATATGTGCAGTAGGAGCTCGGTACAAGAGTTACTGCTCAAACATAGCTAGGACCTTCTTGATTGATGCAGAGCCCCTTCAGAGTAAGGCTTATGAGGTTCTTCTGAAAGCCCATGAAGCAGCCATTGGGTCCTTAAAGCCAGGCAACAAGATCAGTGCTGCATACCTGGCTGCACTGTCTGTTGTACAAAAGGATGCTCCTGAGTTGGTTTCTAATTTGACTAAATCTGCTGGGACAGGCATTGGCATTGAGTTTCGTGAGTCAGGTTTGAATCTTAATGCTAAAAACGAGCAGATAGTTAGAGAAGGCATGGTCTTCAATGTTACACTTGGATTTCAGAACTTGCAAAGCGAGAGCAGTAAGCCAAAGAGCAAGAACTTTTCAATGCTTCTTGCAGACACAGTCATAATTGCCAAAGATAAGACAGAAGTTGTAACTTCTCTGAGCTCTAAAGCTGTTAAGGATGTGGCTTATTCATTCAATGAGGATGAGGAAGAAGAGAGGCCTACCAAAAAGGCTAAGGTTGATGTCAGTGAGCCAGTCATGACTAAAACAACTCTTAGATCAGACAACCATGAGATATCAAAGGAGGAGCTTCGAAGGCAGCATCAGGCAGAACTTGCTCGCCAGAAAAATGAAGAAACTGCGAGGCGGCTTGCTGGAGGAGGAAGTGAGACAGGAGACGACCGCACTGCTGTGAAGACTTTAGCAGATCTGGTTGCCTACAAGAACATAAATGACCTTCCCCCGCCCAGAGATATGATGATTCAGATTGATCAGAAGCATGAGGCAGTCCTTTTGCCTATAAATGGAAGTATGGTGCCTTTTCATGTGGCTTTCATTCGAACTGTTTCCAGCCAGCAGGACACCAATCGCAACTGCTACATCAGAATTATTTTTAATGTTCCTGGGACTCCTTTCAGTTCCCATGATGTAAACTCAATGAAGTTCCCAGGTTCTATATATTTGAAGGAGGCTTCATTCCGTTCCAAGGATCCAAGGCACATAAGTGAGTTGGTGCAGTCCATTAAAACACTTAGACGACAAGTTGTGGCCAGGGAGTCTGAGAGGGCTGAGAGAGCAACCTTGGTTACTCAGGAGAAACTACAGCTAGCCAATAATAGATTTAAGCCTATTCGGTTGCCTGATCTTTCGATCCGGCCTCCTTTTGGTGGACGGGGAAGGAAGATACCTGGTACACTTGAGGCTCATGTGAATGGATTTCGTTACTCTACCACTAGGCAAGCTGAACGTGTAGATGTAATGTTTGCCAACATTAAACATGCATTTTTTCAGCCAGCAGAAAATGAAATGATTACACTCCTGCACTTCCACCTGCACAACCATATTATGGTAGGAAACAAGAAAACCAAGGATGTCCAGTTTTATGTTGAGGTGATGGAGATGGTCCAGAATGTAGGAGGCGGAAAGAGATCTGCCTACGACCCTGATGAGCTTGAAGAAGAGCAAAGGGAGAGAGACAGGAAGAACAAAATCAATGTAGAATTTCAGAGCTTTGTCAATCGGGTCAATGATCTATGGGGGCAACCCCAATTTCGTCGCCTTGATCTTGAGTTTGATCAACCTTTGAGAGAACTTGGCTTCACTGGGGTACCTCATAAATCCTCCGTATTTATCGTTCCTACTTCAGCCTGTCTTGTTGAACTGATCGAAACACCTTTCCTTGTCGTCACTCTTAGTGAGATTGAGATTGTGAATTTAGAGAGAGTTGGTCTTGGGCAGAAGAACTTTGATATGACAGTAGTATTCAAGGACTTCAAGCGGGATGTTCTCAGGATTGATTCCATCCCTTCCACTGCTCTCGATGGCATCAAGGAGTGGCTTGACACAACTGACATTAAGTATTATGAGAGCAGGCTAAATCTGAATTGGCGACAGATATTGAAGACAATCACCGATGACCCACAGAGCTTTATAGAAGGTGGGGGTTGGGAGTTTTTGAATTTGGAGGCTACTGATTCAGAATCTGAGAATTCAGAGGAGTCAGACAAAGGTTATGAACCATCAGATCTTGAACCTGAGTCTGATTCTGAAGATGATGCTTCTGATAGTGAATCACTAGTGGAGTCCGAGGATGAGGAAGAGGAGGATTCCGACGAGGACTCAGAAGAAGAGAAGGGAAAGACATGGGAAGAGTTGGAGAGAGAAGCAAGCAATGCCGATAGGGAGAAAGGGGATGACTCTGACAGCGAAGTAGAGAGGAAAAGAAGGAAGATGAAAGCTTTTGGCAAGTCACGAGCCAGTATAAGTAGTAGTGCTCCAAAGAGAGCCAAGCTAAGATAGACCATTAATTTTGTATTTTGTTACTGGTCTGTTTGTTGTCTATTTTAGACGCCACCAAGCTGTTGCTGCCAGAAGCAGTACTTAAGCTTGGAAGTTCCTTATCAGTGTAACTGGGGTTTTATTTCCATTATATATCTGTAGGCACTTATGGAATCCTTGAATCTAGCTTTTTCTATTAATGTTGTTACATGGCTCTCACTTTGGACAGCCCGGTTTCTTGTTTGGTTTTCCTTGTCAGCAGCTCTAACTATTGTGCGTCTTGTGAATACCGGCGAAGCCCACATATGGATACGAAGAAATACGAGGAAACCAAAATCCTGTGATCGCCCCTATAGTGGGTGCTTTATATATGATAAGCGATTTGTAATGATGCCGCTTGTTTACTGATACTGGAATCTGATGCGAAGTCCACTTCTGCATATTTTCTGAAATTACACAATTACATTTTTTCCCCTCCGCCTTCTTAGTTTTTTTTTTTTTGTTTTTAAAATTTTTTCAAGAGAGCCTTTGGGCGATATGCTAGACTAGGTCATCGTAGCTCTTACCACTGCAGTTAGATGCGAAAAATCTGTTCCTTTTATTAAAAAGAAACAGGTACATATAATGATCCAATCTATATACAATGCATACATAGAAGTTGATGTTTTAATTAGCAATAAGCATGTAAATGTACTCTTTACTAAGAACACCGTGTTTGTTTATAAACTTGTGAGGTAGGATGAAAATAATTTAGAGGAAAATTGAAAAAAAAAAAAAAAACAAATAGGCAATGTTGACATGTCAAAACCATTATAGGAATAATTAGAGTTGTTACAAGAATAATCAGTATCACTTATTTATTATTTAGAAATTCAATAGATAATTTTTTTTGTTATTTTCCCATCATTTACTACATGCCAAAGTTAGACCCTCCATAGAAGAAGGAACACAAATCTGCTTGCGGGCAATATAGGAATTTGTGAAATATTATATCGACAGTTTGGTTCCAAAATGTAGGGGTGCACAAAGACTGGACTGGACCGGGTTGACCATCAGTCTGAAGTCTGGTCTGAAAATTCTACGGGCTGGACATTTTAGTCTCCGGTCTGGTCCAGTCCGGTTAGGCCCGGGACCAGGACCGGGTTGGACTGGTCCGGCCGGGTTACTGGACTGGTCCAGGTTGGTGTCCCTTTTTTTTTTTCCCCCATATATAAAAGATATCTTTACAGCATATTGTACAGCTTTGAATCCAAATATTCTAACGTACATTGAACTTTTCCATTGAATAGATAGAGCTTTCTATTTTTTTTACTTATCAGAAAATAAATAAACACAACTCTTCCCAAGAAGATGATATTCTTACATGATCTATACATCACAAACTAAATAAGATCATTTTTAATATTGACAACATTCAAAGAAAAAAAATAAAAGAACAAACAAACAAAATAAAATAACCACATTTTAATACTAAACTTTCCTTTAAAGTTTAAATTATCATCAGTCATTGAAGCTACATATCAAAGTCTACATATCGAAGTCTGCTCTTGGCTGGCCAATAATAGTCAAAAACTCAAAATGTTCCACGGTTCAACTTCAATGCATATACAAAAGATCAAGTGAGTTAGCTATACAGCAGCCCTAATTAATTCAGTAAGTCATCCACCAGTTAGTACTGACTATGATGAACCAACTATATGGTGATTTTAATCAACCATCCAAGAGATCATCCATCCAAAACATCAACCATCCAAAAGATCAACCATCAAAAAGATCATCAACCTGCACAATTGAACTGACCAAAAAACATCCAGCCATATAGCCAAAAAAACAAGCTACCACCATGGCACCATCAAACAAACAAAAGACTTTATAGTCATATATGTCCAAAATATCTGAAACTGAAACTGAAACTGAAATGCTGAAAGTCAAACATCCTCCCCAACATCAGTAATAGTGGAATGATCTGAAAAGTATGTAAAACATTAATAGTCAATGACATTACAATACAACAACACATATTATGAAATGATTACAAACAAATAAAATCTATTTAAATAGTTATATAAAATATAAGTAATCGATAGCACTACAACACATACCGGTCTTCACCACACCGTCTGTCTCTTGAAAGTTATCAAACTCTTGAAGCATGGATGCAAATTCAGAGAGAGATTGCCCAGGGAGTAGCCAATTCTGGGAACAAATCAATGCTTCAGTCATTGATGGGGATAGGGAACTCCTATAAGAGTCCACTATACGTCCCCCAGTGCTAAAGGCTGATTCAGAGGCCACTGTAGACACTGGAATGGCCAAGACATCACGTGCCATTCTAGAAAGAATCTTATATTTGCCAGAATTAGCTCTCCACCATGCTAAGATATCAAAATCATCATCAATAAGGCTATCATCAGCTGAAGTAGATGAAAGATATCTATCCAATTCTGATTGTGGGTCAGAAGAGCTTTTTTCTTTTTGAGAAGCTAACCATCTGCGACCTGGATCTCTACCCACTTGGCTTTGTAGCATTGCTGATGTTGATGATCCTGGGAGTACAGAAGAAGTAGCATTGCTTGAAGAACCAGCATTGCTTGAAGAACCATTGCTTGTTTGTCCAACAGAATATTCATCAAACATGCGGTGCAAGACATCTCTGGTCTTAATTTTCATGGCCATGCAAACTTCCCCATCATGAAAAAGTTGTTCAAAGATATGATACACATAAGCAAGTTTATACCGAGGATCTAAAATCACAGCTACAATGAGCAAAGGATTCATGTTTTCTGTTTGACCCCAATATTTTTCATACTTACTTCTCATGCTAAAGGACATCTCCAAAAGCAAAGGATCAGCATTCACAATGTTCTCTTCCAACAACTCATGAATTAGGGCAATTTGGTGGAAACAAGTGTTAGAAGTGACATTTAGTGAACTTGAAAACATTAAAGTTATATCATAGAACACCTTCAAGAATTTGAGAAATACTCTTGCCTTATTCCAATCATTAGCTTCAGGAGGGCCTTCACGCCTAGAGATGTCCCCTTTAGTGAAATATGCCTCATAGTCATCATCTTCATCTTCCAACCGTTCAAAAGCCTTTTGAAATTTCAAAGCAGATTCCAACATCAAATATGTTGAATTCCACCGAGTACTAACATCAAGACAAACAAGGCTAGTGGTGTCCAATTTCTCTAATTCAGCAATATTTTTGAACTTTTGGAGACGAGCTGGGGAAGAACGAACATACTTAATTGCATTGCGAATTGAATCAAAGCTATTCTTCAACTCCTTCAAGCCATCATTAACCACCAAATTAAGTATATGTGCAGAACATCTAAGATGAAGGTAATCACCCCCACAAATCATTCCCTTCCAATTCTTAAGCCGCTTTTTCAGATATGACAAGGCGGAGTCATTACTTGATGCATTGTCCATGGTTATGGTAAATACCTTTTCTATTCCCCATTCCAAGAGGCATTTCTCAATTGTCTTGCCAACTGTATCACCCCTATGATTTTCAATCATGCAAAAATTCAATATTCTCTTATGCAACTTCCAATCAGGATCAATGAAATGGCAAGTCAAGCACAAATAATTGAAGTTTTGAGCAGATGTCCAGCAATCAGTCGTTAAGCAAACACGGTGTGTAGACTTCTTCAATATTTCCTTCAATATCTTAATTTCTCCAAGGTATAGTTGCCAACAATCTCTAGCAACTGTTGTTCTTGAAGGAATTCGAAATCTTGGTTCTAGCTCTTTCACAAAGTTTCTAAACCCATGCTTCTCAACAATCCGAAATGGCATCTCATCACAAATAACAAATTCAGCCAGCGCCCTTCTACATCGTTTTTGATTGAAAACATGAGGGACTAAACTCCTTGCTTGCCCACTTGGAGTCACATAGTTCAACATTGATTGCTTTGGTATTGTGTCAGCCCTATTTGGGTTCTTGAGACATTTTGGAAAGTGCCTTTTCAAGGATGTTGTGCCATGCTTATTTGGGTCACAAGCATAAATTGCATGACAATATCTACAAGCAGCCTTAACTTCTCCATTTGTTTCTTCCAAAGGTAATTTCACAAAATGCTCCCAAACTTGTGATTTTGTGCATTTCTTCTCAGGCTCTTTTCTCTTTCTACTCACATTCTCTCCAGCAGTATCTTGTCCAAGGTTAGAAACAGGTTCAGCTACTGAAGAGGGAGGAGGAGTGGGAGAAATTGATTCAGCAGGAGGGCCTATTTCAGTTTCACTAGTGCCCACTAATTGTGTTTGTGCAGATGAGGGTTGACTAGTAGCTGCTGAAGTTTCATCAACCATTTCTAACATGAAAATAAAAATCATACATTAATTAATCAAATCATAATATATACTATAGTTCTCGTTGACATAGCCATAACGAATAATAAAGGACCCTCCTCACAAGTTATCACGAAGCATTCAGCCATTCACTAAATTGACACCGACAAGGGAATGCATGACACACACACACACACATATATATTTGCACATAAATCTAAATAAAATCAGCAACACCAGACAGGCAGACACTGCAAAAGACAATAACAGCGAAAGAAAATCCTGATCAGAACAATGAAGATGGGATAATCACTGATCATAGAGAGATATTAGTGAAAGAATCACAATGTGCTAGGCATGAGCTACTGAGACGAACAATACAGATTCAGATCAAGCCATAAAAAGATCAACAGTTTAATACGCTAATCAAAACCCATGAAGACAGAAACACCGAAACAGCATCAGCGATCAAACACTGAAGAATGACCAATTTCTGATAAAAACGAAGCAAAATGAAACAATTGCTGTGCACAGAATAAACCGTAGAAAATTAAAAGCAAGAAAAAAAAGCAAAGAGTCAAGAAGAAGAAGCTACTCAAAGTCTTGAATGAGCCTTCCAAGGACAACAAGCTAATCAATCTTTGGAGAAGAAGCTAGCCGAGGAGCTGAAGTTGAAGCAGGAGCGCAGCGAACTTAGGAAGTGAGGAGATAATCACGAACGCGGATTCAGGGAAAACTGAAAAGTAGACGACTACTGAGGAAATGAGGAGATGATCGCGAAGTGAAGCTGAACCTACTTTCGAATCGACTGACTTGAAGATAGGGCCGGCTGGATAAGTTCCCAAATCCCTCGTGAGACTCCAGTTTCAGTCAATTGTGCTTGTCAGCCTTCATCGCCACTGCTTTGGCGACCTAACTGTCTCCGTCTCGTGCCTCTCAATTCCCATTTCAAGCTTGGTTCGCTCCTCTCCTTGACCCCCAATCCAATAGTTACTGGTTGAAGAGAGCGGCTTTCTCAGGTCGTGAAAGGGAAAAGCAGAGAATGTTAGGCCGACTTAGGGCATATACCGAGAGTGAAAGCCGTGAACTGAAAGTGAAAGGGATTAAGGGAAAACCGGAAAAGCATGGGAGCAAAACGCAGAGCAGAATCGCAACGCAAGTCAGCTGGTCAATGCTCGTTGGGTTGGGCTCAGCTCATATTTAATATATCCCATGAGTCCATGACAGATAGATGTTTAAAAAAAAAAAAAAAGAGGTTACCTGGACCGGGCTAGACCACATGGTCTGAAATATGAGTCCTCAACCCGGTCTTACCCGGTTTGTTGGTCTGACCCGATTAGTCCTGTCTCTTGATCGGGCTGTTTTTTTTTGGACCGGGTCGGACCGGGCTTCCTCGGGTCGGACCGGGTTGACCGGGTTTCAGACTTTGTTGTGCAGCCCTACCAAAATGTTCAATCTCAAAACTAAGTGTTCAATACGAGGGGTGGTGATGCTGAGTAATCCCATGAAATTTGGTTTTGTATAGTTTCTAGAATACTGAAGTTTTCGTATCAAACATTACAAAATTAGCAATCGCAATATCAAGACCAAACTGAGTCAAATTTGAACATTCATGGGACTTTAGTATGCTGAAATTCACAGTCAACAATCAGCAAATGATGATATGATCCTTTAGACTCAACAGATTTGATTGTATAGAGACACGAATGATGTTGGGAGAACTCGACCAGACATTAACCACCGCAAAGCAAGACCTACACCAGTACCCCTTGGCTTTACAAAGAAAACTGACGCAGCTCTTTCAATCTCTCACTAGCTTTTGCTGGAAAGACCCCAGCATTTCTATTGAGCCGCGCAGTCCTACAAATAGTAGCGAACCACATCCTCCACGGCACCTCCTGGTGGAGAAGGTTCTGATTTAGGTTCCATTCCAACCAGCGTCTCACATCCACGAGCTCCAAAAAAACTAGCTTGCAACTGTAAAGGGACAACTAATCTCCAGCACTCGGCCTCCGCAACACTATCCCTTAGAGCGTGCGATGTGTCCTCTTTCCTCTCAAGGCGTCCCGACATTTCACTAATCCCCAACACAGCTTCATCACTGAAGCATTGTGTGCTTCTCCTACGAAGTGTTTCACTGGAAATCAAACTATAATTTTAAAAATAATTTAATAATATACAAAATAAATATATAAAAAAATTTGTTTTGATTTAGAACAAAAATACTTTTTAAAAGTATTTCTCATTGTTCCAAACCCCATTCGCCTTCCCCTCACACATATGCTGCCGGGCTACATGATGCATGGGTTTCGCTGCGTCGTTATTCCTATGGCAGCGTCCATTTGGAAGTTTATAATCCTAGATATAAAAACTTAATTTATTTTGTTTTTTTTTTATTTTTCTCCAAAACATTTTTATTATTGATTATAAGAGCTCTCAACGATAGATAATTTCAATAATCTAATACATATAATTGAAGATGATAATTTAAAAAAACTAATGCTGACAAATAATTAATTTAAATAATTTTTTAATATCACTAAATTAGTTATTTAGCTCTTATATTAAAAACTAGAGTTCGTAATATGCTTGAAAATTCATTTAAATAAAATTCTTATACATTATAATTTGGCTATGGGTTGTTTGGTTCCCTTAATATAATGTAATTAATTAAAACAATCTTACATTATTACGGTGAACCTATTTGAATTTTTTTGTGTGCCAAACAGTAAAATATATTTGGTTTGTCGTTTTTTTTTATATCTGTATATGTCAATGTTGTTAATTAAATTTAAGTCAGCGCATATTTATTCCCTTAATTTTATTTAAGAAAAATCTTATTTTGATTCCGTCTTTTTAATCGTTTAACAAAAAAAAGTAAACATTAAAATTTTACATGTCAACGAAACATTTTCAAATATTAATACATCAAATTAAAATTTTTAAAATGATAATTATTAGCTGTAAACCAAAAAAAATGATAATTATTAGCACAATAGATCATTATTTAAAACTTATGGGGTTAGGATTATAAAATTGACAACATAATTTATAAAATAAGAAATAAAATTAAAACTTGGCATTAAATCAGAGAATTAAATGTATATTTTTACTTTAAATTCAGATGTTATTAAGTCTAATTAAAAATAAGCCTCCTTAAATATGCGTTCACATAAATTAGAAGCAAACTTTCAATCCCCATTTAACAATATTGTCTTCATCTCCAAAAACATGATGAAAAGTTTTAACATATTAATTTTGTGTTTGGATTATTCATGAAAGAATCACTTCTATATGTTATGAAACAAAACTTCTTCTATATATTTAATTTAATTTGTATAAAATTACTTAAAATAAGTTCAATAAAATACTCCCTCCTTCTGATCCAAAAAAAAAAAATCTCTAGTCCTAGTATAAGAAGTAATTAACTAATTTAATTATATTAAGTAAATTTATTAATTTAGTTGTTTGTAATAAAGAGGTGTTGTTTAGAATACTCTTGCTATTATGTATATAAATTAAAACCACCATTTGATGAATCTTTACCATATGCAACTAAATAAAATGAATTAAGATGATCAAATTAAAAATCAAACTAATTTGTACGTTAATTATTGGTATCCCCTACAAATCCTTTTGGCCCCTGAAAATACATTCCTGGAATAACCAATTCTTACGGCTAATTCCAGCCCTAACACCTGAAAGCTGAAACCACCACCAGCTGAAGAAGCGAGCTAGCGAAGTCTTGCGAGGTGCTGCCCTGGTAAGCACATCCCATCCCCGGCGAAATCGTTTCTGCTTCTGATACTGTCTCCTTGTTCCTGTTCTTTCAAAATTCTTCTGCATGTTCTCACTGCTCGAAGTATTTCCACTTGTTCTTCCTAATTGCTTCCATTGATCCTGGTTTTGCTTCTTTTTGCTTGTGCTTCTGATTCTATTTCCTTCGTCGTTCCGCTCGTGCATTTACATATGTAGTTTAAACTTTGGCTGAGTTACTTTATTTCGGTAGCTATATGTTGCTGCTTGGGTTATACACTTGTGCCTGTGATTTCATTTCCTTTTTCTCGTGTTTTGATTATAAATATGCTTCTGCATATGGTGGCTAGATATTGTTTTGCATATAGAGCTTGTTTTTCGAAAGCATCTGCATTTTGGTGTGTTACGATTGGATTATAAATATGCTTCCAGATATGCGCTTGGAGTGCGTACTTCTATTTAAAGGGGCAGTCAGACCTTTGAAATCTCAATCTTACTATTATTACATTCCCTTCCATCCTTAACCAAACAAATATCTTCCCTTTTCTTTCTCACTTTTTTTATCTACTAGTCATTGCCTTGCATTACATTTCTTCATATAAGTTTCTAGCAAGTAACCAAACAGGCCCACTGTGCAATACATAATTATATATTTTAACAATCATTTATTAAAAAACAATATGTTTTCATGAGTTTATCTTCTTCAAACGAACTCTATTTGCATTGCATCATTCACGGTCTTTTGTCAAAAAGAGAGTCGGTGCTCCAATTGAAATTCATTATGAACCCTCTATTCTTGTGTTAGTGGTTTGAACTGCTGGTGCTCTGTTTCTTGTATTTCTTATATTTTAAATTCGATGGATTACAAATAAATATGGCTGCTTCCTGATTTAATGGGTTCAATTTCTGAACTTTGAACCAGTGCCTTAATCGGTTTCATGACTGATACTTTTTCATACCTTGGTCTCCCCTGCTGCAGTGCACAGAGTACTTGTGAACCTCTTGCCTTCCTATAGTTTGAGATGGCAGAAGAGGGTGGAGCTGTTACTAAGGAATATGAAGAGGAACAAAAACAGAAGATTGAGGCAGAAAAGAGCATGGCCCCTTGGGAGCAACACTCAGCTGTGATAAGCCTTCCTCGCTTTGACTACACTGCTCCCTCCTTAATTCTCCAACACTCCCATTGTGGCTTTCTCATCACTTGTACTATCAGTTACTTCACCTTTTGTCCCTTTCTCCTACTCGGCCAAATTTTCAACATCATACAGCTATCGTACATACACATTTTTAATTTCTTGTTTCCCAATTCAGGGTTACTTTTGGCATATTGATTTTGCTCTTACAAATCTGCCTTTACTGCTAAAAATCTTTATCCTACACGTATGACTGAGACTACATAATACTTAGTTATTGTCATCATATACATGAACAATGAAGTACCCTATGACTTTAATAATTATTATTTAATCTCAATAAGCTCGCAATGTACAAAATGTTTGTGTCTTGTTGCTCATTTATCTAGTCTTCGGTGGGGAAGCTTTAACCTGCTTCGGTAAATTTATTTTTTCTTATTGTGCGTGGTATGGTTGGTGATTTGCAGCTTTGCCTGCTGTTTTTTAACAGATAATGTAAATAATAGATGTAAGTAATTATGATTGGGATGAAATCTATGGCATAATAAGTAACTCTTGCTTAATTCCTCTAGGAGTATCATTTAGATTTAGGATTTATTTATGCTTATGTTGTTTGAATAATCATTACTGTTTTCTCTACAGAACGGGAGAAAAGTGCTACAAAGGAAGTATTGTCTATCCTTGAAAAGGTATCCTTCATTACCCTTTTAACATGTTTCCAAATTTACCTTGTTATATGACATTTACTGTGTAAGAATAGTTTTTCTTAATGCTAAAAAATGGTGTATGCCTAGATTCAACCTGTACGACGAAAAAATCTTCCTTGGCCTTGCTGCTCTACTTTATTCACAAGACTTGTATATTTTAGAATACGAAACAGATAAGATAGATGTTGATGGAACCCAGATGCATTTTGGATTATTAATATTTCAAAGGCTGGGATTAACCTCTGTCCAGTGTAAGTTTAGAGGAATAAGCTCAGGGAATTGCAGATAGCAGTTACGGCTTAAAGGAAAATAATCAAAAGGACTATTATACTCACCTTCCATAAATTCTGGTATCATTGCCACAATTTCCTTGCCCTTTCCTCTCTCTCTCTCTGCTGACGTACTCTTTTTTTTTTATACAAGCTGACGTACTCTTTTGTTTTGCCCTTTTTTTTCCTCTGACATGTTTGGGGCTGCTGGGTCATACTAGGCCCATCAGATGTGTCCATTTAGAGAATAATTCCTTTTGAACGAAAGATATCTTTCACATCCTACTAAATGATAATTATCAGCATGTTCAGTATTAAGAATAATTCGTTCATACAGTTTCCTAGTTATCTTCTTTTGAGCTGAAAGTTTCCTAGTTATCATGTTCCTCTCCTTATAACGCTCATCTTCTGATTTACAGCTCAACCAAGCATTTAAGGGATAAGATTCTTTTTCCTGTATTTCATATGGTTGTTTGTAGCATTGACAGGGCAAAATGCCTAAATATGACTAGCGATTAAACCAGAATATTGAGGTGGATGAACAGTTATTAGGTGTTAATGCTGAAAAATACAAAAAGCAATTGCTCGATGTGGAGCTTATTATTGATTTATTTTCTAAGTTTGCCTTTGAATAATCATTTGTTATAACAAACCAAGCACTCTTCAAGATACCGTTAATCCCTTATAGAATGAGTAATTGTTCAATAAAAAATTAATTTGTAATTTGTTATGCTTATTCTTGAAACCAACTTTTAATGGAATAACCTCTTTAATGTTGGCAAATTTTACTGATATTTAAATTATTTTTTAGATAAGCACTTTTCCGACATTCTAAATGAAATAAGCAACAACAAAAAATATGTCTTTGATAATCCATGTCATGGGTGATTTGATATAGTTTTACATTTTCTGTTGAGTATCTAACACTCCTTAATCTGGGGTGGGGACCGGTTATGAAACATAGGTAGAGTTCTAAATGAAATAAACAATTCTCTTTTTTCTTTTCTTCTTTGTTTGTGGCCGATGTGATTGTAAACAGATTATACAATGCTATCAACTATCACACTGTCAGTTCTTCTCTTCTCATACCACTGTGGCTATGTTCATGATTTACACAACAGAAGATGATTGACAAGTAAATTGTTCTTTTTCTTGTTTATTCTTCTTCTTATACATCTGGGGATGAAATTTTGTTACAGTATGTTGATCCCTTTAGAAATGGAGATTGTGATGGTTTGGACAGCCATGAGAAAAATAGTACGAAGAGAAGGCGGACATGCACTGAAGAAATTGGCAGAGAATGTTTAGACTTGGAAGAAACTAATTCTGCCATTGTTAACTCTGGTGAAGGTACTTATTTTCCCCCTTGTTATTTCCTTATTGGAGTTAAGGGCCATGTCTGAGTTTTACGTTTATTGAACAGTCTTGGGCTAAGTGATGACAGGTAAACTATCAGAAGGAACTCACATAAGTCCTACAAAAGCAGAGACAAGCTCTAGTGGAGCTTTTGATCTTTCGTTAGTTAAGCTAACAAGGAGTGGGTTGCTTCTTTTTACCTTTCCAAGGAATGAGTTGGTTGACACTGTTGATATTGTGTCAAATATCATTGAATCTTTTGAGGCTGGAAAGAGTTCACCAATGTAAGTAAAGTGACTCATTTAAATTTTGTTTGTTAGATTCTTTATTTTGGCAAGAGAACAGTTTTGGTGAGTTTGGTTCTAGTGGCTCACTAGGGATAGGACATGTTTGATGACTGAGAATGCTTATAGACACATTTATAAAGGATCTGTTCACATAGGTAATAGAACTTGAACCCACACCCTTGTGGATATGGGACTGATCCTTACCACTTGATCAACATTTTTTTGGATCATAGTTGTTCTAGCAAGTGAATGATAGTATAGGTTGCAACTTCTTAGTGTAACTTGTCCTAAATGTCCACAATTAATTTGTAGATGAAAAATGGTTTGTCGTCTTATGTCTCATTGTCTGAGTGTTGTTGAAGGCATTTTTGGTTCCAGCTTAATTTATCAGGTGTGAAAATGAAGACAGGCCAAATGTTTACATGTGATTTTGGGAGGGTTCCTCTGAACTGGTATTGCGCAACTCCTGGGATGGTTATCCCGTGTTTGGCTTCTTAGCTTGTACATTTTTCCCCATTTAGATCAAATCCAACCATGAGTCAACATTTCTTGTTGTCCAGCTCTCTTGTTGGCTGTCAGTTACTGGGTTTGCCATGTAGCTTCCAACATTTCTCTTTGGTGTGTTCAGAACGATGACAATGATCACAACCAAGATCTCCCTTTCTTTTTTTTGGTGGTTGTCCTTGTTCTGATTTGCATCTTTACTCAGTAGTGCAAATCTTTTAGTAATGGCAGCAGATAGCAGGGGTCTAGCATGAGATGAGTTTCTTGTTGAGAAACTTGATCCAAGAATTTCTACTCTCACCTCATTCAATGACTTATTGAAGCTCCTTTCCCTTCACTTCTTAGCATCTCCAAGGCTATCCCGTTTTGGGATGTCATAAACATTCATCTATTGCCTAAGGCAAGTGAAAGCATTGTAATGGTGAGCAACAGGACTCTTTTTGTGGGGAATTCATCTCTAGTGGAACTTTTTTTTTGGCCGGGGAAAAAAAGGGGGGAGCTGCTTTGCGAGACAGACAGGAATGTGGAGAGGACTGGCCTCTTAAACCCCCCCCCCCAAAAAAAAAAAAAAAAAAACACACACCCACCTTGGGGCTGAGATTAGTCACTAATCCCTTTTCTGGGAGTGGTACACCGATTTTTCTAGGGTGATTAATACAAACCCGCATTACATTGTCATTTTGCTTTTTTTTTCTGGTTTCTGATGTTGATGTCTGAGTGAATATAACTACGTACATGCTAGCATAAAGCAGTCTTTACGCTTTGTTCAGAAACAGTGATTGTAATGTGTTAGTGAAAATGTTTGGAAATGAAAGCCCTTCAGTTGGTGATGTTAATGCATTTCTTTTTTCGGTTTTTGATAGAGGACCTTCTCTTTTGCTGCAGTTGGTGCCACCGTATATTCCCTATCCAAGCTACCTGTCGTTTGAATGAAAAGGAACTGCAGGAAGTTGTATCAACACTTGTTAAAAAGTTTGTGGCCAATAAACAGAACCATCTTGGACACCCTCTGAAGGTACAATTTTCCTGAATCATAATTAACCTCTCTTTTCTGTGTTGTTGCTATGTTCTTTTGAATGTTAATTTGACAAATTTCATCATCTTCTGTCTACTTGATCCTGGTTTTAATATGAATGAAAAACAATTGATAATTATGATGAGTTTTCTCAATTATCACTCTATCTCTCGGCTTAGCCCAGCGTTAAGTTAAATGTCAATTTTGAAAATGGTACTTCTGAGATGTTGACTGCATGTTCATCTGTCGGTGACTTTTTTATCAGGTTTCAATATTTTGACCTATATGGTGCCTGATGAAATATGAACTGGGATTTGTTTAACGTCTATCTAGGGGTTAATCCTTATTCTAAAAGTAAAAAATGTCACGTATTTGTTGCGTGTCAATTTTGCATGTGGAAAAAATCTTATTTCACCTTGCAGTTTGCAGTGGGTTACAACCGAAGAGGAATTGAGGAGACAAAGTTACCGAAAGAAAATGCAGATAGTTCCAGTGATTATAGTTTGTTGGACCGTAATACATGTTTTGGCGTGGTTGCTTCTGCTGTCAGGCATGTTGTAGAAGATTCAATAGTGGACCTCAAGTGTCCAGAGGTAAAACGCAAATTAGTGGCTCAAATGTTTTATAGTTATCAGCACACAGCAGTCTCAATCGTGGATTTGGATTTAGTAAATGGCGGATTTATTAAAAGGCAGCAAGATTTCATTCTAGCCATCCGTTCATATAACTCACAAGATTGTGCCGTTTTTAACCTAGTTAATTGTTTGTCATGTGTTGCTACAGGAACGGACGGGATGAGCTTCAGTCGCTTTTTACTCTACTTGTCTCTTATTGAATTTAAATCCTCTTAATCATCCAGGTTATTTAAACATAACCACTGTTCTTGCAGCTCTCCATTCTTGTTGAATGGCTTCCTCTCTCGGGATTACCTACTGGATCCATAATTGTAGCTGTCTCTGTTCTTCCCATTAACGTCGTTAGTACAAAACCTCGACTCTGCATCAAGGCACTGACTTCCAATACCAAGCAAAGGCCTGGACCTCAATGAGTAGAAGGACTTCAAATTCTCACTTCAAGATAACTTCAGCCTCACGTAGACGCTTTATGCAGGTTGATTATCTTCCTGAAAACATCTTATTTGTGGGATGTGGTACTATTCCCCCCCCCCCTCTTTTTCATTTATATTCACTCATTTTTCATTGGGCAAATCTTGAATCATGGGGTGTACGACAGTATTTAAAACTTACGTGGCCCTCAATTTTGACAGTCCTGTTTCTTGTTGGGTTTTCCTTGTCAATAATCAGCTCTTTACTCGTGGTTATAATTGTATGCCTCTTATTCTTTTAGATACGAAGTTTCCACACCCACATGGATAGATAGAGACCTTAAAAGTTAGAACCAGTTAAAATCCTGAAACACGGGAACCAAGAGGCATTAGTTTTATTTAGAAGACGAATGACTCTTTAAATGTGAATGAAAATTGATATAATTCGAGTTTAATGAATATTCTCGTATTTGGGGTTGAGGATAGAGCCAATAATATGGGCCAACCCACCGATTATGGATTGGCCCGTGGCGGGCTTGAAGCTTGGCGGGCTGGGCTTTTTAGGACTGTTTTTTGACGGGTTGGAATTTTTTCAACTCAACCTGTCGGGACTAACATGTCAACCTGCCAAATTTTGTAATTTTTTGTTACTTTTTTTTAAAAATAAAATCTACTCAAAGTTCCAAATTTCTAAATACTTAAAATAAAACATGCAAATAAAAATTATCATAAATAAAACATGAAATTCGTCCAAAGTTTCAAGTTTCAAGTTTCAAGTTTCAAATATATCAAAATATTAAACATATGATTAAATGAACATGACATGTCTTTAATAATTTAACAAACATATCAAATTAAAACATAAATCCAAATTAATACTACCACAAAGTCACAAACACAATATTACTACACAAACCACTATCAAGTATTAACTATCAAGTGCTCAATCATCACTCATGAGCTAGGGCAAAGGCGCAAAGCAGATATAGAGAGCAGAGAGCTTGGGGCTTGGGAGTTAGGACTGGCCGAGGGCGATTAGGAGACTAGGTCTGGGAGAGTTGGGAGTCTGGGAGGAGTGTGATACGCAAGCAAAATGTGAAAATGGGACCATGTTGGTGTTGCTGTGTTGGACTGTTGGACATGGACTGCTCACTGTTGGACTGTGGACTGGGCTGAGAGTGTAGATACTGAGAGGCAAACGGAAAAATTTGCCAAAAAAAAAAAAGTTAAACGAGTTGGCCCGTCGCGAGTTTAGGCTTGGTGGTTATGGGCTCAAAACTTTCATTTTAAAACGGTCCTAATTTTTATTAACCCAACCCGCTACTTGTTGGCGGGTTGGCGGGTTGAGCCCGTGTATTATCGGCTCTAGTTGAGGAGTTGAGCCATTTGGGAAGATAACCTGAGAATGCATATTGAACTTATTTGACTCTCTTTTCTCGAGCAATGTTTGATGAAATCCTCACACATGATTTTGATAGCAAAAGTAAATTATACTAATGAAATCTATAAAAATAAAATGATTGTTTCATAAAAATATGATTACCGTTGCCTTATATTTTCATAACCACTAATATGAAATTAAAAAGATCAATAAGTTTTCAAAATATAATTGAAATTTCGTAGAAATCAAATTTATGCATTAATGTTGACCATTTAATATATAACTATTTTATAATCATTTATCTTTTTTTGGACCAGATTTTATAATCATTTATCAAAGAACTAAATTTTTTTATAAATTTATATAATAATTTTTTAGCATAATGTCATGGAAATATCTATGCAAGGAAGATGTACATGCATTAAAGTCTTTGCATCCTAAGGGTGGGCTAGTCTATGAAAACATGATCAAAGATGGCCATCTAGGGAATGTTTGCATTATGTAGATTTGTTTAGTTTAACGATTTCAACTCAAATGATAAGAAACGAAAATGATGTGAGGATTTTTGTTTGGCATGGTATTGTAAATGTTAAAACTAAATTAATATTTTGTATTTATTTTAATTTAATGTTCACCAAAATAAAAAGACTGCAGAGTCCCTCTCAAGAAAGAATTTCCCTTCCCTTTCCATTCAATCTTCTTCCTTCGGAAAATTTTCCCCTTTGAATGAACTCGCGATCGAAGAGAGACAGACAAGGGTGGACAAAGAAGAACTAGGGGGTTTCAGATATGGTCGAGGCTCAAGTTCAAACCAAATGGGCGGAGAAGTGGTGGGCGTCTATGTTTGAACCAGTAAAGATAGAGGTGAGGGCGGAGGAAGAGATTCACCAGAAGGGGACCTTGTGGAGAGGGTTGTATGGAGTTGCTATCAATAAACACTTATAAACGTAATCATATAAGTCGGGACAAAGCTCTCATTAAATATATTTTTTGCAATATTAAAAAAGTTTAGATGAGTTGAATGTCAGAGGTTCACTAAGGCCAAAATATGTCTCAACTCAGGGGGATTTGAACTCACAGCTTTGTTAGTTATGAACCGATTTCTTATCAACTAGACTAACTTTTATTAGTTTTATTGTATGTTTAAATCACAATTAAAAAGTTACTTATAATTTATTCCAATCAAGCCTGACATGGGGTTTGAATGAAGTTTTGAACCAAAACAGGTTAGACATTTAGTCGGAGATAACGGTGCATAACTGATGCTGGTGGAGGAGCGTCATCTGTTCGTGTGGAAAGGATGGAAAACACATGATCGAAGGTATTTGGATTGAATTTTGAAAAACGGACAAGCCAAGATATAATTTTTTTAACATATTTATTTCGTACATGGTAAAATCATCTTTAAAAAGCTAATGCAAGTAGAGGTTTGAAAGCCATGGGAAAAAATTAATTTTACTCTTTATAAAACAAAATTTCACTGGTATAATCATTTAAAATAAGTTAAAGCTTGCCTTCTCTCCAAATTAAACTAGTCACAATTTTTTAAAATAAAATATTGTTATATTATCTCCGGTCTTTAATATAAAACCCAATTAATTAATTTAATCAAATTAAGAAAGTTACTAAATTACTAAATTATTTAACTAATTCTAACATGTTACATGAACTCTCTAAACTATTTATATGTATTATTGGATTATCTATCAAGTTATAAGTGAGTCAAATTAGTTTGAACAAAAATGATAAAGACAAATACTTTAAGATAATTTAATAATTTTTTTAATTTCTTCAAATTAATCAATTCGTGTTATGTTAATGTTAAGAATTGGAGACAATAATTGTAACACTCCATTTTTTTTTTTATCTTATTTTAGGATTTAAGTTATATAGGTATGAGATTAATTAATAATATTCAAAATTAAATCTTATTGTATAAATTGCAAATCTTTGTAATATATATATAAATTATGAAAAGAATTTAAAAAATATTATATATAAAAATATATATATAAAATAAATAAAATCAAAAGGCAAGTGGGTGGCACGTGGGCCACCCACTGCCTCTTGGAAGGAGGGGGGTTAATTCCCCCCTGTTTGGGCCGTGGCTTTTATTAAAAAATAAAATTGGACGGTTGATTTGAGGATATGCAAGTTAGGGTTTGGTTGGAAAATTATGATTCGTGTTAATGATGATATTAATTTCAAAATTGATCTCTTTAGTTAGTTCATTGAAGGTTATATTGAGGATTCAATGTTTGAATTTTGAGGATTGTTGTTTAAATAAGAATGTTGATGATTTTTTTTTTTTGGAGAGACTTTAACTAGTAGAAGTTGAGTGTTTTGAATAAATTAAAAAAAATATTATAATTTATTGATTCTAATGAATGGAAAATGACTAAGGGAAGAAGGGAATATGATTGTAATAATGATTTGAGGCATAGTTGATATATGGTTATTTTTCTAAAAGTTAAAGTAAGAACTTTTTAGATATTTTTGGATGATTTGAAAGAATTATTCTTATTAATAATATGAATAAGAGAAATAGAGTTGGGAAGTTCTAGAAATTGTTATTTGGAGAAATAGATGAAATTATTATTTTTCCCAGAGATATTTTCTTTAAGTGAGCCAATTATGGGGATTTAAGTAATAAACTATTTTAATGCTATGTTAATTAGTTTTTTTTTATTAATATATGCTTATAAATTTATTATTGTAGAGTAAGATTGGTTTGGGCTCTTGGGTCTTGAATCCTCCCATTTTAGTTTTTGTGTCAAGAACTTGAGATAACCACTTTCTAATTTACCTTGTATGCTTGTTGATGAGATTATAAGCATGTATTGATATGATAAATGTTATCATTACATGTTATGGTGGTTTATGTATAAAAAGTGATATATATATATATATGAAAATTTATGTTTTGATAAATTTATTGGTTAAGTGGGCATGAATTATTTTATGAAATATCTTGTTGATGTTGAACAAATATGATTATTGAATCTAAGAATATTTTATAAATATTGGATCGTGTGAAATTGGATGGTTGAGTTGTGCTAAAATGTAATTGTGGGAGGTTTGATTATTTATACCACGTGGTATAGCTGCCACTTGGTGCTCAGTGGCTGGCTTCAACATTCTTAGGGTTCTCGGTATCACCCTTCCTTTGGTGGGGTCAAAGGTCAGCCTAAGGGACATGACACCTTTCCATATTTCAAGAAAAGAGAACCCATGGTCCAATATGAGTTCTATAACTTTTGGCTGAGTTACACCTCATTATTAGAGAGCTTGATGCAGTCTTGAAAAAGAGACAAATCCTGTTATGGGTGAATAGCCCATGGGTTCTATTAGAGATTATAAGGTTATAAAGATGGTTAATGAAATTCTGTGTATGCAAATTACTTTTTGAATTATTATATATTGTTTTCTGTAAAGATGTTTATTCTATATGTTATTTGAAATTGTGTTTTGCCCGCTTAACTATCTTGTAATCACTCCTTGTATACTTGTTGAATTGGAATTGTGGTTATTGGGTCAATTTGACTCTCCCCCGTGGTTATTTAATATTTTTCAGGCGAGGGTTCAGGTGTTAGTTTCAAGGGGAAGTTGTTTGAGGCTTGACTTTCCCTTTTCACTCTATATAGCCTCTATTTTTTTATACACTCCTTGATTGATGTATATTACCAAACTTTATGGCTTTTTTGTTATTTAACTCCTCCGTTGCATTCTGGACTTATACTGTTGGGATATATGTGACTTTTACTCTAGTTGTGATTGTTATGGGCAGTAGTGACCGTTATTCTGACAGGCTTCAAAGGCCTTAGCCCTTTTACCACTGGTTTTAATTGTATTTTGAGATTCTAAAATATTACTAATGGATTTGATACATACGTGAAAAATCAAGTGATGATTACTCCTTATTTCATTAAATATCTTTACTATTCTAGAATAGTAGCTACTACTCTGATAAGGATATTAATTGTTAATGACTATGGTAGATTTCTATTTGATTGGTTTTATTCTTCCTACCATATCTATTTCCTAAATGTTTTTTGTTAATTCTTTTCTATTTATTGATCCTTAAAGAATTAATTATCATTTTAGAAATGTTTAATTATGGTTAATCTTTTGAAGTAATTATCACTTTAAAAATATTTATTTACTATTAATTACGGGGTTACAGTAACATCTTCTAATATAATCATTACTTCACAATAATATATTTTAAATTGGGGATAATTAGTCACAATTTTTTTTAGAGAAATTCAAAAAACAATACTGTTGAATTTTAAAATTTTAAATGTGGAATTATTACAAAAATGTATTGTTATTTATTTTTTATATATAGTTTTTTTAGTGTAATAACTAATACTCTTCCGGTCCTTAATATAAGACTCATTTAATTAATTTGATTAGATTAAGAAAGTTAGGTAAGTTAGTTAATTATAAAAAATGTGACACATTTTTCCTAAAACACCATAATCATCTTTTTTAATACCCCATCTTCTTTTTCTACTTAATTATGGTTGAAGAAGTATCTATAGGGGTAATTTAGAGAAAATTGATAAATATGAGAAATGAGTCTTATATGTAGGACTAAAACTAACTCAATAATTGAGTCCTATATTAAGGATTAGAAGAGTACTAATTTAAAATTTTGAAATTGATTTTTTCCTTTTCTTTTTTTTTTTTGTTTGCTTCCTATAAGTGTATAGCTGAAATTGCATTTTCAGACTGTCAATGTAGACCCCACCGTAGCTGCTTCTCGTTCTCAATCTCAGCCTCCTCTTCCCTCCACCGTTCCTTCTCCACGTATGGACGTGTTTCCTTCACCTTCATGGGCTTCTCTGTAACACCACCGCCTCCCCCAGCTCTCCTCGCCTCTCACCACCGCACCCGCCACCCTTCTCTCCGCAGCTGCCAACCATCCCATTCCAAACCCAATTCCAAAATCTTCCTCAATCGCCGCTCCCTTCTCCTCCTTTCCACCTCTACCGCCCTCTCCATTCCCTCCGCTCCTCGATTCCCCGCCGCAGCCGCCGCCGAAACCACCAAGCCACAGCCGCCGGATATCACCATCACCGACCGCGTTTTCATGGACTTCAGCCTCTGCCCCAATTACTTGCTCCCCAGCCGAACCCTTGGCGATAACATTGCTTCCCTCTGCTCCGAATCCATCCCTTTGGGTCGCATTGTGCTCGGACTTTACGGCCACCTCGTCCCTCTCACGGTTTCTAACTTCAAGTCCATGTGCGTTGGATCCTCTGGCTCTTCCTATAAGAACACCCTCGTTCACAAAATTTTTCCTGGCCAGTACTTCCTCGCTGGCCGCCAGGGGCGGCGTGACAAAGGCGAGGTCCAGCCACCTTCGGAGTTGGCGGGCAACAATGAAACCGTTGATTCCAAGTCGTTTTCTCTGGCACATTCGAAGGCAGGTGTTCTTTCGCTTCCTTTGTCGGAAAATGACGACGAGGATGAGTTTAAGCTTGATCCGAATTACAGAAACGTTGAGTTCTTGATCACGACTGGACCAGGACCTTGCCCCCAGCTCGACAATAAAAACATTGTTTTTGGAACAGTGCTTGAAGGTAATTTCCCAGATTTAGTTCCTTTTGTGGACTCAATTCTCGAGATGAGGACCAGAATTTTATTGATAATGTTCAGGAAGCAGCATCTATCTAATCTGCATTTCCAGATGTTAAGCACAATGACGACTTGGTTGGTCTTTAAATTGCTAAATTAATTGCGTAATATGAAATGATAAACATAAGTTGAATAGAAGTAGCATAAATCATAAAAAATTACTAACATTTATTAGCTTCACTGTTGAAATTTTACCTGATAGGTTTTGCGAATTCCTTCTATTGTACGTGATCAATGTGATTATCTGTTTCTGTCTTCATCCTGGCGGGTTAATCGAACAAAATCGATCACATTGGAGTTCGTTTCAGGATTATACATTTATCCATATTCACTCTTTAAATGAATTAGCTGCAAAAAAAAATCTTAAGAGTTAGGGTTGCTATTTTATTTGCCGTCACTTCTGGTCATTATATTGGACTATTTCTGCCATTGATGTGTTTTCTATCATATTTAAATTGGACTAGGCGCGCGATTATATGTAGAAAGGTTTTTGAAATTTCACCCGCTATACGGTGGTTAAATGGTTGTTTGCATCATTATCATGTTGAGGACTTGCTGTTGAGCTTAATTTTGGAGATTCATTCTTTCCATCTCATGGCTTTCCAAGGAAATATCGTCAGGCAAAGTACAATCTAAACTTGTTTCATAATCAATTTTTTTTAATCTTCTAGGAACACTACAGGTGTTGTTTAAGTGCTGGAATACTTGATTTGTAGAAGGGCTAAATAAGATAATTGCATTTTGATGGCTATCATGCTTACCTTCTTGTTGAATGTGACTGCAGGTTTGGACATCATCACCGCCATAGCTGCAATTCCCACATACCAACCAGCTGAGCGTATTCGCCAATTCAATGATTTGGCTGAGTTTTTTGGAGATGAAAGGGCCCAGAATGCTCGTGCCAGCTGGAACAGGCCTCTTAAAACTGTTTATATTAGTGACTGTGGGGAGCTACAAGTTGCAAAGCCTTCCCTCTCTCCTTCTCTTCCTTGATTTTCTTTTCTTGTGTATATTACATTGGAGGAATCCATATAACTTGTTTATTTGTAATCTCACTTTGAATAAACTGAGTGGAAAAGACGGTCCAAAGAAGCTGGTGATCAGGAATCGATTCAAAGAAATTAAATGAATGAATTGAAAGGTGACCTTTGTGCATTGCTGTAAAGTTGAACAATATGAGTACCAAATACTCTTGTTGTGAAGTGCTGGTAGGAATGTTATGCATAAATATGTCTATTTGCTGTAAATTATTATAATTTTTTGTAGTAATTTTTTGTGTGACACATTTTCTGTAGTATTTAATTATTTATTAGAAATGCTATGGAGATGATTATGCGCAATTAAAGAAGAATCCTATACAAGCATAAACATGTATGAATGCTTATCTGTTCCATATAATGATGCACCTTAAATTTGTTTGGACTGAGGAGAGCGAGGGAAAAGGGAAGGCATGTTTCACTTAGATTCTTTTTCTGTTTTACTTTACCTTGTTTTTTTAAATTACAGCCTTTTCTTTTATTCAGGTCTAAATGAAACTTCTCTTATGTTTTCCGTTCTACTTCCACTCATACTCTTGATAATCCATTCTAGCTGCTACGTTGTTCCTTTATACGACTTCACTGTCATTAGATTTATTGGCATGTAATTACAAAAGATACAAAAGGAAAAGGAAAGGAGCAGGTGATATACTCTATTTTGTGACTGAACTCTGTTTTCAACTTCTTCTACCTCACTGGATTGTTGTCGACTGAGAACAGTGTTACTGGGCGGGAGATTTTGAAGCTGTAAGGGAGAGGCAACAATGCTTCCCAGAGGTTCTCTTGGTGAAGCTGATCATCCTTTGTTGGCAAGCAGTGGCAGAGGGCCCACTCTTTGACTTGTGTAACGCACAGCTGCAATTCTTATGGTATGGCCTCCTCTCAACCTCCATGTTCTGCATGGATATGCTTCCATCGAAGACACAACGAAGCATCATCATTTCAACTGATTCGACGCCCATACTTTGTTCTGTTTCTCCTTCACAGTCTCTGAACGGAAGTATGCAGAAATGAGATGGTAAGTTGAGTGTTTGAGTGTTAATGAGCTATTTACCTGGTCTGGTGTCCTAGTGTTTATATAGAGACGCAGCGGGATCCATAGTTGTAATCGATGGATATTTTGGGTCTAGGGAAACGGACAAAAATTTGAAGGCTAACATTTTTAGTTTTTACCGAAGTGGCCGTAGTTTGGTGTTGGGATGGGAAAAGAGACTGAGTTGTACACTCAAATTCACCTCTTAAACGGTGGGCTATTTGATTTATGTGTTTTGATAGAGACGTGTTTATAGCTTAGGCTTGCTCCAAAGGACGTGTCCAGAAGCCCGGTCCCTGTTTGCTTCTATCTATGCATCATTATTTTGTCACTATTCTTCCAAAGAGAGCCACAACGAGCTAATAAAAACTAGAGGGGACCTTTGTTTGCACATAACTTAAAATGCTAAGTCATAGTGTTGATAACTAATCACCATTATAATTTTTAACAATTTTTGTGGATATATTTTGTTGATGTTGATCATTGAACAGCACTATTGACCTAAAAACACATTGACAACATGGGATATTGCGTTTGATGCCCTTGATTTATCATATAAAATTGAATGTACTTAATTAGGTGTGGATCCCATGCATTACAACTGCAGTGAGTCGTATTATCTAATGTAGTATTATTTATGAATTATGATGAACAGAATGATTTTCTATGGATTGATTACACATATAGCTATTCTGTTCTATTTTCAGTTGCTGCGCAAAGGTCTGCTAGAATGAGTTGGGAAATTGACAGTCATTCAGCTATTTATCCGGTCTGCTTTCTGAGTGCTATATGGTGAGAAATGTTGTTGGCATCCGTAGATGAAATTGATAGATATTTAAGGTCTACATAAATCGAGATACAGTTGAAGACAAATTACAGATGCTTTGGGTCTAGAGAAATCCGAGACAAAGTTGAAAACAAATAACGTTTTTACCGAAGAAGCCATAGGTTTGTTATTTTTCGAAGTAGAAAGAGGAATCCGAGTTATACACTCTTTACCTCTTAAAACTGTGGGATTCCTAGTTCTGGCTTTTAGACAGAACTCGTTTATGGAACAGACTGCTCCAAAGGACGTGTCCACCAGCCCTTTCCCGGTTGCTGCTATTTTATGCGTCATCACATCTGTAAGAGCCACTATGACTATGTCTGGCGGCTGAATTATACAGAAACAAAAATGGGAAAGGGAAAATAATGGGAACAAGTTTAAAACGATGTTCGGTATGTCAATAGAATAATCTTCAAAAGAACGGTGATATAGACACTCAACAAATTTGTTGATATGATAACCTAATAGATCCATTCACCAAAGCTTTCCTAATGCCTTGTTTGAAACCCCGCATGTTGAACATTTAGTTTGTTTGTAGCTACTTATTTAAGTGTTTATAAACAGTTTTATGTAAGTCAAGACAAATTTTTTTTTTACATACTTATTTTGTATTTCGTAAATTATAATTAAAAAATTACTTATAATTCATTTCAAATAGGTCTTAACTCAAGGATCTTGATTTATATACTCATTGTAACACCATTTTCAAAGACTTGTGTATTTTACAAAATTGTGACAAACATGGTGGAAGCAAAACCACACTAGAATTCCAAAACATGCATTGTGCCTTGGGCATTTGAAGCTCAAAGAAACAGACCATAAGCCTAGCCAAAGCTTACAATTCATTACTCAAATCTCGTCCTTACAATTTGATCGGAATGACGGCATGATGGGATCATCCTAGCAACACTACATCACAAGATAATTTACTAGAACATTCAGTCAGTCAGTCACATTCACCATCAAGTATATTTTTAGAGGGTTAATATTATTATTAATGTTTGCAGTTTATTCTCATTTTAATTTTAGTTTGTAAAATTTAAAATAAGTGTTTTTGGTCCTTCAAATTTATGTGCGTCTAAAACTATTAGTCCTTATCCTCCTCCGGTCCTAAATATAAAACCTAATTGTTGAGTTGATTTGGTCCTAAATATAAGATACATTTATTATATTTATCAATTTTTTCTAAATTATCTCTATGGATACTCCTTCAACCATAATCAAGTAGAAGAAGGAGAGAGGATATTAAGAAAAATAATTATAGTGTTTTAGGGGAAAAAATATCATATTTTTATAATTAACTAACTTACCTAACTTTCTTAATCTAATCAAATTAGTTAAATATTCGAAAGAATATTTTGAAAAGAACTTGAAGATGGAATTAACATAAAATTCAACGGCGTCACATATATATTATCCATGGGGTTTAGGAGTTTTTACACTGGTTGTTACACTTCCACATCTATCTTGTATAAATTATATACTCCTTCTGGTACTTTTTATAAGATTTTGTTAACTAAATTATGCAGTTTAAGAAAATAATTAAAATTAGTTTAAAACAATAAATATATAGAAATTAAACATCTTTTTTTTAGTATGTTTTTATTTAATGAGGAAGCAAATAAGAAGGAGAAATCTCACCAATTATGAGATAAATAATGAAAGAGAATATAAAATTAATTAAGGAGAAAATTGGTAAAAGCACATTTAATGTTCAAATTAACTTAAAAAGGACCAAATTAATTTAAATTTTGGGATCTTATAAATAGAAGCAGGGAAGCATGTCACAAGCACACTTTTTTTCCCCTAAAGTTTTATAAAGTACTACCTCCGATCTTTAATATAATAGCTAGTTGACTAATTTGAGTAGATTAAGAAAATTAGTTAAGTTAGTTATTTGTAATAACTAACTATTGCCTTTCCTAAAATATCCTTACTAATCAAGTATATTAATTAGAACTACTATTATTAAAAGGACTACCTTGGAAAAAAATGGATAAATATGAGAGACAAAGTAGATTGAGGTTTTATATTTAGGATCAAAATAAAATTCAAACAAATTCTTATATTAAAAACAGGATGTGGTACTACTTTTCTTCTTGCCTTTTTTTTTTTTTTTAACCAGCATAAAGTACTACTTTTCTTGATAGATGGCTGTAAGCTTTATTCATGCCTTTTTTTTCAAGTCAAGGAAAATCACATGTTAAGTAATGTTTTTGCTAATTCCAATATTGTAGAATTTAATTTAATGTTGGACATCCTACTGAACTAATAAATTTTCGGGATGTAATTCTTTGGCAAAATTCTGATCCAAATTGAAAAACCTTTTGGATTAAAAAAAAAATGCCATTAGTTTTCTCATTTGAGCTAAAAGAAGTTTGCTGCACCCAATGAACCTGCTAATAAATCTACTAGGAAAAGTTCGACCGTACCTTTTCCTCTTCGGTCCAGTACTATGACATGTTTGTATTATACTCCGTCTTATGTTAATATATACTCTTATTATTGATTCTGAACCAAAACAAAAAATCTTTATAAAAGAATGAAAAATAGCTTAACCAATACTCTATAAGACATTGTGCTGAGTTAACTTTTTTTTTTTTTTTAATTAAAGGATCAACTCACAACATTATATGCTGGATCACACTAGAATGAACGAAGTATCGAAGAATGGCTTATAGATATATATAGGAAAAATTAATTTTTTGGTCTCTCAACTTTTAACTCAGTTATGACTCAATCTCTCAACTATAACTTGGTATGATTCAATCTCTCAACTTTTAACTCGTTGAAACTCAGTTCCTAATTTCTTTTTCTATTTAATAAATTAAGCCATGTTATATTGATGCAGATTTAATTAATTAATTTTCTTTTGTTAGTTATTTATTTTGTTAACCACCCACTAACCCATTTATTGATTTTGCATTTTAATTATTTTATTTAAAATTAGGTTATAAGTACCCTAGGTTTCTATTGTGTAAGCAAATTTGGCTTTTGACATATCAGATAGTTTTCTTCCATTCCGGTTCTCGTCTCTGCTCTCCCTTTCTCTCTAATATTTTTCTCTGATCTCCTTCTCTTCCCCTTTCTCTCTTCTATTTTACATCAATTTTGGCATCAGAGCCTGGTTGCGATCCCTGTGTGATTAATTTCTTTCTATTCCTAACATCCAAACGTGCCCTTATAGTTCAAGAAACTCCACAACTGCCGCTCACCACCGTCCTGCACCTCTGTTCAACCACATCACGACTCCGCTCGCCATTCCATCACCACCAGTCCTTACTCCAGCAACAAACCGTCCAAACCCAAGTGATCCACTACCAAGAACTATCAAAAATCACCCCCGCACGACGCAAACTCCTCTCCTGCGCAAAGTCACCGTAAGAGTCACTTTGGAGGCCTAGATCTCACTCGTCTGGCATCCGATCACCATGAAACCACCAGTATTAGGTCCGCCTCGAGGAACGCAGCATGTTCCCTGAATTTCATGGCCAACTGCAACCTCACGCCCCTCCATGCTCCACCTCTTCGCTTTGCGCGTAAGCCCACCCGTCGCCACAGAGCCAGTTCGCCCAGATCATGTTTTTCGCTGTTTTGACCCTGTTCGCACAGTTTCTTCCACCACCGACCCTCCTAACGCTAAGAGCATTGGGTATTTTTTGGTGTCGTAAAGCTACACCGGTAAGGCCTAATCGACCCTCTAATTAATTACTGTGACTTTTTAGCATACTGTAGGTTACTTTTATTGCTTTGGGACGTTGTTCTTGCTGGATACCACTGCTGCCTGTATATATATTTTTTTGGTTATTTATTCTTGATTATTATTTTATAGCTTAAAAAAAAGAAAAAAAGGGAAAAAAGGGAAAAAAAAAGGGAAAAAAGAATTTATTTTCATTTTATTAGTAGCTTCTTTGCTTGCTTCATTATTTATTGTTAGTTTTTGCCTATCTATTGCATGACTATTCGTGATATTGAAAATAGACAAGACACCTTAGACCAAGCACTTCAATCCTTAGAACCCCGTGTTAGCTCCCTTCAATCCCAAATAGACCAGAGACTTTAGACCTTTGAACTAAAACTGAATGAACTCACCAAATGCCTTAAGGAATCCTTGGCCGAGATTAAGCAAGAATATAACTCCTAGTGTCAAGAGCTTAGAGCCACTACTCAGGCACTTAAGATAGCTAATCAAGAGCTTAGGACCTTCTAGCAGGAAATTAGAGATTCTCTCCTAAGAATTGATGGGCAAGTCTTTAGTAAGGGTGTAGAAGGAATTCTTAGAAATGCCCCTGAGACCACTCAAGTGCGCACCAAGCTCAACACCGTTGGACCATCTCACACTAAAGGCTCCTAGCTTTCTATAGGTCTGCGTAACCCACAGGCTAGATCGCCGCATGTTGAGGCCTTTCCCCAACCCCTCAAGGAAGAGGATGACCCATGGGATGAACAAGGCACAGAGTATCGTTACGAATCCCATCTTGGGAATCGAAGTACCTACAGAGGGTACGCAGCTCGCCCCAGATATGGACGAGACCCATCGCCACCTAGGCGATACCGAGACACCCCTCGACAAGACTACAATGATGATGTGATGAAGAGGGTTAAGGTTGAGGCACCTGACTTTGATGGTCGATTAGATGCGAATGCCTTCCTCGATTGGTTAGCCACCATGGACGACTACTTTGAGTGGTACAATATGAGTGACATGCAGCGCGTTCGCTTTACCAAGATGAAGCTCGTCGGATCTACACGGAACTATTGGCAGCATGTCCAAGCGAACCTCAAATGCTTAGGGCAACCTCCCATTATAACTTGGGAGGAGATGAAGTTGAAGCTTAAGGAAAAGTACGTACCGGTCAGCCACTTGAGCATGCTTTTCAACCAATTGAATAGCCTCAAGTAGGGAACCTTGTCGGCAGCTGACTACGTCTCTTGATATGATGACCTTCTAATCCGCAATGACTTAAATGAGCCAAGTTTTGTCATTATCGAGAGATTCATCAGCAGCCTTAGGAATGACATAAAGAGAGAGCTCAGAGTAAACCGTCCCTACATTTTAGAGGAAGCATATTATAAGGCTATCGAGATTGACTCTTTGCCTAAATATCCCTCCTTCAGGCATCCCAGCTTCTCCGGTTTAGAGTCTCGTCCCACTCGCAGCTCTGCTACCTCGGCCAATCAACGGGTAAGTCATCAACTTTCAGGGCCAAGTGCTTTAAGACCAAGAGAGTCATCGGCCTCAAACGTTCGTGCGGGTAGCTCATCGATAGAGTGTTTCAAGTGTCACTCCAAGGGACACATCACTTCAAGGTGCCCGCAATGTGCGTTGCTTATTGAATCTCAAGATGATGCACTACTCGAGAGCGTGCCAAATGTAGTCGTTGACCCTGTCGATATTCCTTCTAATGTGGATGAAGAGTTTAATTGTGATGAAGTGCCATCGGGCCATCTTGGAGTGATGCGATGTCTCCTGACTGTCCCAACACCAGATGACTCCTGGAAACGGAACAACATCTTTCACACCTTTGTGAAGTGCGGTGACAAGTCATGCAAGTTGGTTATTGACAGTGGAAGTGAAAAGAACGTGATCTTTACTTGAGGTGTCACTCGTCTTGGACTCAAGACGGAACCAATTGCTAAGCCTTTTCGTGTTGCATAGGTCGACAACACTTCGTTGCTTATCACCTAGCAGTGTCGTGTCCCACTCCATTTAGGAGGTTCCAAAGCAAAAAGTCCTGCCCCCATGAAAGGATCCACCTCTAAGCCCATTAACCTTCACCTCCTGACAGAGAAGCAATTCATCAAAGAAAGTAGGGAGGTTGATGTCATCCTTGCCGTTGTTTCCAAGGTTGTTTCTCCTTCTGCACCAACACCTGACAATTTTCCAAAAGAGGTGACCCAACTCTTGCATGAGTTTAAGGATGTTGCAACTGAGGAGTTACCTCCTGACTTGCCACCCATGAGTAACATCCAACATGCAATCGATTTGG
The DNA here is from genome assembly GCF_004799145.2 of Neltuma alba. Taxonomy (NCBI): domain Eukaryota; kingdom Viridiplantae; phylum Streptophyta; class Magnoliopsida; order Fabales; family Fabaceae; genus Neltuma; species Neltuma alba. The sequence goes on from NW_021636509.1 coordinate 949,409, forward strand.
TTCTAGGATCACAACTCCCTAATCTTCCACACTATAGGATGAACCCTAAAGATCGAGAAGAGCTTAATTGATAGGTTAACGGCTTGCTTGAGAAGGGCTACATCCAGCATAGCGTCAGTCCTTGTGCTGTCCCTACCCTTCTGACTCCAAAGAAAGACGGCTCATGGAGAATGTGTATTGACAGTCGAGCCATCAACAAGATAACCGTCAAGTACCGGTTCCCGATCCCTAGGTTAGAAGACATGCTTGATTTGGTGTTTGGATCTAAGTGGCTCTCCAAGCTCGATCTTTGCAGTGGTTACCATCAAATTCAAATCAAACCAAGAGATGAGCAGAAGACTGCGTTCAGGACGCAAGATGGACTGTACGAGTGGCTTGTTACGCCATTCGGCTTAACGAACGCCCTGAGCACATTCATGCGAATGATGATGCATATGTTGCAGCCTTATCTAGGAAAGTTTGTGGTTGTCTATTTTGATGAAATTTTGGTTTTTAGTAAATCCAGAGACGACTACTTGCATCACCTTAGACAAGTGCTCCTGACCCTTCAGAAGGAGAAGTTTTATCTTAATCTACCAAAGTGCTCCTTCCTACAAAGTCAAGTTGCGTTTCTTGGATTCATCGTCTCAGAACAAGGCTTGTCCCAGATCCCACAAAAGTCTGAGCCATCCAAGATTGGCCAGAGATTTCAGCATCCTTATGTCTCCAGTGACTGACTGCTTGAAGAAGGATAAGTTCAAGTGGACTCCCACAGCCTCCACAGCTTTCAGTACTATTAAGGAGAAACTCTTGAGTGCTCCTGTCCTGGCTTTACTTGACTTTCACAAGTGTTTTGAAGTTGCTTGTGATGCTTCCGGGGTGGGAATTGGAGGCGTTCTAAGCCAAGAAGGCCACCCTTCGCCTACTTCAGTGAAAAGCTTAATGAGGTCAAGCAAAAGTACTCCACATATGACAAGGAGTTCTATGCCATTGTTCGCTCTTTGGAGCATTGGAAGTACTATCTCCTCCCCTAACAGTTTGTCCTCTACTCAGACCACCAGTCTCCCAAGTTTCTTAGCTCCCAATGACACTTGAATGCCAAACATGCCAAGTGGAGCGAGTTCATTCAGGAATTTACCTTTGTGGTCAAGCACTGCCCAGGGGTAGAGAATAAGGTAGCTGACGCTCTTAGCCGGAGAATCCACGTTCTCAACACCTTAACGGTTAGTGTCGTGGGATTTGACAGGCTCAAGGACAAGTACACTTCGTGTCCTGACTTTGGCATCATTTATGATGAGGTTAAAAATGGCAACTGCCAAGATCATGTGAATTTCCTAATCGATGATGGCTACCTATTTCGTGGGTCTAGGTTGTGTATTCCTCGCACGTCACTGCGCGATTTTCTCATTTGGGAATTACACGTGGGAGGGCTAGCCGGACACTTCGGCATTTAGAAGACTACGACCATGGTTGAAGACAGGTTCTATTGGCCTTCCCTTAAGCATGATGTTGCTCGAATCTTTTTCCAGTGTCGTACATGCCATATAGCAAAGGCAAAGAAGAGGAATACTGGGTTGTACACGCCTCTTCCTATTCCTGAGGCACCTTAGAAGGACATTAGTATGAGTTTCGTGCTTGGGTTGCCAAAGACAGTGCGAGGGCACGATTCTGTCTTGCTTGTAGTTGATAGGTTCTCAAAAATGGCACATTTCATCCCATGCAGTAGGACTACCGATGCCTCACATCTGGCCAAGCTTTTCTTTCTAGAGGTCGTGCATCTTCACGGTCTGCCTACCACTATCGTCTCTGATAGGGATGTCAAGTTTGTTAGTTATTTCTGGAAGACCCTCTGGAAGCTCTTCGGTACATAACTGAAGTTCTCGTCTGCTTTCCACCCTCTGGCTGACAGACAGACTGAAGTGACTAACCGTAGCTTAGGTGACTTGCTCCGTAGTTTAGTTGGCAATAAGCTTGGTAACTGGGATTTAGTCTTGCCTATAGCTAAATTTGCTTACAATAACTCAGTCAATAGATCCACTTGCAAAAGCCCATTCCAAATTGTCTCGAGTCACAACCCAAAGCAGCCTATTGACCTTGTTCCCCTTCCCCTGTCTGCTCGCCCTTCTGAGTCTGCCGAGACCTTTGCACATCGCCTTCACGATATTCATGCTCAGGTTAGGCGTAAGTTAGCTTTAAATAATGACAAGTATAAGATAGTTGCTAATATCTATCGACGTCACCAGGAGTTCGATGTTGGCGACCTTATCATGGCTCGTATACAGCCTGAGCGTTTACCAAAGCGGCCTTACAAGAAGCTGCACGCTCGTGCCTCTGGCCCGTTTTGCATTTTCGAGAAGTTAGGCCCCAATGCATACTTATTAGAGTTACCTCCAGATATGTCTATTAGTCCAGTATTTAATGTTGAGGATCTTGTTCCTTACCGGGGCATTTTTGAGCCCCCCTTTGTGTTCTGATGACTCTGCAGGTACTCAGACTCACCAAGCCCCAACCCCACCCGTGCCTAGAGTTGCGCCTCGCTCGAAAGCCATTAACGCCGTGATGGATGAGCAGACGATTCTAACTCTAGCAGGTCCCGTCAGTCATTACCTCATTCGTTGGAAAGGCTGTCCTGATTTAGACGCTACATGGCTCATCGAGGACGAGTTCCGTCATGTGGATGCTGCCCTCCTCGACAGCTACCAGCTTTCTAACTCTCCGGTGGCGAGTTCTTCAAATCGGGAGGGGGAATGATGTAGATTTAATTAATTAATTTTTTTTGTTATTTATTTATTTTGTTAACTACCCACTAACCCATGATTTTGCATTTTAATTATTTTATTTAAAATTAGGTTATAAGTACCCTAGGTTTCTATTGTGTAAGCAAACTTGGCTTTTGACGTATCAGATAGTTTTCTTCCATTCCCGTTCTCGTCTTTGCTCTCCCTTTCTCTCTAATATTCTTCTCTGATCTCCTTCTCTTCCCCTTTCTCTCTTCTGTTTTACATCACATATACAACTCACATTGAGTCATCACCCAATCACCCTATATGTGCTGACATGGCTTCCAAATAAGGTCTGCATTCATCAGCTATGACCTCCCCTGTTTCCTTCTCCTCATTTTCATCCTCATTCTCAGAATCATCTATAAGGCGAATGTATTATTTACAGTATATATACCGTGAAAAATTACACACTGGCCTAAACCAATCAAAATCAAAGTGTGGGTGGGGGAGTTGTAGTTGAATTTATGAATGGAGAGGCTACACAGACAGTAGATGCAGTGGTTTTTTTTTTTACTGAGTAGATGCAGTGGGTTTAACATGATATAGAGAAAGATTTACAATAAGATATTATTATTCTTCACAAAATCCAAGTATCTCACCAAGAATCGACAGAATAAAGATAAAAATCAAGGGAAAAGCAAAGCTGAAGCTCATGGAAATATGGAACCGAGGGAACATACTTAACTGTACAAATGCAATCCCATTCTTTTTATTGGTGAGGACCGAAAGAAGAAAAGAAAAGGCCTCACGGATGATCCGCAGAAGAAGGAATATGAGAACAAAACAGGGGAGGGTCGCAGCTGATAATGCAGAGCTTATTTGAAAGCCATTTCAGCACATAGAGGGTGATTGGGTGATGATTTAGAATGAGTTGTATATTACCTGGATTAATTTATTAAATAGGAAAAAATTAGGGATCAAGTTTCAACGGAGTTAAAAATTGAGAGACTGAGTGATACTACGTCATACTTGAGGGATTGAGTTATAACCAAGTTAAAAGTTAAGGAACCAAGAGATTAATTTTTCCATAAATATATATTGATATATCAATAAAGCTCCTGATACACTTGGTATTACAAATTAAAATATCAACCAAGCAAATTAAAAGCCCCTTATAATATTATTAAAAAATGGAACTATAACAAATCAGAAAAGTGATATAAGGGAGATGGATTACTTAGAGGGTGTTTAGATGGAAACCAAATTATGGTTTTAAAAGTATTTTTACAGTATACGATGTAAAAATGCGGAAGAGTTTGTCTCGTTTTGTGGGGAAAAAAAGAACTTTTGAATGCTTCCAAACACCCCCTAATAAGAGTCCTGTGATTCTATCAAAAAACTTGTTGATCAAACCTTGAACAAAACAGCCACACACGTATACATACAATATTTATTGGTGTATGTATATGCATGTGTAAAAGTAATTAGAATTAATGTTCAATTAATCTTCCTCTTCCAGATCTGTCAATCCCATTTTATGATGATGAGGCCTACAGTTTCCCAGAGTCGTGGCGGTAGCCGGAGAAGAAGAAGGAGAGGAATGAGCGGAATTATTATAAGCAGCCATGGCCAGGCAGCTCTCACTCCAAGCCCTTCTTAAAGGATACGACACATTGTTGCTCTTCCCCCGGTGGGTGCATGCTGCTTTAGGTGACGAAGACGACGAGGACGACTTGTCATGAATCGCACAGCCACAGTTCCGGTGGTACGGCCGCCGTTGGACGTCGTTATCGTGCCCGGAAATGCATCCCTCGTATACTCCCCGGAAAAACCCGTCCGCGGCGGAGGCGGCCATGCGAATGTATATATATACGCTCAATTGTTGAGGTGGTGGTCGTTGGATCTTGGCCTGTCCGATGGGCGATCACCTGGAAGCAGCTTGAAGGTGATGGTGTGAAATGGAAGCACCCGGATGGATGAATTAATGGCGGGGGAGGGGCGGTGGGGGAACTGTAATGGGGAATTTGAAGGAGGAAGGAGAGGGGGAAGTTAAATAATGAGGAGGGAGGTGGTTGGAGGTTAAACGGCTTGTGCGGGCATTGAAGCCTGTGTGAGTTGTGAAGAGGCCGTGTCTTGTGCGTAACTCCCTTGACTTTTTTCACCCTCCTCTTTTCTGTCAACAACCATTGCAATTTTCCCCGTCAAATGAAAACGGTGATATTTATAATTTTTGTGCGACATACAGAAATCCCCTTATTAGAAACTTATGTATTTGAATTTGAGATATTATTAAGTATTAAATATGGACACTTTGCTCAATAAATCAATATGAAATTTCTTTTGTTAGAACTGCTCCTGTTGGTGCCATGTTTATACTTTGGGTTAATATAATTTTTAATTTCTCAAGTTTTAAATCATAGGTTTCAGTTTTTTAAGAGGTTTTTTTATCTAAAACATTAGTTCCTATAATTTAACAAAAAAATTTGACCATTTTGCCTTTTGAGAGGCCAAAATCAAAATAAAAGTAAACTTGAGAAATCAAAAATTATATTAACCCTGTTAGAAAAAATAATAGTGTTATTAGCTAATTAGGTTGGACTCTATATAAATTGGTTCTAATATAATGTTAGTTTAGAGTGTAAGATGTGTTATTCTCATCAATGAGAAAGAAGATATATAACTTGGGTCTCCCTTCTTGATCCCAATAATTTATTTTTGAGTTATTGGTTAATCTCTCAAGTGAGAGACTAAATTAATCCTAAGAGAATTATTGTATCTTGCAAATTATTAATAACATTTTATATTCTTTAGCCTCATTTCTTTACAAACCTGTTATAATTTTCACATTTAAAATCCAAATCAATATCATTATATTTTATATATAATAAAACTCTTCCATACCGAGGGTTTAAAAAAGAAAAAAAAAGAAAAGACTAATCATGGGAGTTGGGTCTAATAAAAATAATTAGTCTCTCACAATATAATTAATCAATGTTTGAATTCTCGCTGAAAAAAATACTCCTCTGGTCCTTAATATAAGACCCATTTAACTAATTTGATTAGATTAAAGAAGTTAGGTAAGTTAGTTAATTATAAGAAAAGTGACACATTTTTCCTAAAATACCACAATCATCTTTCTTAATACCCCCTCTCCTTCTTCTACTTGATTATGGTTGAGGGAGTATCCATAGGGGTAATTTAGAGAAAATTAATAAATATAAGAAATGGGTTCTATATTTAGGACCAAAACCAACTTAAGAATTGGGTCCTATATTAAGGACTGAAGGAGTACTAACATTTAGTGCCTAACAGTTTTTTGAACGGGATTGCATCCAATAAGATAGGAGCATACATGTGCTTAAAAAAAAAATTGGTATATGCTATTTAAATTTTAAATTTTATATTTAATGAAGACAAAAGCTGGAATTTTATTTTATTTTATTTTTAATTTCCAGCGGACATGTTGAAAGTTTCTTGTATAAAAACCAAGATGGTATTTTATTCACCGGGGGGGAGGGAGGCGCGGTTGAATCCATGCGTGGATCACACGAGACTGCTGCATGCGTCGATCGCATCGTGTTTTCCGCCAGGGTGGCCTGTGAAACGCTGTATTTGGACTTGTCGCATGAATAACGTCAATGACTCAGTGGTCCCAGAAAATCTTTTTAGGCATGAAAATGATAGCACAATAGATCGCACGCTTAGTACCATTTTTATTCCTTAAAATTTGGTTTCATTTTACTCTTTATTGCTAAAATTTGAAAGCAGTGATTTTAATTTCTGAAATTTGGTTTCATTTTAATTTTAAATCTTGATGTTTGATTTTATTTTGGTTCAATCTTTAGAAGAAGGTTTCAAGAACCAAAACTATTGATTTTAAATTTCAGAAACTAAAATCAAAATAAAATAAAATTTTATGGACTTAAAATGATCTTAATCCTAGATTGTTTGTTGCATGAATAAAAATAAATAAATAAAAAAGATACTCATCTGATTAATAATGTAAAACTTATTTAACTAATTTGATTATATTAAGTTCCATAAGTTAGTTAATTATGAGAAATAAGACAAATTTTTCCTTAAAACACCATAATTATCTTTCTTAATATCCTCCCTATCTCTTTTACTTGATTATAGTTGAGTAAGTATCAACAAAATTAATTTAGAAAAAAATTAATTAATATGAAAAATAGATCTTACATTTAGGATCAAAATTAACTCAATACTTAAGTCCTATATTAGGGACTAGACTCTAGAGGATTATTTCATACATAAATAAATGTAACCATCTCTTTACTTTTTAAGTAATAAAAAATATATTCATTCCAATGTTAAATGTAACAACTAAATAATTAATTCACATATAGAAAATTAATTAAATGATTTATGTATTAAAAAAATGTATATCTGTTTTCTTAGAAGATCCCATTATTTCTATTTGAAATTACTTCATTGATGGAAATTAATTAGAAAAATCATTTAAAAACCCTAAAAATTGAAAATTGCATACAAAAACCTTTTCACAAAAATTGTTATCAAAACCAACAATAATATTGTAACAGGTCCCTGTATGCAGTTTTTCTATTTTTAAGATCTTTTTTTATAATTTTTCAAATTAATTTTAATATGACAAATAATATGGATAGTTTGGGGGAATTTATAGATTTAAGAGACAGAACAAATTAAAATATCATATTTAGAATCAAAACAAACACAGTTGTTTGTGTATAGTTGAATAATTATGATAGATATTGTATCTATAAATTTTATGGCTAAACAATAAATTTTTTATTTTTCTTTGAAATGCAAAAAAGAGTGCATAGATCTTTAACAAGTTGAAAAAGAATTTATTGCTTAAAGATACTTGAAATTCATTTAAGAATCCAAGTGCAAAGTAACTTATCTTGAGCGGATGCAACTCTTTTCGACATATTTACACCCTATCTTCAATCATATTTAAAATAGATGACATTTACACATAGCAGAAGGTGTCACATACAACTAAAAAAAAAAAAAGGTTTAACGACTGACAGTAAATTTTGCAGTGAGGAAACTTTCAGCAGTTTTTCCAAAAACAATGGCAAAATGTTACCATATTTTAATTAAATTTCATATATATGATATGTAAAAGAACCACCTAATTTTAATTAAATATATGAATTCAATGCGAAGGAAATTATGTGATCAACTTAACTAATCAGTATAGATACAAAAGCTATAATATCTTTTAAGTAAGAGATATAAGATATCTATATATATATATATATATATTTAGTTGTATAAGTCGTAAATCAATAACAACACGTTTAATTTCATTTAGACTCCGAAAAAGTATAGGCATGTTTGAAGCGGTTGAGATTACTGCTACTTGGAATTATAATAATCATATGTAATTCTCCTCCTTGTCATTATCGAGTGGTCTTATCGGAAAGTTCAAGGGAGCCTATTGAATCTAATAATGAATAAGATTATGATTATGTGAGTGAGGTTTGTTTGCCTGCTGAGTTTATAATTTCGAGGAAAGATTAAAAGAACTAACGGGAAGCATTATGCCGTACGTTAGCTTCGAGAAGGTATATCCATTTTAAAGATGGCGTCTCAAAAGAAGTGGATATAAATAATTTCAAAAGAAATGCCATTTTCTTCCAGACGATGATAAGATTATGGAGTTAACCACGTGCGATGTAAGAGTAAAATTTACTTTATTATGAAATTTTTATCACTCCATAGTGTTAGCACAGCAATATTACAGTTTATAAACAAATAATGGTCTTATGATGATTTACTTAAGTGTAATCAGTAGTTTCTTTTCATTACGGCAAATCTAGCAAATCAATTTAATACAATTTATATGGATGTGCCAATTAGTTTTAGAATGAATCATTTAGTTTACAAACTAATATGAAATAGAATAACATTAGTATTTGATCGAAAACTCAGCAAATGCAAGTTGAATATGAACATCAGCTTTTTTTTTAACACAGTTTTATCTATAGTTGAAAAAAAAATTATCTTATTTTGAAATACAACTAAAACTATGTTGACTGCTAAAAGCCTAAAACTATAAAACCGTATCATTCGTCTTAGTTTTATGGCAAAAAACTTAGCATAAGATAAATCATAGGATATCCTCCAACCCAAAAAAACAAAAACTATGTAAAGAGACGAAAATGAAATTACCGCCATTTCTATACTTTGGTACCGTTGGAAAAAAAAGAAATGCCCGCAATGATCTGATCAACATCATTAAAAGTTTAAAACTAAGGATTTTGAGTTTTGAATTTGGATTGAATAGGGAAAAGATTAAAATCAGTAGGTAGATTTTTAGATCAGAAGTTGGTTTGCTCTCTCCTACTTTTAATCTAACACGTAAGCCCAAATACTAAATTAAGCCACTACTGTCGACATGAATAGTAATATAGAGTATACATGCTTAAATTATATAAATTAGTGAAAGTGATTCAAAATTGATATAACTAATTTAAAATAAAAAAAATCAAGTCTCAGTTAAAACAAATCTTTGACATCCTTTATCAAATATTTGTATGCGTAATCTAATATATATATATAGATAAATTAAATAAATAAAATGTTGATTATTTGAAAATAAAAGATGATAAAAATAAACTAACCTTGTGAGCTTGAGAATAGAGAATAATTAATAAAAAGTGAAAATTAATACTTCTAGTCTTCCAAGTTTTGACTTACCTCAAAGTCAATTTTCGAACTTGAAACGAACTGCAACTATAAATTAATACCTGGTTCAACCCAAACTAATATAATTAGACTTAATAGTTACACACACACACAACTAACAACTCATGCTTAAAAATCGATATCAGTGGCGTGTAAATTTTCCAGCAGCCTAAATTATTTTTTAAGGTATATACACTTAGAAAAATATTTCAGTGGCGTGTAAATTTTCCAGCAGCCTAAATTATTTTTTAAGGTATATACACTTAGAAAAATATTTCCTCTCTTTAAGGTGCTATGCACGTTCACCTTATTAATTCTTACTCCTCCAATCCTAACTATACGACTTTTATATTAGTTAATTATATTTTTCATAATATTTATTGATTTAAACAAAAATTAAATTTAAATTTGTCCTCCAGTAATTATTACATTAATTTATGTCTTTTTTCAGCAGTTAAATCATCCAAACATTCTTATTTTATTAAAATAACTTTTTTCACAAATTTTATTCTTCTGACATTTATTCTCAAAATAACTTTTCAATTATTTTTCTCCACACCAGTTCTGCTCCCCCCCCCCCCCCAAAAAAAAAAAAAATACAGAACACCACTTGGTTTTAGCAGAGAAGCCCGTCCTAACGGCTCATCCCTTCTCAAAGAGTTTTGGGCAAGTACCTTAGCACAAAATAAACTAATTCTCAGATTGGCCCAAAAAGCTTCATAAAAATACCATCAACCTCCCGACTACCGCGCATCTGCTTCAGGCAAAATATAATTTGTTTGAAAAAAAAAAAAGAGTAACTGATACTCTTTTTGGGGACGAATTGCATATTAGTAATCGAGCTCCTTGAATATTTGGGACTTACACTGAATTATCCATATTGATAATTGAGCATGAAAATTGCACACAGGAAATGGGATAATACTGAAACAGCCTCCCTTTCAAGCAAATCACTCTTATTATTAACGCATTTCAAACAACACCCCCGTACTTAATTTTACCCAACTCGACGTTTATCACCATCCCAGAATCCAAAATGGAACTTCATGATCGGAACTTCTATGGTAAAAAGACTTCAAGCACCGAGTGAGATCAACTAACAAGCATAATGATACTACTAACAACAGAACAAAGAGTGGTAATTAATATGTTATACCAAACCAACACTCATCAAAACAAGTAAATTCACAGCATCACACATCGGTATACCTTATTTCTGACCCATCCCAACTAGATTATTACCAGAAAACAGGACGCTTTATGTTACACACAACATCATATTTGACGAACGAACCTTGTGAAATACCAGCCCAGCAGAAAGCATAGATCTTGTAATTCATTCTTCTCAACCAGCGATCTCGATGGCCTTAACCTCTGGTTTCTTAACCTCTTCCTTTGGAACAGTCACAGTGAGAACCCCATTTTCCATGGAAGCCTTCACCTGATCCATCTTTGCATTCTCCGGCAACCTGAATCTCCTCATGAATTTCCCACTGCTACGCTCCACGCGGTGCCATTTCTCGTTCTTGTCTTCCTTCTCCACCTTCCTCTCTCCGCTTATCTGAAGCACCCTGTCGTCTTCGACCTCCACCTTCACCTCCTCCTTCTTCAGCCCTGGAAGATCCGCCTTCAACACATGGGCTTCCGGCGTCTCCTTCCAGTCCACCCTAGCGTTCATGAACGCAGAACTTTCCGAGGACGAAGTAGAGAGAGAAGCGGGGAACGGGAAATCTCTGAATGGATCCCACACATCAAGAGAGAAAGGATCGAAGGCGCTGCTTCGTCGGCCACCAAAGAAGCTCGGGATGAGTGACATATGATCGGAAACTGAAAAACAATGGAAGATCAATCAACGAGATTATGTTCTAAATTCTGATTGCTGCGTGAGGGATGAAAGGATATGATGGGTATTTAAAATGATGTGGGGGAGTAATGTAGTACTTTCAGGAGATATCCATTGTAGATATTTCAAGAAGTTTCTGAAAGTGCACAGCCCCTCTTCTACAGTTCTACTTCGCCCACCAGGCACGAAGGGTCGAGAGAAATACATGATCCCTCTGGACATTTCTGGTTCTCCTTGTATTTTTCTTGGACGTTGGTGTGTTTTATTTGATTTCTATATATTTTTTCCATTAATTTTTTTGGCCTTGGAAATATTTTTCTATTAACTAAATCATTTAATTTTGTATTTTTAGTAACGTTAGCTCTTGTAACGTTCTTCTATTAACATTTTTACTCTCTATGTAAGAGTTAATACTGTTAATAAAGTAAAAATAAAAATTTAATTAAGAAAAAAACACATGAACATCAAATGAAAAATTTAAAACATATATAGAAAAAATTGTAAATAAAGACCTCCTAATATATAAAATTACGATTTGGGATTTTTAATTTGAAAAATAGTAAATAAGGACCTAGTCTCACTTTTGCAAATATGAAATTGTGGTAAAATATCTGAAATACCCCTCAGTCAAATGACAAGTTGATTATGGAGAATGATAAGTTCACTTTAGCGAATAACAATTTTAGTAAACTAAATTACAACTTGATTGAGGGTATGTCAAATGATGAGTTGACTATGGGAAATAACAAGTTCACTTTAGCGAATGACAACTTTAGTAGATCAAATCAAAATTTGGTTGAGAGGCATTTAAGACTTTTACTCATATTTCATATTTGTAAAAGTAGGACTCAATCCTTATTTGTTATTTTCTAAATTCAGAGTCCCAAATCACAATTTTATATATTAGAGGGTCTTTATTTATAATTTTCGTGATTTTTTTTTGGGTTTTTGCGTTGGCAGTAATAATCTTGCTTGTTTTCTTTTTACCAAAAAATTAAAACTAATCTTGCTTCTTTTTATAACTTTTTTTCTGCGCCTGACTCTTGCTTATCACTTTAATGGTCCTTTATATCTTTGCTGGGCCAGAAGCCGATAGTGAGTCTTTTTATTAAAAAAAAAAAGATACAAATTATTTTTAAAAAAGGAGAGAGTGAGCATTTTTGAGCTTGCACAATGACAGGGGCTCTCTAATCCATCCGGAAATGGCAATGTATTTAATAATTATTTAATTAAGAATAATAACTTATAAAATAAAAATATTCACACCATGAAGTTGTGAATAATTATTTAAGCGTCATATCACTCATGGGGTGTTTGGTATCACATAAAAGTACTTCCAAAAAGCACTTTCTTATAAATCAAGACAAACCTTTTCATATAGTTATCTCGTAAACTGTAAAATCACTTTTAAAACTATGGTTTAGGAGATGTTTGAATGAAACCAAACCATAGTTTGAAAAATAACTTCCAGATAATAGATTATGAGAAGAATAGATTTTGTAAAGAAGTAATTCTGATAAAGTGAGAGTGTTTGGATAGTTGTTATCAGAAACACTTTTTATATATACAAATTACTAAAAAGGGCATAAGTTAATATGATAATTACATAAAAGATAGATTTTATAATATATTTTAATTTGAAGGAATAAAATTGTTAATAATACATTTTTTTACCAATATAATTAACAATATATAAGATAATATAATTAATAAATAATTAATTTGTGTATATATATTTATAAAATATAAGATTAAATATGTTTAGAGAAAAATGACCTTTTTTTCCTCTAACAAAAAAATATTAATTTTCTTTAAAGATTTTAAACATGAAATCACGTAACATTTTTTTACAATTAGTTTTTGTAAGAACATATTACCTTTGATCTTTAATATAATTAATTAATTAATTGTTACTACATGTATATATATTTATAAAATATATGAGTAAAAATATTTTCAGAGAAGATGAATTATTTTGTTGTGAACAAAAAAATTATTAATTTTCCCTGAAAATTATTAATTTGGGTGTTTTTAGTCAAAATATACCATTGCTTCCAATTGACTCCTAATTATTACTCTAATGACTTAATTTTCACTTCGTAGAAGCAACAATTTTTCACTTCTCACCAAACGATGGTTTCAGCCTTCAAAACCATGTTTAAGCTATAATCAAGGTTTCAAAAGAGCTAAGACTGTTTGGATTACGGGCCTGTTTGGATGTATCTCCAAACCATGGTTTGGAGACCCAAACCATGGTTTGGGGAAAATACCATCCAAACAGCAGCAGAAAATATGAAACCATGGTTTGGAACCCCAAAACCATGGTTTCACCAAAAGCAGCTGCGAGTTGTTTCTGACTTAAATTATTGGAACGTTTGGCGTGGGTCCCATGCAGATGACAGAACAACCCCTAATAATTGATGCCTTCAGCCCTTCATTTCTCGGTCCTTCGCTCTTCACTCTTCAAAACGCTTTCCTGCTGTGCTCTTTCCTCCATCACAAGGATAGTTTAATATTATGTTTTATAAATATATATATATACACATATTAATTAATTATTAATTATATTATCTTATATATTATTAATTATGTTAGTAAAAATTATTTTATTAACAATTTTATTTCTTCAAATCAAAATATATTATAAAATCTATTCCTTATATAATTATCATATTAACTTATACCCTTTTTAGTAATTTATACATGTAAAAAGTGCTTCTGGTAACAATTATCCAAACACTCTCACTTCTCAAAATCACTTTTTCACAAAATCTATTCTCTCCAAAATCTATTTTCCAGAAGTTATTTTCCAAACCATAGTTTGGTTTCATCCAAACACCCCCGTACATCTTATCCAAACCATGGTTTTGCCTTTCAGACCATGGTTTTGGATCTCTTTAGTTTTCATCCAAACCCCCTCCCTCAATCTCCTAATTAAAACATTTCTACCATGATGGTAAATCAGTAAATCTAAATGAAGAACTCAAATCTCCCAAAAAAAAATCTAATTATAAATATAAGACTTCATTTATAATTTCAATGATACTACAATAGGGTTTCATATTTAGCACCAGAGGTGATAGTTAATTAGGAAAAAAAAAAGTTAAACTTATAAATTACATTACCTTTAATTCTTAATATAAGAGCTAGTTGATTAATTTGAGTAGATTAAGAAAATTAGTTAAATTAGTTATTTGTAATAAATATGTGTTGTCTTTTCTGAATCATTACTAATCAAATATATCGGCTAGAATTACTATTATTGCAAGGACTACTTTAGGAAAAAAAATGAATAATTATAAAAGATAAAGTGAATTAAAGTTTTGTATTTAGAACCAAAATAAAAATCAAACGAGTTCTTATACTACCTTCGGTCCTAAATATAAGAGGTAGTTGACTAATTTGAGTAGATTAAAGAAAAAAATTAAGTTAGTTATTTGTAATAAACACGTGTTGTCTTTTCTAAAATATTATTACTAATCAAATGCATTGACTAGAACTATTATTATTAGAAGGACTATCTTAGAAAAAAATGTATAAATATGATAAACAAAATAGATTGAAATCTTATATTTAGATCAAAATAAGAATCAAATAAAATTTTATATTGAGGGCGAGAGGTAGTATTGTATTTATGAAACTCTCAGCGTGGGACTCGCTGCACAATCCTCCTCTAGAATGGCAATGAAAGCCTTCACTCTTTTTTTTTTGGACCTGAAAAGCCTTCACTCGTAGCTAAGGTACTTGCACATCGGTTTTTCTACTCAAATTCATAGATTTGGTGCGGTGTGCAGTGGGTTTCAAGTTAAAAAAAAATAAAATAAAATAAAAACAAAATGTGTGGGCATGAATGAAGTTTGTCGGTGCAAGAGTTACATGAAGCCGAATACTTAAAGAAATCAAATATCATGTGCTCAATATATATCATACAATGTACAATTGGTGCCCCAGGGGCCTACTTGATGGTGTTAATAATGCCTTTGTTTGTTTATTTGGTCCAGCAATAGAAAGGGAAGTCCCACCTGATAGCACTCCACTATCCAACAATGAACAAAATAGCTCTTTTAACTCTTCCATCCGTACAATGGTCCCCCATTCAATGTTTTCTGACTTCTTTTTTCATATTGATTCACACCATCCCACAGACACCCATATAAAAATATGCACACAACGAATTCTTGGCAACACATTCTGGCCTTATATAATCTAGTGGCATTGATGTTTTTTTTGTAAGTGAGAGGTTGAGTGTTCGATAACCGTTAGTGCTTACTCTTTTAATTAAAAAAGCAAACAAAATATACATCAAATTAAATACAAGCAGGCGCATGAGGGTCATCTGGCCTAATGATACAAATAATCTTTCTTTTTTTATTTTTTTTTTAATATAAGATTGCAATTTTGACCTTCTATATATTATGACTTTTTCCCATTAAGTGAAACACAATACTACATCCAATTCTTAATATAAGATATAGTTTATAATTGAAAATCAAACTATAAATTAAATTTTATATTAGGGAAAAGAGGTACCAAAAAAAATAAATTCCAACTTAAGTCAACCCCCATAATTTTTGGGCTATAGCATTTGAGTTTCATTAAAAGTTTAACAGTAAAATACCATGACTATCCTTCTACTTTGTCTTCATTACAGGAATCTCCTTTGATAATACATTTGAGTTGAAACTATTAATGTACCGTTAAAGAATATTTTAAAAAGAGGTGACAATAACAAACTCTTTAATTAGATTGTATATTTATCAATGGATGGAATATTAAGCACCATTGCATATATCTACTCCAATCACATTCCATATTGTCCATGGTTTGTAAATAATACTCTTTTAGTTCTTAATATAAGACTCATTTAACTAATTTGATTAGATTAAGAAAGTTAGGTAAGTTAGTTAATTATAAGAAAAATGACACATTTTTCCTAAAACACTATAATCATATTTCTTAATACCCCATCTCCCTCTTTTACTTAATTATGGCAAAAAGAGTATTCATAGGGGTAATTTAAAGAAAATTGATAAATATGATAAATGGTTTTTATATTTAGGACTAAAATCAACTCAAGAATTGGGTCCTATATTAAGGACCAGAGGAGTAATTATGATTTTTACACTTTCTATGTGTCATGTTGACCTAAGATTCATCCTTAACACCACATGTTAAAATGGCAAGGCACATGTTAATCACTTGAATGATTTAAAAAAAAGATTAAAAAAAAAACAATGGGGGAACCCGTATTTACACACAACTAAAATTCACTACCTCCAGTTCTTAATATAAAAGTTAATTGATTAATTTGAGTAAATTAAAAAAATTAGTTAAATTAATTGTTTGTAATAAATAAGTGTTGTTTTTATTAAAATACCCTTGCTAATCAAATGTTATTTGATGAAATAATTAATATGTGCAACTATTACTATGATTATTTTAGAAAAAATAGATAAATATAAGAGATAAAATATATTGAGTTATTATATTTAGGACCAAATTAAAAGTGAAATAAGCTCTTATATTAAGGACCGGAGGTAGTACTATTTATGACTTAGTATCTGTGCGATTATAATATAATTGATTTATATTGATTATTCGTATGGGAAACTTAACTTTTACAAGGGGAGCTTTTTTTTTGGGCAAAAAAAAAAGAAGAAGGGATTTTTTTATCTTTAGACTTTTTCGAGATTTGTAAAAAATACTTTTATTTCACAATCAATTTTGAAAATGATTTAATAAATGGGGAAGCAATAAACATCCTTCAGAGAGAAGATAAATATAATTAAGAAAATTTATTCTTTTTGGCAAAAAAAAGAAAAATTTAATCCGTCAAGAAATTAATTTAATCTCTCAAGAAAATTTAATCAAAGGAAAAGGATTGGATCCAAAGCAAGGAACATGTGAGTTGGAATGACCACTTCGGTTTTCAAATCATGAAAATTATTGTGCACCCAGAAAAAGAAAAGTCAATAAAAGCCGTTCTCTCAAGAAATTAATTTTTATAATAATAAAAAGAAATTAATTATTCAATCTTCTTCATTGCTTAATTGGTTAATCTCTCTTTATCGCACATTGCATCTTTCAAGGGTTCAATGCAAATTTAAAATTAAAATAGACTAAACTGCATAGAATCTTCAATGTTAAGTTTATTATGGGTGCTTTTTCCATGTGCTATTGGTCCCCCAAAAAAAATCATTTTTATATTTTAATGATAAACACCATATGGCTTTAAATTTGTTGAATAATTGTTAAGTAACTTTTCTTGTCGTGAATTTCATGAATTAACTTAACTATATGGAATTTTTCTGCAGGATTTACAAGTTTGCGTAATTTTATTGTCAGATATTAAAACATTATAAATTATGAAATTATTTAAACATTGATTAACAATGTATAATAAAAAATATTAAAAATATATTAATTACTATACATATATTACAAACAATACGATCTGATTTAATTTGGACTTCATGCAAGGCGCATAGCTTGTATTTTAATTAGATAGAGGGACATTTAAGTCCTAAAAAAGTTAATTTAATAATAATAATTACTTTTTCAAAAAATATTTCCTAAAAAATAAGTTTCAAATACATATGAACATGCGTGCAAGCAAATAGATGATTGTTAGCTGAAAACCAAACATTTAAATCTCAATGTTTCAGTTAGTTGCAACTAAAATTTATATATTTGTGATTATCTAAATAAACATTTGCAATGTTGACCAAAAATAAAAAATAAACATTTGCAATGCATTTTTCATCAATTTTTTATTATCATTTCTCCTTCTCATTATTGACAACTTCACTTACCAAAGCCTGTATTTTAAAAATAAAAATCTTGTACAGTTATGCATAAATAATGGTTTGGTCATTTGCCGTTGGATGCCATTTTTTAGTGGTACCTGAACGAAGCCATTGCATATAGCATATTATATGTCGCGTGATACGTTCAACTCAACCAATATTACCCAAATATATTTTATATATACTCTTCTAATCCTTAATATAAAACATAATTAGTTAATTTAAGTAGATTAAGAATATTAGTTAAATTAGTTAATATGATATCCTTATTCTAAAACACCGTAAGCATCTTCTTTAATTTTCTCCCTCATTCTCTTACTTAATTATTCTTAGGTAGCATCAATAGAGTTAATTTAAAAAAATTAATAAAACATGTAAAATAAGTCTTACATATAAGACTAATATCAATTTTTTAATTAAGTCTTATATGAAAAACCAAAGGAGTATCTATACATGTACACATATATATATACACATATATATCATGCATCATGTGTAATATTCCTTTCATCCTCAATATCAATATATATGTGTGTGTATATCACGCATCACATGTAATATTACTTAATTAATTTAAATAAATTATGAAAACTAAATAAATTATTTAATTCTAACAAACATGAGTACCTTTTTAAAATGTCCCCATATATAATATGATTTTATAAGTTTAACAACTTGGTTTAAAAAAATTAACAAATGTGAGGGAAAAATAAGTTAAGATTTTATATATTTAGGACCAAAATTAACTTTCTAGCTAACTCCCATATTTAGGATGGGAGGAGTGTAATATGTATATAGAGAGATTATATATCTTAGTTTATTATTATTAATATTATTGTTAATATAGAGTAATACTATATCTTAGTTTATTAATATTAATGTAATATTATGCATATTAGAGGTAAAGAAGAATTTTTCCTCAGAAAAATAGGACCCCACGGGACAGTAAAAAAAACTATATATCAACTGCTGAAGTGATTTAATTCTTTATTACTTATAATTAATATTTTAAGTTTGAATTTTATGTATGAAAATGATTATGAATGAAAAATTTGCATGTACAAATATTTAGTAAACGCGTAATGCTACTTTTTCAAAGATGGATTGGCATTAGGGGAAAGAGGAAAAGAAATGAGTTAGATGCAAGCATATGAACTCTTCTTTTATTGGTTGCAGAAGCAATACGTCTCTGGTCAATGAAGCAAATAAGGCGTCAAGTTGACCATTTAGAGCCAGTCAAGACTCAAGTGTAAAGAGATTCACAAGACTGTTTTTTTGGCTTTTGAAAAAACCAAAGGGAAAAAACATCTCTGTATTCTTTTACGAAAGAAAATTAAAGAAATAATATTTTTTTCTTAGAGGGATAAACTAGTCCCTGTATTTTCTAAAAATATTAGTTTTGATATTTATAAGTATTTGGATTTAAGCTTAACAATGTTATTCGTTGATGTGGGTTAACACCGTCAAATACAATGACATGAATTGCTTATTAGAATTTACGTGGCTTACATGTAGAAATCAAAATCAAAACTTGTTATAAAAGTATAAATATTTAAAAATGAATTTAACCTTATATTAAAAATACAATTTAAACACATAAACAGGACAAAGAAATAGACCCTGGTTGATAAAATTGATTTTGAGTGAAAATATAATAAAATCTAATTTCAAACGTTGATTTCATATTATGTTTTCTTACTTTCAAATCTAATTGTATCAAATTGAAGTGAATCAAGCAAAATTAATTCATTTTACTTTTCTAGATATAAACCTAAATAAACTTATGATATTTGTCAAAAATTACGTTGAAAATGCACCAAGTCAATAGTTCATATTCAAAATGTTTACATTGCAAGGATTATTAAATAAACGAATATTTATTAAGATTGTTTTATATCATAAATATTTATTAACAAGAAAATAAAACTTTCACGTCCACACAGCAAACCATGGGCATAAGAATATGGCTTTAACTTGGCCTAACCATGCAGTTTTTTGTTATAGTACCAACTTCCTTATTTTTCTTCTATCTCACCAAATCTCGTTCTATGGAGTGCGAAGCTAGCACTGTTTAATTCAGATTCAAGCCCTCATAAATTTATAGAGGCTGACATTTTTGAATGTCATAAAAAGTATATGGATGAAGAAGAAGTCAGAATCTCACAAAAAAAAAAAATTGAAATTACTAAGTTTCAAATTAAGTTTGGTTTTCACACTTTAACAGATTTCCAAAATACTTTATTAATAAATAATAACACATTTCATCAAATCTCGCTCTCTGGCTTGTTACTGTTTAACTCTGATTCAAGCCCTTGTAAATTTATAGAGACGGGTATTTTGAATGATATAAGAGTATGTGGATGAAAAGGAAGGAAGAGTTCGACAAAAAAATTTGAAATTACTAAATCTTAAATGATTTGGTTCTCATACTTTAATAAGTTTTGACAACACTTAACTTGTAAATAACAACATATTTTTACCAAAAAAAATTTATTTGGGACCTAGTAATTTCAGACTTCTTTGTGGGATTCTCCCATGCAAGAAAAAAATAGAGACAAAAAACTGGTTAAAAATACAGAAATGAAAAAATCTCACAAAAAAACCTGAAAATTATTAAATATGAAATTAGAAATTATTACTAAAATGTATTGTTATTTGTACATAGGTGTAATCAAAACCTGTTAAAGTATAAGAAACAATTTTGATTTAGAATTTAGTAATTTTTAATTTCCTTTTGTAAGATTTTTCCATAAAATTTTGAAATAAATTTAATCCTTTAATTTGGTTCCTATGGAAACTTGCATGAAACCTTTATGTACACCCTCAACTTGTCCGCCCCACTGTATTAACTGTTCACCTCTCTTTTTCATCAAATTGGACTCAAAATAGTTACATGTCAAATTAAATTTGTTTCTTTTTTCAATGCCAGAGTGGCATTAGCAAAGATTGTCTCCGTGATAAAATATCAATTTAAACATTCGTGCTTATGATTCAGCAAGTTAGGATGAAAATGGGGATTATTCTAAAATTATATCACTTTGCCAACATCTTTTGATTTTTTTTTTTGCCATTAAAAAATCTTTTGAACTAACATGATTAAACATGTTAATAAAAACGTAGGTATGTGACGTAGAAGCTCATAGAAAAATTAAAATAACGTCCAAGGCATTCAACAAAATTTTACAACCCAAATTGTCACAAGATATTTAATAAACACTGAAAAATAAGCAATACTTGTCAGAAAATAAATTAAATAGTTCTGGTTCCAAAAATAATACGCAAAATAAAAAACAAATAGTAAAATAAAATAAGTTTACTCGTAAATATTACAAATAATTGACAAAAAATATAATTCCTGAAGCAAATTAAAGTTTGTTAGGGTCAGGAAATAAAATGAAATTACAGAATCAAAATTCAAAAGCATTGTTTTGATTGGCAATGAGTTTGGCGTTCTTCAATCCAGACATTGCGTGGAAGACCAGGAAGCTTTTATTTCCATGTCAAAATCTTCACAAATACCTAACTTTTTCCCTTGGTCAATGACTTCCAGTGTCAGTCAAAGACTTTTCAAGATATTATAATTATGATTTTCAATTTTTTTTTGACAGATCTACTATCTTGCATTAGTGAGGAATATCTAAGTACTGTTAGGCTTAAATGAGAGAAAATTAAGGAGAAATTTTAGATAAGTAATTTAATTACCAATAGGCCAATTTTTTTTAGATAATGAAAAATAAATTCTAGATTTTTTTTGGTTTGAAGGGTAGTTTCTTTTATTTATTTATTTATTTGAATTTCATTAAATTTAAAAAATAAATTTTATTCTATTATTCCCAAATGTACACTAAATAGATTACTCTGTAATCCGTATTTCATTACATTGCATTTTATTATATTCTCTCAGATTCTTTGGATCAAACATTGGTGATTGCAATATTTAAATCAATTTTTTTTTATGATGCATTAAATTTATTAAATCATAAGGAATATAATGAAAGATAAATTACTATATATATGTGTATTAGTAATTATCGGGTATTTCTAGCCTAACTGACACTAAATTTTATTGAAGACTTTATTAAATATGAGATGTTGAACTCAAATTCTTGATAAAGAATATGAGAGGCACATGAATTATGAAAAAAAATATAGTAATTTTTTCTAACCAGGACAAAAAAATATAGTAATTGAATCTTGCAAAAGCAAGAATGGAAATTAAAGGCTTGTTTGGAAGCATACAGAAAAGTTTAGTCTTGAGTTGCGTAAATATGTTTATGATAAACAGCTTCAAATGAACACTAAAACAATTGGGATTAGCAGCATTGATGGTCCTATTAAATGCATTTTCCCTTTTCTTTTAATAAAAATGAAATTCTGAATAATTATAAATACCACCCATTATTTATGAGAATTTTGCCTTCACATTGTCAGGCATCTATCAAAATTTTAAGACAAACATAAATGATCAGTTAGGGTAAATTTTTATGTATTTCTATTTTAAGTGGTTGTGAATAATTAAATTTGACTTTTCCTTATTCGTATATGAAAACGCAAAGATGACTAATAATGTATAGTGACCCTTTTTTAGCTGTTCATCCTAAATATTCATGAACATAAATTTTTTTAAATTAAAAAAAATATTTTTTTAGAAAAAATAGTATTTTCAAGGATCTCATTTTACTTTTTTTTTGGTCCAATTCTCATTTTGCATGTATACTTGGAGAAAAACTGATTGAGATTGTTTCACATATGTTATGAGAAAGAGTTTTTATCAACACAGTAGTTTTCAATATAAATAATGAATTAGGAAAATTGAGAAAAAAATAACACATATTTTTTATAAATAATTAAATTAATTAATTTTTAAATATTTGTAAATTAATTATTTAAATTCTACATTTAGCATGAGAGGAAGTACTATTTGTTGTCCAAAATATCTCCCTGGTTAGTGACTCACCTAAAATGTGTAAAGGTACTTCCTTTCTAATCAAATTTAAATTCATGCCTTTTTTTTTATCAAAATATTATAAATAATTAATTAAGGCAGAAGGTGGCGGTTTGTCCATAATTTGGACACGAGGGGTATAATAGTCAGTTAATGCTAAAAGCCATTGCTCGCCATCACCGCAGCGATATGCTCCCAAAGTAAAGCCAATGTTATAAATGGGCAGAGTCGGTCCTCACAACCTTCAATGTTCTATTCCATTTAGATTCGCAGAGCTCGAAGATCTCGTTTGATGCGCGTCATTCCCATTCTTCACAGGGATCTTCTCTCAAATTTCTGAATCTGGGGCTTTGTTTGAGGTCAGTGAAATTCATACCTCTATCATAACACTCGTTTCCTTCCTGTTTCTAGGTGTATATTTTGATTTGATTCTGTGCTCATTTCTGTATTAATTTCAATGCTTTTGCATCTGCATGTGCTCTGACCTGAATTTCTAGTCGGAGCCAGGGCCTTTTTCTTATAAATTTTCATTCATTTGGTACACGGGTTTTCAGATCTGCTACAAAACTCCCATGATTCGTCCAAAGATGCCTTTCTCTGGTCAATTTAGCTCGTGGGTTTTAGCATTTTGCTTGATAATTCAATCTGCATATGGGTTCTATCTTCCGGGAAGCTATCCCCATAAGTATGTGGTTGGGGATGAGTTGTCGGTGAAAGTGAATTCACTGACCTCAATTGATACAGAAATGCCGTTTAGCTATTACAGCTTGCCCTTTTGCAAGCCTCCGGGCGGTGTTAAGGACAGTGCTGAGAATCTCGGCGAGCTCCTCATGGGAGATCGGATCGAGAACTCACCATACCGATTTAAGATGTATACAAACGAGTCGGAGATATTCTTGTGTCGGTTGGACTCATTGTCGGCAGATCAGTTCAAGATCCTTAAAGAGAGGATTGATGAGATGTATCAGGTTAATCTGATCCTTGATAATTTACCCGCCATTCGCTTTACACAAAAAGATGGATACTTCCTACGATGGACAGGGTACCCTGTAGGCGTCAAGATTCAAGATGCATATTACCTGTTTAACCATCTCAAGTTCAATGTACTTGTCCACAAGTACGAGGAACCTAATATGGCTCGTGTGATGGGAACTGGTGATGCAGTTGAAGTGATCCCAACGGATGGTAAAGGGGAATCAGAATGCCTGGATACATGGTGGTTGGTTTTGAGGTGATACCGTGCAGCATTATGCATAATTTTGATTCAGCTAAAAACTTGAAAACGTATGACAAATACCCATCACCTATTAAGTGTGATCCATCCACCGTAGGAATGCAGATCAAGGAAGGTCAGCCACTGGCTTTCACCTACGAGGTCACCTTTGAGGAGAGTGACATCAAATGGCCATCGAGATGGGATGCCTACTTGAGGATGGAGGGATCAAAAGTCCATTGGTTCTCTATCCTCAATTCTCTTATGGTGATCACTTTCCTTGCTGGGATTGTTCTTGTGATCTTCTTGAGGACTGTTCGCCGTGATCTAACCCATTATGAGGAGCTTGACAAGGAATCTCAAGCACAGATGACTGAAGAGTTGTCTGGTTGGAAGCTTGTTGTGGGGGATGTATTCCGTGCTCCATCTAACCCTTCATTACTATGTATAATGGTTGGAGATGGGGTTCAGATTCTTGGAATGGCCGTGGTGACAATCTTGTTTGCAGCTTTGGGATTCATGTCACCAGCTTCTAGAGGAACACTCATCACTGGCATGCTGTTTTCCTACATGATACTTGGTGTCGCAGCTGGATATGTGGCAGTTCGCCTTTGGAGAACAATTGGCTGTGGCGATCAGAAGGGCTGGTTTTCAGTGGCATGGAGGGCTGCTTGTTTCTTTCCTGGCATTGCGTTCTTGATCCTCACAACCTTGAACTTTCTGTTGTGGGGAAGTCACAGCACAGGAGCCATTCCTTTTTCACTCTTTGTCATACTGATTTTACTCTGGTTCTGCATTTCTGTTCCCCTCACTCTTATTGGAGGGTACTTTGGTGCCAGGGCCAATCACATTGAGTATCCTGTCCGAACCAATCAAATTCCTCGTGAAATTCCCGCACAGAAGTACCCTTCATGGCTGCTAGTCCTTGGTGCAGGAACCCTTCCATTTGGAACGCTGTTCATAGAGCTCTTCTTCATCATGTCCAGTATTTGGATGGGTCGAGTCTATTATGTCTTTGGGTTCCTCTTTGTTGTTTTGATTCTGCTTGTGGTGGTCTGTGCTGAGGTCTCTTTGGTTCTAACTTACATGCATCTGTGTGTGGAAGATTGGAGATGGTGGTGGAAATCATTCTTTGCTTCTGGTTCTGTGGCCATATACATCTTCCTGTACTCCATAAACTATCTGGTGTTTGATCTCAAGAATTTGAGCGGCCCTGTCTCTGCATCTCTGTACTTGGGATACTCTCTCTTCATGGTTGTGGCTATCATGTTGGCTACAGGCACTGTTGGGTTCCTCTCTTCCTTCTCTTTTGTGTATTACTTATTCTCTTCGGTCAAGTTGGATTGAGTTGCGGACTGAGATTGCCAAGAAGTCAGCTCTTGAGATAACAGATTTTAATTGGCGGAGACCCTGTGGGGATGTTCAAGTAAATGTTACTTTATTTCTTATGATCCGGGGAAAAAAGTATTGTCACTTTATTTTATTCAGCACATTTTGTTAGCGAACCTAGTATATCACACAACAATAATTTCATTGTTTTGCTTAATTCATTGTTAGTTATATATATAGCATTGTGAAGGATACAGTATCCTACTTTGTAGCAGATGTCACTGCGTAATCCAGTTTCATGACTACATTCAAAAATTACCATGTTGAACTTTTTTACTAACAACCTGCACAACCTGATAGCATATTGTTTTTTTTTTTTTTATATGAACAAGTGTAAATTTTGAAATCTCATTTGTAAATAAGATATTTAAGTTTTGAATCTACTTCACAGTTTGTCCTGAATGCATATTTGTAATTCATTTTTCAGAAGAATATTTTTGGAGCTAATTGTTATTATATTAATCTTTTGAAACTTCAATGTTGTTTTTCTTATGCTTTTTTTGGACAAATTTTCGTTTTCTACGTATATTTTTGGTAAAGAAGCTGGATTACGATCATGGACACTTTTAGTTTTTAACTTTTGAAATAATTTATTCCGCTGCGGCCTCTGTATTCATTTTAAGGTTGAGTCCTTTTTTTTTTTTAATGCGAGTTTAGGGTTCAGTCCTAAAATGAAAATTGTAATCGTTTTACCTATGTTAATGAAAATTGTCTTTTTATTAAAAAAAAAAGGGAAAAATTATTGTTTTGGTCCTTATAGTTTTTAGGGTTAATTAATTTGTAAGTCCTTATAGTTTTAACGAATTTTAAATCAGATCCCTATAGTTTTTTTTCTTTTTATCAGGTCCTTATACTTTTATCTTTTTTTAATTAGGTTCTTGTATTTATTTTTCTTTTAATTAAATCCTTATAATTTCACTAAATTTTTAATCAGGTCCATGTAGTTTTAATTTTTATTTATTAATTAAATATAAGCTTAATTAAATAGATTAATACTGAAATATAAAATATTAATAATTAAATTAAATTAATAATTATGTAATAAAAAAGTAATAGAATTAATTAATTCAGGAAAATTTTTTAGAACAATTAATTTTTTTGCTGAAAAAATTAAAATCATTATAATAATTCAATATCTTTAGAATATTATTGTTTATAAACTAATATTAAATAATATATACTCTTTTATGTTTATATAATAGTACTATTAGAATTTATAAAATAAAGAATAAAAATTCAAGAACTTAATTAAAAATAAGGTGAACTTATAAGGACTTGATAAAAAGAAAAATAAATACAAGGACCTAATTAAAAAAAAGTGAAAGCATAAGGACCTGATAAAAAGAAAAAAAATTATAAGGATCTGATTCAAAATTAGTTGAAACTATAAGGAGCTGCGGATTAATTATCCCTAGTTTTTAATATACTTGTAATTCAATCCCAATATTTTGATTCAATATAACTTAATTTTTATAATTTTGATCAAGTTGTAATCCACTCTCTGAAATTTGAGTAGCTGTAAACTTGGTTTTTATAGTTTTACCTATTTTTTAATTTAGTCCTTTTATTTTTTAAAAAAGAAATTATATTGGGAGAATTACAATCAAGTCGCAAAGAAGAAAATAATTATTAAAAAATCCCAATAACAACCTAAACAGTTTATAATAACAAGTTTTAGAGTAAACTAAGTCTTTTTTTGTAATTTTTTTCTTTTATGGGATTTCATTGTCCTAATTATATATCTAATAGAAAGAAGAATTAAATTATAAAATGGTCAAAAATATGGGGGCCGAGTTGTAGCTAGGTACATTTTAGTGACTGAGTTATAACCAAGTCAAAATTATAGGGATTGAATTGTATCGAGTCAAAATATAAAGAGTGAGTTACAAATGAATACAAATTATAAGGAGTAAAAGATTAATTTTTTCAAAAAAGAAAAAAGGTTTAGTCCTAAATTTGTTTTGGGCCGTGTTTGTTTGTCTGTGTTTTCTGTTCTTGAACATTGGCCAACCTCCAATTGGGCAATTTTTTTCAACATCATGATACTACCCCGATTTTTGTCCTGAGAAAAGTCCATATTTGAATGAATTTACTTTTATTTCTTCGGTTTTTAGAACCTGCTTTTCTGACCCCTCAAATCATGGCCCAATGTCTCGGCAATTCCCATGAGAAAAATAAGTGAATTTGTAAGTATCGGGGTTGTTTCCGTTTTAGATCAAAATAGTAATATCTACTGGACCAATCTAAAGAATCTAACAAAAAAAACTAATTTCTCATAATATGAGAAACAAGGTTTCAATTCCTGCTAGAATAAGAAGTGTTTATATTTAGTACCTGACAGTATATTAAATAGGATTGTTTTTAATAAAAAAATACTTATACTTAAAAAAATCTATTACACCTAATCTATTTTAATCAATTGAGTTCATTTTGGATAATTTTTAAGTGTTTCTAATTTTTGTTTTTTCCCCTCTATAATTTGTTTAAGGGCCCGTTTGACACGCCTAAGAGAACAAGATCTGGTAATTTTAATACGATGTAACACCTATATCTTGTATCAGAAATTTTTTATCATAATAGTATCCAATGTTTAATGTAACATTAAACAGAAGTTGATTCATTTGATAAAATTGCTCCTTACATAAAAAGTTAATAATTGGTCTAAATTCGTTATATTAAATTCTCAAAGAAATAATATTTCTCCCATGTTATGATAATTAATTTTTTTTAACAGTTAACATTATTGTTGATCTTTACATTTTGATTAAATTTTGGTTTTGACCCCTGCAATTTCAAGTTGCATTTTTGTCTTGTAGTTTCATCAAAAATTAGTCTGAGTTAACATCATTAAGTAGAGAAATTAAAATCAAACTAGTCAAAAGCAAAGACCATTTTGATTTCCATCTTGGTTTTGATCCCGATACTCAATGGTGTTAACTAAAAGTTAATATCGTTAAATAAAAATCAAGTCTTTATAAAATTATAGGAACCAAAAATTATGATTAATATGTTATTTAAAAAAATTTAAATATTGAAAACGCCAAACTTAGTTAATTTTTTCCTTCTTATAATATTTTTACAAACATGAATTTAATGGGTTTTTCATAGTTTTTTTTTTTTGGAAAAAAAGAAAACAAAGTTGAGACCCACTTCCAACTCTCTACAACAACCCTTCTTTTCTCTCCATTGCACAATGGGGAAGCAACTTCATTTTGACTTATATTGTTAAGTAGTCTTTGACTTTTTGCTTAAAAATTAATTAGGCCAGAAGCTACTCTAAAATTATATTAAGAAAAAAACATGACATGTTTTGAATTTTGCAATTGGTCAGAGCTGAATAGACCTCTTATTGAGAAGATACCAGGTTATAAAGATGAGTGGATAAAGGTGAATGTGTGATAGATTACGTGACCCTGATGGGGAAATGAAACTTACAAAAGCTTAGCTATTAGTTTCCTTACCATGTCATGAATTGAATCACTTGTGCACACCCACCCGTGAAGTGAGAGGAGAGGATAAATATTTTTTGTGGCCATCCACTAATGGTCGCTTCACTATTGAATCTGCCTACAATTTTCTTCTTGCAGGTAATCAAAGACAGGAGGACAATATTTAGAAGCTTCTTTGGAGATGGCAAGTACCAGAGAAGGTTCTCTCTTTTATGTGGCTATTCACACATGGTAGAGCTCTATGACAACCTTGAGGTGCAGATTAGGGCTTGAAGGTAGGTTGTGCATACACAAAAAAGATTCAATAGGTCGGAGCTCTTTGGCTATATATGTTGGGATATCTGGACTTCTCGATGTGACAAGCTTTTTGATTCTAAAACAATTGGTGATGTGATCGATGCACATGACAACTTATTCCATGCTTCTTGGGACAGAGCCTTAATGACCAACTGTAACTTCCATTCTAACACTCATTGTGGAAAAGACTACACCAACCAACTCCAAGATGACTTCATCAAATTGGAGGCAGATGGATCAATCTTTCAAGATAGTAGAAGTGGTTGTGGTGGTGCGGCTTGGAACAATCATGGCCAATGGATGGAGGGATTTAGCTGTAAGATTATGTTCGTACTGGCAACTATTGTAGAGCTTCTTGGCATGATTTATAGATTGCGACTTTGTTGGAGCAAAGGCTACAAGAAGATAGTGATACACACTGACTGGACGTAGAGGCCATGTCTCATAAGGATTGGACTGTTGTCCCGGTACATACCGCTAGGGAATATATCCCTATTGCTAATCATTTAGCCAAACTCTATCATTTCATGGAGAGCAACCTTTGTATCCTAGATTAACCACTTTCCATCAGTAAGGTGAGGTTCAGAAAGGAAACTAGGACCTGTAGACTTTGTTGTAATGTTTTTGACTTCCAGTATTGATGAAAAAAAATCACTATACGTTTTGGGATAAAAACACTAATCCAAACTATGCCTTTAGATGGGTACAAATAAGATACAAACAATCAATTTGCATAATTAAATTTGACTCTTATTTGTATATGAAAACATAAGAATGAATAAGAATGACTGTAGTGACTCCTTTCTAGGCGATCCGAATTAAATTATTCATGCACATGAATATAAATGACTCAAACATTAAGAATATTCTTTGCCTGAAAAATAGTATTTTATTTTAATTAATACATTTACACTTCACTTTATTTTAGTAAAAGATTGATATAGAACATATCATTTTACATATCTTATTCATCTTCTCATACGCGTAACACGATTTTATTATTTCATTCGTATTTGTGTCTCTTTTCCTATTTATTTTTTATGATGATAATAATTAAAAAATCAATGTAAGAAAAATTACAAAATCGTAAAATAAAGATGTTTCTGATATAAGTTCATTTACCAAATTCTTCGATTTTTTATGGCAAAAATTTAAAATTGGTCAAGATTAAAGAAAAATTGGGATAAATTCCTCATTATAAGTTTAATTGACAAATGGTTCATAGAATGATAGAATAATTGATTGTACAAAAGAAAATTAGTTGTACAGAAAAAAAATGATTTACACAAAACATTATTTAAATATAAGATATTAGTTTGCACAGAGAGAAGATGACTTACACATAAGAAATTTCATTTACACCAAAAAAAAAAATTGAGTTGCACGTCACAGAAAAGAAGATTATTGCCCATAAAAGAAAATAAATTGCACAAAAAAAAAAATTAAGTTGTCCAAAGTTTTTAGATCTCATTTACCAATTAAATTTTTAATAAGTAATTTATCCTAATTTGTCCCAAGTTGAAAGCCGTTGAAAATTATCACATTAATTAATTGAGAATCATTAAAATTGTTTTGAGCACCCCACGAAGAGTGTGAAATAACTTATGGTTTATGAACAAAGAGGGCGGCGAACCGACTGGCGGTGCCGGCATGTCCATAACTAGAAAGTGAAGGGTATAATAGTCAATTCACGTACAATGCCATTTGCATTTGCACGCCATCAGCTCGGAACTCGAATATCACATTTGATGCGCGTTATTCCCATTCTTCGCATAGATTTTCTCTGAAATTTCTGGCTTTCAGGCTTTGTTTGAGGTGAGTGAAATTCTTAATATCTCAAAACACTCTTGTTTGTTTCATGTTTCAGCTATATATTTTGATTCCGTCTTCATTATTAGTTTCAATGCTTTGCATCTTCATTTACTCTGGCCTGAGAATCTAGTTGGAGCCCGTGCCTTTTGTTTTCTTTGATTTGTTTTAAAAGAATTTGTTCATTCATTTGGCATCTGGGAATTTCAGATCTGTCACAAAGCTCCCATGATTCGTCCAAAGATGGTTTTCTCTTGTCAACTTAGCTTGTGGGCCTTCGCATTTTGCTTGATAATTCAATCCGCATATGGGTTCTATCTTCCGGGAAGTTATCCCCACAAGTACGTGGTTGGGGATGAGTTGTCGGTGAAAGTGAATTCTCTGACCTCAATTGATACAGAAATGCCCTTTAGCTATTACAGCCTACCCTTTTGCAAACCTCCGGGCGGTGTTAAGGACAGTGCTGAGAATCTCGGCGAGCTACTCATGGGCGACCGGATCGA
The DNA here is from genome assembly GCF_004799145.2 of Neltuma alba. Classification (NCBI taxonomy): domain Eukaryota; kingdom Viridiplantae; phylum Streptophyta; class Magnoliopsida; order Fabales; family Fabaceae; genus Neltuma; species Neltuma alba. The sequence continues at coordinate 981,061 of NW_021636509.1, forward strand.
GAACTCACCATACCGATTTAAGATGTACACAAATGAGTCGGAAATATTCTTGTGTCGGTTCGACAAATTGTCCGCAGATCAGTTCAAGATCCTTAAAGAGAGGATTGATGAGATGTATCAGGTTAATCTGATCCTTGATAATTTACCCGCCATTCGCTTTACACAAAAAGATGGATACCTTCTACGATGGACTGGGTACCCTGTTGGTGTCAAGATTCAAGATGCATATTATCTGTTTAACCATCTCAAGTTCAATGTTCTTGTCCACAAGTACGAGGAATCCAATGTGGCTCGGGTGATGGGAACTGGTGATGCAGTTGAAGTGATCCCAACGGATGGTAAAGGGGAATCAGAAATGCCTGGATACATGGTTGTTGGGTTTGAGGTGATACCGTGCAGTGTTATGCATAATTTTGATTCAGCTAGAAACTTGAAAATGTATGAGAAATACCCATCACCTATTAAATGTGATCCATCCACCGTAGGAATGCAGATCAAAGAAGGTCAGCCGCTGGCTTTCACCTATGAGGTCACCTTTGAGGAGAGTGACATCAAATGGCCATCCAGATGGGATGCCTACTTGAAGATGGAGGGATCAAAAGTCCATTGGTTCTCTATCCTCAATTCTCTTATGGTGATCACTTTCCTTGCTGGCATAGTACTTGTGATCTTCTTGAGGACTGTTCGTCGTGATCTAACCCGTTATGAGGAGCTTGACAAGGAGGCTCAAGCAGAGATGACTGAAGAGTTATCTGGTTGGAAGCTTGTTGTGGGGGATGTATTCCGTGCTCCATCTAACCCTTCATTACTATGTATAATGGTTGGAGATGGGGTTCAGATTCTTGGGATGGCTGTGGTGACAATTATGTTTGCAGCTCTCGGTTTCATGTCACCAGCCTCTCGTGGAACACTCATCACTGGTATGCTGTTTTTCTACATGATACTTGGTGTCGCAGCTGGATATGTGGCAGTTCGCCTTTGGAGAACAATTGGCTGTGGCAATCAGAAGGGCTGGTTTTCAGTGGCATGGAGGGCGGCTTGTTTCTTCCCTGGTATTGCGTTCTTGATCCTCACAACCTTGAACTTTCTGTTGTGGGGAAGTCACAGCACAGGAGCCATCCCGTTTTCACTCTTTGTCATACTGATTTTACTCTGGTTCTGCATTTCTGTTCCCCTCACTCTTGTTGGAGGGTACTTTGGTGCCAGGGCCAATCACATTGAGTATCCTGTCCGAACCAATCAAATTCCTCGTGAAATTCCCGCACAGAAGTACCCTTCATGGCTGCTAGTCCTTGGTGCAGGAACCCTTCCATTTGGAACGCTGTTCATAGAGCTCTTCTTCATCATGTCCAGTATTTGGATGGGTCGAGTCTATTATGTCTTTGGGTTCCTCTTTGTTGTTTTGATTCTGCTTGTGGTGGTCTGTGCTGAGGTCTCTTTGGTTCTAACTTACATGCATCTGTGTGTGGAAGATTGGAGATGGTGGTGGAAATCATTCTTTGCTTCTGGTTCTGTGGCCATATACATCTTCCTGTACTCCATAAACTATCTGGTGTTTGATCTCAAGAATTTGAGCGGCCCTGTCTCTGCATCTCTGTACTTGGGATACTCTCTCTTCATGGTTGTGGCTATCATGTTGGCTACAGGCACTGTCGGGTTCCTCTCTTCCTTCTCTTTTGTGTATTACTTATTCTCTTCGGTCAAGTTGGATTGAATTGCAGGCTGAGATCGCCCAGAAATTAGCTCTCGAGCCAACAGATTTTAGTAGGAGGAATCCCTTTGGGAATGTTCAAGTAAATGTCACTTTATTTGTTCTGATCAGGGGAAAAAGTAGTTACCTTATTTCATTTTCTTTACATTTTGCTAGTGAACGTAGCATATTACACAACAATAATTTCATTGTTTTGCTAAATTCATTGTTAGATATCTATATGTATGTAGCCTTCCCTGATACGCATGGTACTGTGTTTAAGTTCCCTTGTATTCGGGATACGTTTTTCTACTTTGTAATCCTTTTTTGCGCGACCATGCATTCAAATATTACAATGTTTATCATCCGCAGGGTTAAGAAATTTGTAAGTTTTAGTTTGATTTGGTTGGAATTAAATAGTAGAACCAAATAGTCCTAATCAATTGTGCAGAATGCAATTTTATACCTTGTGTTTTGAGTAGTAAGTTCAGTTTGGTTAATGTTTAAGATATTTAATTTTTTTTCTTTATTTTTTCTCTATAAGTTAAGGGTCAATTTGGTGCATTGGAAAGGATAGAGTCTGATAAATTATTAATTCTATATGTCCTTGATTTTCTCAAGTGAGTTTCTCTTAACTATGCTTACATTATAGTTTTAAATCCTACTCTTTTGGTCCTAAATATAAGACCTATTTTATAGTATAATTTATACTATAAACTGGGTCTTATATTTAGAACCAAAGGGAGTATTACAATTTAAAAATACATCGTGATTTGTAATGTTAAAAGTTACAACGAATTTTTAAAAGTTAAAATAAGTTGGATCCCATCCTCAGTTTAAACAGTCATTGAATCAATTGAACATATAGTTGTTTTCAATGCGGTTAACCTCCATGAACTCCATAGAGTAAGAAGATACTCTGATCTTCTTAACATTAGAATAACAAAACGCATCCTAATCTTTTTGCAACATTGATCCCAACATAGATTCAAACATTTCCTAATACTTATAATCTCAACGGCAGTGTTAGGTGAACAGCCTAATTTTGTTCATGAAATCACATCTTCAATCACCATTTAGAATGTCTATATCTTCAAAAAAAAAAAAAAGGCTATATCTTTATGAAATCACAATACTTTTTGAGTTTCATAAAATCCAACACTAAGGCAAAGAGAAGAAATTAGTATATAACGATGGCTTAGTTAATTTCATCCTGTCTTTGGTCTCTAATTATAAGAAAAGTAGACTTGGGAGATTGCAACATGGAGTCTGCATAGTTACTTGTCCATGATATTTGAATGCTTCTTCTTGTTATCATATTATCATATTTATTATTTATTGGGTTATCCCTGGTCTATTCTTAGTGGATTTGGAGTCAAGCCCATTTAAACAAAAAGATGAGACTTGAGACGCTTTTTATTTATTGTCAAAATAAAGGGAAAAAATTAATTTATTGAATTAAACTATTTAGTAACTATCACAAGTATCCCAATACATATTAGATCTAGTAAAAAGAGTTAATTTCTTACAATGTGACGACCTACTAACCTAAGGTTCGAATTCTCATGAGGAGAAGTACCCACATTTAGTATCCGATAATTACTCTTATAGCATTGCCTCTAATAAGAAAATAACTGTGTTTAAATGTGGGTGGATAGCCAAATCCTTCAATATCTATAGGCATTTCTTTTCTGACCAAATTGTATGCAATAGGCAGCAAGCAATAGTAATACGATTTGAATTGTAAGCAGATGGTTATGATTTGACCTTATCAAAATTATCCCATTCATTGAGGGAAGGGACTCTCCTGCTCTCCATTATATTTAGGAAAAATCACAAAAAAAAGACCGTTGAAATTAAAAAGGTTGTAAATAAAGACCTATTACAATATTAGTATGGATTTTGACAACAATAGTATGGGTTTTGACAATAATTTTTATAAACGGGTACCTTTGTGCAAATTTTCAATTTTTAGGATTTTTTTTTGTGATTTTTCCTTCTGTTTAACCAAACGAGCCTCCTCAAACTAAACATAATTTAGTATATTCAAAATCTACTGCGTAAAACCATTTCATCAAATAAAAACATAATTTAGTAATGTTTTTTTATTGTAATAAAACACATTTTTCCCATGAAGGGCAAATTTTATTAGATGTAAAATGTTAACACAAAGAAACCCAAGAAGGTTACGAGACTAGCCGCGTGGGCCAGGATGACAAACATGGAGCAACTACAAAAGACACAAAATAAACGAACAACATATATCTAATCATTCCTTATAATGTAGTGATCAAAATTTAAATTTATGTTAAACGAGATATTTATATTTAGCACTTAACAGTACTTTAAATATAATTGTTTTTATAGGAGAATACTTATTGTTATTTAAAAAAATATGGTCCAATCTAAAATTCATATAGGATTTACAATCTTACTTAACAATAGATACAAGATAAAAGATATGAAAACAAACAAAAACACAACAATAAGTAGCATAGGCAATTTTTTCTAACGTGACCTGTTACTTATAAGGCTTCAGTTTTATCTACTTCATGCACTGAGTAATGATTTGTGAACCAATGTTCGAAAAACAGAACTCTCAACTTTAAAACTAGTATCAAAGAAAAGCAAAGCAACAGAACTTAACTAAAAGTTTGTAGATTATTTCTTACTTAGATGCTGGTCAGAGAGAGCCATTCCATTTACATTGAAAGTCCTCTGATGCATCGGCTTCCTTGCCCTTGAGGAGCAGAAACATTCAGGGGTTTTCAATGTACAATGTAGATGTAGAAAGCATAATAATTTCAAAAATCCTTCACATAGGAAAGACAAGTAACTGAATTCATACAAGTAAAATAACATTGCAGGCACTAACGTAGTCCAGAGGAAGATGAATAAATAGAGTTATAGTCACTGCAAAACAGAGTTCTCAGTGTAATACACAAGTTCCTAGTTGAATCAAAATCTCACAATGACCCGAATTGGATAAGACACTCACAAAAATTATAAGAGTTATCCCCCTCTTTCTAACACCAACACTATTGCCAAAAAAATAAAAAAACTCGTCCTCCATCCTCAGATAGTTCGAAGCTCGTCCTCCATCCTCAGATACTTCAAAGCTCGTCCTCCGTCGCTCCATCCTCAGATACTTCAAAGCTCGTCCTCCGTCCTCAGATACTCACCAATATCCGCCTGGTGAAGCACCACAATACCATTAGGGTCCAATTTCCTGCAATCCTGAGTGGACTTAGCAGCCACGCCAAAACCCAGGGGCACATCGGACATGGAAAACACCACAACCCCATCACCAGGCGAAATGCTCTCTGTAATCCTTCCCAAGGCACTCTTCAAAACATGATTCCCGTACAAGAAAGACATCTCAGACTGGGGTTTCAGCCAGACCTTGTGCCTAGCATTAGCAGCCAACAAGTTCAGAGCCTGAACTGTGAGATGAAAATTACCTCCGTGAGTATATTTGCCGATGCAAGTGCCGAGAGAAACGAGGTTGGGTCGGGCTATGTTGGTGGCGCGCTTGACGACGGATTCGCTGGCGTAGTAGACTTTGTTCTTGTTGAGGCGGAAGCAATAGCGGCCAGCGTTGGAATCGGGACCTTCATGGGAGGGATTTTCAACGATGCTCCTGAGGTTGTTTCCGACGAATTTGAAGAGCTTTTCGAACACTGCAGTTGTCTCAGCCTCGTCCAACGGTCTCATCTCCGCCTACGAAAACGCTCCTCTTCTGCCGAACTGTTTAGCTCTTCAGAGTTCAAGCCCAAACCCTAAAAAACGCACGAAGGAGGTAGGAGGAAATCTCTCCCACGGTCGGCGGTCGGCTGGAAAGTGACGCAGTATATAGATGTATATATGGGACGCGGCTCCTCTCCTTTTCCCTTACCATCCGCTGCCCTCCTCTACCCTCAAAGCCGCGGCGTTTTGAGTGAAAAACGAGAGAATGAGTGCTTTTCTATTAAAAAAAAATCAGTACTCTAAAATATATTTTTAGTATTATCAAGTATCCTAAATAAATTCTTAATACACTTACCACTCTAAAATATTTTTCTAATAGTATTTAATATCTAACTCTCAGTGTTCTAAAATATTTTTTAATAGCATCCAGTATCCTAAATTTTTTTTTAGTAATACCCATCATGTCAAGGTATTTCTCTAATAACACTCAATATCAGAAATTAATTTTTAATATATCCAACACCCAAAAATATTTTTTAATAACTTTTAGTATCTTGAAGTAATTTGTCATATTATTTTATGGTAACTAAAATTTAGCACAAGCTACTTGGTACTACTAAAAGAATACCGTAGCATGTTGGATGTTGCATTGTTGCATAGGTGTTATTGAAAAAAAATATTTTAGCCTTCTAAGTGGACCAAAAATTATTTTACAATACTAAGTGCTGTTAAGAAATATCTTCGAATGCTGGGTGTTAAATATTAGGTGCTACTAAAAAATTATTTTACCTTGTTGAGTGTATTAACAATTAATTTAGGATAGGAAATGACACTGAAATAAATATTTTAAGGTATTAGATATTTTTTTGAATTAAAAAAAAAAAAAAAAAGCCTTCACCCTCCCTTGCTTTCACTCAAAACGGCGCAAGTATCAAAGGTAAAGGAGGGCAGCGGATGGTAAGGGAAAAGGAGAGGAGCCGCGTCCATGTATATATGTACACACACATAATCTGTCTCCAAAATATATACCTATATATGTAATAAAAAAGACAAATAAATATTTTGATATTTGATTATTTAGGAAAAATAATTTCTGTTCCTTCCTTTGAACAGATCTAAGGTTTGTGGCGGCATGGACATTGTTGGACTTGTTTAGAGATTTGTTCAAAACAGACTTTTAAACAAGTTAATATAAGTCGAGACAAAACTCTCCTCATATATTTACCTCGTTTTTGGTAACTCATATTTAAAAAGTTACTCATAAGTCAATCCAAACAAGCCCATAGTTACATGTGACGGGAGAAGACGTTACAATGACTCTGTTTAATTGATTTAAGTTTTATTCTTTGAAGAGGGAGCTAGACTTTTTATTTTTAATGAAAACTCTGCATTCTACTTATCCACATAAACCAAAAAAGTACATTGCCTAGCTACGTAACTCCTTTCATCAGCCCCCACCTATTGTACCAAGGGTGGTTGTTGATGGTAGAGGTTAAACGTCTCTTGTGCGCTGTGAGCGGACCTTGCTAGAGAATCCGCAGTAGTATATATGAATGAATTTATATGAAGTGCCTAGTATTGTGCTTCATTTCTTTCTGTCCCTTTGGGCCATTTACATGGCAGTGGATGAACATTGCTAGAAATAGCTGGTTTGAGAGATATTCAGTATTTTGCCACAGCATCCTTGTACAAACCCATGGTATTGCTTCACTTCAATGTTATCCTTTGCTGCCCTTAAATCTTGAGATATCAGATATCTTGGTAGGACATAAATCATTTCGTCTATCCCCGTATAGAAACTTATGCTACAATAAGTCTTCAAACAAGATTTATCTTTGAGACTAGAGTTGACTAGAGTCGTGATAAAACTTACCGTTGAGAACTTGAGATGCTTTTGGCACTGGTTTAGGGAGCAGTAAAAATGCATGGCCACTTTCATGGTTGCACGATGACAAACACAGATTGTCATCTCTAAGAGTTGGAGCCTTACTTTGTTAGCACCTATTACTGCCACTTCCATAACCTCCACAAGTTACATTTTGACTTTTTTGGATATTTTGCCATATTGCTGAAACTCTAGATTTACTTCATCATTAAGTTGCACACAATGACAACTTCTGCTTTACTACATAAACTGGGATTCTTGCAGCTTACTGTGTTGTTGCAAAGGAATCTGTTAGCAAGCAGATCTCTATTGCTTTTCTAGAACGTGTCAGAGCAGACTTTAAGAAAAGAGATGGTGGTGGAAAAGCAGATACAGCTGTTGGCAAAAGTCTCAACAAGGAGTTTGAGTATCCTCACTTCTTCCTAAGCCCTTCGTTCATATCCTAATGCAGGGCTAGAAAAGTTTGTTTCCAAAGATGAATAATATCGTGAATGAATGTGCAATTGCAGACCTGTTATGAAAGAGCATATGAAGTATATCATAGACCACGCAGAGGAGATTGAAAAGCTAATAAAAGTGAAGGCTCAAGTTTCAGAAGTTAAAAGTATAATGTTGGAGAACATGGACAAGGTACCTTAACTTTTCAGGTGTAAAATATGATAATAATTCTATACTTTATTCATTTCCTTGTACAGAAAGGTTTTGAGGTGGGGAGAGTTTTAGTTCCTTGAGTTGCTATATTAGTCACTGGACTTCCTTTCTGTGAAAACTCCATCTTTCTGCTGGCCATATTTTACTTCCTTGCAGTAATGACAGTGGTCGGTAAAGCGATACATATCTATGCTTAATTGTTCTCCGTCCTGCCACTATTACTGGGGACAACTTGTAATGGAAGATCAATAACTCTTCCTGTAGCCAATGAATTAAGCTTCTTGTGATCCTTGTCACACTTGCGAATTTGTGTCATCATGAAGTTTCTTTGCATGGATCAATGTTTTTCACATGTTCCCCATTTTCTATTGGGATGCAATATTTGAAGTTTCATTATGGTTGGATGCTTGTTTGTATTACGATGTGATCTTTATTTTCATGGAACATCCTTTCAGGCTATTGACAGAGGAGAAAATCTAACCATTCTTGCGGACAAGACAGAAACATTGAAGTCACAGGTTAGTTGACTATGGTTTGAGAGCTAACCTTTCAACTCATGTGTTTTCTACTAAGACTGAGAGCCATGTGTGTGTTTATTTTCAGGCCCAAGAGTTCAGAAAGCAAGGAACACAGATCCGTCGGAAGATGTGGTGTCAGAACATGAAAATCAAGTTGGTTGTTCTCGGAATTTTGTTGTTTTTAGTCTTTGTTATCTGGCTATCTGTTTGCCACGGATTTGACTGTACAAATGACCCATGATCTCTCAGTTTACATATAGGTTCTTTTTAATGATGTCTAAATGCGGTAAATAGGGAAGAAAATCTGGTTTGACGGGGGATTTTGGCCACTAAAAAGAAAATGTTTCCCAACATCTTTGCTCGCCGGGATCGTTTATAGTATTTACAAGTTCTTAAAGATAGGAAGGAGAATGTCACTATATCATGTCTTGAATCGTGCTTTTTTCCCCCCCTATTGCAATATTTGTCCTACAATTTTTATTTTAAACCAAGTGATTTTGGCTTCCCTATTGAGGGGTATTTTGTTTGTTAGTAATTTTCTTTTGTGACAACCATGTAAACTACTCATCTAGATTGTGAGCAGGGTTGAGTCCGAGAAGCGAAGTTCTTAATATTGTATTACTCCCTTTTTCTTTTTTCCAATTCCTAGAGTCGAATTTGTTTTTATTCATTGTTTATTTATTGGAATAGTTCTTAATTATTGGTAAATATTAAAAAACTCCAAATTACTTGCATTGTTAGTTTTAGTACATGCGTTCGCGATCTTTTGTCATTTTTCGTATTGGAGCAATCTCACTTAAGTTGGTTGCTGTTACCTTGTTGCCATATTGGAATTGCCTCGAGAATGTGTTTGTTTTAGCCCTCAAACACGACGCTTTTGCCTTCCAATGAGGCTTCAAGCCTTTCAAGGCCATTGAAATATGAGCCTGAAATCACAAGACGACCTTAAATAAGGAAGATCAAGACTTGATAAGATCATTATTTGGTTGACTTGATAGGATATTGCAATACGAAATCAATCTAAGTTTATGCGAAGGATCATATATAGGTGCTCCCACCTTCAGACTCAAAATCTTTGGGAAGGCCCAAAATAACGAAAGACTGCTGAATGTTCTATTGGATTTCGATGTGGGACTTCGTTCTTGGTCAGAACAATTCTTTGGGTCCTTGGGGTCATCACGAGGAACTAAATATAAAGAAATTAAGTATATGATATTTATCACCAATGCGGATTGGATCTAGCAGAAAGAGTTAGTCCCTCACAACATGGCGAACCAAAGTTCGAATCATCCCTGGGAAAGATACTCACATTTAGTGCCCGATAGTGTCTCGAATAGGATTACCTCTAATAGGAGGATACCTATGCTTTAGTAAAAAAAAAAAGTATATGATATTTATCGTGTTGTTTGTTTATTTTTATTAGATTTGCATCTTTAATTACCGTGTGTTTCTTTCCTACTGGTATGTAGTACAAGTATGAAGACCTCCTCCTCCCAAAAATGGGCTAAAAAATTATTTAAGACAACGACAAATACGATAAAATGAGTTGTTAATAATGCATTAAACAATTTTATGCAAACAAATCTTTCACTATGAATAAGAATTGAAATTTTGCTACTCTAGTGGACAAACCATAGATCATATTCTTAAGAACAAGATTTTCTTCAAATTTTGCTGAGCTTCCTCGCGGGTTTATGTTAGCTAGATATACTTGTTGCCTATCAAAAAATTCAGATACAGTCTCGCAATTGTCTAAATCGAACTCCAATAGTGAGAGAACTTTGATCATGAAGGATGATTAATAGGTAAGATAATTGAAAGGCCTAGGGATGAGTAGCTGAGAGGCGAAACTGCTCCCAACAATTATCTGGAGTTTGAGATCCTGTTATGAACACCAGTAGCCCAAATGCGGATGGGCCAAATAATGCGAGATCAGATGCTAGGGGCTCAGCCCAAACACTTCCAAGGCGCACTACACGGGTGAGAAAGAGCATGTGGAAATTGCGTGAGCTGGAGGATAGCACAGCAGCATAAAGGCAGTGTCAGGACGTTAGGAGTGGGTGTGCATGATTTGAAGAATCTTCTCTCATCTTGCGTCTTTTCTCTCTGGACGGACTTTTCCGTTATTTTTCCTGCGTGTTATGTTTTCCGTTCATTGTAATTGCTGAACAATATTAGACTGATATTCCGTGGTGATTTCAATATATATTTGTCGATTTCTGCATTCGTATCTGTTCTTTGTTCAGGTCATTCCATTTTGGTGCTTTCGTTGAGAGGATTTGGCAGCGTACGGAATGGCCGATAACACACGTATGAAGGAACTGCAGAATGATATGAAAAAGATGAACGACTTTACAGAGAGTACCAAGGGGCGACTTGATCGTATAGAGGAACGGTTCGACCAAACTGATGCGAGATTTGATCAAATAGAAGGACGCTTCAATCAATTGGAGGCGATGCTGCAGTCGGTAGTTAGGGCGGTGTCTGGTCTATCGACGCGTCCTGAAGCGATACCAGAAGTCTCTTTCTCGGGGACGTCAGAACAAACCGGAAACTACAACACACCGTACCATAAGACGCTGAAGTTGGATTTCCCGAGGTTTGATGGCCATGACGCACTGAACTGGATATATAGAGCTGAACAGTATTTTAAATACTTTGGTGTACCGGACCCACAACGCCTGGTGATCGCCTCTGTTCATATGGATGGTGACGTTCTTCCGTGGTACCAAATGTTAGAAAAGGCTGGACGAGTGCCCGATTGGGCAGCATTGGTGAAGGCAATCGAGCTACAGTATGGACCATCTAAGTTTGACTGTGCCAGATCACAGTTATTTAAGCTCACTCAAGCAGAGGTTAGCGGTGTACTGGAGGCGTATAACTCCAAGTTCATGACGTTGGCTAACCGAACTGAAGACATACCGGAGGCAGCGTTGCTAGACTGCTATTTGGGTGGTTTAAATCCAGACCTGAAGAGGAATGTGTTAGTCCAACGTCCTACGAATGTGCTAAGTGCTATGGCTTTAGCACGATTATTCGCAGATGCCACCGGCTCAGGGATTTCTGTTCCAGCGACCGAGTCAAAATCGCGGCCCCACACCTCGACAGGCACCATGATGTCTCCGAAGGCCATAATACCGTATTCAGGGCCCCATACCAACGCTGCCACTTCACAGACTAGTGGAAGTAAAGCTAACCTACCGCCGTTATTGCCTAAACCGAATATACCGCCCATTAAAAGGATGACCGCGGCGGAGATGCAGGTTAGACGCGAGAAGGGCCTTTGCTACACCTGTGACGCCAAATTCTCGCCAGCTCATCGGTGCCCCAATAGACAGTTGATGATGCTTCTTCATGACGATGACGAGGACGTTCCCGGCATAGAAGAGGTCGAGTTAAAAGAACCAGAGATGACGATACACCATTTATCTCTCCATGCACTGAGAGGCACACAGGGGCCAGCCACCATCCGGTTTAATGGAGAAATTGAGGGAACAAAAGTGCAGATTCTGTTGGATGGGGGGAGTTCGGACAATTTCTTACACCCCAGGATTGTGCGTCATTTAAAAATTCCAGTAGAACTGACACCGGAAGTTAAAGTTCTGGGAGGAACCGGACGCATTTTGACTAGCTCTGAATTGGTGAATGACACCCCTGTTCAAATCAATGGGCATATTTTACACATGTCCTGTTTTGTTCTTCCTGTGGCCGGAGTTGACATGGTAATTGGTGCAGATTGGTTAGAGACATTGGGCCCACATGTGGCAGACTATAGTACTTCCACAATCAAATTTCTACTGGGGGATCAGTTCATTACGTTGAAAGGATACAGAGGGCCCGTTGCGAACCAAGCCCAATGTCATCATTTGATTAGATTAACTAATACAGAAGCCATTGCAGAATTGTACATGCTACACCCGATAATGGATGAACCTCCTCTGGAAACAATACCCAGTGACATGAAGGAGGTAATAGCAAAATATAGCGATGTATTTGCAGTTCCGCATGGTCTCCCACCTGAACGAAGCCGTGAGCATAGCATCGATTTACTCCCTGGAACTGGCCCTGTAAAAGTGAGACCATACCGATATCCAGTGAGCCAGAAAGATGAGATTGAGAGGATGGTTGATGAATTACTATCTGAAGGACTAATTCAACCGAGCGTCAGCCCGTTCTCAGCACCGGTCATACTGGTCAAAAAGAAAGATGGCACTTGGCGTTTCTGTGTTGACTACCGTGCACTAAACTCAGTCACAGTGAAGGATGCCTTCCCTATGCCTACAGTCGACGAATTATTGGATGAACTCCATGGGTCAAATTTTTATTCCAAGCTGGATCTACGGTCTGGGTATCACCAAATTCTGATGAAAGCAACTGACAGAGAGAAAACGGCGTTTAGAACTCACCTCGGCCTCTACGAATGGTTGGTCATGCCATTCGGTTTAACCAATGCACCGGCCACCTTTCAGGCATTGATGAACACTATATTCCGACCATTCCTCCGTCGATTTGTTCTGATTTTTTTTGATGATATACTCATTTATAGTGACTCTTGGGAATCGCATTTACGACATGTAGAGTTAGTCTTGCAGTCTCTAGCTCAAAACCGGTTATTCGCTAAGATGAGCAAGTGTTCCTTCGGGCGCCGTCGGATAGATAGAATATTTGGGGCATATAATTTCACAGGTAGGGGTTGAAATGGATGAGTCAAAAATCAGGGCGGTACAGAACTGGCCTCCTCCTGCAAACATCCGGCAATTGAGAGGATTTTTGGGTCTCAGCGGTTATTACCGCAAGTTTGTCCAGCATTATGCCAGGATTGCTGGCCCATTAACAGATTTGCTGAAGACTGATGCGTTTACTTGGTCCAATGAGGCCCAGCATGCATTCGATGAGCTAAAGCGCGCCCTTACGACTGCACCAGTCCTTGCCTTGCCGAATTTTACCAAGGTGTTTTTGTTAGAGACTGATGCATCTGGTGCTGGGATTGGAGCAGTCTTAAGTCAAGATGATCATCCTGTGGCTTTCTTTTCTAAGAAACTGTCTCCTCGAATGCAAAAACAATCAGCGTATGTCCGAGAATTATATGCAATCACAGAGGCAGTTGCTAAATTTCGTCATTATCTGTTTGGTCGGCACTTTATCATTCGCACAGATCACGCGAGCTTGAAACATCTCACCGAGCAAACAATTCAAACCCCAGAACAAGAACTCAGTCTACCGAAGTTATTAGGCTATCAATTTAGTATTGAATACAAGCCTGGGTGCGCGAATCAAGCTGCAGATGCGTTATCCCGACGTACTTGCTTTGCGATCTCGCAATTGGAACACACTTTGTTGGATTCAATTCGGAGCCAGTTGCCGAAGTCCGCTTGGGTATCCGACTTGAAGTCGCGGCTTTCGCGGCAAGCTGACGCATTACCTCACTATCAGTTGAAACATCAGGAGTTGTATTGGAAGAATCGTCTTGTGATTCCACCGGATTTGCCCGATGTGATCAACCAGATATTACAAGAATTCCACTCATCCAAAGTGGGAGGGCATGCAGGGTTCTTGCGTACGTTTCATCGTATTGCTGCTCTGTTTTTCTGGCCTCAGATGAGGAAAGATATCAAAATGTTTATTCGGCAATGCTTGGTGTGCCAACAAGCTAAGGCTTCCCAACTACATCCTGCCGGATTACTCAACCCACTTCCCATTCCGAATAATATCTAGGAAGACATCGCCATGGATTTTGTGACTGGATTACCAGTGGTACGTGGATACTCTGTCATTTTGGTGGTTATCGACCGTCTCTCCAAATATGCCCATTTCATGCCATTAACGGCTAATTATTCCAGTCAAACCGTTGCTGAGAGTTTTCTTACTAATGTGGTAAAACTTCACGGCATTCCACGCTCCATTGTTTCAGATCGGGATCGTTCGTTTACGGCAGCTTTCTGGAGACATCTGATGAAATTGCAGGGAACGCAATTGAACATGAGCTCAGCGTATCATCCTCAGACCGATGGTCAATCTAAGGTCCTCAACAAGTGTTTAGAGATGTATCTGCGGTGCTTTGTATTTGACTATCCACGTAACTAGTTGGCTTATTTGCCATGGGCAGAATTTTGGTACAACACGTCATTCCATACGGCCATCGGAATGGTACCCTTTAAGGTGGTTTACGGTCGGGATCCTCCTCCTTTACTAAATCATTCATCGACTGACGATACACCGTATGATGTCCATCAGCAGCTTGAACAGCGTGACCAACTGTTACGGGTCCTCAAGGTGAATTTACAGAAGGCACAGATTCGTATGAAACATTTCGCAGATAAAAAGAGACGAGAGGTTGAATTTTCTGTGGGTGACTGGGTCCTGGTTAAACTCCAGCCATATCGCCAACACTCTGTTCAGTTGCGCAAATTTTAGAAACTTGCTTTACAATTTTTTGGGCCCTTCGAAATAGCTGAACGAATCGGCAAGGTTGCTTATCGACTACTGTTACCTCCTCAGTCGCGGATCCATCCGGTATTTCACGTTTCCCTACTCAAAAAGTTTGAAGGTACTGTTGATCATGATTCGTACCTGCCTCTCCCATTAACATTCGTGCCTGAAGGACCTATTAGTCAACCATTGAAGGTTCTCCAATCACAATCGGTTAAGCACCACGGTCAATGGACTCCACAGTACCTAGTCCAGTGGGATAGTTCTATGTCACCTTCGTGGGAATGGGGTTCTGATCTGCAACAGCTTTATCCTGATTTGAACCTTGAGGACAAGGTTCGAATTATAGAGGGGGGTAATGTTATGAACACCAGTAGCCCAAATGCGAACGGGCCAAATAATGCGAGATCAGATGCTGGGGGCTCAGCCCAAACACTTCCAAGGCGCACTACACGGGTGAGAAAGAGCACGTGGAAATTGCGTGAGCTGGAGGATAGCACAGCAGCATAAAGGCAGTGTCAGGACGTTAGGAGTGGGTGTGCATGATTTGAAGAATCTTCTCTCATCTTGCGTCTTTTCTCTCTGGACGGACTTTTCCGTTATTTTTCCTGCGTGTTATGTTTTCCGTTCATTGTAATTGCTGAACAATATTAGACTGATATTCCGTGGTGATTTCAATATATATTTGTCGATTTCTGCATTCGTATCTGTTCTTTGTTCAGGTCATTCCAGATCCTGATATACAACACACTCAAGGTAGGTCATATGTAAAGACAATCAGAGGAGACACAACTCGCAATGGACATGGATAATCTCGAAAAGCTAGAGAAATAAGCGAGGAGACTGATAAAGATAGAAAAGAGACCTATTTGACCATATAACAATGGGCTCTATCAAACAGTGCACAACACCATATCTATCATATCTACAGGGTTCTCCACTACGAAGTAAGAACTGAAACTTGATTTTACCTGGCACAAAAGATCACCCTACTTCTTGGTTGATCAATTGTTATCACCAAGCAACATGTACTTCAACCCAAATGGGAACTAATTGCACATCTTGGGTATTTTAGCTGTGACCATATTATGGACTGACAGAGCGTCTTTGACCATAAAACGGGAAAATAAATTGCTGTTTTAAAATGTAGATCCCAAACTCAACTCTAGTAAGTCTCAGACCTATGTTCTTGGCTCTCTGCCAGCAATCAATATTTTTTTTTTCTACGCCATCAATCAATATTTACTATTATTATTAAAACTGATCAGTGGGAGTAAGTAGGGTCAAATTAAACAACTTTTTTCTGTCTAGAATAAAATTGAGAATTCAAACAGAGAACGGCCATTATTACACCACATAGTGAGGGTTGAGATTGTCTAATGTCAAATAGTTACATAAAAATTTAATCATCTCTCATTATGTGCTGTATCAAAATTTAAATTTATGTTAAATGAAGTATTTACATTTAATACTTAACAGCATTTTAAATATAATTACTTTTAATAGTAGAATACTTGTTATTATTTTTTTAAAAAAAATATGGTCCAATCTAAAATTCATATAGGGTTTACAATGAGTCTTACTTAACTGTAGATATAAGATAAAAGAAATGAAAACGAACAAAAACACAACAATAACTAGCATATGTAACTTTTTTTAACGTAACCTCTCCTCATATAGGAGTTTTCACACCAATAAATTACAAAGTCGTGTCAACTATACTCACTCATATGTAAGCTTTTAAATTTTCAAAATAATTAAAGAAACATCATACAAGCCGACATGTATTTTGTTGAGTTTGTTGATTTTCCCCTGACTAATCTATTTTCTGAGTTAATTTAATGCTAGTTTTCCGCAGTTATGTGTGTGTGTGATGCACAATTAAATAAAAGTTAATTGAACGTGGGCGATTCTTATTATTTATATTTAACCTAGAAATTTTATAATATTTTTGTCACCAACTACAAGTACCGCAAAATATTTATTTCAAACCCTTTTAATTATATGCTGATAATATTGATACAACTTTAAAATAACTTTATAACTGTTGTATTTATTTATAGGACACATGTTTGTGTGCACATGTACATCTTTATAAAATCGTGCCACTCACTGACCCCCACGATAGGCTCCAATCATGTGCGTGACACATTTATTATTTGTTGAAAAGTATATACTTTATTCTAGTAATTTATTAAGTAAAATAATTTAAAACTTATATTAAGTTCAGCCGACAAAGTGCTTTAATAATTTGTCTTTTTTCTTTGTTTTTTTTTTTGGGAAAATTTGAATGAAAGACCTAAAAAAAAATGATATTTATTATGAAAGACAATAAAAATTGTAATTATATAAAAGGACCAAATGCCAAAATAAGAAATTTAAAATACTAAACCACCCTAATCAAACCTCCTACATTCCCTCCCACTTCAAAATTAAAATAAAAAACTAAAACTAAAATGAAATTAGTTTTTATAATAAAAAATAAAATTAATTTTTAATCACATCGTATTTTTGCAATACATAGCATTCTGCCTATCAAACCAAATTAAATATGGAATCTTTATAGAGCATCAGTTGTATTATTTTTTTTTAAATAGTATAACATTTATTATTTGTAGTATTTTATATTGATATAATGTCAAATTCTCAAAAAGATCTAGTAATATGCTTGATGAATTCGAATCCATTTTTATTTTATTTATTTATTTTTTATGACTCACATATCCATCATATCTTAAATTGAGTGAGTTTGAATTTGTAGCTCGACCCCTAAAAATAAACATATATTCCTAGGAGCCAAAAGAGTTTAGGACTAATTTAAAATAATTAGTCAAAAGTCATAAACTTATTACCATTATTATCAAACTTCAAATTCAAATATTAAAAAAAACTAGAATATACATTAAAGATTAAAAATCAAAATTGTTTCAACTCAATCTAAATAATAATTAAATCACAAATAATTGTTTCACCACCATATGTATTATGAATATTCAAAACTCTATCACAGCGATCATGAAAATTTAATTATACACTTAGCTGATAAATGAAATGAAAAAAAAAAACCAAATTGACTGCATGAGATTAAAAAATGCCATACACAAGAACAAGTAATTATTTTCATGACCATAAGAAATTAAAGAATTTTTGAATGTGGTGTTATCTGATATTTACAAGAGTAAATGACATTGATGGTATGAATTTGAATCTTCGTGAGACTTGTTTTTTTTTTCTTCCAAAAAAGAATATGATAATGGAAATGATGGGTGATTTTAATTTTAATTTTAGTTTCAGCTTCTTCTTTTTTTTTCCTTCCAAATTCTAAATGTAATATAGGGAATTAAGTTAGGGCATTTTGGTATTTTCAAACTTATATTTTGGTATTTGGTCCTCATAAATAATTACAATTTTTAAGATCCTTTATAATAAATTTTATTTGTTTTAGGTCCTTCGCTTTAATTTTCCCCCTTTTTTTTTCATTTTCATTGTGCTTCATGAAAAACCTGTTTAAATTTTGATAATATAATTTTTGTACGATATATTATTCTTTGCTCTTTCGAGTTGGAAAGTAACCCCTAATAAATTGGTCCAAGGAATACCATATTAAAAAATTATTTAATTAAGTTGAGTGAACAAAAGTTATATTAACCCAATAATTAAGTTAATAATTTATTAAAAATGTGTTTTTTTAAATAATCCTTTTTATCATTTGTATTGGAAATTACTTTTTTTAATGAAAAAAATTTATTTGCTATATACAATCAATAGATAGGAATTAGGATTTAGAAAAAAAAATTATAAATTTAAAAAATAAAGTAAATTAAGATTTCATATTTATAATCAAGACAAACATCTTTACTAGCTTTTATATTTAAATCTGAACGGTGTATTGTATTTGGTGCTACTAAGTTAAGTTTAAGAATTATTGTTATTGAGCTTAAATAAAAATAACTCTTTCAATATAATTTATTTTATTTACAGGGTTTGAACCCATGATTTTATTTTTAAAAATGGAATATACTACTCAATCCAGCCATTGTTATTGTGTATATTTTCAGTCAATCGATATGAGCAAAGTTACATAGGAAAACAAAAGTAGGATTAGTGATCTATGGGACAATTAATTAAATTAGATTGTGTTTAAGAATACCTGAAAAAATTGGATAAATATTATAATGGAATGATAAATTACTTGTTAATTTAAAATAGCAATAAATAAGCTAGATTAAACTGAAGGCACTCTAAAAGAAAATTCTAGAATTAGGTTGACCACTGATAAGGTCGTTGGGTTAGGCATGGGTTGATTTTCTCATGTTTATGATTTTCTCGGGTTTAAATTCCAATTAGCATCTGCCTCCTAAACTTTCATGAACGTCATGCAAAAGAAGAATATAACAGCCGTACAAAATTTAGATTTATTTTATAACAACGCAATATCTAAAATTTTGTAAAATAAAATTAAT
The DNA here is from genome assembly GCF_004799145.2 of Neltuma alba. NCBI lineage: Eukaryota > Viridiplantae > Streptophyta > Magnoliopsida > Fabales > Fabaceae > Neltuma > Neltuma alba. The sequence goes on from NW_021636509.1 coordinate 1,000,384, forward strand.
TAATAATCATATTAATAAATGATAATACTAAAACAAAAATATCACCCGTATTTTTTATAACAATAATTTATTTTAAAAAATTGATGTTACTTATAAATTGATATATAATTTAATAATGCATATAAGTATTTTAAAGATAATATATGTTATAATTAAGTAATTTAATAATTTTTATAATCTCTTTAAATTACTCAACTTGATTTTATATTAAGGAATTAGGTAGGATTTCATATCAAATTTAGGTTTGTTGAAGAAACACCAAAACCTAATTAAGCAATCCTCCTTGATGAAATGGCATTGATGTTTCCATAAGCGAGTCGAATATCATATCATCATTCCTGTCGTTTTAATCTAAACGCCACTTCCTCTACACATAATTGCTTACCGACCCGCCGTTGGGAATTCAATCTCTAAGCTCTCAATTTTTGGGCTGCCAAATTTCAACATCGTGCGCATTACTGCCCTGTTGAAAGCGACGTCGTTCAAACTCCTGGTCCGTTTACCTTATTACCTTCCTTTTTTTTTGGCCTCAAAATCATAAAAACTAATTTCTTAAAAATAGATACAATTATTAATCTATTATTTCCTTAGGAATTTTCAATCCTTATATGATATAACAACTCTATAACATCTCATAGATTAATACTACCTCCCATACTCAATTAAGAACTAGCAATCAATATGTAAATATTAAAAAAAATTAGTTAAACTAATTATTTATAATAAGTATATGTTATTTTTTCTAGAATATCCTTATTAATTATATACAATGAAAATGTTTTTGATAAAAAACACTTTAACATGTGTATTTACCATATATATTACTTTAAAGCAAAATGGATAGACATAAAAAACAAAATAAACTGAGAACTTATGCTTATGACTAAATTAAATTTTTAATGTGCTTTTATATTAAGAATAGAATGTCCCACTAACATGCATTAAAATAAAATTGTTATATGATAATCATTTGACAAGACAACTCTAATTCTATGTTTAGGTTTGGTACTAGGGAAATAGAACAAAAAAGAGAGGAGAAAAATTTTAATGAACTCAATTTAAAAAATTAGAAAAGTGTGGTCTTAAAATTTTAGTACATAGATGATGTAAGATAAAAGAGTAATAAAAATTAATTTCAAATTGAGCTTATTAAAATTTTTCTTATTATCCTTTCCGTTTCCCTTATACCAAATGTACCGTAAAGAGTCAGCCCATTTAAGTCCTAAGCTCATCAACACTAACTATTATAAGCTCAAATAGGAATTGAGTATACCGAAAAGGACTAGTCTCTCATAACACAATGAGCTCATATTTGAATCTCCACTAAAAAAATATTCACATTCAGTGCCTAATAATCTGCCTGTTTGGATGGGTGTTTTATCATTTATGTGCCAAAATGAGGTTTAAGTAGTTGATAAGCTCGATTGGTTATGTAAGGGTGTTTGCGACATTTTTTGGGTCATCCCACTTTAGCTCCAAATCATTAATCAGACCGTGTGTTTTAATAAGCTGCAAGGGAGGAGCTTTTTAAAATTGCATCGTGCTTATATTGGACTGTTGAAAAATTATTTTCTTGTCAAATATATTTTTATTCCTGCCTCTCCTCATTTATTCCTACCTTTGCTCATTTAAATTCATTGTAGTATGTCAATTCATTTTTATTTATCATGTTTCACTTTATATTTAAAAATATTTTTTATGATTTCTTTAAAATTTTCAAATTTATTTCGCACATTAAATTTTACTTCTTCATTATATTATCTCAATTCATTTTTTCTCATGTTTCACATTATATTTACAATATTTTTTATGATTTTTATGAAGTTTTAAAATTTAATTCACTCAATCAATTTGACTTCTTTATATTAAATTATTTTAATTTCATTGTATTATGTCAAAACATTTTTTAACCACGTTTCATTATTTATTAAAAATCATACCTATTTTAGTAATTTTACAACAAACTTATTTTTACTCAATCATAATTCCAACAACTTTTTACCAATCTCACACTTTTACAAACTAACTTTTTTAAATTCCAATCCAAACACAATTCAACTTATCTAATTTAATTTTTATCCAACTTCACTTCTTCAAAAACTATTTTTCTAATCATTAATCTAAACGGACCCAATATTTTCAATAGAATTACCTCCGATAACAAAATATCTTTGCGTTGAAAAAAAAAAAAAAAAGGAGAGAGGCTCATTTGCTATTTTAAAATGTAGACCCCAAACTCAACTCTAGTAAGTCTCAGACCTATGTTCTTGGCTCTCTGCCAGCAATCAATTTTTTTTTTTCCTACGCCATGAATCAATATTTACTATTATTATTAAAACTGATCAGTGGGAGTAAGTAGGGTCAAATTGAAGAACTTTTTCTTTATAGAATAAAATTGAGAATTCACACCACATAGTGAGGGTTGAGATTGTCTGATGTCAAATAGTTACATAAAATATCTTGACCAGCCAAATAATAATATGAAAAATTATTATAAATATTAATATAAAATATAATTAAATTTGAATTTTTAATACAAGCATGAGATTCGTGAATTGAGATACCCTAACGCGCACATATTCAATAAGGTCCAAGGAATGGAGCTAACCTAATTTTGCCGGTTGGGAAAAGGCAACAAGTTCCATAACCCCCGTACGGACAGATTGGGTGATATCAACCAAATGTGGGATTAAATTATTAATATCTGAACAAGAAAACACACGGCACACAACAAGTCAAGAATGATCCATCACAATTCTTTTTCTTTCTTTTTTTATTGCCAACCAGAATTCTTTTGGATAAAAAAAAAGGAGGAAATAGAAAAATTACAAATAGAAACCAATAACAACATAAGCATGAGTTTTTGACAATAATGATATGGATTCTGACAACAATTTTTGTAAACTGGTCCTTATGTATAGTTTTTCTATTTTAGCAGCTTTTTTTTTAAACTATTTTTCCAATTCTTTTTCTATAACTCATCCAAAGAGGCAAAAAAAAAAAAAAGATGAATAAATAAATAAAGAAAGGACACAACTTTTCTCTCGCTCTCCCACAGCAGATCGCCACATTTTTTTTTTGGGGCCTGAGGTCCCCACAAAATTGGTAGACGTAAACTGAGGCCAGCCCAAGTCTAATATAAAATTTTAATTTATTTGTCAAATTTATAAATTTTCTCTAAAATCTCCATATACATTTATATTGCTTGTACATAATAAAGAAGATTTTGTCAAATAATAAAAGAGTTTTCATCAAACAGTCACAATAACAAAATTATACAAGATATTCAAAAAAAACCAATGCACGTTTACTGCCGCTCGTCCTTAGGATAAAAATTAGTTGAAAATTTAAATTCGTCTTAAATATATAATCCAATTTATTTCATCTTTAATATTTATTCATTTTGCCTCCTACGTAATCTCTACAGTAATTGCATATGATAAGAAATTTTTATGATTGATAATGATATTTTAAAAACAATAAAAGTCATTTATTATAAATAACTAACTAATCTTCTTAATTTTGGTAAATTAATTATCTAACTTTTATATTAAGGTCAGAAATAATATTATAAATAATTAACTCAACTAATTTTTTTTTAATATCTACGAATAAGTTATCTAGTTTATTAAAAAACAAATGGAGTAACCTTTTCACTCATATTATCAGTAAATGATTAATATTGATAATACCATTCGTTTCCATTAAAAACGCGAAGACGGTTTTCCTAGCTTTGCCAGCAACGAAGGCAATGAAATGGGAAATGCGTAAGGCGTATTAATCCCCCCAACTAACAGATAAATGCAGGATAAGATCCAGAAAATCTGATTTAACATAAAAAAGAATACACGTGGCACAAATTCACGAACGGATGATTCTTAGATGTCGTCAGTAACCTCTAAACAAATCATGAACCTAAAATGAAAAATCATTAAACCAAATCAGTTTCCCGTGTACCTGCCTGCACATGCACTGCATTCCAATTTCCACCATATGCTAAATACATGAATAAACGGTGTTATCTTGACCCCTTTATAATCTGGCGTCATTCAGAGGACTTTCCGAGCCAATATGAGGCCATGAAAGTGGAAACACCCCCTCATGAAGGCCATTATCAATTTTCCAAACTCTCATGAGTCCTTTCAAACCCTGCAAAAGAAGATTAAAGTATGAGAGAAGATAGAGAAGCCAACGAAGACTGAGTCATAAATGTACAGTTCCATTGTATGAAAAACCGAACCAGACATTTAAAGTCCTGCTTTTTCTGTCCAGAATTGGAGGTTTCGTAAAAGTGTTACTTTTTTCTCCACCCTTTTTCTGTCTCCGAGCGAGGATAAATTGGAAGCAGTATGGGAATAATCTCTCAAGTCTGAAGCAAGAAGAGTCGTCGTCCTTTAGCATTTTGTTGCACAAATGGCAGGAGGGTCATTTACACAAGGTGCTGTGACGAGAGAGAGAGCAGCGCAATACAAAGGGAGAGTTACAGCTTATGTCGTCATCAGCTGCATTGTTGCTGCCACTGGAGGGTCTCTCTTCGGCTATGATATTGGGATTTCAGGTTCTTTTCCCATGCTCCACTCTAATCAACCAGTTTTAATTTACTTGAGATCCTATATTTTTTTGTGGGGTTATGAGAGATAGGGAACATTCCCTGATTACCAGCTGAGAGAAAGATCTGAACAGAAAATTGCTCGTGTAGATCCAGAAGATAATTGTATATGCTTAATATCTTAGAGGTGTGAATTGAAAAATAAAGATACAGAAGAGGATGCAGATTCTGATATACCCAACTTTCTCTGTCTGTTCTGTACTGTATGCATGTGTCAAATCATGTTTTGATTTCACTTCTGGAACCTTTTCATCATCGCTACTTGATTCCAAATGATGCAATCCCCAAGTTAACATCGAAATAATGACTCCTCATCATTCACTTTGGCTCTGTTCGTAACCTTTTTCATCACTTTTAAGTCTCCTTTCCAATTGAGATACCAGATGTATTCAATTAACTTCCGGGGTTTACGACGCTTGGAAACATAGTCGCATTGTATCAGACAGACATTTTGGGCACTACATATTTTGCGGCCTCTGGTATCAGTATCCCATGGATTTAAGGCTTCAGTTTTATCTACTTCATGCACTGAGTAATGATTTGTGAACTAATGTTCGAAAAACAGAACTCCCAACTTTAAAATTAGTATCAAAGAAAAGCAAAGCAACAGAAATTAACTAAAAGTTTGTAGATTATTTCTTACTTGGATGCTGGTCAGAGAGAGCCATTCCTTTTACATTGAAAGTCCTCTGATTTTTGTTTGATTGCTAACAGGGGGGGTGACTTCGATGGACGAGTTTCTCCAGGAATTCTTCCCGTCAGTATACAGAAGTAGAGAGCATGCACAGGAAAACAATTATTGCAAGTACGACAATCAAAATCTTGCATTGTTCACCTCTTCTCTCTACCTTGCTGGTTTAGTTGCATCTCTATTGGCATCTCCAGTAACAAGGAAGTACGGGCGAAGGGCAAGTATAATTGGTGGTGGAATCTGCTTTCTTATCGGATCGGTTCTCAATGCAGCAGCTGTTAATCTGGCCATGCTTCTCCTAGGTAGAATCATGCTTGGTGTTGGCATTGGATTTGGAAACCAGGTAATCGGCCACACTTTAAAAATAAAATTATGTCTGCATACTCGTGTTAGCTATGGTACTACCTTCAGACTGACTGAAAACATTAGTTCAATACTGTGTCACATCATATCCGCATTAACTCTGCAATGAAACCTTTTAACAGATTGTGACTGTTAATGTGAGTTTATAAACTTTCCATGAAAAGTAAGGTGCTGATGTGTTGAAACATGAAACAGTAAATAGGTCCAGAAAAACATGCATTGTGGTTGAACTTAAAAATAACAGAGCCCCACCTTGTGGTTGTTTTGAAGGCAATTCCTCTGTACTTGTCAGAGATGGCACCAACCCACTTGCGAGGTGGCCTGAACATGATGTTTCAAGTGGCGACAACTTTAGGAATCTTCACAGCCAACATGGTCAACTATGGAACGCAGAAGCTTCACCCATGGGGGTGGAGGCTCTCATTGGGTCTAGCTGTTATACCAGCTACTGCAATGACAGTGGGCGGAATTTTCCTTCCTGATACGCCAAACAGCTTAATAGAAAGAGGATTAACAGAAAAGGGAAGAAAGCTACTTGAAAAGATCAGAGGAACCCAAGATGTTGATGCAGAGTTCCAAGACATCATCGATGCGAGCAAGATCGCAAACTCAATAGAGCATCCCTTTCGAAACATGCTGGAAAGGAGGAACAGGCCAGAGTTGGTCATGTCAATTCTCATGCCGACGTTTCAGATCCTTACTGGAATAAATTCAATTCTGTTTTACGCTCCTGTACTGTTCCAGAGTATGGGATTCGGAAGGAATGCTGCTCTATATTCATCTGCTTTGACAGGAGGAGTTCTTGCTTCCTCAACATTTATTTCTATTGCAACGGTTGACAGATTGGGACGCAGGGCTCTGCTCATCAGTGGTGGAATACAAATGATCATATGCCAGGTAAATTAAAGAAACAAATTTATGAAGCACACAGCATTCTAAGAGTTATCTTTGTGTGACTGATTTAAAATAAAAAAGAACACAGCTGCCTATGTATTGCCAGTGCAGGGGATCAAGGAATCGTCTCTATGCAGAGAATGTTCTTAAACATTAATGTTAAAAGGTCACATATTAAATGATTCATTGGCTGATTGGCACTTCATATTTTGGGCTGTCACAGTATATAGAGCTGCTGAACAAGAACTTTGAATTTGTATGAATCAAACACTCCAGAACTGATGTTAGACTAGGGAGAACACCAAGTCTGTAGTATGAAACAAGAACCCTGGCAAATGAATTATATTGTTTCATCATCTAGACAACTAGCGATTTCAGACTGCTCCTCAGATAGAGAGACAATTGACTATATAATCCATAAAGCAATTGACTAAAGTCTCAGTTTTTCCCCCCGAATATGAACAGGTCATAGTAGCAGTAATATTGGGGCTAAAGTTCGGAGACAATCGGGACCCGTCTACGAGTTACTCAATAGTAGTTGTAGTTATGATTTGCCTCTTTGTCGTAGCTTTCGGATGGTCATGGGGTCCCCTAGGGTGGACAGTTCCAAGTGAGATATTCCCATTGGAGATCCGATCGGCAGGACAGAGCGTCACAGTTGCAGTAAATCTTCTGTTCACATTCATAATTGCTCAAAGCTTGCTTTCCCTCCTCTGTTCCTTAAAGTATGCATTGTTTCTCTTCTTTGCGGGCTGGATCACCATCATGACCATTGTAGTCTTCCTTTTTCTACCTGAAACCAAAGGAGTTCCCATTGAAGAAATGGTCTTTTTATGGAGGAAGCACTGGTTCTGGAAAAGGTTAGTGCCTCCTCCATTCCCGGAAGCTGATGCAACTGATGTGTAAGGTATACTGTTTCAGTCATCCTAGACTAAGGTCTACAGATTATCATACTTTTACATACAATGTGTAACGAGATGTATACATATTGAATCTAGTCATAGAATGTATTGTGTTATCATGTATTTTAAGAATTTCCCCGTCTTAGAGACTAGCTTCAAAAGTCGGCAAAAACACAAAAGATTCATCACAGCGCTGTGAATGCCTTAGTTCTCTTCTCGGATACTGCCTAGATCGCAAGACATTAGCAGTTTGAATAGATACACGAAGGGGGACGAAAAGCGACTTGCAAGCTAGAATATTCAACTATCATCTCCGGTAGCACTTACAAAGCCAAGTCATGCAATTTCAACTGATTTCAATACTTAGTTCTCTTGAAACACTCGCACCCAATTTAGCGGACATATGCGAGTTGAAGCTAGTAACAGAACAAGGATAAAATGCCTAAAGACAAGACACTGCTTTTCCCCGGTGAAATCAGAGATGCGAATAGAATGATAGCAAACAATCCATCAATGATTTAAAACCCATGCGTGCCCGTTGAACTAGTACTCTACCACACAATTAGTCGTATTAGAGATTATGGCACTCAAAATAAATTTAAACCAATGAAAATCAGCAGGACCTGTCAAGTCGACTGAATAGTGAGGTAATGCGTTCAGAGGAAGTTCAAAGAAACCAAGCTCGGATCCCAACTTGGCTGTCAATATGATCGTACTGTGTCGACACTGCATTCGAACATTGAATTGTATTTCATCAACCACGAAGTACCCATTACAACCATTCAGAAGAGCAACTCACACGAACAAATAAGCCCCACACCGACCAGTGAATCAAACACGAATTGCGAATTATCATCATGCTGTTTTCAAAGGCCTACCCACCCCAGCAGGTACCCTGTAGAACACGAACAGATACGCGTACGAAAATTTTCATCGCAAACTCCGCCTCAACAGAGTCACTGGTCAATCATTACATCGCGTACATCAAATCTGAGCTTAGGATGACATAATGGGCAAAGTTTTAAAGAATCCGTTTACATGCGCAAGGATCCTTCATTCTTAAGGCCGCGAAGTTTTTCCCTTTAATCCATGATTTTCGTATCCTCGTCGAGAAGCAAGTTCACTCACAATCAAACCGAATTCAAGGTGACAGAAGCCCATTTTACGTTTCCGCCAAGAATTATGGAAATCATCCTCTAGGAAGAAAAGAATAAATTCCGAATAAAGAAAATAAAAAGATCACGCATGCAATAGGAGGGCATTAATCCAGTGCAGAAAGCTAACTATAGGGATCTTATTGCATCAAGATTCAGAACTACATCAAGAAGAAATAGACAACAAGACGAAACAAACACCTGAAAGAAACGAACCAACACTAAGTACACTTCCTTCTTCTACACGATCTAAAGGCCAGCATACGCACGCATCCTACAGACACAACCTAAAACCACCATGTTGTACTTTTAAAGAGCACATGAATTTACAAGAGATTTATAGCCTCGAAATTCGAACCTTCCGTCCTTAAGTGCACTAATACTATCTAACTGAATAGAGTAAGCCCTCTTTCAGAAACTAAATATCAAATTCTCGTCACTTCAAGCATGTCTAGGCATAGCTTCGATCAATTGCTCATTTGCTCGCATCCCACAGACAACCTCTTGAAAAAATAAAGGAAGCTCGTTGAGATTATGCGAACGCCCATCTACGTAGGAAGGAAGAACCGAAATCCTATCACCCGTCAAACAATCATCAATCACCACTAGAAACTTCATTCTCCGCCGATCATAAGCCTTACAGCTCCTTCTCATACCAAATCAAGCCTTAGCAACCGCCTCAAGTCGCTGGTGGCTGCCCCGTTCTTCCCTAGAAATCCCGGTACCGGCAATGAACTCGGAGGCGGTGACGCAGCAAAAGCGGATCCGGCATAGATTCCGTCCTTCAAATCCGAAATCCTAATCTGTTCCTGCACCATTTCCGGGTCCGGACCCAACCGATCAGTCGATCCCAAAACCAAATCAAAACCTTCGTCGCTCTTGGGCATTTTCTGGTTGTTGGATGAAACAGCAACCGCTTGCGAGTGGTCGTCCTCCGAACTCAACCTTTCCCCTCGCTTGAGGATCTTAACCTGGCCCATAACAAGTTTTGCGCCCGCACTTTTCGCCACCGTGGATCGACCACCATACCGACTCCGACCTCGATCGTTATGATTAGCTTGAACGGCCACCGGACTTCTCTTCCTCCGGCGACTCTGGCCGACGTGAGAGTTAGGAATTGGAATAGGGTTAGGGTTAGGGTTTCTTCGGGATCTGACAGGCGATGCCGTTAGGGCTAAGGCTTCGCGGCCAAACCGACCTCGAAGACAATCTTGAGAGCGAAGTACTGCTGTTGCCATTTCCAACAAAGAGATGGGGAGATAACCGGAAATTGAAAAAACAAGCAACCAATCGCAAATTGAAATGGTGCATGATGGGGAAGCAAAACTTCATCGATATTTATAGGCAAATGAATCACGTGAGGCCTGAACGGCCTTCTAAGTGGCTTCGCTCTATTCTAGTTCCGTGTGACAGAGGCTACTGGACCAGGTCACGTGAGATGGCCTGATGGTCGGTTTTCCTTCAATGTTACCCTTGCAACGCATACAATGACGTGTCAAGTCGTGAGTGGAAACTTGTAACAGGAATTCGAGTCGTAGAAGAGGGATTGGGAGTTCAGAGCGGAACCGCCTTCGGAGAAATATAAAGCTGTAGGTGAGAACGGGTGCATTGGATCCATGCCGACTTTGAATCTCGATTTGCGTTTACACTTTACACGTACCACACCCAATAAATAAACGCAGATATAAAATAATGTTAATAATTTTTTATTAAAAGAGAAATTAAGAAAGTGTTTGATGGTTTTAAAAATACGAAATAAATATGTAAAAGAATTTGTCTTATTTTATATAAAAGTGCTTTTACATGCTTCTAAACACCTTTTTTTGCATCTTTATAGATTTTTTGTCTTGAAGTGTTTATTTGGATCTGCTTATTATAAACATATTTAGGGTTGAAATAAAACTCATCTCACAAAAAAATTAGTTGTTATAATTTTATAAGGATATGGATCAAAGCTTAATAGTAGGGACCAAAATCAAACTTATTAAAAGTATAAGGGCCTAAAATGGGTTTAATCCTAATTTCTTTTACAAAGTAACCTTTCTACTTTCTTAGTCCATAATATAAGACATTCGTTAAGAAAAAAATTATTACCCAAAATATAAGATGTTGTTATAATAATTAATATGATTTTTTCACTTTTATTCCTATTAAATATAAGAGGGAGACCAAAAATAATAAAAATATAACATTAAAGACAACTTTATCATTTTTAGGGGTAAAATAAAAATTTTTTATCATTTTAAAATATATTTAAAACTAAACTTTTATTTTTTTTAGTACGTAAGAAAAGTTAATCAACTTCATAAACCCGTGAGAATTACTTTTTAACAGTTCAACATAAGCAAATTTAATCCTATTGAGACGATATAAGCAAAGTTAGTACAATTAACTTCAGCGTTCTTTATCAAAATACAAGAACTAATGGCTATAGAACCTAAAAGTAAAATTATAAGGATCAGCAGCTATATTAACCTTGCTGGCAAAAAAAGAAGAAGAAGCTATATTAACCTTATTTTTTAGCATATTTATTCGAAGATCAATCTATACTGAGGGCTATCTATTTCAATTTCATGGCCAAGGATTGAAATAAATATGAATAAATTGTTTATCAATGATCATCATATTCATAAATCTATTTGAATACTTGATGAACAAGTAACAATATTATACATGAGATGGCCAAAAAAAAACAAGACTACCTCCAATGCTTAATATAAAAATCAGTTGACTAATTTGAGTAGATTAAGAAAAATACTTAAGTTAGTTATTTATAATAAATAAGTGTTATCTTTTTTTAAAATACACTTGCTAATTATATATATTGGTTGGAACTATCATTTGATAAAATATTTAACATAAGGATTATCTTACAAAAAGGATAAATATAAAAAATGAAACGAATTAATGTCTTATATTTTGGATTAAATTAAATATCAAACTAAATACTATCTTCAGTCCTTAATATAAGACCTCGTTTTGATTTTTATTTTGGTCCTAAATATAAGACCCTAATTCACTTTATCTCTAATATTTATGTATTTTTTTTCAAAATAGTCCTTCTAACAATAGTAGTTCTAGCTAATACACTTGATTAGTAAAGATATTTTAGGAAAGAAAACACTTATTTATGACATATAACTAACTTAACTTCTTTCATCAATCTTCTCAAATTATTCAACTAGTTTTTATAATTAAAACCGAAAATAGTATTATATTAAAGATGGAGACAGTATTAGATATGAATACATTTTTATAGTATGCCCACCAAAGATCTTACCATTTTCGAAGTAACTGGAGTTACATCTATTTTTCCATTTCAATTCAAGTTCTTATGTGTTCCCACGCCCCTTCGAGACCCCGAAAAATGGACAAGTGCCCATAAATCTCATGATAGGTACCAAAAGATTCGTAGTGAACTTTGATAAGAACTTCTCTTGAAGAAATAACACATTGATCTAGTCTCACGGTCGATATCATCACTATTATCAATATCGTCAATATCATCAACAAGAAAACCCTTAGGCTTGTTATCCAGGAACTTGTTCAGAAATATTGTAATGAAAGGAACATAGGAGTTTTCGAAAGAATTGAACGAGAAGCCATATGAGGTGAAAATCTCATATACGGTTTTGGTAGAGTGGCAGTAAGCGTGACTTATCTGTCAATTTTCTACTATTACCCCCAAAAACCAAACTCTACCTTGCGTAAAGTTGCCAGAGTACGCTTAACCTCTGGATTTAACTGCCTGATGTTCCTCTCTTTCATCACAATCGCACATTGACTCCTCTTATGCTTTGACAAATCACAATCCACAAATTCAACGCAGATATTTAATAAAAAATCAGCATAGATCTGAAAGAAAATCAAATCATTTTGAAATAGGCTCATGGCTTCAACTAATTGTTCCCTCTAAATTAAACAATAATAAACAAATATCTACGTATTATATCTAAAATCCAAGAGATAAAAGCCTTAAACCTCAATTTGCTCTAATATTTGAATTGAAACTAGAAACTAGATGAGGAACCAACTTCAACGCCACGTTGGGGTAAGAAGACAAGGTCAACAAGATGAGAAGGAAGAGGAAGATGATGATAGATTTAGAAAATGAAAATTTTAAAAATGATACCACCTCCCGTCCATAATGAAATATTCTTCCAGTCTTAAATATAAAACCTCTTTGATAATGTAATTTACACTACACAAAAAGTCTTATATTTAGGACTGGATGAGTATTTAATTTGTAATTCAGTTTAGGGTTTGTTTGTCAATTTGCTCAAACCATGATTTGGGGCAAAAAATTGCTAAACAAGGAGGAAAAAGCACAAAACATGGTTTTAGCTCAAAAACCATAGTTTGGGGAGAAGCGAAATTGATTTGTTTTTTGGTTCAAAAATTGGAAAGTATCAAAGTGCATTCCAATCCATTCCAACAAATATGTGAATTTTTTTTTACCAGACGGATATACCCCCTCAATTATTCATTTCATGTTTAAAATCTTTAAAGCAAATTAATATTTTTTGTTAAAAAAATAATTATTTTTCTATAAACATATTTAATCTTATAATTTATAAATACATATACACATATTAATTATTTATTAATTATATTTTCTTATATATTATTAATTATGTTAGTAAAAAAAATACATTATTAACAATTTTATTTCTTCAAATTAAAATATATTATAAAATCTATCTTTTATGTAATTATCATATTAACTTATACTTTTTTTAGTAATTTACACATATAAAAAGTGATTCTGAGGACAACTATCCAAATATTTACTTTATTAGAATCATTTTTTCACAAAATCTATTCTCCCAAAAATCTATTCTCCAGAAGCTATTTCTCAAGTCATGGTTTGATTTTATCCAAATACCCTCTTAAACTACAAACTAATCTTATATTAAGGATCGAAAGTAGTATCAATGTGAAGTGAAAATTCTAAGAGATAGTAATAGAGATTGATAGGGAGAATATAGGTAAGTGGATTGTCAAATTTTTGGCAATCATAGTTGTCATGAGAAATAATGAAATGCCTTAAGACCAATGAGGTGCAAGTAGATTGGTCTCATGGCTTCCTTGTAGATTGCAACTACGATGTTGTTAGGAGAAAGAAAAGGTAAAGTGATGATAAAATAGAGAGTGGAGAGATATCCGATAAGATATGATGCAACCTCTTGGAAAGCAGCCAAGAGAGAGATGCAAAGACTAGGAAGTAGAGGACAACCAAAAACAAAGACATCAATATATAGTTAGATTTATGTAATGTGATGGTTAGAATGGTTTAACTCAACTGACATACATTTGAAATTTTTAAAGCGTGTGTTTTGGATTATTTTTCTTAAAAGTAATTTTATAGTATACGAGATAAGTAGAAAGATTTATCTTAACTTGTATAAAAGTATTTTTAAGAAAATGAAATAAACACTCAGTTTTATATAAATATGAAGTTGTGTATACAACTTTTTATGAGTACAATGGGTGCGTGAATTGCTTTTATCCATGAAGGATTAAAAAAAAAAAAGATATATGATGTGATGAGCTATTATTTACTTTGATAAAGAAAACAAATTTATATTTAAAATAATAATGTAAGGGTTGTCCGAATCAATTTTGCATATTTTTTTAAACAATACTTCTAAAAAAGTCAACAAAGTTTACAACTTATTTAATATTTTTAATTCCTATGACGTTTAAACTATTCTTTAAGTAAATATTTGTATTTATAAATGTTAAAGACAATAAAGTCATACTTGAATTTCATTTCACAATTTTTAAAACTAAATTTAAAAATATATAATAAATATTATGAAACTATAATTTATTTAAATTGTATCAAATAATAAAAATATTATCAATGACGCTTTAGGTAGAAGACATTGCACAGGGGAAATGATGTAAAACCGGAAGGGGAAAGAAAGAGATAAAAGAGAGAGGCAAAATTATATATTTGGCCCTTTAACTTTGTACAAAATTTTAATTTGGTCTTTTAACTTTAAAATATATGTTTTTAGTCCTTTAACTTTAAAATTTTTTAAAAACATGATGACATTAAGATCTTAAATATTGATAAAACATTCTCAAATGCTTAAATGTTAAGTTTAATTTTCAAAAAATCCATAATTCTTATAAAAAATCATCATTAAAACTTATTGATTTTAGGATTAAAGGACTAAATGTATGTTTTTTTAAAGTTAACAGGTTAAATTAAAATCTTATACAAAGTTAAAGAACTAAATGTATATTTTAGTTGAAGAGAAAAGAGTGGAGAGAGGAAAAGGGAGAGAGATGGGAGAAAATAGAAATCAGAGGAGAAACAATAACTATAATTTGATACAATAGTCAAGTCTAGTATGCGGAGAATGAAAATCTTAAATCTACTTATATTAAAATAATAATAAAAATGAAAATAATAATAACTTTTCCTAATAATAATGAAAATAATAAAATACTAACAAATCTAATCTAAATGAGTCCTCAAAAAATGATAGATCCTAATAAATCTAAATATCCTAGAATTATAATTATCCCACGATCATTTCTTATCCCATATTCGAACGGGAAATCACATACATTTTTAGCATATTCTCATAAATTTGTCAAATAAGACATACATAATACTCTTTTAGTCCATAATATAAGACCTAATTATTAAGTTAATTTTGGTTTTAAATATAAGACTTATTTTTTGTATTTATCAATTTTTTTCTAAATGATCCCTTTAGATACTTCCTCAACCATAATTAAGTAGAAGAGAGGGTAAGATATTAAGAAAGATAATTATGGTATTTTAAGAAAAAAATATCTTTTTTTTATAATTAACTAACTTATCTAACTTTCTTAATCTAATCAAATTAGTTAAATACTCCTCCGGTTAATTATAAGACCCAATTGACTTATTTGAGAGATTAAGGAAGTAAGTTAAGTTGGTTATTTATAATAAATAAGTGTTGTCATTCCTAAAATATCCTTATTAATTAAGTATATTGGCTAAAACTATCATTATTAGAAGGATTATCTTGGAAAAAAATGCATAAATATAAGAGACAAAATGGATTGGGTCTTATAATTAAGACCAAATATAAAGTCAAATTGGGTCTTATAATAAGGACCGGAGGAGTATGTTTTATATTAAGTATAGGAGGAGTATATATCAAAGTGGTGTAAAAAAAACTCATGCTATACAAATTAATTAAAATTAAAGCCACCATTATTTTTCCCTACTTGCAAAGGTGTCCGTTTAACACTGGACGGTATTTCGAATAGGATGCCATCCAATAAAAAAATATATGTGCATAGAAAAAGAAAAGAGAAAATTGCAAAATTATATTGTCAAAAGCCAAAGTGAAGTTGTCAAAAGTCCTTGTCTACGTTTCTAAAGTCTTTTTTTACAATTTCCTCAAAAGAAAATTATCCAGCACTTTCTAATTAGTAAACCACAAGTTGACCAACAAACTGAATGAAATGTAATTCCCACAAACTCTCCTTGAGATTTTCTGAAAATATTTTTGCCCATTGAGTGAGAAATCCCTCATTGAACATTCGAACTATCATCAGATCTCAGTAAACCATTAGTGTTAAACTTTTGGAAACAGGAGGGGGGAAGACCCAAGAATTTAAAACTTCATTATTTTCACCACCACCACCGTATTATTTTTCTTTATCGAAACTTCTAATTGTTCTCTGGTTGAGAACTCTTTTTAAGAGTCCTCTGAACCCAACATAATGGAGACTTCTCAATCCTCATAACTTAGAAATAAAAATTAAATGATGGAGTAACAAATAAACAAAGTCTTGAATTCTACATTTTAGGGACACTTAAAGCTACAACTAGAATATGTTTGCAACAACTAAGACGGTTAATAAATGTTCGTATAACATTTCAGACATTTACCTTGACCATGGTTACGTAAAAAAAAGATTACGTTAAAAAAAAAGAAGAAGAAGAACAAGATTAGCAAATGGAAATTCAATTAGGACACTCTGCAAGGTCCCAAAAAACAATAGCAACACTTTTAAAACCATAAAATACAAAATGTAAATAACACGAAGTTCAGTTACAAATGTAAGACAAATTCATAAGAGTTCTAAATTAAATATGGTATTCATTTCAAGATAGTAAAAGAGATATAAAGGCATCAGCTTGAATCCACAATGCATCAGCTTCCTTACTCTTGAGGTAGTAGAAACATTCAAGAGTTTTCAATGTAAAATGATTTAGGACCAAAACCAACTCAAAAATTGGGTCCTATATTAAGGACCGGAGGAGGAGGAGTATAAGGATCAGAGGGTAGTATTATAAGAGAAAAAATATTAAAAGGTAAAAAAAATATTTCAAAAAAATAAATAAATAAGTGTTGGCGGATTGACGGGCCAACCCACTAACCTACCTGGTAGGGTAAGGTTGGCTAAAAGCCAACCCGCCTTCAAACAAGCTTTTTAGCCCGACCCGCTACAGGCTTAACCTGTCACGGGCTAACCTACAACCCACGGGTTGGCCCGTATTACCAGCCCTAACCCTACTTCCTAGTTGATCAGTTGTTAAATCACCGAGCAACATGTACTTCAACTCAAAGGGAAACTAATTGCACATCTTAGATATTTTAGCTGTGGCCATATTATGGATTTTTGTTTTGGCATCTGTATGACCAACAAACTGAATGAAATGTAATTCCCACAAACTCTCCTTGAGATTTTCTGAAAATATTTTGCCCATTGAGTGAGAAATCCCTCATTGAACATTCGAACTATCATCAGATCTCAGTAAACCATTAGTGTTAAACTTTGGAAACAGGAGGGGGGAAGACCCAAGAATTTAAAACTTCATTATTTTCACCACCACCACCGTATTATTTTTCTTTATCGAAACTTCTAATTGTTCTCTGGTTGAGAACTCTTTTTAAGAGTCCTCTGAACCCAACATAATGGAGACTTCTCAATCCTCATAACTTAGAAATAAAAATTAATGATGATGGAGTAACAAATAAACAAAGTCTTGAATTCTACATTTTAGGGACACTTAAAGCTACAACTAGAATATGTTTGCAACAACTAAGACGGTTAATAAATGTTCGTATAACATTTCAGACATTTACCTTGACCATGGTTACGTAAAAAAAAGATTACGTTAAAAAAAAAGAAGAACAAGATTAGCAAATGGAAATTCAATTTAGGACACTCTGCAAGGTCCCAAAAAAAACAATAGCAACACTTTTAAAAACCATAAAATACAAAATGTAAATAACACGAAGTTCAGTTACAAATGTAAGACAAATTCATAAGAGTTCCAAATTAAATATGGTATTCATTTCAAGATAGTAAAAAGAGATATAAAAGGCATCAGCTTGAATCCACAATGCATCAGCTTCCTTACTCTTGAGGAGTAGAAACATTCAAGAGTTTTCAATGTAAAATGTAGATGTAAAAAGCATAATAATTTCAAAAATCCTTCACATAGAGAAGACAAATAACTGAATTCATACAAATAAAATAACATTTGCAAGCACTAACATAATGCAGAGGAAGATGAATAAATATAGTTATAGTCATAAAATAACATTTGCAGGCACCAACATTTGAAGACAAGAAACTCATAAAAATTATAAGAGTTACAAAACACAATTGCCTAAAAAAAATAAAACTCGTCCTCCATCCTCAGATAGCTCGAAGCTCGTAGCTCGTCCTCCGTCCTGGCGTCCTCCATCCTCAGATAGCTCGAAGCTCGTAGCTCACTTCAAAGCTCATCCTCCGTCCTCCGTCCTCCGTCCTCCGTCCTCAGATACTTCAAAGCTTGTCCTCCGTCCTCAGATACTCACCAATATCCGCCTGGTGAAGCACCACAATACCATTAGGGTCCAATTTCCTGCAATCCTGAGTGGACTTAGCAGCCACGCCAAAACCCAGGGGCACATCGGACATGGAAAACACCACAACCCCATCACCAGGCGAAATGCTCTCTGTAATCCTTCCCAAGGCACTCTTCAAAACATGATCCCGTACAAGAAAGACATCTCCGACTGGATTTCAGCCAGACCTTGTGCCTAGCATTAGCAGCCAACAAGTTCAGAGCCTGAACTGTGAGATGAAAATTACCTCGTGAGTATATTTGCCGATGCAAGTGCCGAGAGAAACGAGGTTGGGTCGGGCTATGTTGGTGGCGCGCTTGACGAAGGATTCGCTGACGTAGTAGACTTTGTTCTTGTTGAGGCGGAAGCAATAGCGGCCAGGGTTGGAATCGGGACCTTCATGGGAGGGATTTTCAACGATGCTCCTGAGATTGTTTCCGACGAATTTGAAGAGCCTTTCGAGCACTGCAGTTGTCTCAGCCTCGTCCAACGGTCTCATCTCCACCTATGAAGACGCTCCTCTTCCGCCGACCAGTTTAGCTCTTCAGAGTTCAAGCCCGAACCCTAAAAAACGCACGAAGGAAAGCCTCTCACGGTCGGCGGTCGGTTGGAAAGTAACGAGTATATAAATAAATCCTTTCTTTTTTCAAGCTTTAGCTTGCCGCTTTGTACTCCAAAAAAAAAAATAAATATATATATATGTGTGTGCGCACACACGCATGTCTCCAAAAATATATATATATATTAATAAAAAAGACAAATAAATATTTTGATATTTGATTATTTAGGAAAAATAATTTTTGTTCCTTCCTTTGAACAGGTCCAAAGCTTGTGGCGGCATGGATATTGTTGGACTTGTTTAGAGTTTTGTTCAAAACAGATTTTTAAGGAAGTTAATGTAAGTCAAAACAAAACTCTCCTCATATGTTTATCTTGTTTTTGGTAAATCATATTTAAAAAGTTACTCATAAATCAATCTAAACAAGTCCATAATTACATGTGACGGGAGACAGTGACTTTGTTTAATTGATTTAAGTTTTATGCTTTGAAGAGGGAGCTAGACTTTTTATTTTTAATGAAAAACTCTGCATTTTACTTATCCACAAAACCAAAAAATGTACATTGCCTAGCTACCTAACTTCTTTCATCAGCCCCCACCTATTGTACCAAGGGTGGTTGTTGATGGTAGAGGTTAAACGTCTCTTGTGCCTGTGAGCGGACCTTGCTAGAGAATCCGCAGTAGTATATATGAATGAATTATATGAAGTGCCTAGTATTGTGCTTCATTTCTTTCTGTCCCTTTGGGCCATTTACATGGCAGTGGATGAACATTGCTAGAAATAGCTGGTTTGAGAGATATTCAGTATTTTGGCACAGCATCCTTGTACAAACCCATGGTATTGCTTCACTCAATGTTATCCTTTGCTGCCCTTAAATCTTGAGATATCAGATATCTGGTAGGACATAAATCGTTTCGTCTATCCCCGTATAGAAACTTATGCCACAATAAGTCTTCAAACAAGATTTATCTTGAGACATTTTGGGCACTACATATTTTGCGGCCTCTGGTATCAGTATCCCATCGATTTAAGGCTTCAGTTTTATCTACTTCATGCACTGAGTAATGATTTGTGAACTAATGTTCGAAAAAACAGAACTCCCAACTTTAAAATTAGTATCAAAGAAAAGCAAAGCAAACAGAACTTAACTAAAAGTTTGTAGATTATTTCTTACTTGGATGATGGTCAGAGAGAGCCATTCCTTTTACGTTGAAAGTCCTCTGATTCTTGTTTGCTTGCTAACAGGGGGGGGGTGACTTCGATGGACGAGTTTCTCCAGGAATTTTCCCGTCAGTATACAGAAGTAGAGAGCATGCACAGGAAAACAATTGTTGCAAGTACGACAATCAAAATCTTGCATTGTTCACCTCTCCTCTCTACCTTGCTGGTTTAGTTGCATCTCTATTGGCATCTCCAGTAACAAGGAAGTACGAGCGAAGGGCAAGTATAATTGGTGGTGGAATCTGCTTTCTTATCGGATCGGTTCTCAATGCAGCAGCTGTTAATGTGGCCATGCTTCTCCTAGGTAGAATCATGCTTGGTGTTGGCATTGGATTGGAAACCAGGTAATCGGCCACACTTTAAAAATAAAAATTATGTCTGCATACTCGTGTTAGCTATGGTACTACCTTCAGACTGACTGAAAACATTAGTTCAATACTGTGTCACATCATATTCCGCATTAACTCTGCAATGAAACCTTTAACAGATTGTGATGTTAATGTGAGTTTATAAACTTTCCATGAAAAGTAAGGTGTGATGTGTTGAAACATGAAACAGTAAATAGGTCCAGAATAACATGCATTGTGGTTGAACTTAAAAAATAACAGAGCTCCACCTTGTGGTTGTTTTGAAGGCAATTCCTATGTCCTTGTCAGAGATGGCCACCAACCCACTTGCGAGGTGGCCCTGAACATGATGTTCCAAGTGGTGAAAACTTAGGAATCTTCACAGCAAACATGGTCAACTATGGAACGCAGAAAGCTTCACCCATGGGGGTGGAGGCTCTCATTGGTCTAGCTGTTATACCAGCTATTGTAATGACAGTGGGCGGAATTTTCCTTCCTGATACACCTAACAGCTTAATAGAAAGAGGATTAACAGAAAAGGGAAGAAAGCTACTTGAAAAGATCAGAGGAACCCAAGATGTTGAGGCAGAGTTCCAAGACATCATCGATGCGAGCAAGATCGCAAACTCAATAGAGCATCCCTTCGAAACATGCTGGAAAGGAGGAACAGGCCAGAGTTGGTCATGTCAATCTTATGCCGATGTTTCAGATCCTTACTGGAATAAATTCAATTCTGTTTTACGCTCCTGTACTGTTCCAGAGTATGGGATTCAGAAGGAATACTGCTCTATATTCATCTGCTTTGACAGGAGGAGTTCTTGCTTCCTCAACATTTATTTCTATTGCAACGGTTGACAGATTGGGACGCAGGGCTCTGCTTATCAGTGGTGGAATACAAATGATCACATGCCAGGTAAATTAAAGAAACAAATTTATGAAGCACAAAGCATTCTAAGAGTTATCTTTGTGTGATGATTTAAAATAAAAAAGAACACAGCTGCTATATATTGCATATGTGAGTTGAAACTAGTAACAGAACAAGGATAAAATGCCTAAAGACAAGACACTGCTTTTCCCCGGTGAAATCAGAGATGCGAATAAAATGATATCAAACAATCCATCAATGATTTAAAACTCATGCGCGCCCATTGAACTAGTACGCTACCACACAATTAGTCGCATTAGAGATTATGGCAGCCAAAATAAATTTAAACCAATGAAAATCAGCAGGACTTGTCAAGTCGACTGAATAGTGAGGTAATGCGTTCAGAGGAAGTTCAAAGAAACCAAGCTCGGATCCCAACTTGGCTGTCAATATGATCGTACTGTGTCGACACTGCATTCGAACATTGAATTGTATTTCATCAACCACGAAGTACCCGTTGCAACCATTCAGAAGAGCAACTCACACGAACAAATAAGCCCCACACCGACCAGTCAGTCAAACACGAATTGCGAATTATCATCATGCTGTTTTCAAAGGCCTATCCACCCCAGGAGGTATCCTGTAGAACACAAACAGATACACGTACGAAAATTTTCATCGCAAAATCCGCCTCAACAGAGTCACTAGTCAATCATTACATCGCGTACATCAAATCCGAGCATACGATGACATAATGGACAAAGTTTTAAAGAATCCGTTTACATGCGCAAGGATCCTTCATTCTTAAGACCGCGAAGTTTTTCCCTTTAATCCATGATTTTCGCATCCTCGTCGAGAAGCAAGTTCACTCACAATCAAACCGAATTCAAGATGACAGAAGCCCATTTTACGTTTCGGCCAAGAACTATGGAAATCATCCTCTAGGAAGAAAAGAATAAATTCCGAATAAAGAAAATAAAAACATCACAAATGCAATAGGAGGGCATTAATCCAGTGCAGAAAGCTAACTATAGGGATCTTATTGCATCAAGATTCAGAACTACATCAAGAAGAAATAGACAACAAGACGAAACAAACACCTGAAAGAAACGAACCAACACTAAGTACACTTCCTTCTTCCACAAGATCTAAAGGCCAGCATACGCACGCATCCTACGGACACAACGTAAATCCACCATGTTGTACTTTTAAAGAGCACATGAATTTACAAGACATTTATAGCCTCGAAAGTCGAACCTTCCGTCCTTAAGTGCACTAATACTATCTAACTGAATAGAGTAAGCCCTCTTTCAGAAACTAAATAACAAATTCTCGTCACTGCAAGCATGTCTAGGCATAGCTTCGATCAATTGCTCATTTGCTCGCATCCCACAGCCAACCTCTTGAAAAAATAAAGGAAGCTCGTTGAGATTATGCGAACGACCATCTACGTAGGAAGGAAGAACCGAAATCCTATCATCCGTCAAACAATCATCAATCACCACTAGAAACTTCATTCTCCGCCGATCATAAGCCTCACAGCCCCTTCTCATACCAAATCAAGCCTTAGCAACCGCCTCAAGTCGCTGGTGGCTGCCCCGTTCTTCCCTAGAAATCCCGGTACCGGCAATGAACTCGGAGGCGGTGACGCAGCAAAAGCGGATCCGGCATAGATTCCGTCCTTCAAATCCGAAATCCTAATCTGTTTCTGCACCATTTCCGGGTCCGGACCCAACCGATCAGTCGATCCCAAAACCAAATCAAAACCTTCGTCGCTCTTGGGCATTTTCTGGTTGTTTGATGAAACAGCAACCGCTTGCGAGTGGTCGTCCTCCGAACTCAACCTTTCCCCTCGCTTGAGGATCTTAACCTGGCCCATAACAAGTTTTGCGCCCGCACTTTTCGCCACCGTGGATCGACCACCATACCGACTCCGACCTCGATCGTTATGATTAGCTTGAACGGCCACCGGACTTCTCTTCCTCCGGCGACTCTGGCCGACGTGAGAGTTAGGAATTGGAATAGGGTTAGGGTTAGGGTTTCTTCGGGATCTGACAGGCGATGCCGTTAGGGCTAAGGCTTCGCGGCCAAACCGACCTCGAAGACAATCTTGAGAGCGAAGTATTGCTGTTGCCATTTCCAACAAAGAGATGGGAAGATAACCGGAAATTGAAAAAACAAGCAACCAATCGCAAATTGAAATGGTGCATGATGGGGAAGCAAAACTTCATCGATATTTATAGGCAAATGAATCACGTGAGGCCTGAACGGCCTTCTAAGTGGCTTCGCTCTATTCTAGTTCCGTGTGATAGAGGCTACCGGACCAGGTCACGTGAGATGGCCTGAAGGTCGGTTTTCCTTCAATGTTACCCTTGTAACACATACAATGACGTGTCAAGTCGTGAGTGGAAACTTGTAACAGGAATTCGAGTCGTAGAAGAGGGATTGGGAGTTCAGAGCGGAACCGCCTTTGGAGAAATATAAAGCTGTAGGTGAGAACGGGTGCATTGGATCCATGCCGACCTTGAATCTCGATTTGCGTTTACACTTTACACGTACCACACCCAATAAATCCGCTTCTCCAATAAACGCAGATATAAAATAATGTTAATAATTTTTTATTAAAAGAGAAATTAAGAGAGTGTTTGGAACTAAAACCATAGTTTTAAAAGTACTTTTATAGTATACGAAATAAATATATGAAAAAATTTATTTTATTTTACGTAAAATTGCTTTTATGTGCTTCCAAACACCTCTTTTTACACCTTTATAGATTTTTTGTCTTGAAGTATTTATTTGGATCTGCTGATTATAAACATATTTAGGATTAAAATAAAATTTATCGCACAGAAAAATTAGTTTTTATAATTTTATAAGGATATGGATCAAAGCTTAATAGTAGGGACCAAAATCAAACTTATTAAAAGTATAAGGGCCTAAAATGGGTTTAATCCTAATTTCTTTTACAAAGTAACCTTTCTACTTTCTTAGTCCTTAATATAAGACATTCCTTAAGAAAAAAATTATTATCCAAAATATAAGATGTTGTTATAATAATTAATGTGATTTTTTTACTTTTATTCCTATTAAATATAGGAGGGAGACCAAAAATAATAAAAATATAACATTAAAGACAACTTTATCATTTTTAGGGGTAAAATAATTTTTTTAATCATTTTTAAAATATATTTAATAACTAAAATTTTATTTTTTTTTAGTACGTAAGAAAAGTTAATCAACTTCATAAACCCGTGAGAATTACTTTAACAGTTCAACATAAGCAAATTTAATCCTATTGAGACGATATAAGCAAAGTTAGTACAATTAACTTCAGCGTTCTTCATGAAAATACAAGAACTAATGGCTATAGAACCTAAAAGTAAAATTATGAGGATCAATAGCTATATTAACCTTGCTGGCAAAAAAAAAAAAAAAGAAGCTATATTAACCTTATTTTTTAACATATTTATTCGAAGATCAATCTATACTGAGGGCTATCTATTTCAATTTCATGGCCAAGGATTGAAATGAATATGAATAAATTGTTTATCGATGATCATCATATTCATAAATCTATTTGAATACTTGATGAACAACTAACAATATTATACATGAGATGGCCAAAAAAAAAAAACAAGACTACCTCCAATGCTTAATATAAAAATTAGTCGACTAATTTGAATAGATTAAGAAAAATACTTAAGTTAGTTATTTATAATAAATAAATGTTATCTTTTTAAAAATACACTTGGTAATTATATATATTGGTTGGAATTATCATTTGATAAAATATTTAACATGTGCAACTACTATAAGGATTATCTTACAAAAGGGATAAATATAAAAAATAAAACTAATTCAGGTCTTATATTTTGGATTAAATTAAATGTCAAACTAAATACTACCTCCAATCTTTAATATAAGACCTCGTTTTGACTTTTTTTAGTCCTAAATATAAGACTCTAATTCACTTTGTCTCTAATATTTATGTATTTTTTTAGATAGTCCTTCTAACAATGGTAGTTCTAGCTAATACACTTGATTAGTAAAGATATTTTAAGAAAGACAACATTTGTTTATGACAAATAACTTAACTTCTTTCATCAATCTTCTCAAATTAGTCAATTAGTTTTTATAATTAAAACCGAAAATAGTATTATATTAAAGATGGAGACAGTATTAGATATGAATACATTTTTATAGTATGCCCGCGGGGGGGCAAAAACCCCCAACAGCCTCATGTTCCTCTCTTTCATCACAATCGCACATTGACTCCTCTTATGCTTTGGCAAATCACAATCCACAAATTCAACGCAGACATTTAAGAAGAAATCAGCATAGATCTGAAAGTAAATCAAATCATTTTGAAATAGGCTCATGGCTTTAATAATTGTTCCCTCTAAATTAAACAATAATAAACAAACATCTAGGTATTATATCTAAAATCCAAGAGATAAAAGCCTTAAACCTCAATTTGCTCTGATATTTGAATTGAAACTAGAAACTAGATGAGGAACCAACTTCAACGCCACACTGGGGCAAGAAGACAAGGTCAACAAGATGAGAAGGAAGAGGAAGATGATGATAGATTTAGAAAATGGCAATTTTAAAAATGATACCACCTCCCGTCCATAATGAAATGTTCTTCCAGTGTTAAATGTAAGACTTTTTTGATAATGTAATTTACACTATATAAAAAGTCTTATATTTAGGACTAAATGAGTATTTAATTTGTAATTCAATTTAGAGTTTGTTTGGCAATTTGCTCATACCATGATTTGGGCCAAAAAAATTGCTAAATAAGGAGGAAAAAGCACAAATCATGATTTTAGCTCAAAAACCGTAGTTTGGGGAAAAGCAAAATTGATCTGTTTTTTGGTTCAAAAATTGGAAAGTATTAGAGTACATTCCAATCCATTCCAACAAATATGTGAATTTTTTTTCACCAGACGGATATACCCCTCAATTATTCATTTCATGTTTCAAATCTTTAAAGCAAATTAATATTTTTTGTTAGAAAAAAATAATTATTTTTCTATAAATATATTTAATCTTATAATTTATAAATACATATACACATATTAATTATTTATTAATTATATCGTCTTATATATTATTAATTATGTTAGTAAAAAATATATTATTAACAATTTTATTTCTTCAAATTAAAATATATTATGAAATCTATCTTTTATGTAATTATTATATTAACTTATATTTTTTTTAGTAATTTGTACATATAAAAAGTGATTCTGAGAACAATTATCCAAATATTTACTTTATTAGAATCATTTTTTCACAAAATATATTTTTCAAAAAATCTATTCTCCTAAAAATCTATTCTCCAGAAGCTATTTTTCAAATCATGGTTTGATTTCATCCAAACATCCTCTTAAACTACAAACTAATCTTATATTAAGGATCGAAAGTAGTATCGATGTGAAGTGAAAATTCTAAGAGATAGTAATGGAGATTGATAGGGAGAATATAGGTATGTGGATTGTCAAATTTTTGGCAAACATAGTTGTCAGGAGAAATAATGAAATGCCTTAAGACCAATGAGGTGCAAGTAGATTGGTCTCATGGCTTCCTTGTAGATTGCAACTACGATGTTGTCAGGAGAAAGAAAAGGTAAAGTGATGATAAAATAGAGAGTGGAGAGATATCCGATAAGATATGATGCAACCTCTTGGAAAGGAGCCAAGAGAGAGATGCAAAGAATAGGAAGTAGAGGACAACCAAAAACAAAGACATCAATATATAGTTAGATTTATGTAATGTGATGGTTAGAATGGTTTAACTCAACTGACATACATTTGAAAATTTTAAAGCGTGTGTTTTGGAATATTTTTCTTAAAAGTAATTTTATAGTATACGAAATAAGTAAAAAGATTTATCTTAACTTGTATAAAAGTATTTTTAAGAAAATGAAATAAACACTCAGTTTTATATAAATATGAAGTTGTGTATACAACTTTTTATGAGTACAATGGGTGCGTGAATTGCTTTTATCCATGAAGGATTAAAAAAACAAAAGATATATGATGTGATGAGCTATTATTTACTTTGATAAAGAAAACAAATTTATATTTAAAATAATAATGTAAGGGTTGTCCGAATCAATTTTGCATATTTTTTTAAACAATACTTCTAAAAAAGTCAACAAAGTTTACAACTTATTTAATATTTTTAATTCCTATGACGTTTAAACTATTCTTTAAGTAAATATTTGTATTTATAAATATTAAAGACAATAAAATCATACTTGAATTTCATTTCACAATTTTTAAAACTAAATTTAAAAATATATAATAAATATTATGAAACTATAATTTATTTAAATTGTATCAAATAATAAAAATATTATCAATGACGCTTTTAGATAGAAGACATTGCACAGGGGAAATGATGTAAAACCGGAAGGGGAAAGAAAGAGATAAAAGAGAAAGGCTAAATTATATATTTGGCCCTTTAACTTTGTATAAAATTTTAATTTGGTCTTTTAACTTTAAAATATATGTTTTTAGTCCTTTAACTTTAAAATTTTTTAAAAACATGATGACATTAAGATCTTAAATATTGATAAAACATTCTCAAATGCTTAAATGTTAAGTTTAATTTTCAAAAAATCCATAATTCTTATAAAAAATCATCATTAAAACTTATTGATTTTAGGGTTAAAGGACTAAATGTATGTTTTTTTAAAGTTAACAGGTTAAATTAAAATCTTATACAAACTTAAAGAACTAAATGTATATTTTAGTTAAAGAGAAAAGAGTGGAGAGAGGAAAAGGGAAGAGATGGGAGAAAATAGAAATCAGAGGAGAAACAATAACTATAATTTGATACAATAGTCAAGTCTAGTATGCGGAGAATGAAAATCTTAAATCTACTTATATTAAAATAATAATAAAAATGAAAATAATAATAACTTTTCCTAATAATAATGAAAATAATAAAATACTAACAAATCTAATCTAAATGAGTCCTCAAAAAATGATAGATCCTAATAAATCTAAATATCCTATAATTATAATTATCCCACGATCATTTCTTATCCCATATTCGAACGGGAAATCACATACATTTTTAGCATATTCTCATAAATTTGTCAAATAAGACATACATAATACTCTTTCAATCCCTCCTAATTATTAAATTAATTTTGGTCTTAAATATAAGACTTATTTTTTGTATTTATCAATTTTTTTCTAAATTATCCCTTTAGATACTTCCTCAACCATAATTAAGTAGAAGAAGGGGTAAGATATTAAGAAAGATAATTATAGTATTTTAAGAAAAAATGTCTTTTTTTTTATAATTAACTAACTTACCTAACTTTTTTAATCTAATCAAATTAGTTAAATATGTCTTATATTAAG
The DNA here is from genome assembly GCF_004799145.2 of Neltuma alba. Lineage (NCBI taxonomy): Eukaryota > Viridiplantae > Streptophyta > Magnoliopsida > Fabales > Fabaceae > Neltuma > Neltuma alba. The sequence goes on from NW_021636509.1 coordinate 1,029,226, forward strand.
TATAGGAGGAGTATATATCAAAGTGGTGTAAAAAAAACTCATGCTATACAAATTAATTAAAATTAAAGCCACCATTATTTTTCCCTACTTGCAAAGGTGTCCGTTTAACACTGGACGGTATTTCGAATAGAATGCCATCCAATAAAAAAATATATGTGCATAGAAAAAGAAAAGAGAAAATTGCAAAATTATATTGTCAAAAGCCAAAGTGAAGTTGTCAAAAGTCCCTGTCTACGTTTCTAAAGTCTTTTTTTATAATTTCCTCAAAAGAAAATTATCCAGCACTTTCTAATTAGTAAACCACAAGTTGACCAGCATATACATTATTTGAATTGGAGCATACACATCATTCATCATACTACTATTACATGTAATAAATTATACGATTTTCTGTAATATGTGGGTGTGTATTTTAAATTGATATTATTTCACCGCTGGCAACATATATTGATATTTTCAAAAATAGTAATCGAATACCTGATTGGCTTATGGTTGCTTATTATCTAACGCATGCGAAATTCATTGACTCAGTCATCTTTATTTTTATTTTTTTAAAATTTTAAAAAAATTAAATTACTTAAAAAGTCTCCGAAACTGGGCGGTTGAGTGCGACATCAGCCATGCTACGTGTAGAAAACCATGTACGTTTCCATTGACGAGCGCAAGAAAATGAGGCACTACCATTGTTGCGGAGAAATCGACGGAAATAGAGGAGGCCCTTCTCTGTTCTCTCTCCTGCATTGTCCAGAACCTCGCGTTGTTCTTTGTGTTTGATTCATAGTAGCTACTTGGAAATTGGAGTCGCTTGCGAGAGGGAGCGTGTAGAGGATGGACGCATCATCGTCATTGCCATCGCCGTCGGGCAAGCCTTCGTTTGAGCGCAGCACCACCATCGCCGGAGGCAGCGAAGAGAAGAATTCATTTGAGTTTTTTGGCTGGGTTTATCACTTGGGCACCAATTCCATCGGCCATGAGTACCGTCACCTTCGCTTCCTCTTCATTCGGGGCAAGTATGTATCGATGTACAAACGTGATCCCCACGAGAATCCTGGCATTGTATGTTTCTTTTTCCTTCCGGCCGTTTCGTTTTCGAATATCTTTTCTTTAACTTATTCTTTTTGTGTTTTAAAAATTTCTAGTTAGTGGAGGGTGGTAGAAATAATGGTCATTGGCTAATTGTTTCGTCAATGCAATGAGGATTTGGACATTGTGGTGGAAAGCCATGGTTGGAACTGCTAGTGACAATCTAGAGTTGACTCATTTTCAATCCAATACGCTAACCACTCTTTTACGCAACTTATAACATGGGGAAGAATTAACAGCATTTGCTTCTTCTTAGCTGAAAAAGCACTGTAGAAACTAATAGGTCTTCATGTAGCACTCCTATCCTAGATTTGTGGGCTCAAGTTCTTACCTAAACTGAGCACCTTTTCCATCATTAGACGTGGCGCAAAGCCACAAAATTCAAGGATCAGTAAGAACCAGGATGAACAGCGTAACTGTGGTAAGAAGGGGGAGTGAAGAGAGAAGAGAGGGTAGGTAGAAGAAGAACTAAGGAAACAGAGAGGCAACCAGAAATTCTGAATAATACAACACGAAGCTCACCCCTACCCCTCACACGCGCGTGCCCACACAGAGTTTAGCCCCATGTCTGGTTATAACAACCCCAAATCACTACTAACTAACTCAACCAACTCCTCAGACTAACCCTTTCTAACTATATAATCCTCATGTCTTATTATTATTACTACATAAAATTACCCACCGAAAGACCCTTTCCTCTAAGGGTTTGGGACCTTCAGCATTTTCTGGAATTGATACACAGGAACCCAATTAGCATGTTCATCCGGTAATCTTTCCACTGGAGTAAAACTTCTGTTATAATTCTTCCCGTGTCACCCTACTCTTTTATTTAGAATAGTTTCAGGTTTTGAATGTATAGGAGCTGCAGGTCATTCAATTGGAGGAAGTCTTTGCTTGATTGTAGGATCTGAACATAGTTTGAGCAATGATAGATTGAAAACAAGATGTAACCTAGATTCTTGAGGGAGCTCGAGCATATAAGCTACTGGACCAATTTTTCGTTTCACTCTATAAGCCCCAAAATACCCTGAAACAAGCTTCTGTGGAGCTCCTAACAGCAATAGAAATTTGTCTATACGGTTGTAGTTTTATGAACACTTATTCACCAACCTCAAAATTCCTATATGTTTAGATGCCATAACGCATAGGTCCCAAGATCAAAACCTGGCTCTAATACCACTGTTATGAGAAGGAACAGTGAAGGGAGAAGAGAGGGTTGTTAGAAGAACATATGAAGCAGATAGACAAAGTGGGAACTAGAATTCTGAATAATACCTTCTGTATAGATTCACAACAAGAACAACACCAACTGATCCTTAGCCCTCACACACATATACATATGTGTGCAGTATAGACCCATATTTGATTATAACAACCCCGTAACAGCCCCAACTAACTTAACTAACCCTTAGACAAACTAATTTTAACAAAATCTCATGTCTCATTATTATTACATAAGTGACATAGCGACTCTGTCACATGCTAGACAAATTACCAGTAATGAACATGCTCCATCCGTACCGTTTGCTCAGGGCTTATCATTTTATGAAATTGATCTAAATTGGTTATCTCCTTTCTTTTCACAGCATACACTGAGATAGAAAGTTGAAGAACTAAGATACTGCCAGATAATATGTATGGAGACGAAGACAAACTATGCACACATTTCTTCATGTAACACACTCTTGTCTAAGACTTACTTGATCACAATGCTACAAGATAGTCTCAAACACTGACCTCGTTAAGAGTCATATACTAGCCAAGATGATCAAAATGAGTTTGAGGCTTACTTTTATCAGGTGTTGCAAGCTCTTATTATGCACACAATATATCCAGCCAACACAAGCATTGGGAATCTTGGATTGCTTTGATCTGTTTACCCCATGAAATATTTTAGAGAATGTTGTTGTTGCAAGTGGTAGACTTTTGTTCACCAAAATGGAAGACATTGGCAGCCTCTTAAGTAAAATTCAGTATTTAGTGGAACCTTAAGTTTGCAGAGTGCGGGAAATATCAAATATGAATATAGGATCTCTATAATGTTCGCTATTGTAATTTCTAGCCACAAAATAAAACGGTTAGGTCTGAAGGCACTCAGGCTTGCTAGGTTTCCAATATTTTGTAAAATGGTTGAACTATTTTTTTAAAGATTAATGTGGGTTTTAATGCTATTCCCTTCTTTTTTTTTGGGTTCTGTTTTTCTTTTCTTGTATAATCTCTCTCTGTCTCTATTTGCCCCTTACTTTTTCTAATTATGCTTATTTTGCATATGGTAATGTTTTCCTGTGTTAGAAACCTATTAGGCAAGGAGTCATAGGGCCTACACTAATGGTGGAGGATCTAGGGCGTCGGAAGGTCAACAATGGGGTAAATATGCATCTCTTTGATTACTGAATTAAACTGATTTTGCGTTTGTTCGGTTGGAATATTTTCTGTGAGATGAACTTGTAATTTTTTTTATTATATACATAGTTGATTGTCTTTTAATTTGGTGCATGCTAAATATTTTGTATATTCCCCAGGATCTTTATGTTCTTCGATTTTACAATCGGCTAGATGAGGCCAAGAAGGGAGAAGTAAGTTATAGCTTTGAATTATTTCTTTTGTTCAATATAGAAATAACTTCTTACATGTATTTTTCTGCAAGATTGCTTGCGCTACAGCTGAGGAAGCTCAAAGATGGATAGATGCATTTGATCATGCTAAGCAAAAGGTATAAGAATATCTGAAAGCTTTTGATCATGATGTGAAAATTGCACGTTATTTAGTAGTATTAATAATAGTTACAATTTAAGGCTAATTGTGATGTGATGGAACTATATTCTTGTATAGCATATTATTCTTATAATTAGACTACTGATCTCTTGCCCTTTGTAGGCTGAGCATGAGATGACTAGAGCCAGTAGTGCCAGAGAGAGACTAAGCATGGAGACTGAGTATGCGTAATTTTTCACCTTAGATGCATTATTACATATATTTGACAGAATAACACTGTTTTTACGTGGCCTTTTCTGCAAACACTGTTGGTGATTGATTGACATGGAAGCATTAAATCTCTGACTTTAGGCTCCTGTAAATAAGTTAACTCTTAAGGTTATTATTATACATGCCGACTTATTTTTGTCTTACGCCAATAACCAGAGGCCTCCACCACACTGATAATATACCATGACATTCATACAAGAAAAGAATGTCTCTCTTTTTTATTGCTTCTGGTCATTCAACATTAACAATTGTTTTTCTACATCTATCTTACAGACTAGCAAGCATTAGCAGTGTGTTTATATAATTTCTAGTGATACTCTCATATGCACCCACCCAAAAAAAATTGTTTTATTTAATATTTAGAAACTATAAGACTTTCAAGAATTCTAAAAGGGTTGCCTTATAAATAATAATTTATCTTACAGATAATAAATTATGAGCTAATTTTAATGAAGAATCTGCACCGTTGATGTTATGATCATTATGATAATGATATGTATGATCTCCTAATTATTGATTTTGAAAATAAGTACTTTTTATGGATTATTAGATGGCCTAACACTGAGGCTGTCCTTTTCTCCAATCGTCCACAAATTCACATATTTTCATTCTTAATGCTGTGGAAGGATCAATCTTGAAGGGCACCGGCCTAGAGTTAGGCGGTATGCATATGGATTGAGGAAGCTTATAAGAATTGGTCAAGGTAAATTCATCAACGTGTTTTTATCAATGTTTCTAAAAGTAGTGCCGTCATTAAACTAATAGAAGTATTAGTTTACAATTCAATAGTCGATTGTGGTCGAATGATATTAGACAATAGTTATGAAATATAATATGTGTGTGTGTGTACATATAATTTTATATACTAAAATATCATAGCAGAAAATAGACTAGGGATTGATTTTCCAAATTTTTGATTGAGCTGGCTGGCCTATTTTGGTTTGGAGAACTATGGTTTTTGTAGCAAGAGTCTATGAGGAGGTGCTTTTATGGTGGTGTCTATTTTGTTTCCAATTTCAAAAGAAACTAAAGTTACAATGTTGCATTGATATGCAACAGAGTGCGGAAAAGTAGTTGGGAAACTGTGATACTGAAAAATATATTAATGTAGGTTATAGTTTTCCAAGAAATACTTTCCTTCTGATTGTTGGTGTATCAACTACCTTAGTGTCTTTCTTCCTTGTAGACACATCTCATTTTTATTTTATACTAATAAACATCAAGTGTTTCTCTTTTGCTCTTAAAGGCCCAGAGACACTCTTGCGTCAATCATCAATAGCAACAAGTGGCTTAGATGGATTCGAAGGGGATAGTGGTGATGCATTTGAAGCACATCAGTGGAAATGTGTTCGAACTATGGATGGTAATTTTCATCTGATGCAAAAGCATGCTTTCAGCCTATTGACAAGCAATATTTTGCTACTTAATTCTTGATGTTTTCAAACTCTATAATTTAAGGCATCAAGAAGACAGATTTTAATTATTAATAAGGCTAATTTAAAAGCATAATCAAATTGGCTGGAAGCATAAATTTTTTAATAGACTTGTTCGTCCTCTATTTCATGTTTTCTTTGTTCTTCCCAGTCCAATCTTCCTTTCCATAGCAAAGGCAAAATATTTATTCTCAGTCTCCTTTGTATTTAATTTTGAAAAGTATGTGATAATATCTACTTCTGGACATGAATGGATGATGATATTTGTGGAATTCCTGATCTTTTCCCATTAATTAAGTTATTCCTTTTCTGCAAATATGCATGAATACTTATGCCTTCCCTCTCCTCTGTTATTTTCATTACCTTATAAAAATATTCTTTAATTGAAAGAAACGAAGAAACTCTACCAGGAAAAAAAATATTTACTTATATTTATTTAGGAGGAGGCAGCCTAAGTAAGTAAGGTGTAAAGTTTGTCACATCAGTGCAAGATTCTGATGGAGCCCAGTAGTATTATTTTCGACTACTAAGGATTAGTCAGTACAATCCCCTTCTATGAGGTTTGTCTTAGTCAGTAATTAATCTGCTTCGTGCATTGTAAAACCTGTTTTCTTTGGATATTATAAGTTATAATACATTTAGAATAAAGTTCCAAAGGATTTGATCATAGATAAAAGTATTTGAAATCATTTCATAAAATATAAGAATTTGTTCAGCGACACAGAGAATTATAACTTGAGTTGACCAGGTTGTCCAATATAACTTGGGGTTACTTGAAGTTATCCTCAGATTCACAAGAAGGAAAACTCATAACTTCCAGTTATGAACTTGAATTGCAAAGGATATGTTTAAAAAATGAACACTAACTCAAGAGGAACTTCAGGTTACTTGAAGTTGGCTTTTAGTAAAAGGCATAACTTTCAGTTACCTGAAGTTATGACACATTTTTCGCAAGACCAAACAATATCAACTTCTGGCTACTTAAAGTTATGAAAAGGCTTTTCAGATCAAAGTGCAGTAACTTCTAATTACTTCAAGTTATGACATATTTTCAAGGAATAGGACCTCACTAACTTCCAGTCACTGGAAGTTATCAAGATTCAAGAGACATAACTTGAGGTTACACAAAATTTGAGGTTATCAAAAGTGGTTTTAGTGGTGAAAACATAACTCTATATACAAAACAAGTCATTACAAGTTGTGCTTTTAGAAATGACTAATATGAAAGATAACTTGAGTTGCCGACTTGAGCTACTGGACTCGATAAGCCAAGGAAACTCGCAACTTCTAGTTGTTGCGAATTAATGCACTATCAAGCTACGACTTGAGTAACTTATAGCAACTCATTTCAAAAATCATTTCATGTTATAAATTAATAATGAATTAATTATATACCCTGCAGAAGGAATCTTCTCTAATTTTGTTGTCACTAAAACATGGGTTCTAGCAGTATGGAAGGGGAAGATATTGCAAAAATGACTAACTAATACTACTTACAGCACTGGAACTAAGAAAACCATAATAATAAGCAAGGAAAGATGGACTTCTCTGACATTAGACGTTAGAGGCTCTCCCAAATCATCCATTCACTGGTGTCCTGCCTCAACTAGGGCACACAACCCCAGAAAACTAACTCTGACAACCTCCTTGGAATTAGTGGGCTGTAGGCCATCCTCAGGGCCCAATTCCTGCTGCTGAGTGTTATGTTTGGGTCTAGGCTCCCTTCTCTTGTCCCATCAGATTCGTTGTTAGAATATGTAATACAAAACATAATTCTTTTTTTTTATTGTTGAAAATTGTAAATATTACTAATGCTAATCACGCTTGTACAATTTACATTTGTGTCTATCTCTATTTTTCTAGATGCTCTTTGTTTTTGGTTTCAGGTATTAGGATTTTTGAGGATGTTTCTGATTACAAGGTACACACTCATATAATACTTGTTGATACTCATTTTCAGCAACTTTTCTGAAATCTAGTTAGCTTTTCATTCATGGATGTATTGTGGAAGGAGTTGTGAGAATGCTTACGTCTGTCAAACTTCATTTGTTGCCCAATACTTCTTTGGACGAGCAATTTTTTACTTGTAAGCATACATTGTTTTGATGAATACTGTTTACACCACAATATCTTTTTGGAGCACAAGTGAACGTGTGTTTCTCCCTGTTTTCTCTTGTAATATTTATTCTCTTAACAAACAAAGACACTCACATAACAAATAAAATCAATTGATTGATTATTAAACTATCAAGTTTCTAAAAGCAGGGGTGGTTAGATATAAATGCTGGAGGACAGGAAGGAAAGTGTTTATTAGTACTTGAACCATAAACTATGGGCCGTTTGGCTCTTGAAATGTTGGGAATAAGATGAGAATGAGAATTAAGTCCGATGAAATGAGATAACTATGTTTGGTATGTTATGGAAAGAAATGAACATTTATGTTTAGTTGGACAACAAGGCCCTCCTAATATAAAAAATATATTAAAATTTCTGTTATTAATTTTTTATCAATAAAATAGTATTTTCTATATGTACTCAATACAAAATATTAAAATATTAACTTTTAGTTTCCTTAATGTGTAAAAATATTTTTAAACTATCAAAAGTTAAATAATCATTTTTAATTATCAATACTAAATAATAATATAGTTACAAATAAATTTTGAAATACAAAATAACCATTTGCATGAACAAATAAATTTTGAAATACAAAACAAACATTTGCACGAACGGGGATACATATATGTCACTGGCATCCTATTCCATCAGATTTGTAAATGTTATTGTGTACTTGAAAGCCTTAAATTTCATTGATTGATATGCAAAATTTGTTATCTTATTATTTCAGTTCTTAGTGGTAAAAGGAAGTCTTGGTTTGAATACCTGTCCTTTATGAGATAAACAAAGTGGCTTTCTCCTTGCCTTGATATTAGTTGGAAAATACTGTCAATAGGAACTTCATTGTGTGTCAGTGTAAATCCAAAATCCTTTACTTTTGTGATAGTGAATGAATAAAGGATTATATAGTGATTATTGTTTCATATAGTTAACATATCAGCATGTGCTCATTGTGTGGCTTCGGTTCTCATTTTTTTCTCCATCTTTGAAAATATTGATCCTGTAATTACAAGAATTGAAATGAACTCTGATATAATAAAAATATCTGGTTTCCTTTTTGACATTCTGTTTATGCTTTGTAGAATGGTAAGGGTGTCCTTGTAAAGTCTGTTGGTAATATTGATGCATCCGCAGACACTGTTTTTGAAGTGCTTTTAAACACTGATCAACAACAAAGATATGAGTAAGTTGGCCATAAAAGTGCTCATGAGTATTGATGTCAGAGAAGCTTATTTCTCTTCTATTGCAGGTGGGACATGTTGATGGGTGACTTAGAGCTGATAGATTCTTATGATGGACATTATGATGTGGTTTATGGTACATATGATCCAAAATATCTTACCCGGTAATCAATTGTCTTGGGTAATTTCTACACCGGGATAGCTAAGCCTGTATAACATCTCTACTTTGGAAAAAGTTGATTATTAATCATTACATTTACTTGGTATCTTACTAGCTTAAGGTGCGATTGTTTTAGCAAATGAGATTCATGTGCACCAGCCAATTTGACTTTCCTATTGACGACCTCCATTCCTTATAATTCTTCATGTTTGGCGTGTCCGAACTTGCACATTTTTTTAAGTAAATTCTTTTGGGGTCATGCTTTAGCTATCTCCATTGAGATGTCACCAATGAAATAGCTATGAAGTTGTGGGATTCATCACCTCTCTACCTTCTCTTCCATTCCCAAGTTGACTTGTTAAATAGAAAATTTCATTTATAGTTCATTATTCAAACTTCAGGTGGCAGTCAAAGCGAGATTTTATCTTCTCCAGGCAATGGTTTCGTGGACAAGACGGAACCTACAGTAAGAACGTGATTTTATTTTAATAAAATGAGAAAGAACATGATTACTGTGATTATTGGCTTAAAGCCCATTATTAAATATTGTTCCTTTACTATTTTTTTTTTTTTGACCCAGTTTTATTGTCCTTTTATTTGCCTACTGAACATTAATCAGATAAAATAACAAAATTTTGAGCTACAAAAGGGTGCTCCAGAAGACTCTTGTTGATATTTGATTTAATGCATATTGATTATCTGTTCTTCTGTACAGCAATTAGGTATTACTAGTTAGGTATTACTAGTGAGAAAGAGTGTGAAATTCTCTTTTCCATTGTATTGAACGAGGCTAAAAACATGGGTGTTTATAGGTACAGAATAACATAGTAAGTATAATAGAAGAAACCAAAATAATTATGTTATTTACAATTCTAATACTTCTAACACTTCCTCAAGAAGGATTATCTGTGCTGTTTGCACTCCATTCTTAGAGGTCTCTTGTCTGAGATGACTTGTTAAAGATTGAACTAAAACTATTTATGTTCCTTCATAAATAATTTTAAGATTTTGAATTGAAATGATCTCTAAAAATGTTTTGAATAATCTAGAGTGTTAGTATTTGTGAAGACAATGGCCAAATAATGCCTTATATGTTATAGATTATTGGTTCAGTTGATAGCTTGTTGTATTTTGACTTACTTGGGTGATATCTGCTGACATATTTTATTTTTAATTCATGCAGCAATCTTGCAATTTCCAGCTATACATAAGAAAAAGCCTCCAAGATCTGGATATCGGCGCACAAAAATTAATCGTAAGAAATATTTGTTTGCATAACTATTGAAACCTACTTTGTTTCTAGAGCACGCATTATTTAGAATTTTCATGTTGACTTGTTTCAAATTATTGTCATTATGAAAGCTTAAATGATTGGGTGATGGGGCAACTTTGTATGTCAAACATACAATTTTAACTATTCCCCTGCAGTAAATGCGGAGCTGAAAGAAACTCTGGTTTAAAGCTCAAGGACCATGTATGATTATGTTATACTGAAGCAGCATAGTTCGTTGTGGTTGCTTGTATTCAAATTCTATTAATCTTGTATAATAGCGTTGCTTCAAATTTGAGTTCATTAACACTGGTTGGCAGTGATGAATATTTCTGTTCTTTAATGTTACAGTGTTATAGATTTTATTGGGACGTAAGTAGGCTTATTAAAATGCTCCGTTTATCCTTTTTGATGAACTTCAAGTCTATGAAACTTTTAAACTTTTGCTATCGTAAGATGTTGGACCTCTATTTGCTACTTTTCATTAGATTCTTCATCATGTATCATTTTAAGGCTAAATACCAGAGCTCTCGATTTGTTTCTCCTACTTCTTAATTAGATATTCTGTACATTTAAGATCCAGTTAAATGACTTCGTTTCCTCCCCTATGTAGCCTCCCTTTTTAGTGAAGAATAGACTAGCACGTAAATTCTTTTTGCCTTCTCTTCTAGCGTAATTATTTGAGCTCTTTAGAAAAATAAACAAATGGAAGAGATGACCATTGAGGCATTGACAAACATAACACTTGTTGTATTGCATTTTATGCAGCATCTACATGGGAGATCAGAAATTTGAACACGCCTATGGGTTCAAGTGGCCCTAAATGTCTAGTCACCCACACTCTAGAGATATATAATGCATCCTGGTACAAATGGAAGAACAGCCAATGCTCAAAATTTGAGAAGTCTATCCCTTACGCATTATTGTGTCAAGTGGCAGGTTAAGTAGTTAAACTATTTATGTCATCCTATATCTTTCTGATTGTTTTGGGTCAACTATCAAAAGTCTGGTCCAAACTAGCTGTATCCAATCAATTAATTAGGCCAGGTTTGATGGAGTTTATTAGGGTTCTGAGGACCTCTTTACTCTTTGCTCATTATGTGCTTATCTGGCTCTAGAAAATCAAGTCTGCTAATTGCGAAACCATATGAAAAAACTGGGCTGAAGTAATAACATCATTATTTATGTAAAATCAAACTTTTTTATTTGTTATTATAGCTATTTTTTTTGGGAAAAAAAATAGACACAGTTTGGAGGAGAAGCTTTCTATGTTGAGATGACACCGAAAGTAGGGGAAAGTGAATATTCAATGATTTCCATATGGAATAACATCAGAAGGCCCGTATTGATCAATGCATTTCCTTCCAACCTGATACACCAAACAACATCTAAAACTGTACATTGGCACTGAACTTTGGCATCTTTATTATGACTGAAACCTCGACCAGCTCAATAAAAAATAGATCCAAATTCTCCAGGCGCAACCAATTATACCCAAAAATCTCAAGCAAAATATTCTGAAATGTTGTTTCAGTTCTTAAATGTAAACACATGCATGCAGTTGTTTTAAAATTAATCCCTACACATTAATGTTTGGGGGAAGCGTTAATTTTGGCCTTGAAACTGCAACATCTTGTTGGTAATAAACCTTTATGGGTATTGCTGACTACGTAGACAAGTTCATCATTAGATGAGTTTTAGATTGCCATATTACTTTCTCAACATAAAATGGTGCTCTACTGAAATAAAAATCATTTGAATAATATTCCAGTGACGTTTAATATTATTTTTTGAATATTGATTCAGGTCTTAAGGAATACATTGGAGCTAATCCAGAAGTCCAGAAAAGAATTGCCTCAACTGTTGTTCATCCAAAACTTTCTGATGTTCCTTTGTCCACTGCTGAATATGAAGATGCAGTGCAGGATGAGTTTTATGATGCAATCGCTGCTGACTCATCATCAGAGGAAGAAAGCGATGGGAATGGCAATCTTGATCAGGTTTCCTTGCTTTTGCTTGATAATTTATTGACTAGGGGTGACTTTTAAAAGTTGTCCTTTCTGTAAGTTCCTTAGCTGAATATCTTTTCCAATCTATCAGGAGGCAAGAAACAAACAGAAGAATATAACTGCAGGTCAGCTTTTCCATTCATCATGTGTGAGGAAAGGGGAAACTCTGTATTTCTTCTTGTTTGGGCTATCCAATGTGCATTGGCATTTTAATATTCATTGTCTTAAGTCCATTAAGTGCATGATTCTATCTTAAATAGATGAATGTGATATATAAATATAAATTGTAAATTAATATATGCTAGTTTTAGTTAGTTTATAGCCGCTGGGGGTTGTTACGAGCTTATAAAGATTGTATGAGAAATTCAGAATTCTGAGTTAGCTCTCTGTCTGTCGTATCTCTCTGCCCTCTCTCCTGTCTCTGTCCTGCCTCTTCCCCCCCCCCGGGCCATGATTACCCCTATACATCAGAATGCTACAAGTCATTGATTTAAAAATGAGACCGTGAGACTTGGTATTGAGAGCATATAGTTTGAAGATAAGATACAAAGCCGATTAAGAATTGATGAAAACCAACAATAATACCAATTATCATGCATGTTGATTTGATGTATACGCCAGAGTCAACTGCAGCTAACCCCATCTAGTGTGACAAGGCTTTGTTGTTGTATAATTTGGAAGCTCAGTTTTGTTGGTGTTTTCAACCTTCTCTGTCATTTTGGTTCTTTTGTTCTCTTTGGATACCTTTAAGAGTACGCATTATCCCTTCTTTGTTGTTCTTGTTGGTTTTTTTTTTTTTTTTTTTTTAATTTTATAGGAAGAGGATGTCTTATTCTGTCCTTTTGAACCTGATTTCTTTCCTAAGAAACATCCTTTAATAAGAAAAGGATCCTACTGCAATTTTGTTTTGCCCTTTTGTCATGGTCAGACTTAATAGCAAATTCATGTATTTTATGCTTTATATTCCTGTCCATAATTATTCCTGTTTGAAGTTTGATTATCCTTTATATGCATCATGTTCTAGTTCAAGTGCTTAGTCATGCTTTATTCTCTTTTGTATGAAATTTATCTCTAGTCTAAATTTTGTTGATTATTTGTAAGTTTGTCGATTCATCTATCTTAATTACAGCAATAAATTTAAGGACATCTTCAAGTGGACAAAATAACAATTAGTGGAAATCAGGAAATTTAAAAGTGCTCATCAATCAATTAAATCCTTTTGATCAAAGTTTGTATATCTCTGTTAATTAGTCCTTATCTATACTAATCAAGATCTCTAACTTGCAAAGAAAAAGAAAAAGGAAATTTGAAAAATAAATGAAGCATGCCTACTTTTGTAATTGACCGGTTGTGCTTGCATGCAGCTTCTGGTTTCTTAATTCTTTGTTTATTGTCGTACAGCATCTCGTCTAAAGTACTAGGATTTTCCTTGTACAGATTCAGATTTAAAGGGACAGTTAGATCTTGATGTTACGCCTATCCCTATTGATCCAAGTGACTTCCATGGCTCTTTGCGCTTAGGAAATAATGACAAGGACACTAACTGTTGGACTTCACCAAATGGTAGTCGATTTATGATTAGAGGGAAGAATTATTTGAAAGATAATTCTAAGGTGAGTTGAATGTACAAGTTTTTTTTTATTATCCATTAGCGTCATGTGGATATGACTTGGGTGGAATCTGTCTTTCCAAAAAAAAAAAAATGGTAGGAATGAATTTCTTAAGATTAATGCCATACTCAAAATCTCTAAGCCTATTTATCGTTTGTAAAGGGCATTTGGTACTGATCTGATTGAGTGCGGGGAAAAATGAAAACTTAGTCAGTGTTTCCTTAAATGACAGATACTGTTGTTGTAGCACATATTCTTCTATCTCTTTCAAATTGCTTGTCATTTCAGTAGTTCCAATGGAAGAGTGACATTGGTTTCAGGAACAGTGTTGCTTTAAACTCGGCTGAATATTTTGCAAATTTGAATTTTGAAACATCTGTTTTTAAAATCAATTAAATATGAAGGTTGAAACTGTCATTTTTGGACTTGATTTCTGTCTTCCATATTTACTTACATTTATATCTTATATTCTTAAGTTCTGGCTGAATGTCATGGGGATGACGTGTCATGCAGGTAGTCGGAGGAGATCCTCTTCTCAAGCTCATAGCAGTTGATTGGTTAAAAGTTGATAGCAGTGCTGATAAAATTGCACTGCATTCTAGGTCTTTAGTTCAGGTAGGTTTATAGTTTTCTGATTTACATTTGTAATATTCTCACACACCCCTATAACCCCCACCCCAACCCCCGACCAACACACAGCACTTGATGGTATTCTCACCAGTGTCATATTTGGACCATCGTTGTCTTGTAAGTAGTCCTCCAGTTTGACATTGTTTGATTTTTAGTTTGTAGATTGAGTTAGAGAGCATAGTTTGGAATAGTTTCTCCATCACTGCCAATTATGTAACTCATTGTATCTTCTGTGTGCCTCTTCCTTCATGCATTTATTACAGAAAATCTTCTCTTGATAGCAATGATTTTGTCTCCAATATATGTGCAGATTTATATCTGAGCACCTCGCAAATACTTATTTTACATGTTCGGTTCTTTTCTCTCTTTTTCTCTTCCTTTGTACGTTTTATACTTACATAGCATATATATAGCCTTGTTGGCAGGAATAATTTACAGGCTTTTTGTATGTTAGGGTGTTTTCATCTCTATGCGTGTCTCTGTTATGCATACTGCAAAAGCAAGACTAATAATATGCAGTTCAAATTTTGTCTGTTTAGTAGCAGAACAAGGCCTGTTGTTGTTCTTGTTGTATCTTTCACTCCTAAAATTTTATTCTTAATATTCTGGAATTTCTTATCCTGCAATTCAAGAGCAATTACTCCATTCTGACACCTCCCTATCAAATTTCAGTCCGAAGCTGGGAAAAATCTTCCATTTATCCTTGTCATTAATCTTCAGGTATGGATATCGATGCTATTATATTTCTTAGATTTTTGTTGATTAAAAATGAATATAATTTTGCAATTGAAGGGAACTCTGAGTTGTACCCTAAATCATTGATTATTTTGATGAAAAATAGCTACATAAATTGGAGATCCCATGCAACGTCTCTTCCGATGAATCTCAGTGTGAGAGCAAGCATAAACGTAGAAATAAAAGCATGTAATTCTGGGGTGAAAACCTAGATAACTAAGGACATAAATCATCCAACTATTTTCACATAATAAAGACACCTAAATTTCAGATGATTCTCCATAATGAAGGATCAAACCCTAAATATTCAACACTCTCCCTCAAGCTAATAAATAGATGCCCATCACTCCCAGTTTGGACCTTGATTCTTTAAATACTCCCTCCGTCCCTTATTGATCCAATTCTTTGAATAGATTTGTCCCTTTTTATAAGATCCTCTTTGAGTTTGTCTGAGTATTTAATGCAGTATTACCTATTTTACCCCTAATTTAATGTATTTAATACATTCTCTTTCTTCATTTATCTCATTATTACTCTCTCATTTTTATCCATTTATAAATAGGGATATATTTGAAGGAAAAAAACTGCATTTGCTACATATTAAGTGATTTTAACTAATTTTAACTGTTTTCTTAAATCGCGCAATTTAGTTAAAAGGATCTTATGATAAGGGACGGAGTAGTATGATTCTAGATAGGGCCTTAATCAGAACAATATCCATCTGACCCTTTATAGGAGTGTGAATTAGCTCTAGTAATCGATGTTCAATCTTGTTTATAATGAAATGCCAATCAGGCTCCATATGCCCAGTTCTGTCATGATATACAAGGTAATAGCCGTGTGTTAATTGCAAACAAGTTATTACACAGACCTTCACTGGTTCTTCCGCAAACATCTTTAACTCACCAGCAGCTTTTTAAGCCATAGCCCTTCGCAAATGCCTTGAAAGAGTGCTGTAAGCTTAGCTTTAGGGATTATTTCCATCTATGTTGCATCCTCAAGATCTCTGTAATAAAAATCATTTTTAACATTGATCGGTGGAAGGGACAATCTAGATTTCCAGCCAATAAGCCAAATATAGGAGAACCTTGATGGTATTAAATTTTGAAACGAGCACAGGTCTCTTGATAGTCCATACCATGAGTTTATGTTAACCCTTTTATAAATCTAGCTTAAATAGTAGAGGGCAGGAGAGAAGCTGGTGGAGGTAAAGAACTTAAAATCAGGCCATTGATGTGTTTAGTCAAGGCATCTTTTACTCAAGTAATTTCAAAATTAGCGTAGCAGGTCCTTTGTTCAATTGGAAAAAATAGAAGGACGTTGCCATCCACACATAGGTGAGGAAGTGGGCATATTTGCATTCTTGGAAACTCATAAGAAGAGTTCCAATTTGATCTTAATTGCATATTTGGGCATTTGATATGAGGATTTATCTTTATAAATAAGTTCTCAAGGAGGAATATGTTTATTGCATTTCATTTCAGGTTCCAGCTAAACCAAACTACAGTTTAGTTCTATACTATGCAGCTGATAGGCCGGTAAATAAAAATTCTCTATTGGGCAAGTTTGTGGAGGGCAATGACTTGTTTCGAGAAACAAGATTCAAACTTATTCCAAGTATAGTTGAGGTATGAGATTCCCAACGCTGTGGAACATGTCCTGTTTGTTGCCTGAAAGCATTCAGCAGCCGACAGTTTTTTCAATAAACAGGGATATTGGATGGTCAAACGGGCTGTTGGAACAAAAGCTTGCCTTTTAGCAAAGGCTGTAAATTGTAAATACTGTAGACAAGATAATTTTTTGGAGGTAAAGCTACCTCAGCACATTTTCCTTCTTTTTTTCGTCAATAGCATTTTCACATCTATTTACCAGTCAGCTTTGATAATGAGCTTTAGATATTTGTGCTGAATATCATTAAGTGTCAATTTCACATGAAAACGTAGCCGCGTTGGGCCTCTTGTATCATGAAATGTTTTGAATTAAAGTTTTTGCTTTATACAATATCATGTTATCTCGTATTATCTAGAGTTTTAGATCATCATGCTTTTTCCTAATGCATGTTCATGCATCAAATTCTTTGGCCATGGCATCTGCATTGTGTAAAACATGATATTGGGACCATACTTGATAACTTCCTTTGCATTCTATATTTTATAACGTGTAATTTATATTTATAAAAAACAGTTAATTTCTCTAATTTTTAACTTCTAAATAATTATTACACTATAGTTGATGATTATGCTTTTAGCATAAATCTTCCCTCTGGATATCCTATTTCCAAATTCCACCTCAAAATGTAAGTGTTTCTTGAATTAAGAAGATACAGATTAATGTCTAGTAAAAATAAGGTGCACATTTAATCTTTCCTTTTTTTCCTTTGCCTATAACATCTTCTTACCTTCAAAACACAGCGTAATCCTTGATTATAAAAACATATTATGTTATGTTGATAGTACAAGTGTTCAAAATCCCGCCTTTTCAAATATCAAACTTCACCCAGCAATTTGCTAGATGACCATGGTAATGAATCCGAAATCCAGCTGCCAGTCCATATACATCATACAAATCCAGATGACATGAATGTCATAGCATCTGCCCATTTGGCACGCAACTCTTTTAGTAATACTTCGTAAATTTTATACACTGCACCGGATCAACTACAAACACATTTGGTAGTTGAACCTTAAGCATTCACTGTAACTATGTTTGGAGATTGCTTGCACTCGAAAGATTCCCATTTGAACATTGATAGTAAAATTGTTTGTAATAATGTGCTCATTTGTTATTTGATTGAGCTGGACTATGCCTGCAACTTCGCTGCCATTGTCACATCTGTATCGTGTTATAGATTACAATGTCATTCAATTTTCTGTCCTTTTCAGATAGATGTGGACATTGGATCATCGTCCGTAGCTAGAAGTGTCATTGGCCTGGTTCTGGGATATGTTACGAGCCTAGTCGTTGACCTTGCTATTTTAATAGAGGTATGTGCCTCTCTAGAAATAAATTTATGGATTAAGTATCGTTGTGTGCTGTCATCTATCCCTGTCCCTTGTGTTGGACTTGAGATTCTGCACGAAGATGCTCTAGCAACAAACCCACCGGGGCCACAATATAGATTTAAGATTTTTCTATTAAAATGTTGATAAAAGCACAATAAGAACATATCACAGATCACAGGAGGAAGAAAGAAGAGGTAAACTCAAACGTGTTTTATATGTCATACTAATTCTTGTCAGCTAGTGGACTGTTGACTAGTAATAATGAATCAGTCAACTCTTCGTGGTTTGCTGTACATAAAATTGCTTGCACTTTCACTTATAAAAATAGTAAGAAGTGATTCACGGAATATTGTGCAGATGGATATTACTAACTGTTGCCACCTTTGCAGGCAAAGGAAGAGGATGAGCTGCCCGAGTTCATTCTTGGAACTGTTCGATTAAACCGTTTAAAACCCGACACTGCTGAAAAGTTAGAAGTTTGAGGTGTTTTAGCTAAACAAGTAGTTGAACCATACGAAGCTTCACGAGTTCTATAAAAGAAGTTTCTGAACCGCTGGAAGTTTGAGGTGTTCTGGCAAAATTTTTACCTCTGGTTCGACTCCATGATCAACGCAAATCATTTTGATCTGCATCAAGAATTCAAAATGAGAAGAAAATGATCTGGGTTGGTTTTCTGGGGATGCTTCTGTCTCCCGTTCTTGTTTTTTGTTTCCCCTTCATTGTAATTCATCCCCTGTTTTTTTTTTTTTTAATATCTTGATTCATTTATTTTTTGTTTTAACCAGCATCTTGATTCATTTGTTTATTGGAAATTAACACTCGAGGTTATAACCCGACACTGCTGAAAATTTTCTGGGGATGCTAATCTCTTGGTTAGTTTTTGTATGATGCTGTGAAAATTTAAATCCAAAATATCTTGTTAAATATCAGCTAATCAGCATCCTTTCTTTTCTTTTCTTTTCTTTTCTTTTTTCCCTTTTTCCTTTTTCTAAACAGCATCAGCATTCTTTGTTAGTTGACCATCCTTATACTGTATCTTTATTCTATTTCAAATAATAGTAATAGTTCCCAACAAAACAAGGTATTCATGCATGCCTCTCTTGAGATTGAAGCCCCCTTCCCAATGTTTGGAAACAGACTGCTTGTCCAAACCAATATTTTTTAGGGATAATATAAATTTTAGTCATAAAAAAAAAAATTTTGGAGGAAAAAACAAAATGATATTATAAAATGTTAAAAAAGTTAAAATATGCAACAGTGGAAAAGGTACAACCAGATTCTAATTTTTCTAAGAAAAAAGATGCGGAGATCCTACCGAAGACAATATTATGAAAAGACGAAAGCAAATTTTTTTTTCTCTCTCACAATTATCGATTGAGTCCTCGAAATTTGATTTAGTAAAACTCAATCTTTGTAATTTATTGAGTTAAGGAATTATAAGAATTAAATTGTACCAAATCAGGAAACTATAAATGGCTAAATTATTTCAAGTTAAGAAATTTTAAAGTCTAAGTTACATTACATCAAAGTTAACGAACTAAATTGGTTATCGGAAAACCATTAAAAACTAGGTTTTATTTATCCTAATTTTTACTTCATATGTTGAAGTATTATGTGAAAATTAAAAAGCCATTACTAATGATTTATGGCTTAGTATTCAAATCCATATAAGTAAATATTCATTCTTATAGTCAACTAATAAATTCATTTGCAAAACATATACGTATTAGCAAATGTGTAATGAAAGTGCTTGTATAATGCTGAAATACAGGGACGAAAAACTTATCCCAATAATAAGTCCACTTTCTACAAACAAAAAGTTTTTATAAAGCTTTGGACCAATTCTGATTAGTTCAGTTTGGTTTTCATAAATTAGGGTTTTGTTTTCCTTTTTTTGTGTTGTCTTCCCTCCTCTATCCTTTCTCACCTCCTCCCTCCCTCGTTTACATCGATTATATAAGGAAAAAAAATTTTATTCTAAGACCACTATAGCTAATTAATATCAGTCAACTCTCAAAATATTTCAAAATTTCAGTCGATCTTCTAAGATCAAAATGAAGTTAAAATTTAAGGATAGAATTATAATAATACTCCTCCTTTCTATTTCTTTAAAAAAAATATTAATTGTCAGAGGCGCTTAGGTGGCAACGACGGAGGTCGGAGCTCTTGATAGCATGAGGGCTTTTTTTTTTTTTTAAGTAAGGTGTCCAAAGAAAAGTTTGAACCAATCACTAAGCGAACCAAACCATTTAGTCATATGATGTAAAGAAAAATACATATAACAAAACAAATACAAATATCTAAGTGTAAATAAATAAGTGAAAAATAACAATTTACAAGTAAAATTTGGTAATTTACAATAAAAATTTGACAATTTATAGGTAACATAATCAAATTCATAAACCCAAACACAAGTGTTTAGATGTAAATAAGCAAGTGAAACTCAAAGATTTACAACAAAAATTTATAGATTTACAATCCAAATTTGATTATGTATAAAAAATAGAAGAGAATTCACAACCACAAATATAAGTATTTAAATGTGAATGAACAAGTAAAATTCAGCGATTTACAACAAAAATTCATCGATTTACAACCCAAATTCGGTAATTCATAAGAAACATGAAGACTTATATTTAAGGTTGTGAATTTTCTTATAAGTTTTGTAATGTTTATATTTCTTGTGAATTGCTGAATTTGAGTTGTAAATCGTTGAATTTCATTTATTCATTCACACTCAAATACTTATATTTAAGGTTGTAAATTCTTTTATATTTTTTGTGAATCGCTGAATTTGGGTTATAAATCACTAAATTTTTATTACAAATCTTTAAATTTCACTAGCTCATTTACATCTAAACACTTACATTTGAAGTTGTGAATTCTATCATGTTACTTATAAATTATTGAATTTTTATTGTAAATTACTAAATTTCATTTTTTATTTATATTTGAGCACTTGTGTTTGTTTTGTTGTATATATTTTTCTTTGCATTATATGATTAAATAGCTTGATTGGCTTGGTGGCACATTATTTTTGATGGGCCAAAGGGTCATAAGTTCAAACCGCAATTGACTACCTTATCGACCTCCGTGGCCAGAGTTTTGGTAACAATTAAGATTTATTTTTAAAAAAAATTAAAAAGAGGGGTACTATTGTAATTTTACCCTTAAATTTTAATTTTATTTTTGTTCAAGGGTTAACTAAAATTTTGAAATGTTTTGGGTTGAATGATGTTAATTAGCTACAATGGTCTTAAAATGAAATTTGCCCATTATGCAATTAGTTAACTCATATCTTTTCGGAATTCAAAAGTTATATTAAAAGAATGCTTATCTAAAATTAATCACAAGCTACTACTCATTGGATTCTCTCTCCAAAGCGAAAAGTTGAAAGAGAAGGTATCATATTCGAAGACTTTTTATTCATTAATGGCAAACACCACTCACACAAAGAAACTTCACAAAGGTCCCACCTTGTTCACAAAAGCAGCCCCATGATATCTAACTATACAGCACCTTTTTCTTTTTCCATTTGACAGTTAGATGGAATGCTGATCTTTCTTCTCTAGATTGGTCATTTCCTTTGCTAGGAGGTTCTTTCAATTTCTCCCACCACCTTGTGCTCTGCAAGTTACAATGGAGATTTTCAAGTGTTTGTACTTGAATCTTCTCGCCATTCTCATGTTATTCATGGCAGTTTTCTCAATCGATCCCTATTCGGAAGCACTTCTGAGCCTGAAAGCTGAACTTGTAGATCATGATAACAGTTTACATGACTGGGTGGTGCCATCTGAAAGAACCTTAACAAGAAAATCCTATGCATGTTCTTGGACTGGTATCAAGTGTAACAAGGATTCTACAGTTGTAACTTCAATAGACCTGTCCATGAAGAATCTGGGAGGATTAATGTCAGGGAAGCAATTTAGTGTCTTCGGAAAGCTTTCTAATTTAAACCTGAGCGAAAACTTTTCTCTGGGCAGCTTCCGGTGGCACTTTTCAACCTCACCAACCTAAGAAGCTTGGATATCAGCAGAAACAACTTTTCTGGTCACTTCCCAGGTGAAATTTCCTCCCTTCAAAATTTAGTTGTTCTTGATGCCTTCAGCAACAGTTTCTATGGGCCATTGCCTGTTGAGCTTTCCCAACTTGAAAATCTCAAGGTTCTTAATCTGGCTGGAAGTTACTTCAAAGGCCCAATTCCATCCGAATATGGTTCTTTTAGAAGTCTTGGGTTTCTTCATCTGGCAGGAAATTTTCTCTCCGGTAATATACCTCAAGAACTGGGGAACCTCAAAACAGTAACCCATATGGAAATTGGCTATAACTCTTACCAAGGTACTATTCCATCCCAATTAGGTAATATGAGCAAGCTTCAGTATCTCGATATAGCTGGTGCGAATCTATCTGGGCCCATACCAGCCTCGCTCTCAAATCTCACCAGTTTGAAATCATTGTTTCTATTCACAAACCAGCTCACAGGACCAATACCAAGTGAATTTAGCAAAATCAGACCTCTTAGAGATTTAGATCTTTCAGACAACCTTATTTCTGGGTCCATTCCTGAAAGCTTTTCAGAGTTAAAGAACTTAAGGCTGCTCAGTCTCATGTATAATGATATGAATGGAACTGTTCCTGAAGGCATTGCTCGTATCCCATCCTTAGAAACTCTTCTCATTTGGAATAATCAGTTTTCTGGAATACTTCCACAGAGCTTGGGCAGGAGCTCAAAACTCAAATGGGTGGATGCTTCCACAAACAATTTGATTGGAAGCATACCACCTGACATTTGTGTGAGAAGAAACCTATTTAAACTCATCCTGTTTTCAAACAGATTTACAGGTGGTCTTCCGCTGTCATTATCCAATTGTTCTTCACTTGTTCGACTTCGACTTGAAGATAATTCATTGTCTGGGGAGATTTCTTTGAAATTCAGTCATCTTCCTGATATCTCATATGTTGATCTGTCTCATAACAAGTTTGTTGGGGGAATTCCCTCTGATATTTCCGAAGCTAAAACACTTGAGTATTTCAATGTCACTAATAATCTGCAATTGGGGGGCATAATACCTGCACGAGTATGGTCTTTGCCACTTCTTCAAAACCTTTCAGCATCTTTTTGTGGTATTTTGGGCAATCTTCCACCATTTGAAAATTGCACATCAGTTTCTGTCATTGAACTAGACAGAAACAACTTATCTGGAAGCGTCCCAAACAATGTTTTCCATTGCCATGCTCTTGAGTATATAAACTTGTCCCACAATAATCTATCGGGTCATATACCTAATGAACTTGCAAGTATCACTGCTCTCAGTGCTGTAGACCTGTCAAATAATAACTTCAATGGCTCAATACCAGTAAAGTTTGGTAGGTCTTCAACTTTGCAGCTTCTTAATGTCTCTTTCAACCATATCTCCGGTTCAATTCCCCAAGGGAAGTCCTTCAAGTTAATGGATAGAACTGCATTTATTGGGAATTCAGAATTATGTGGAACACCTTTGCGACCTTGCCTTGTTTCGGTTGGAATATTCGAAAGCAAAGGCCCATGGAAGCTTGTACATATTTTGCTACTCTGTACAGGGTTGCTTACACTTCTTGCAGCATCAGTTTTTGGGATACTTCATTTCAAACAAGGAACTAAAAGTTGAAGGAAGATGGTCTCCATTGTTGAACTTAGTGCACAGCAAATGATGCTTAGACAAGCTTGAGTGCCAGAATCCAGAGAACTGCAAGCCCCATCACCATCAGCTTCAGAAGCAGTTTTACCTACAGAGATGATATTTCTAGTCAAGAGGACTAACTGGGAAGCGACAAGCATTAAGATTTCTCAGAATTTTCACAGCGTCACTAGGAAATATAAGGCCCAAGAATATAATCAGACTGTTCAACTTTGCCATTGCCAGAATTCGAATTGAATTGGCATTGCAGGACTTTGCCTCCTTCAGCATGAATGTTATCCAGGTATACCCTATGGATATGTGCTTCCTCTTGTCAACGGTCAAAGTGGGTTTTGTAAAAAGGCCATTTCCATAATTTAAACCTCATGAGAGTCGATAAAATTAGTATAATGTCAGGGCAGAAATTCACGGGTCAACCAGCATAGTTTCCAAAACCATTATAGCTTGAACACAACTTCGTGCCCAAAGTCACCACACTAAGGTGACAAGATGGCAATAGTTCAACCACTTTGTAGCTTTCTGTCATTTCATTTTGAATTTATCTCTGCTCTCCAACAAACCCCTTCCTCATTTACTTTGTAATCTTTTTATCAGATGAAAGGTTGATAAAGTGCAGCGGCTAGCATTGACAGCAAAAAAAAGAAACCATGCAAGAGATAGAACTGGTTCTTGAAGTTGCATTTTCATTCGCATCACATTCAAAGCCATTGCGTATAATCAAAACGTGTAGTTAAACAAGTTTGTAGTCAGACTAATACATACATTAATTACCTTAGTGCCATTGATATCTTCCCTCCATCTCCTATCCAGTTCCTACATTATTCAAAATTTCATTTGCCTTTGATATTACACATAATTCAATCTTCGCTGACTAACATGTTTCTTCTGGCCTTTGAGAAAGTATAACTGAACTCAGGTTTGACAGGTTAATAAAAATAATTTGAACATTTGAGTGGAACAGTCTAATAATCCCTCAAGTACTGAATATAAAATCTAATAGAGGGATTTATTTTGATTTCAGATATAACACCTCAATCCATTTTATTTTCTAATTTTCTAATTATTTTTTTTTAAATTCTTCCTACTGATATTACATATGAAGGGGTTTCTATCAAAAAGAGAAGTTTTTTTTTTTTTAAGTGAAAACTGAATACTATCATTCAAACTTCAAACAGTACAAGTAATCAAAAGCACCAACAAAGAAAATCTTTCATCACTTACCAACCCTTAATTAAAAAAGAAAAGGGCAATGATTAAAGATGCGGTAGTGTCCTATAATCCTATGAGAATGTCTAGCAAGCCGGGCATTAATTTTTTGTTAGTATAAATTTATTTTGAAAGTTTAAAATTATAGCAATGTTATTTGCTACCATAAAAAAAATTAATATTGATCATTAAAATAATGACATTATTTTTTAATATTTTTAAGGGACAAAATTGTTAGGACTTTAAATTTTTAGAACGAATTAAAGCCTAAAAACACTTCGGGTGTCTAAGTGAAAACTTTTAGGATAAATTTGTACTTTAACTCTCTTTTTTTAACTTGCAAATGATATAAGCAAGATATTTCAATTAAAAAAAAGAGTCTGGAGTGAAATTTCTCATGACACATGGGCTGAGGCCGGCATTCTAAAAGCAAACCAACACACAGTCTGGAGGAAAAAATGTCAGATACTATCCCATTTCTTTTTAACACCGAATGACCCGTGAAGTTATGAGTGCGGCTAGGGATCTAGGTATGATTAGTGGTTGAATTTGGATGCCCGCGGTAAGTAGGACTCATGTTTTAATATAAAAATTAGATTACCAGGTATTAAAAAAAAAAAATGACAGTAAAATACCATGTGAATTTCAAAAAGACAAATAAGACACTTAAATAAGCAAAATGACAAAAAAAGCATCAGGTACCAATCTGGAATTTTGATTTTTGGCCTAAACACCAAATTGCCCTTATTATGTTTGAACACTAAAGAGATAGAGAAAGGTAGAAACCACCACCTCTCGGCAAAAACAATCCCCCCACTCGACGAAAGAGAAACTGTCCCCACTTGGTGAAACCAATCCACCTACTCGGTGAAACTAATCCCTCCCTCAGCGAAACCGAATCCCCCTACTCGATGAAACCAATCCCTCCACTCAACGAAACCGAACCCCCCACTCGACAAAACTAAATCCAAGCTCCTCCAGTCACCGAAAAAGGTTCTCCGATTTGCAAGGGGATTTGTATGTAAGGGGATTTGCAAACGATTTTCAAGAAATGTAAAGCTGCCTGATTTTCAAGTATTATTAAATCATTTGCCCAGAATGTTACTACACGTATAACGAGATTTATAACTCGCAAAGTGAATTTGACCACTTCTTCGAGGGGTTTGACAACCTGTTTTAAGGGGTAGGGCAACTTTTCTCTACAAAAATATAATTCCATGCTGAATTTGACAAAACACATAGTGGGATTTACAACTTTCACATTGAGTGTTACTACATTTTCAATGGGATTTGTAACCTTTTGTGAGGGGCTAGCCAATGTTTTTGTCAAAAACAAAATAATTCCACGCTGAATTTTACAAAATACATAATGAGAATAACAACTTTCACAGTGAGATTTACTACTTCTTCAATGGGTTTTGCAACCTTTTGTGAGGGGGTGGGTAACTTTTCTGTCAAAAACAAAACAATTTCACGCTGAATTTTACAAAACACATAGTAGGAATAACAACTTTCACAGTGAGATTTACTACTTTTTCAATGGGTTTTGCAATCTTTTGTGAGGGGCTAGGTAACGTTTCTATCAAAAACAAAACAATTCCACACTGAATTTTACAAAATACATATTAGAAATAACAACTTTCACAATAATATTTACTACTTCTTCAATGGGCTTTACAACCTTTTGTGAGGGGCAGGGTAAATTCTCTATAAAAAACAATACAATTTCACGCTGAATTTTACAAAACACATAGTAGTATTTATAATTTTATAGTGAGAGTTACTACTTTGTGTAATATAATGCATCATTCACAAAACAATATTTGCCAAAAACCAGCAGCCATATAACAGCAGATACATTACATATATTCAAATGACTACACCTGAAGTACATCAAAGTAAATATTAAACCATTAACTTTCATACTAACTATATGTGTAATGGAATGTACCATTCACGTAACAGTATTTACCAAAAACCAGTAGCCATATGACAGCAGATATATTACATATATTCAAATGACTGCACTCTACTCTTGCGACGGTTACCAATTTCACTGACGACACTTTACTCCTGCAACGGCGGCAATGTGATTTCGGAGAACCTTTTTCGGTGACCGGAGGAGCTTGGATTTAGTTTCGCCGAGTGGGAGGATTGGTTTCTTCGAGTAGGGGGATTCAGTTTCACTAGCTGAGTGGAGGGATTGGTTTCGCCGAGTAGGGAGATTTGGTTTCACCAAGTGGGGGGATTGCTTTCGCTGGGAAGAGGTGATTTCTCCCTTTCTCCATCTCCTCAGTTTTCAAACATAATAAGGGCAATTCAGTCATTAGGCCAAAAATCAAAATTCCAGATTGGTACCCAATGCCTTATTTGTCATTTTGCTTATTCAGGTGCCTTATTTGTCTTTTTGAAATTCACATGGTATTTTACTGTCATTTTCCCTTAAAAAAATTAGCTAAATTATTATTTGTAATAAGTGCATATTGATTTTTTTAAATTAACTTATTTAATTATGTATATTGACATTACCTCCTAGTAGAATCCATTATAATTAATAAGAATATTTTAAAAAAAAATTATAAATTTATGAAATGAAGTTGATTGAAATTTTATATTTGGAACTAAATACAACTCCAAACTAGTTTTTATATTTAAGACTGAATGTAGTATATATATTATTTCTTCTGCTTCATAATATAAGAACAAGATAACTAATTTATGAATATTAAAAAAAAATTAGTTGAATTAGTTATTTATAATAAATACTCTTCCAGTCTTAAATATAAGACTCATTTTAATATATATACTATAAAACGAGTCTTATATTTAGGATAGAAGAAAGTATGTACTAGTTTCTCTAATGTATTGTTTTTAACCATGCTATTTAGTGTATGTAAATCCATAGGATACTTTAGGAAAAAAATTATAAACTTAAGAGGTGGATTAAAACATCAAGTGCATATAGTTCTGTCCATCTAAATAAATCAAGTTCAAAGTCTCACATTCTGCAGGAAAAGACACAAGATCTTAACCATGCCTGTTATCTGGAATTCTTATTAAATTACTGCAAAATGTAAAATGTAAAATTACCTTAACAGACAGATGAAGAAGACAGAATTTGAAGCTCTATCACTTACGTTAAAGAGGGAACAATCTCGTACGTCAAGAAAACCAGGAATCTGAAATCTATATATATATTAAATAAAAATCAGAGTCAAGCTGAGCCATTTTCACCCTCATTGTGGCTTCTCACTTAATTTACTGTTCTATGAATAGTATCAGCTTATGAATAGTACCCGGCTCATGATTTGGGCTGCGTGCTTTTTTTTTTTTAAATTTTTGCGTGTAATGAAGTGATGGAGTGAATGAGTCTTCTTATGTCATGTTTTTTAGTAGCTTAGAGTGTGTCAGATTCTTTACAGTTCACACCTACCACATGGCTTGCAGATTTCAATTTTTTTCTCTTAAAATTCAAAGCTCAATCTCTCTTTCCTTTCCCCCTCATTTTTTCCTCTCTTTACCAAACCCGACATTAGAGAGTGGGAGAAAATTTTTCTACAGGCTTCATTCAGTTCTCCTCTGCTCAAGTCACTGCTTCCCCCATAATCGCCGGTGTGCGGGCGAGCCTTAGTCTGCTCGCTTGGGATGCTGTAGTCACCAGATCCTTTCCTACTCCCCCTATTGGGATCAGTATCTGTGGGTTTTGGAGGATTCTGCCGTAGTATCTCCTCCTTTTCTCTTCCTTCTTCCCCCTCACACAAGTGCGTACTGGGTGTGTCGTTTCTGTGCCATAATCACCGAGGTCTTCTTCTTCCTCCTCTATTCTGTATATTTGCTATTTTGTGGGTGTGGGCGAAACTTCAACCTTCTCATTCCCTTTGTTCTTCCTTTTAGTTGCATATGCGTGCAGCTCCCTCCCTTTGATTTCTTCTCCTTTCAGCTGCAACCTTTCAAATTTCTAAACCGCCTTCATGTTCTCTGTCTTCTTCATCTTCTTCTGTGAACAACTTGCATGGTGCCAACTTCAGAGGTACTGCAAATTGGGGAGCTACACATTGTGAGTGTTTTACACACAGTCTATTATTTTTCTTAGTAAGGTGGGCTTCTTACACCTTGACAGACATGGTCTATTCTTTTTTGTAGGTGGAAGCTCCAAAACTCCGATGATAGTAAATGTCTGTCCAAATGTTAAAAATTTGTGTAAGACATGATCATCTCTCAATTTCTCCACCATAACTTGAAATTTTGTATTAAGCCTAGGAAATCGAGATACAATTAAGAAGTGCAGAGATGTTGTAAGTTCTTCTGTGACCTGCTTCCTTCTGTGCAAATGATTTCATGCTATACTTTTATGCCTAGATTATAGATATGAGTACTTTCATCAATATTACTTTCATCGGCCAATGCTTGAAATGTATGTATTTGCATCTATCTATCTTGAAGGTTTAACAATAAGATTACCGTCATCACTTCAAATTTTGTGGAAAGTAATTTAGTATACTATCTCCAGTTCAAAATAATTGTTGATTTTAAATTATGCTCAAGGATTAATAAATTTAATATAGCCTAGAGTGCAATAATATCTAATACTATTTGACTAAAACAGTCTTAATTTTCTATTTTGTATTTGACTTTTTCTCCATTGATTTACTAATGAAGGATAAAATGGACATAGTAATTAATACTTTATTGAAACTTTAAAGAGAAATCGTTTTGAAACAACACATGAGCTTCAAATTAGCAATCATTTTGAAACAGAGGAAGTGATAACTTATTAACCAATTGAGTCTTGGAAATGGTGTCAGGAAAGAATTCTGGTTTGGCTTCTATCTAGGCTTGCTACTTAATCAAATTTATATGAGGAGGAAAAGTGTAATTTAAGGCCTACTTGGAGTTCATTATATTCCCCCATTGTATACACGCTCAGTAAGTGTGAGTGGGAGGCTTGTAAAAAGTGTAAAAAGTGTTTTACAGCAAGAGAAGGAAGCTTGGAAGGACTTTGAGGCCATGAAGGGTGTGAGTAAGCTAGTGTGTGTTGTTTAGTATGCTCTTGTGAAGAGTGTTCAAGGTAAATGGGTTACTAGATGAACTTTAACGTGCTGTAATGAGATTATGATTCAAAGATGTTCAATTAGGGTAATGTCTTAGAATCATGATTGAATAAAATGTTCTTTTTTGTTTTTTGTTTAACAGGATGTTCATGCCTCATGAACTATACAAATGCTACAAGGGTTTTTTGGAATCCAAGTCCACCATATGAGGAGGGAGCCGCTGAAGGAAACTGGGAGGAATTGAGCTGTTTAGGACGTACAGAGGTGTAGTTTGAAATTAGAATGTGTAGGCTATGTATCTAGGATGGGATGTGGCCTTTATTGCCTGTACCAAGTATGTAATCACACCTCTTTTGTTGGTAGGGTTTGAATGCCGGCCATGTATATATCCACCTGTGATTATAATTTTGTGGTTTAATATGTGCTTGGTCTGTGCCACATTCGTATGTTTAATATGTATTTAGCATGTAAATATGTATGGTTTGAAGTAATGAATACTTTTTAATATGTACTTCATTTTGTGTTAGTAAATGTTCTTGATCTTCATAATCAGGATGACTACTATTGATTAAATATATTAATTCGATGCTTTAAGTTTATGATTCATAAGTTTACACAGCTTAGAGCTAATGAAAAATAGCATGGATATATGTTGCTTTACATGAAAAGATAAACTATTAATGTAACAATTTAATTTAATAGTGTATTTAGAGATTATACATTTATAAAAGTGAATCAGAAAATATTTTTGTCATGCTTTAACAGCTAAAGTAGTAGTCCTGGTTTAATTAGTTACCAGATACCATGTTCAAGTAAAAAGATACATTGTGAAACTTGAATGTTTAGATATTAAGTGTGGTTGTGCGAATTGTCTTTTTCATTGGCAGAAGGAAGTCCTCGCCTCCAACTATCTTTTGGACTTTTTCGAAGTCAATGTAGGTACAGAGAAGAAGCTGCTCAATGGCGTGTTTTGTTTGTTAAAGTACTTGCTTGAGTTTTTTGAGTTTTTTGAGTCCCGGAGTACATTTGAGAGCTGTCAAGGAATGGAGTTCACCATGGATGGTAGACTGACAAATTATGCGTGCATTCAGTTAGTTTTTCATCATGATTGTGTTTCAATGTGAAGGATCTTAAGTAACATATCATCTTTCCATTGCCTAATGATGCATGGCTCTGAAAATGTTAAGGTATGTTAAGATATGTCAGGATTATGAGGACCTACAACATGTTTACTTTGGTTTTGCAGTATTGCACTGATAGCAATTTTTGCTGGCTTTTCTTGATCATTCTGGGAATGATAAGACGTGATAATGCACTGTTTTGGATGCAGTCAGTCTTAAAAATCATGAAATACTTCTTGAATATGTTTACTCAATCTATCTAATTATGATTTGTGAATTGATACGTGGTGTTTTTCAACTGTTCATTGTAGCATTGACGTCTAGATTTTAGTTTAGATATCGATAGTATTTTAAGATTTTAGATGATTGACATCCAGGAAAAGAATTACTGTGATCTAAAATTACCTATCTATTTAACGTGTGCTTATGTTGAAATAAAGTCATCCGTTGCATTTTGAAAAAAAAAAGTCTACTCAAATTCTGATGGAAAACAAATGCTGTAATATTTAATGATTAATGAATAATATATTAATATATTAGTTTTTGTATTTAACTTGGGTTTCTTTTTCTTAATTTTTCCGTCATTCTTTTTTCTCTTAATGATGCTTAGATAAATGACTCTCATTTTTTGATATGGATACCACCATAATGGGCTTTGATTTCTGAAGAAATTACTCAATCCATCTAATTTATGTCGTCGTTATTGATTATGCAGTTTTGAATTTTTTTTCCCTGTTTGTACAGTTCGAACTAATTCATTTTTAAATGCTTCATGATTTTACACATAAATTGGCGAGCATAAATTTATAAGGACGGTGTATGATGGCACATGTAGTTCATATGTTCTGTTTTTTCAAATGAATTTAATTTCATCATGCATGGAAGATATTATTTTTGTTCAATTTAGTGTTGAATCCTATTTCAGTAAAAACTAATTTTCGAATTTAGATCCAATTAATTAATTACATTGATGATGGAGGAGTGGGGATTGATTTTTGCGGCAGCAATTGTATATCATGAAAGTCAATACTACCCGTGCATCGCACGGGGTAATTTGCTAGTTAATTACTGAAATGAAAATGTGTGCGGGAGCGGAGGGGGGAGATTCGGTCGGCAAAATGAATGCGACGGTAGGTTTGTGACCGTGTATGGTCATGGAGACGACGGTGGCCAACATATTTTACAAATTTTGGCGGGTTATATTGCACAGGAAAAAGTAAGAAAGATAATTGAGTGACCAATAGGCGCTGTGGAGAATCTTAACGTTCACGAATTCGGCAGAACCCAAGCAAAATAGTTTGCCACCTACAATTCAACGTTAACGGTAACCAGAAGTCCAGAACTACCATTCTTCCCTTTCAGATTTTAACTGAGTCAACATGCCGCAGAAATCCCTTTTCCTCTCTTGCTTTTCTACGCTATCATCTCTTCTTCAACCCGGCCGATTCGTCTCCCCAAACGCACTCATAAATCATACGCCATGATCAAAGGCAAACTGAAGCTTCCTGCTCCAGACAAGCCCCGAAGCGTGTTCCCCGACCGTCTGGGCAGCTTGGTCTCCGGTTATGAGGGTAGGGATGACGGAATTGAAGGATCCGACTGCGAATTCGAATCGGGCAAAGAGTTGGAGCCCATTCAACCCAATGCGTTAGGGTGTGACCAGGAAGGCGATGTTGATAATGAAAATTATGATGATCAAGTAGACTCAAATGTTCGGCAAAGGCCTATTAAAGATGTAGTAAATCCGGTTTCAGTGTTGAAAGCTATTGTGATGGACGAGAAAAGGTCCGATCTCGAACATGAGGTGAGGGTCTGACATGCAGTATGAATTTTTGGGGCTAATTTACTTTTGCGAGTTGCACATTTTTTTCTTTTTGCGAAGAGGAACTTATGGTGTTGTATTTGATCATCGAACCATCAAATCTCTCTTTGGTCCCGGTTGCTTTCTTCATCCAGCTTTCTCAGAGGGAAATTAACATGGAAAAGTTGCAAAGAATTGCGAATACCGGCGTTCCTGATGGAGGAAGTTTGCGAGCAACAACATGGAAGGTAAATACCGCATGTTGTTGGGAGCTCGTTTCTTTCTTCCCCCGCATTTTCACTTGTGGGAAATTATCGCTGAAAATGCTTCGATCCCACTTGCTGCTTCAAGCGTTTAGATGTGAGAGATTATGAATGCTAGCCATAGTTGGCATTATTCATATTTGAACTTCCCTCCCTCTTACCTTGAAACTTCTTGCACCATTGAGAAATAATGTGGTGTTATGGTGATACAATGTGGTTAGACATCCATTCACTGGTGTTCCGAAGCCTTCATCTGGTACCTGGTAAACAATAAGTTCATAGAATACTTAGTCATGAACTGGGAGTTGAGCAAATATCAATTTTTGCCCCCTTCATTCAGTATTATGCAATTTAGTACATCGAAAATTAGCAAACAGTAACAAATACATCTTGTGATACAATCATTTTCTGGATCTATAGATACATAATTCTTCATTAAGGCCTATATTTTGGACACCATACATGGATATCATAATATGCATGTATGTATTTATGCTTGGTAAACCCTTTGCAAAGAGCCTGGAAAAATTACCCATGTAGACTTTCCGTGATTTGATACCTTCAGTTTGCATTTAACGTGTATATTAATGTTGTATTGCTAAAGGGACTTTTAAAATATCTGATTGATTAATTCTGACATCTGTTAATTCTATTATAGTCAACAGTACACTTGCACTTATTTTCCCTTTTCAAGAATATAAATTCCTTTGATCGTGGTTATGTTCTGCATACAAGCAGCTGATTGTCCTGCTATAATTTTCGCAACCAGCTACTCCTGGGTTACTTACCTTCTTCTCGTGAACTGTGGGACAAGGAGTTGAAAGAGAGTAGGGAAAAATATGCTAAGTTGAAAGAGGAGATCCTCCAGAATCCTGTAAGAAGTTGAATTTTCCTTCTTGTTACAAATTATATACATACTTCCTTCAGTCCTATACATAAGTTACAATTTTTGGGATGGAGCTTTTTGTAAGTTACACCTTGTACTTGTATGAAAATTCAATTCACTTTTTTCATTTTTCTCCCAATTAATTACATGTCTATCTCATCTATTTTTCCCTCTTATTATCTCTCTTACCCTTTCCATAAATAAGGATATATTTGGGGGAAAAATACATTTCCTACACGTTTATTATTTTTAACCAATTTAACCAACTTTTTTTTATCTACGTAATTCGGTTATTTGTAACTGGAGGGGGTATTTTATTTTAACAAATGCATTTGGTTTTGTATTTTAGCTCTTCATTTTGATATTGGTCAACTTTTGCATAAGACAGCCTGAATGTACCTGGAAGCAAGAGGGAGAATCAAGTTCTGGGTTGCAACAGGAGAATAGTGATATTGATGGAACACTTAGGAGACATGAAATTTCCGAGCAAGATCACCCTCTAAGCTCATGTAAGGCTAGTCTTTGGCGTGAATACTTTCAGGTAAATTTCTTCTCCATTTGAAACCTCATTGTGCCTACCTGCGTGCTAATGGAGTCAGTATGCATTAATATCATTCCCTCTAATAGTATACAGAGATGGTAGCACAGATAGATCGTGATCTGCTACGTACTCATCCAGACATGCCATTCTTTTCAGGGGATTCATCATTTAGTCGGAGAAATAAGGTACCTACAGCTTTAATAAATATAAAAAATGGGTTGAAGTGCCTTTTTTTGCCTTGTAAGTGTTTTGATATCGGCTATGGGCACCATAAAGAAAATTGTGGAAAAATATAGTCCATAATCTTTCAAAACCAGTGAAACGTTGCCGTTTTTTAACTGTTGCCGTTTTTTAACAGCTAACGTTTGAGTAATCAAAAGTCCTTCAACTCACACTAATGGTCGACTGTTTGAAAAAGGCTAACGTTGCACCAGTTTTGGAAAATTATGGGCTACATTGCTGTATAATTTTCTTCATGTATCCATAACTCCTCAGACGAGACAAAAATGCACATTGACCTTGAAAAATTAAGAGAAAATTTAATCTCTTCTTTGTTTACTTCATCTTGAAGTCAGAGATTATAAGAATCTCAACTCTGAATGAAGCCCTTCTTGTTATTTTAACACAGGAAGCAATGAAGAATATTCTTCTACTTTTTGCAAGATTAAATCCTGCAATCCGATATGTGCAAGGCATGAATGAAGTCTTGTCCCCAATATACTATGTGTTTAGTACTGACACTGACAAGGAAAATGCTGTAAGCACTAGACCTTACTGCTTTGTTCTGTGATCTACATAGTAATTGTTGTTTTTATGGAATAGTTGAATTGGTTGTTTTCCATTTAGGCAAATGCAGAAGCCGATAGCTTTTCTTGTTTTGTTCGAATCTTAAGTGATTCAGTAGATCATTTTTGTCAACAATTGGATGACAGTTCAAGCGGTATCCTTTCTACTCTTTCCCGATTGTCAGAGTTGCTACAAATAAATGATGAGGAATTATGGCGTCACCTTGAATTTAAAACAAAGGTAGAGAACCTTTGACTTTGAGTTTCCCCCCTCTATATCCTTTCACTCACTTGCAGTTTGTTTCTTTCCTTGCTTAAAATCATGCTCTTAGCAGCATAGTACTCCTTCCGTTCTTTATTATAAGAGACATTTGATGCTTATGATATGTTCCTATATATAAGAGACACTTAAAAGTTGTCTCTATTTTTTTGTGTTGATCTCTCACTTTACCCATATTTATTGTCTCCAGTTCACACTCTCTCTCCCTCCCACTTTTCTTTCTTTTAATAATTTAATTGTTCTCTCTCATGCTCTCTCCTCTTATTAATGAGGGCATTTTTGGAAAAAAAATTATATTTTTTACACATTGATTGTTTTTAACTAACTTTAACTGTTTTTTTTATTAACGTAATTCGGTTATTTGTCTCTTATAATAAGGAACGGAAGGAGTATCAGTTAAGGTTTGTAAAAATAATGTAATATTGTGTTTATTAGACTTAGTAGTTGGTAGTCAGTAGTTGGCATTTGTTCTAGGCTTCAACTTTGTGTGTGTGTAAAGCATTGTATCAAACACTAAAATAAATGAGAGAAATATTCATTCCATATTC
The DNA here is from genome assembly GCF_004799145.2 of Neltuma alba. NCBI lineage: Eukaryota > Viridiplantae > Streptophyta > Magnoliopsida > Fabales > Fabaceae > Neltuma > Neltuma alba. Next base: position 1,065,602 of record NW_021636509.1, read on the forward strand.
CTGCTCGATATGGTATCAGAGCATAGGAGATCACAACAGTGTAGGATGAAGTTTAGGCATTGCTATTGTACATGGACGGATAAATGGATAGAAAAGCGTCTAACCTATTCCTAGCTCGCAGAACCTAGCAAAGAAAATGGACTAGAAATTGAGTACGGGAGGAAAAAACAAACCTCCGGAACCCCATCCTACACCAAAACTACAACCAATTCCAAAACCTGAAAACACAAATTCATAACCAGGTAGAAACTAAAGACTTGGAATTTACAGAAATCTTGATACCAAAACACCACAAAGGAAACTCCCAGGAAATTAAGGCATGCCAAATCCAACACCAGCACCGGTGAAGTTTGCAAGAACCATTTCTTTCCGGCAAAATGGCACAAGCAAAAGCATGGGGCGGATGGAGTTTTAATCTTATAGCATTCAACTTTTTATTCAATATCTTGTCTGTTTTCTGACATTGATGTCTTGAAACTTCATGAACAGGTCAAACCACAATTCTATGCATTCCGGTGGATCACATTGCTCCTAACACAAGAATTCAGTTTTGACAAAATCTTGAGAATATGGGATACACTATTAAGCAATCCTTTTGGTATACAGGTCTCTCTCTCAATCTCTCTCTTAAGTGTTCAACTACCAGTTACAATAAATTAGTCATGATATGGTCATCTTTCTGTATATATATCATCAATATGAAGCTGTTTCTTTTGCAGGATATGCTGCTTCGTATTTGTTGTGCAATGCTACTTTGTGTGAAAAGAAGACTAATGAGTGGTGATTTTGTGAATAACTTACAGCTTTTACAACACTATCCTGATGATATCAATATAGAATACCTCCTCCAGGTAGCTCAGGATATCAGTCCTGACACATCATCTAATTGTTTATCCATGTGATTTATACGTGCACCTTTTTATGCAACTAATATCAAGTTTTCCTCCTTTTCAAAAGTGGTTGCTTTATCATCTATAACACGCAACACACAAACCCATTACTCACGTTTCCAAGGATTCCAAAAGGAGGAAGCAGAATTTAGTTATGCATGCCGCCTTAAAAAGGATCTTTTGGTTTTATCAATTTATCCAGTATTTTTAAAGTAGGATTAGTTAGTTAGGTCATGGTTCATTCACCGGTCGAACCATATTGGATGCGAGAAGGAGGCAATTAGAAGAGAAGGACCAAAGGTGGAACAGATAGAACATTGGTTGGACTAAAGTATATCTAAGTGGAATTTTAATTATTTGAAGCAGAGAGGGTTGTGCGATGGAGCAGAGAAAACTTAATGCGAGTAATTAGGGCTTGTGGTCGGGAGGAAGAAGACGGCCTTGCAAGTTATTAGCCCTGAGAAGGCTTCATGTGAGCGATTGGGACAGGCGAGTTGAAAGAATCCTCCATGGAATCTTTATCAAGTGACTCAAACATGGTGCGGGTTTTCCTGTAATGGTTTGGTTAGTCGCCTTGTCAAACTTGAAAAAAACAATACTCTTCCGGTCTTTAATATAAGACTTATTTATTTAATTTAATTAGATTAAAAAAATTATGTAAGGTAGTTAATTATAAAAAATATGATATGTTTTTCTTAAAACATCATAATTATCTTTCTTACTATCTTCTCTCTTTTATTTATTTGATTATGGTTTATGGAGTATTTATAGAGACAATTTAGAAAACATTGATAAATATGAGAAATATTTCTTATATTTAGGATCAAAATTAATTTACAATTAGGTTTTACATTAAAAACCAGAGGAGTACTTGAATTCAGGGTCTTGTGCATAAGATGGCCATAACACCCTTTTTCTTCTGCATCTCATTCTCACATATGATTCTCAGAAACACATTCGTAGAATGACACAAAACTTCAAGTCCTTGAAAGTGTTTAGAACCCTACTAGGTCCTATATTTGCAAAACTCCAATATTGCTGAACAGATGCAGAGAATCGGTTAACCCAATATTGTTGAGATATCAAAAGGTTAGAATTTTCAAGTCATTTTTTAACTTTATACTACCTCCGATCCTAATTATAAGAGCCAGTTGACTAATTTAAAAAGATTAAGGAAGTAAGTTGAGTTAGTTATTTGTCCTAAATAAGTATTGTCTTTCCTAAAATATCTTTGCTAATAAAGCATATTGACTAGAACTATCATTGTTAAAAGGGCTATTTTGGAAAAAAAAAAGTATAAATATGAGAGACAGAGTGGATTAGGGTTTTATATTTAGGATCAAAATAAAAATCAAACAGGGTCTTATATTAAAGACTGGAGATAGTAGCTAGGAAGTAGAAAACAAAAAAAAACTGGAAATACAGATTCGCGACTGAGTCATTGCCAAATGGAGTGAAGTACTAATTGAAAAATGAAGTGCGTTGGAAGGAAGAATGGCAATAGGTTGCTGCATCAAAGATAAATGGAGACTGATAAGGGGGTCGCCATGGTCGTTTTACACTGCTTCAAATAACTAAAATTCCACTTGGGTAGGATGTGGCAATTTTAATCCATCTAGCCACCGTAATAGCCACCTTGCCATCCACGCTGCGCTCGGTCAACTTCCAACTCATTAGTTTTGACTGTTATAATGGTTTTTATCCTTCGGGATGTATGTTTATAACAGGTCAAATTAGGAGGACTCAATTCAAATACAATAAAGTGCAAGAACTTGATTCAAAATGGTGATGAACTATAAAGACCTTCGATTCAATTAACTATAAAGGCCTCCGATTCAATTTTTCCTATACTTTAAATTTCAAACTACTAGTCGGCAACCTAATGGTTTAAATCCCCTCTTTTCTTGCTTGTTTGGCGGGAGGGGTGGCCCCACATTTTGCTAAGAAAGTTATCGATACCTTCTTGCTGTTAGTGTGCCATTTGTTCAGAAATTTGAAGCATACGTCTCTATCCAACTAAATAATTACACCCACGGAGCTAAATCAAATTCAAAGTTGGAGTCAAAAAGAGTGAATTTTAGGAAGATTTGCTAGTTATATAGCCTGCACCGCGGTGAAAACCCCTGCCAATTATCTTGAATTCTTGTTAAATTTAAAACAGGTTTCAACATGAGTATTTGCATAGCATAGTTAAAGTATCTTTCTCAAATATCGCCTACGGAAAATTTTCTGAGTGATCATGGAAAATCGAACTCAAAACTTACAAAATGAAGCCAATATGCTCTAGCCAGCAAGCCAAAAGTTCTATAAGCTCACCTACAGGAAAATTTTGCCACAAATGATGTCTATTTCCAATCCATGGACCTCAATAACAAAGCCCAAGGGAAAAATCAACGAAACTTTATTTGACATTGTTACATCAATAGGTCAGAGTAAAACTGCCTTAGTGGAATTAAATTAGCAGAGTTTCAGAAAAGAGGCCAGCCAAGCTGGAAGATAACAAACAGATGAAGATAGAGTTCTAAGTACTCCAAGCTCTATTAATGGGAGCACAGTTTCAAACATCACAAAGAAAATGCCTTAAATTGTGAACCAAGAATCTGAAACTAGTGAAGAGGTGACTAGGGACTATGCGTAATTGCATACAAACTGTTTGATCTAGTTCTTGCCAAAAGTCAAATTAATAGCATGAACAACTCCATCAAAACTATCAAACTTTGAACTTACCACATCAACCTTCACTCCCAACCTCTCTGATCCTTCCTTTGTCACCGGCCCATGTGATGCCACAATTAGTTCTGGGCACATGTTCTTCAATCCGTCAAAATCCAATCCCAATTCCTTCAAGCTCTTCAAAAACCCCTCGACCTCAGCGCTACTCGTGAAGACGAGCACATTCAATCGCCCCTCCTCGGCTCTCTTCACAATCCCCTCTGCACACCGTGGCCCCGCCCATCGTGTCTCGTAGGCATTCACTCTAACTGGGACCCACCCGCCGCCATGGAGCTCTCTGATGAAATTTGGGACCACCGGAGGCTCTTCCAGCCCCACAACAAGCGGAACCGGACACAAGACCCTCCGGCCACCGCCGACCCCAAGAGACTCCACCAAGCCACTCGGTGTCGCCGTGGGTGGCACAAGAACCCGAATTCGTTCCGAATTATCGCACAGCTTCGAGACAAAGTTAAGGTCGATAAGCTCTGAGTCTTTTCCAAGAGCCGCGATGGTAAAGGTATCGCCGGAAGGTGACAACGGTGGTTCTACGAGATTCACGGCAGCGTCTGAGAAAGCATGGATTGCGGTTCTGGAAGTGAAGGCGATGGCGGAGAAGTGGTCGAGGGTGTGAGGTGATAGGTAAGGTTTGAACATCGAGATGGTGTGGGGGGTGGGTTCGACAATGAGAGTGGGACACCAAAAGGGATCATAGCCGTTGAGGGAGAGGATGTGGGAAATTCTGGCCGCATAATTGGGCGGCGTCGTGAATGCAACGGTGGGCTTATCACCGTGTGGGGTCATGGAGACGACGGTGCTCAGATGGGCCAGCATATTGGACAAATTTGGCGGGTCAACTGTAAAATTTTGAACTGGAAAAAGGCGGAAGGATAATCGGGCGTTCGCGAAAAGACAAATGATGGTTTTCTATTGGAGAGTGATCGTCTCTGATTGGTAGCCTTCACCTCCACGGCTCCTCCTCCTCCTCCTCCTCCTTTCACGGAAGGGTCAAATTTGTTAGACAAAGCTTATCGCTGATGCACGGGGTTGGAATCTGGAAGAGAAGTAGGCCTTCGCGTAGCCATCAGCCATAACCTCGATACGGATTAGTTATAGTGGCCAATAGTCCTATGGATAATGAATGTAAAAGCAAAAATAAGATGCTTGGAAATATTGACACTTTATGCACTAGCGCATTACATTGTTGTATTGAACTTTTGGAGGAGCTTTTTTTCACCAAAAAAAAAAGAGGAAAACTTTTGGAGGAGTTTTGACATGAAATCATGTAGTTGCAAACTATAAGGTGTTTAGATGAAATCAAACTATAGTTTAAAAAATAACTTTTGAAGAACAGATCTTTTGAAAAATAAATTTTGTAAAAAAGTGATTTTGATAAAATGAGAGTGTTTGGATAGTTGTTATCAGAAAAACTTTTTATATGTGCAAATTATTAAAAATAGCATAAATTAATATGATAATTACATAAAAGATAGATTTTATAATATATTTTAATTTAAAAGAATAAAATTGTTAATAATATATTTTTTACTAACATAATTAATAATATATAAGATAATGTAATTAATAAATAATTAATATGTGTATATATATTTATAAATTATAAGATTAAATATATTTATAGAAAAATAATTGAAGGATGTTAAAGTCATATTACCATTGGAATCTATTCTAACAGGCACAATCATACTCTCCAATTTGAGTCAGAAGCAGAATGGATTTACTTTTTTTTTTAAACTATGGTTTTGAGCCCAAAATCATGGTTTGCTGATTTCCCTTTTGTTTGGCAAATTTTTGATCCAAATCATGATTTGGGTCCCAAAATCATGGTTTTAACCATTTGCCAGGCAAACAAACAGACCCTATGTAAATTTTATATAGGATTAATATAACTTTCCATCCCTCAAACTTACTCTTATTTTAATTTTGATTAATTAACTTTTAAAAAAAGTTAGATTAGGTAAAGTTAGAGTGGGTAATGTGATTTATATTTAGATTAATTTTTTATAAATGATGGTTTGTAAAGTAGAAAAATTGCTTGGATTATGATTAGATAAGTAAGTTTAGTTTGTAAAATGATAAAAATGAGTATGAATTTTATTAAATAATGAAAAATTATTAAAATACAAACTTAAAAAATTTAATAATTTTAAATTATTATAATAGAAAAAATTATATTTATTATAAAATATATTTAAATTAGAAATCACAGTAATGTAAAAATTTTTGAACTAAATAATATTACATAACTAATTGAATGATATACTTTGCACAATTTGTCTAAATATAAAATAAAAAGTAATATTAAAAATAAAAAATATTATAAAAATCTGTTAAAAATTATTTTTATCTCAAAGAATGTTAAAAATAAATAACTAAAAACTTATTAGAAAATGCACGGAATATACAAAGAGAAGTATAAAGAAAAAAATAAACATAGAGATAAAAATGTCTTTTGATTCTAAAAAACTATTTTTGCATAAGTCATTAATAAGTTTAAAGGAGTATCTGGTTGTCCAAAAAAATATTTTTCAAAAGTATTTTCACGCAAATGAAGACATAAATTTTTTTTCACTTATTTCATAAACCAAATAGCTTTTTTCACTTATTTCATAAACTGAAAAATCACTTTTATAGCAATAGTTTGCTTTTCATTTAAACATTCTTTAAATTTTATGTGTTTTTACAATTGTACTTAAAAAAAAAAAATTTAACCTGAGTTAGACTGACCAAAAGTGAAACTCAATACAATCAAAATTACCTTTTGGTCCATAAGTAGCTTATTAGTCACTTTATAAGCTCAACCAAGCAGAGTTTAAGTCCCTCTAATTTAATAAAAATTTGGATTATTTTATTTTAAAAAATCAAAACTTATGATTTAAAACTTGAAAGGTTAAAATTAAAATTCATATAAACTTGAGAGATTAAAAATTATATTAACTCTTTTATATATTAGAATTTATATTTTATCCATAATATGCCAATAATAGTTACAGATAAATTTATGACTTATTTCTTGATAATTTTAGAGCTATTTGCATTTTGTGATTGTGTGTTCACTTATAATGGGTCCAATTATAATAGTGCATTGTTTTAAAATTATATTTGAGGATATTATGTTGACAATGAATTCATATCCTATATAAGTATAACTTTGTCTATGTAATTTATGTCAGGTCCTTATCAAAAGGGAAAAAAAATCAGTTTATCAAAACAAAAAAAATCACTTCTTATACTTTACAAACCTCTAAGAAATATATGCCACGTAAAGTATATAAAATATCAAATGAAGTAAATGAAGTAAGTTAGAGAACAAAATATGCGGAGACAAATCATAAATTAATAAATTATGTGCGCGTTTTTCCCCCCAAAAAACTAACATTATTAATATTAATAGTGACGTAAAAATATACTAACCTCCTATTATTAAGACTTAGTTAATTATTTTGAAGAGATTAATAAAGTTATTGGATGACTTAATGGGTAAAGATGCACTGAGCATCCCAATCTTTTTTTTATTTTTATGAGCACCCATCATCCTAATCTTTTTAGTGATACAATTTTACACAATCTTTTTTTTGGGTGTAATTTTACCCACCATTGACTGTCTTCTAAACACTTGTTAATACGTAAGCAATTTTTTGTTAAAAAAATCTACATAGGCATTTGAAAAACAAATAATTTCTGATGGGATTAAAATTTTAGTTTATTCATTTATTTAATTTAAGAAAAAAGCAAGTGAAATGAATTGTAGAGCGTGGCAGTAAAGGTCGGGAGGAAGACGCTAAATCAAAAATCTCCATCGCTAAAGTAAAATCGAGGTTGTTTGTAGCTTGTTTCAATTGAATGTTTATGGCCTTCTCCTTCTCCACTAAGTATGGCCTTCTCCTTCTCCACTAAGTATTCACAATCACAGAAACAAGTGGGGTTCCAATGCCTGAAAAGTGAGTGCACGATTTTCACCAAAAAGACAAAAAAAAGTGAGCTCACGAAGATAGATAGGCTTGTTTGTTTTTTCCTCTTATCTCTAAATAAATTATTATGTGGCAATTTTCATCCTGTCAGCCACATGATCTCCTGATGTGGATTTTCTTTTTTTTTAAAAAATGTTTGTGTTAACAGATATTAGAGTACTATTAAAAATGGTAAAATTACACTGATAGTAAGTAAAATTGTACTATTAAAAGATTAGGTGCTGGGTGCTCTTAAAAAAAGATTTAGGTGCTCAATGGACATTTATCCTTACTTAATTATAACATATGTTATATTACATGCTCTTTTTAAAATATTTATATATATTATTACCTTCGGTCCTTAATATAAGAGTTAATTGACTAATTTGAGTAGATTAAAGAAACTAGTTAAATCAGTTATTTGTAATAAATATGTGTTATCTATCTAAAATATTCTTACCGAGTAAATGTATTAGCTATAATTACTATTATTATAATGACTATCTTAAAAAAAAAAGATAAATGTGAGAAACAAAGTGAATTGACGATTAAAATAAAAGTCAAATAAGCTTTTATATTAAGCACCAGAAGTAGTATTAGATTATACGAACTGATAAGTCAAATTAGTTTAGAGTAAAATAATAAATACTATCTTCAGTCCTTAATATAAGAGCTAGTTTGACTTTTAATCTGATTCTAAATATAAAACCCCAATCCATATTATTTTTAATATTTATCCATATTTTTCAAAGTAGTCATTGTAATAGTTACATATGTTAAAGGATCTTTAAGTAATACACATGATTAAGAAAGATATTTTAGGAAAGATAACATGTATTTAGTACAAATAACTAACTTAACACATCTTTTAAATTTATTCAAATTAGTTGACAAGTTGTTATATGAGAAAAAGACACTAAAATACCCTCAAAATTACTAAATGACAAAAGAGGGTAGGTAAATTTTAAAATTCCAATTCAGACCCCAGGTACTATTTTAGAATTTTCAAATCTTATAAAATTACACAATGCCCTTTATTTTTTTTTTACTTTTTTTTAAATATTGCCACATCAGCAATTCCTACCGCTGGAGCTCCAACACTGGCGACCTTGCCAGCGACCAACCACCGGAGCTCCGATGATCGGTTACCGGAGTTCCGGTGACTGGTTGTCGGAGTTCTGATGATTACTCTTTCTTATACATTGACTACTCTTTTTTAGTTATTGACTACATTTATTTTTAAACTTTAATGACACATTACTGGAACTCCGGTGACTAGTCAGGAGAGCTCTAGTGACTACTCTTTCTTATGTGTTGACTACTCTTTTTTAGCTATTGACTACATTTATTTTTAAATTCTGATGACTACTCTTGCTAAGCTATTGACTACTCCAGTAATGCGATTTACTACTCTTATGTAGTCAATAGCTATATAAAAATATTCATCGGAACTTTGAAAACAAAAGTTGTCAATAGTTAAATAGAGTAGTCAATAGCTATATGGAAGTAGTCATCGGCAGTAAGGACAATGTTGTCATTTTACAAAATTTGAAAATTCCAAAATGGTACCTAGGGTCTGAATTGGGATTTTGAAATTTACCTACCCTAATTTGTCATTTAGTAATTTTGAGGGTATTTTACTGTCTTTTTCCCTTGTTATATTAAGAATAAGAAACAAGATAAATACTTAATAATTTAATAATTTATTTAATTTTTGTAAATTGGTCAATTAGATTATATATCTCACACCAATAAAGCAGGGGAAAAAAATACTATGCACTGCTCACCAAAACATGGCTTAATTTTAGCGGAGAGGAATCTCTCCGTGAGTCCGTGCTGCCTAAGGAAGCAGAGAAGAAAAAGCGAAGAAAGAAGGACGAACAACACCTGCTTTGCTGACTCTTGGGAAGACTCGTGAGTTGCATCAGTAGCTACTTCACACTCTCTCAAAAAAGCAAAATTATGCCTTCCGTCTCCGAAGGACAAAGCTAGATACGAAGAGATTGTCTCCTTAAACTCGCGCGACACTTTCGATCGTGGTGTCATCGTACATTCCGATCACACTAGCCTCCACACATTCTCTGAGCGTGAGGTTTTTGTGCTCCAAACCCCCCGTAATGCGGGACGTGGAAGCATCTGACACAGTCGGTTCCTCGGACGTAGAGTCATCTTCACTTCTTTCTGATCATTTGCGGTCTTTAAGTCTCAATGGAGTGCATAATCAGACGGAGTCGGTTTCCGATGACCCAATTGTTAAAAAAGATCCGCGGAAAATCGCTAGGAAGTATGTCGGTTTTGACTTTGCTTTTTTCTTCTACTGAGTTACGCTTAGTTTTCAACCGGGCTTGTGGTTTGGTTATTTCTTAGTGATATTTTGTATTCACGTTAGCAAAACTGTGCTTCATTGATTATCAGAAAGGGCGTAAAATATAGTTAAGCCAGTGCCGGAGTTCTACAGAGGAAGCTTCTGCTCAACTATACATTATCATTTTTCTTTTGCAATTTTTTTTATCTAAATTTGTGAGCATGCAACTAAATATGTTATTTTCATATTTTATCTTTTGTTTGCTGTTATTTTCAGCTTGAGTATGTTATTTTCATTGTTTAGTTTAGAAATTAATACTGCCTGTAACTAGGAGCAGAGTAATAATGTTTACTGTGCTTATTTTTCTGATCATCCCGATATCTTCTAAGATTAGAGGATCTCACGCTTTTTAATTTAATGTGCTCCAAAAGGTATCAATTGGAATTATGCAAGAAAGCTTTGGAGGAAAATATAATTGTGTATCTGGGGACAGGTTGTGGGAAGACTCACATCGCTGTATTGCTTATGCATGAGATGGGGCACTTGATACGGAAGCCTCAGAAGAACATATGTGTCTTTCTTGCCACTACAGTGGCATTAGTTAGCCAGGTGAGCTGTTGTGCATAATGCTGCGTCGATGGGTTGTTCATTTTACTGTCGGGGAGGTATGCATAATTTAATGGGGTGCATTTGCTCTTTATTTCTCTGTAGCTCAGTTGGTTTCAGGTTGAGATTCGGGGAGTGGCTTTTTTAATCTGACAGGGAGTTTAGCAGGAAAATTATACTGTGGTCTTATTTTAGTCATCTGGGAATCGAAATGAGTTTTGATATAAGAGCTGTTCATGGTATCCTACATTGTCACCATTGTCATTCTTGTTCTCTGGACAGTCCCAATCCAAATTTTTGCCAATCTCCTCAAGCAAAGCTGCATATTCTAGGATTGTTACCATTGTGGATCTTATGAATCACAGTATCGTGTAAGGAATGTTTTCTGTGCAAAATTCCTTTTTTTTTTTTTGGTTACATTTGGAGGGATTAAACCTTTGACTCTACCCACACCTATCCCATCCTTACCACCTGAGCTACCCCAGGTGGTTCTTTTATGTAAAATTCTGATTGGTTGTTTTTTCATCTTTATAATCTCCAACTGAACTTTAAATGCACGAGGCCATATTTATTTTGCATGTTCTGAAGCACGCTTGATTATCTGTAGCAAGCAAATGTTATAAAAGAGTCTACGGATTTTAAGGTTGGGGTTTACTGTGGGAGCTCAAAGCGCTTAAAAACTCATAATGATTGGGCACAAGAGATTGAGCAATACGAGGTAATAATACTTGATAAATGATATAGTAATAAATTATGTTTTTGTTGTTATTATTATTCTTTTGTGATGCTTTTATTTGCTTCTAAACTTTCTCTCTATTTGTGATTTATGTTTTAGGTTCTTGTTATGACCCCTCAGATACTATTCCGCTGCTTATCTCACACTTTCATTAAGATGGAGATGATTTCTCTCTTAATTTTTGATGAATGCCATCATGCCCAAGTCAAAAGCGACCATCCTTATGCAGAAATCATGAAAGTATATATTGGTTATGCTTAAATTCATATCTAGTCACTTACATCTTTCTGTTCAGTGGACTTTTGTTGTATTTTCTGGGGATTCTTTTTCTACAAATATTGATTTACTAATAGTGTAGGTCTTTTATGAACCGAAATCTCCTAAGCTTCCCCGCATATTTGGCATGACTGCTTCTCCAGTTGTAGGGAAAGGTGAGGCAACTTTACATTTGTTTATAATTCTGATCCTTGACACACAATTTTGCTCTACCCTTTTGTCATAAAGTTTTTTCTTTTTTCCTTTTAACCTTCTGCTCAACAATTTTTCCTTTAGATAGTTCTACTTGTAGAATTTCTTTGCTCAATTTTTCGTTTTAAATATTTTGTTTGCTTCTCTCTTTTAGGGTTTGTTCTCCATAACTAATTAAATAATAGTTTTACTATGAACATTAAAAACCTTGGTAACGTGTTGATTCAGCTTGGACCTAGTTTTTGCGCAAACCTTGCTCTCTTTGCCCCTCTTGTACTTTTCAGAAGTATTTATTGTCTTAAGGAACTGTAGTCCATCTCTTTCTTTTGCTAGCCCAATCTTCATCCTTGTCTTGAAAAGCACAATGAGTTGGAGAAAAAAAATTATACTGCAGTTTATGTCTTTGATAAGCATATGTATGAAAATTAATTTAGCATATGGCTTGGGGACGTTTAAGGATATTCTTTAACATTAGAGATTGATGAAACTGAATGTCTCCTTTCCCTGCTTCAATAACATTGGAACCATTAGCAATTGAAAATTTTCTATTACTATGGCATGGGGTGTAGTTGCTAAATTCATGAGATGACTTATCATATAATCTGTAGCCCCTAAGTCAATGACCGCAATGGTTAGAATAGGCTTGTATGAGATATGAAACAATGGGAATCCATTGTTTTGCTCAAGTGGGCGAATGAGCAGGTTCTAGTATTACAAGATGTCATTTCTAGATTCCCTAAAAATCGTGATCTTCTTAGGCACCTTCCCGTTAAGATTTCTGTGGTCCTGAATGCTTTCTGCTTTTTCCTTATTTAAGTGATATTGTCCTTGAGGTTTCTTCTGTTCATTCTTGAGAGACTTCCCATCTAGCATCATTCTCTGGTGTGTCTTGGTTTCATCCAAGTAAAGATAGAATTTCATAGAGCTTTCTCAGAGGCTATCTCAATTAATTCAACCTGGTCTTTGCTCAAGTTGTGTAATAAAAAACTGAGGTCACACTGCAATCAAGTTTCACACCACGCTCAGATCTTATATCCAAAACATCTCTTTGACAGATGATTAGTGAGCAACTGATCATATGATTGGTAATTCCTCACTTTCTGTTGCCTTAGCGTCTTCCTGTGAAATATGGTTGTCAAAAAGGCTGATGGAACCTTGCCCGAGTTGCTCGTATTGGGGCAGAAAATATATTTGGAGAATTCATTTAAGAAATGTATTACCTATAACCGATTCAACTTGTAATTTGCTTATTTTCTGTCTATCAGCAAATTCTCTAAGTTTCTTAACAGTTTTACAAAATTTTGTCCTAGTGACTCATTTTTAGGATATCGATGGAGATAAGATAATTGGCAGTGCTAAGGAGCTTCATGGATGTATCTCATCAAAGAAGTTGAAAATATGACCAATAAATGATGTTCATTTTTTTGGGTTATCTAAACTTTCGGGTTGCAAATTTTCAGGTGCTTCTAATAAAGAAAATCTATCGAAAAGCATCAATAGTCTTGAACGTTTGCTTGACTCGAAGGTGAGTTCTTTGCTGTAAAATAAACTGAAATAAAAAGACCTGGTAAAATGACAGAATTGTGTACTATCTACTTGTGCTGGCTTAAACGATTTTATTGCTGATTTTATCCCTGTTCTATTCTATTCAAGAAAGAATGTTCTTTAGAGTGGGAATTCTTTTACTCATCATGAAGCTTGGTTAAAACCTTATATATGGTTGAATAATCCTAACATCTTATACACTTTTACCATGGGGTTTAGAATTGTGGAGATGTGGCTTGTGAATCCCAGTCTAAAATTCAGATTTATTTTCCTGGGTTAACCCTGCTTGTTAAGATCATAGCAGATTGGGACAATTTTGGTTGATAGTTATGTAATTGTGCCATTAGATTGGATGTTGATGATGCTCATTGATTTGGATTTGCAGGTATATTCAGTTTCACAAAAAGAAGAAGTGGAAACTTTTGTGGCCTCCCCTGTTGTTACTATATATGATTATGGTCCTGGTGCCAATGGAACAACTAGTCCGTATATGAATTACTGTACCAAACTAGGGGATATTAAATGTGAGGTATGATGCATTTAAAACAAGTTTTAGGATGTATATCATGTAGAAGAAGATTTTCTTACTATTCCATTTTAATGTGAGCAGTGCATAGAAATCCTTAGAAGGAGTACAGAGGATCACTTGAAACGGAGGGACATGAAGAGACTTCTGAACCGCATGCATGATAATGTGCTTTTCTGTCTCGAGCATCTTGGCATTTGTGGGGCATTGCAAGTAAGTCTTTGTTGTGTCAGATTATAATCCTTGGCTCCTAAATTTGTTTGACTGAAAAACATGACGTAGGTAATAAATTGTTGGGTGAATTACCAAGAGGTTCCCCAAAAAAAGAAAAAATTTAATTACTAAAAAGTCCTAATGACTAATGACCAGCCTAAATCTATTGTCATTTCGTATTCTGGAACTTGTCATTACTTACTTTTCACTTGTTAATGGACCTTGGGGTAATTAAATCTCTTCGTCGAGACCTGATTGTAATTCTCCCTAAATTGTTTACCTATATTTAAATATTAATTAATTAATATATCAATATGTGTTAGAAATTTAGGGTTTAATGATCCTTTGAGCTTATTATGTTGATACTAAAAATGAAAACAAACTATTATTATTATTATTTCAACTAAAACACTAACTTTAAAAAATAACATAATTTTATCCTAATTAAAATGAAACACTTAGCCTGAACTTATTCTACTTCAAATTGAATTCTTAAACTAATCCTAGACATATAGAAACTTCTCCAAAAATTTGGCTGAAAAAAGAAAGAGCCTTGGCTTAAAAGTAAAATTACTAAAATAAAGACATACTAACACGATCTCCAACACTCCCCTTTTGGTTGGGTATGCCGAAACTGAAGCAAATTTGATCCTCTTTAGTCATTCAGTTGCTTGTCCAAGACATGATTTGATTGTTTGTTGGACACCCAGATTTTGCACTTAAAGGAAGTTGAAACTTGAGGGGAAGCATTCATTAGTGTGATTTTTCTTGTTGCTTCCATGATATGCTTAGCATTTTTGGTCATTTCTTTGCTCATTGGCTGGGCAATATCGTTGGTTGACTCCCCAGTTTTGGTGCTGAGTGCTGTTTATAAAATATAGAGAGGAAAGAAAAGAAAACCATTGAGTGAAATGTATTCTGTGCATTTTGACTTGCATGAAGGCTATGTTTGGCATGTCAAAAAGGGATTTGAGGAAAGGGAAAATGTGAGAGTAAGTATTTTTATTATGTTTGATGGATGACAAAGTTACTTCCTTTGAAAGAGATTTTCCCATGTTTATGGGAGAGAGTTCTTCCATTCTTATTCTTATTTCGCACCAAAGAGGCTGAAGTTCTGTTTTTGCAGGAAGTGTGACAAAAACAAGTTATTAAAGACTCATTAACTATATTGTGACCTATCTATAGAACAAAACTCATGTTGATTTCACGCTTTAAATTGGATCATAATAATGCAAGAATTTCCTAGCAGAAGTTGATGGGCACTCTGAACTACTGAATTAGGACAGTGTCTTCTGGCCAGCATATAGTTCTTTACCTCTATTCATTGGAAGCAGATATCCCTCCAATATGTTTAGAGAGGCTTGCAGCCTTGCTGCATTGGTCTGTACTGTGAGCTCTTCTTATATTTGTCTTTGATTTTTCTTATGAGTTTGGAGGAAGAACTTTGTTTCTCATCTCTCGTCCCTTTCCCTTTCCTTACTTTAATAGATATGTTAAACGAAATCAAAAGTAGGGGGCAGTCCTATACAGAAATGATATTAGAATATATATATATATGAAAAGGTCAGCAGCCCTCGGATACCTATAAATAGGACTGGATGGGCAGCTGATCCATGCCAAGATTCTTACTCGTTTCAGTCTGATGTATTAGCCTAAGAAAAGAATAGGATAGATGAGTGTAGAGAGAATCAGAGAGTAGAGGTTAGAGAAAAGAAACCAAAGAGGAAAGAGAAGAACATGGGAGATTAGGGGAAAGAGATGAACAAGAGAGAAAAACGAGAGAGGCAGAGGAGATATCTGAATAGTGCGCACTTCATTAATCTGAGGAATCAATCATACATTTTGATATCCTTGCTTGTCTGTTTATAACACCATAGGCCTATCTAAAATAATAAAATAACAGTAAACACTATCTAACGGCTAGTGGCCTTGACCTACCCTTAACATTTAAAATTAATTACAGTAATACATCACAGTCAATGGTTGATACATGGGAGTTAGGAATAGCTAGGGTAATTAATTTAGTATCGCTATACATGGGGTCTTGAAGGGTGTTATGGGTTTTGTGAATGATATCTTACTGTCTTACTCTATTCTCTCCTTTTATGAGTATCAATGGTATTAGAGCTAGGTTCGATGTTGAAACTCGTGGATTATGGGCCCACCATGCCTCCACTGCATGGTTTACTAAACTTTTTGGGATAACAAATTTTAATCTCTTTTTAGGATAGAGTGGATGCGGATTTTTGGCTTCATTCTGGGTTTCAGTTCATAGCATTTTATGATTGTTATTTTTTCTTCCAAATAAAAGGAGGAAAGGGATAGGAGAACTCATTTGAGTTTGGTGTTCTTTCCTTTGTTTTTCTTTTCTTTACCACGTAGATTTGCTTTAGGAGGGTTTCTGTTGTCCAGTCTTTCTGCTGTTATTGTTTCATTTATGAAAAGTTTTTTTAATCTTCACTTACAGTATGCCGTGATTAATTTCCTTCTGCTGATGTTTATTTTTTCAATTGATAACTTGCTGCCTTGGTTTTTTATGCTTGCTTCATATTCACCCTTTAAGGCTAGTCGTGGTCTTTTGAGTGTTGATCACTCTGAAAGGCTTGAGTTAGTGGAGGAGGAAGGAAGTTCAAGTGAATACTCTTTTTGTGACAAATATCTAGCACGGGTGTCTGAGTTCTTTATCTCTGAATGCATTGAAGGTACTTCAATTTTGCTTGGGCTTTTAGTTGTAGTATTACAGTTGCTTAAAATCTGTAGGCTCTCTCTTCAAATATTTCACTGTTCATTATGTTCAATGTTATTTTTGTTGTGATTGAGCTTTCATTTTTGCTCTACCAATAGTCCTTTTATATAATATTTTAATTCTTTACATATGGTTAATAGAGTCCTTTTATTATGTAAGCTTCAAGCGTTTGTAGTGAAAATAAACATGTTGTTTGTTATCTGAATCTGTAGGTCATCAAGTGTCTGATCTCTGTTCTCTGGACATTTTACAAGAGCCTTTTTTTTCAAGAAAGCTGTTATGCCTCATTGGGATACTGTCCTCATTTAGGTTGGTAGTTCAGTGTCACCTTCAACTCCAGCGACTTACAGATATAGATAGGCAAATCTTGATTTTGTTTCTTATGTCAGGTCACGACCAGATATGAAATGTTTAGTTTTTGTAAATAGAATTGTTACTGCAAGATCCCTGTCGTACATACTACAACAGCTGAAAATTTTAGCACGTTGGAAAAGTGATTTTCTGGTAGGAGTTCATGCTGGAATAAAAAGTTCATCACGAAAGGCCATGAACATCATTCTTGACAAGTTCCGCTGTGGAGAGGTAATACTTGCAATTTCTATTATTAGAATTATTAATTCTGAATTTTATAGAATCTAATTGATATATTTAATATATCTATAAAGGAAGGTGCACTATTCAATATCTGTCAACAATGCTGCTTGTTCTATGGGGCTGAAGTTTCATGTGAAATGGCAAAAGTTCTATAACTTTGCATACATTTGTTCATTTTGTACAATGTCGCTTCAAATGACTCATTTTTATAGTCAATTGGTGATTATTTACGGGATAATGGAATCTTATTTTATTTTTAACAACTCTATGGTCTCGTCTTGGGCTTAAGCACCATAAACTTGACTCCTAAAATCATAGGAGTTCACATCCTTAATAGCTAAAGAAATATATACTCTCACTCTATAAAATACTCAAGATGCATCAACAGATGATTAATACACTACATTGTTTTTACGCATGATATTTACTATTCCTTGGTCGTTCAGGAGAAGAGAGGGAGAGAAACATCCATGTGAAGAAGGGAAAAAAAAAAGAAAGAAAAAATGTCTGAGTTTATTCATTAACTTTTGACTTTAACATATATATTCTTTAGCTCATTTGAAATTCCGTATATACTTGTCAGTTAGGTTATTTTTTGTTTGCATGCATTACACAGCATATTGCTTCACTCAACTCGCTTCATCTTGTACCTTTGTCTTTTTCTTATTCTAGATTTAAGTAAATGTTTAAATTTCACTTTTTTCCATCTTTAATGATCCTCAAATTTAAAGCATTGCTGGAAGAATATTGTTTCATGTGAACACAAGCTGCATTTTGAGATTGTAAATCATTCTTCTCTAGATAGTCTTGATTGTTTTATATGCTTGAGTTACTCTTTTCTGACAACAGAATTTGAAGAAGAATCGTCTAATATTAGAAATCTAGAATATTAGGAAATGAGATGGTAAGGTAAGTATAAGGTCTCATAATCATTCACTTTTACCTGCAATCAGGTGGCTGTGAGTTGTTGACACTACCTTAAGAGGCAATGATCAAGGTGTTCTTGCTTCTTTGGAGCTAATAATTTGAGATTGTTGATTCTTGTTAGAGTACAAGACCTAATGTAATTATTGCAACACGCAAATTTATTGTAAAAAAAAATGCAATTATTATTGGTGTTTTCTTTTATCCTAAGATGAATGAGATGTGAAAAATTGTATATTAGATTGAGATTCGAAGGATTATCATATAGCTGGGAGCCACTGGGATAAAAGTGAAACATTTCTTAATGGACTTCCTCACATTTATTTACCATATTACTCATGGCAAGGTGCTGATTGAAAATTAAACGAAAGTAAATAACTATGTAATAATCGTAATGGCTCCAATCTGTGTAGATGTTCCCATTTTTCGAAGAGTTTATACTTTATAACATGCTCACATGGTTCATATTATTAACAGTTGAATTTATTGGTTGCGACTAAAGTGGGTGAAGAAGGACTTGATATTCAGACATGTTGCCTTGTCATACGATTTGATCTTCCAGAAACTGTTGCAAGCTTTATACAATCAAGAGGTCGTGCACGTATGGATCAGTCAGAATATGCCTTTTTGGTGGATAGGTGCTGTATTATAATATTGATGCAAATAATAATTTAGGCAAATTTGCCCACTTAGTTATTTTTGGAATCTTGATATTGCAGTGGCAATAAGAAGGATATGGACTTGATTGAATGTTTTAAGAAAGATGAAAAGCGGATGAAGAGGGAAGTTGCTTTCCGCACATCCAATGACACACATATTATCCCTGAGGAAAGAATTTACAAAGTTGTATCATCTGGTGCTTCTGTCAGCGCTGGATATAGTGTCATAGTGCTTCACAACTATTGTTCGAAGCTTCCGCATGATGAGTATGGGTTTATGCTGAGCTAAACTTTTTTTTTTATTTTTTTATATTTTGCATCAAAATATGTTGTTATGTACTTGTCTACTTGCTATACAAGGAAATTTAATGTACATCTTTTACTGATCAGGATGTGGCTACCTATATTTTCAGGTATTTTGACCCCAAGCCAAAATTTTTTTACTTTGATGATTTAGGGGGGACTGTCTGTCAGATAACATTGCCTTCCAATGCTCCCATACGTCAAATTGTTAGTACACCACATGTTTCAATGGAAGCTGCTAAGAAGAATGCTTGTTTGAAAGCAGTTGAGGAACTGCATAAATTAGGTTCTTTGAGTGATTGTCTGTTGGCAAAGCAAGATGATGCAGACCAAGAGGAGCCTTCAGAT
Organism: Neltuma alba; assembly: GCF_004799145.2. Lineage (NCBI taxonomy): Eukaryota > Viridiplantae > Streptophyta > Magnoliopsida > Fabales > Fabaceae > Neltuma > Neltuma alba. The sequence continues at coordinate 1,085,148 of NW_021636509.1, forward strand.
TCTTCTGATTCAGATGAAAATGAAGGTCTAGCTTGAGTTGCTTTCTTCTCTGCCCTCTCGTTATCTGTCATTGGGTAGTATAGAATTATTGCATGTACTAAATTTTGATACATATATATTTCTGTATTATAAATTGAGTTTAAGTGCAAGAAAGAAAATGGCCTGCTGTGAGAATAGTGACTCTAGGGAGACGGTAAATCAGAGAATAGTGAAAAATTTTGAATTTTTAGGGATTTTCTCAGACCTAAGGCCTATAAAATGATCCTAAAGGGTTCTGATTGTCATATAATAGGGTAATAAAGGAGGTGTGATACCTTTCCCATGAACAAGCCTTGGCCAAAACTATAGGGTTTTAGGGCAAAAATTCTATTTTCAATTTTAATGCTTCAAAACTTACTTTCTCACCTTTACCGCACATAATTTTTCATTCTAAACACATTGAAAGCATCAAAATCATTAAAATCCAACCCTAACATGAATCCTAAGCCTGGCAAAAAATTACACAAAGTTAGGTGAAGTTGGATTTCTTGAAAATTCATCACAAAACCACTTGATTCAAGCTTATTTCAACCTCTTAATCATCAAGCTAATATAAATCCATTCTTTTCCTAACTATAACAGATTTGAATAGCAAGCTCAATAAGGGTTTTGATCCTCTTAAACTCAACAAAATCTAAAGCCAATCTCAACAGCAACAAGGGTAGCAAAAATTATATCAAAAACCATAATCATACCTTGTTTTGAAGCTTGAACTTTCATAGAATCACTTGGCTTCCTCTTCTCCCTCTCCTCTTGAGCAAAACGGCCTCCCCCTCTCTTTTCTCATTTGGCCAAAACATTACATAGAATGGGAGGGAGAGGTATTTATAATAAGATTAAATCTTGGCCATTAATCTTTTGTATGTATGGCTTAATCTTGACCATCCATTTGATCTTTCCTTATTATCCTGCCATGTGTCCCTTATCCCTTATCTTCCATCTTGATGAAGCCAAGTGTCTAACTTCTAGATTGCTTACATCATCTTGCTTACATCATCAAGTCATATGTCTTCTCTCCAACTGTGCACGTAATACCTTCCCTTTCTATCTAACCATACACATAATCCCTTACATGTCCCTTCATCATTTTGGCATTAAAATAGGGACAAAATTAATAGAAAATTCATGCAAAATGTAGGCCCTAGGTATTCCTTCACCTATCCTGCCATTTTGCACTGTATGGGGTGAGAGAGTATAGAGCACTTCCACTAGCATTTCTTTTTTTTTTCATAGAAGTGATTGCTGACTTCCAGTATGTCCACCCTAGCCTTTTTCTTTCCTTTGTTGTTAGAAGAATCAACACTATAAATGGTCACATTGGCCTTGCCAGTTTTGATTTGTATGGTGTCTATTCCAGCAATGTCAAAGGGTGCATGGTGGCATTTAAAGGAATGCGATGGCACTTGTAAAGCCTGTAGTCAACATAGGCAGGCCAATCAACCAGTCCTATTAAGGTTCTGATGGAGACTAAGGTAGTATGGGATGTTTTATAAGGTAATTATGTGGATTGATTCCTTCACTTGATAGCTAGCTTTTGGCAGAGGGTTCCCCACAACACATGGACACCTATCAAATTGTCTCGAAGCTTGTAATTGGTGGATCTAGAAAGAGCTAACTGTGGAGAGTTTTAAATGGTGAGGAAGCCAGATGTTAAAAGTAAAGCTTACTGAGTGTAGCTGTCAAGATCTTAGCTCTCCCAAGGGAGCATGGAGACTGGAGTAGTATTAGTCCCAAATTAAGTAGCATGAAATATTCTATAGTTTACTTAATGTATTGGTTCTCTCACCTCAATAACTAGCTTTTGGAGGACATTACCCATTTCACTTTGGTGTTCATTAGGTCTTTGAAGTGCTTGGATCTAAATGGAATCATACAAAGGATGATAGCTTGCCGTAGTAGCTAGGAGGGTTACAAAACTGAAAGGAACTACTATGGAGGAGAAATGACACCATAAGTGACTAGAAAAGAATACAATGATCACAGAAGATTGACTGGAAGAGAAGGTGTAGCCAAAACTGCTAAGCATGTGGGAAAAAACTCCAGCTCTTAAAATTCTTAAAGCTTATTTCTCTCTCTAAGAATACTCTGGCACCTTATTGAAAATTTGAAATTTTCTTTGCTATTGTGTTGATTGAGGCGAAGTTCATAGGTGTTTATAGATAAGGAAGGCTAGTCTAAGTAACAGCATTATGGTAAGGATTATTAGGGAATAATGAAATAAATGATTAAAAACAACTGCTGATAATCTTATTATTTACAGATTGCAATGCAATCACTTATAACAGTTATTTTTAAGTTATGCTATAAGTTGTGCAAGTAATATTACGTTTTGTTGACAATATCTACTTTCATCAATTCTCAGATGACAACTTACGGGGAGACTTATATGAGATGCTAGTTCCTTCAGCCTTTAGACAGGCCTGGACAAATTCGGATAATATTGTCCATCTTAACTCTTACTTTTTTAAATTTAGACCCTCTCCCGAGGATCGGATCTATAAAGAGTTTGGTTTATTTATGATGACACATCTTCCTGCGGAGGCTGAGAAAATGGAACTTGATCTTCACCTTGCTCGTGGTAGAACAGTGATGACACAATTTGTTCCATTTGGCATTATCGAATTTGACAAAGCTGAGGTAAGTGACATACTTTTCCTTTTGTTTCTCAAAAAAGGTTTTAGATCAATGCTCTAAATTTTCCAATGTGCAGATTCAGATGGCACAGCAGTTTCAAGAGATGTCCCTAAAAATTATTCTAGATCGATCAGAATTTGTTAATGAATACGTACCCTTGGGTGGGGCTGATGTCTTGCAAACAAGCACTTCAACCTTCTATCTTTTGCTTCCAGTCATAATGCAAGGCTGTGAAAAGACTATAACAGTAGATTGGAAGACCGTGAAAAGATGCCTTTCTTCACCAATTTTTAGGCTCCGAGAACATGCTGTAACTCCGAAATTGTTCCCTTGGGATATGAACTTGCAACTTGCCAATGGTTGTAGAAGTGTAAAAGATCTTGAGAATAGTTTAGTGTATGCGCCACATAAGAAGCAGTTTTATTTTATTGCTAATATTGCTTATGAAAAGGATGGACTAAGTCGTTATAAAGATGTGGGCAGTTCAAGCTATGTGGATCACTATATTCAAAGGTTGTTATCTGCTCATTACGACTGTGTATATTTATTTTATTCTGGTTGTAAATCCCTTATTCTTCATTATTATATTATAATATATTATGGTAATGTTTAAACAACAAACGTGAGTGTAAGTTAGGTTTCCTATTCTGCTTTTTAACAAGACTTATAAATGCTTGGATGCCAGGTTCTCCATTCATCTTCAATACCCTAAGCAACCGCTTCTCTGTGCTAAGCCACTATTTAATCTGCGCAACTTGCTTCACAACCGAAAGCAAGAGGGTACAGGTACATGATAGAATATGTGCATGAAGTTGTTATCTTTTCTTTTCTTTGTTTTATTTTTGGGTTTTTTTGTCATTACAGTTAGAAGGACTTCAGCCTTTATCAGCTTCTGCAATTTTGTCATTTATTCTCTTGATTAAGCATGTAATTTCTTGTTGATAATTTTATTGGGATATCTATGACTTTGTTAAAAAAATTAAATAATCTGCAGATAGCAGTGCTCACCATAATTAACTGTAGTGATACTCTACAAATTCAGAGGCCAGACAGGGCACTCTGCCTTGGCATGTTTTATGTGTAGGGCTAAGAAAGAAACAGCTGGAGATTTGTTTTTATGTTGTAGTATGGTTGCTTTGCCTCCGAATAAATTGTTTGGCATCTTGAGCCAGGGCCAGGTTTCAATTTTCCTAGAAAAATTTGGATCAGTTTTATTGTTTGGATACAATATAAAGATGGCAAAGTTTTTGCGCAAACATGCAGTTTTCTTTGTGATTTGGTGTGCTTGGTTGCAAAGCAATGCTGCAGTTCTTAAAGATGTCCTGCAACTCAAAATGACTTTTGGGAGAAGAGTCCTGTCTCCAGCTTCCCTCTGGTGTTCTGTGCATTTTTTTAATCGACTCATTGCTAGAGATGAATAGGGATTTAAAAAATCTCTTACACAACTTTTCATAGGCAATGAAGTCGAGTAAACAACTTTTCGTAAGCAATGAATTCTCTCTATTAATTTTTCCCTCAAGTTACTGGGAAAGAAAACAGTAATAGAAATCAAACCCTTCTATATCTAGAAAATTAAAGGGAAGAATCAGAATTCCCTGAAAATTTATAATGCCACCCTAACCTTCAATCTCATCTTGTTGGTACTTCCTTCCGCAAGAGAGGAAGTCATCAAATAAGACAGGAAATCTGAAAGAGTCAATAGACAAGCCAAGAAAACTCACTATCTGATGCATTTAGCCTCAAGATTATTTTAAACTTCATTTATTATTATATATGATGCATTTAGCCTCAAGAAGAATGAAGTCCTTCTTCACCCACGATGAAGTTGAGCAAACAACTCTGCCCCATAAGAGTGTGATGGAAGAAATATCTGCTGGAAAATTCTGGCATAAAGCCCCAGCCATATATGTCATGACTCCGCTAGAATGGCACTTTTAGAAGACCTTATATTATCACACTCTTTGACCACATCTTTCTTAGATGTTTGTGTTTATTTCAAGTATGTATCAATTATTATGAATCTTGAACCTTGATTTTTGATTTATGTTGATGAATATATTCCACAAATGATTGTAACCTCTTATTTTCAAGAACAGAAGCTCATGAACTGGAGGAGTATTTCATCCTTTTGCCACCTGAGCTTTGCCAGCTAAAAATTATAGGCTTCTCAAAAGATATAGGTAGTTCCCTATCTTTGTTACCGTCAATCATGCATCGTCTTGGAAACTTGCTGGTTGCAATTGAACTCAAGCATCGGCTTTGTTCTTCCTTCCCTGAGGCGGATGAAGTTAGTGCAGAAAGAGTAAGGCCTTGTCATATGTATATATTATGTGAACTAATTGTTTTGATAAGGCATGCATTTTTGTTGGCAAAAAAAGCCATGTATTTTGGTCACTTTGTCATTGTAGTGCTCATATGTGTGTTTAAATGTAGTATTAACAATTGCGAAAATCTACTAGGTTCTTGAGGCACTCACCACTGAGCAATGTCAGGAGCGCCTTTCTCTTGAAAGACTTGAAGTTCTTGGTGATGCTTTCCTTAAATTTGCAGTTGCGCGCCATTTTTTTCTTATGAATGATAGCCTTGATGAAGGAGACCTTACAAGGAGGCGATCAAGTGTTGTGAATAACTCCAATTTGTTCAAGTTAGCTACCAAACATAATCTGCAGGTAAAATTATACCATCAAACGTCATTTTCTTTGCAACAATCGTTGGGAGGGGTAGCTTTTTGAACAAGATTAGTTTTACACCTAAAGGGAGTGTGGATACTTGAGAGAAATAGATGTCATCTTTGGGAGAGGATTATCTTGTGGCCTATGGGTTTCAACAAATGGTTTGCTTAGAAGGGTGTCCCCTTATGAATATTCAAAGGGATTGGAGAGATCTCTTAACATGGGCTTGGTTATTTTCGTTTGCATTTTTCCTGTGTCATCAATAAATTCTCCTTTCTTATCCCAAAATAACAAAATATGATCTCTCTCTGATCTCTTGAAAGATTCATATAGAATACATTTGATACCCACCCCCCCCCCCAAAAAAAAAAAAAAAAAACCTAGCCATAATGTGATTTTTGTTCTGAAAGCATCGTTAGAATCAAGAGCATATTTCATGAGATTAATTTAAGAGTCTCCATGTAGAACATCCAATGGAATTAGAGTAGGTTGGGATTAAGGTTTCTTGGTAAATTGGTAAATCAATGGTGGAAAACTGGTGGAGTTCAGTGGGGAATAACTGAATTTGGAAAGTTTTATGATCCATGTGAAAAATGAAAGTGAGAGATGTATCTTGATCTATGCCATCTCCAATGACCTTAATGTTGTTTACTTCCCAGTTTTTACATTTCCATTCATGCTCTCACTTACTACCGAGCACACCCAAGATAGGATCTAGGGCTACAGGCAACCATAAATGAACGAGGAACTTTTCTTTTTTCTTTTCTTTTGTTTTTTTTGTTTGTTTGTTTGTTTGTTTTGTCTGTTGGGGGAGGTGTTGGAGCGGAGGGGTGGGGGAGGGATTTGAGTTTATCATACAACAAAGAATAAAATATTTTTGTGAATAGTATTCAGATGACTTGGCAATTAATATCGACTAAAAGATATAGGAGAAGAACATTAGAGCAGCGTAGAAAGTGAGAATGCTGATCAGGGAGTTCTGTTACTGGTCTCTTCTTTTTATTTAATGTAAAACTAGTGTATAAGTAGATGGGCCAGACCTCAATCTGAAGTTTTTTTTCAAGCAATGGTAGAATTATAGAACTGGTATGAGAATGAATGATTCAAATTGTATTGATTTGTGTACTGTACAGAGGACATATAAAGAGGAGGTGAATCGGGAGGATTACATGAGATACCAAGAGTGATTTTAGGAAAATATTGAAATTAAATCTGATTTCCTATAATCTGCCTAACATTTTGGAAATCATAACTATTTACATATTAACAACAAGAATAACAGAAATTAAAATAAGTTAGTGATCTGGAAGTGAAAAAATAGGGAAAGCAAACTGGAGAAGATAGAAAATGAAATAATAACTAAAAAATCAGGAAGTAGCTGTGTGACACGCAGGAGCAACATTATGAGGCACAGGTCTCATGATGCCCCCGATGGTCCTCTTAGGCTGGAGAATAAAGATCTGTCATTCCTAGCTTTCTATTGGGACTTTTAAACTTCACGCTTGATAAAATTGTCATAATTGTTAATTATTGAAATCTGTTATTTTTAATGGAACAATTATTCATATGCTTGCTTCTTTCTCTTTCCAGGTGTACATTCGTGATCAGGCATTTGATCCCTCTCAGTTCTTTGCATTAGGCCGTCCTTGCCTAAGAGTCTGTGCCAAGGAAACCGTTCAGTCTTGTTTAAATTCTCCAGAGGAGCTGGGCCAGGGAAGATCAACTGAAGTTTATTGCAATAAAAATCACCACTGGCTTCATCGAAAAACAGTTGCTGATGTCATTGAAGCTCTTATTGGAGCATTTATTGTTGACAGTGGCTTTAAAGCAGCCACTGCATTTCTCACATATCTTGGCATACAAGTTAAGTTTGAATCCTCACAGGTGGTCAATGCTTGCAGAGCAAGTATGAGTTACATCCCTCTTTCCATGCATATAGACATTCCTTCCCTTGAAGATGAGTTAAAACATCACTTTGTCCACAAGGGTCTGCTTCTCCAAGCATTTGTACATCCCTCTTATAATAAGCATGGAGGTGGCTGCTATCAGGTTGGCCATACCTTCTTGTAAGAACTGTTCTTCATTACTTGATAGCAGACAGAGAAGGATAATCATGTAGTCTACACTCTTTCAATTTTTTAACATTTGATAATTTTGTGCAGCGATTGGAGTTTCTTGGAGATGCTGTATTGGATTACATGATTACTTCATACCTTTACTCAGCTTATCCACAGCTAAAGCCTGGTCAATTAACAGACCTGAGATCAGTGTCAGTTAACAATAAGGCTTTTGCCTATGTTGCAGTGAATAAAGGATTTCATAATTTCCTTTTATGTGATTCTAGTGGTCTCTCTGATGCTATAGAAGAGTATGTGGACTACATTAAAGAATCTCAAGTGCATGTTGGCGTTCATGGAGGGCCTAAATGTCCCAAGGTATTTATAAATTACCCTTTTCTGATGAAGCTTGTGAAATATTTTTGCTTTTATGGTAAATTTCTATGATAGGATTAGTGACTAGGAAGTGAGTGTATAGCATTTATTAGCCATATTTAGTCTTTATTCTCTCAGCTTCCCCTATTTGATGTGCTGGTGCTATTCAAGATATATATGAAAAATAGATCCCACGAAGCTACATCACGAAGATGCCTTTATTTACTTATTTATTTTTATAGAAGAGAATATTTATGCGATGGAGAGGTTATTTTTACTTGTTTATTCCAATGAAGAGTCTTTATTGAGATGTCTGTTTATACCATCTTGATAGAGTTCACACAGGGAGCACATTATATGGCTAGGCATGCTCACAACTATAATGATGACAGTTGTATTTTCTTGAGCCTCCTTTATGTGTATATAAAGCCTTGACCTTGAGCATACATAGACCCTCCATATAATTTTCCAGTATTTTAACATTGAGCATTTTAAGAGGGGAAAAAAAAAGAAAAGAAGGAAAAGATAAGTTTTCCTTGCAAATGCAGAGAACAGTATAGTGCAGAAGATCCAAACCAAATTGAAGTCATATTTGAAGCCTATTTATTACATAACTTGGATTCACCACTCCTCTAAATTGTCCTTTTCAAAGTTATTTTTTTTCCCCTTTTACTTGATAAAAGGAACTTTTATTAAGAGAGGAGGATAGTATGAATGTGGTTTTTTAAAGCTCTATATTGATATTGTACTTCAAATCTATAAAACAAATTGATGTGCTATGACTATTTTTGCACCATTGTCTGTCATGTGGTTTGGGTTCTGTGCATGGTTAGTGAGTCTTGGCACGTCCAAGGAAAGAAATTTATTATTTATTAGTTTATTATAAATCTGTGTTGTTACTTGAATCTTAATTTTCATCAGTAAACATTTCTGAGGTTTATATTTATGCCTTTGTTTTGCTTCAGGCCCTAGGTGACTTGATAGAGTCTTCTGTTGGTGCCATTCTGCTTGATTCTGGTCTCAATCTGAACATTGTGTGGAAGATTATGACTTCATTCTTGGAGCCTATAATGAAATTTTCGTCAGGCTTGCAGCTTAGTCCTATTAGGGACTTGCAAGAACTTTGCCAATCACGTAGTTTGCGGTTGAAGTTTGTGAAATCCAAAACAAGTAGAATGTTTTCCGTCAAAGCCGAAGTGACTGGGGAAGATGTATCTGAAACTGCTTCAGCAACCAGCATGAGTAAAAAAGAAGCTACTAGAATTGCTTCACAACGAGTATTTTCTAAACTAAAGGTGAAAGTTTGAAACCAGTATAGCATGCTTATTTATGTCCCTTCGCATCATCCTTTTTGGAAGTCTCAAGTCTCAGCACCTTAGCACCTGAAAATTTGCATCTCTTCATTGCCTTGCCATTCCTTCTGGGTCGACATCACTGTTTTAACTTGATTGGACGTCCTATAAACACTAAAAGAATGTAGATAGGTAGGAAAGAAGAAGGATAGAAAAATAGATAGGTAGAGGGATAGAGAATGTGGGAAGAAGAATTAAACTCTTCACGATTGCATTAATTAACATCAACAATCCTCATTAACCGAACAATCCTTTCTTCCGTTTATAGCAACAAGAGAACAGCTACTACCTGACAAACCAACTATAACTGACTTTATCTTATCTGATGCAACAGCTTCTGCCTTTCTCCCAACCCACCCCCAAAGAATGGGGAGATCTTCATTCATTGAAAATCATAAATTGGACCCCAAGGAGCATTTTCACCATATTCTCTCTATACCAAAACAGAATGATATGGTATTTGTAATACATAGAAGAGGGTCAGGTGGGGCACTTACAGGGTTTATACTGGTTAAAACCATTAGCCTGTAGAAGGCATAAAGAAATCCTAGTAATCGGGTTTTTGGTTCAATGGATGAAAAATTTGAGTCCCCCCCACCCCTCACTCTGTTGTTTTTTAGTTAAAATCTTTCTGTGGATGAGTCTTTCACTACCGTCTACCATTCTTCTGAGTGACATAGCTTGGTATTTGTTAGTAAGAGGAAACTGTTGAGTATGCATTGGATTTTTCAGTTGAGTTTAAACTAATTATCTATGAGACGCATTTTGGCGTCCTCTCGTATGAATCTAACAGCTGTATTTTTGTTGTATTTTATGGTTTCATGGGTGTGGATGTGCAGTCCAAGGGCTGGAAACCGAAGTCAAAACCTTTGGAGGAAGTTCTTAGATCAACCTTTAAGGCAGAAGGCAAACTTCTTGGCTATGATGAAACACTCATTGATATAACTGAAGCTGGCATCATTGAGCCTATAATGGTTAAGGGAGAACAATGCAGCAGTTTTGATCCAGAAATTTTTCCCATTGGTGGTAATGAGGTAGTTGACAAATATCATTCACGTTCAACTTGTAGCCAACAGCTTCCATCTGCTTCCATCATGGAGAAACTTGGGGAGACAACTGAAGATCATGATTGGGACTGTGACTCACAGCGGGCAGGTACTGGTATAATTTTGGTAGCTGTGGGGTGCCAAATGTTGAAGCTAGTGTCTCACAATTAATTCAGATGCTGTTTCAGGTTGTTTGGTCAAAAGAACATCAAGATCACGGTTGTATGAATTTTGTGCTGCCAATTGCTGGAAGCCTCCTTCATTTGAATGCTGCAAAGAGGAGGGACCAGACCATCTGAAGTTGTGAGTCCATAATCTTCATATGCTGTGATCTTTGTTGTCTCTAAAATTGTCATGTTTTGGCAACTACTGAAATTTGTATATCCATGCGTTCTTTGTTCTATGATAATTTGAGGGCTGCATCAGTCTTGGCAAGAATTATGAGACAGAATTACTGATTCCCTACAGCCACCTTTTTAAGAGCCAGGAAAATGGTTTAGACCTGTCAGGCCAGCCCATTAAGCCTTAAAAATGAGAGAGCCTGACCTGGAAAAAAGATCATATTTTGAGATAATTGGGTTTTTCTCTTTTTAGCTTTTCTTTTGTATTGGGTGAATGTTTGATATAAACAAAGAAAATTTAAATATTACATTTTGCTAATATATGAACTATAGTATGAATAATCTTAGTAGAATTTAAATGATCAATAATAAAATAATTACATTTTGGTTATTAATTGGTGATGATAATTAGCATTTTATAAATTCGTATAGATTTTGATTATGTAGGAGAGTTAAAAAAACCTTAGCATGTTACTTAGTTTGTTACTTGTTTATTTTTAGGGATACATTTAAAAAGAATGTCATTTTTTATTTTTTTAGAGTTAAGGTGTATCTAGTATCCTAAAGTATTTTGTGAGGTAAAGAAAATACTCTAGGGTAATGGAGAAAGATATTTCGAGATGCTAGATACATCACAGAATACTTCAGGGTGGTGGATGCACATTAACCCATTTTTTATTTAGGCTTTTATATAAAATTCAATTTTTCAAAAATAATATATATGATCAGTTTTTGGGCATCAAAAAACTGATCCCGCATCTATGAAAGGGCTTTTTCAACCTGCTGGCCCTAATATTTTTCAATATTTCATCTGAGATTGTTTTTCTTTTAATCAAAGTTCCAAAAAGTAGTGACTGGCTCCGCAAAGGGAGCATTTTTTTTAGGAATTATATTATCTTCCAGTCATTCTAGTGAGTGTATTTACATATTTTCTCCTTCTCTGCCTTTGGTGTTCATCTTTCTGTCATACTTAAATCACATCAGCAAACCTAATGACTTTAGAATTTTTCAGTTACTTGGTTTCGTCTAGGATCAAAATGCTTGCTTTCCTTTTTGATGTGGAAGTTTCGAAATTGGCTAGATTATTTTCTTCCATATTATGCTTGCTTACTAAATTCGTTGAAGATGTTGAGATGAAGATAGCTTTTTGTCGTGGAGGATAAACCATTTTTACCATCATGTGTTCTCGTTCTTCATAAAAATTTAGATCCTTTTTTCTTTTTGTAATCTTCTATATTTGATTTTGTTTTGTCTTTCGTAAGATTTACTTGCAAGGTGACCTTGGAGATAGAAGAGCCTTCAAATATGATTTTGGAGTGTGTTGGAGCTCCTCAATCTAAGAAGAAAGATGCAGCAGAGGCCGCATCTGAGGGTGCAATTTGGTACCTGGAAAAGGAAGGTTACTTATTTGATTGTAACTGAAAAACAGCACGACAAAGCTTGAAACAGCCTTTTTCACTTGAAGCTAACTGTCATCGGGAGTTTCTAAAATGACCTTAGTGTTAAAGATATGTTCTAACAGCAACAGATAGTGATACCGGTTTAGCATACCCCTATTTCCTGGCATTTGGAATGTGTGTATTATGATTCTCTAAATATAGGTTGTATAATTTCCTTGAATACTTGAAAAATGATCATATGCACACTTCATTTCCCTTGAGCGTGTGCGTGTATATATATAAAATATATGTTGAGATATAAAATGTTTTGTTATCAATATTATGTGGACAACATGATTATTAAAATTAATTTTTTATGCCTCAAAACATCATTTAAAAAATGTGCAGCACCTAATGCTTTCTACAGAGAGCATTGAATCACAGCCTACAATTTTTTAGTACTTCTCCGGTATTTAATATAAAACCTATATAACTAATTTGATTAGATTAAGAAAATTAGGTAAGTTAGTTAATTATAAGAAATATGAGATGTGTTTTCTAAAACACCATAATAATTTTTCTTAATATTATTCTTCTCTCACTTATTTGATGATGGTTAAAGGAGTATCATAGGGGTAATTTAGAAAAAATTAGTAAATATGAGAAATAGGTTTATATTTAGGACTAAAATTAAGTTAATAATTAGATCTTATATTAAGGACCGGAGGAGCAGTAGGACATGTCAATCACTTCTAGATCTTAGGGTATATTTTAGAAAATATCAATCATCTTAGTTCCTATTATATGTTTGAACATTTTTTTTTTTTTACCAGCATATGTTTGAACATTTAAAAGGCATCATAAGGTATTGATTAAATATTTTTATACCTCTCCTATTTGAAGTCATTAGCAATGAGATGATGTACTGCAAGTTTGAAATTTTTTGGAAATTTATTTTATTTTGAAATAAAATTAATGAGTTCACCACCTCTCATCAATTCTGGTGTGATGGACGTGTCTTTAGTAAGATGGGAGGGAGGATACCAATTTCCTTTTCTTTTGGAAGTGTTTATTCCACGTCATTTCTAGCTTGCCAAAGTTACTTTTCTAGGGCTTAATCTTGGGGTGCATAATTTCATTAAATACATGCCAAGATCCAATAAATAAATATGGCAAAAAAAAAATATCGAACATTAATAACATTAATGAACAATTTATCAATCCAAAGAAACATTTGTTATTTGCTTTTCCATGTGAACGAAGTGATTATGGATGTTTAGACAACGCTCGCGTAGAACATTAAACATCCAACTCCTATATGCATCATACTTTTATCTCTTCCTTTAAAAATACTATCCCTTCATTAAAATTAGTTAAATATTTATTTATAACAATTATACTGGAAGATTTAGACTGGTTTGAGAGGCAAATAGGTTCTCTTCTACCGTCTTGTTATGGGGTGCGCAAGCTTTCATTGACCCAAAACTCTCGATTAACCTCATCATGACATGAAACCACTTGCAACTGCCATTGCTGATCCTAGGGGATTAAGATTCTGTATTTAGAACTAAAATAAATTTTTTGTTTAGATTTTACATTTAAGATCAAAAATAGTATTTCTTTTAAGACTAAAATATACTTTTAGTCTTTTAACTTTACATAAGGTTTCATTTTTGTCCCTTAACTTTAAAAAGTAAACTTTTAGTTCTCTAATCCTAAAACCGGTCATAAAAAATAATGATATTAAGGTCTTAAATGCTGATAAAACATTACTAAATACTAAAATATTAAGTTAAAATTTCAAAACAACCATAATTGTTATAAAAATTATCATTTAAGACTAACAATTTTAGGGTTAAAGGACTAAAAGTATACTTTTTAAAGTTAAGGAATCAAACTAAAATCTTACATAAAATTAAAGGACTAAATGTATGCTTCAGTCTTCTTCTAATCTTAAACGTAGGAGCTAAATAATTAATTTAAAAAGATTAAAAAATTTTCTTAAAGTTGGTTTTATGGGGAAAAAAAGTGTGCTGTTTTTCTAAAATGAATTTTTTAATCATTTTCATTGAAAACTATTTCATTATTGAAAAGCTCTCTTAAAATGCATAATCATTAAGGAGAGTTTAGGAAAAAAAATACTGCTCCTTTAGTTCTTATTTTAAGGATTTTTGGCATGTTTTATAATATAACATGTCCTTTTTTTTTTTTTTTGCCATCATAACATGTTTTGTTTAAAAACATTAATTTTTTTCACCTAGTATCCCTAACTATAAAACTTCCCAACTAATTAACCAAAATTTTCTGAGTAATGACTTTTTATTAAGGATAATTTTGATATTTTATAAGAAATAACTAATTTCAACTAATTTCATTACTTCCTCCATTCCTTTTTATAAAATACAACCTATGATAAAAAAAATTTATTTAAAATTTGTTAAAGACAATAAATATGTAAAAATGTAACTTCTTTTTTAAAAACATTCTTATTCATGAAAAATATGGTGACGGAGAGAATGAGTGAAAAAAGAGATGAGAAAGACATGTAATTAATTAAGAGTAAAAATAAAAGATACGTTAAATGTTTAAATATATACAAAGTATAGTTTATAAAAAGCAACATACCCATTCAAAAAAATTTTGTAGCTTACGAAAAGCAAAGCATGGAAGAATTTATATAAAACCAATAGAATTTTTTTCCTTACAAACTCTTATATTTATCACATAAGAGAGTGCAGTGATATTTTACTCTCTATTCCTTAGTATAGAACTTAATTAGAGAATTAATATTGATCCTATATGTAAGATATATTTCACATATTTTTTAATTTTTTTCTAAATTAATTCTAACAATAATCAAATAGGAAAGAAAGGAAAAGAATTAAGAAATATACTTAGGGTGTTTAGAAAAAAACATCATATTAATTGATTTAACTAATATTATTAATCTACTCAAATTAGTTAATTAGGTGCAGATGGGTATATCTTTTATCGGATCTTATTCATAAAACTTAAAACTTACAAACAATTTGTCAGTCTTAAATATCACCAAAGCCAGACCCAAGTCGCTACTATGTTTTTTAATTTACAAATGTCGCTTATGTTTTTACTCCTCCGGTCTTTAATATAAGACCCATTTAACTAGTTTGATTAGATTAAGGAAGTTAGGTAAGTTAGTTAATTATAAGAAAAGTGACACATTTTTCCTAAAACACCATAATCATTTTTCTTAATACTTTCTCTCCCTCTTCTACTTGATTATGGTTGAGGGAGTATCTATAGGGGTAATTAGAAAAAATTGATAAATATGAGAAATGAGTCTTATATTTAGAACCAAAACCAACTTAAGAATTGGGTCCTATATTAAGGACCGGAGGAGTATTCTATTCTTATTCATAATCCGTCGGCAAGGGTATAGCAAATATTTTTATCCGCAGAGTACATGAACTGACTCATTTTACAAATAGGATATGTGACTTTTTATTTTGTTTTGGAACAACATTTTAAGCAATCGAGCAGCTCCTAATATGGCATCAGAAAATGGAACAAAGCTTGAAATGAAATGTAGAAATTAATTAATTTTTTTAAAAAAAAATCAGACAGATAATAAACGAGACTTTCCCATTTTAACATTCTACATTTACCAAATTCCCATTCAATTTAAATGAAAGCAACATTGGTTAATGCGTCTCAGCCATTGATCCACTCCCATTTAATCCACGATCCAAGCCTTCGATGCTGCATATATTGAAAATCAATTTATTGAAAATCAGATCAATTATTGAATAAAGTACATTTTGAATTTAAAAATAAGTTAGATTAGAGGTTTCAGTTTAGTTTCTTCACTTAATTAGTTCTTAAGTTATTTCTTAACTAGTCTTAAATGATAATTTTAACAGTTATTGTTGTTTTGAAAATCAAAGTTAACATGCCAGCATTTAAAAAATAAAATCTTATGTGAGGTTAAAAGATGAATTAAAAGTAAACTTTTGTAGTCAACAAAATGTAAAGTTATGCATTAAATGGTCTCCTTGTTGAATTAATTAAATAAATAAAATGGTGTATTAGGCAAAAGTGGATGTGATGACCCCTTATATTTTGAATCAAATCTAGATTAAATTGCTCTATTCTTAAAATACACACTATACCTTTTGTCAAATCTAAATTATTTATCTCACCTTAAATTTTGACTTGAAACAATTCAGAACAGGGGAATCTATATATATATATATATATATATATATTTTCCTTGTAACAATTTAATCAGTAGACCCCCTTTCTCTCTTCTTTTCTAATTATATGATATTGGTTTGGCCAAAAAAAAATTAACAAAAATTATATGATATTTGATATGATTAAGTTGGATTCCACAAGCTCTATATGAAGGAAAGCCCTCTACCTTGAAAGGGTTTTGTTTAGAAAGTACTCATCCAGTGTTAAATATAAAATTTATTTTATAATATAAATTATACTATAAAATAAGTCTTATATTTATTATCAGAACAGTACGAGTTATTTTTCTTAACCCATTAATCAAATTCTACTTTCTTTTTAAAGTTCAACAATTAAAATGCAACGGAGTCAACCAAGATGCACTGAGTGTTCAGAGATTGAGTTTTGCCTAACTCGAAGCTATCGGGATTTAAAAAAAAAAAAAAACCCAATTTTCCCTAAAATTAAAAACATAAAAAAAATTATAAATTATAAATAAAAATTCACCTTGAGTTGAGATTTTCCCGTCTCCATCAAAACCAGCAGCCCAAAAGAAATACCCACGAAGCCCAAAAGCCTGAGCTGCTCCAACCTTCGCCGTCACAGTTAGTGCATTATCGTAACTAATCCAAGAGGTTCCCGAATAAGAATACACTGACACCGTGTCCACGTCATGCACCACCCTGGCACCCGTTCGCCTATTAAACTCCTCCACTTGGAAGTACGCCATTGCACCATTCCCTGGGCCCTTCCCAACAGCTGGCGCCCCGATTCCATGCAGATTGGGGTCCTTGAGCTCCCACGTTCTCCCATAAAGAGGTATGCCCATAGTAATCTTGCGGGGGGATAGCCCGGCCCGGATCCACGACCGAAGCCCGTATACGGTGTTTACATTGCTTCTCGGGTTAAATAATGAAGCTAAAGGCCCGGTCTTGTTACTCCACGCCCCGTTATAATCGTAGGACATTACGTTGATCCAGTCCATATTGCTGTTGATTGAAGCCACCGGGTATGTGCGGGCGGTGAGGGATAGGAAGAAATCGACGGCGAAATACATGGCAGCGGTAAGAAGCAGTGGTGGCTGGCCTCTGCTTTTGGCGTCGTCGAGAATTGCGCTGCGCCAGTCTCGGAGTAGTAGGCCTAAGTGATCCATTTCTGTGGAAGTTTGCGGGAATTCCCAATCTAGGTCAAGCCCATCGAAGCCGAAATTTCTTGCTACCTCAATGGCGGAATTTATGAAGGTTTCTCGTGAAGTATGGTTAGAGGCGATTTTAGCAAACACGGCGCGGTTACTGCCTGCTCCACCGATGGAGAGGAGGGTTTTTAGGGGAGGGGTCTTGGTGCTGAGGCTACTCGTGAATCTCGAGAGGCTTTCGGCCGTTGAATTTGAAACTTGTAATTTGTATGTGATGCTGTTTGGCACAAGGAAAGCGTAGTAGATGTGAGTGTACAACGATGAGTTTATGGCTGAAGCAGGGAAGATCGATTGCTCAAACCAGTAAGCAGCTTTCACCACTGAAGTTGAATTGGATAACGCCGTCGTGCTTCTGGAGGTCACTGCCAAGAGAACTGCGATGAGAAGGAAATTTGTAAAGTTTATTATTGCCGCCATGGTTTGGCTACGGAGTTTTGTGTTGATGGGCAAGGCTAGCTTCTTGAGGTCTCTATATAAAGACTAAGGAGGTTTGAATTCCGAAGAATTGTTGCATGACATGACGTGTTCTCTTCTTGGTCTGAGGAGTTTATCCATGAATATAACTGACTAAAATATACTTCATCCTCCGTTCTAAATATAAAAGTTACTAAACTATTTTAAGGGAAAAAAAAAATAAATATATGAAAGAAAAAATATATTGAGATTTTATATTTAGAATTAAAATAAAAGTCAAACAGAATTCTATATTAAGAATAGGAGATAATATGAATTAAGTTATTAGTTATAGCTGTCATCATATGCAGAAATTGGTTGTTTTACCTTAAAAGATTCTTTTTGAAGTCTGTCTTGTATGAATTGTGGTTGCACAAGGCTAGACAAGTGTGAGGAACTTCACAAGGCCGTCCGTGGTGACCCTTTAGTGTTAGTTTGATCCATCTGAACAAGTATGCCGGGGGAATTTTTAATTGAGCTTGCCCTTTGAAATGTTAAATCCTGAACTGAATGACCTGTCAAATGTGGTTGCATTTTCCGGAAGTCCAAGGGGCTAAACGATGGATGTAAGCATATATTTTAACATTTTACTAGAAATTGCACGGTTTGACGTGAATATTTTAATTGAATTTTGGCCAGAAACAGGGATAGGAATAGACTCAAGAATAAAGATTTGTAAAACGACCGAAACAGGCCTTTCCGGGCTGCAGTAATTGATTAATGTATAGCGAATTCTATTCAGTTGTCAGAAGGCATGTTTCGATGCAGAGTAAACAATTATTGGAAGTAATTTATGTTTGACTTGCATGATTGCACCTATTTTTCCGCCTTTGATTTTGGACTGAACGCATCAGATATACTTTATGAATTTGTTTAGATCAACATTGATTTTCTTACATTAAATTTCAGGTTGGTCTTTGCTCATTCAAAGGGTGATGAAACAAAAGTTATAAAATCTATACACGGTTGCTCTTGGGATCGGCCAAGCAAACTTCCAAGAACAATCCAACTTGTATAAATATAAAGAAACTTCATTTCATTATCTTGCTTCGATGTAGCTTGACCAGGTTAGCCAATTGCTTATTTATGAAAGTCTAAGCTGTTTTCATTCATGGCTATATTAGAATATTATATTGTTAGTGCTAGTTTGTGTTAAACAACTCCAATGTTCAACGAGGTGGTACGAAGAACTTGTTCGGCTATTTGCTTTGCTTATAAGCATAGGAGGTTATGGCAATTCTACAATTTGCAAATTATTTTATTTTGTGGGAAATAGATAACTTGATCTTTACTTGAAGTCGTTTGTTTTTTTAATCAAAATATGAACATATAGGCTTCCTGTCATGGACAGATCTAGAAGTGATTACTTGGGAGGTGAAAATTAAATTAGCATGTTAATTAATGCAAAAATATACTACTACCTCTTGTTTCTAATATAAAACCCAATTGACTAATTTGGAGATAATAAAAAGGCTAAATAAATTATTTTAAAGTATTTATATTTATTATTTTTTTCCAAACTAATTTGTTTTACTTATAAACTAATATAATATAATGATACATATAAGTATTTGGAGAGATCATGAAACATATGTTATAATTAAGTAATTTATTTAATCATTTTAATTTTCTCAAAATAATCAACTGGTTTTTAATTTTATATTAAAAACCTGAGGTAGGATTAACATATGCCACATACTTTTGTTTTTAGATTTTTGAACTTTAGCAATTTTTTTAATATAGGAAAATTCATCTATATGAGTCTCTTAGTAATCTCTTTACTATATAAGTAGTCATGCAATTTGCATGAATTCTCATCTCTATTCCTAAACTTATTATTTATGACATTTACAGTTGAAAATGATTTCTCGTTTGTTGTATTTGAAATTAGTAGAATTAATGATAACCAAAGCAAATGATAGTCAGATGATATACAAGATTTATTTAAAAATTTTGGTGATGGTTCGCATGATTGAGAGATTGTTGAGATGTTTTTGAAATTAGGATATTGAGAAATGTCGACCTCTTAATATTGTTGCTTGTATGTTGAAACGTAGCTTCTCTTCTTAAGTGAAATCTCTATACCAATTTACAAATATGATCATAACTTGTAATCATCTGTTAGAATTAAATGTCAATCACTCCACTGGGGTCTCTGATTCATTTTTGGTGATTGAGCGTTTATGGTAGATTCGTAGCGATGAACAAGTTATCATGATAATGATGCTCATTTCAAACATGTTCAAGATTTGAAAGAGGTTTACCTCGTCCAGGTGTTTCTGTGCTTAAAAACACGTCAAATATCTATATGATGCTTTGGATAGAAAGATATATTCTCTCCATTCGAAATTACTCTTTCAGTCCTTAATATAAGACCCATTTAACTAATTTGATTAGATTAAGGAAGCTAGGTATGTTAGTTAATTATAAGAAAAGTGATACATTTTTTTTAAAATACTATAATCATTTTTCTTAATACCTCCTCTCTCTTCTACTTGATTATGGTTGAGAGAGTATCTATAGAGGTAATTTAGAGAAAATTAATAAATATAATAAATGGGTCTTATATTTAGAATCAAAACCAACTCAAGAATTGAGTCCTATATTAAAGACTAGAGGAGTACAAGACATTTTTTGCTAACTTCCACCCCTCAAGAAAATAGTCAAACATCATTAAAACTTGCCTAATCTTTTTATGTCTACCCTTATTTAATGGGTAATTTAATCACAAATAAATTACAAAAATGTCTTATATTTTTTAGGTACGGAAAGAGTAGAAAAATGTCTTATAATTTCCAGCAGTGGGGGGCGTAGCTTGTAAAATTTTTGCAATCAGATTTTTTTTGTTTTAATATTAACCTTTTTCAGTGATAGATGCCAAATTTTGAGAATGAAAAAAAAATAAAAAGATGCCAAAGTTTTCAACTCATGTCTTAACCTTTATTTTACTACCTACATTCTTTCTCTGTCAGGATCTCCTTAGAGCTGCATTGAATTGTACGTGCCACCGTCCTGCTGCTTGAAGATGAAGAGGAAGATGAACAAATCTTTACATAAAAATGTGTTTCATTTTTTTTTTTTCAAAAGAAAGGGAAAAGAAAAAGAGGGGCGGGGGGGTAAGGAGTGGGTTAAAAAGGATAGAAAAAGCTTGCGGAATCAGAAGAGTTTTCGGAGCATGAATTTAAAGTCAGGTTATATTTCAAAAATTTATAAGCTACATCAATGTTGTTACCAAAAACCAAAAAAATATTAATGCTAGATGTGAGATTTTAGAAGCCTGCTCTGGTCAAAAAAAAAAAAGATTTTAGAAGCCTGCGAATCACTTGGGTATTGATTTACGAAAGATTTAGTGAAATAACTTGTTCTTCGGACCAAACACCTTTTTTCTTTTTTTCTTTTTGGGGTCAGATCAGATTAAGCACCTTTTGGAACACAAATTATAATTGTAAAAACTATGTTTTCCCAAATTATAATAATCAAGATAATGATTTATTTATTGAGATTATAAAAGATGTAGGGAAAATTTTGTTAAGGACTACCTTAGACAATTTATTTCAAAGAGCCTTTTTATAATTCTGAAATATTATTTCTGTGCAAAAAGGAAAAAATGAAATAAATTTAAGAATAAAAAAATGCTATTACCGCTCATGATACTTCTTTTGTAATTTGAAAATAAAAAGACCAAAATTTCTGACAACTTTCCTCTCTCACTTTGCATAACGTGCTCCCAAAAATTTAACCCACCAAACAGTTCCCTCTATCAACCTATGAAAACCATCAGACTTGCCATCCAAACTCTTTCTTCACTCACTCTGAAATCTCACTCACACACTCTTCCCTTTCTCAATCGCACTAGCTGTGGCACTCTGAAAAGTTGTGAAAGTCGTTCAGACGATTCATTATCATTTGTTGCGCTAGTTTTCTCAGTCTCAAAACTCGCATTTGTTATTAAGCTTAAATGGATTTGTTATTTATTGAATACAAAAAGCCTTTGTTCTGTGAGATACTTGATTATAGCTTATTGTAGTAGTAGTGGGTATCTTGTCTGGCATATTTATAAATTTGAGAATCTTGTTGCTTGAGTGGGTGATATGAAAGCTCTAATATTGTAAAAATATGTATTTGTATTATAAATTTGCAAATTCGAGTTATCTAGGAAAAAGGCAATTTGATGTTGTGAAAACTTATATTTCTGGTGTCAATCCGCAAATTCCTATTGTAAACGGTGTTTAATTATTAAAAGTTGATTGAAATTGATACTTGAGTTATGTGCGACTACGAATTATAAATGGCCAGCGGTAGTTAAAAAAACAATTATTTTGCATTTTTCATGTGAGAGGTGAATTTGTGAAAAACTTACAACCACCATTGAGTACTCGCCTTCCTCGAAGGTCTAGAACTAGAAAGATAAGATTGAATCACAATTCTAGTAGAAGAAAGTATATCATTGCTTAATATGTGTTGAAGCTAGTCACACTAGAAAAACTTGTAATAACCCAAACCCTATGTGATTTTATTGTAGAAAATAGTCTTTTTTTTTTTAATATACAGCTATTTTTGTACATGAATGAACATCAATATGTATTTTTGGATTGGTTAAGGAAGTAGCTACGACAACCCATTTGGTATTTTTGGTGATGGGTTGGAATCTATTTTGCATAGTGATGTGATAGTTAAAAAATTCCATGATAGTACTTGATGATAAACTATCCCAAATACTGCACTAAAATTGGCTGGCAACAATATAAATGTATGAAAAACTTTGTCTACTCACGAATGGACATATTTCTATTGCTGGTATGTATCCCTATTACAAATTACCTAATTCTAATTGGGAATGAAATATCCAGACTTATGCATGAGCTTTCTCTTTTAAATACTCTACTTGCGAATGGAGGATATGTAGTTAGTAACGTGCATATTCTTGTTACAAATTTTCTAATTCTAGCTATAAATAAACAATTGCTCTCACAATTATGATCAATTTGTCAATTCAACTAGCTCACTTGCAAATGAACGTGTTCTTATTTTTAATATACACATTCTTATTGCACATTCTGTATTTTCACTTATGAATGAACACTCGCTCCCAAAATTGTGATCAATTTGTCAATTCAACTAGTTCACTTGCAAATAACGTGTTCTTGTTGTTAACACGTGTTCATATTGCAAATTCTCTATTTTTAGTTGTGAATGAATATTTGCTCCCAGAATTGTGATCAATTTATCAATTCAACTAGCTTACTTACAAATAGACAAGTTCTTGTTGTTAATATACGTATTCTTATTGCAAATTTCCTAATTCCAATTGTGAATAAATACTCACTCCTAGACTTGTGATCAATTTGTTAATTCAACTAACTCACTTACAAATGGAAGTGTTGTTATTGTTAATATACATATTCTGGTTACAAATTTTCTAATTTCAGTTACAAATAGGTCCTCCTAGACTTGTGAATCATTCAACTTCTTCAATTCAACTACCTCATTTGCAAATGGATATATTGTTGTTGTTAATTTACGTATGCGTGTTGCAGATTTTTTAATTCCAGTTGCAAATAGAAGCTCCCAAACTTGTGAATCATGTTCAACTTCTTCAATTCAACTACCTCACTTGCAAATGGACGTGTTGCTGTTGTTCATACATGTATGTGTGTTGCAAATTTTCTAATTTTAGTTACAAATATGTCATCCTAAACTTGTGAATCAACATGTCCAACTTTTTAAATTAGATGAGTCTACTTACAAATAGATAAGTTTTTATTGTTAATATGCGTATCCGTGTTGTAAATTACCTAATTTCACTTGTAAATAATCTCTCTAGACTTGTTATTTTATCATGTTCAACTTTTTAGTTACATTAGCTCATTTGCAAAGAAACGAGTTTTTCTAATAAATCAATTTATCCCTGTTGCAAATTTCATAATTTCAATTGTTAATAATACATTACATACTTGTAAATTGGTGGAAAAAGACTAAAAATTATAATTAATTGGCATGCAACATGCTTATAATATATATTCTCTAAAAAGAAAATTGTGCAAATTCTTTATACACAACTTTTAACATAGTCTCAAGTAGCTTAAATTACATGTCGAATAAAAAACATAACAATTTGCTATGTCATCATTTTCTTTTTAGTTGTGTCTTTATCTGTTGTAGTTTCGCAATAGCAACTAACTTCATATTTCTTTTATGCGAGAAGTTACTAACTTCACTTGTAAATAAACTAATCTCTGTTATCAATATCCTAATTGTATACAGTTACAACAGGAATTTGCTAATCAACAATAAAAATACAAGTTTTCACAGCACCAAATTGTCATTTTCCTAGACAACTCAAATTTCCAAATTTCCAAATTTACAATACAAATACATATTTTGACAACATCAAAGCTTTCATATCACCCATTCAAGCAATAAAATTCTCAAATTTATAAATATGCCAAACAAGATACCCGTTATTACTACAATAAGCAATAATCAAGTATCCCACAGAACAAAGACTTTTCATATTCGAGAAATAATAGATCCATTCAAGCCTAATAACATATCTATATGTGAGTTTTGAGAGTGAGAGAACCAGCACAATGGGCTACTATGAATCTTCTTTAGACGACTTCCGCAACTTTTTAAAGTGTCATAACTAGCAAACAGACAATGAGTTCTAAGAGTGCACAAGGGAAGAGTGTGCGAGTGAGATTTCAGAGTGAGAGAGGGAAGAGTTTGGGGGGCATGTCTGATAGCTTTCGCAGAATAGGAGAAAGAAATGTTTGGTGGGTCAGATTTTTGGGAGCATGTAATGCAAAGGTGAGAGAGGGAAGTTGTTTTGAAATTTTAGCCCTTCTATTTTCAAATTTTTCAAGAAGTATTATGATGAGCAATAGCATTTTTTTATTCTCAAATTTATTTCATTTCCCCTTGTTTTACTGCAGTGATATTTCAGGATTATAAAGGAGCTCTTTGGAATAAATTGTCTACAGTATTCCTCAACTAAAATTTTCGCAAGAATGCGTGCTTACATAAATTCAAATTAAACAAATGTGTTCTTTAAAAAGGGAGATGATTGGCGTCTCCCACCCGCCTTGGGCTTTCTGTTCCGTTTTACTAGATCTCCTATCCAACGTAATTACATACTATTTCTCTTATTAATATAAGAAATAATTAACTAATTTAAAAAGATTAAAATAACTAAATAAATAAATAAATTATAATATATGTTATATAATTTCTTTAAAATATTTACACATATCATTAGATTACATATCAGTTTATAAGTTAGACAAATTAGTTTGGAAAATAAATATAGATAATAATATTTTAAAGTAATTTATTTCACTTCCTTAATCTACTTAAATTAATCTATAAAATCTTATATTAAAGATCTGAGATAATATATACTTTTTGAAATTTAAATATAACTGTCATAGAATAAAACCATTCTAAAAGATGAAAACCGATCAGCTAGGGGGTTTCCTGCCCCGGACCAGTCGGTAGCTTGCCTGCCGCATACATTGCAGCCTGCAGCTATATTGATATTTATATCTCAATTAATTGTTCACCAAGCAATGGTTAAATTTGAATAATATATTGATATTGATTATTTTATATACACACACATCTATGTATGTATATGTATCCATGTATACACGAATCAAACATGTAAACTAAGTGGATTGACTCGTTCACCCACAGAGTTACATAATAAGCTAAGTTTAAAATAATTAGATGAAAATGTTATTTTGAGTGAATGATAAATTTAAGCATGCCAAATTAATAGCTTAGAAGTGGAAGGACTCTTTTTCATTTTGACATTTCTACTAAATTCTCTTTCCAACGTTTCCCTTGTGAGGGGAAAAAAATCTCTTTCTTTCACTAGATGTTTCCTCTGTTAAGAATATCCTAAATTAGATAATTGAGCTAGCTTTATCTCGTTTGCTTGCAATGTACATATATTTACAAGAATACTACATCAAATTAATTACAAAAAGTAATTTCTGTCAACCTAAGAACCCAATCACTAATTTAAGCATCATTTATGGATCTTCAGATTCTGCAGTGATGTTTTGACCATTACCTGGGCGTTATTTGGGAAATTGAAGCATCGTTTATGGAACAACGTGCTTTCTGTGACTGTGATGTTGAGGATCCGTCTTCTAATTTTTCATCACTTTTTGTTGAGAAAGCTGGCTTTTTAGGCAAAGGGAGTGCCTCAGTTTCATTCTTAAGCATGGAAGAAACCTCCAGCATTGATGGCCTTTCTGCTGGATTTTCCTGCACGCAGAGTAGGGCTACATGCAAACATTGCAGAAGTTTGCATGAAGAAGATGAATCTTCTAGAGATGGATCAACAAATTCCAAACCTTTACCCTCTTTCCACAAATTATAAGCCTGTTAGGATTCAACATCAAATTATTGATCCTGTTTATGCGTTTCAGAAGCAAAGCTTCAATATATTTTTTTTCTTTTTTTTGGGGGGGGGGGGTCAAGAGAAATTCCTGAGAAACTACTTACATATTCAAGAATGCTCAAGTTCTCATGAGTGCCATAATAGCTAGTGTTCCTCTTGCCACTGATGATTTGCAAAAGCACTACTCCAAAGCTATAAACATCATACTTCATTGAGTATGTGCCTTTTCTAACATATTCTGGAGGAACATAACCACTGTATTTTGTATATAAGTAACTGTTTATAAAACAAGATGAAGTTAGAACACGAGGTAATTTACTTACTATGTCCCAACGATTCGCCCAGTGTTTGCTTCAACTTCATCTTTTCTAAACAGTTTAGCCATTCCAAAATCTGATATTTTTGGATTCATCTTATCATCAAGCAAGATGTTGCTAGCTTTTAAATCTCGATGAATTATTGTGAAGTTTGAATATTCTTGGAGATATAGAAGTCCTTGGATAATTCCTTCAATAATATGAACACGCATCCCCCAATCCAATAGATGCTTTCTTATTGGATCTGCAAGGAGTTGTAGTCATGATTCAATAAGCTTCTGATCAGTAATCCAAGTAAACCGAAAAAATATATTAGTTCAGAACAGACCAAAAGAACAAACATTTGGAGTTTCTGTTGGCTTAGTCATTTAACACAACTTTTTGAACCAAAACTCTCATTGCAATGTTAACTTGTAGAAAATTAAACAAGTTTTGGGATCTAATAATGATTGGGGAACCCTAGGAAGCTTAATAGATAATGCACTACACAATCGACTCCGTGGTTCTGAAATGCATATTAAACAACCGAAAAAGCAAAGATTTTTGATACCGTAGAGGTAGAAATCCAAGCTTCCGTTAGGCATGTACTGATAGATTAGAATTTTTTCTTCTCTCTCATTGCAGAATCCCAAAACTCTAGCCAGATTGATATGCTGAAGCCTTGCAGTAAGTGAAACCTCATTTGTAAATTCTTCATGTCCTTGGGTGGAAGCTTTCGAAAGTCTCTTGACTGCAATTTCTTGTCCTCCTGGTAGTTCTCCCTGAAAACAAACTACGGATTTTCAGTTGTGGAGAAATAAATTACCTAAGAAATGAGGATGAAGGTGATTTCTTAAGATAAGAATGCCTCAACATTATTGAAGCTGATATTTGAAATTGTACGTATACTATTGCTCTTCTGTACATAATTTGACCAATATCTTGATTTTCTCAAAGAGAGAAGTGTAGCTTGTTTGAAATCTCAGATATTCTACAGAAAGGGCCTAAAATTATTGCCTTCTAATCAGGAAAATTTTTTCCCTTGGTTTGCGGAGAAAAAGGAAGTGTCTCCCTTCAAATCTTGTACTTACATTGCCAACCAATTATTTTTTCTTTTTTTCCTTTTTTTAACTTCTCAGTTTCCTCTATCTACATGAACTTTCACAAATTTCATCCTTTTACATTCATACATTCACGCGTTTAGAAAGAAAATGAGATTAAAAAAAAAAGTGACTATAAACAAGAACCGTATGCCATTTTTACACTTGTAATTAGAAAATATAGCTTCTTTATCAAGAATATCTTACAGAAACAAATGTTCAAAGGGCCAAATCTATTACCTTGTAAACAGAGCCAAATCCACCCTCTCCTAGCTTGTTTTCTACAGAAAAATCTTTTGTTGCCGCTCTTATGACGGCAAAGCTAAATTCTTCAAGATGTGGAGCACTGGTTTCAATGCTCTCAGCATGGCGGATGGAACCTTCTGGTTCAGACGGCAAACTTTTGCCAAGCACCATCTTCACTGTAATAAATGGAGAAAACAGAAAGGTCTGAGCGTTAATTCTCTTTTTACCAGTACTTAGTAAAAATAACCAGAACATTCAAATTTAAATTATTGATTACCTTTTGATTTGAATGACTTGCTTCTTAAGCAGCACAGTAGAAAGACTCCCAATGTTATGACGATTGCAACTGGAAGTAAAATAATAAGTAATAGCCTCCGTCTGTTTCCATGATCAGTTGCTTCATCTTGAGCTGTCAATGATGTTCATCTTGAGTTGTTAATTCTCACAAAAATCAACATCATTTTTTTTCTGGTTTTCTTGAGTTTTCACGAGTATCTTCACATTCTTTGAGTGTGAAAGGATTTCCATTCAATATTTTTAGCTATTACTTCCAACAGGTATGCAGCTTTCAAAGGTTACTGTGATCTGCTGAATTAGCTTTTGGAGTGGCATTCCATAGTAAGGAAAAACTGAAAGAAGATAGATGAACTTGTGGTTTTGTACAATGAATAATGCATCTAATCACTCGGAAACTGTTAATGGAAGCCCCTCTACTCTACACCAAGTTACATAACGTGTACAGATTAGGGTTTATAGAGTAGTCAGGAACTTAAAGAGTCAAGACTACTTAATCAAATTAAATTAAAAAAAAATGATCACAAGGGGAAAAAAGGCGGTATGCTTACTGGGAAAAAAACATGAATGTCATACAAGAAGGCACTACATTGCTTCCAAATGAGAGTTTCCCAGAAAGAAAGAAGTAAACTTCATATTAGGAAAGTAGTATAAAGTATTCAAGTAAACTAGACCTTAGTATGAAGCTATCAGAAACAATGTAAAAGGAGATACCATAGTGTTATGAGTTAAAAATACCAGAGAACATTGAATGGAAAAGACACACAGTCTCACACAATGACCCTAATGATTAATGAAGATTGTAAATACAATTTATAGAACAGAGTTCCATTGTAGATACAGGGTTTTCTTCCAACACTATAATGGTAATATGGAAACCGCATATTTTCTTAATATGTTTGAGTAGATATAATTTTGTATGCATAAGTATGACCCCACGGAAAGCATAACCCTCCTATATAGAAGATATCAGTTGTTTGCAATGGGTAAACTATATTCTTTACCTGCCTTAGAAAGTACCCAATTATCATCATTTATCACCTGAAATACATTGTAACCCAGCAGATTCTTTTCCTTGGCATAAGCAACCTTAGTTTTGATAGCTTCAACATCATCAAAATTGATCCAAATAGAACCAATGGTGCAATAATTCACGACATAGGTAGCATTATACAACGTAGGAGCACGATAACTCCGAACATACCACTTGATATACTTATAGCTCATAGACCCATCTTGCGTCACAGCCAGACCCGATGATGGAGAACCAATCGCGGTTTCCTTGGGACTATCCAATGCCCAAGCGTAGCCATGGTAAGGCAATCCCAGAAGCAGTTTATTAGAAGGAAATCCTCTGCTCAGCCATTTCCTTATACCAAAATCAGTATTCACATGGCTTATAGGATCATACAGAGCAGCATGAGGATGCGTGAAATTTTCCAGTGAAGGAAGATGATAATCATAAGCCATAATATGACCCCAGTTCAGATTCTTCACCAAAGAATCAACGGGATAACTCAGATTCCCAAAAACAGTGGGCAAGTAATGAAGACCCATACTCAATATCAACGACGATTCTCCAGAGCTTCTGTTCTCAGAATCCACAGCAAGTCGCCATTCGTGAAGCAGAATTCCCAAGTTGGTCATATCCGATTCTGCTTGAGGCCAAAGCCAGCACAAGTCAATGCCCTGAAACGCATGTCGTCTAGCTGTTTGTATGGAGGACTGAATGAAAGATTTTCTTGAAGAAGCGGTTCTGAGCATCGAAGAAAGGACCGAATCGTTCGCCTTCTTGCCCAGAATACCCTGTGCAGTTTCTGCCTGTCCGGTCCATACAGAGAAAAGAGTGACGATCGAGGGGTTTTTACTCTTGACGATGTTGGTGAAGGTGGAGAAATATTGCAGGTCAGATTTGGCTATGGAAATCTCGTAAGTTGAGGAATTGACGCTAGCGAAGGCGCATATAAGGTGCGTGAACAAAGCAGAGTTTATGTCAGGAATGGGGGATTCACTGCCAGCATACCAATAACCAGCTTTGACCCAACTTTGTGAAGTTGAGGAGTGAAAATGAAGATGAAGGAGAATAGAGAAGAGGAGGAAGGAATGAGTGGAAGCCATGGGAGAAAAGCTTCATGGGCCTTCTTCGTACGGATTTTAAGGGTACGTGACATTTTGACTTTTCAAAACATCTGTTTGATTTATGTTTGTTGATGTAGACGTAAAAGCCTTGAACTGTTGTCGAATGATGTTGACTCGGAACCGCAAACCCATTTCTGTCACGCACCGTGGGTTGGGGGAGTTGCTGAGCATAGGGTAACGGTGACTAGCGACTTACCCATTCAGTGACTTTGACACTCGATGTTTCCAAAATAGATACTATACTCTCCGTGAATTCAATAATAGACGCTTGTTGGCATTTCAGTCTTATTTTTTCTTCTAGGACCTATCTGAAAGGAAAGAGAATTCAGTACTTCTTGATCGTGAATATCGGAATAGGACTAACCGTGTTATGGATGTTTTTGTTTCACAACAAAACAATTAGAATTAGGTTTAGTCAGCAATTCTAGAGGATTTCTGGATATGTATTATGTATTTATTGTTTTTTTACTTCTAATATCCATATTATTACAGGAAAAAAAGTCAATGTATCATCTAAAATTCTCAAAGACAAAATGCCATGCGAAAATTACATTTGATGCTAGATAAATTATTATACTGTGTTTGTACCATTGCTAGTGGTTAGTTAAGAGTTTAATTTGATTTTAAATATAACACTTCAACTTATTTTATTTATCACAATTATAAGAGTGAAGTACTCTAACATTTCTTTTATTTTGCTTTAATTATATAAACCTCCATTCTATTTTCAAAATATATACTTATGTTCAAATTATTAATTTTGGTGAGAATATTTACATAAAATTTATTTTCTAATTTACCTTTCATCCTTTTGAATTCCTAATTTTAGATAAACTTATTTAGAAGAATTCAAGAGTTTTCTTTTTAATTTTATTTTTTCTTTTTTCAAATAATTATTTGTTCATTTTTTTTATCAAGAAGTTCAAGTAACTAAATTTATGTCAATATAAATTACTTGATCAAGAATTTTATTAATTCTATTAACGAATTGATGGGATATGGAAAGAAATATTTATGATGTTATCATATTTTTAGGATAATTGATCTATTTGAATTGATTATTATTTTAAGATTTATGTACATTTATCAGCATTTTAGTACTTTTATTATTAGGACTAGTTATTATTATTATTATTTTTATTATTGTTTCAGTATAATTAGATCTAGAGTTTTTATTTTACGACAGACTTGATTATTAAACAACATTGTAGTTATCGTTTTTTCTCCGCCTGTTTTCTCTTCTTCGTTCTCTGTTTCTCCTTCTCTACTTTTTTTTTTATCTCTTTCCTTCCTCTTCTCTCTTCTCTTTTTACATCAATTTGGCATTAAAACCTGATCCCATCTTCTTCACTTTGCCCAAACTCTTTTCTTTTGACAACTAAATGCAGCCTCTCCTCAAACCATTCGTAACCGCTGCGTCAAATCCTTTGTTCATTCTCCCTTCTATCAATTTTTGGCATCCCATCACCGCAACTCCACCCCCATCCTTCTCACGGGCGTAAACATGTTCGGATCCCACGAATTCGCCACCAATGGTGGCCAGATTTCGTAGATATTGACTTTTCTACTATAGCCGTCGGCTAACAGTCTTATATTCTAAATTTCCTAATGTCAAATCATGGCATCACCAACACCGTTGGAATTGCACTCATGAACATGGTCTGAACCCAAAGTTTCATGGCGAAAATAGCTTCCACGTGCCTCCTCAACAAATGCGAGTTCAAATTCCACGTCTCGTCACACTAATGCACTTCAGATTGGATTTTAGCAAAATTTACACTTTGAACCCAGAGTTTTGGAGAAAATTGCACTTCAACCAATGTTTTGAATATTTCACTTACAACCCTATTCAGCCCTTGTTCAATTTTGGACCTCCGAATAAGCAGGATAAACATCATAATACTATTGGAGCAATTTTTAACATACACGTTACTGCTTTTACTTCTGTCTATATTATTATTAATGTTTTAGGAATATTATTTGTTTATCTGTTGGTTTTCAATTTATAATTTAGCAAAAAAAGGAGGAAAAAAAAGAGGAGAACAAAAGAGAATTTATGATGCTGTTGATTTGTGAATATAAGCTATAAAAGAAGCATGTACATGAAGGGTCGATATGTGTGTGATACTCTATTCCGACACCGATAAGGCTTTAGAGATGATGAGTATCGACTATTACTCAAACTATTGTAAGTATGAATATGCCAGTTGTAACATCCTAAGTTTTAATCTAAGAATTTGAGTTAATTAAATTTTGATTATTCAGAAAATTGAGGTATTAAGTAGTTGAAATTGGATGTTGAAGCTTAAAAATACTAAGATTTGTAATTGAGAGTCGTGACCCTACATATTTTTGAGCAATCTTGGAAATCAAGAATTTTGGAGGGCCAATTGATTTTATGTTTAGGTGATTATTTTTGGATTTGAAATTCTAAAGAGTCTTAATTTGTAATTTTTGGAGATGTGTGGACTTAGTTATGAATTTTAAGAATTGAATATAGATACTTAGAAAATAAATTATAAATTTCAAAGACAGAGTGGATTAAGATTTTATATTTAAAACTGAAATAAATCATTTGGTTAGCTTTTATATTTAAGATTAGAATTAGTATTTCTTCTAATCTTAAACGTAGGAGCTAAATAATTAATTTAAAAGATTAAGAAAATTTCTTAAAGTTGGTTTTATGTTAAAAAATGTGTTTTTTTTTCCTAAAATTTTTTAATCATTTTCATTGGAAACTATCTCATTATTGAAAAGCTCTCTTAAACTGTATAATCATTAAGGAGAGTTTTAGGAGGGAAAAAACCACTACTCCTTTAGTTCTTATTTTAAGGATTTTCGGCACGTTTTATAATATAACATATCTTTTTTTTTTTCCATCATAACATGTTTTGTTTTAAAACATTAATTTTTTTCACCTAGTATCCCTAGCTATAAAACTTCCCAACTAATTAACCAAAATTTTCTAAGTAATGATTTTTTATCAAGGATAATTTTGATATTTTATAAGAAATAA
This sequence comes from Neltuma alba, assembly GCF_004799145.2. Lineage (NCBI taxonomy): Eukaryota > Viridiplantae > Streptophyta > Magnoliopsida > Fabales > Fabaceae > Neltuma > Neltuma alba. The sequence continues at coordinate 1,118,404 of NW_021636509.1, forward strand.
CTAATTTCAACTAATTTATTACTCCATTCCTTTTTATAAAATACAACATATGATAAAGAAATTTATTTAAAATTTGTTAAAGACAATAAATATGCAGAAATGTAACTTATTTTTTAAAAACTTTCTTATTCATGAAAAATATGGTGATGGAGAGAATGAGTGAAAAAAAAGATGAGGAAGACATGTAATTAATTAAGAGTAAAAATTAAAAAAAATACATTAAATGTTTAAATATATACAAAATATAGTTTATAAAAAGCAACATACCCTCCTAACTTACGAAAAGCAAAGCATGGAATAATTTATATAAAGTTGTTACTGTGTGTTTACAATAAAGACTAAACTCTTGTATTTATCACATAAGAGAGTAATATTTTACTCCTCTATTTCGTAGTATAGAACTTAATTAGAGAGTTAATATTGATTCTATATAAATATGTAAGATCTATTTTACATGTTTATTAATTTTTTTCTAAATTAATTCTAACAATAATCAAATATTTTTATCCGCAGAGTATATGAACTAACTCATTTTACAAATAGGATATGTAACATTTTATTTTGTTTTGGAACAAAATTTTAAGCAATCGAGCACCTTCTAATATGGCATCAGAAAATGGAACAAAGTTTGAAATGAAATTTAGAAATTAATTTTTTAAAAAAATCAGATGGATAATAAACGAGACTTTCCCATGTTAACAATATTGTACATTTACCAAATTCCCATCCAATTTAAATCAAAGCAACATTAGTTAATGTGAGTCAGCCATTGATCCACTCTCATTTATTCCACGATCCAAGCCTTCGATGCTGCATATATTGAAAATCAATTTATTGAAATCAGATCAAATATTGAATAAAGTACATTTTGAATTTAAAAATAAGTTAGATTAGAGGTTTCAGTTTAGTTTCTTCACTTAATTAGTTCTTAAGTTATTTCTTAACTAGTCTTAAATGATATATATTTTTTTTGTAGCAGTTATTGTTGTTTTGAAAATCAAAGTTAACATGCCAGTATTTAAAAAATGAAATCTTATGTGAGGTTAAAAGATTAATTATAAGTAAACTTTTGTAGTAAACAAAATATAAAGTTATGCATTAAATGGTATCCTTGTTGAATTAATTAAATAAATAAAATGGTGTATTGGGCAAAAGTGCATGTGATGACCCCTTATATTTTGAATCAAATCTAGATTAAATTGCTCTATTCTTAAAATACACACTATACTTTTTGTCAAATCTAAATTATTAATCTCACCTTAAATTTTAACTTGAAACAATTCAGAACAGGGGAATCTATATATATATATATATATATATATTCTTTTACTTGTGACAATTTAATCAGTAGACCCCCTTTCTCTCTTCTTTCCTAAGTATATGATATTTGTCTGGCCAAAAAAAATTACATGATATTTGATATGATTAAGCTGGACTCCACCAGCTCTATATGAAGGAGAGTATGAGTTATTTTTCTCAATTGATTAACTAAATCCTACTCTCTCTCTCTCTCTCTCTCTTTTTTTAAACTCCAGCGATTAAAATTCAACCGAGTCAACCAGGATGCACTGAGTGTTCAGAGATTGAGCTTTGCCCAACTCAAAGCTATCGGGATTAACAATTATAAAAAGGTCCCCAAAAAAAATTTCATTGTGGAGATTTTCCCGTCCCAATCAAAACCAGCGGCCCAAAAGAATACACTGACACCGTGTCCACGTCATGGTTAGTGCATTATCGTAACTAATCCAAGAGGTTCCCGAATAAGAATACACTGACACCATGTCCACGTCATGCACCACCCTGGCACCCGTTCACCTACTAAACTCCTCCACTTGGAAGTACGCCATTGCACCATTCCCTGGGCCCTTTCCAACAGCTTGAGCCCCGATTCCATGCAAATTCGTAGAGCCGAGAATATGGGTTGGGGCCTGCGGGCCAACCTACCAACCCGTCATAAAAAGAACGGGTTAGGGTTGGTATTTGCTAGCCCGCCAAGATGCGGGTTGCTCTAGCCCGCATCGCATAACCCGTGGACTGTGGTGGGCTAGCCTGCGAGTTGGCGGGTTGGCCTGCTTAACCCGCTACTTTTTTAAAAAAAAAACTTTTCATATAAATAATATGTTATTATATTTGAAAATTTTCTTTTTTTATTTACATTTCAATTTTTATGTTACATAACACATATGTAAATAAAAAATATTTTTTAAAAATAGGCATACTATAATCATAGCAAAATTTTAATGACTACAATCAAATATAAGACAATATTTATTATGGAAAAAAAGTGTTTTAAAAAACATGGTAAATGAACTTAAAATAAATTAGATAAATGCCCTTCTAATTTATTAAGAGATAGTGTTTAGTATCAAATATGACGTTTGTATGAAAAAAATTATAAAATTTATCACTTGATGAGTTGATGTTGAATGTTAATCATATTCAATACAAATAAATGATGATGGCCGTTCAATTTCCTGTTCATAAGCCGTTCAAGTGCTGTATTCGCCGTTCAATTTATGGGCTGCGTGCAAGCCATTATTGAATGATGTTTATGAGGTCTCTGCAAGCAGTCATGTGGTATTTGGAATTCAAATTCAAATCGTCTATATCCCGCGTTTTGTTAGCCAAAGATGGATATAAAATGGTCAGTACAGCGAAGCAGGGATATCATATTTCTTTCGGCCTCTGTTTCTTTCTTTTTTATCATCTTCTATATTGTTTTTATTGTTTCCTCTTGCATTTTGATTACGATAAATCATTTCTGTCTTTTGGGGAGATCCGATCAGCCTTGCAGATCTAACGTGTGCAAGAAGTGAGGCTTACATACTGGTAAAGCTTCACTGCAATTTTTCATGGAGAAGAGGCTATTTGGGCGTGGTTAGACGGAAGCTTTGAACATGTTGGCCTCTGTCGATCATTTGCTATTTCATGAAGTGATTTATGTTCTTATGATTGTATGTATTTGTATTTTTCGTCCTTCACAAATTTTGTTTACTTACCTGGTTGATTCTTCTATTTTATATGCACCCCAATGAACAGGGTATTTGGATGCCGCCAACCATGGGAGACGATGAAGTCTTGGAACGTCTGGCTTGTAAGTATATTGGTTCAATTTAATCAATTTCGGCAACTAATAAATTGTACTCATGCAAAGATGTGTTTCTTTTCCCACTCCACAATAAACCAGATTGGGCAGCTCTCCACAATTCCTCCTCATAAGAGATCACCAGAAATTGTTCAAGAATACGTCAAAAGCAAGCGGGAAATACCAGTTGAAGCATTCAGGGGAGGCTTCATCTTATCAAAAGTAGCGAGTCCTTGGTCAACTGGTGAGCTCAAGCTGATCAACACCAATGTAGAAGACAACCCGTCTGTGACCTTCAACTACTTCAACCATCCATATGATGTTCAGCGTTGTTGTTTGAGGGCATTCGAATAGCAACTAAGGTTGTACACTCGGATCGATTCACGAACTACACTTTGTGTGACAAAGAAAGCACTGAGACACTTCTTAACCTCACTGTGAAGGCTAATGTCAACCTGGTACCCAAGCATGTCAATGACACAAAGTCACTAGAGCAGTTCTGCAGAGACACTGTGATCACTATTTGGCATTACCATGGTGGGTGCCATGTGGGGAAGGTGGTTAGCCCTGATTATAAGGTTTCTTCGTGTTGATAGACTCCGTGTGGTGGATGGCTCAACGTTTACTGAGTCACCAGGGACTAACCCTCAGGCCACTGTGATGATGATGGGCAGGTATGTGAAAGCAACATCATTACACGGCGCGGTTACTGCCTGCTCCACCGATGAGGAGAGGAGGGTTTTTAGGGGAGGGGTCTGGTGCCGAGGCTACTCGTGAATCTCGAGAGGCTTTCAGCCGTTGAATTTGAAACTTGTAATTTGTATGTGATGCTGTTTGGCACGAGGAAAGCGTAGCAAATGTGAGTGTACAACGATGAGTTTATGGCTGAAGCAGGGAAGATCGATTGCTCAAACCAGTAAGCAGCTTTCATGAATTAGATAACGCCGTCGTGCTTCGGGGGGTCACTGCCAAGAGAACTGCGATGAGAAGGAAATTTGTAAAGTTTCTTGTTGCCGCCATGGTTTGGCTGCAGATTTTTGTGATGATGGGCAAGGCTAGCTTCTTGAGGTCTCTATATAAAGACTGAGGAGGTTTTAATTCTGAAGAATTGTTGCATGACATGACGTGTTTTCTTCTTGGTCTGAGGAGTTTATCCATGAATATAACTGACTAAAATATACTTCCTCCTCCATCCCCGTCCTAAATAAAAAAGTTACGAGAACTATCTTAGAAAATAAATAAATAAATAGAAGAGACAAATGGATTAAAGTCTTATATTTATTTAGAACAAAACTAAAAGTCAAACAGAATCCTGTTATATTAAAGACCGGAGGTAATATGAATTTAGTTATAGCTGTCATCATATGCAGAAATTGGTTGTCTTACCTTAAAAGATTCTTTCTGAAGTCTGTCTTGTATGAATTGTGGTTATACAAGGCTAGACAAGTGTGAGGATCTTCACAAGGCCGTCCGTGGTAACCCTTTGGTGTTAGTTTGATCCATCTGAACAAATATCCCCGGGGAATTTTTAATCAGGCCTGCCCGTCGAAATTCTAAATCCTGAACTGAATGAATTGTCAAATGTGGTTGGATTTTCCGGAATTCCAAGGGGCTAAGCGATGGATGTAAGAGTATATATATATATATATATATATATATATTTGGTGGTGAAGAGATGTAAGTATATATTTTAACACTTTGCTAGAAATTGCACGGTTTGAAGGAAATATTTTAATTAAATTTTGGCCGGAAACAGGGATAGGAATAGGTTCAAGAATCAAGATTCATAAAACGGCCGAAACAGGCCTTTTCGGGCTGTAGTAATTGATTAATGTATAGCGAATTCTATTTAGTTGTCAGAAGGCATGTTTCGATGCAGAGTAAACTCCTATTGGCAGTAATTTATGTTTGACATATATGATTGCACCTATTTTTTCCCGCCTTTGATTTTGGACTGAACGCATCAGATATACTTTATGAATTTATTTAGATCAACATTGATTTTCTTTCAGGTTGGCCTTTGCTCATTCAAAGGGTGATGAAACAAAAGTTATAAAATTTATACACGGTTGCTCTTGGGATGGGCCAAGCAAACTTCCAAGAACAATCCAACTTGGTATAAATACTACCATAAAGAAACTTCATTTCACTATCCTGCTTCGATGTAGCTTGACCAGGTTAGCCAATTGCTTATTTATGAAAGTTTAAGCTGTTTTCATTCATGGCTATATTAGAATATTGTTAGTGCCAGTTTGTGTTAAACAACTCCAATGTTCAATGAGGCGGTACGAAAGAACTTGTTCGGCTATTTGCTTTGCTTGTAAGCATAGGAGGTTATGGCAACTCTACAATTGCAAATTATTTTATTTTGTGGGAAATAGATAACTTGATCTTTAGTTGAGGTCGTGTGTTTTTTTTTTTAATCAAAATATGAGCATATAGGCTTCCTGCCATGGACAGATCTAGAAGTGATTACTTGGGAGATGAAATTTAAATTAGCATGTTAATTAATGCAGAAATATACTACTGCCTCTTATCTCTAATATAAAACCTAATTAACTAATTTGAAAAAATTAAGAAAGCTAAAAAAAATTAATTTAAAGTATTTATATTTATTATTTTTGTTCCAAACTAATTTGTTTTACTTATAAATTTAAACTAATATAATCTAATGATGCACATAAGTATTTTAGAGACATCATGTAACGTATGTTATAACTAAGACCCTTTGGTCCAAAATATAAAATAAACTTTGTTGGAAGGTTTTAGTTTTTGTTTTATATAAGATAGCATTCACTTTTAAGTATTTAATGATTTTTTTTTAATTTTACTCGTAACATATATATTTTTTCTCTTTGATTCATTTATTACATCTTTTACTTTTTTTCTTCATTAATAAAGGCATTTGGGGGGAAAAAATACATGCATTACATATTTATTATTTTAAACTGATTTTAACTAATTTCTTGATAAATGCAAATGGATAAAGTTTATCTTATATTTTGAACCGAAGGGAGTAATTATTTAACCCCTTCAATCTCTCAAAAATAGCTAATTGATTTTTATATTAAGAACCGGAGGTAGTATTAGAATATGCCACATACTTTTTTTTTAAAATTATCAAACTTGAGCAATTTCTTTTTAAAATATAGCAAAATAAATCTATATGAACCTCTTAGTAATCTCTTTACTATATAAGTAATCATGCAATTTGCATGAATTCTCATCTTCTATCTTATTCCTAAAGTTATTATTTATGACATTTACAGTTGAAAATGATTTCTCATTTGTTGTATTTGAAATTAGGAGAATTAATGGTAACGAAAGCAAATGATGGTCGGATGATATACAGGATTTATTCAATTGTTTGGTGATGCTTCGCATGATTGAGAGTTGTTGAGATGTTTTTGAAATTAGGATATTGAGAAATGTCGACCTCATAATATCTTTGCTTCTATGTTGAAATGTGGCTCCTCTTCTTGAATGAAATTTACTCTAACGGAATCTCTATACCAATTCACAAATATGATCATAACTTGTAATCATCTCTTAGAATTAAGTGTCAATCACTCCACTGGGGTCTCTGATTCATTTTTGGTGATTGAGCATTTATGGTAGATTCATAGCGATGAACAAGTTATCATGATAATGATGCTCATTTCAAACATGTTCAAGATTTGAAAGAGGTTTACCTCGTCCAGGTATTTCTGTGCTTAAAAACACGTCAAATATCAATATGATGCTTTGGATAGAAAGATATATTCTCTCCATTCGAAATGATAAGACATTTTTTGCTAACTTCCACCCCTCCAGAAAATAGTCAAACATCATTAAAACTTGCCTACTCTTTTTATGTCTACCTTATTAATGGGTAATTTAATCACAAGTAAATTACAAAAATGTCTTATATTTTTAGATATGGAAAGAGTAGAAAAATGTCTTATAATTTCCAACAGTGGGGGGGCGTAACTCGTAAAATGTTTGCAATCAGATCTTTTCATATGAACCCTTTTCAGTAATAGATGCCAAATTTTGAATATAAAAAAAAAAAAAAGATACCAAAGTTTTTTACTCGTGTCTTTTTTCCTATCTACACTCTTCTCTCTGTGAGGATCCCCATAGAGCTGCATTGAATTGTGATGCCGCCGTCCTGCTGCTTGAATATGAATGTGTTTGACCAGTTATGTTATATGTAAAGAGCTAAAAAAGTCAGGAGATAAATGTGTTTCATTTTTGTTTTAAAAAAAAAAAAAGGAAGGGGAAAAAAAATAAAAAGAGGGAGTGGGGTTTGGAAGGGCGTTTAAAAAGGATGGAGAAAGTTTGCAGAATCAGAAGAAGAGTTTTTGGAGCATGAATGAGTGTGGAAGATATGGATACATTAAATAAAATTAAAGTCAAGTTATATTTCAAAAATTTATGAGCTACATAAATGTTGTATCAAAAACCAAAGGATATTGATGCTAGATATGAGATTTGGCACCGGAGGTAGGATAATAATGTATATACCACTTAAAATGAATATATTAAGAATATATATCTGAATTAATAAATATAATATTAGATAAGAATTGATAGCTTTTAAAATCAAGATTCAAGGGAATGAAAAAAGAATAGATATAAAAAGAATATGATTAATATTATTATTTAATTATTTATTATTTTAAAATAATAAGCTTAAAATCAGTAATTAATATATATATATATATGATGTATATTAAGGAATTTAAAATATTGTTCTATCAATGTGGCAATAATGCGTCGCTTTTATGGTAATAATGTATTAATAGTAAGACTTTAGCCAAAGCTCACTATAAATTCAAAATTAATTCCTGAATGAAAAACCTATAAGGATATTAACACAAGTTGACAATAATTGTGAAAACTATGTTTTCCCAAATTATAATAATCAAAATAATGATTTATTTATAGAGATTATTAAAAAAAATGAATGCTTACATAAATTCGAATTAAACAAATATGTGTTTTTTTTTTTGGAGATGGTTGGCATCTCCTGCCAGTCTTCGGCTTTCTGTTACCACATGTCTAGTAAGATTTGCCCATTTTAGTGTATTTCTTACCCTACTTAATTGTATATTACCTCTCTATAAGACACAGTTGACTAATTTAAAAAAATTAAAATAATTAAATAAATCATTTAATTATATATATGTTACATGATCTTTTTAAAATGTTGATACATGTCGTTAGATTACATATTAATTTATAGGTCAGAAAAATTAATTTAAAAATATATAAATATAAATATTTTAAAGTAATTTATTTAACTTCTTTAATCTCTTTAAATTAATTAACTGAACCTTATATTAAGAATTCGAATTGAGGTGATATATACTTTTTTTGAAATTTAAATATAACTGTCAAAACATGTAAAATAAAACCATTTTAAAAAACTAAAAACTGATCAGCTCGGGAGGTTTCCTGCCCATGACCAGTCGGTAGCTTGCCAACTGCATTGTGCAGCTATATTTATTTTTTAATTAATTGTTCACAAGCAATGGTTAAATATGAATAATATATTGATATTGATTATTTTATATACACACACATCTATGTATGTATATGTATCCATGTATACACGAATCAAACATGTAAACTAAGTGGGTTGACTCGTTAACTCACAGAGTTACATAATAAGCTAAGTTTAAAATAATTATAATGAAAATGTTATTGTGAGTGAATGATAAATTTAAGCATGCCAAATTAACAGCTTAAAAGTGGAAGGACTCTTTTCATTTTGACTACTAAGTTCTCTTTCCAACGTTTCCCTTGTTAGGGGGAAAAAATCTTTCTCTTTCACTAGATGTTCCCTCTGTTAAGATTACCCTAAATTAGATAATTGAGCTGGCTTTATCTCATTTGCTTGCAATGTACACATATTTACAAGAATACTACATCAAATTAATTACAAAAAGTAATGTCTGTGAACCTAAGAACCCAATCACTAATTTAAGCATCATTTATGGATCCTCAGATCCTGCAGTTAAGTTTTGACTCTTACCTGGGCGTTATTTGGGAAATTGAAGCATCGTTTATGGAACAACTTCCTTTCTGTGACTGTGATGTTGAGGAATTAACTGAACCTTATATTAAGAATTCGAATTGAGGTGATATATACTTTTTTGAAATTTAAATATAACTGTCAAAAGTAAAAAAAAAACCATTTTAAAAAACTAAAAACTGATCAGCTCGGGAGGTTTCCTGCCCATGACCAGTCGGTAGCTTGCCAACTGCATTGTGCAGCTATATTTATTTTTTAATTAATTGTTCACAAGCAATGGTTAAATATGAATAATATATTGATATTGATTATTTTATACCACACACATCTATGTATGTATATGTATCCATGTATACACGAATCAAACATGTAAACTAAGTGGGTTGACTCGTTAACTCACAGAGTTACATAATAAGCTAAGTTTAAATAATTATAATGAAAATATTATTGTGAGTGAATGATAAATTTAAGCATGCCAAATTAACAGCTTAAAAGTGGAAGGACTCTTTTCATTTTGACTACTAAGTTCTCTTTCCAACGTTTCCCTTGTGAGGGGGAAAAAATCTTTCTCTTTCACTAGATGTTCCCTCTGTGAAGAGTACCCTAAATTAGATAATTGAGCTGGCTTTATCTCATTTGCTTGCAATGTACATATATTTACAAGAATACTACATCAAATTAATTACAAAATGTAATGTCTGTGAACCTAAGAACCCAATCACTAATTTAAGCATCATTTATGGATCCTCAGATCCTGCAGTTAAGTTTTGACTCTTACCTGGGCGTTATTTGGGAAATTGAAGCATCGTTTATGGAACAACTTGCTTTCTGTGACTGTGATGTTGAGGATCTGTCTTCTAATTTTTCATTACTTTTTGTTGAGAAAGCTGGCTTTTTAGGCAAAGGAATTGCCTCAGTTTCATTCTTAAGCATGGAAGAAACCTCCAGCATGGATGGCCTTTCTACTGGATTTTCCTGAACGCAGAGTAGGGCAACATGCAAACATTGCAGAAGTTTGCAGGAAGAAGATGAATCTTCTAGAGATGGATCAACAAATTCCAAACCTTTACCCTCTTTCCACAAATTATAAGCCTGTTAGGATTCAACATCAAATTATTGATCCTGTTTATGTGTTTCAAAAGCAAAGCTTCAATGACTTTTGTTTTGGGGCCCCCCGGGAGGGGCCTAAAGGGAAGTTCCTGAGAAACTACTTACATATTCAAGAATGCTCAAGTTCTCATGAGTGCCATAATAGCTAGTGTTCCTCTTGCCACTGATGATTTGCAAAAGCAGTACTCCAAAGCTATAAACATCATACTTCATTGAGTATGTGCCTTTTCTGACATATTCTGGAGGAACATAACCACTGAATTTTGTATACAAGTAACTGTTTATAAAACAAGATGATCTTAGAACATAAGGTACTTTACTTACTATGTCCCAACGATTCGCCCAGTATTTGCTTCAACTTCATCTTTTCTAAAAAGTTTAGCCATACCAAAATCTGATATTTTTGGATTCATCTTATCATCAAGCAAGATGTTGCTAGCTTTTAAATCTCGATGAATTATTGTGAAGTTTGAAAATTCTTGGAGATACAGAAGCCCTTGGATAATTCCTTCAATAACATGAACACGCTTCCCCCAATCCAATAGGTGCTTTCTTATTGGATCTGCAAGGAGTTGTAGTGATGATTCAATTAGCTTTTGATCAGTAATCCAAGTAATCCAAAAAAAGATATTAGTTCAGAACGGGCCAAAAGAACAAACATTTGGGGTTTCTGTTGGCTTAGTCCCTTTTTTTTTTTTGGGGCCGAAATTGGCTTAGTCATTTAACACAACTTTTTGAGTCAAAACTCTCATTGTAATGTCAACTTTAGAAAATTAAACAAGTTTTGGGATCTAATAATGATGGAGGAACCCTAGGGAGCGTAACAGATAATGCACTACACAATAGACTCTGGTTCTGAAATGCATATTAAACAACCGAAAAAGCAAAGATTTTTGATACCGTAGAGGTAGAAATCCAAGCTTCCGTTAGGCATGTACTGATAGATTAGAATTTTTTCTTCTCTCTCATTGCAGAATCCCAAAACTCTAGCCAGATTGATATGCTGAAGCCTTGCAGTAAGTGAAACCTCATTTGTAAATTCTTCATGTCCTTGGGTGGAAGCTTTCGAAAGTCTCTTGACTGCAATTTCTTGTCCTCCTGGTAGTTCTCCCTGAAAACAAACTACGGATTTTCAGTTGTGGAGAAATAAATTACCTAAGAAATGAGGATGAAGGTGATTTCTTAAGATAAGAATGCCTCAACATTATTGAAGCTGATATTTGAAATTGTACGTATACTATTGCTCTTCTGTACATAATTTGACCAATATCTTGATTTTCTCAAAGAGAGAAGTTTAGCTTGTTTGAAATCTCAGATATTCTATAGAAAGGGCCTAAAATTATTGCCTTCTAATCAGGAAAAAATTTTCCCCTGGTTTGCGGAGAAAAAGGAAGTGTCTCTCTTCAAATCTTGTACTTACATTGCCAACCAATTATTTTTCTTTTTTTTTTTTTTTTTTTTTTTTTTTTAACTTCTCAGTTTCCTCTATCTACATGAACTTCCACAAATTTCATCCTTTTACATTCATACATTCACGCGTTTAGAAAGAAAATGAGATTAAAAAAACGTGACTATAAACAAGAACTGTATGCCATTTTTACACTTGTAATTAGAAAACATAGCTTCTTTATCAAGAATATCTTACAGAAACACATGTTCAAAGGACCAAATCTATCACCTTGTAAACAGAGCCAAATCCACCCGCTCCTAGCTTGTTTTCTACAGAAAAGTCTTTTGTTGCCGCTCTTATGACGGCAAAGCTAAATTCTTCAAGATGTGGAGCACTGGCTTCAATGCTCTCAGCATGCGGCATGGGACCTTCTGGTTCAGACAGCAAACTTTTGCCAAACACCATCTTCACTGTAATAAATGGAGAAGACGGAAAGGTCTGAACGTTAATTCTCTTCATACCAGTACTTAGTAAAAATAACCAGAACATTCAAATTTAAATTATTGATTACCTTTTGATTTGAATGACTTGCTTCTGAAGCAGCACAGAAGAAAGACTCCCAATGTTATGACGATTGCAACTGGAAGTAAAATAATAAGTAATAGCCTCCGTCTGTTTCCCTGATCAGTTTCTTCATCTTGAGCTGTCAAGAATGTTCATCTTGAGCTGTTAATTCAAGTTCTCACAAAAATCAATACAATTTATTTTCCTGGTTTTCTTGACTTTTCATGAGTATCTTACATTAGTATTATACAAGATTTTTAGCTATTACTTCTAACAATTATGTAGCTTTCAAAGGTTGCAGTGATATGCTGAATTAGCTTTTGGAGTGGCATTCCATAGTAAAGAAAAATTGAAAGAAGATAGATGAACTTGTGGTTTTGTACAACGAATAATGCGTCTAATCACTCGAAAACTGTTAAAGGTAGCCCCTCTAGTCAAGAACGTAAAGAGTCAAGACATACTTAATCAAATTAAATTTTTTTTAAAAATGATCACAGGGAAAAAAAAAGGCGGCACACTAACTGTTAAAAAAACATGAGTGTCATGCAAGAAGGCACTACATTGCTTCCAAATGGAAGTTTCCTAGAAAGAAAGAAGTAAAGTTCAAAGTAGGAAAGGGGTGTCAGAGGATCAAGGATTCAAGTAAACTAGACCTTAGGATGAAGCCATCAGAAACAATGTAAAAGGAGATACCATCGTATTGTGAGTTAAAAATACCCGAGAAAATTGAATGGAAAAGACACAGTCTCACACAATGATCCTAATGATTAATGAAGATTGTAAATACAATTTAGAGAACAGAGTTCAATTGCAGATACAGGGTTTTCTTCCTAGACTATAATGGTAATATGGAAACCGCACATTTTCTTAATATGTTTGAGTAGATATACTTTTTTATGCATAAGTATGGCCTTACGGAAAGCATAACCCTCCTATATAAAACTTATCAGTTGATAAAACATGTTTGCAATGGGTAAACTATATTCTTTACCTGCCTCAGAAAGCACCCAATTATCATCATTTATCACCTGAAACACATTGTAACCCAGCAGATTCTTTTCCTTGGCATAAGCAACCTTAGTTTTGATAGCTTCAACGTCATCAAAATTGATCCAAATGGAACCAATGGTGCAATAATTCACGACATAGGTAGCATTATACAACGTAGGTGCACGATAACTCCGAACATACCACTTGATATACTTGTAGCTCATAGACCCATCTTGTGTCACAGCCACACCCGATGATGGGGAACCAATCGCGGTTTCCTTGGGACTATCCAATGCCCAAGCGTAGCCATGGTAAGGCAATCCCAGAAGCAGCTTATTAGAAGGAAATCCTCTGCTCAGCCATTTCCTTATACCAAAATCAGTATTCACATGGCTTGTAGGATCATACAGAGCAGCATGAGGATGCGTGAAATTTTCCAGTGACGGAAGATGATAATCATAAGCCAGAATATGACCCCAGTTCAGATTCTTCACCAAAGAATCAACGGGATAACTCAGATTCCCAAAAACAGTGGGCAAGTAATGAAGACCCATACTCAATATCAACGACGATTCTCCAGAGCTTCTGTTCTCAGAATCCACAGCAAGTCGCCATTCGTGAAGCAGAATTCCCAAGTTGGTCATATCCGATTCTGCTTGAGGCCAAAGCCAGAACAAGTCAATGCCCTGAAACCCATAGCGTCTAGCTGTTTGTATGGAGGACTGAATGAAAGATTTTCGTGAAGAAGCGGTTCGGAGCATAGAAGAAAGGACCGAATCGTTCGCCTTCTTGCCCAGAATACCCTGTGCAGTTTCTGCCTGTCCGTTCCATACAGAGAAAAGAGTGACGATCGAGGGGTTTTTACTCTTGACGATGTTGGTGAAGGTGGAGAAATATTGCAGGTCAGATTTGGCTATGGAAATCTCGTAAGTTGAGGAATTGACGCTAGCGAAGGCGCATATAAGGTGCGTGAACAAAGCAGAGTTTATGTCAGGAATGGGGGATTCACTGCCAGCATACCAATAACCAGCTTTGACCCAACTTTGTGAAGTTGAGGAGTGAAAATGAAGATGAAGGAGAATAGAGAAGAGGAGGAAGGAATGAGTGGAAGCCATGGGAGAAAAGCTTCATGGGTCTTCTTAGTACGGATTTTAAGGATACGTGACATTTTGACTTTTCAAAACATCTGTTTGATTTATGTTTGTTGATGTAGACGTAAAAGCCTTGAACTGTTGTTGAATGATGTTGACTCGGAACAGCAAAACCATTTATGTCATGCAACGTGGAGTGGGGAAGTTGCTGAGTATAGGGTAATGGTGCAATTCTAGAGGATTTCTAGATATGTATTATGTATTTATTGTTTCTTTAATTCTAATATCCACATTATTACAGGAAAAAAAAAGTCAATATATCATCTAAAATTCTCAAAGACAAAATGCCATGCGAAAATTACATTTGATGCTAGATAAATTGTTATACTTTGTTTGTACCATTGCTAGTGGCTAGATAGGAGTTTAATTTAATTCTAAATATAACACTTTAATTTATTTTGTTTATAGTGAAGTACTCTAACATTTTTTATATTTTGCCTTCATTATATAAACCTCCATTATATTTTGAAAATATACACTTATATTCAAATTATTAATTTCGTTGAGAATATCTAAATAAATTTGATTTGCTAATTTACCTTTCATCATATTGAATTCCTAATTTTAGATAAACTTATTTTGAAGAATTTATGAGTTTTCTTTTTAATTTTAATTTTTCTTTTTTCAAATAATTGTTTGGTTTTTTTTATCAAGAAGTTCAAGTAACTAAATTTACGTAGATGTAAATAACTTGATTAAGAATTTTATTAATTCTGTTAACTAATTGATGGGATATGGAAAGAAACATTTATGATTTTATCATATTTTTAGGATATTTGAGCTATTTGGATTTATTATTATTTTAGGATTTATTTATATTTATTAGTAATTTAGTACTATTATTATTATGATTAGTTGTTGTTGTTGTTATTATTGTTGTTTTGGTATAATTTGATTTAGGGTCTTCATTCTAGGACAAATTTGAACAGTGAAAGATAATGTAATCATCATTTTTTCCAATGTACAAAAAATCGGACCGAACACTAAACTGGTCAAGACACTGGTTCAAGGGTTAATGGGTTAGACTGGGGTCAACTCGGAATCAAATCAGTCATATTAAAAATAAAATAATTTAATTCATAACAGCAAAATATTATAACATTAATCATCCTAATAACAAAATATAAGAAAATACAAAAATAATTTAATTATAATAATAACAAAATATAACTATATTAAGAATAGATTCTTCATTTTTAGAATTATTTAATTACGAAAACTAAAAATATTATATTTAGTACAAAAATATGTGGGGATAAAAAATATTTATATTTAATTATAAAAATATTTTAATAAAAAGAAATTTCTTTTTTAAAACAGCAAAAGTATTACATGTGCGCATATGAGATGCGTTACAATATAGAAACTCCATCACTTTCCTTTTAACCAAACTTTCTTCCTATTTTTTTAATTTTATAATATGTATTTATATAAAATGGGAGATAAAAAGAATAACATGTAAGTTTAAAGATTGCAAGGCCATAGAAAACTGGGAAAAAAAGGTGTTATGCTAGGCCTGCAGTTCCCAGTACTAAGCATAGGCTCGTTAATGCGTTAGTTTTTAACCATCTTTTCTTGTTGATTTTCGAACAGAAAATTCCTCCTCTTTCTTCTCGTTTTTTCTTTCGTCCCTTTTCTTTTATCTCTCTTAATTTGAACTAATCTTCATCCCTTTTGTTTTTCATCTTCTCGCTCAAACTTCTTTTGCCGGCAATGTTCCTCCATTATTTAGGTACTTTCATAGTCCCTTTCCCTCTATAACTTCTCTAGTTTTTTCTCTCACCAGAAACCCACCCACTCTCCTCTCTACATTATTCAGTACTTTCTGTCTGTCTCTCTCACTCTCTCCACTTCTTTCACTCATGACCATCGGAAAACAGACACATTAAACCGAGTAACCCCCTCACTCAGCGGGTTATCCGGTTATCACCGGTTTATGCCGGTTCAAACTGAGTCACTCCGGTTCCCTGCCTTCCCGATTCAAAAGCCAAGCCGGACCGAAGCATTGGCTGGTCAACCGGTTTCCAATGTGAGCCAGCCGATTCGGTCCAGTTTTTTGAACCATGATTTTTTCCTACTTATTTTATCTTCTTTATTCTCTTTTTGTTCTTCTCTACTCTTTCCATCCTCTTTTCTCTTCTCGTTTTACATCAATTTGACATCAGAACCTAGTCCCATCTTCTTTCATGTGTCTAAATTCTTTTCTTTTGACAGCTAAACGTAGCCTCCCTTCAAACCATTCAGAATCACCACGTCAAATCCTTTGTTCATTTTCCGGCATCCCATCACTGCATCTCCACCACCATCCTCCTCATCGGCGCAAACATGTTCGGATCCCACGGATTTACCACCAATGCCAACCAGATTTTGCAAATATTGACTTTTTCAACAAAACCGTCCGCCACATATCCTGAATTTTCTGATGTCAAATCACGACATCATCAACACCGTTGGAATTGCACCCACGAGCATGGTCTAAACTCAAAGTTTCACGGCTAAAATAACTTCCACGTGCCCCCTTAATGTCTTCAAATAAATTCCACATGTCGTCACACTACTGCGCTTCAAATTAGGTTTTAGCAAAAATTACACTTTTGACCTAGAATTTTGCTAAATTTGTACTTTTAGACCTAATGTTTTGAACATTTCACTTAGGATCCCATTCAGCCATTGTTCAATTTTGGACCTACTAACAACTAAGATAATCATCGTCATACTATTGGAGTAATTTTTAGCATACAGGTTACTGTTTTTCTTCTATTTATATTATTGTTACTGTTTTAGGGATATTATCTAGTTATCTGTTTGTTTTCAATTTATAATTTAGCAAAAAAGGGGAAGAAAGAAAAGGAAAAAATAGAATAAAAAATAGTAGATCAGAACAAAAGAAAACTTATGATGCTGTTGATTAGTGAATATAAGCTATAAAAGAAGCATGTACATGGAGGGCCAATATGTGTATGACACTCTATTCCGGCAATGACAAGGTTTTAGAGATGATGAGTATCAATATCATTATTTAGATTGTTGTCAGTGTGGATATACCAATCATAAAAAATACAAGTATGATGATCATGCTTATGAGAGTTATGAGCATGTTGTGCAATGACAACTTGATTGCAAGGTGCGAATAGAAAAATTTGAAGCAAAACTTGATTGTTGGAAGCAAGCATGTGACTATGCGTTTGATAAGTTTGAAAAGAGAGTCAGCGAGGGAATTGATAAGCTTATGAAATTCCTTAATAAAGCATAGAATCAAATGAAAGAGGCTCTCCAAACAATCAAACCAATAGAGGTCAAAGCTCCTTCATTAGACACAGTAGAAGATATTGTGAATCTAATTAAAGTGGCTCCTCCAACTCATGAGGAGTCCATTACTTGACATGCATCATTGGACCCGGTTGTGACTGAAATAATTGCAGTCTCTAATCTCGTTATCATTAGCGATAATAATTCTGCGAGGGGTGATCCAGTTGTCCATCTAGCAAACAAAGTGGTTTCTTTTAAGATTGTGACCAGCAAGAATCAGTTTCATCATTCTACAATTCCACTTTATTTGAAAGTTGCATCTTCTAAGGTTACCACGTTGCTGAATGAATTTTTTCAACAATATCTTCTCTGTTGGAGAGGTTTTCCAAATACTCTTTGAAATCTAGCTACTCACTCATACCATGGTTTCTTTTTCTGGTACCTCACTTATTGGAAGGGATTTCCAGATTGAAGCATCATGTCAATGTCTTATCCCATCCATACCTCCCTAGGTTGGCACATCACTTTTAACTTAGATTGAATCTAAGATATTTGAGTTATTTGGATTTACTTATATTTATTAGTATTTTAGTATTTTTATTATTAGGACTAGTTATTATGATTATTTTTATTTTTATTATTGTTTTAGTATAATTAAATCTAGGGTTTTCATTCTACAACAGACTTGATTATTGAAGTATATAGCAGTTATTATT
This sequence comes from Neltuma alba, assembly GCF_004799145.2. Lineage (NCBI taxonomy): Eukaryota > Viridiplantae > Streptophyta > Magnoliopsida > Fabales > Fabaceae > Neltuma > Neltuma alba. Next base: position 1,136,678 of record NW_021636509.1, read on the forward strand.
TTCTCTCAGCTTATTTCCTCTTCTCCGTTCTCTGTTTCTCCTTTTTTGCTCTTTCGGATCTCTTTCCTTCCTCTTTCCTTTTCCCGTTTTACATCATGAATATACCCACACTCAATTAAATGTGTTCATAAATGTTTGTAACAAAAGATTTGCTCAAAAATTTTAAATCATAAATTTAAATAATTTACATAATCTCTTAATTAGAAAGTAATAAATCTTATATTAAAGAGGGGTATTTTGGTTAAAAGAAGAAATGTTAGCAAGGAGGAAATTTTTCAGCATGCTTGAGGATTCAGAACAATCAACTGAATTTTTTCTTACAAACAATTCACAACAATTAATACTCACAAGCCCATAATCGATTTATTTATGTTCATCAACAAGCCCCTGAACATTTATTTTTCCAATTAATTGTTCGCCAAGCAATCGTCAGGTTTGAATATTACATAATATAAAAGTTAACTTGATATTTAATTTAGTTTTAAATAAAAGATCTCAATTCACTTTGCCTTTCATTGGGTTCTAGATATAAAATCCTCAATCCACTTTGTTTCTCAAATTTATAATATGTTCTAAAAAATATCCATATTGATTGCAATAAGATATTTTCACTTAAGTATAGTTTCAATGTACATAATTGAATAAAAAAACTTTAAGGAAGTCAACACATATTTGTTACAAATAACTAACTTAATTAATTTTCTTAATTTTCTCAAATTAGTTATCGAGCTCTTATATTAAAGAATCGAGGTAATAGTCATTATAGTGGTTACGCATATTAAAAGTTTTATCAAACGATAGTTCTAACTAATATATATAATTAGCAAGGGCATTTCAGAGAAAATAACACATAATTATTACAAATAACTAACTTATTAAACTTCTTTAATCTATTCAAATTACTTAACATCATACAGATTAAATGGATTGACTCGTTAACTCACAGAGTTACATAATAAGCTAAGTTTAAAATAATTATGATGAACAGGTTATTTTGAGTAAATGATAAATTTAAGCATACCAAGTTAACAGCTCAAACGTGGAAGGACTCTTTTCATTTTGACATTTCTACTAAATTCTCTTTCCAACGTTTCCTTTGTGAGGGGAAAAAATCTTTTCCTTTCCCCAGGCGTCCCCTCTGTTGAGAATATCAATGTCCTATATTAGATAATAGAGCTAGCTTTATCTCATTTGCTTGCAATTATGCAACTTAATAGTCCTTTCCGTTTGGTTTTTTAAGCAACCTTAAATTTCATTACATAGATTAAAAAAATTAGTTAAAATTTGTTAAAAACAATAAATATATAGAGATTGAAAGTTTTTTTCCCCCTAAAATACCTTTATTTATAGAAGAGAGAGTATAAGAAAGAGAATAACAAAATTATTATAATAAAGAGAACTACGAAAAAGAGAGAATATGTGATGAATAAAGATGATAATTTAGGAAGTGAGATAATAAATATATTGAGTATTAAAATAAGTAATTAATATGGGTAAAATAGAAAATTTGCTACAAAAAATTTAAGATAACTTGTAAATATTGCTTATATTTACAACAAAAGGGAAATGATAGTTGTTGCTTATAAAAACGAAAGAAGGGAGTAGTAAACCAATAGTTTGAGTAAATAAAAATTAACTCTCAATTATATAAGGGAGATTTGCATGATATACATTTTAATTTTAAGGGAGGTTCATATATATTTTTAAAATAGATGAGAGATTTATATAATTTAAGTAAAGTAAGAGGATGGTTAGTGTGTTTTACTCTATTTATAAAATTTTCTCAATTACATATATTAAAAAGGTTTTCATTAAAAGAAATAGTTCTAATGTACATGATTAAATAAAGTATTATTTAAAAAAAATGCATGTTTTTTATACATAACTAACCCAATCAATTTTCTTAATTTAATCAGTTATTTAAATCTTATATTAGATAATTTATCTTTACTTTTGTATTGCTATTTTAAAAAACATTTTTGTCCATCATCATTATTTTAAAAAATTAAATTTAATATATGATGGAATTTTTTTTTGTTAGCACTTGGCAAAACTAACCGTGCAGAGGTTTGAGGATTGAATAGACAAATAAATTAAGAGAAAAAAAAATAAGATAGAATATGGTATAAGTTCAAAAGACTAGTGTTCCGTTTGGATGAGAAGAAAAGTTGAAAGGAGAAAAAACAAATAGAAGAGAAAATTGGAGAGAAAATATTATCTTTCCTTGTGTTTGGATGGAGGAGAGAAATAGAAAAAAAAGAAAATGAGTAAATATATGAATAACTAAATTATCTTTATTCTTATATCAAAATATATCATGTTATAAATCAAATTAAATATCATAATAAAAAATCATATTAACATTAATATCATTAAATAATTTAAAATCAAATTATTTGATAAAAATTTATTATCATGTGATTATATTTTAAAAACCAAATGATTTGGTAAAAAAATTATTTTTAAAGGTAAAAAAAAAGCGGATAATTTTTTTAAACCAAACATAATAAAATGAAATAAATAAATTACGTATTATTTAAGATTATTAATAAATAATAACAATTTAATATAAAATTTGAAAGAGACGAAGAAATTATATATATTAATTTGTGCCAATTTTTTGCATTTTTCATTGAATGTAAAAGAATGGAGTTCATGTGTAGCTTCTAATTTTGATCGCAGTATAATGAGATTTGTTGAATTGTGAAGCAGTCATAAGTAAAACTAGAAAGAAAAACTTGCATTAAAAGTGGAATGTGATATTATTGGACTATATTTGAGGAGGGTATATGGGGAATGTAAGTTTTCTTCTCATTTTCTCTCCACATGTGAAGAGAAAAGTTGGAAAGAAAATAAGGTGCGTCACACTATTTTTTTCCCTACTTTTTTTCTTCTTAATTTTCTCCCCTCATCCTAATAGGAAAAAAACTCATTTCTTCCCCCCTCATTTTTTTCTTTTATTTTCTTTCCTCCTCGTTTTCTCTCCATCCAAACATGGAGTAAACATACACTTTTTCATATATGTGTGTTTGTCAACTTCATGTGTGTGTACCTGAAATTAGGTTGAACCAACTAAAACAAATTTATATTTTAACTTAAAAATAAAAATAAATGTGAAACAATTGTTCCGAAAAATGTGATTCATTGAGAGCATAGATGTCCATAATCCACGTGTTGATTTAAAAATTAAAAGGCTTCAATCCGGATTACACGGTAAGCCATTAGTTATCTAATTTTTTGTAATTTGGTGTAATTAATAAGAATTATATTGGCTTATCTCATTGAGCTAGCCAAAAAACATAAATTAGGAAAATGCATTCAGATTTTCTTTAATCCTAATAGGTGCAATTAAACCAAATGTTGAACAAGTTGCTTAGAAAAATTAAGTAAAATACTTACATTAAGTTATTCGGTCACATGATCATGTGTAATATTTTTCAAATATTAGTATTTAATTATAAACTCACACACAAAAAATCAGGATATATGATCATGTGTGATTAAAAAAACTTGACATAATAAATATAAGAAACCTGATCTGTATTTTCCAAAATTAAAGTCTTTAGTTCTTTGCTAGGGAAAAAGATGTACGAACTCCATGAAATTATGATAAGCCAAAAACAATTTTTGTTGATGTCCTTTAATGGAAAATCTGATCCCACAAATTTTGTTTGGCATCTCATGCTTATTGGAAGTAATGTGGAGGAAGAAAAATTTTTCTCTGCAACATGGTAAACTTGATGACCTCTTCACTGTTATGAGAAAAATCAATGGTCTTCTCTCTCTTATAAACTTACCTTTTGATAAGTCAAAATTAACTCCTCAAGCTCTTCCGGTCACACTTTTTTAGATAAGGATGATTTAAAGAGGGTTCATAGATGGAGTATAATTATTTACGAGTTCAAGAAACCAAGAAACATTTCTGTCAATATCTTATTTGCCGGCAAGGATCCACACTCATGGAGTTTATTTGGACAATCAACAACACAAAGCTTGTATTAATTATCATTTCTAACTGTTTGAGAGTCTCCTTGCTTTGTATCCATAACTTTGGTTTATTTAAAGCCGAGAATCATCAAAATTTGCACATTATTTGGGTTGAAAAAATAAAAAATCTCCTTTAATATTACAGCTACTCATCAGCATCAGACCTCATCGATCACATGGTAGGAAATTCTAGCTCTTCCTTCATAATTTTCACATTCTTCCCTTTATTCAAATATCTCTTGATGTATTTTTTTTTTTCTAGGACATAGCTTAAGCTCATTCTGTTTTAGTACTTTATAAACTTTCAAATTTTATATATATCATTTTGTCTTTTATGGGGAAAACTATTTTGTTTGGCTTGCATTGACTCTCTCAAGTCAATACATCTTTTACCCAAGACTTCAAATTTGTTGATCATTTTACATGGAAAAAAAATGCTTAGATCAAATTAAATAAAATATTAAATTTAAACCGTTAAAATTTTGATTCAATAATGATAAAAAGGAACAAAGAGGGAAAGGGAAAAAAAGAAGTTCCTCTCCCAACTACCCCTCTGAACCTTAATATAAGAACTAGTTTGACTTTTAATTTAATTCTAGATATAAGACTCTAATATATTTTATCTCTCATATTTATTTATCACATTAGCTGTCTACTCCTCTCATCTTTCCAGTCGCCCCGTCGGTCTCTGTTCTTTGTGTGCGCAGTTTGCCTCATGTTCGAGCAGGGTAAGCTTCGTCTTGGTCTCTCCTGCTGGAAAACAAAGAAGTGGTCAGAACCAACGCTTTTCCTCATGCATTGTATTTAAGGAAAAGGTTATTGTTGTAAGAATGGATATCTGGAATTTTCATGTTTAATTTCGGTTGGGATTATCATTGTGAACTGACTGGATATCAAATAAAAATGAAATTTCCAGCACTGCAACTAGAATCATGCCCCCTGAATATCGTTAATTTTTCTTTAAGTTTGAACTCCAACCAGCTGGAGGAGCTACGAAAGATGAGTGAGGACTACCGGGGGGAGAGAAAAAGGCAAGTATCATTCTTCAATGTGTAGCCCCTTCAATGCCGCATCATCTTGTGCTCCTATTTCTTGCAAGTCATCCATAACTAATTTGTAGGTTAAAAACAGTTAAAAATATTAAATTTATCATAAAATTTAAATTTTTTAAAACTTTTTTTATTACTTTTATTAAATATAAATATTAAAACCATCAAATGTAAAGAATAAAGAGTACCTTCTAAAAAATGTAATACTCCTCCGGTCCTTAATATAGGATTTAATTGTTGAGTTGATTTTGGTTCTAAATATAAGATCTATTTATCATATTTATCAATTCTTTTTAAATTACTCTTATAGATACTCTTTTAACCATAATCAAGTAGAAGAATAAGAGAAGATATTAAGGAAGATGAGTATAGTGTTTTAGGAAAAACATGTCATATTTCTTATAATTAACTAACTTACCTGACTTCCTTAATATCATCAAATTAATTAAATAGGTCTTATATTAAGGAACGAAAGAGTATATATTAATTTAGACGATTGTAAATTTAGGAGCTTCAACTCTCAATTACAAATAATCGGTTTAAGTTTTAAATGTAACTCTCTGTTACAATTGAGATTTTTGTTTGTAGCTCATTTGAAAAAATTATGGATCTACCTATAATTAATTCATTTTCTTGAGACTTAACTTTGTAAATTTTAAAGATGTACTCATGAAGTATTCTGCCAAAGACTTCAAATATCATAAACTTTCCTTAAATGTAAAAATACATATAAAGTTTTCAAAGTAGGACAACAATGTCATGATGCTAAGTCAATTAACGGTGATTGTTTAACAAAGATGCTTATAAAAAATTGGTACAAATATACACATATAGTTTTTAAGGCAGTACAAGAATATACATGAAGTTTTTAATTGCCATAACATTTTTACACCATTTTTGAACCTCATGTGTAATTTTTGAATCATTTTCTTGACCTACAGCTATGACATCTTTATACCATCTTAAAATGTCTACGTAAATATCTTTACATTCAAAAACAGGTAGATGTTCATGGAGAAATACTTCGTAGATACATTTTAACCTCAACAAAGTTGGATATTTTGCAGTGTTGCTCTATGTTAATTTACATTAACAGATGCCAATTTTTTTTTTTTTTCAAATTTTTCGAAATTTTTATTTTGATTCAATTTTTTCTATTATAGGGAAAATGTTTTTCAAACCCATTGCATACTCCAAGAGAGTTCTTCTAGTGTCGAAAACGAAAAAGCTTCAAAGTCTCTGCTTAAGGAAAATGATGGACTAACTAACCCCATAGAAGAATGGTAAGCCAAGCAATTTCTGTTGATAACTTGATATACTTTAATGAAAAATCTGATCCCACAAATTCTTTTGGTTTACCTTGACTCTGCCAAGTCAATGCATCTTTTACCTACGACGTCAAACCTAAATTAAGAGACTAGAAAAATCCTCTTGCAGTGGCTAATAGGTTTTGGAACAAAAATCTATAATAAAAAAATTAGTTAATAAGATAAAATGAGGAAATTTTTTTTGACGCCAATGATTGAACAGTTCAAGATATCCAAACTTATATGGTATAAAGAATAGATAATTGATGATAGATATCGTTTGCAAGGAACACCTCTTTGACTTGTACAAAGAACGTTACCAAAAAATCTCAATTCTTGGAAGACTTGCCATTTTCCTTCCTTCTCTCTAACAGGGAAAACATATGGGATATATTCCATTTTTACTTTAGAAGTATTCCGTTAGCGTATCGGAAGTTTTATTTAGAATAATGTCGCCCTAGGAGTTTACAACATGTAGCGATGTCGTCCTGGTTTAACTCATCCAAACGGTCAAATATTATTGACCGTATGTGGCATCTTCATGTGCGTTCACATCACTCTTTTTTAACCAGCTCAGAGCCAACTCATATTTTCAAGCAGTGAAAAGGAAAAAAAAAACACTTCAGAAAACCTATTTAACTAATTTGATTAGATTAAGAAATTTAGGTAAATTAGTTAATTATAGGAAATATGACATGTTTTTTCTAAAACACCATAATCATTTTTTTTAATATCCTCCCTTCTTCTTTTACTTGATTATGCTTGAGGGAGTATTAATAGAGATAATTTAGAAAAAAATTAATAAATATGATAAATAGATCATATATTTAGAACTAAAATCAACTCAATAACTAAGTCTTATATTAAATACTAGAGGAGTATTTGTTTCTGTTAGGGATCAGAAGATCAGGTTGCATCGAATAGTCCAATCAGACTCGTTAATGACTTAACTTGAATTATAAAACCATTTTTATGATTGAGTCGAGTCGAACTAAAGTTAAGCCGTCATTGAATTGAAAATTAAAGTTAGACTCAGGAACCATACCAGTTTTTAGAAAATTAGACGGAGTTTGGCCTAACAAAAAATTACTTAAAAATTAAATATCTATGAAAAAATTGACTCTTTCATAAAGCTAACTATTTCTTTCAGACCATTAGCAATCATATCATGTTGCTTCGTTGAAAACTACATGTATTTTAGTATTATTATGTTTACAATTAGACTTATTATCAATTTAATTTATATATAAATTATATGGACATAATTATTTTTATTAAATTTTTATTTAATTATTACATGATTTCACATTATATTTCATGTTTTTAATTTTAATATTTTTACATGAAAGGAACATATATATGAAACAAAAATATTCATTTAATTACAAATCCATGTTTAAAAATTATAAGAACAACAAAAAATATGACTTCTAGCAGGCCTACTTTTGTTTGCCTCAAAAGCTAACCTTTCACGCTTCTGGATTTGCCGCCCATGTGTTGTGACTTGAAATAGCAGCCAAGACTAAAGAAACTTTCAACATTCAAAATTGAATCAGAATCAGAATACTCTATACCGGGCAGGCTTACGAAATATAAAAGGCCTGTTTGGTTATGTTTTCTGTTTTTTTTTTTTTAAAAAAACAATTTTATAAAACTTTTTTTTAAAACAAATTTTGAGAACAAAAAACAAAAAAACATGTTTGGATAATTATTTTTAAAAATAATAAAATATAAAAACTTGTTTGGATAACTAATTTTAATTTTTTTGACATCAACTTTAAAATGTAAAATTAATTTAATAAAAAAATCAAATAGAATGACTAATAAATAACAAAAAAATGATTTACTACAAATAAAACTAACATGGTTAAAATTTAAATGAACATTGTTTTAAACAAAATCTTAAAAATAACATCTAATCATATCAATTAACATCTATGTGATGAGTCAACCTCATCCTAGTAGAAATTTGATCACAATATGATGACATCTTTGCTGATCTCTGATCAGATAGTCTTGACAAGTTGTCCAAATTATAATTTTTACTCTCTACATTTGCATTTCCCAGCAAATTTTGAATTTCTAAATTTGTGTTTACAGTTAACTCCTCCACTTGTGCCGGATTCATATTTTCCCATTTTGTAAACAACAAATGACGTCGACTCCACTTGTATATATAGTTATGAATAGCACAACATGCCACTACTATAAGACGTTGTCTCGAAGGCTTGTATGGTGGCATTAATTTTAGAATTGGAAATTGAGCTTTTAAAACCCTGAAACAATGCTCAATCGTCATTCTTAATAAAGAATGCTTGTAATTAAAAAGCTCTTTAGCATTTCTAGAACCTCTACCTTGGTATTCTTGAGCATGATATCTTTCTCCTCTATATCGTGGAAGAAAACCATCAGTGCAAGAATATCCCGAGTCCACAAAATAAAATGATCCTACAACAATTGCAAAAAATTGATTTAGAAAGGGATAGATGGCATATGAGAAGGATTTCATTTAGAATTATACCTCTAGGAGGCCATGGGAAATTTGTTTCAGGATTAGTAATTGCATCTAGCAAAACTTTTGCATCATGCACACCACCTTCCCATCCTGAATAAACATAAGTGAACATCATATTGAAGTCACATATGCACATAACATTTTGTGTGACGACCGTCTTTCTCCATCTACATGATGCTTGCTTTTCAGAAGGTACCCAAGCACTTATATGTGTACCATCAATTGCACCTATGCAATTCTACATTGGAAACATACACGTATATATAGTCATGAGGGACAAAAAACTAGTAATAACTAACACCTAAATATCGATAATTAAGACTTACCTTAACCAAGGATAGTACATTGGGTTATTTCTAACATATGCAGGCAACTCTGTTGTCTCTTGTTTTATAAGCTCTTTTCCCAATTAGCATACTGATCTTAGCACTTCCTTAAAGTGGCGTGAAATTGTTTCAGTAGGATGTTGAAACCGATCTGAAACCACCCTTTGTCTAAGATTATGGCCTATAATATATAAGAACATTGCAACCTTCTCTTCCAACATCACACCTCTTGAATCTTCCAAATAACCTTTAGTCCTTAACTCATTGCATAAACTAATAAAACATGCCCATTCCATTCGCAACAATTCATAACAAGTAGCTCTTGATCCTTGCATGAGCTCATTAACAAATTCTCTACCAATAAGTGCAGATGCACGAACTGGAATCTTATTAAGAAACTTACTTTCATATTCACATGTCATATTAATTATCATAAATTCTAAAAGCTCGAAGTCTTCTTCACTTGACCCTGATGAAGATGAAAATCCCTCAAAGTTGTTCATTTCATTATTTGATAAATGACCATCTATGTCCATCATGCATAAAATCAATCAACTATAGAATTCAAAATAGGAAAAAGGTTTTATTTATAGCTGAAGGGTTAAACAATGGCCCTACATAACTTAATTAGATAGCCTAAATATCCATGGAGTTGAGATTGCATATTTCAACGAGACTATATTAAAGACAAACTAATAAAGTAGCATAACTAACACAAATCACAAATTAATCTGTCATTCCAAAGCAATAAGTAAAATAATAAACTAGCTTGTTGAGTAGCTGGATGTTGATAAAAGAAAATATTTGAGTGAACACCTTCTAAACTAAAAATGAAGGAACCTATCAAAAGGATGCATAGGATAAATTCACTTAAGATTTATTTACACTCACTTAGCTCCCTAGAACCAACGCAATCAGTGGCATTCCCCCTCCATTTAAGCTTCATTTTTTGTTCCTTCTTCTTCACACTTCATTCATTCATTATCGCAATTCTCTAAAACCCCTGCCTCTTCCTCATCATAACTTCCCTCCCACCTCACTCTCTGTTCCTTGCTAGCTACAATTTAATCCCACCCCACGCCTTCACTATTAATTGACCTCATACACACTCCCAACTAAGCCCTCCCTTGCGTATCCTCTCCCCACATTCTGGCTTCACTACAAATAACTCTTCCACCAAATACCACTCATTCCTTCCCCATTGTTGATAATAACAACAATATCGACGATACGCCTTCTGATTGTAAAAAATCAATCTATGATTGGCCAGCTCATCTATTCTATTGATGGACCCCGATGGTTGACCTGCATATTCCTAACTTTGTTTTTGATTTTATTTTATTTTTGTTTTTGTTTTGCTGCCCTAAAACTTCAATTCGGTGGTGGCATCATTGTAATCCTTTTTAAGAAATGCAATCTTGTTCTAGAGGCATTCATATTTAGACCTCAAATGCTACACAAAAATCTATTAAATGATGTAGATCAAGTTTTAGATAAAAACCCACTAAAATAATCAGACAATGAGAAAGTAGAGGCTGATGATTCACCGATTAAGGACCGAGGAGGGAAGATGAAAGAGATTGGAGATAGCAAACAACAAGCAGAGAAGACGGTGACTACTGAGCGGAGAAGATGGCGACCACCGAGCACCGAGACCTAAGAGTGAGGAGAAGGCGAGCACAAGGGTAAGGAGTCAGTGAGCACAACTGGCCTCCTATGGCTGTTGAGTGAGCAAAGAAGAAGAGGCGGGCAGACAATAGTTTTTGATTGGGAAATAAAAAACCCAAAACAAAAAATTAAAAAACATCTAAAAATTGTTTCCCATTTTTAGTTTTTTAAAACAAATTTCTATTTTTTTTTAAAAAAAAGTTAAGTGAAAATAAAGTACCAAATAGGATTTTTTATTTTTTTGTTTTTAAAAACAAAAAAACTGTTTTAGAATATGTAAACAAACAAGCCCAAAGACTCTAATTCAAGAAGATCATTCCATGATTCATTCTCTTATTCTAAAAAACTGGTCCACAACTTTTTTTTTCCAATTATCTAGCCACTAGCTGAGAGATCGTTACATCGTTGGTTGAAGAAAAATTAGTCTTGCACCCAAATGTTTCTTCTGTATCTTCACCTCGGTTTACTAAAGAAGCAAGTCTTTTAGGAGTACTAATGGGTAAGGCTTCATTTTTGGGTAGCAGATCCTCTCATCATCGGTTTTCTCCTCCTCATCCCTCATCGTCTCTAAATCTTGTCCATTCAAGTGATCTAAAAGCTTATAATGCGCCACAACACCAGGCTATTAAAAATGAATCTTCGCCATCCAAGTGTTGTGATCCTGACCGCAAATTTTCACCTCTAATACTTCCTGATTTCAGCTTGGCAGGAAACCTTCTCATCATTCCATCGTCGACTTTTGAGGAAAGCTTCGACGTGCATTCTCATTTTGCTGACTTCATTGTATGAAATAGATATTCGGTGGCTTCTTCTTCATTCCAAGAAGGGTAAGGCAAAAATAACTCTCTCTCTCTCTATCTGTTTTTTTTTCAAACAATAGATAGTAACTTTTTTAAAAGCAAACTTATCTCTATTTAGAAATTTTTTCCCATTTTGTTGCATCTATTATAAAATTTCTTTGTGTGTGTGTTTTTTTTTTGGATGTGGATCATGGCTTTATATGTTTAGTTTGTTAAGATGTTTTTAAATTTATGTAGTTTCAAATTTTATTAGAAGTTTTTATTATATGTTTTGCATAGATTTACTTTGCAGGTTTGAATCTATGGAAGCTAATTTGACTCTTAGATTAGGGAAAGAATTTAACAATCTAGAGAAGGCATGTAAGTTTTGGAATGAATATGCCTATAGAGTAGGCTTTGATGCAAGGAAAAATGGGCCAACAAAGAGTAAGAAAGATAAAAAGACAATTATTGTATATAGATATGTATATTCAAAAGAAGGTGAACAGAGACCAAATAAAAGGTATACCTCAGCTACAAATTGTCATCCTGAGACTAGGACCAGTGGTAAAGCTGGAATAATAGTTAATTTAGTGTAAGGTAAATTCAAGATTACTAGCTTTATAGAAGAGCATAACCACTTGTTACATCTTCAAGGAACTATGCGTATGATGAGGTCTCAAAAGAAAATAAGTAATGTGCAAGTAGACGAGATTGATTTGGCTTGGGATGCTAGACTTAAACAAAAAAAAAACATTTGACCTTATGAGCAAGCAAGCAGGTGGACGAGCTACTCTTGGTTTCACTCAAGTTGATACGAAAAATTATTTGAAGCTAAACGATGAAGAATTATGAAAGATGGGGAAGTTGGATGCTTATTGAACTATTTTGAAGAGCAGATTACTGAGAACCCTTCATTTTATCATTCATACTAACTTGATATGAAAAATCAAATGACAAATATTTTTTGGGCTGATGCCCTTGTACTTGTAGATTATACTTATTTTGGAGATGTAATTTCATTGGATACCACATACTACACAAATTGTAATCATAGGCTCTTACCATATTTTCAGGTCTCAATCATTAAAGAGGAATTGTTATTTTTTATGCAACTTTGTTGTATAATGAAACCACATAATCATTCAAGTAGTTGTTAAAGACTTTCCTGAAAGCAAGCAAAAAAATCTGCAACAATTTTTACTAAACAAGATCGAGCAATGGCAAGAGCACTAGGTGAAGTTATTCCTGGAGTGAAACATGTATTATGCACATTTCATATTAGGCAAAATGGAATAAAACATTTAGGAAACAAGATGAAAGGTGGTTCACATATTATGCGTGACTTCAATAAGTATACGTTTATTATTGAAGATGAATCACAATTTCAAAAAGCATGGGCTGTTTTAATATCATCATTCAATTTGAAAGACAACTCATGGTTGAAGTCCATATATGAAATTGGTATGGTGTTATATGAAGTACTCTATTACTTTGGGTATGCGTAGCACACAAATAAGTGGAATTGTTAATGTAGATATCAAGAACATTACAAACCCAAGTGTTGATATTGAGTAATTTTTCAAGAGTTTCTAAAAGGTTGTTGCAGATAAGAGGTATAATGAAATGAAATGTGAGTTTGATGCAAAGGAAAAAAACCATGATTGATAGTCTAAAGTTCACCTATACTGTGACTATTTGCTGATATTTACACCGCCTCAATGTTAGAATTGTTCCAAGAGCAATTAGATCTTGTTTCTTGCTAGTTGCCACATGTATTTCCTCTCGAGGTGAGAAAGGTCCATTGTTCACATATAGTGGTACCATGGTTGATGAAAACAAAAAGTAGACATTGACATTTGATCCCAAGGATGATTCCGTATGGTGCGGTTGTAGGCATTTTGAATCTATTGGGATATTATGTTGCCATGCTTTAAAAATATATGAGGTAAATGAAGTGAGGAAACTACAAAAAAAAACATATTTTAAAAAGATGGACCAAAGATGCAAGAAATGGTGTGATAGATGATATTCGAGAAAATGAAATACTAGTGGATTCTAAGCTTCAAAGCACACAAAAATATAGACAATTATGTCATATGATGATATAGTTAGTAGCTGAAATGTCTGATTGCCCAAAGGCTTCTGCTTTTATGCACAACTCTATTATAGAACTTCATAAAGAAGCAAGAGACTTTTGTTCAAGGTTAAGGAATTCAAATGATGGCAACAAACAGGAAGAAGATAAAAATATGAAAGAAGGGGGAAACCAAGAAAAAAAGAAGATAGAGCTATAGTGTAAACAAGCCAAGGAAATTAAAAGGAGTGATGGAACTAAGATGAAAAAAGATTTAAGACTTTTTGTGAGCATCTTGAAAAGATAAATAGGTCTCTAAATGTGGTAAGAAGTGAGCAATTGGATGCTCTAATTTCATATTCTACACCATCAACACTGCAAGCACTACCTCAAGTGCAATCATTCACCAATATGTTGATGGTGAGTTTTTATGTCAAAAAAGTAAATGTCCTTTGTGACTTGTTTTGTTAATATTTATCAAATAAGTTAGATGTATGACACTTTTTAGTATTAATAATAAGTGTATTTTTTTTCTTTGTGATTTATAGGTTCCCTTAGATTGTCCAATACCATCATTGGAAGTATTAGAAAAAGAAGAATTTTTGTTGTCAGGTAAAAAAAAAAAAAAAAAGAAGAAAGAGCAAAGATAGAAATGTGCACAAGTTAAGGGGAAAATGTCATTTTTATTAAAATCAATGTGAATACTATATCAGGATGCCAAATACAATTGTTACTGTCTAATACACTTTCTAGTAAATCATATACACAACTTTTTTATGACCCTATACTAATATCTGTACTGCTTTTCTTTCTTCCTTCTTTTTGTTAGGCGAAGGTCCATGCATCATAATAGCATCAACAATGTCTAAACAGTCTCTAGTAGGTGAAGGTTTATCTTCTAAAACTTCAACAATTTCCAATCAATCCCTAGAAGGTGAAAGTCCATTTTTTGACAACTTCAACAATATTTAGTTAACAAGGAGGACAAAGCAGCCACTACTTGTACTAATAATTCAAATTCCAGCAATTCAGTCATTCAACCCACCCTATTATTTTTTTGATAAAGTCAATCTAACAAGTTATATTTTGTATGACATGGCAGCAAAATGTGATTTCTTTTATGTGACAACAAGTTTTATTTTGTCAACTATGGAAGAAAATTGTGTTTTGTTTAATATATAGCATGTTTTAATAAATTTCCTTTTAATGCATCAAAAAGAAACCCCCAATAGAAATGTGTGTATTAGGCAATTTATTTCTAGAATGATTTATTTGTTTGCTAAGCCCTGTACATATTAATGAACTCTACTCACAAATGAGTGAAAATAACCATAAAAAGATTACAAACTCTAAATTAGTTTTTGCCGCCTAAATCTTGTAATCTGCTCACAACTAGTAATCTACTCCATCTTAAACAAACACAATAAATATACCTGCACAAGCACTCATCCTTTTTTTTGGGAGGGGGGATATTGAAAAGTAGGGGTGCTCACGGGACGGGACCAAGGGTGAACAGGGATGGGATAGGGTCTTAGTCCCGTGTCCCGTCCCGTCCCGTCCCGTCCCATCCCCCCTTTTAAAAAAAATATTATAATTTTTCATATGAATTTTTTATGTTATAATACTTATTTTTTCATTGAGCTTTTGAAGATAAAAACATTATAAAAAATATTATGCAGAAAGCTCAATTATATAGTATAAAAAGGTGTAAAAATAATACTGTAAAAAAATACGGTAAAAGAAATACTGTATAATGGCTTTATGAATTATTTTATTGAGAAAGGAGATATTGTTGAGATAATACTACAACTTAAGAGCTAAAAATCACTATAAAAATAATTATTATTATTAATAACTAAATTAAATAATCTAATAATAATTATTAATAAATAATTTTTTTAAAAAAAAACCTAGGACGGGACAACCCCGTCCCTTGTCCTCCTGTCTCGATCACTGTTCTTGTCCCGTCCCATCCCAAACTCACAAAACTGGGACGGGACAAATTGAACACCTCTATTGAAAAGCTTGAATTGCAAAGAAAATAAATCAACTCAAAATGTCAACTAAATAAAATGTCATAGAGCCCGTATTAAAGAATTGCTGATCAACATAATTACTCAAAAACTAGAATTGAAAAAGCATCAATCCCAAGAGCTATTTTAATTAATGCAGATCACTGCCACATCACTAGAATGCATATGTTTTAGTGCTACGTTTACATTATCCATTCATATGGAAAGAGACACTAAAGAATGGAACTTGATTGTGACAATGTGAGAACTAGGAGGTTGACACGCAGCACTTTGAATCAAGGCTAACCGAATTGATACATTTGTAAGGTTGAAAGACTAGAGAGAACAAAAGTATATTATTCCATCAACTATAAACCAGTGAGATGTAAAAACTCAAAGAGATTATTCAGCTCAGAGTCTAGCACACTCAATGCTATTCAGGAATCATACTAATTCGTCCCCCATCATACACATATTAGTGATCATCTCAATTGCATGTAGTAAAGGAATGTAATCTTTAACATAAAAAGTAAGGAGGAAGTGAATATATATGGAAGTAAGCCATACCCATATCTAGGCAAATCAACCAGATACCATCTATCATTGATCCAAAAATGATCAATTACTGAAAATTTCAAAATTATTGCTTCTCATTTCATCCACCTTAACAAAATTAATGATTCAAGTTCATGTTCAAGTTCATGTTAATTTAATACATAACAATTAATTAAATAGAAGGAAAAAAATAAGAATAAGAAGAAGCAGAGTGCATAAAGATTACAACTTTATCAACTCCATCCTGCATAAAAAGGCAAAAATATGGAGAAAGAGTTGTGATATTCATACCTAACCAACAAGATGCTTTAAGCACAGCAATGGAGATCCTCTCATAGTGCCTCATGGTGAGTAACGACAGAGCTCCTATTTGTGTCGTTGATGCTGTTTGAACTCTGATAGAAACAAGGAAAGAGGATTTGTGACTACTACTGCTAGGGATTGACAGAATTTAAAATTGAATGGACAATTAGGATTATAATAGAACGGAAGATTCAGATGTGATTTTAAAAGCCCCATGATGTGTCACTTTTTTACCTCTCAGATCTATTGGATGGATGAGATTTAGAGATGATGAGAGATAAGGAGAAAACTGATGATGAGAGCATCTGCTCCCTTATTTTTTAGAGCCGAATAAACTTATAATATTGAAGATCTATCATTTGGATTCTCCTGGACTCACAACAAAGCTACCCCCATGCATCTCAAGATTTTACGATATGATTCTGTGTCGTCCAGTGACTGATTAATGAACTCCATTCCTTTTCCTTCTTTCCACAGCTCATATGCCTGCAATACCAAAGAGTTTTATGATTCAAAGGCATCACAGGAATAGAATCATGTTCACATAAAAACAATGGAATCCTAAAGTTTTCATTTTGGAACTTACATATTCCAAAAGGTTCAGATTTTCATGTGTCCCATAGTAATATGAGGTCCTGTTTCCATTAATGATTTGCAAGAGAACAACTCCAAAACTATAAACATCATACTTCATTGAATATATGCCTCTTCTCACATACTCAGGGGGCACATATCCACTACCACATGAAAGGATAAGAATCATATGATTAGTCATTAAACACGATTCTACTACTTTACTTACTATGTGCCCATAATCATTCTTGTGTTTCCTTCAAGTTCATCTTTTATCAACATGCTAGTCATCCCAAAATCTAATATTTTTGAATTCATTTCATTATCCAACAACACATTACTTGCTTTCAAATCTCAATGGATTATAGTGAAATTTAGTACTCTTGGAGATAAAGAAGGCCTTGAGTAACCCCTTCAATGACGTTGACACGTTTTCTCTAGTCTAAAAGAAATGATATCATTGGATCTGTATCAAGCTCAAATTTGAATTATTAGTTACTTAGTTGTGTAACAGAGGAGGACATTGAATTTTGCAACAATTTTAAATTTAATATTTAATTGTGTTCATCTGTAGATTGAATCCTTAGTATCAGGCAAACCAGTTTTAGCCTACACTGCAAAAATTATGACAAACATATAGTTGGGAACATTTATCAAAGAGGAAATTGTCTAAGCTTTTGTTTGGGAGGTACTTATAGATCAATATCTTCTCATCTCCTTCAGTGCAGTATCCCAGAAGTCTAACTAAGTTCACATGTTGTAATTTTGCTGTAAGTGAGACATCATTTTTGAACTCTGAGGTCCTTGACTTGAAGTTTTAGAGAGCCTTTTCACTGCTATTTCCTGTCCCTTCCTTAATTTTCCCTATCAAAATTAAAGCTATAATCCCTGAGAACTTTCTATTTGAAGTAGACCATAACAAGCCTATGATAAGGCTTAAGGCATAGCCATAGTAGGGGGGAAAAAAAGGTTTTGTCACAGTTCTACATAATTGCATTCTCATATTGCGGTGTGGCTACCACATTTGCTTCATCAAGAGGTAGATCAGAAAGACATTTGATATTTAAGGTCCGTACAGAAGGTAAAAGTTAATATTGCAAAAGCAGATAACTAAAACCACCTATTACTAATTAATGTATTTAATATTGAAAATAAGCAGCCTCTTAGTTAGAATTAACACTATGATAAGGGGACTGAGTGAAGAGGGCATAGTTTTTTTTGGGTTCAATTTCCTTTGCATTCTATGTATCAATTTATTCATTGTTATCTAAATGAAGTGAAAGTTCTATATTGGCACGATTATAAATCCTATATAAATAAATATTTTTTTGTCAGACTAATAATCAGCATAAGTTGGAAAAATATACTTAGCACAATTAGATCAATCATCGTAAGTACAAAAATCAGTTGGAATCACCGTTGAAAGGAAAAGGGGTAGACTGAGAAGATATTATGAAATAGAAAAGAAATGGAAGAATATAGGCAGTAGTTATTAAGAGTAGAAGCAGAACGAGAGGGATCGAACCAAGTGTACTAGCAAGATGAAGTTCTCCTTCATGCACTGATAAACCAGTACTTCATGTTAGAAGTTCGCTCCATTATTTTGATTAAAGTTGGTGTTAGTAATAAGATTGACTCATCTAGCGGAATAATGAAACCCAGAGTTCAGAACATCTCAACAATTTTGTACATGCTACATGAGCTAAAAGGAAACTATACTGCTATCTGACCCATTGAAATTGAAATCCATTATAGCTGCAATTCAAATTTTGTCTTTTCATATGGTACATATGTGTATCAAAATGTCACCTTGTATACTGTGCCATAGCCATCATCTCCAAGCTGCTTGTCATTTGAAAAGTTATATGTGGCCATTACTGTAGCATACTTTAAAACTAGCACATCGGAAGTACTTTCCTCGAGATTTTCCTCATCCGCTGGTAAATATCTCTTGAGTTTACATATCATTCTTGTAGCAAAATCTAGAACTCCTGCAGGGGGGGGAATAAGTGTAAATCTGTTAGTAAAATTCAATATTGGTTCTTTTAAGGATAAAAAGGGAACCACTTCAGTTACATTTAGAGAAGTAGCAATATATTTATATAACTTAAACATGTATGCTCTATGTATATTACTATTCATATGAGCAGTAGTGGCTTAATGTAGTATTTGGTACAGTTGGGAATCAGAGCCGGCCTTGCAGGCCTAGCCTTACAAGGCTGAAATTTAAAAAATACATCAATTTGCTAGGCCCGACCCTTAAGTTAACGGCTCAAGGCCAGCCCATTTAAGAAAAAATGCTATTTTTCATATTTCTCATATTTTTTATGAAAAAATTGAAAATAAACCAATAAAATTATTAATAAAATACATAAATATGAATAAAATTAAGTTAGAAATACAAAATATCATCATATATAAATATCCATCAACATTCAAGAACATCTAAAACATTCATTAACAAGATAACAACATCAAAAGTTTCATCTATAGTGTAAATGTATAGTAAACACAAACACTATCATTAATCTTTTGAAACTTTATCATCACTATAATCAATGACTCTTCTTCATAAGTATGCTTTTCTTTCATAACAAAAATATCAAATTTTTCTTATTTATAGAAATTTTACTTTTAAATTTTGCATTGTTGTTGAAACTAAATACTATATTATTTTTTAGCTATTAAATTTGCTATTTGAAATATCATTATGTGAAAATCCAAATTAACCCATTTTTTTAAAATTATAGAATCACAAATTATATAAGTATAAAAATACTCTCTTATCAACTATATATAGTTTAAAAATATCAACACAGATAGTATAAATCAAATCATTATCAAAATCCAAATTAACCATTTTTTAAAAATTTAATTAGACAAATTATTGTCTAAAACTAAATAAATCAAATCATTCTGTGAAATTTAATTTTAAAATGATAATAATAAATAAATATTTGAAATATCATTAACAATATAAAAAAATAATAATATTATAATTACACAAAAATTTTTAAAAAATAAAAGGGCCTAAACATTTAAGCCCTCAGCCCTGCATGGCTGATCCGTTGAAGCCCTCAGCCCTGCATGGCTGATCCGTTGAAGCCCTCAACCTACTTTACCTGTTTTACATTTGAGGGAGAAAATTTCAAACCAAGTTCTCATAATTTTTGGGCCTAAATAGGCCGATCTGACGGGTTTAACTCGTTTTTCCGGCTTTAGTACTTGGACTCAACATGTTGGGTTCTATGCTAAAATCTTGTCTCAAAAGTAGGAGAGAGCAAACCAACTTCTATGACCCAAGAGTGTATCTACTAATTTTAATTTTTTTCCTATTCAAATTCAAATTTCAAATTCCATGGTTTTAATGATGTTGATCAAATCATTGCCAGCATTTCTTTTTTCTTTTCAATTGTACCAAAATACAGAAATGGCAGCAATTTCATTTTCGTCTATTTACTTTGTTTTTGTTCTTTGGGTTAGGGGATGTCCTATGGTTTACCTTTTGCTAAGTTTGTTTGCCATAAAACTAAGGTAAATGATACGGTTTTATAGTTTTAGCAGTGAACAAAATTTTAGTTGTGTTTTAAAATAAGATGAATTTTTTTCAACTATAGATAAAACTATGCTAAAAAAAAGAAATTGACATTGATATTCAACTTGGGTTTGCTAAGTTTTTAATCAAATACTTCACGTCATTCTATTTCATATTGATATGTAACACTAAATGGTTCATTCTAAAAGTAGTTTGCATATCCATCTAAATAGTATTGAATTTATTTGTTAGAATTACTGTAATGAAAAGAAACTACTGATTACATTTAAGTAAATCATTGTAATACCATTATTTGTTTATAAATTGTAATATTGCTGTGCTGACACTATGGAATGATAAAGATTTCATAATAAAGTAAATTCTATCCGTGCATCGCACGGGAAAGTCAATGCTTGTTATTCCTATTAGCAGTATCAGCATGATGGTCAGAGTTGTTGGCAGAAAATTTTCAGTAGCTGCCTTGTATCATGATCTTCATCAATGCCTTTAGCCAGAAGGACAAAATTCATTATGTGTTTGCTATTGAAATTTTCCAATTCAACACGTTCTTGACTCCTTATGCCGTAACATATTCAATGATCCTTATAGTCAATTGTCCATTCATAACATGCTTCCAACTCCACCCAGTCATTCTTTGATAAAATGTGCAAAATTTTACAATTAGACTTAAGATGAAGGGATAAGAAGGCTGCTTGGCATTTTCACAAGCAATCGGTATGCTAAGGTTACAAGTAAGATATTTAAAATCAAGCAACATATGTTGCAGTATTGCTTAACCCACTAATGATATTATTCACCTGCGTTTTTAAGGATCCAATTATCATCATTAGCCATTTGGAACACAATGTAACCAAACAACCCATTTCTCTTGGCATAAGAAAATTTAGCTCTGATTGCCTCTACATCGTCGAAATTAATCTAAGATCATGCAACTTTGAACTGATTAGCCACAACACTGGAATTATATTCTCCAACAGATGCCTCCCCAAAGCTCTTCATGTAGCTTCTTATCAACTTGTAACCCATTGAACCATCTTTTGTCAAACTAGGTCCTGATACTAGTGCTCCCATGGTGCTGTTTGCTGGATTTGGCAGCATCCACACATATCCATGATAAGGCAAGCCTATAAGCAGCTTATTAGATGAAAATCCCTTTTTCTTCTACTCTTCAATACAATTATCAGTATTTACCCACCCAGATGGACCACACAAGGCAGCATGAAAACCTGTAAAATTGTTCTTTGTGGGAAGACAGTAATCATAAGCTACAAATTATACCCAATCTAATTTTCTTTGTATTGAATCGAAAAGGTAAGTCATGGATTTTTCAGCTTGAAGATAGTAACCTTCCATAACCAATAACAATTTTGTTGGTTTGAGTTTCTTGCCTCAGAAGTTAAATTAAGCTTCTTACCATTCTTTCAAGAGGGTTCCTAGATTGCTCAACACAGAAGCAGAACTTGGCCCAACCCCATAAAAATCTATTCCCTGAAACCCATATAACCTAGCTGTTCGAATCAATGAATCAATGAAGGATTTTGTATAAGAAGAACCATTTATCATAGAGGAAAAAAATTGAATCTTCTCGACCTCCCCGGATGGATATAAGGGTTGTAAAGATGGTTTTTGGAGCTTCATAGTGCGGGTGACGGTGGAGAACTTTTGTATGTCAGAAAGGTCAGTTGAAACGTCGTAATTGGAAGCGTTTACATGAGCAAAAACACAAAGAAGGTGAGTGAAAAGCTTAGATTTTATGTCTGAAATGGAAATTTCACCACTAGTATAGTAATAAGCAGTTCTCACCCATTATAAGGGAGATGAATCTGCAGAAGAATGAGAAATGAAAGGAAAGTATAAAACGAAGAAAAAGAGTTTAGACGCCATTGAATTGAAGAATGAAAATTGCATCAAAGCTTTGCTTCAGTTATTGATAACATTATTATTTGTTTGGCAATGCAGACCCAACTCTTGTCATGGTTTCCTGCTGGAAATGGGTTTCGTAGTATATGATTTTAGGATAATGACAACAAAATTAAAAATCGATACCTAAAACAAAAATCCGTAAATCAAAATCCAAATTGAAACGGCTTCATGTAAAGAATATACTTTTGCAGTATATGATTTTGTATTTTGAGGCTAGAAATGTCAGGCCACGTTGATATCCTAACTGTGAATTGAGGTGCGCTATCTCCTTCGACTGTCAAGAGAATGATACAACACTTTTATAAAAGCAAAGCCTTCAAATATAATCTAATTTTTCTTCAAAATGTCATTCCAACAAGGATCCACTTTCTGACTTGCTAATTTCCTCTTTCTTTCAACTAAGGAAAATATAGTAGGGCAAGAAAAACTAAGGAGAATTATTCCATCTCCTTGACCATTTTTTCTTAAATTATGTGAACATTACTTAATTTATTTTCTGATTTGATTTACAGAAAATTTCATTTTAGGATCACTGTAGGTAATTAATATCAGTCAACCCCAAAAACATTTTAAAATTTCAGTCAACCCCCTAAGACCAATATGAAATTAAAATTTAAGGGTAAAATTACGATAATACCCCTCTTTTTTAAAAAAAATAAATATTACTTGTAGTTGGAGGGCCGATCACCGATGCTCAAGTGGCCGCTGTCAGAGGTGAGAGCTCCAGTGGCCAGAGAATTTTTTTAAAAATATGGTGGCCAAGGAGGGTTTGAACCCATGACCCCTTGGCACACCAAGAACAATATAACCACCAAACCAACCAAACAATTTAATCATATAATGTAAAAAAAATATATAGCAAACAAATGCAAGTATCCAAGTGTAAATAAACAAGTAAAATTTAGAATTTACAACAAATTTTTGGTGATTTATAAGTAATATAATGGAATTCACAACCCGAAATGCAAATGTTTAGGTGTGAATGAGAAAATGAAATTCGAAGATTTACAACAAACATTCATGGATTTACAACCCAAATTCGGTGATTTACAATAAATATAAGAAAATTCGCAACTCCCAAATGTTAATGTTTGAGTGTGAATAAATAAGTGAAATTTAGCGATTTACAAAATAAATTCAATAATTCACTAAAAACATAAACATTACAAAACTTATAAGAAAATCCATAACCACAAATACAAGTATTTATGTTTCGTGTAAATCGAGACTTATTAAACACAATTTAGCATTTGTTGAGGGTTTATTTCCTTAGCTTTGTAGAAACTTGATTCCCAAGGCAATTCAAGGTTATTGGCTTTCTTTTTGGCATATTGAACTCAAACTAGAACCCATAAATTCCCAAGATAGTTTTTTAAGGGATATTAAAAAATCAATATAACAAAGGGTGCCTTGAGCTTGTACCCTGACCCTACTAAATATTTTCTCCCCAAAACATAAGTCACTACTTAATATCTAAATGCTCAATTTAGCATGCATTCACACTACTGGGTTGACTAAATTTATCTCATCATTTTGTGCTTATTCCTTCACATGAAATATATATAATGCCCCTATTGAGTTGTTGATACCGGATGTTTGATTTTTACATTGATACCTAATAGATTTTTGAAATTCCCACATTTCTCTTTTCAGCTTTGGGAGGGCTACTATATGGCTATGACATTGATGCCACATCTTGTGCTACAATTGTTATTGAGGCATACCCTTATGATCTTACGATACAATTTCAGAGATGAACCAAGTCTTGAATTAATAATTCGCGTGTATGTTTAATAATCTTGTTTTTGAGGTTTTGAATTCTTTTATAAGTTTTGTAATGTTTATGTTTCTTGTGAATCATCAAATTTGAGTTATAAATTGTTGAATTTTTATTATAAGTCACTAAATTTCACTTGTTCATTGACACTCAAACACTTACATTTGGGATTATGAATTCCCTTATGTTTCTTTTGAATCTCTGAATTCGGGTTGTAAATCCATGAATTTTTGTTGTAAATCTTCGAATTTTACTTACTTATTCACACATAAAATCTTGTATTTGGGGTTGTGAATTCTATTATGTTACTTGTAAATCGCCAAATTTTTGTTGTAAATTGTCAAATTTCACTTGTTCATTTACGCTTGAACACTTGCATTTGTTTTATTTTATATATATATATATTCCATTATGTGATTAAATAGTTTGGTTGGCTTGGTGGTCACATTATTTTTGGTATGCCAAGGGGTCATGGGTTCAAATTTCCTTTTGGCCACCTTATTTTAAAAAAATATCCTCTAGCCATTGGAGCTCCAATAGTAGCCACATGAATGTCGATGGCCGGAGCTCCGACGACAATTAATATTTATTTTAAAAAAATGAAAAGGAGGGGTATTATTGTAATTTACCATTAAATTTTGCTCCCTTTGTCTCTTATTATAAGCAATATAGGACTCTATTACGTAGATCAAAAGGTTAGTTAAAGAAAATAAATAGGTAAAAATTAGAAGTTCTTTATCTAAAATATCCTTATTTATGGGGGAGAGAGTATAAGAAAAAGAATAAGGAAATTATGAAAGAGAGAGAGAATGTATGATAAAGAGAGATAATAGGTTGGAAAATGAGATAATAAATATATTGAATATTAAAATAAGTAATTAATAGGGGCAAAATAAGAAATTTGCTATAAAAATTTAAGACAACTTGCAAATGTTGCTTATATTTAGGGACAAAAGGGGGATAGTAGTTGTTGCTTATAAAAAGGGACAGAGAGAGTTATTTCATTTCGGTTCTAGGGAGTTGACTGAAGTTTTAAAATGTTCTAGGAGTTGACTGATATTAATTGCCTATAGTAGTCCTAAAATGAAAATTTCCCTTTGATTTATCTTACCTTCAATTTTCTGATTGAGATCATATAGTTATTTTCACTTTTATTTTATTTTTTATATTTACTTTTTCATTTCAAAATATTTTTTAAAAGTTATATGGATATATTAAAAAGGAAAAATAACACTGAGGTCTAATAGAACAGAAAATACTATAAAAAAAAGTCTCAGAAAACTTTGCCTCAATCATCATTTGTCATGACTATTCGGAGTTAGTTCCTTGGCTTGGATAAGACATTTGGTCCATGTCGCAATGAATTTGCAGTTTCAAAGGGACTTGAATGCAATTTAGTGAAGTGTAAAAAGACTTCTATGCCCCTAGTGACATGCACCCAAAATAACTAAAAGTTGTCCTGTTTTTTAGTTTGAAAATCGTCACACTACACGTGAAAAGCAAGAGGAAAAAAGCCCAAACCTCATTTTGTTTCTTTCCCATTCCCATCTAAAAATCTCATCCACTCCACCCATGTCAATCATTGGCAAAAATCACTTGTGTTTTTAGTTTCATGTGTGCTTGGTCATTTAAGTTGGAGTTTTATTATAGGTAAGTAGGATGATGATGGGTGTTCTATATATTTTTGGGTATATTGTGGGGGGTTAAAGGTGGGCTTGCTCTATCTGGGCATGATTCGGTGGGAATTGATGAGAAAGATGAATGTTGGTATAGCTAAAAACTTTGTTGCAAAACAGAAAAATATGTTATCAATATGGGCTGTGATAATTGTCAATATAGTTTCTTGACTTGTCAATGATACATTGATACCCATGTTGTGCAGATTTATTTCAAATGGTATTGTTAAATTTTTCACACAAAGGCCATGACCTTCTATACCTTTGACTCATTGGTAGAGGTTACAAAAGGAGGAAAAAGAGACAATGAAGGAGGGATGGGTAGCCACATGAGGCAAAAGAAAAAAAAATGATTAAAAAAAATCCACTTTGAACTTAGACAAATAATGGCAAAAGAATTTTTTTGTAAATAGAAGTGACATTTTTTGTAAATATCAGAATACACACAAACAATTAGTTTGATATTAGACACATGCAATTGTATTTTTTTAATAGGTTGTGAAATCAGTGTAATTACATGTGTATGAAGTTGTAAATAAAAATGAGCTATATATTACATTCTGATGTATAATTAATTGCTATTATTTGCACTCTTCATTATCAATAGACCCTTCATCACTTGTCACTCATTGCATTATCAATTATCAATTTACTTGTTGATATAAATTTGAAAAAAATATTATTTCAAGTTACATAATATCATACAACATCATATAATATCGTCAATTCGTCTAAACTAATATATTTTGATTATAATGTGATATAAAATTGTTATTAAAAGTCAATTATCATTTATATGAAATTATAAAATCATTTGTCATGAACAACACATTCACTTATTAATGGTTTCAGTGTGACTTGTCAACTGTTGCACTATCACTTATTAATTTACTTGCTGATATAAGTTTGAAAAAATATCAAGTTATATAGTGTCCATATTGATACATGAGTTTTTTTTTTTGTCAACCTAAGTTACTTTGTTTGTTGTGATTTATAATAAGAACTACTTTATCTTTACATATTGAATTTTTTAACAGTAATTCTTCTGGTGTTCATATTCCCTCGAAGTTATTTTTTCAAAAAACAAAAAGCAAACTAATTGTCAAAATCACATATATCAACAGGAAAATTGCCAAGTTATATGCAAATATTAACAATTGATGCAATGAACATTGATTCAAATCTTCAATTCTATTATATTTTATTTAAAAATAGAATTATTATATCATCCTATATCATATTATAATCAGAATGTATTACTGAAATTTATGTTACTTAAATGATATTTTTTCAAAACTTAAGCAGATTCACAATGATGTTATTGACAAGTCATAATGTCACTATTAACAAGTAAAGGTACCGTTGATGACAAGTGATTTGATAATTTTATATTGGTGATGATTGACTTTTAATAACGATTCTATATTATCATAAAAAAAAAAAGAATTAGTTTGAGAAGTTGGTGATATTATATGACTTTGTATAGTATTATGTGACATAAAATCACTTTTTTTTCAAATTTATATCAGCATGTAAATTGATAACTGATAGTACAACGAGTGACAAGTGATGAAGGGTGTGTTAATAATAAAAGTGCAGATAATAACAACTAATTATATATCAGAATGTAATATATAGCTAATTTTTATTTACAACTCCATACACGTGTAATTACACTGATTTCACAACCCATTAAAAAAAGTACAATTGCATATATCTAATATCAAACTAATTGTTTGTGTGTATTGTGACATTTACCAAAAAAAATGTCATTTCTACTTAAAAAAAAAAATTCTTTTGCCATCATTTGTCTAAGTTCAAAGTGGCATTTCTTTTTACTATTTTTCTTCTTTTTGCCTCATGTGACTACCCATTCTTCTTTTTCCTCTTTTTGTAACCTCTACTAATGATTCAAGGGCATAGAAGGTCATGACTTTTGTGTCAACAATTTAACAATACCATTTAATGTAAATATGCACAACACAGGTATCATTGACGAGTCAAGAAACTATATTAACAATTATCGCGACCCATATTAACAACATATTTTCCTATTTTGCAATAAGAGTTCTTAGTCACACTAATTTTCATCTTCCTCATCATTTCCCACTAAACCATGCCCAGACAAAGCAAGCCCACCTTCAACCCCCCACAATATGTCCAAAAACAAAACATCTATCATCACTCTACTCACTTATAATAAAACTTCAACTTAAATGACCAAGCACATATCAAACCAAAGATACAAGTGATTTTTTTGCCAACGGTTGACATGGGTGGAGTGGATGAGATTTTCATATGGAAATGGGGAAGAAACAAAATGAAGTTTAAGTTTTTTCCCTCTTGCTTTCTGCGTATGGAGTGGCTATTTTCATACTGAAAAACAGAACAACTTTTATTTACTTTGGATGCATTTCATTAGAGGTAGAGAAGTCTTTTTACACTTTAGTAAATTGCATTCAAGTCTTTTTGGGATTTCAGATTCATTACCAAGTTTTTTGAGACCTTTTTACAGTATTTTATGTTTTATGAGACCTTAGTGTCATTTTTTCTATTAAAAACGACCAAATTTAAGTCTCATAATAGTTTCAATGAACAGGTTCCTTTTAACTTGCTTCTTTGTTGCGAGGCCCTTCCGTTAGACCCAATGGCGGAGTAATTTTTCTTTTTTTGGTTGCCTAGAATATCCTCCCATTTGAGACTAATATCTCAGGTACTGTCAGGCGTCGTAGTGGGGACCCCTCCTAACAGTGTTTGTTCCATATACAACACTCCAAAAATCAAACCCAGGATATAATATTTAAGGTGTCCAAATTCTTTTTACTTGACCAATACTTATTGGTTATGGCGGGGTAATTTGATATTGAGAGAATGATGTCGGTGATTCCCCTTACCATAGTCCAGAATTGAACCAAACGGGCCTACAGTATCCATGAAGTTAATTGGGCCATGCCCATTATTGAGCCATGCTGATTGGGTTTTTCCCTTGACGTCCAGAACGTAAGCCTTCTTCCTCCGGTTGCCGGCGAAGCATGGCGAAGGCGACGGCAACGAAGGACTCAGCGATCGATGGTTCGCCGTTCATCTCAGCTTCAGAGGCCTTAATCGTACAACTACTATGCGGGTGTAGCCTCGCTTTTTCTCTCTGGGTGGCTAACAGCGTCTACTCCATCCACCTCCTTACTGACCCTTCTAACACCTTGCTTTTGATCTGGGTAACGTTTGATTCTCCGCTTTTTTACATTGTATTTAAAAATTTCGATTTGCTTCTGATTCTTTATATCTGTATCATTTAGATTATAGAGCTGCCAATTGTGATACTTCTTTACAGTCGATACCGACGGAATCGCAAACGTTGCACGGTAAAATTCGAGCTCCATTTTCTTTCAAAATTTTTACCATTTTTGCAGTACAAATGAGGATCAGACTAAATCGAAGTTTATGCACTTTAATCTCTTGCTATCTGGTTTCTACTTTTGGTTGTTTTAACTGTCGTTTTTTTTTTTTTTTGGCGCTTTTGTGCAGTACCTGCGAGCTGTCGGACGAGGTTTGCTGGCACTGCCAGCAGGTTAGTTGAAACACTGGTCATGTCTGCTTGGATTTTGCTAATCTGCGTATGCTCCCTTATGATATTCTCTTGCCATGCTGTTTAGAGTCAACAACCAAACTGAAAGACTATATATGCTCTTAAAGTTTTTCCTAGATTGCGGCACTTACCCTCTCTACATAGAATCTTTAATGTTCTTTCATCGTAACCTAGGTATTTTTGCTTCTCAGCAGTATTACTTTATGACATGTTTGTTGAGAAAAGGTTGCATTTTACTAAACAGGGGCAGCAATAAATTTTTTAGGAGCTGTTGCTTTGGGGGCGCCAGTCACAATACAGTATGTGAAATAAGTGGTATAGAGTACATGATTTATATCCATAATGCCGGACATAGGGATCTATGA
Source organism: Neltuma alba (assembly GCF_004799145.2). Classification (NCBI taxonomy): domain Eukaryota; kingdom Viridiplantae; phylum Streptophyta; class Magnoliopsida; order Fabales; family Fabaceae; genus Neltuma; species Neltuma alba. Next base: position 1,166,712 of record NW_021636509.1, read on the forward strand.
GTTTATATTCTTTTGTGCGTTCAAATCTGGCCAGTTACATTCGTTTTTGTTATCTAGTCTGTTCTACTATGTGTCTAGCTGTGTTCTAAACTGTGCCATTATAGATCTTTTTTTTGGTCTTGTACCATGTAATAGATCTCGATATAACTATTGATTATGATTTTTGTATATCTTTTTGGGATAGGTATCTACCAAAGACAGTTAACTGGTCTCTTATGATGTCAGTATTTACAGTGAGTGCTTCATTATCATTTATTTGTTTAGCAGCACCTTTTAAAATATTACAGCAGTTTTTTTATTGCGTTTGGTCAATCTCACATGCTTTCTGCATCAATTATACTCTTGATACATTAGATTGTTTCGTCTTTGCATTTCCTTACTTTTTCTTAGATAGATCAAAATGAACTATAATGTCTGTCACTGACAGGTCACGTAATAACCTTCAGCATATGTGTCACTGGTTTCTATATTCTTCCGATTTTCTGCCATTGATTGGTACTAACTCAATGTGCATTTAGTATCGTATCAGAATCTTTGTACCCACTGCATAAAGCATTAGGCATCATTCATGCTTTTAAAGATAAGACATTGCCGTCCATTCTTCCATACATGTTTTTATGAATCTCTAGCAACATGCATCAAATGCAAATATAAAGTACTTTAGATTTCTGCCCCTGCGTCTCTGCTAACATACAAGTATCTTAATAATTTCCCTGCCTATACTTGCAAACCCCAAGAGCATGAATATCATCAGGAAACACCTTTCCTAACTGCAAAAGAAGTGAAAATATGTAAAGTATACTTTAATCACTTCCACAAATACAATATCTGTTCACACTTCTTATCTGAAAAGTTCTTGACCGTTAAGATTTTTTGTCACCTGGTTGTAGCCTCCTTCCTTGTCCCTGAACAAAAGGAAGCTTTTGAAGGGATAGTTCTGTTTTGTGAGTTACAAACCCATGGTTTAGTATGTGGTACATGCATCAACTCACATCTTGTACTATGGCAGACAGTTCCAGCTTCATGTGTTCTTGGTTCATCATGGGCAGATTGGAGACGTATATTTGCACAGACAAAGTATGTTCCTCTTTTTTTATTTTGGTTAATAAAAGCATTTTCCTCTTTGGTGATTGATAATATCTTCTCGTGCTCCATTTTTTAGATGTTCTTTTTTTCGGTTGGGAGTTCATTTTAGGGTAGTGATGGTGGTATGTATTTAACTATGTCCTGGAGCGGACTAGATTTGTTATCTTTCTATTTAATCCCTTCAGTTTATTAATATGAATTAAATCATGATGTTATATTTTTCCCATTTTTTACACTCAGGCCTAATGGATCGATCGAGTATTTGATTTGTCTACCAGCTCATGGAGCAGTTATTGGGGGCTGGTTTGGGGCTTGGCCAATGCCACTTGACTGGGAGAGGCCATGGCAGGTAATCTTTCTTCCGGGGCCCCGCTGTTCTTGACATCATTACACAGACACGTACATAGGCCATCATTTGCTAAACTAAGGGGTTATGGAGTTAAATTCCTTTCTATGCTTCATGGGATTGACTCGGAAATGTGAAGAACAATTAACTTGAGCTACCAAACCATCTGATAGTTTCACCTTCAATCCCATAAATAGGTTTACTAATGTTCCAAAATTTTCCTCCATCCAAGATAAACCTTGTGATTGCAAACCTACAATGTTGGTGGATTATTGCTAAGCTATCTCAAGTCCTTTGTTTATTGTTTGACCTTTTAAATTTTTCCTGAAGTGTCCGATAATCCTTCCTCAAAGCTGCAAATTGAATGTCTGTTAGGATCATGGTGATATAAAAATTTATGTAATGTTCATCTGATTCGACCACAACTTATTGCGTTAAGTTCTTCAAAATTGGCAGTTCAAATGTCACTTGATATTTTGCAGGAATGGCCTATTTGCGTAAGCTATGGAGCAATAACTGGTTACCTGGTGGCAATGGTTGCATCATTGGGCTTTGCTCTTGCTCATAACAGATCATGTCTTCCCAAAAGAGACTAATTCCCATACTCCGATCATTGTGAAAATGCCTCATGACTCATCTCCAAGTGTGACGAGCTTTTTTTTTTTTTTTTTTTGGGGCTTGTTTTTATTTCAATCTTCATAGCTCAGTTCATACTAGAGATTCAAAAATTGATTGCCCCTCGTGTTGTAGTGGAGGAGTAGGGTAAGCGTGCTTTATTAATTATTAGATATTATATCTCAAAAAAATTATTAGTTATTAATACCATTTAGTTGTTTATTCTTTCGTGAATGAAAAATTGTACACATTATGGCAACAGAAAAACATTTTTCCCAACTATGCGAGTTAAACAGATAGGTATAACATTTGCAGATATAATTTAGAATTAATATAATTTTTGGTCCTCAAGTTTGTTTTTATTTTGATTTTGGTCTCTCAAATTTAAAACCATAACTTCTTTTCATTTAAAATGTTGGTCTTATAATTCAATGAGAATTTGAACCATTTTGCTCCTTAGAAAGCTAAAGCTTATAATTTGAAATTTGATAGATTAAAACTAAAATTAAGACAAATTTGAGGGTATAATTTATGATAAATTATTTGTACCATTTATATTTTTCTTTATACGGAATTTTATGAGTGAGGTATGTTGTGCATGACGCAGATACGAGCGGGGTGATTTGTCATAAATTTTCTCTTCATGTCCCAAAGATGACGCATTATATTTATTTCTGATTTTCTATCAAATCCAGCAGGATAATTGAGTTATAGATGATAAAGAAAAAATTATGAGATAAAAAATTATGAATTGAGTTTTAAACAAGTTAAAAATTACACTCAATCATAGTTGGATGAGTAAGTTTTGAATGAGTCAAAATTTCAAGAACTATTTGTTTTGTTTGAGACTAGACCTAATTTCTAAAGGTAAGCAAAACTGTATTTTTTTATAGACTAAGCACAAATCTTATAATATTCTCCTAGTTCTTAATGTAAAACTTACTTATCTAATTTAAATAATTTTAGAAAATTAAATAAATTATTTAAGTTTAATAAATATGATATGATTTTTTAAAAAGATTTTGCTATAACATTATACTACCTCCTGTGCTAAATATAAAATTTAGTTGAGTTCTCTTGAACATTAAACAAGTTTAGAGTGATTTTTTAAGACCCATGAGAAGCTCACAAGCTTTATTGCCTCTCGCCTTCCAATTTCTTTTTTGTCCATGAAACTTACAATATTTTTAATTATCAGAAACCACTAATAATCTTTTCTAAATTTTTCTTGTCAATACTACATATAATAAAATGATATTTCACAAAAAAGTAGAAAATTTTATTCTCATTTTTTAAAATTTAATCTTGTAAAATAGCATATCATAAAATGTTACTTATAATGTACTACCTAACTTTGATCCTAATTATAAGATTTCGTTTGTATCCTAATTATATGACCTCTTTTGTAGTTACAAACAAGATTTTATAATTGGAACCGAAAGTAGTAATATTTAAGATATAAAATTTAAACTATACTCCAACTGGCTTTTTTAATAGAAGATATTTATATGGTTCTCTTAGTCTCATTTATATTATAAGAGATTTCTGCTGGAAAAAAATTTATATTCCCTCCGTCTTTTTTTATAAGAAACAATCTATCTTGTGATTTTTTTTTAAATATAAGAAACAAATTTTCTTTATCTGAAATTTTAAATTGATCTTTCTACTTTACCCCCATTAAATATATACAACTTATTGTCTCTCTACAATAAATTTTCACTTATTATCTCTCATATATTCTCTTTACTAAGGAAAAAAAAAACTAGATCGAACTAGCTAATTCAACAGGAAAACTAGTTAATCAGCCAGTACTCTGGTTTGGTTTGGTTGCTAAACCAGGCAAGAGTTGAACCAACATCAAACCGGTCAAATCAAGGTGAACCGATGAAAAATAGTAAAACCCGGTAATGAATCGATTTGGATAATTATGTTATTATGGGTTTTATTTTTTTCTCATTCAACTTTTAATATCTCAGTTACTATAGATTTGAATGAATTTTAATAATGATTTTGGTATCAATTATTATTAATTTTAGTTATTGATGAATAATAAAGATTAAAATTCTCATTGTTGTTATACTTTGTCATTGTTACACCCAAACTGTTATTATATTTTCTTATATTTTGTTATTAATAATCATTAATATTATTATATTTTGTTATTCTCAATTAAATTATATTATTTTACCAATTTGACCCTGAGTTAACCTCGGTTTGACCAACTAATTTTTAAACCATTACTTCAATCGATTTAGTATCTAATCCGGTTTGTTTTTCCTTGCTATTTACAACAAGAAAATAATTGGAAAAAATATGTATATAGTAGTATTTTACACATTTATTTTTTTAAATTAAATTTAACTAATATTTTGAACCGCATGAATTTGGTAGTTATTTTTTATGAAAAGAATGGAGGGAATAAGAGATTTCAACTTCTTCTCTGAAATAGTTATCACCAGTGGTTTCCTATTTTGCCGTCATGAATTGGTGGTGTATTTATGGCATGTGATGCTAACACTGTACTAGAAAATGGAGACACAGGGAGGGAACTTTTCTGACCAATAATTTAGAGTCATACAATAATATGCTATATACATGAACAATCAATCGCGGAATCTAGTACCATCTTGTTGCATATTTGTTATTTACATATACCAAAAAGAGTATTAAATAAATGAAACTTTTTACTTCTGCCCTTATTAAAAGTTATGGATATTTGGAAGAGAAAAAAAAAAGGAACAAAATGCCACTATACTTTCTCTCACCTATTCCCTCTCTCCCCACTTTTATTATAATTAATAGAAGCAGAATTGAAAATAAATATTAAAGATAATACAAAAAACAAATAAAAAAGAACTAAAATCTCTCTTATAAATGACAAATAATAAGAAACTGACTGGCATTGTATTATTACATAAATACGTTTTTAACTTCCACAAGTATTCAGCTCCACTATCTAGCTACTAGTTCAGAGACTGTCATTTCGTTGATGGATTTAGTTTCCATCTGCACTATTCCTTCATTAGCTTCTTCTACATTATTCTCCCTAGAAAACGCAGGCTTCTTTGGGAACGTCAAATTGCTTTCCCTTTTCAACATTGAAGAAATTTCCAACATAGAAGGCCTGTCATTTGCACTTTCCTGCACGCATAACAGAGCAATTTGCATGCACCTCAACAATTTACATGTTGAAGATGAGTCATCAAGAGTAGGACCCACAAAGTCCATGCCTTTCCCTTCTTTCCACAGTTCATAAGCCTGTCAACATTAATATTCATTAATCATATTTTCACTATATAACTTTATTATTGATAACCAAACAAAAGATTTAGACTTCATAACATTATTATGGAGAGCCAGTCAACAGAAGATAAATATATCAAACCAATTATGAAAATAATATTTAGTCATAACTTTAGTCAAGTGTATATGTATGAAGATGATAAGCCTGTGTGTGAGTCTTCATAGTTGGCTTTCTATGCTCAACTTATGTACAATGTGTCTATTTGAAAGTCCCTCTAAGACCTCTCTCTTTAGCAAAGTAGAAGAAGGTACTTACGTATCCTGTGAGGTTTAAATTTTCTTGTTCGCCATAAAGACTTGTAGTCCTCTTGCCACTTATAATTTGTAGAAGTAAAACTCCAAAACTATATACATCAGATTTTGTAGAATAGAGGCCCTTTTTAACATATTCAGGAGGAACATAGCCACTGTACAAAAAATAGAGCAAAAAGAGTTGTGTAAGAGTGGATGGATCACTAAACAATACAAATATATAATTTTAGGAAGCGAAACACTCACTAGGTTCCCACTATCTTGCTTGTGTTTGCTTCGTCTGCATCTTTTGCGAATATTCTTGCCATACCAAAATCTGATATCTTTGGCTTCAATTCATCACTTAACAAAATATTGCTAGCTTTGATATCTCTGTGAATTATTGTTAATCTTGAGTATTCTTGTAAGTAAACAAGCCCTTGAACAATTCCTTCAATGATGTCAACTCGCTTTCCCCAATCAAGCAAATATCGTCTAATAGGATCTATATCGAAAATACACAAGACGCTATCAGTTTAACTTTGAACACTGACTTGCACTGTGATGCACATATTTACTTAATTATAGTAGATTTAGAGCTCGACAAAGAATTGCTAACCAAAGAGGTAGAAGTCAAGGCTTTTGTTTGGCATGTACTCATAAACCAGCATTTGTTCACCTCTATCAATGTAGAACCCCAGGAGCCGAACAAGATTCACATGCTGTAGTCTTGCAGTAAGTGTTACCTCATTTTTGAATTCCTCAAATCCTTGCTTGGAAGCTTCTGCTAGCTTTTTCACTGCTATTTCCTGACCATCTGCTAATACACCCTAAAGAGAACAGAGGGCGTCAGAAATTGAACACTTAACCCGTTGGTATTAATGATTCAATGCCCATGGAAAGGAGCTTCTGGTGTAAAAAATTTAAACTAGTTGAACCACCTTACTATAGGATTGTTTCCAACAAAATTTACCTTGTAAACTGGACCATAACCACCCTCCCCAAGTTTATTTTCAATGGAAAAGCCATCTGTGGCCTCCTCAATGTCTGAAAAGCTGAAGACTTGCAAATCAGGACCATTGCCATGAAAATGCTCTGCATCTCCTTTATTTGCTTTAAACTTGGAACCTCTAGCAGCTTCAACCATCTCTATTGATACATTTAATATTCAAAATGTCAGTGGCTTGAAGTTTTGAACCATGTTGGTTACAGACATAAGAGAATGAAAAAGCTGAAAATATTACCTATGGATCTGAATATTCTCTTCCTTAAGCAAAACATCATGGCTCCCAAGAGGAGAATAAATACTGCAATTGGAGTCAAAATGATAGCTAATAATCTTCCTCTACTGTGTCCAGTGTCTTCAAAATTTTGAGCTGAGAAAATATCCGTCATGTAAATTATAAAGCTGGACACTATTGTAGTAATCTAACCACTGCAGTAATCTATGAAACTGTATGTGTCAGTTCAAGTCATAAACCTATCTTAGTACTCTTAACTTTAAAACACGAATTAACAACCATGAAGAACAGAAAAGGAAATGAGTATCAACGGAAAGTCTCTGTTATCTAATATGCCATTTTCTCACCTGCTGCAGTGGAAAGCTCCCAATTGTCGTCATCATAAGAAACAGCCCACACAACATAACCAAGTAGCTTCTTTTCTCTTGCATAAGACACCTTAATTTTGAGAACCTTAGCATCATCAAAACCAACCCAATTTGATCCAACTGAGAAGTATTTCACTACATAGGTAGAATTATACAGTACTGTAGCCCCATATCTCCGAATGTAAGCTTTGATGTCCTTATAACTCATATCCCCATCATCTGTAATTGCTGGACCTGTAGCTGGTGCCCCTATTGCATTGTCCTTGGGGTTCTCAAGAGTCCAGGCATATCCATAAAAAGGCAAAGACAAAACCAACTGGTTTGCAGAAACTCCTCTACCAATCCATTCCTTAATACCAGAATCAGTGTTAACATCACTTGAAGGGTCATACAGAGCAGCATGAGCACCAGTAAAATTTGCCCACGTGGGCATGTAGTAATCATAAGCCATAACATGCACCCAGTTCAAGTTGCTTCTGATTGATTCAACTGGGTAGGATCCAAAATCCGAACCTGGCCGGAATTGAACAGCTGCAGTTAAGATCAATTCTGGGTTACTAGTGTTTTGAGCCTCAGAATTTGCAGCTTCTCGCCACTCTTTAAAAAGCATTCCCATATTGTTCATGTCAGAGCTGGTGTTAGCAGAAACCCAGGATAGATCCAGCCCTTGAAACGCGTAAGACCTAGCGATTCTTATAGAGGACTGAATGAAAGATTTCCTAGAAGACACGTTACTTACCATGGACGATAACGCAGAGTAATCGGCGAGGCCACCTCCAATGGAGAGAAGCGTAATGACGGAAGGGTTCTTTCGTCTTACGGTGGTCGTGAAAGTAGAGAAGGATTGCTCGTCATCTGAAGCAACATAAAGCTCGAAGGACGAAGAGTTAACATTTGCGAAGGCGCAAATGAGGTGGGTGAAGAGATGAGAGTTTATGTCGGAAACTGGAAATCCACTGCCAGAGAACCAGTAAGCTGATTGAACCCACGAAGATTGTGCTTGTGAGAAAAGAAGAACGTTGATGATCAGAACAGATGTCACTGCGATTCTGGATAACATGAAGGGAAATTTTCTGCTTTCAGCCTTCAGAGTAGTTTGCGAATGATGCCTGCACTGAGTTGGAAATGGAGAGAATATGGCACAAACGGAAGACCACCCTTACTTCTTTTATGTGCAGGTTGACCCATTCAAAGTTATCTTATTTTCGTCATTTTCTATAAATATTTAGTTTTTTTTTTTAATTTTATACTCCCTCTATCTATTATTATAAGCAACATATGATTCTATTATGTAGATAAAAAAATTAGTTAAAGATAATAAATAGGTAAAAATTAGAAGTTCTTTCTCCAAAATACTCTTATTTATGGGAGAGAAAGTATAAGAAAGAGAATAAAAAATTATTATAATAAAGAGAATTATAAAAAAGAAAAAATGTATGATAGAGAGAGATGATGGTTTGAAAAATAATACAATAAATATATTAAATATTAAAATAAGTAATTAATGGGGTAAAATAGAAAATTTGTTATAAAAATTTAAGACGACTTACAAATGTTACTTATATTTAGAGATAAAAGGTGGATGATAGTTGTTGCTTATAAAAAGGAATGGAAGTAGTACAATTTATGTAATATCCTAAAATTTTTTTAAAAAAAATAATAGAGTCAACTTTCCACCAACTTTTAGTGAAAAGTTGAAATGTGAAGTGGAAAATTTGGGAGAGAGTGGAAAATGGGGCAGACGTGTGGAAAAAAATAGGATTAGGAAGATTTTGGGGAGAGAGAAAGAAGACTTAAGGGAGGAAGATTTAATGCCAGAAGATGGGAGCGAGTGGTTGGAGAAATGAAAAATAAAAGGGAGAGGAGACGTAGAAGTTGAGTCATTTGCGGGAAAGAAGAGAGAGAACGAGAAAGAGAGAGAGAACTAGAGAAAGAGAGAACGAGAGAGGCGCAGAGAAGTTCTGGTATTTTGAAGGGTAATATAAGCTTTGGAGATCATCTAGGCACACAAATATAGTTCTTTTTATCAAACTTTGTTCATGAATATTTCCTATATATTTTAGGTTTCCTAATGCCAGTATTACTAAAGTGTTTAGAGAAAATTTTGAGACTTATATATGATATAAATATAGAATTTTGGTAAAAGATGACTATAAAAATTTAAAAGTAAATGAGTTGTTAATTTTAACCAATTTAGATTTGTTCATTTGTTGGTTTTTAGTGCTTAAATGAATTCTTCTAGTTGAAAAATCTGTTATATATGATTTATATTATATTTTTACCGATTAAATTCAAATTAAGTAATTTATTTGGGTTGTTTGACATATTATTAAGATTTTAATCGGTCTAGTTTTACTTATTGGGTGATGGGAGGTTTTAAAATAATTATTGTAGTTAAAAAGTTTATTATTTACGGATATATATATGGTAGTTATATCATTAAAGTTTTGAGTAGATTATTTATTTATAAATATTTGAAATATTATTAAATTTTTGATAGTTTGATTTTGAAGGTTTAAACTGAAAATGAGATTTTTAGAATTTAAAACATAGTAATTTTACATTTGGAAATTTTGAAAAGTTCTTTTTATTAAAGTAAATAATTTGGAGGTGGTAAATAAATAATTTGGCTTTTAGGAAATTTTAAGTTATACTTAATAATTTTTGGGTTATGAGAGTTGCGGAATTTAGAATAAAAATTTAATTAAATTAGAAATTTAAATAATATAGAGAAGTTTAATTAATTAATCAATTAGTTTATATTAATATGTGATTTTATTAATTGTGTAAATTAATTATTGGTTGAGCAAAGGATTGACCTTGTGGTAATCCTTAGTATTGCTTTGGCGAGAGGTAATCACTTTCCACTTATTATATGTGCTAATGTGTTGTTTGTGAGTATTTTTTCTATTTTTGAATAATATTTGTTATTTGGAATTCAAGTAAATATATTATATCTTTTGAGCTATAAAAAATCGTCTTGTGGGATTTTTGGAAGTTATGATTGAGAAGTTTGAAAAAGATATATGATTTATATCCTATGGATTATACTGAGAAAAGATTATTGAGACATTTTTCGTTATATTGTAAATGATTGGTTGTTATTTGGATTTTGGATTGAGCCCTATCCTACCATGTGATAAGGCTGTCATTGGTGCATATTGGTTGGCTTCTTCCTTCTTCCCCCATAGTGAAGGATAGGCCTTTGTGGCTTCTTATTCGTCCCCCAGAGTGAGAGATAAGCCTATATGTCTGATTAATCCCCTATAGTGAGGGATAGACTTATATAGCTTGTGTGTTAGCCTCCATAGTAGGGTTTGGATGATTGAAATTATATATCTATGTTTTCGAGAATTAATAACTGTCTCACTCGACATCTCACGAGTACATGTTAGTATGTATGATGAGTTGGAAAGTTGGTTATTGAGGCGTTTGTCTCACCCTGTGGTTTTTACTATCTTCAAGTGATAGTTTCGGTGGTGGCCCATCAAGGAAGGCTCCGGAGGCATAGTGTGCTGTTACAGCTTGTATAGCCTCCCTTCGTTTGTTTTATGCGCTAAATTATTATATATTGCCACATATAGCCCATATACTCTAATGCTGTAAACTAATACTTTTAATTACTATTATCTGATATGGAGATCATTGGAAGGCCAGAGATATTTAAGACTTTGCGTATTATACTCATTTAATAGTGTTGACTTTTGACTAATGGGCTTCATGGCTTATATTAAAATGTTTTATTAGTTCGTGTGTTTGAAAGTATAAGTTTGGTTTGGGCTAACGGTTGAATGATATTTCTAGACTTTGAAAGTCCAAGGCCTAAGTTAACGATTGATGTGGCTCGTAATATAAGTTTATTTCTTTTAACTATGATAGCGATTTTAAAATTTTAAGGTTTCTTCTTTTCTATCATGGTTAATCATTCAAATAAATTGTTGGATTTAATCTAAAATGGTTTTGAAAGAACAGTTGTCACAATTTATATAATGTTTGAACTTAGTTCTTAACTGTAAAAAACATATTTTTGGTTTTTTAATCTTAAAATTATTGGACTTAAAGAATTATTTTTTTTATAACAATCATAGTTGTTTTAAAAATTAAATTTACTATCCTAGCATTTGATAATTTTTATCAATATTTAAGATATCAATATTATTGCTTTTTCGGTTAAAATTTTAGGATAAAAAAAGTAAAAGCATATTTCTAAATAAATTAAAACCATGTACATAGTTTTAAAAAAAAAAAAGAAAGCTGTTTCGTACAAGACAAATGGCTGTAAACAAAACAGCTTCTGCTGGCTGTGAAAGAAAAATTCAAAATAGATGTGGCCCCGTTTCTTCCTTGATATATCGATTATGTAATAAATAATTTGATTTTATATAATTTTATATTATCAATTAATTGACGTTTACGTAGACATTTGATAATATAAAAGAAACCCTCAAAACATACCACTCTTCAAGCTATTCATTTTACCATTCAAATGTTCAAAATAATTATCCTACCAAATTTTGTCGTGTTTACCATAGTCTCATAGTGAAACTTGTCTTTTTTTTTTAATTTAATATTATAAAAGTAGAGGCACTTTTTTGGCCATGATCAATGGGGATATGCATTCTCAATATAATTTGGTCAAAGAGGAGCGGCTTGTGTTAGTCTTATTTATAAGATGAACATGTCGATTGGGTAAAAGCCTTCTCAAATGTATCCATTCCAGCACTACATCAGACATTTTGGATATCCTAAAGAATATGAATCTTTGACGAAATGAAATGAAAATTATTCTAAAAGTTTATATAAGGAAAAAAATTATATATAAGTTAGCCTTAAATAGGGGATTTATTTACAACTAGCTTCTATAAATTTACTAAAACACTATCAAGTCTTTTGAAATTTGATTGTAATGAATTTTTTCCCGTAAAATGCAAAACCATGGTGGACTGCTTCCTCTTTAGATGATGATATTGACTACCATTGACTCATTGTCGGCAATGGGTGACCAATCAAAAAATATTTTTATTAAAATATTACTCTAGTCCTAAATATAAAACCCATTTAGTAGTATAAATTACATTACAAAATAAGTCTTATATTTAGAACTGGATGAGTGTAAATGGTTTAACATTTATAAGTCAAACATAGCATATTTATGAGTAAATTTTCAAGATTTATTGGTCAAGTTTTTTAAATATATAAGCCAAATTTTTACAATATTATCATTTTAATATTTACAAGTTAATCTCTAAAAATAATTAATACCTTGACATTTACAAGTCAATAAATTATATATTTACAAATGAGTTTACTTGGTTCTTCAAATTTTACAAGTTATTTTTACGAGTCAACTCTTGTGAATTTTGTAAACCAAACTTTGAAATTTATAATTTAATAAGATAAAGAACACTTAGGTGTACTTGTGAATTTAAGAAGATGCACCCTTTTTACTATAAGAGCATATCATATCCTGAAAATGCACTCACATTGATAATGAAATATTTTGATATTCAGAATGACAGAAGGAAATTGCACCAATTACATACATCATGTCACAGAGTGCAAAATAACTTCTATACTTAATTGAAATCAGTAGTTTTTAGTACTCCATTCAGTATGTAAAAATTAAATATAATTTTACCAATTTTACCTTTAATTAAATTTATTGGGTTACTAACATCTTATATAAATGACAGAGGTAACACATTCTCTCTTTGTTTCAGACATAGTTATTTTTCTATTGAAGATAATTTTGTTCGAGACACTATCAAACGTTAAATATGAACACATCTTCTAACAAAAATTTAAATATTAATTTACCATGTTGTGGAAGACTGTCTCTTTTTATCAAATCCAAGTCCTACTAGCGAGGGAGTACATTCATTCCTAAATTTGTGAAAATTACTTTGGTGCTAAGATATTTCCAAATGGGATGAGAATTTCAGGCAATTGAGTGTTGGACTTTTGGGCATTTACCCTCCCCTTGCGGTAATGCATGAGGGTCACAGTAGACAAAAGTTGGGCCACATTTTAAATTCCGAGCTGGCAGTCATTATCTTTAAGTACTCGCCGGTAAGGCATTTTGATGCCACGACTTTTCAAAATAGAATTGACTGCTCAACCATTCTGTGGGACTTGCCTTTGAAATTTCATTGGTGATGCCATGATAGGTTATGAAAGTGTATAATCTTCTTATCCTTTTATAAATTACTTCTAAAATTATTTTGATATTCAATTTAGTTTTAAGTATAAAATTTCAATTCATCTCGTTTTTCGTATTTATCTTTTTTTTAACGTAGTTCTTGTAGTAATTACATATGTTAAAAAATATCATCAAATGATAATTTTAGCTAATACACATTATTAATAAAGGTATTTTATAGAAGACAATACATATTTATTACAAACAACTAATTTAACTAATTTTCTTAATCTACTTAAATCATTCAATTAATTCTTATATTAAAGACCAGATGTAGTATAAATATATTTTATTCTATTTATAAGTCACATCATTTAATTTTTCACATAAATTTGTTATTCTGTTTGTTATTTATTATTGTATAAACTATTTTTTTCCTTGAAAAATGTAAATAATAAGGATAAAATTTAAAGGGTCCCTTGTGGGTGCTCTCAAGCCCCATATCGGATGGGTGTGTGAGTGTGTGTTAGTGTGTATAAGTAGGACATTCGGACTGTTTGGGTACTACCCGTGTTAGGTGGTTTTCCCTTCAGTCTCTAGTCCGCAAAAAAAGCCCTAATGTTCGAGCGAGCCCAGTAAAAACCGAGTGTGGGAGCACGTGGTGCGTGCTTAGGGGGTCCCTTTGTGGGTGCTCTCAAGCCCCACATCGGATAGGCGTGTCAATGTGTGTTAGTGTGTATAAGTAGGACATTCGGACTATTTGGTACCACCCGCGTTAGGTGGTTTTCCTTTCAGTCTCTGGTTCGAAAAAAAAAAGGATAAAATTTAAAAGTTATTAAATTATAAAATAATATTAATAAGATTTAATATTTTTCTTAGCTATGATGAAGCATAAAATAAACATAAAACACGGTAATATAAGAACTACGTGGAGTAGAAAACCTCTGGAATTTGTAGCTTCTATTGCTTCTTCCATTTATTACTTTTTTTCTGTAACTACTTTCTTATAACTGTGACAATAAATTTGGTGCTATAAGTTTTCAAACTAGATTGACAATTGAATGTTGAAAACTGTGGTTATCTTTCCAACAAGTCAAAGTTGCGAAAATATCAACTTTTGTTCATATTATTATCTCCTATCTTTAATATAAAATCTAGTTGACTAATTTAAAAAATTAAAAAAAATAAATAAATTACATAATTATGGTATATATTAAAATATTTATTCATATTATTGTGTTATATATCAATTTTAATTCAAGCAAATTATTTTTAAAAAATAAAAAATATAAATATTTTAAAATAATTTTCTTAAAATACGCTTATGTCATTGATACAAAACCAAGTCATGCTAATAAGTTTTTAAGAAAAGAGGTTGGAGTCTCTTATAATTGACTAACAAATAACAGTATCATTAGCATGGTATTTACCAAAGAAGTTATCATCTTCAGACCACCAGCATTTTAAACTGTTATTGTTATTTCGTTTTTGTTTCCAATTTTTAAATTAAAAGTATTTAAGCAATTTCGTTATAAAATTTAATCCCAAATTAGTACATATCAATTTCATAATGATTAAACCATTTCAAAATCCTCAGTTAGGATTTACAAATTTTAATTATTTATGTGTCTTTCTCCCTACATTTTATGAAAAATTATCAGCAAGCTCCATAAATTAAAAAAATCATAAAAAAGACCCAAATAGAGAAAAATTGCATGAGAGATCCATTCACAAAAATTGATTGTTGTTATTCATTCATCAATTATCGTCAAAATCAATACTAGCACTATAACATGTTCTTATTTACAATTTTTTTTTAAAAAAATTGTTATAGTCTTTTTTACGAGTTCTTCTTTCCCAGCGTCTATAGCAGTATAGCATGCACAGATCCACCTCATTTACATTGAGTAATAAGAGCATAGCGACGGCTTCAAATAGCAAGAGGTGAGATTCGCTGAAGTCTTAATGGTATTAGATCCCAATTTCGGAGAAGCAGTGAGAATCTGAGACTTTACCGAAGATGTCCCGGCGATCTGGAGGATGCGTGAGGTGTTGCTTGGCAGTGTTTGCGGTGGTCTCAGCTTTGGCTGTGTGTGGCCCCGTTTTGTACTGGAGATTCAAGAATAGTTTGAAACTCAGCAATTCCGAAAGCTCTTGCCCTCCCTGCGTTTGTGATTGTCCTCCTCCTTTGTCTCTCCTGCGCATTGCTCCTGGTAAGGGTTTCAGGTGCCCATTTTAATTTCTCTTTTTGGTGTGGCCATTTCTTGCTTTTGATGGAATTAATCAAGCGCAATTTTCTTTTCTTTTTCTCTTCAATAATTGTTATTTTTATTGCACTTGCGTGTTGTGGTGTATTCGTTTAGCTGTTCGGTAGTGAAACCATTATGTTGAGGACCACCATTTTGTTTCTTTCTGCGATTTGATAGTAATAAACAAGGAGATTACTGTAAGGAGTTTTTTTTTTTTTTTTAATCTTAAGCAATTGTATTTCTACTTCTGGGTTCTCAGCTTTCTCCTTGCTTGAGCATCGGGATTACTAAGAAGGACATGAATTAGATTCTGCTATCCGTTTAATTGTATGTAATTTAAATGATTAAGACTGTCATTGTAATTTTAATGTGACCATCCCATTAACACAAGCGCTATTCATTGGTCTACCAGATGAAATTGCCTTACAGTTTAAAGTAAGAATCTGCGAAATTAGTCTGTCTCTTGGAATTCCAGCTGGGCTCATCAAAACTTTGCCCATGAAGTCATGTTACGTGCTATGATTCCTGGAGACTTAAAACTATTCGTAAAAAAAGCTAAAAGGAACCATAGAAGTCCTCAAAAGCTGATGAGCTGGTTGATATGCTGAATGGAATAATATTAATGTGAAAATTAAAATTAAAAAAAAAAAAAAACTTTATAGATGTAAAAGACCCCGAAATCTTTAACTTAGAAGTGTGATAAAAAGGGATGAATAACAATAAAAAAGGTATAGTAGACTCTGTATATCTTGTTTTTATGGGTGATGAAAATATAATCTCTCTCTGAAAGGGATGCCTAACAGATTGTGAGATTTCGTCTTAAAGAATGCTATATTTCTTCATGGGACAACCCGGGGGGGGGGGGGGTCTTGCACCTTTCCTTGACCTGTGAACTACAGTGCCGCCAAAGTTCTCTAATGTGTGCATTGTCATGATTGATGCTTCACCATAACATACATCTAATGTTAAAATTGTAGTGTAAAACAAATGCTGATGTTTATACATGGTGATCTAATTCTTGTATGCTTATCTCATAAGTTGAATGATAGGTGACAATTACTTTTTTCCTCATCATAAGCTACTTGTCATGAATATTATCACTTCTATTTAGACGTTTAACACAAGTTCTGCATGAAGTTGCATGTCTTTGTTGCGATTTGTCTCGTCTATCATTTTTCTTCTTGGATGTTAATTCTGATACACAATTTCAAAATTGATAATATGTGACATCAATACTGAAGCATTTGTATGCTGATTCCCCCGTTTGTCTTTCCTTTGCAGGGTTGGCCAACCTTTCTGTCTCAGGTTAGAGGCATCCTGCTTGCTTAACTAATTTAAGAACTTGCCCTTTTCTTAACTATATTTATTTGTAGCATATGTTTCATATTAACAGTTTATGAAATAATAGGAAATCTGTTCGGCCTACAGTTTTAATTGACGTGCTCTTCTAGTTTTTGTCTGTTAATTTGTTTTCTGCCATTTATATTGTCTGGAAATTCAGGTTGCCAGATGCCTAGTGATTCATTATTTTGCTTGTAAAATGCTAAATTAAACATGTGCTTGTGATCTTTAGACGCGTTGTTATATGTATACAGTATTTTCTGTGGAATCTTAGATGTACCATTCATGTCATTGACACAAAGAGGGTGACAGAGACGGTGTTGCTGTGTCTAATAATAGCAGAATTGAAAAAGGGAAAGCGAACATAATTTACTACATTTTTTATGCCATGTCTATTAGATTTGTATCATTATTATTCAATATTACCCACCACTTTTCTATTACCCATTATTAATTGGGGTTCGACCTAGCGAGTTATTTTTTATTCACTTTCCTTTTCCTTATCTCCATATGTAATATTCTTTGCAACAAACATCATCTATTTCGTTATTTCATATGAATTGGTACCAGATTGCCTTTACTTAATCTCTGACATGGGAGAGATAAGATCATATCATTCATTCAACTCTGGCATGAACATTTGAAAGTTATTTGATTGTCACGCTCAAGCTCTATATTTACTTTTGCCACCATACAAATTACAGTTATACTTTTCCGGTCCTAAATATAAGACCTACTTGCTGGTGGACAGATTGTGGAAGTAATGATCCAGATCTCAAGCAGGAAATGGAAAAGCAATTCGTGGATCTTCTCACAGAGGAGCTTAAGCTGCAAGAAGCTGTCACCAATGAGCACAGTCGTCATATGAACATAACACTGGCTGAAGCGAAGAGATTGGCATCTCAATACCAGAGGGAGGCAGACAAATGTGTTGCTGCCACTGAAACTTGTGAACAAGCAAGAGAGCGGGCCGAAGCCTTGCTCATCAGGGAAAAGAAGATGACATTGCTGTGGGAGCGGCGAGCGCGTCAAGTTGGCTGGCAAGGGGAATAGCTGTACAAAAAGTATTCTTGATATTCTTCAATGCCTTGCAGCCTGCAACTGATATTTTCCCCCTTTTCAATACAAGCACGCAAGCAAATTGCTGAAGTTGTTAACCGATTTTGGTTATAAATATAGTTGTTCTCTTACCACTGTGGTGTTGTGTCTACATCAACCCAAATTGGCTTGTATCAATCAATTTTGATCCTGGGATGAAAATGGCAACCATGTATAAGCTGCACTAGTATTTAGTGTTATTGTGTCTCCTTTTGTGATGCACTTGGCACATCTCATTTTGGGATTGGCTATGCTGCTCAGTGCTTTTTAAAGCTGGTTTCCCTTACTGCGTAGCAAAGGTGCCAGAAAGATACATGGTTAGTATATTTGATTGAATAAAGAATAGCAGAAGTGGGGGGGGGGGGGGGGGAATAAAGAAGGTATTTTGGGATAGCTAAAATATCCCTTGCCACCAATCGAGAAAGAATTGGAATCTGGGGCTCTATTTACTTATTGATTTATTTTTTCAATCAAATATCTTTTAACTTCTGTTTTATTAATTTTACCACCAAGGTGTGCACATGAAATTTTTTTTCCCTTTTTTGATTCAAGCATTCTTCTACATTTCACAGCAAGGTTATTATTGTCAAAGGAAGCGTGTAATTTCAGCTTGCTTTGAGGGTGAGATGCGTTCTTTTCATTCGTTATATAAAGAAATCAACACAGATAACCAAACCAAAAGAGGCCAAAATTTCCCATGAGAGTAACCGAACCAAACCATATAACTGGTTCGTTTTTCAAATCACTCTTCCTTATCCCTATTATTGTAAATAGTTTTGTCCTTTTTTTTTTGGGCTTTCACAAACTAGATATTTGCATGAGTTTTGATATCATTGAAAGAGAGCCTTTCTTGTCGTTCGCCTTGGGGTTCTCAATCAAAAATAAATCCAAGCTATGCAATATAGTGCAAACTCAGGTCGTTTCACTTTTGGGAGCCTTTATTAATTACCTAAGCTAGACTAAATGCCATGCAATGCAATGAAATGGGGTTTTGGATTTTTAGCATTTAATGAAATGTGCCAAAATTGAATGCAATGAAAACAAACCTAAGATACTATATTTTTGGTGTTTTAAGATAATAATGATGTAATGGAAATGATTGATAGGAAATCTCTTGAAAATGGTTTTGATGGCAATCATAGTTCACTTAAATATTGGGAGTTTCACAAATCCATTAGGTTTTCTTAATAAGAACCTCATTAACTCAATGAGTCCAAAGCTTACATTAATGAACTCATTAATGTAAACTTTGTTTAGCTTCCCTAATGTGTAATTTTGGAATGATCATGCAATTGGCTTAATGAAACACACAATCAACTCAGTACCCAAACACAACTATGCAAGATAAGAGAGAATCATGAGAGTTACAATAAGCATATATGCAACTACATATATTTAAGCACAAAGTTCAACATCGATCAATCCAAATTACAAATGTAATCATTAACCAATAATTACAGTATCAGTCCCAAGTTCCTAACTAAGAAATTACAACTCCTAGACCTAGAAAGCCATAAATCATAGCTAAAAATTACAAACTGAAACTAAACTCCCCTTTGAAGCTTAGGAACTCAAGCCACACCACCATTCTTCAAGAGTTGATAAACCCTAGCTCTCCATAGCTTCAAGAAAAGCTCCAACTGAAGTGAATCCGTCGGCCATGGTAGCTGGGAGTGGAAGGAATTGAGATGGAGTGAATGAAAGATGAAGGAAATGGATGGAGAAGAAGATGGAGGTGGAGAGGCAAGAGGATGGGAGAATAGAGGTGTTGTAGGAGATGGAATGGAGTGTATGGTCAAAAATAGGGTTTCTAAGGGTTTTAGGGGTCCATCTGGGTCGGATCATATGATTAGAAGCTCCATTTTCGCGTTCTGATCCGGATCTGGCGTTGCTGATACGAAGAGTTTGCCGCGGCGAAGCATGCCCGAGAGGAGCTCCGCCTAATCTTGTGATTTCGCCGCGGCGAACTCTGCCCGAGAGATTACTGGTGAGATTTCAATTTGGCGCCGCGGCGAACTTTATTAGTGCTGATACTGTGATCTTGTGTTGTGTCATCCTTTGGTCTTTGATCTTGGCTCCAATTCTCAATTGTCCTACAATAAAAAGCAACAATTTGAAGCATCAATTGTCCTAGAAATCAACTGAATACAATTAATAATCAATTATGACAATCTTAACCTCAAAAAGACACTAACTCAAAGCAAGGACTCTTAATCTAAATTAAGCACAATTATCATCAAAAGGAGCCAAAATCTATGATAAATACCCTTAAAATGATATGAAATAACATAGAATAATTGGGCTAAATCAATCATCTACAGGTTACAACTTGTAAACAATATTACTCTAGATAACCAATAAGAGTTGGTCCAGTTAGTAAGGAATTAGCTCATAACTCATAATGTCGTGAATTCGAATCTTATTGCCTCTGCAAGCACTCTTTGAGCTTAAAAACATGTTCTGGTCCTTGTGAGTTCTCGGGACCACTTAAATTTTTTTGTACAAAAAAAATATTACTCTAGATACATTACCATCACTAATGTATGCTTAAAATTCTAAAATATTAGTATAACGTTAGTTATAATTAAATAGAGAAAATTAACTAATTCATCTTTAGCCAGTTGTCAACTCGGTACCTAACTCTGTTGAGTAGGTCACCAATGCGTGAAAAAGATTGTTGACATGGAACCATGTGATTGCCAAATAGGATTAAAAAGCCACATCAGCATTGTATCATGTCACCCTTATACCCAAAACCACCTGTTAGCGATCTTCTAAGTTCTACCCAAACGGAATAGTAGCCGCCAACTCAGTCACTCTGTTCTAGGAGGTATTCTATTCATCGTCACATGGTAAACTAGTTATATAAGTATTTAATTAATTTAGGTAAATTAAAAGGTTCAAATAAATTTAATTAATACATATCGGCCATGATGTCCTTGAAATTCTCTTGCATAATATTATATTTAAAATCAAATCTAACCTTAAGTATTCTCTTATTAAAGATAATTTTATTTAAAGTACCACTGAACACTAAATGTGAGCATTTATCCTAATGAAAAGGTTTTATTGTGAGGGACTAGCCAATTTAGCCCCTTTTGTTTAACCCAATTCCTATTAATTTTTATTACTTTTTTAATGTAATAACTATTGCATTAATTTGGAAATGTTAAAAAATTAGATAAATTAGTTAATTATAATAAATACTATACGATCTCTTTAAAATATTAATATGTAACATTAGATTATATATCAATTTACAAATAAAGTAAATTAAGTTGGAGAAAAATGATAAATATAAAAGAAAAAATATATCAAAATCCTTTTTTTTATAATAAAAGTCAATTTATTTAACTTACAAAACAATAAAATGATACATATAAAACCATCAATTGATCGCAGGTTAGGACTAGTTCGGGGGCTCAAGATCTAAAAATAAAAGCACTTTACAACAAACCAACAGAGGATTGTGGTTAGTAAGCCCAAAAGATGGTGGACACTTCAAAAACTAGTTAAAACTTGCATTTCATTTTGAACCAATTATAGCACCACCAAATCATACATTGATCAAAATCCCAAAGAGTAGGAACGAATACAATCTAGTGACATTAATTAAAACAAAAGACATAGGAGGACGCCACACAAATCACCAATTCACACATGTGACCTACAACACTATTAGCTTTTGAGTTATTAAAAAAAGTCTCAACATGATCTTGTTAAGAAAATAAATGGGCTTACAAGTTACATAGAAAATATGTCGACAACTTTGATATAATCAAGCCGGGAAGAAAAACTGAATTGAGATTTTATATTTAAAATCAATTTTACTTTGTCAGAATTTATATTAGGACTTGAACTTGCATTAGGACAGAAGGGAGTATTATTATTTTAATGTTTACCCAATAGAACAAGTCCCTAAACATACGAGGATCCAAATTATTCATGAAATTAATTAAGGAGAAAGCTTGACACATGGATGATGATAGAGTGAGGATGAGGGAGTGTGCAAGATCATGAACAGCTCACATGCACATGTGGGTATCACTAATTAAAGCAGAATCTCAGCATATGCATCCATCTCCTCTTGTTTTTTTTTTATTTACTCCTTTTGTCTCAGCCATCAGTGTCGGTTGCTCCTTTCTTAATGCCTACATTGTCCTATTCGCCAAGTAGATTCAGTGTGTCCCCGCGAATACTGAATATATATAAGTGTGTAGATATCAGCTAAAGTCTCAAAAAATTATAAATCAATACTCCTTCCGGTACTATTTATAAGTTTTAAATTTGAAAAGTGCTGTTGTTCATTTTATAAGTTTTAATTTGAAGTTTGTCTAAATTTTAATATTTTTTTTTATTTTTGTCTTTAATTATTTATTCTTTAGTCTTCACCATATACATTCTCTTTTTTTTTCATTTATTATAAACGCGTATTTAGAAATAAAAATATATTTCTAACATATTTATTATTTAACTACTTGTTGATTGCTGTAAATTAATTATTTAAGGTTTATAATAAAAATCAGAGAGCGTTATAGTTAAGTCTTTGAAATGTGTCTAAAACAGTGAGTTGTAAACATCACATAGCTGCAAACATAAATCTTGTTTATTAACTTACATTTAAGATTTAGATGTTATCTGCAATATTTGATACTTCTAAATTTATAATTGTCAGAATCAACATTTGTAACTTGTTTATTTTTAGAAAATCTTGTTGAGAACTTAACTGTTATTAATTCAATCTTTTAAAATTTTACTGTCATTCTTTCTATATTGTTTTCACTAGTAGCATTGTGATTTTCTCTTGTTGGTTGATGATGTACACAGCTAATATCTAGACTTTATAGGGGATTTTCTTGGTGAAATACACCCAATAAGTAAAAATTTAGGTAACTTACATTTCTTAAAATAATTTCAACTGAAATAAGAACAATGAAATCCATATATAATGAATTGAATATATTTTGTGAGCCTCACATGAACAAAAGTGAGACTTGATATTTTCAAACTAAGTGATAACAATATTGTGGTTTGACTAATCATTTTGTTCCCTCAAAACATCATGATATCACCCATCTTTTATAATTTTCACAGCAAAGCACCAACTATAATTGATTATTAATGACCATAATAAGTTCAACGATTAAGGCAAAATAATTAAATGGATGCTTAATTTCATCATGCTCATTTATAATTTCTCTCGAAATTCAGTTGAAATTGACTTAGACATTGATGTATTTTCCTTGACATTATGATTTTATCTATGACTTTTGATATTGATTGATGAGATACTTGAGGAGTTTGGATATCACACAAGTCGGAGAGCGAGTATTATTATTTATAATTTATAGATAATATGAATTATTCATAAAATAGTAGCACACAAGTGATTGACAAGTTTCAAAACAATAAATAATGTCAAAATTCATGTTATTCACTTCTCACTTCCTGGTGAGATTTTTGACAATTATATTATTCCAAGGAACTCATAATGATTTCTCCTAATGGCTAATATATATTACTTGTAATAAATAGTGTGGTTTTTTATGACTTTTATAAATATACTAATGAAAGTTGAATTTGTATGCATCACATAAAAAGAGCTTATGTTATTTATAATTTGTACATAATATAATTAACATAAATTTTATTAGAAATTTCACGCTTACAACCTGATGGTCTGGTTAATTGTTGTGATTTTATGAATGAAAAAAGAAAAAGAAAAAGAGAGAGAGCTGAGAAGACAACCTTTTGACTGATATTGATAATATCCAAACTTATATTTTAGCAACAAATGATTCTATCATCGGAGGAAACAAAAAGAAATTACCCATTCTCAATCTGGAAAGGTGAATGATGACAGATGCTGAAATGCAAATCTAACTGGAGAGAATGATGACAAATGGACTAGAGTTTGTGCAAAGAAAGGAGTTATTGTTGGGGACTTGGAAAAAACATAGTTAAAATGTTTTGGTGAAAATCAAATCATTATTTTAAAAATAATTTTACCGCATACAAAATATGTGAGAGAAATTATTTACTAAAAAAAACTTTTGGGAGGAACTAAACACCACTTAATCATGCAGGCTCTGGAGGTGTTTGGGTAAAAACAAAATGAAAATCATGATTTTAACAGTGCTTTTATAATATATGAAGTAAATATGTGGAGGAATTCGTCTCGATTTGTGAAAAATGTTTCTAAAAGTACTTTTGGAGTTACTTAGATACTCTTTTATGGGCCAAGGATTTGAAAGATGTTGGGTAATGGATTAATCACACGCTAAATGCAATTAAAGTTATAGCTATGCCCTCATGTTTTCACACTCTTAAATAACATGGAACTTTTTTTTTTTTTTGACACCCGTGTTACATCTATAACAAGTAGTCTCTCCCAATATTAGCGCCTGAGGAAATAAGATTCAAATCTTCGTAATTATTTACACTTTGTGCTTGAAGTACTTCAAACACAATTACTTCTAATAATAAAATGATTTATGTGGCTATAAAAAAAAATGATGACAAATGGAAGGGTGACAAACGCAGAAGCACTGTGATCTCCATTGGTGTCACCTGACTGCCATCCTCTGGGCTCACATAAAGACAAAGTCAAAGGAAAATGAGACCCGAATCAGCAAAAAACGCGCTTTCATTTTTCAACGTTCATGCACTCTCTCATTACTCATCACACCCAAACCAGCTGTGATCGTCAATTATATCAATTATAAATTCTACTATGAATTTTAAATTCAAGTCAGGATATTTTCTTTTTATAAGTAAACAAAAAAGATCGCCTTTTTTGTTGCAGATCCATACTAAGAAAACAAAGTTTTCTTTTCTGCTATAGGAACGGGTTTCCCTCCGCTTTCCGGCTATGATCAAGTTTTAAGGGTTTTCTTCAAAACCTTAATTACTTGCATATTGCTCTCTTTCTGGGAAGCTTCTGGGTGTACCTACGAATCACTAGGACAATACTACGTTTCCAAATTTAGAAGTTGTCGCTAGATATTATTGGGATTGATTGGATAAAGCTTCTAGAAATGGAAAGTTCCAAGGAGAAGAGAGCGGAGAAGAGAGGGTACGAGCTGGTCGACAGTGTCGATCCAGAGCATCTATCCCAATCAAAGAAGCCAAAACTACCTGGTTTGGCCAGGTACTGCAATAAAGCTTATTGTTCTATATGCTCAGAGGCTGCTTGTAATCTGGGCTCTATTAAAAACTTAGCATTCCGATGTTCTTATAGTTTATCAAACTGGTTCCGATCATTTATGAAGCTAGCTTTATCAATCTCTTGAAATTATGTTAGGTGATTCTAGGCATAATTAATGAGTACCCATCTTGGTTAGATTTGAATATGAACATGGATCTCTTGTTTTTGAATTTGGAAGGTCATCATTTGTTGATTTTAACCTTTATTACGTTGGTATCAGCTGTCTTCAATTGAAGGTGTCGGTTTATTTCTTTCTGTGCACGTAAATGTGAATTTTGTGGCACTCATCCATTGGTTACTCAAAACTTTGTAGTGTAATCGTGGAGGCTTTGAAGGTGGATAGTTTGCAAAGACTTTGCTCATCTTTGGAACCTCTTCTCAGGAAAATTGTGAGTTAAGGGCACTTTCTTTGTATGAATTCTTGCTGAAATACATGGGAATGTTTTCTCTGTCTGCTATGATTTATAATTTCGTAGTCAGCTATGGGCTCTCGGCTTCAACACTTGATTCTAATAAGAAAGTGAACTTAAAATGGAAGTTTTTTCGGGGAATAGCGTGTATTCTCCAAGTCAAAGGAGAGAGATACAAATAAAATTCATGGCACATGTAAGAATTCGTCAAAATTAAAGTCAAGACAAATGAATCAAGTAGGATGAAAAAGCAGAATGAGCATAATTTGCAGGTCTATTAACTTTTTAGGTAGAGCTTGAGAGATACTGCTGTATGTCTGTCACTTTCTTTTCAAAAGAGTAGCTCTATATTACTGGATCTATTTATTACTTATGAGAAATCTAAAGTAGATTCGGTCAATAAAGGATAAGTAGATAAAGTCAATTATATAAACAGATATACAAGTGTGCCAAGCGAACTATGAAATCCACCATTGAAATGCTTACATATTTGTTCTTGCTTTGCTTGATATATTTGTAATTGGTGGAATCTACCTAATAATTTCTCCATTGCTTACTTGTTTGTAAACATTTAAGTCATCTGATTAAAGTCTAATATTTTTGATAATACTATGCTTATCCTGCTAATTCCCTGAACGCTAGGTTAGTGAAGAAGTGGAGCGTGCATTGGCGAAACTGAGCCCTGTTAAACTGGTTGGAAATGGAAGGTTTGTTATCCCATCATACTGAAGCACTAAAAGTTCTTTTGTTTCAGTTATGAATATTTTGTCGGCAGAAACTAAATGAAAATATTAAACATCGAGATTTGAGCTCATGTGATTCTTATCATTATCATATAAACTCATTTGTGCAAAATTCTATAAAATGATATTCCTATTGAATATTGTTCTTGCATTATTTCATCGGTTACATTTTACCTGTGTCAGATCTCCACCGCCGAGCATTGAAGGGCCGGGGGCAAAGAATCTGCAGCTTCATTTCAGAACAAGAATGCCACCACATTTGTTCACTGGCGGGAAGGTTGAGGGAGAGCAAGGCGGAGCCATTCATGTTGTGGTGGTAGATCCTAACACAGGCCATGTGGTCCAAACTGGACCATTATCGGTTGCGAAATTGAACATTGTTGTACTTGAAGGCGATTTTAATGAGGAGTCTGATGATGAATGGACACAAGAACACTTTGAAAGCCATGAAGTAAAGGAGAGGGAGGGGAAAAGGCCACTTCTAACTGGAGATTTGCAGGTTATATTGAAGGAAGGGGTGGGAACCTTGGGAGATCTTTCTTTCACTGACAATTCTAGTTGGATAAGGAGCAGAAAATTCAGGATTGGCATTAAGGTGGCTTCTGGTTGTTGTGAGGAGATCCGTGTTCGTGAGGGCAAGACTGACGCGTTTGCTGTTAAAGATCATAGAGGAGAATGTGAGTTTTCTAACAGTAACCACTTTATTTTCTGCTTAAAAAGGAAAATATCAGGCGTGTTCTTTGAGACTCAGGTACTGAATCACTGAAAATACAAAGGTAGAGATTAAAAATTTTGTATCAATAGTTTATGACTGTGAACTTCTGCCTGGCATCCTTACATTTTACATCAATACTAACATGCAAGGCTGTATATTGTTGAGGATCTTGATTTCTCCGCTTGGGGAACGGACATTCAAATTCTGCTTTTTGTCACTATTTAAGCTTTTCTAAAAGCATCATAATAGAATTCCCTTAGTAACCCATGTTGATTTACATTATCTGCAATATGCAGTATACAAGAAACACTATCCACCTGCTTTGCATGATGAGGTTTGGAGACTGGATCGTATAGCAAAGGATGGGGCACTGCACAAAAAATTGATTCAAGCAAATATTGTAACTGTGGAGGATTTCCTTCGTCTTCTCGTCAGGGATCCTCAGAAGTTGAGAAGTGTAAGAATTTCATATCATTTGCTCATTCAGAAACACAAATGTACTTCTCTCTTTTTTTTTTTTTTAACAGAATACTTGATTCTTTCAACTTTCTTGTTTTCTCTCATTACAACAGATACTTGGTAGTGGAATGTCCAATAGAATGTGGGAGAACACTGTGGAGCATGCCAAGACATGTGTCTTGGGTGGTAAGCTGTTTGTGTATTATACCAATGAGACCACTGATATCGGTATTGTGTTCAATGATATATATGAGCTGAGAGGCCTTATAACTGATGGTCAGTTCTACTCTTTGGAATCACTTACACCAAATCAGAAGGTAATTTTACCCGTACCGATTGATGAAGATGCATATTCCAGATCAATCTTGTATTCTTCTTAGCTTTGATCTGTAATCAACATGACTATTTGACCATCTCTTCTACATTTAGATCATTTAATGAGAATTTGAATTACAGATGTCTGTAGATTCATTGGTGAAGAAGGCTTATGAAAATTGGAACCAAGTTGTTGAATATGATGGCAAGGTTTTAAGTTCTTTTACAAATTCCAAAAATGGATCAAGAACTGCAGCTCAACCTACAGTACATCACACTAACCATGTCACAGAACATCAGTATGCTTCTGCGAAGAATAGGCTGCAGTATGTCTCGCCTGAACCAAACCAACACTTCCAAATGCAAAACAACAACTCTTATGCTGCTAATTCGTCTGCATTTGGGAAAACTGATAATCAGATTTTAGGGACAGCATCAAATGACTCCCAATTAGCATTGACTGGCAGCATGAATTACATGGCAAGTCAAAATCCTGCAGTTGAGGCTGCATATTTCCCGGGAGACTGGTCTCGACAGAGAAGTGGGCAAGGACTGGAAGACATTGTGGCTGAGGAAATCCGTCTTAGGAGTTCAGAGATGCTAGAGAGTGATGATATGCAGAGGTTGCTTAAGACACTTAATGTTGGTTTTGGTCATCCTAATGATGCTTGTTATTCCTACAGTTTGCAGTACGAACCTCAGACATATCAAACCTTTAGTGAGGATCACACGAAGCCTTCAGGGAAGGCAGTGGTGGGATGGCTCAAGCTCAAAGCTGCTTTAAGGTGGGGAATATTTATCAGAAAAAGAGCTGCAGAAAGGAGAGCACAGCTCACTGAGTTGAATTGAGTTTCAGAAGTCATTTCATTCAATGCATATAGCACTTGAGAAAAAAAATGATAAAGGACGTTGCTGCGTAATGCAAAGTTATTGGAGTCGTTGCTTGCCGACTAAACCTGGAACAAGAAGAAGCGTGTTGTGCTGTATCAGAATGAACCATGCTTTATCTAACTGGCAGTTTACAATTTAGTTGGCGCACTGTGTTTGTAACATGATCGCCCTCTATTTATGTGGGCAGTTTTCTGTTGTTATTTTGTTGTGATGTTTTTTTTTTTTTTGGTTTCTTTATCTTCTATGCATCAAAAATTTGTAATGTGACCTCGTATGATAAATAAAAGGACTACAGCTAATTTTTCATTCATGTTCAAGTAATTTTTCAGAAGCCAATCATTATAATAAGTTATCATTTAAGTTAATCCCAAAAATTAACTCTCCTTCTTCCTTCTCCATTTCAGAAAGAACCTCCAAAGTTCCTCAGCTCCGCCAACTTGTTTTTAATGCTTAAAAAATATTTTTGTTCGAATGTTGTAGCCATCAAACTGTCAAGATAAGAAGCTAACAGAAAAGTTATGATTTGCCTGTATAAAATGCAAGTTTCTTCAGGAAACGCAGTATATTAACAAGTTTTAAAAAAATTCGTGCCTTCCAACAACTTGTTTTTGGGCCTTCATTTTTCTTCCACACCTTAAATTAGTAAATGATAATATAGCTTCTCTGATTTTAAAAGAAGCTTGTGAATAGAAGCAAAAATTGGCTACTCAAATACATCACTCAATGAAAAAACATTTTTATCTCCATTAATGGATCCGGTAGTTTTGGTGGGGAAAGGATAACGTTGAGTTTAATGGTTAAAGCTTTCAGTTTGGGATTTTCTTGAGTTTAGCAAAGGGGATCAATTCCCCATAACTTTAGTGAATTAATATTCCAATCCTCATTTAAAGAGATGCTCATATTTTGATGCCCGACAGCACCTTGAAGCCTCCGATAAAAAGGTACTTGTGTCTAAAAATAAAAAGCTTGCAATTTTCTATGTACTAGAAAGATATATGAACTATTTATATGTTATATTTTGTAATTTGTAAATTGTAATTAAATAATTTTTTAAAAGAATATTATTCAAAAACATATTTAATTAATTTTACATATTTTTTCAAAAATATATCATAATTAAAAATAGTACTACCTTCCGTCCTCAATATAAGATCTCGTTTGATTTTTAGTTTGGTCCTAAATATAAGACTCTAATTTACTTTGTTTCTCATATTTATGCATTTTTTTCAAGGTAGTCCTTTTAATAATAATAGTTGTAGTCAATGCACTTTATTAGCAAGGATATTTTTTTAAAAAAAAAACTTATTTATTATAAATAACTAATTTAACTTATTTTCGTAATCTACTCAAATTAATCATCTAGTTCTTATATTTAGGACCGAAAGTAGCATTTTAGACCATCCAATCTAACTTGAATCAATCAAATTTATATGTGCACCGGCGGATCTTGGAAGTTTGACCCATACGTCCAAAAGTCATTGAATTAGTTGATCATTCCGAGAGCCAGTTATAATGGCCAATGCCCAACTGGACCAAGATTCTCCCAAAAAAAGAAAAAGAAAAGCCATAATCCCAATTTGTATTGATCCTTGATGACAATGACGATTAGAACATGGATAATTAATTAGTATTTGCACCGTGGACTTCTAATCTTAAACCATTGACACTTTCAAAAAAAAAAATGAAAGCCTTTGATATTCAATAATTCATCTAGCCTTGCCCACACCAAAACAGAAAACAATAGTAATAATAATAAATTTCTTTCCTTATGATGACCA
This sequence comes from Neltuma alba, assembly GCF_004799145.2. Classification (NCBI taxonomy): domain Eukaryota; kingdom Viridiplantae; phylum Streptophyta; class Magnoliopsida; order Fabales; family Fabaceae; genus Neltuma; species Neltuma alba. The sequence continues at coordinate 1,197,247 of NW_021636509.1, forward strand.
CCTATATAGTATATACATAAACTCAACTCAGTATGACACTTAAATAGTCAAATTTGGTACACTCATTTACACTTCCAACCTAAAACTTTGGCTAATTGGGCAGTGTCTGGATTCTCTGTTGCAGAGAGACAAAATGAGATGGGGCTGATGATAGATTTGGCACAGTTTATTTATACACAAACTCAGCATGATATAGGATTTGGGTGTTGCACATTTGTCAGTTTCTCTAAATAATTATGCTATCTGAAACCAAAACCCAAGCATTTTCCATGCTTACTTTGAGAAAAACTACGATTTGGAGTTGCTGGTTGTGTTGTTGGGACTGGTAGTTTCTCCATGGCACTTAAGAACTGGCGCAAGTGCTTCAGGTACTCTGGAAATGTTTCTATGTTACAATGTCCGGCACCATTCACCCACAAAGGATCATACTTTTCCTTTGAAAGCTCCCACAGTCGCTTCCCATGTGAAAAATCAACTACATCATCGTTTGTTCCCTGCATGATGAAGCACATATAAAACTAGTGTTACTAGTACTTGAATGACATATTACTTCGTCAAAGACTACACCATGTCACTTTTGAGGCTTGAGACGACACGCATTTAGTAGTAATTTGATTTTTAAATTAGAGGGTAGCCATTAAAGGTCTAAGGTTACAAACAGTAATTAGTGACCTCCAACTTATAAGGGAGCTTTCATGTCACTAGACTACAAAGTCATTGGCTAAAAAGAGAACTGTGACACGAGAACTTTTCAAGAAGTCACCTATCCTGATATTTTTCTTACTCAAGCACACTTAACCAGAGAATTAGCTTTTACTAGTACTTTGTAATCTAGCAAAAGCACTCTATCAAAAAGTACAGCAAACATTTCAAATGGCATTCAAAATGTCTGTTGCATTTTACATGCCAAAAAGGTATGGCAGACATTCCAAAGGCAGTTTAGATAATGTTGTTGCCTTATGTAATGCGATAAGCTATCATCACTAGAAACAGTACATGAGATTGCCCTTAGTTCAAAAGAGAAGCCCCAGGAATGAACCCTTGAGCAACAAAAGATCAGAAGCATGGAAGGAAGAAATACGTACATGTATAACTAACACAGGACAGTTGACATGCCGTATCTTGTCTATATTCTGCAATGATAGAATAAATCCTTTGTCAGTAGAAAGCTCAGGGCTCTGAAGAATACAACAGACTAAAGAACAATGAAGAATGCCACAGAAGAGAAAACTTTACTTTGAATATGTCAAACCAGAACGTCACTTTGACATTGTACAAAACCCTTATCCCTGAAAGGATGGCACTGTGAAGAACAACACCTCTCAACCTCGGTAATTTAGAAGCCATGTGTAGAGCGGGGCCACTTCCAACTGATTGACCATATAAGATTAAATCTTCTTGCCTAACTCCATAATCGCACTTCAAACAATTATAAACAGCCTCTATATCGTGATATGTGTTGAACTCCGTTGGCTATGACAAAGAGAAAATCATATATTAACCACTGAAACTCACCAGTGAACACTAGATTAAGTCAGAGAAAAACAGAAAAGCCAAACGGAATTGAGAATCTTGCTTTCTTATATAGATCATTTTCTCCCAAACATCAGAACACTGGACGGGCTAAACTAACTTCCGGTTAATGAAGAATCGATGAGAATCCATTCATTTGCAAGCAGGATAAAGAACAGAACAGAACAGGGGACAAAAGGGAATTACTCAGATTACTTACCTTGCCCGTAGATGCTCCATATCCCGAGTAATCGTACCTGCAATTTAACATAGAAGTTACATGAAGTTAATGGGTAAGAAACTACTTCTAAATGTATCCTTCAAATTGATGAAAAATCTAGGATCCTAGAAGCTGCCAGGCCAAACAAAACAAACATTTCGTAAACGGAAAAGGAGAAGAAGCTAGAGCAGGCTAGAAGCAAGCATTCTGAAACAAATATGAATTACCCTTTTCTATCTGGTATGAGTAAGAACCATAACTAAATCAAAACATATGAAGAGTTCAGTTAGCAAACTGAGTTAGGGAAAAGAAATGAATTCCGTCAGCAGAAACGATTTAAAGAGAACAGAAATGTGACGTCAAAAACATAACAAAATTTGCATAAGCAGAACGAAACCGTTGCTGACGCAGAAGCAGGGAGTCAGAGAGAGGGGAACGTATCAAATTTCAAATTAACCAAAAGGCAACTAAACTGTATATCGTTGTGCAAGTATTATGACTAGCATCTCATTAACCTGCTTCATTATATGAAATCCAAATCAAAGAACAATTTGAAGGGGGGGGGGGTGGAGAAAGAAGAAAGTTAAAAATAGAAAGATAACCCCATGATATTGGCACGAAGATGAGATCTGAGCGCATTGAAAAGCTCTTGCATCTGACCCATATCAGCAGCATTACCATGAGAGTACAAAATCGTGAACCTCGCAGAAGGGTGTCTCCAAAACATGGCCACAACATTATTGCCATTCTTCGTCTCAATCAGATGAACGTCGAGGTTCTTATCGGCGGCAATGCCGGAGAAGACAATCCTCCCATCCGGCTCTCTGTGAACGTCGTAGGTTGGTGGGTCTGGCGGGAAAAATGCGAATTTCGCAGCCACGCCTCCCGTAACATTACCCATCAACACAAACCCACCTCATAAATGGAAGACGCTACACCCAATTTGTTTGGTAATTTCCGCATGAAGGACGATGAAGAAGAAAATATCCGGGGGATCGAGATATTCTGGATTACTCAATCTTTGACTAAATCTTCCCTTGTTGCTTTTTTTTTTTTTTTTTCCCGGGCTACCTTTGCTTTCCGAGAAAAATGATACTGCATGGGTTTTGGAAAAGTTTTACAGGGGACGACGAAAGGCATAACAATTGACCGGCGATGAAAATGATGCTAAAGAAGGTAAGTAAGTAATGAAAATGATGCTAAAGAAGGTAAGTAAGTAATGGTAGAAAATAGATCCAACCAAAGCGGGTGAGCTCAGGAGGACCACCCACCACCTAACTTCACACAGGAAGAAAAAGGAACTGAAACAAAGGAAACAACGTTTAGATGAAAATAACGATTGATGAAATTCAAACGAGTTTTGCTTGGATTATTAAGAAACTGAAGGCAAGTTCGTCATCGGGTCAACGCATTGACGGGACATATCTCACGTCATGTGTTGAGAATGAGAAGTCAGATTTGACCTTTTACAGAATTTCTTTTCGGCCCTAAAACGGATCAAGAAGCAGCAGGCAGCCATATTGAAAATTTATCTTTATTCAAACACCATGTTAGCACTTACCGTAGTAAAACATTGTTTCATACTCTATAGTCATTTGATTAGGCTTAGTAATTTGATTAAGGTACCTGGTCAAAAAGAAGTAACTTGATTAAGGTAAGAATTATTAGTTTCTACTCAACAAGATCATATCTAACATTACCTTTTGACATTTAATTTAATTTTAAACGGAAGACCCCAGTCTCTGGTCTTCCTTTGACTGGCCTATTTCTCTATTTCCTTATAGTTTTTATATGTTAAAACTAATACATATAATTAGAAGACAACACCTCCTTAATATTGTAAGAATTAATTTAATTTTTAATTTAATTTTCATATAATAGCGAGGATATTTAACAAAATATAACGCCTACTCGTTACTAATAACTCAACTAAACTAATTGCCTCATACGAAATATTACTATGCACTTTTGCCTAGTAAACCAAACACGCTTTCCTGGTTCTTTGTTCATTTCATCACCTGTCTCTCCCGATTGCTGAGGGATTTCGGGGGGGAAAAAATTTTACAAGGGAAAGAAAGACAGTTGCAAAAGGAAAACGAAATTACTCGTACATTTTATTCCAAGACCACACCCATCAAAATCAAAACACAAGTTAAATTTACAATAACATTAACACTTGACGAACCTAGACACCAGTATTCTTCACATGCACTCAGTGAATATATAAATCCAGAAACAGAGCAGAGGATTGCCACTAATTTTTCATTCTTCTCAACCAGAGATGTCGATGGCCTTAACCTCAGGTTTCTTAACCTCTTCCTTGGGAACAGTCACAGTAAGAACCCCATTTTCCATAGAAGCCTTCACCTGATCCATCTTCGCATTCTCCGGCAACCTGAATCTCCTCATGAATTTCCCACTGCTACGCTCCACGCGGTGCCATTTCTCGTTCTTGTCTTCTTTCTCCACCTTCCTCTCTCCGCTTATCTGAAGCACCCTATCATCTTCAATCTCCACCTTCACCTCCTCCTTCTTCAGCCCTGGAAGATCCGCCTTGAAGACATGGGCTTCCGGCGTCTCCTTCCAGTCGATTCGAGTTCCCACAAATGCAGAATTTTCCCGAGAAAATGTTGAGAGAGAGTCCTTGAGGGGATCCCAGACGTCCAGTGAGAATGGATCGAAAACGCTGCTCCTTCGGCCACCAAAGAAACTTGGGATCAACGACATTTTCTAATCTTGGGGCCTGAACCAGAATAAGAATTGAGGGAAAGAGTAGACAGTGCTCCGCTGAAGTTGCTTCTGACTCACGAACCGGATTGCGTTGCCACGGTGACGACCCGCAAATACATCGGGTATTTAAAGAAAGAGGAGGGAGAAATCTAGTATTGTCCAGGTCGGTTTTCTGATATTTCCAGAAGGACCACAACTTTTCGCGAATTTTCTTTTCTGAGGAATTAGGAAATCTTTCAGGGTGATGCTTACGACGACAAAGATGAAAACGTCCAGATGATTACGTGGGCCCGGGAGCCCAGTTATACAACGCGCTTGGGTATTTTCCGTGATAAGATTTTTTTTAACTAATTTATATAATCAAAAAATGTATTTTTTTAAAAAATATGTTACCTCGGGTTCTCAACATAAAGACTAAATAACTAATTTAAAAAGACAAAAAAATTAGCTAAGTTTATTAACTGTAACAAATATAGGTTAATTCTATTAAACTACTTTTATAACCATGTGTATTGAAACTCTCATTTGATAAAAACTCTTTATAATTAATAAAGATATTTTTTTAAAAATTATAAATTTGAGAAAAAATAAATTAAGGTTTTGTATTTAAGATCAAATATAATTTCTAACTAGTTTTTATATTAAAGACCGAAAATAGTACTTGTCATTTAGTGATAAGAATTTAATGTGAAGATATAAAAATATTTCAATCAAAATGTACTATCATGAGAAAGAAATAGTTAGCATTCGAGATAAGAAAAAATTAGATGTTATATTTAAAATCAAATTAAAATTTTTGATTGGGAAAAATTTTTGGGGGCGGGACCTTTCATTTAAAAATATATCGGTAATAATAACCAAAATCAAAGTACGGATACTCATTATATACAAATTACAGAGTACCTCTCAACAATAAAATTTTAAGTGCAAGACTTTTCCTCAATTTTCCATTTAACTTTACTGTTGATCCCATTTTCTTCCTCTTCTCGTTTGTTTTTTTCATCGTAATTATCCCATTTTATTCCCAGCGTAGTTCGGTTTGGAAGCATATAAAATGCAATGCGTTTTAAACAGTGGACTTCTCTGCCCCAGCAAACAGACTTAGGTGAAGTTGTCTTTATTATTGAGTACTTGGATATAATTAACACTAAATATAAACACTTCCCAAAATTATGATTATGCGATGTTAAGGTCTTATTGTTTGGCCCAAACTGGAATGAGAAGACCTTGCAAACAAAGTACCCCAAATGCAATTTTTTTTTTTCCAATGAAATATATTACAAGGTTCAACAAACGAAAATTAACCACTGTTTAAACCACCTAAACATTAACCTACGATCTTCAGCCACTACGCGCAAGCTATAAGAAGCAATTCCACTTTTCCATTCAAGAGCCTGTTAAATTAGAAGTGGAAATCATGGCTGGCTCTTCAGGGTTAGCGAGCTTAAAAAGACCAGTCTTACAGGGCTAAAATTTAAAAAATACCATAATTTGTTAAGCCCGTCCCTTAAGCTAATGGGCTCAATGTCAGCTTGTGGACTTTTGGCCCATTTAAGAAAAAAAATACTATTTTTTATATTTCTCATATTTTTTATCAAAAGAAATGAAAATAAACCAATAAAATTGTTAATAAAAGATATAAATCTGAATAAAATTAAGTCACAAATATAAAATATCATCATATATAAATATTTATCAACATCCAAGAACATCTAAAACATTCATTAACAAGATAAGAACATCTAAAAGTTTCATCTATAGTGCAGTTGCGCAATAAATAAACACTATCATTAATCTTTTGAAACTTCATCATCACTATAATCAATTACTCTTCTTCACACGTATGATTTTCTTTCGTAACAAAAATATCAAGTTTTTCTTTTTTATAGGAATTTTACTTTTAAATTTTGCAATTTAGCTATTATTTTATTTTAGTATGAGAAATATTGTTGTTGAAATCCATGAATTTCTAATTCAAATTATAGAATCATAAGTTATATAAGTATAAAAAGTATAAAAATACTCTATTATCAAATATATACAGTTTAAAAAAATCAACGCATATAATATAAATCAAATCATTATTAAAATCCAAATTAACCCATTTTTTTAAAATTTAATTAGACAAACTATTGTCTAAAACTAAATAAATCAAATCATTCTGTGAAATTTAATTTTAAAATGATAATAACAATTAAATATTTAAAATATCATTAACAATGTAAAAAATTAATAATATGAAAACTATACAAAAAAATTAAAAAAACAAAAAAATTATTAAAGAAGACCTAAATGGACCGGTCCTTTTAAGTTCTTGGCTCTACATGGCTAGTCCTGCAGGGCCTGTTTTCCATCTGAAGAAAAAAATTTTAAACCCAGCGATTTTAGGACATAAATGAGCTCGTCTGATTTTTCCAACTCTACCTTAAACTGGGAGGAGTCCACTTGAATAACCAAAGCATAATCAGTGGAGAAGCAATAATGTGCTGCCCTCTGATAAACAAAAGAACCCACCTCAAGTGATGGAAGATGCAGACTCACTTATGCTCATTCGTCCTCTGCAAGGCATAATCGGTTCATGGTCTGTTTTAGTTCAGCAACCCCATCTCACAGTCGATCCTTTTCTTGGGATGACATCATCAAACAAAGCTTTACGCTGTACCTCCTTTTCTTGGGATGACGTCACATGCAAGGGATCCGCTGCAGCATTATGATGCATTTTCTTGTTTCTGAAAAAACCCACATGCAGCACAAGGTCCAGCAAATGAAGCGGCCGGTCTCCGCAGAGTTTTTTTTTTAAAATAAAAATAAAAAATAAAAGACGAGGGACACACCCAAGCAATCACAAAACTAACTAGAGAGGGGATAAGATCCCAGACAATCAGCATTACGCAAGTCCCTCATGTGAGGCGGACAGCTATCAAAGAAAGAAGCTCTGGCTAGGGAACCTGCAACATGATTTTGAGCTCCGGATATGTGTCTTAACTGTACCTGCCATCTAGATGTCTGTGCAAAGTTACTCCTCTAATCTTAAATATAGGATTAGGGTATTTTGTAACACATTCTCAGGCCAACACTGAATATCCAAACGTTGCAGATTCGAGCACGTAAAACCCAGATAAGACTCAAACCAAATAGCGCTAGCCCAGTAATGACAATCAAAAACCAACATCTAACGGTAGCTAAAGGCTTTATTATAACCTCAGTTCTTAATATAAAAGTTAATTTGACTTCTAATTTAATCATAAACATAAAATTCTAATTCATTTTATCTTTCATATTTATCTATTTTTTTTCAAAATATGTATGTTAAAAGTTTCATTAAATAGTAATTCTAGCTAATACATATTATTAGCAAAAGTAGTTTAAAAAAATAATACCTATTCATTGTCAATAATTAACTTAACTAATTTTTTTAATATACTAATAATAGAACACATAATTCACTAACCTAATCACCTTAATTAGCTCAAATTAGCTAACTAATTGGAAAATAGTAACAGAAGACATCTACCTAGGAAAACAAACACGCTTTCCTGGTTCCTTATTCATTTCATCTCTTGTTTCTTCCCCATGCTTAGGGATTTCCCAAAAAAAAAAAAAACAAGGGAGAAAGACAGTTGCAAAAGGGAAATGAACTTACATTTTATTCCAAGATCACACCCATTAACATCAAAACACAAGTTAAATTTACAATAATACTATCAGTTAACAAGCCTAAACGCTAGTATTTTTCACAAGCACTCGGTGAATATATATAACACCATCAGTTGACAAGCCCAAACACTAGTATCTTTCTGATCCATCCCAACAAGATTATTGCCAGAAAATAGCACGCTTTATGTTACACACAACATCATATTTGACAAACGAACCTTCAGAAATACCAGCCCGGAAAGCAGAGATTATGTAATTCATTCCTTTCAACCAGAGATCTCAATGGCCTTAACCTCAGGTTTCTTGACCTCTTCCTTTGGAACAGTCACAGTGAGAACCCCATTTTCGATGGAAGCCTTCACCTGATCCATCTTCGCGTTCTCCGGCAACCTGAATCTCCTCATGAATTTCCCACTGCTACGCTCCACGCGGTGCCATTTCTCGTTCTTGTCTTCCTTCTCCACCTTCCTCTCTCCGCTTATCTGAAGCACCCTGTCGTCTTCGATCTCCACCTTCACCTCCTCCTCCTTCAGCCCTGGAAGATCTGCTTTGAACACGTGGGCTTCCGGCGTCTCCTTCCAGTCGATTCGAGTTCCCACAAACGCAGAATTTTCCCTAGAAAATGTTGAGAGAGAGTCCTTGAAGGGATCCCAGACGTCGAGTGAGAATGGTTCGAAATCGCTGCTCCTTCGGCCAGCAAAGAAACTTGGAATCAACGACATTTTCTAACCTTCGACCTTCGGACCGGAAGCAGAATAAGATTTGAAGGCAAGAGTAGAAAGTGCTCCGATGAAGTAGCTGCTGAATCACGAACTCGATCGTGTTTTCTATGGAAGCGGTCGGGGGAGACATCTGGTATTTAAAGAAAGAGGAGGGAGAAATCTAGAAATCTAGTATTTTTTAGGTCGGTTTTGTGATATTTCCTGACGGACCCCAAGTTTTCGCGAATGTTCTTTCGGAGGAATTAGGAAATCTTTCAAGTTACACAGATGGAAACGTCCAGATTATACAGTGAGATTGTTCTCAATAGGATTGCTAACTAACTTATATAATTAATAAAAAGTTAAAAGAGATACTGGCAATTGACATATAGAGAATTTATAACACTTTTTAGTTTTTTAAAAATGTATTTGTCATTTAATGATCAGAATTCCATTTGAAAGATAAAAATATTTTAATAAAAAATGAATCATTAAAAGAAATAACTAATACAGGAGGCAAGAAAAAGTTAAATCTTTTATTTAAAATCAAACTAGAAATCTTGAACGTACCTTGTGTCTATGGCGGAGAGTAATTAACTTCAGGAAAAATTAAGAAAAAAAGTTTCTTATTAAAAAATTTTACCCATGAGAATGACCTAAATTTACGAAGTATTACTACTTTTTATGCGTGTATAAAGAAGGTAAGGAGAAGTATAGGTATCTAATGCGTATAAAATTTGTAGAGTATTAGTACTTTTTACATAGAAGCAAAAAAAAATTAATAGAAAACTTTTCTTCAATTTCCCCTCGACTTTACTATTGCTCCCCTTATAAAATACACTTTTTGGAACCATAAAGTACGTTGAGAAGAGAAATTTCTTAAAAAAAATACTTAAATAACCTAAATTTTTATTTACATCATTAAATTTGTCAAAATCCTAATTAGATCACATGACCTAAAGAGAAATTTTAAAATTTATGAAATGACTCTAATACTTTTTTTACTAAAATTTGGAGATGAGAATTTTTTATCATTTTCTTGTTGCATAGGAGTTCTTAATAAAAGAAACTTGGTTTCTACCGTTACAAAGTCGGAAAATTGATCAAAGAGATAATAGTGAGTTAGTTTTTATATAAAACTTCCTTCGTCATTCATGCAAGTATGTTATAGAGATGGAAAATTGTTAATTTATAATTCAAATGTGTTAACTGAGAAATAGAACATGTTAATTTTTAAGATTGTATTATGATAAAATTTTATTCAAAGAATTATTGTAAGTATGTTATAAAGACAGAAAGTTATTAACTTAGAATTCAAATGTGTTACCCATGAAATGGAACATGCTAATTTTCAAAAGTTATATTATGATAAAATTTTATTCAAAGACTTGTTGCAAGTGTTATGGAGACAAAAAGTTGTGAATTTAAAATTGAAATGTATTATTTGTGAGATGAAATATGTTCATTTTTGATATTATATTGTGATCAAGTTTTATTTAAAAATTTATTGTAATCATGTTTTGGAAATATAAAATTCTTAATTTATAATTAAAAGTTGTTAACTGCATAATTGAAGTTGTTAATTTTCAAGATTGTATTGTTAAGAAGTCTTATTTAGAGACTCATTATAAGTGTATTATGAAGATAAAAAATTGTTAATTTAAAATTAAAATGTATTAACTGTAAAATGAAATATATTAATTTAAAATTCTCTTTGGTTTATAATGAAAGAGACATTCGAGTCATTTCATAGAATTTTAAAATTTTTCTTTAAGGAGTTTGACAAATTTAATGACGCAAATAAAAATTTGGGTTATTTAAATGTTTTTTTTGAAAAAGAATTTTCCTCTTTAAGAAGTAGATTTTTCTGCCCCAAATAATAGTTTTCGGTATTATTATATTTATTATTATTATTAAGTACTTAGATATAATTAATATATTTATTATTAAATATAAAAATTTCCATAAATTTCCATTAAGATCTAATATTGTGGATGAGTTGCGTGGCTTGTGCACGTGGCGGCAAATAATTTTTCCCATTTTTTCAAAATATTTTATTTCCAATTTATAACATCATTGTGTTTTTAAGGATATATCATTAATTTTGTTTTATTATCAATGTATCATTATTTTTCATCTCCTACATTAATTTTGTTTTTATTTTACTTCTCTTGTTCTCACCCATTAATAGTAAATTATACTTCTCTGATTTTAAATATAAAATTCATTTTATATAATAAATTATACTATAAAATGGATCTTGCATTGAGAACTAAAGAAGTATATTGTTTGCAACTTCCATCTTGGTTTTCTAAGATGGCTTTGCAACTTAATCTGATTTTTTTATAAAAATATAAATTAATCTATATCATATAAATTTGATTGAAATAGTTCGAAGTTATAAAGAAGGCTTAATGAAAAGAGATACAAACACAATGCCAAAAAGAAAAACTATACTCATTTTTGTACTCTTTCTGTTTTTAATTTAGGACCTAATTGTTGAGTTTATCTTGATTATAAATGTAAAACCGATTTTTTATATTTATCAATTTTTCTTAAATTCATATATCATTAATTTTGTTTTATTATCAACGTATCATTATTTTTCACTTCCTCCATTAATTTTGTTCTATTTTACTTCTCTTGTTCTTGCTCATCAACAGTAAATTATACTTTTCTAATTCTAAATGTAAGACTTTTATAGTTTAAATTATAATATAAAATAGATTTTATATTTAAATCAGAAGAGTATATTGTTTGCAACTTCCATCTTGGTTTCCTAAAATGGCTTTGCAACTTAATCAAGTTTTTTTAATAAAAATATAAATTAATCTATATCATGAAAATTTGATTAAAATAGTTCGAAGTTATAAAGAAGGCTTAATGAAAAGAGATACAAATGCAATACAAAAAAAAACTATACTCATTTTTGTACATGTTTAACGTAGAACCTAATTGTTGAATTAATTTAGTTTTAAATATAATATCTATTTTTCATATTATTAATTTTTTTTCTAATTACCCCTATTATACTTCTTCAACCATAATCAAGTAGAAAAAAGACAGAAGATATTAAGAAAAATGATTATAATATTTTAGAAAAAATATGTCATATTTTTTTATAATTAACTAACTTACCTAATTTTTTTAATATAATCAAATTAGTTAAATAAGTCTTACATTATAGACTAGAGGAATATATTTTAAGTGAAAATGTGATGATCTTTTCGTGTTTTTTTTTTTGGTGGGAGTTATCAGACTTGTGAAGATAATAAATTTTTTAATTTTTTTTTGCCAGAATAGTACAATTTTTTAAATTGTTGAATAGACGTATCAACATAATGTTTAAAATTATTTAAATTATATCTTTCACGAAGGAAAAAATTTAAGTACTAAACCTTATGTGCTTAATTAGTATACTTTATCAAGTCAAAACAAATACCGCCTCTCATCTTGAATATAAGATTCAGGTAAAGAATTTATTTTGATTCTAGACTTCAATCCATTTTTTCCCCATAAATTTATAATTTTCTACTTAAAGTATTCATATTCATTTCACATATTAAGAGGCTCCTAATCAAAAGTAATTTCAATTCACATGATTAAAGAGAGTGGTTTAGAGAAATTGAGGCAAATTTGTTACAAATAATTAATTTATTAATTTTTTTAATATTTGCAAATTAGTTATCTAGTTGGATTAGAGATAGTATTATAAACTTAGAAAAATTAATCTTTTGATTCTTATAGTTTTAACTCATTTGTAATTCAATCTTAACTCAATTCTTATAATTTTGACTCAGTTGTGACTCAATCCTTGAATTTTGACTCGGTGCAACTTCATTCTTATAGTTTTCACCATTTTATAATTTAGTTCCTACCTTTATTGGATATGTAATTTTATTTTTCTAAAATACAAGGACAAAATTATAAAATGGTTAAAAGTATAGGGATCAAATTGCAATGAGTCAAAATTTAAAGATTGAGTTATAACTGATTCAAAACTATAAAGACTAAATTACACCAAATGAAAGTATATGGATTCAATTACAAATGAGTTAAAACGACAATGACCAAAAGATTAATTTTTCTTGTAAACTTTAAGGCATAAGAATTTGTTAAATAATAAATAATATATAAAAATTCACATATTTTGATCTAATTAAAAAATATCTTGAATATATAAAAATAAAATATATAACTTTTTCCCTTTCATGAATTCAGAGGTCAGAACCAATTACTGAAGATTGATTGATAGATTGAAGAACTCAAGTTATGCATGACCATAATTACGAGACATTTTTATTATAATATCTAGTGAAACCGAATATGTAGTAAAACACTGATAAAAAAACATATTATTCGTCAAAGACAACTATGGGGAATTTAAAATTTTCCTTTTTATTTTATTTTATTTTTATTCTTATTCGTTACAATATTCCTTCTGCTCTGTTATGCTGCGGGTACTGAACCATCATCCCCATGTCTGAGAAGCTGCCATTGCAGTGAAAAGAAACCCGTTAGCTCAAAAAGGAAATGAAATTGAAATATGTTGAACTTGTCCTTCTGCTCTGGCAATTCGAATCAATTTTTTTTTAAGAGTTAAAAGTGATAATTTTTTCACCAAAGTTTAATTTCGTTTTTTTATAAATAATTTTTTAACTTAAAAATGTGAAAAAATAAGAGCTATTTTCTATTTACTTTCTATATGTATGATAGATGACTAGAGTTATTATAGATAATAAGATAAATTAATTCAACTTCAAGTAAGCATTTTCTATAAAGCAAATTCATGATATATTAAAAAGAAAGAATATATTTAAAAAAAAAAATAATTGATAAAATCAAATGACTCCAACTGAACTTGTAAAAAGACTAATTAATGTTATTCATTTAATTTTTTTCAAAAAATGCAATCCCGCATATTCTTTAAGAAAAAAAAAATAAATTAATAATACTTTTTTTAGCCAAAAAAATTAATACTTATAACAGCATATTAAATAGCAGTGAAAAAGAAACAATATCGATGGAGGAGTGAAAGAGAAACGCAAACCAGTTCTGGAGAGAATCCCATTAGAGTCCTGGTCAACGCTCCAAGAAAAATATCCAAGCAGTCCTCTTCGTTTCGCATAAGCAACTTTCGCAGAAATGCTCTGAGTGTCATCATAACCATACCAATCTGATCCTTTCTGCGCATAATTCGTCACATACGTTGAATTATAGCTCACTTTTGGCCTCACTGCTACGATATCCTCGTAGCTAACACCTCCAGCTTCCGGATTCGTCGCTGGCGCGAACAATCCGCCATTGTTAGGGTTCCTCAACCTCCATTTATACCCATAAAACGGCAAGCCCATAGCCACTTTCTTCGCCGGAACGCCCGATCGGATCCATTTCGAAACCCCTTCGTCTCCGCTGAACAGCCCGCCCGGGTTATACAATGGAGCAGGTGGCTGGGTCGCATCTGGGTACCCATCTGGAATGAACAGGTCATAAACCATCACGTTGATCCAATCCAAGCTTTTGGCGATCTCCTGAAATGGGTAAAAATTCAAGGGCGAAATCTGGTCTGATCCAGCCACGGCAGCTGATAAAAGCAACGCTGGTCTTCCAGAGGATCTTGATTCTGCTGCCACAGCAGATCGCCACTCGTTGATGAGAGAACCATAATTGGTTCTGTCTGTGTCCGAAGATGGGTATTCCCAATCAAGATCGAGGCCATGGAAGTTGTTATTTCTGGCAAGTTTGATGGAAGAATCAATGAATGATTTGCGGGTACTGGCACTGCTTGCCATTTGAGAAAATGTTGAACTCAAATCAGGTCCACCACCGCCACCAATGGACAAGAGGGTTTTAACAGAAGGATTCTCCTGTCGAACTGTTTGGGTGAAGGATGAGAATTGAGATGCTGTGGAAGAAGCAATGGTGACTGTGTTAGTGTCGGGATCAAGATCTGCAAATGCACAGAAGAGATGAGTGAAATAGGAGGCTTCAATGTCTGAAGCAGCGAGGCCACTTTCTGAATTCCAGTACCCTCCTTTGATGACAGATTGGGAAGAAGAGAATCTGAGACGGAGGATGAACACAAGGAACGGAATTATCAGAGATGGAAGCTTTCTGGTGTGAGCCATGGTGAGGCAGAGAAGAAGATGATGGATAATGATCAAGTTGGAGTTTGAATGTTTGATCACTTTTGTGTGATTATATATGCGCCCGCGCGCGCGCGCGCATGTAACAGTGTGGCGTACAAGGTATATTAAGTAATGTTAATGAATGTTAGGCAATGGGTTTGAAAATTGGATTTTGTTTAATGGATTCTTCTCAAGCTATCGTATTGGCAATGGCATTGAAAATTTGACTTTTTTTTTTTTGAAAGTTATTCACATACTCATTATAATTTTAATTGAAACTCATGTTTGAAAGAGGTGGCTAAAAAAAAAAAATTCGAGGAACTATTTAATCTTTAGTTCCAGCTGGACAATAAATTCTAACTAGGCTTTTGTTCTTTCTATCTTTACACAAATCTGTATTTTTATTCTAATTTTATGAAGTGTCTATAATATTAACGTTTTATATAAAATTAAAGCAGTGATATAGTCAATGACAGACCCACATAGAAATCAATCACATCGGAAAGATTTTGCTTGTGAGAGAAAATTCCCTGGTGAGGTCACGTGTGTAATTTCAAGGCCAGCTCCTATCTTGTACCCAACCACAAACTTACTTGTTAATTTCAAGGTCCTGAGCTTTTTTGTTTCGTACCTCACGGGCAAGTTAATTAATTAATTTAAATATATTTTTAAAAAATTGTTAAATTAGTTATTTATAATAAATATGAATTAATTTTTTGAAGGTATCATTTTTAAACATAATTATCTACCTTTTAATAGAAACCCTTGACATGTATGATTAATGAGAATATTTTAAAAAATGAATCACAAGTTTAGAAAGAATAGATCAAATTTAATTTCTAACTAATTTTAAAACCTCATTGTTATTGCAGTTAATCATCCATATCCCAATGCATCAATCATCAATCTATAAATATACATATAATATAAATAGTACTTGTATATATAAATATATATAATAAAATTCATGATAAATAATATTATTTATAGGATGTAATATTTTGGTCTTTATTGTTAGTCACTTGTAAGAGGAAATTTTAGTCCTAAATATAAATCACTTGTACTCTGTTTAATGCTCCTTTTCCAATTTTTTCCTACTGATTATAATAAGAAATTAATTGACTCAGATTTTTTTGTCAATATCCATATCTTTTTTATAAGACAAAAAAATAAAAGATTTCATCTATTCAATGCTCTTCTTGATATGAGAAACTCTTATAAATAACTACCAACAATGAGTAAAGGATGCAACTCCTTTCTATCCATTATTGTAGATGTACCTTCTGGCTTTTATAGAACTCATCTTGACAAAATTAATGGATAATAGCACTCCTTCAACACCAAGCCAATATATCAAATTGTACGTTGTTATAATTAAAGAAAATGAGTAACAACTGAGAGAATTAACTGTAATTTAGTGTTTTTAGTCAAATTTAGTTTTAAAAAATCACTGAATGCAATTTTTGAAGTCAGGATGGCAGAGGAAGCCTGCCTTGCTCCAAGTAGTTGACATTTTAGCATAACACACAGTGGATGGGACACTAGACATAAATAGAACTAAATGATGAGGCGGCTAAAGTATGAGGATTACTATGCTAGTCAATTCTTGAATACTACATAGTACACACGTTGCTGAAGTAGAAAAGTCTTCTCACCCTTATCCAACAAAGGCAAAGACTTGGCTTCGGGACACTGTCGGGCACTAAATATTAATACCTCTTTCAGCAGGATTTGAATTTTGATTCGTCACGTTATGAGAGACTAATCTCTTCTGTTAGACTCAACCCCTGTTAATGCTATATATTTGGTATTAAATACATATATATGATAGTATTAGGAAGCATCGTAAGTTTGCTGGTAAAAAAAAACAAGAAGAAGAAGAAGCAGCCTCATAAGTTTGTTGGATGAAAGTCTGATATTTGATACGGCTATAAGGAGGATAACTGAGTTTTAACTCAAAAATCACTTTAAGGTTGAAGTAACTTTTTTCTAACTCTTGGCTCTTAGGTTTCCTTTTTTCATATTTGGATATTCTGAAACAAACTTTTTAAATATATCCAAGTTTTTCTCAAACTAACTTCTTTTTATTAAAACATATATAAACATATTACACATTACACTAATTAATTTTTATCCCAACTTCAATTTATAAAATTTAGTTGGATAGAAGTGACTTTTACCAATGTTAATCCAACCAAACAAGTCAATGTAGCTTTCTGATGATTCCTTATTCATATGGAACGCGCAAGGTAGAAAACAGCACATATTCTTGCTGGCATATACTTTGAAAACCAATAGCCTCATGTCATTTTTAGTGTACAAAAAAATAATGGTTTACGCCACAAATTCTATTTGATTGAACAAGACTTGTCTGTCCATGTAATTGGAAGATAGATGGCAAAAGGAAATTATCATTTTTAATTGATAAATAATACCACTATAATTTTATTATGTATTTTATTTTAATAAATATAATTATGCATATTTGATAAATTAAATAAACTACTCTATTTATGAAGTGTCAAAACCAAAATCTATGGTTTGAAACTTGAGGGATCAAAACCAAAATAAGGACAAACTTGAGGGACTAAAGATTATATTAATCTTTAAAAAATAGTTAAAAGAGATATTGGAAATTGATATATAGAGAATTTATAACACTTTTTAGTTTTTAAAAATGCACTTGTCATTTAATGATCAGAATTCCATTTGAGAGATAAAAATATTTTAATTAAAAATGTATCATGAAAAAAAAATAATTAATACAGGAGGTAAGAAGAAGTTCAATCTTATTATGAATATTGTGTGGATGTCCATTTACCCCTTGCTCTTCATCTTCTCCAAGTAACTTCCACTACCTTCACCATCCATTACTCCTCCACTACCCATTCACTCTTGTAACTCACCTCCATTCACATTCATGGGATTGATTATCTACTATTTGTCATTTAAGAACAATTGTAACCTATTTGTAAGACTATGCCTATAAATAGGGCATGTCATTTGTGTTGTAATGCAAGTGAAGAGATACAAAAGCAATCTCATTCTCTTGTCTTCATCTTTCTACTTTTGTGGTTTCATTTTTGGTTCTATTTCATAACACGTTATCAGCACGAGACTCTACCATCAGAATCCATGGCTTCTAGTTGATGCACGTTGAAGTTTTGTTCGTTGAATGAAGATAGTTTGATCCGAACAGTTTGGTAAGATTTCTCCAATTTATTTAGAGGAAATGATGGTTTTGCATCTTAACCATATTGATTCATTGGCAACCAAATATTTTATTTATCGTATTGAGATATGAAAATTTTTATTTCTTACTTTTCTTATATTTTTATGATCCTACTATCCTTAAGACTTATTGATTTGCTATGATGTTTTTGTTTATCTATAAAATTACTATATATGATTATCATCTCTGATATTGGTTAATTGTTGTCTTGGAAAGTAGAATGTTAAACATATAAATGAATGGCTAATAGCCATTATATTCTTGATTTTGTGATTAGATGGCCAGAAGCCACATCACGTTTTGATGATTATTTGATAAAAGACCATCTTGTGGTAGTAACAGATGGCATGACAAGACTGTCACAATTTGATAATGTATATCAAAGTCCTGAAGATTGATGGTTAAAAACTTACGATACAAAAGAACTTTGTAGTTCTGAAAATTTTGTTATAGTCCGGAAGACTAATATTTGAGAAAAATGATGATATGCTATTGAAAGCAAGGAATATATCCATAAGAGTGATAAAGAATATGATAACATTGTATCAGTGGAACTGATAACTAAAAGGGCAATAATCTTGGGACTTGACTATTGAATCATAATAGCAGAATTAGTAATGGCCCTATGATCAATATGATAAAATTATTAACAACTGTTATAATATGACCAGAAGTCATATAGACAAATATGTATTAGTTCATTGAAAAGCAAATGTTAAAGAAAAATGGTTGTGGAATCAAAAAGACCATGTGATATTATGAAAATATCGAAGCTAATTTTAATGCCTGAAGGCAGTAAGTTGTGAAGAAAGATAGATATCCAAAGTATATATAAAAATAGAAAACATATAAGTATATGCCTAGAAGGCTATGTGTATAATGTTTAATTTTTATTGGTCTTTAAATTTATTGTGATTTGTGAGAAACAAATGTTATAAGAATTTGATATTGTAATATTGATAAGTGTGTGATATAAAACTAAATAGATCAAATAGACTCAAGAGTTACTAGTTATATTTTGTTTATTTATATCTTATTTATGTGATCTGATTTAATATTAGTTTTGAACATTTTAAATGTCTATAGTACCTTGATTAATATTGAGAAGTTTTGAACATTAAGTACTTTACTTTTAAAAGTTCATTTTAAATGTTCTTCATCATTTTTGTGTGTTTTCTATGTGTCTTGTAAGTTAAATCTATGATACTCATAATTATTTGTTATTATGTTAATAATATATTGAAATAGAGTTGTCTTTCACACTCCCCCTTCATATTTTGAGTTGTCTTTCATATTCCTCTTAAATTATATAGTTCCTGAAGAACTAGATGTAATAGTATTAATATAATTCTAGAAGAACTAATACTGATTTTTCTTTATGAGCAGACAAAGTATTGATAGTGAAAAATATGACCCATAGATCTATATCACAGCTTTGGTTCTCCAAAGAGTGTAAATGTTATAGTATAATTGGATCAAAGTCCATAACTATATATGAACTAGGAAGTACTTAGGCTTTCAAGCAAAAGATAGGTTATTGGCTTTAACTTATTTTATGCTAGCAGCTATTTATGAAATATATGAATAAATGAATCATATTTGAATGACTCAATCTTGAGGGGAAAAACTATTGAAATACAAATATGAGTTGATATTGGATATATTTTTCATATCAATTTCATAAATGGATATCATCAATCATATATTATATTGAAAAGTTTATTATTGGTAACGAAACATGATACAGTAAACCAGAAGTTTACTGATATAATTAGATTTATTGTTGGTATGACTTGTTTGATCATCTTAAACTATATAATTATTGAAGATTATGTATTGATATCCATTGAAGAACCAGAAGATTCTTCCGAATAGCCAACATTTTTAAGAATCCGTATGTGCTGCTTGTTCTCAAAGAAAATTGATTATAAAATATCACTAGTTATGTTTTGTTTTCGAATGGATCATTATATTTCTGAAATATATATGGGCCTATTTAGAAGCACATAAGCCATACAAGTATTTAATATTTGATAGATGCATCTATACAAAATGGTAAGATGTGTGATTGATATTAATTTGCAACCTGAAGTTTGCAAGATTATTTAGATAAATATTTCCAGACTATGTGATTCCCAAAACTTGATTTCAAAGATGCTAGTGAATTTATATATCAGGCTTTTAATGTTGAAAAGCCTGCTTAACAAATTGATCTAGCAAAATCATTTGTTGATGCCTCCGTGAATAGCTTGATCAATATTTATGAGAACAAATTTTTCCATTTTAGTGTTGGCATATTTGATATATTGCAGCACTTATAGACATCAAGGCAACAAAATTCTCCCAATGAAATTGGCTTTTGGTCAGGAGCAAGATATTTTCCATCTAAAGATTGAAATGTGCAATATTTATTCTTACCAATCTACCACAATGCACATAGATGGATATTTAAAGAAAGTTGGGACATATGTTGGGTAAGAACCTCCTTCTTCTTGTTTGTTTTTAAATGGAACAAAATAATGTTCCTAAAAGAAGCAAATGGATTTAGGAGACTTATACTACATAATTAGTTGACTGTTATTCGACAAAGTTTTCCTAACATGAGGGGGAGAAATTGAGTAGCTGGAAAAGAGAATGCATGGAATGCATTATTACTATTAAATATAGATCCTCAAATATATTAGTATGGACCAGAAGTTCATCAAAATTGCATTCATGAAATATTACAAAATATTTTACTGACTTGAATGAAAATTTTTAAATCTCATATTCCAGCTAAAAATGCTCCAATTATTTTGAATATTAAGACATGCCAGAAGCATGAGAGGTTAATTGGTTCCAATATAAATATCTTGAATAAAGAGGAGCATACAACTTAGAAGTTGTATTGAGGAGGCATGTACTCAAGAAGAGTGTCAGGACATAACTAATTATAAAACCCCAGAAGAGATTCAGGTACCTGAAAAGGAAGAAAGAGATCTCAACAAGTTATGTCACAAAAAAAAAAAAGGAACCGAAAAGGTAAAGTTGTCGACAATGATTTTCATAAGAATATCACATGATAAAAAGAGGATCTTACGTATAGATCTATCATACAAAGTAATATAAATTTGGCCAAAAGAAAAGGAAAAGGAAAAGGATGTGATGAAATATCATTTCAATATGTGAAAATGGGCCTGTAGTCCCAACACATGAAATATAAAGTTTCTATAAATATGGACGTTTATGTGAAAATATAGATTTTCACAAATGATTATGATGAAACATATTATTTTGTAGTGGATATAATTTTACATATTTGAATAGTTTGGC
The DNA here is from genome assembly GCF_004799145.2 of Neltuma alba. Taxonomy (NCBI): domain Eukaryota; kingdom Viridiplantae; phylum Streptophyta; class Magnoliopsida; order Fabales; family Fabaceae; genus Neltuma; species Neltuma alba. The sequence goes on from NW_021636509.1 coordinate 1,218,739, forward strand.
AGTTATGAAATGTACTTGTTAGATATTATTATGACCCATGGATGAGGATCATTAATAGTGAAATTTACATGATAATCCTTGAAGGATCAAAAATATGCCAGGAGCATATATAAGAAAATCTTTCAGTATATAAAATATTATGAAGATTAAAATAATTTCAGTATGTATGATCCATTTTATAGTTTTGAACAAAATATATGAAATTCCCTAAAGAATTTCACTTGCCAGGAGCATACAATTTAAGTTCTTGAGAACAAAGATTAAGTTAAATAAGTTGCTAGAAGCAATCAGGCGTATGTGGTATAACCGACTAAGTAAATATCGGTTGAAGAAATGATATAAAAATGATCCAATTTGCCATGTATTTTTATGAAAAGATCTGGAAATGAGTTTGCGATAATTGCGGTTTATGTTGATGACATAAATATCATTGGAACTCCTGAAGAGCTTGCAAAAGCTATGGGTTGCTTAAAGAAAGAATTTGAAATGAAGAACTTGGGAAGAACAAAATTTTGTCTTGGATTGCAAATTGAATATTCAAGAAATGAGATCTTTTTGTATCAAGAAACCTATACAAGAAAGGTCTTAAAGCGTTTTTATATGGATAAATCACATCCATTATGTACTCCGATGGTTGTAAGGTCTTTGGAGAAAGATAAAGATCCTTTTAGACCTCAAGAAAATGATGAAGAACTACTTGGTCCAGAAGTACCATACCTTAGTGCAATTGGTGCACTCATGTATCTTGCTAGTCACACACGACCTGATATATCATTTGCTGTTAACCTACTAGCAAGGTATAGCTCGTCACCAACACGAAGACATTGGAATGGAGTTAAGCACGTTCTTCGTTACCTCAGGGGTACTATGGACATGGGGTTATTCTACTCAAATGTACCCAAAACTAACCTCATTGGTTATGCAGATGCTGGATTCTTATCTGATCCACATGTCGGTAGATCACAAACAGGCTATTTGTTCACATATGGTGGTACAGCCATTTCATGGCGTTCTATGAAACAAACCATATCAGCCACATCATCTAATCATGCAGAAATTCTTGCAATACATGAAGCAAGTAGAGAATGTGTATGGTTAAGATCGATAATACATCACATACGAACCACTTGTGGCTTGTCTTCCAGCAAAATGATCCCGACAATTCTATATGAAGATAATGCTGCATGTATTGCGCAACTAAAGGAAGGGTACATCAAAGGAGATAGAACAAAACATATTTCGCCAAAATTCTTCTTCACTCATGATCTTCAAAAGGATGGTGAAATCGGCGTCCGACAAATCCGTTCCAATGAAAATCTAGCAGATTTGTTCACCAAGTCACTTCCTTGTACAACATTTGAAAAGCTTGTTCATGATATCGGATGTCGTAGACTTAGAGATATCAACTGATATTACCAAGAGAGGGAGTTAACACATGCTGTACTCTTTTTTCCTTGACTATGGTTTTTATCCCATTGGGTTTTTCCTAGTAAGGTTTTTAATGAGGCAGCACTGAATAGCATATCAATAAATGTGTACTCTTTTTCTTCTTCTAGGTTTTTATCCCACAGGGTTTTTCCTAGTTGAAGTTTTTTAACGAGGCACATATTTGTATAATGGACATCAAGGGGGAGTGTTATGAATATTGTGTGGATGTCCATTTACCCCTTGCTCTTCATCTTCTCCAAGTAACTTCCACTACCTCACCATCCATTACTCCTCCACTACCCATTCACTCTTGTAACTCACCTCCATTCACATTCATGGGATTGATTATCCACTATTTGTCATTTAAGAACAATTGTAACCTATTTGTAAGACTATGCCTATAAATAGGGCATGTCATTTGTGTTGTAATGCAAGTGAAGAGATACAAAAGCAATCTCATTCTCTTGTCTTCATCTTTCTACTTTTGTGGTTTCATTTTGGTTCTATTTCATAACAAATCTTTTATTTAAATCAAACCAGAATTCTTGGATGTACCTTATGTTTATGACGGAGAGTAATTAACTTGAGCAAAAATTAGAAAAAAAGTTTCTTATTAAAAAATTTTACTGACCTAAATTTATGAAGTATTAGTACTTTTTGCGCGTGCATAAAGAAGATAAGAAGCATAGGCGTCTAATGCATATAAAATTTGTGAAGTATTAGTACTTTTTACGTACAAATTACTTTTCTTCAATTTCCTTAACTTTAACCTAAACTTAACTTTAACCTTAACTTCAAAGGTAGAAGATTATTAAATTTGTCAAAATTTTAATTAGATCACATGACCTAAAAAGGAATTTTAAAATTTATGAAATGACATCAATGCCTTTTTTACTAGAAACCTAGAGATGGAGATTTTCTATCATTTTCTTGTTGCCTAAGAGTTCTCAATAAAAGAAACTTGGTATCTATCATTTCAAAGTCAGAAAATCGATCAAAGAGACAACAGTGGGTTAGTAACTTCCTTCGTTATTCATGCAAATATGTTATAGAAATAGAAAGTTGTTAATTTATAATTCAAACATGTTAATTAAGAAATAAAATATGTTAATTGTTAAGAATGTATTATGATAAAATTTTATTCAAAGACTTATTGTAAGTGTGTTATAATGACAGAAAGTTGTTAATTTAAAATTGAAGTGCGTTAACTATGAAATGAAACATGTTAATTTTCAAAGGTTATATTGTCATGTTAATTGTAAAATGGAACATGTTAATTTTCAAAGGTTATATTGTGATCAAATTTTATTCAAAGAGCTATGGCAAGTGTTATGAAGATAAAAGGTTGTGAATTTAAAATTAAAACATATTATTTATGAAATGAAATATGTTAATTTTTAATATTGAGTTATGATAAGTTTTATTTAAAGATTTATTGTAATCATGTTTTGAAAATATAAAACTCTTAATTTATAATTGAAATTTGTTAAGTGCATAATTGAAATTGTTCATTTTTAGGATTGTATTGTTAAGAAGTTTTATTTAAAGACTTATTATAAGTACATTATAGAGATAAAAAATTATTAATTTAGAATTGAAACATGTTAGTTGTAAAAGAAATATGTTAATTTAAAATTCTTTTTTATTTTTAATGAAAGAGACTTTGAGTCATTTTATAGAATTTTAAAAAATTTTCTTTAAGGAGTTTTACAAATTTAATAACCCAAATACAAATTTGGACTATTTAAACGTTTTTTTTAAAAAAATTTCCTCTTTAAGAAATAGATTTTTCTGCCCCAAACGATGGACTTAGGTATTATTATTATTATTATTATTATTATTATTATTATTATTATTATGAAGTACTTAGATGCAATGAATATCTTTATTATTAAATACAAAAATTTCCATAAAATTCGATGCTAAAATTGCAATAAAAGCCCTTGAATCAACAAAATCGCAAAATGGGTACTTGAATAAGTTTAATTGCTTGGAGGGACCAGGTCTTAAATTGCAATTAGCAAATCATGTCTAAAAAGCTAAAATACCTCTTTGTTATTGAAATCCATTTATGAAGGCAGACATAAAAAAAATTCATGGTAGGAGCAAGAAGAGAAGGAAGGGATGGCTTATTTTGTAGCCTCTAAGCCTAGGAATCAAGCAAGTAATATTTCTAATTACACTCTCCTTCTGTTCTTTCATCTAAGACCAAGCAATGTGATATTGTTCTTCAATTTTGTGAGTTCTATTATCAGTCACTGGGTGTTATACTTTGGGAAGAAGTGAGAGGTGAAATTGATGATGGCAAATGCTAGTTGAAGGAGGTTGTGGTTAGTTTAAGGTGAGATATTTTTGTTTTTCTAATTTGACTATTCATGTATGATTTCTGTGGGTTTGGTTATGATAAAGAGGGGTTACAATGTGAGGAATGGCGAAGTGTGAGGGGAAAAATAGAAGGAGGTAATAGTTGTTAATTTGAGTATGAAGTTTCGGGGGCTGTAGTGAAGGGAGTGAATCAAAATGTTGCTGAAGTTATAAAATTCTAATGTTAACTTGGTAATCAAAGAGGCTGTTAGTTTTAATTTTTATATGTAAATGATTGAGCTGATGAAATAAAGTTATATTGAATTCAAACGTGATTTTCCTATCTTTTGCTAGTAGCTTCATAATATTTTTAAAACTAATTTCTAATTAGTTGCAAAACTGATTACTATCAAAGCACCTCTGATTTTTTGTTATTTGATTTACTATTGTTGCAATTTTACCTAATAGTGTTGTAACTGCGGACTATTTATTATGATGACAGCAACATGACATGAAAATCTGAAAATGGCTTTTGTTTATGGGAAGAACAATATTAATGTTTTATATTTATCAATTCTAAATGGTTATAAGGTAGATCTATCACATATTCTGAAGTTAATAAGAAATCCAGTATCAAACTTGTAATTTGGCTTATTAAACTTGCTATTTGGCTTCCCACTCTTATCATTTAGCTTACCACTTTTGTCATTTAGTAGTGAAATGTGGAAATAATGACAATTTTTTTTTATGAAACTTAATCTATGAGAAACCTCATGATAGAATTGTCGTTTTGCTTAACATTCTTATCATTTTACCGCTCTTGTTATTTAGCAGTGCAATGTGGAATTAATGGCAACTTTCGATAAAAGTATTATATGTCAATTTCTACTAAATTTAAGTTAATGTGAATAGCTTTTCAATACTTGTTATTTGTCATATTAGACTTGTTATTTCCCATACTAAACTTGTTATTCATAATTAAATTGTAAAAATAATGTCAATTCCTGCTCAAACGTAAGTTAATGTAAATAGTTTTTCAACACTTGTGATTTTTCATACCAGATTTGTTATTTTTCATACTAGACTTGTCATTCACAGCTAAATTGTGAAAATAATGTCAAATTTTACTAAAACTTAAGTTAATGTGAATTGTTGTTTCCCATATTAGACTTATTATTTCTTATACTAGATTTATCATTCGTAATAAAATTGTGAAAATAATGCTAATTTCTGGTAAAACTTAAGTTAATATAAATAGCTTTTCAACACTTATTATTTCTTATATTAGACTTGTTATTTCTCATACTAGACTTGTTATTTGCAACTAAATTGTGAAAATAATATCAATTTCTACTAAAACTTAAGTTAATGTGAATAGTTTTTCAACACTTGTTATTTTTCATATTAGATTTGTTATTTTTCATACTAGACTTGTCATTGATAATGATTTAACTGATGTAATTCTACTAGCTTATCTCTGTATCAGTAGTGATTCTAGTTCTTATATATTCAATTACTTTTTTACCATGCATAGTTACTCTGTTTATGCTATATACAATAGTAGTTTTTTATTTAAGCTGTGATAAGCATGAAATTGGTCTTTCAAGCCTAAGTGGAGCTTTTGTTTTATAAGTCATAGATATACTATATCAACATGAGATGAGATTGTGGAATAAGGAGAGATGATGGAGAATGAGAGCTTTTATATGAAGAGTACTATATTAGTATTATATATTTTGCAGAAAATTAAATATGAAAGCTCCACAGTTAATATGTTTTCATTTCTCCCATTGCAAATCATGGGAAAACATGGAAGAAAGTTACGGTTCTGGGACAAGTAGCCAAGCAATCTTCTGGATTGCAATAATGGTGGCTTAATAGGTTCGTCAGTGGAAAAGGAGAAGGAAGACGAAGGAGAGTAAAAGAAGAAAAGAAAAGGAATAAGAGAGAGAGAGAGGAGGTCAGAAGAGAAGAAAAAAAAGGGGCTTTTTGGTCTTTTAAACTTGATTTGATAATTATAATTTAAGACCCGGTCTCTCCAAACAATTTTTTTTTTCAAGTGCCTATTTTGTCATTTTACCATTTCAGGGGTCTTTTAATGCCACTTTTCCAAATTCAATTATGTGATGTTAAGGTATTATTGGTTGGACCAAATTGGAAGAAAAAGGCCTTGCAAATAAGTTATTGGAAGCACCAAATATTATGGATGAGCCGCATGGCATGTGCACGTGGCGGCAAATCATTGTGTTTGTAAGGACATATCATTAATTTTGTTTTATTATCAACGTATCATTATTTTTCATCTCCTGCTCCTGCATTAATTTTGTTTCTATGCTCTCTTGTTCTTGCTCATTAATATAGTAAATTATACTTTTTTTTAGTTTTAAATATAATACCTATTTTTTAACATAAATTATACTCCCTCCGTTCCTTATTATAAGAGACATTTGGTGCTTATGGCATGTTCCTATATATAAGAGACACTTAAAAGTTGTCTATACTTTTTTGTGTTGATTTCCTATTTTACCCATATTTATTGTCTCCAACTCACACTCTCTCTCCTTCCTACTTCTTTTTCTTTTAATAAATTACCATTGTTCTCTCTCATGTTCTCTCTCATTATTAATGAAGGTATTTTTAGAAAAAAATTATACTTTTTACATATTAATTGTTCTTAACTAATTTTAACTGTTTTTTTTATCAACGTAATTCGGTTATTCGTCTCTTATAATAAGGAACGGAGGGAGTAGTAAACAATGAGTCATGCGTTGAGAACCAAAGGAGTATATTGTTTGCAACTTCCATCTGGTTTTCTAAGATGGCTTTGCCACTTAATCTATTATCTCCGGTTGTAATTTTTTTTACAAAATGTAAATTAATCTATAGCATGAAAATTTGATTAAATAGTTCAAAGTTATAAAGAAGGCTTAATGAAAAGAGATACAATGCAGTACGGAAAAGAAAAACTACACTCATTTTTGTACTCTTTTGGCGCTTAACATATTTAACATAAAATCCAATTATTGAATTAATCTTTGTCTTAAATTTAAAATCTATTTTTTATATTTATCAATTTTTTTAAATTATTGCTATGATACTTTTCCAAATATAATCAAGTAGCAAAGGAAGAGAAGATATTAAAAAAAAATATTATGATATTTTAAAAAAATATGTAAATTTTTTTATAATTAACTAACTTCCCTAATTTTTTTAATCTAATTAAATTAGTCAAATAATTTTTCTATTGTGAACTCGAGGAGTATATTTTAAGTGAAGAGATTGATGCGATGGTCAAATATAATCTTTTCATGTTTTTTTTTTTTTTGTGTTTGTGTGGGAGTTATCAGATTCGCGAAGATAATAAAATTTTAAAATTTTTTTTTGCCGAAATAGTACAATTTTTTAAATTGTTGAAGAGATGTATCAACATAATGTTTAAAATTATTTAAACTACATCTTTCATGAAGGAAAAAATTGAAGTCCTAAACCTTATGTGCTTAATTAGTATACTTTATCAAGTCAAAACAAATATTACCTCTGATCTTGAATATAAGATTCAGCATTCAGTCATTAAGATAAAAAATTTATTTTGATTCTAAATATAAGATTTCAATATACTTTTTTTTATAAATTTATAATTTTCTACTTAAAGTATCCATATTCATTTCACATATTAAGGGGCTCCTAATCAAAGGTAATTCCAATTCACATTATTAAAGAGAGTAGTTTAGAGAAATTAAGCCAAATTTGTTACAAATAACTAATTTAATCAATTTTTTAATATTTGTAAATTAGTTATCTAGTTGGATTAGAGATAGTATTATAAACTTGGAAAATTAATCTTTGATTTTCGTAGTTTTAACTTGTTTGTAATTCAGTTCTGACTCAATTTCTATAATTTTGACTCAGTCCCTAAATTTTGACTTGCTACAACTCGGTTCTTATAGTCTTAATCATTTTATAATTTAATCTTGACCTTTATTAGATATATAATTTTATTTTTCTAAAACACAAAGACAAAATTATAGAATAGTTAAGACTATAGGGACCAAGTTACAACTAGTTAAAATTCAAAGACTGAGTTATAGCTGATTCAAAACTATAGAGTTTAGTTACATCATCGAGTCAAAGTATAAAAACTGAGTTACAAATGAGTTAAAATTGTGGGAACCAAAAGATTAATGTTTTTCTATAAACTTTAATGCATAAGAATTTGTTAATAATAAATAATATATAAAATTCACATATTTTGATCTAATTAAAAAATATCTTGAATATCTAAAAATAATATATATATATATATACATGTTTTTCCCTTAATTCAGAGGTGAGAACCAATAACTAAAGATTGATTGATAAATCGAAGAATTCAAATTATTACGAGACATTTTTATTATAATATCTAGTGAAACCGAATATACAGTAAACACAGATAAAAAACATATTATTCGTCAAAGACAACTCTAGCAAATTTAAAATTTTCCTTTTTTTTTTATTTTTATTTTTATTTTTATTCGTTAGGCAATATTCCTTCTGCTCTGTTATGCTGCGGGTACTGAATCATCATCCCCATGTTCGAGAAGCTGCCATTACAGCGAAAAGAAACCCATTAGCTCAAAAAGGAAATGAAATTGAAATATGGTGAACTTGTCTTTCTGCTCTGGCAATTCGGATCAAATTTTTTTTTAAGAGTTAAAAGTGATAATTTTCACCAAAGTTTAATTTAGTTTTTTTATAAATAATTTTTTAACTTAAAAATCTGAAAAAAAAATAAGAGCTATTTTCTATTTACTTTCTATATGTATGACAGATGATTAAAATTATTATTGATAATAAGATAAATTAATTCAACTTCAAATAACCATTTCTATAAAGCAAATTCAAGATATATTAAAGAGAAAGAATATATTTTAAAAAACTAAAAATAATTTGACAAAATCAAATGACTCCAAGAAACTTGTAAAAGACTAATTAATGTATTTTATTTAATTTTTAAAAAAAGTACAATCCCATCTAAGAAGAAATGAAAAAAATAATAATACTCATTATAACAGCATAATAAATAAAAAATATTTTCCTTTTTCCTGCCGCCGCCAAAAGAAAAGAAACAATATCGAGGGAGGAGTGAGAGAGAAACACAAACCAGCTCTGGAGAGAATCCAATTAGAATCCTGGCCAACGCTCCAAGAAAAATATCCAAGCAGTCCTCTTCGTTTCGCGTAAGCAGCTTTCGCAGAAATGCTCTGAGCATCGTCATAACCATACCAATCTGATCCTTTCTGCGCATAATTCGTCACATACGTTGAATTATAGCTCACTCTCGGCCTCGCTGCTACGATATCCTTGTAGCTCACACCTCCAGCTTTCGGATTCGTCGCTGGCGCGAATAATCCGCCATTGTTAGGGTTCCTCAACCTCCATTTATACCCATAAAACGGCAAGCCCATAGCCACTTTCTTCGCCGGAACGCCCGATCGGATCCATTTCGAAACCCCTTCGTCTCCGCTGAACAGCCCGCCCGGGTTATACAATGGAGCAGGTGGCTGGGTCGCATCTGGGTACCCATCTGGAATGAAAAGGTCATAAACCATCACGTTGATCCAATCCAAGCTTTTGGCGATCTCCTGAAATGGGTAAAAATTCAACGGCGAAATCTGGTCTGATCCAGCCACGGCAGCTGATAAAAGCAACGCTGGTCTTACAGAAGAGCTTGATTCTGCTGCTACAGCAGATCGCCACTCGTTGATGAGAGAACCATAATTGGTTCTGTCTGTGTCCGAAGATGGGTATTCCCAATCAAGGTCGAGGCCATGGAAGTTTCTTTCTCTGGCAACTCTAATGGACGAATCGATGAATGATTTGCGCATACTGCGAGTTCTCGCCATTTTAGAGAAGCTTGAACTCACAGCGAGGCCACCACCAATGGACAAAAGGGTTTTAACAGAAGGATTCTTTCGTTGAACTGTTCTGGTGAAGGAGAGAATTGAGATACTCTGGAAGAAGCAATGGTGACTCTGTTAGTGTTTGGATCAAGATCTGCAAAAGCACAGAAGAGATGAGTGTAATGGGAGGATTCGATTTCTGAAGTAGCAAGGCCGCTGTCTGAATACCAGTACCCTCCTTTGATGACAGATTCGGAACCAAAAAGAAGCTGGAGGACAGAAAAAAGTGAAGGTATCAGAAATGGAAGCTTTCTGAGGTGAGCCATGGTGGTGATTGGTAAGCAAGAAGAAGAATGGAAGATGGATATGATCTCCAGGTGAGAGTTTGATCGCTCTTATATATAGTAGGCGTGAATTTAAAATTCAAGTTGGTTCATGAATCCATTTCAATGGCAATGGAACTTGAAGAAAGACTTTATGAATAGGACGAAAACTTAAATTATAAGTATTAGAGAGAATTACATTGAAGTCCCAAGCAAGGAAAACAATTAAAAATCAAAGTCCCAGAAGTTGTCATTCTCATTATAGGACTTGTCATTATAAGCTGTTGAGATTATCATTAGAACCTTTTGGTAATTATTTCTCTTATGTGGGATTTGATTGTAATTCCCCCTAAGTATTACTTTCCGGTCATTATCTAGTGATTTGGATTTCTAAAATTATTATATTATATAATTTTCAAAATAAAAACAAAATATTGGAGGCAGCTCCCCTTAATATAATGTAATGAATCTGTCTGCAAGTAAATTATTTAGGTGCAGACAAAAGCATAGCCCGGCTGCTAAAATATCATATGTGCTGATAAGATTGCTTTGAACCGTTCTCCCTCTGCTCTAATTTGATCTCTATGTTTTTGTTAGGTTAAACTATACGTTGCTGCTTCTTTTTTTATTTTCTTAATAGAAACTTGATACAAACAAGACATAGCAGCTAACAACGAAAGCCAAAACATTATCCTTCATCAACCTCCTCTTATACGCGAGGTTGATCAAAAATTCAAAAATTGACTTGAGGACTTGGCTAAATGATCAAGTTCCCTAAAAGAGTATTTAATTCAGGACATGCCAATCCCTATTCACAAATGATCTAATATCATCAATAATATCTTTAAACGGATGGTTATCATCACATCTTTTGCTAATCAAATTAATAGCTTTCACAAAATTTTAGCAGAGGACAACATGCTTTTGTCCATGGTTCCACAGCAAATAAGTTTCATTTTATATTTGCATGAAGTTCCATAGTTTATTAAGTTCATGGAGTGCATTTTTAGTCCTTCAATTTAACACTTAATTGGTTTTATTTCACAGAAAATGTTGACTTATCAAACTTAAATAATGAGTATGCAATTAAACATTGACAAAACTTGCTTGCATTCTGATCTTTCTAATATAATTTTTTTATATTTTAAATTATGTAAAAATAAAATGAAAACAATTGTATCATTGGTGATGCTTTGTCCGCATTTAATTACACATTTATCACTTAATTTTGATGAGTTAGCATTTTTTGTCAGATGAAACTAAGGATATTAAATTTGAAGAACTAAAAATACACTTTATACATTTAAGAGACTAAAATAAAATTTGATGCAAAAATAAAGGATCAAATGTTTATTATAGCCTTTTTTTAATTAAATATTTTAATTTTATCTTATTAGTATCGTTAGCCCAATATTAGTACTGACTATATCAACAAAATAGATTTAAATAATTTGATTTTAAAAAAAAAAAGTTTACACACGCGAGAAGAATGACAACGTGAAACCTGGATAAGAAGTTAGAATTCAAATTAGGAGTCAACTTCCGAAAAAGTAGACCCCGCCTCTTTAGATCTATGGGCGTGTTCGGATATATTTAAAAGTATTTTTTAAAATATTTTTCTGTAAATTAAGACAAATTCTTCTATATTTTTATTTATATATTTTAAAATTATTTTAAAATCATGTTTTGATTTTATTCAAATACCCCTTTTAATCCTCAAAGACTGGCGTTTTAGAGTTAAGGTTCCACATCTTATTTTTTATTTGATGTATATTTTAATCATTTTGATAAGGGTTAATACAAATTTTGGTTCTTTAAATTTACTCTTATTTTGGTTTTGAAATTTGAGGGACCAAAATCAAGATAAAGGCAAACTTAAAGGACAAAAGATTATATTAACCATTTTGATAATTATATTTGCTCATTTTTATCTTAAATAGTATTTATTTGAATTGTTTTAAATCCTTTGTAATTAGATTAACATGATGCAGAATTATTTAGATATTATGCAATTATGAATATTTTTCTTCGAACAAGTCTTAATTAAAAAATTATTTTAAGAAATCAATACTTAAGTTTGATAATTGAGAAAATTAGATGTTTTGAAATGGTAAAACAATAATTAACATCACTTAGCATTTGTTAACATGTCCTAGTAAAGTATATGTAACATCTTAAGTCTTATCGGGTTTTAATAGCTTCTTTTGGTTGATTTTGAGGATAGATTGGCAATTTTAATCTTGATCTTGGTGTTTGGGTTGGATTTAAGGTATGTTGGAGGAATAGGTGAACGTATCCCTCTTAGGTACGTTCGCCGCGGTGCACGGGAGTTTCAGAGGGAGTGTTTTCTCGGGAAGGTTTGGCCGCGGCGAAGTCTTGGGCACACCGCAGCGAAGTTGTTCAGTGAGCGAGGCTTTCCTTTCGGGAAGTTTCGCCGCGGCGAAGATTGGAGTTAGCCGCGGCGAAGTCAGGTTTTCAGGCGAGTAATCCCTCTCGGGATTAGTTCGCTGCGGCGAAGATATGGGTTTGCCGCGGCGAAGATATGGGTTTGCCGCGGCGAAAGGTCCCGAATCTATATAGTCGCAGGAGGGGTTCAGTGTACGAAAATTAGAAAATCTGAAGGAGGAGAGAGGAGCTCTGCTAGGGTTTCGAATTTCTGGCTTGGAGGGGGCATTTCTAAGGATCCATTACCTCAAGTAAGTGATTTTAACCTTTAATCTACTTTCTTTCTTGGGATTTCTGAGGATTTTTGGTGGAACCCTAGGATTTTCTAAGTTGTGATGGAATTGAGATTTTTGACCGATTGTTTTGAGTTTAATTGATTGCTTTAGGTTAGTCTAAGCATTTAATCGGTGTAGTTTTCTTGGATTTAAAGAATCTTGAGTTTTTGAAGCTAGGGTTTGTGGAAATGGATGATTTGGGATTTAGGATGACAATGTAGAGGTTGATTTTGAGTTTTGTGATTTGGGTTATGTTAAGGAGGGTTAAATTGGATGTTTAATCGGTTTAGATTTATTGTTGGAACCTTAATTGCTCAAATGGGATGTTTGGGTGTAGAATTTCTATAGTGGGTCCTTGAGGTTATGAATTTTAATTGATGTTTGGAAAGGAATTAAGGTTTTAATGGATTGGTATGATCATGGAGTGTTGCCTTGATAGTTATACCCTTTGGGTTGGGTAGAGTTTGGTGGGAGATAGGAATTTTATGTCCCCAAGTATGGTTTTGGCCACATTATTAGTTTGAAAGCTAATATATGATGGTTGTGTGTTTGTGTACTTGTGTAGACCGGTTGTGAGTCTTGGTGGTGCACGGGACCACATTGTGGATTTGTTATTCCTTGCTCAGGCGAGAGGTAACCACTTTCCAATCCTTAGTAATTGCTTCTGTGGTATTGTGAGTAGATTTATGTTTTGTGCTCTAAGTAGTAATTATGTTCAAACTATATGTTGTATATAAAAAGGAAAAACCGTCTTGTGGGGTTTTGATTGATGATGAATGAAATCTTGAAATTGTGAAGGATATGTCACTGAATGAAGTTACTTATGAGATGTTCAATTACTATTTGATTATGATTTGAGCATGATGCATGATTTGGGAATTGGTGAGAGTTTTTGATAGTTACTACCACGTGGTAAGGCCTCCATTAATGCATGATGGTTGGCTTAGTACGTCCCCATAGTGAGGGATAGGCCTTTTGGCTCCCTACGTCCCCCAGAGTGAGGGATATGCCTTTTATGGCTCCTTACGTCTCTCATAGTGAGGGATAGGCCGGGTTCGCCTCTTGAAAATCCCCCAAAGTGAGGGATATGATTGATGGGAATTGCATCATTTCACTCGCATGAATTGTTGTGGCTATCTTGTTATCATATTATTTGTGAACTGCCCCACTTGACATCTCACGAGCACCTATTTGGTAGTACCTAGTATTGGAAAGGTTGGTTACTGGGACTTTGTCTCACCCCGTGGTTTACAATGTTTTCAGGTGAAGGTTCCGGGCGTGGGCCATCGGGAAGAGACGCAGAGGCTTGAGCTTGGTTAGCTTTAGGCCTCTAGCACTTGTATATGTATGGCTAGTATATATTGCCACAATTAGGACTGCTTTTGAAAATATTTTGATTGCCCGGCTTTATGGTAAACCGGAGGAAGTGTATCTTCTCACTTGTAATTGGCCGGAGGCCTTTTCTATTGCTTGTAGAACTTCGATTTATGTTGTTGGAAACTATTTATATGGGCTGATGTAGATGTGTTTTGTTACCCGGGCCGGAGGCTCGGAGGCCCAGTGGATATGAATGAATGATTTTTAGTTGCATGCAACGGATTACGGGTTGACCCGAGTTTGAAAGTCAATTTCTAAAAATATGAAATTTTCCTTCTACTATGGTAGCTCATTTTAACAGCTTTCCTTTTCTACCATAGTAGTGGTTTTATGACGGGTTATAATGTTTTGAGGTTAAGGGTCTTACAGTATAGAAGTTATCTTTTTTGAACTAATGTTTGTTATTATCTATGCTCGTATATCAACTAATTTATATTCATTTTGTTATATTGTTATTATGTATTTTCATCACAAATAGATAATAATTACTCCTTCAGTCCTTAATATAGGACCTAATTGTAGAGTTGATTTTGGTTCTAAATATAAGATCTATTTCTCATATTTATCAATATTTTCTAAATAACCTTATAGATACTTCTTTAACTATAATCAAGTAGAAGAATGAAGGAGGATATTAAGAAAGATGATTATAATGTTTTAGGAAAAATATGTCATATTTCTTATAATTAACTAACTTACCTAACTTTCTTAATCTAATCAAATTAGTTAAATAAATTTTATATTAAGAACCGATTGAGTATATTGTGAATCCATGATTTTAGTTTATTATTATTTTTTCAAATAATAAAGATTTGTCATCTATGCTTTTTAATTTTAGTTCGTCTGGTTTATTTAGTTTAGGACTTTATCAAGGTTCAAGAATAATAACAGTTTGATTTGGTTTCATTTAAACATTTGGACATTAGTTCGACACTTTATTTACTAATACTAATAGTTTGAATTATAACTTTTTATGAGGTTTATTGTCTAATTTTAGTCTATTTGAAAATATGTGGACAAAACAACAAGTATTGGTCCAAGTAGAAGGGACTTGATCACCTTAAACATCATGTCCTGAGTTGGATCCTTGAGGCGGTGTGTATGGAAAAAAACACTGTTAAGAGAGGTTCCTGTTACGGTGCCTGACAATACTCCAAGAGGTTAATCTCTTACCGTTCGGGTGGGAAGATATTATAGGCAACCAAAAAAAATATGTGGACAAAAAACATAATGCCTAAAAAACTCACCGCTCGATCTTCACAAAAGACAATATTTTCACACATTTGGATTTGGAAGTTGACAAGCAACTCAGAAAGACATGATTTTATTTTATTGAAAATATCCTAATTTCGAACACAATTTTTTCCTTATTTTATTCTTATTCTTTTTTTATAACATATTTTATTTTTATTCTTATTCTTATTCCTTTCACGATACTGCCTCTGCTCCGTTTGTGCCGTGTCTATCAACCCAATGTTTGAGAAGCTGTCACAATAAAAAGAAATCTATTAGCTCCCCAAAAAAAAATTATATTAAATGAGGAACATTTTTGTTACATTTTAAAATTTAAACAATTACATTTTATTTAATAAAATAATGGATTAAATTTTAATTTAGTATAAAATTGGGGGGGAAAACTAGATGCATAATTTTGATTTTAAAAAAAATACAATTCAACAAGTACTTCAAGAAAAAAATTGAAAATCAAATTAATAATAATTACAAGAACATACAAAATACTATGGCAAAACAAACAAAAAATTTTTTCCCGCTTCTCAATACCAGAAAAAAAATGAAGGGAAACAGTATCCTACAGTAAGTTTGATATAAATTTATTTAGTAAAGAACAAAGTAGAATATGTTCATCCAATATTTTGCATCAAGATATTTCTTCCTCTCTTCCTTTTTTTCTCTTATATTAAATTAGTACATATTATAGAGTTAAAAGATTTTAAATTACTTGATCTTGCTATCTTATTAAAAAAAAAGAACAAGGTAGCATGTCAAGTATTTAAATAAATTTCGCTTTTTAAACTGAGACCAATTTATTTAAAACATTTTTTATTTATGTTTACACTAAATTAGATTGACATATTAATAAGATATTTTTCCGGCAAAAAATATAAATAAAGTATTTTAACGTAAGAAATAAAACAAAGAAGAGGAAACACGTACCAGTTTTGGAGAGAGTCCAATTAGAGTCTTGTGCAACGTTCCAAGCGAAGTATCCAAGCAGTCCTCTTTGTTTCGCATAAGCAACTTTCGCAGAAATGCTCTGAGTATCATCATAACCATACCAATCTGATCCTTTCTGCGCGTAATTCGTCACATACGTTGAATTGTAGCTCACCGTCCCTCCCACCGCTACAATATCCTTGTACGTCACAGCTCCAACTCCGGGATTCGTCGCTGGTGCGAACAATCCGCCATTGTTAGGGTCCTTCAAGCTCCATTGGTACCCATAAAACGGCAAACCCAGAGCCAGTTTCTTCTCCGGAACACCCATTTTAATCCATTTCGAAACCCCTTCGTCTCCACTGAAAAGCCCAGTGGGGTTCCTCAATGGAGCGGGTGGCCTCGTCTCATTCGGGTACCCATCTGGAGTGAACAGATCATAAGCCATCACGTTTATCCAATCGAAGTTGTTCGCAATTTCCTGAGGTGGGTAATTGTCCAATGGCCATATCTGGTCTGATCCAGCTACAGCGGCTGACAACAGCAACGCGGATTTTCCAGAGGATTGAGATTCTGCAGCTATGGCAGATCGCCACTCTGTGATGAGAGAACCATAGTTAGTTTTGTCTGTTGAATTTGGGTACTCCCAATCAAGGTCGAGGCCATGGAAGTTGTTATTTCTGGCAAGACTGATAGAAGAATCAATGAATGATTTGCGAGTACTGGCGCTGCTTGCCATTTGAGAAAATTCTGAACTCACAACAGGTCCACGGCCACCACCAATGGACAAGAGGGTTTTAACAGAAGGATTCTTCTGTTGAACTGTTTGGGTGAAGGATGAGAATTGAGATGCTTTGGAAGAAGCAATGGTGACTGTGTTGGTGTTGGGATCAAGATCTGCAAATGCACAGAAGAGATGAGTGAAATAGGAGGCTTCAATGTCTGAAGCAGCGAGGCCACTTTCTGAATTCCAGTACCCTCCTTTGATGACAGATTGGGAAGAAGAGAATCTCAGATGGAGGATGAAGACAAGGAACGGTATTATCAGAGATGGAAGCTTGCTGGGGTGAGCCATGGTGAGGCAGAGAGGAAGATGATGGATAGATATGATCTTCAAGTTGGAGTTTGAATGTTTGATCACCTTTGTGCGACTATATCTATATATATAACTGTGTGGCACACAAGGTACATTAAGTATGTTAATGAATGGTAGGCAATGGGTTTGAAAATTGGATTTTGTTTGATGGATTCTTCTCAAGACATCGTATTGACAATGGCATTTAAAATTTGACTTTTTTTTAAAGTAACTCACGTACTCATTATAATTTTAATTGAAACCCAAGTTTGAAAGAGGTGGCAAAAAATAAAATAAAATAAAGGAAGTATTTAATCTTAGTATCAGCTGGACAATAAATTCTAACCAGGCTTTTGTTCTTTCTATCTTTACACAAATCTATATTTTTATTCTAATTTTATGAAGTGTCTTAAACTTTAGTGTTATTAATTTTAATAACAAAAAAGTATTGATATTAAAATTTTAAATATTAACAGCTCATCATATGCTGACAAAATAAGAATTAAAATTTTATATACAATTAAGAAAAAAAGACAAAAAAAGACTACCGAGATAGAAAATTACACATAGAGACCGGCTTATGTTAAAACCCATACCAATACCAATATTATCATAGGTTTTTATTTGCAATTTCTCTATTTGGACGGTTTTTTTTGTCATTTTCCTAAAATTAAAACAGTGATGAAGATGGTATCTTGATAGAGTCAATGATAGACGCCACATAGAAATCAATCACACCGAAAAGATTTTGCAAGAAAATTCTCTGTTGAGGTCACATTTGTAATCTCAAGACCATCTCCTGGCTTCTACCCAACCCCAAGCCTTGTGAGTCCTGAGCTTTTCTGTTTCGTACCTCATAGGCTTATGCTATATCCCATGCGAGTTACTTGGTTAATTTAAACGTATTAAAAAAAATTAATTATTTATAATAAATATGAGTTAATTTTTTTAAAGTATTATTTTTAATCATAACTATTTACTTTTTAATAGAACCCCTTAACATGTATGAGCAATAAGAATACTTTAGAAAATGAATTACAAGTTTAGAAAGAACAAAATATATTGAGATGTTATATTTATGATCAAATTTAATTTCAAGCTAATTCTAAGACTTCATTTTTATCATGGTCAATCGTCCATATCTCAATGCATCAATCATCAGTCTATAAATATACATATAATATAAATAGTGTAGTATGTACATTTATAAATATATATAATAAAATTCATGATAGATAATATTACTATGAAAAAACTGAGAATAAATCCTTCATTACAAATTTAATTAACAAATAGTTCTGAGGATGATTGATTGTACGAAGGGAAGATTGTTTACACAAAATATTATTTGAATAAAAAGAGTTGGCATATAAGAAAGATGACTTACACATAAGAGAATTTCATTTGCATAAAAAAAAATTGAGTTGCATATCGCACAAAGGAAGATTATCGCATATAATGAAAGATAAATTGCCCACAAAGGAAGTTCAGTTGCAACACAATAGAAGTTAAATTGCACAAAGTCCCTAGGTCCTATTTGTCAATTAATTTTTTAATGAGGGATTTATTCTCAATTTTTCTGATTATTTATAGGATGTGATACTCTAGTCTTTATTGCTAGTCACTTGTAGGAGAAAATTCTAATCCTAAATATAAGTCACTTATACTTTGTTTAATGCTCCTTTTCCCATTTTTCCCTATCGATTATAATAAAAAATTAATTAACTCATATTTTTTCCAACATCCATATCTCTTCAATAAGATTAAAAAAAATTTATCTATTTAATGCTCTTTTGACGTGAGAAACTCCTGTAAATAAATAATAGTAGTAACAAAGAGTAAAGGATACGACTCCTTTCTATCCATTATTATAGATGTTCCTTCGGGCTTTTATAGAACTCATCTTGACAAAATTAATTGATAATAGTATTTTTAGTCAAATTTAGTTTTTAAAAAATCACTGAATTCCATTTTTGAAGTCAGGATGTTAGATGAAGCTTGTTGAATAGTTGCTCCAAATAGTTGACATTTTAGCGTAACAAAGACATAAATAGAATTAAATGATGAGGCGGCTAGACAGTATGAGGATTACTATTTTTGGTCAATTCTTGAATACTACGTAGTACGCAGGTTGCTGAGTTAGAGGAGTCTTCTCACCCATACCCAACAAAGGCAAAGACTTGGCTTTGTCATCGCTATGTATTGACAGCATTGAATGCATATACTACTCCGGTGTTTAATATGAGTAAATTAAAAAAAACTAATTAAATTAATTATTTACAATAAATACGTGTTATTTTTTTAAAAATATACTTACTAATCAAGTGTATTGGGTAAAACTATTATTGTTGTATTCACTGTCTTGAAAAAAAATAAATTAAATATGATAAACAAAATAAATTTGAATCTTATAGTTAGGACCAAAACAAAAATCAAACAAACTCTTATATTAAAAATCGGAGATAGGATATGATAATATTAGGAAGCATCATAAGTTTGTTGGATGAAAGTTTGATGTTTGATATGGCTATGAGGAGGATAACTGAATTTTTAACTCAAAAACCACTTTAAAATTGAGATAACCTTTTTAAACTCTTGACCCTTGGTTTTTCTGTACATCTGAATATTCTGGAACAAACTGTTTAAACATATCCAAACAAGCTTTTCTCAAACTAATTTTTTTTTTAATAAAAACAAGTAAATATAGTTCACATCACACTAGTTGATTTCAATCCCAACTTCAATTTATAAGATTAGTTGGATAAAAGTGACTTTTACCAATGTTAATTCAAACAAACAAGTCAGTGTAGCTTTCTGATGTTTGCTTGTTCATATGGGACACGCAAGGTTGAAAATAGCACATATTCTTGTGGGCATCTACTCTGAAAACCGATAGCCTCATTTCATTTTTATTGTACAAAAACATAATGGTTTACGCCACAAATTCTATTTGATTGAACAAGACACGTCTGTCCATGCAATAGGAAGATGGATGGCAAAAGGAAATTATCATTTTTAATTGATAAATAATACTGCTATAATTTACTATGTATTTTATTTTAATAAATATAAGTATACAAATTTGATAAATAAACTACACTACTCATGAAGTGTGAAAACCATTCCAAGATTTTGTAAACTGTTTAAACACTCTCATATCAAGTTAATTCATCAGGATAGTGTGATTCATTAGAAACTTAGTTATCTCCTACACGATGAACGGGCCATGCTAAGCAGGTTTGACTGTAATACTTCTTTTTTTAATGTGAAGTTTCCCGAAAAAATTTACATATGTACATATACATATGTATATTTAATATTAGAAGTCACATTACTTGTATATATCGTAACTCGTCTCAAAAAAGGTCATATATATATGTGTGTATCAAATTAATGATTGACTTGTTCTATTAATCTTCCGTATACCATAGTGAATTTCAGAAACAAAATAATGCTCCATGATTGACACCAGGCTGTCTCCCTTATGCTTTATAAGAAGCATCATAAGAGGACACAGGACATAGAAGCACGCAGGCCATAATCAATAGTGGTGCATAAATTTGTTGTTTATACGCAGGTTTTAGGGAGAATTATCATGAGGTCCCAAAAAAAAAAAAATTAACTACCAAAAAGTTTCAATGCCAACTGTACAGCATAAATTACTTATTATTTCTTATTCTGAAACTTATTATTACATACTCCTCAGTTATCAATAGACATTAGGGTAGTTAAATCCTTCCTTGACCTAGATTGCAATTCCCCCCAGGTTTTGCTTGCTCATTCTCAACTGCATTCAAATAAAATGTGCTCTTCTTCTAATGCGGCTCTATCTCCCACAACAGAGACCCATGTTTCTGCAATCTTAGCCACTCTTCCTCCAACAATCTCGACCAATGTGAAGGCTCGCTTTGTACCATTTGCCTCTGGGGATGAGAAGTTCCTGTGGCCATCGTCAGCTAACTTTTTGACCCTTGGAACAACGGCACCATTCAAGTATATGGTGTTGTCATTGCCCACAACAATCATTTTCCTTAAGCCATTGCCATATGCAAGCTCTTTGTGCATGTGACCAAATACAACCAGCGGAACAGGCACTTGCTTGTTCTCTTTCAACATGGATATTGCATGCTCTAGATCTGTCAAAGATAACAATCTATTTTTTAGTATTTGCATCTCTCTCTGTCCATCATACTTGGGGGAGTTTTGGTACACCGATCTCATGATACACGGTATTCTATCAAACTTCGTCATTTTATTTTAAGGGGGGGCAAAAAAATACTGAATGTCATGTTTCAATGACCAACTGTCATAAAAAACATAAGAATCTTAAATATCCAAGATACCAATAAATGTGAGATAATAGCATGACATAGGCTCTTTAATGTCCTACATGCAAAAGGGATAGCAGATTCAGTAGTATTATTTAACAGATTGACATATAGCAGTATAGATTATAAAAGCCTACGCAATGAATAAAACCAGCCAACTTTGACTTGATTTATGACTGCCAAAACCAGAGGACTTATCCTAAATAAATAGTGGAGGCTTGAAGAACATATACCTGGATCACCATGATCACCACCCCCAAATACCCAATCTTTACCACATATGTCATTTATATCAGAACCAAGACCTGCGCAAAGGATAAATCCAAAAACCTCTTTTATGTTGGATGTGAGTCACGTGACAAAGTACATAACACCAATGGAGAGGATCATAAGTTTCAGATATTGTAGAATTGATGCACCTTTTGGTCCATTATGACCAAGTAATATAAGGAAATGATCCTCCGGTGTGCCAAAAGCAGCTTTGTTAATTCTCTTAGCACTCCCATCCATGCTTTCCACTCCATATCTAAGAGAGAGCTCAAATTAAACAAATTGAATTTCAGCTGAAATGGCAGCAATACTGATTGTACAGCTCTTCATAACCAAAAGGCACAAGAAGCCATTTGATTGTACTGTTATTCTATCTCTAGTGAAAAAGGTCATATATTAAATAAGCTAATATAAAAATGCTGCCACATAAGATTCAAGCATTAGATACGTAACAGTTTAACATTATGACCAACTATTAGAATTCTAGACTTAGTGTTTACAAGTGATCAAAGTGGTGATGGGAAGCGTATTGGGCATTACAAGTGAAGGTGGAAATTAATAGACATTCTATTCAGAAAAACTGAGTGGGAAGAGAAGAGAGGGGGTGAAGAGGGATTCCTTGTGAGCAAGATTCACCACAGATAAAAATATTATTTAGGAGTATTCTAGAAGGTCACCAGAAGAAAAGGAAAATAGGAAGACAGAGATTTCTAAAATTCCAATTAATTACTTGTTTGTCTGCAGCTCACCTTGCAGACAGAAGTTTCTTTCGGTATATTTGCTCTCCACCACAAGAAAATGGTCGTCCACCAACAACACTCACTTTTATCAGAGGAAAGTCTAGACGACGATAAGCCACATGCATCTCACCAAGGCTGCATACCACATTATTATATTCAGCTATCAATAGATTTCTCACGCAAAAACAATTTAACTACTACATGTGAACCTAGGGAAGACTTTTAGTTGTCAGTACTCTTCTCTAATTATTGATGATAGCTTCCAAACTTGGAAGTTCCATTCCAAAACCATATCCTAAATGGATTCATGCATAAATTTTGAGTTGCCGATATCTGAACCAATCACTGAAACACCAACAGATAGATATTGCTAACCACTTCCCTCTTTTTCTTACTATCACCAAAAGCACTGCATATGGACTTGCAGCATAGCTATACCATGTTTCTTTAGGTAAACTTATGTCTATAATCACTCGGATTTTAATAGCATAGAAATTCTCAATAAAGTTAGTTATTAATTATCAAAGAAAGGAAGTCCCAAAATAGAGACCATAACACAACAGTTTAATGATGAACTTTAAACCAAAAATATGAAAAACCTGACCAAGCTTCACATGAAATTACAATTGGAAAAAAGAATAATAAAAAGGAAAGGAAAGAAAAGAAAATAGGATCTGGAACATTCATGAAGTCCTGAAATCATATTAATGGAAGAGAGAGCTTTCCAGAATCAATAGAACGAATAAACAATGAGCTTACCACTCTAGTTGGAGTTGAACTCGATCCTTCTTGCTAACATTCAAATAAAATAGTTAGTTTAAACATAGACAAGAATTCAGGATGTTTAATTTAAGCATACCATACGCATAAAAAGTTACATCAACTTATCCTTGTGTACAAGCTTTGCACCCACAAAAAGAGTAGGGTGGATAGACTTTTGTGTGTCTCAGTGGATTTGGAAATGGGGGGAGGAGTAATGTGCTGCATCACATCGTAGAGTTCATTTTTCTTGTATCCAATCAGAAAGGACAATAAGCAGAGCCTCAAGTAAAAAGCTAACTTCACAAGCTCTTTGGCAAAGCAAAATTGTGTGATCCAGAATGACTGATAGACTGTGACAGGTAAATAAATTGAGAAGTTCAAGTATTCAAGTTAGTCAACTTAAACAATTAAACTCTTGAGTTCACGCTGAATACAGTTATAAGTGGGTTTTGTATTGGTGGGAGAACTGGTTTTTATAGTTGAAAGAGAATTCTTCTTGAACCTCTCTCTTTCCTTTTCTTCTACTTGCTCATGAGTTGTTGATGTGCTGGGTTGCTCATAGAAGGATATGGAGGAGCAGGTGTGGAGCCTTGTGGAGCAGAGGGTAACTAATGGGATTGAGCATAGAATGTCAATAAGAAGATGTAGCGGGTATGCAAGAAGCTGGCGAGACCTATTGGCAAAGATGACTCAGTTCATACGAGCTCAGGATTCAGCAGAGAGGCAAAACACACACACAGATAGAGGAATTGACTTTCAACTATCAAAACTGATTCTTCCGTCAGTGCAAAACCCATTTATAAGTTAGGTTCATCAACTACAAGACAGATGACTGGATTTAAATAACCTAAACACTTCACTTCTCACTTTATTTACCTATCACACTGATTCGAGGAAAATTATGTGAACTCTAGTACTTTACCTTCCTGCAAATTGATGGGTAAACCAGGCATCATGGTTTCCCAATATAACTGCTTTCGCAAATTCAAGATTTGCAACACTTTGAACAAGTTCAACATTCTCTTCGCCAAAATCACCTAACAAAATTCAATAAAAAACATTAAACAACGAGCAAATAATACAAACAATGAGAGAGGGATTAACTGTAGAGCAAAGAAGCAAATGATGGTTAATCTCGAACAATGGAAAAAATGAACTCCTGAGCTAATTACACCTCTAATAGAGAAATGTCATGCCTGTCAGTCTGCAATATGCACACAAATTCTTCACACGTGTCCACCGTACTCAGACTTTTCCACAGCAATTACAATATTAAAGAGGAAGCAAAGACACTTACATATGTTAAGAAAAAAATATCATAAATTGATAGGTTGATCAGCAGTAACAATGAAACTTGCCTGTAAACAGCACCAGATCTGGCTGCACTTCAACATAAGTGCATATCAGAATGAAGGGTGGAATATGCATCAAATGCTTATATTGAATACATACATACATACATATACATATATATATGTATATATATAAAAGAGAAAACAAAAGTTGCCGCTTAAAATAAAATAACTTGATTGTACACTTGAACAGAGCTAATAGCATATTCCCAACTCTGTGACCAAGCTTTTACCTTAGGTAACTATCCTTCTCCCTTTCAAATTAAAACTAACCAGCTCGTCATATATATATATATATATATATATATATATATATATATATATATATATATATATAACCAACTTCTATCAATTTTCTGCAAGGATTATATTATTTGCCTCGAACGAACTCACCAAAAAGTTTCGGTGTTTACGGGGTTTAGATGTTAACAAATTAGCACAAATAAAATCTTCAGCTTAAGCGATTTCCTTTCTATTTGACCAGACAATCCCACGAATAAGGCTAATTGACGCGCCAGAATAAATGCAAAAGGAGAATAAATCAACACTCAGATAAGGACAGAAAACTAGGAAGTTGCAAAATAAGGAAGAGTACCTGCAAAAACTGAAGTGCCTTTGAATCTTCTTGTAAGTTCCAACAATCATGCTTCAGTAAGAAAACACCAAATTACGACTAGGAAAATGAGAGAAAAGGAAAATGACGAAGGAAAGAAAATTTGTCCACGAAAAGAAGGCTTTTCAGTAGATATATCTCGACAAGAAAAACCAAACGAAATGAAGGAACGCAAATTACCACATCACCCACGATGGCAATTCGAACGGCAGACGCGGCCATGGAAGAGGAAGAGAGGTTGGGTTTGACCGAAGAGCTCAAACTCCAGCTGACGGAAGAGTTGGAAGGCGCATACAACGACGCGCTTAACATGGGGGATGGCTGAGTTTTCTTGACTTTTGACCCGTATGAATCAGTCCGCAGAACCGCCAGCTCTTCACACAGTGTCACTGGTACCTTTTTCATTTAAAAAATAAAAATAAAAATTAATGGGAAAATGACAGCAAAATACCATGTAAATTTCAAAAAGACAAATAAGGCACCTGAATAAGTAAAATGACAAATAGGGCACTGGGTACTAATTTGGAATTTAGATTTTTGGCCTAATAACCGAATTGTCCTAATGAGTGAGGTAAAAAGGAGCTGAAAGTGAGAAGAAAGCAAATAGAGGAAGACGTTGATGAAACACGGGAAGAAGGAAAGAAGAATGTTAGAAATGTTATTACCTTACTCCTCCACATCACTATTCTGTAGACATTGTTAATTTGGTGGGTTTTGGTTGTGGGAAAGAGGATTTGTAGTAAGAGAGGGAGTGAACCTGTAGGATTACGTGAGTGAGTAGAAGTTGATGGCGGGATTTGGATTATTCATTTTTGTGGTTGCTTCATAGTAAAATAGGAACAGGATTATTGTATTTAAGGGTTTATATTCAGTATTTGGTGAATGATGAAGTAGAAATTAGAAAATAGTGGCAAGCAATTACGTAATGTAACTGCTGTCATATGCCTGCTGGTTTTTGGTAAATCCCATTACGAGAATGTAGATTTTATTATACATGTAGTTAATTATGAAAGTTAATAGTTCAATGTTTATTGTGATGTACTTCAGGTGCACGTTCACTGAATGATTTATTTATACTTACAAGTTGCCCTTTAAGTGAAAACAGGTTTACAAAACCCATTGAAGAAGTGGTCACTTTTACTATAAAAGTTGTAAATCCCATTATGTGTTTTGTAAAATTCAGCGTGAAATTTTATTGGTGGTGAAAAATAATTTACTCATCCCCCAAAAATATGTTGCAAAACCTATTAACAAAGCGGTCGCTTTTATTACAAAAGTTGTAAATCCCAGTATATGTTTTGTAAAATTCAACGTGAAATTTTATTAGTTTTTAGAAACAAGTTGCCTATCCCCTGAAAACAGGTTGCAAAAGCTATTTAAGAAGTGGTCATTTTCACTATAAAAGTTGTAAATCTCACTATGTGTTTTGTAAAATTCAACGTGAAATTTTATTGATTTTTAGAAACAAGTTGCTCATCCCCTAAAAAGAGGTTGCAAAACCCATTTAAGAAGTGGTCATTTTCACTATGAAAGTTGTAAATCCCACTATATGTTTTGCAAAATTTAGCATGGAATTTTATTGGTTTTTAGAAACAAGTTGCCCATCCCTTGAAAACATGTTACAAAACCCATTGAAGAAGTGATCATTTTCACTACGAAAGTTGTAAATTCCACTATGTGTTTTGTCAAATTTAGCGTGAAATTTTATTAATTTTTAGAAACAAGTTGCCCATCCCCTGAAAACAGGTTGCAAAACCCATTGAATAAGTGGTCATTTTCACTACGGAAGTTGTAAATCCCACTATATGTTTTGTCAAATTTAGCATGGAATTTTATTAGTTTTTTCAAACAAGTTGTTTATCTCTTGAAAACAAGTTGCAAAACCCATTAACAAAGTGATTACTTTCACTACGAAAGTTGTAAATCATAATATGTGTTTTGTAAAATTCATGACAAATGGTTTAATAATACTAGAAAACCAGATAGCTTCACATTATCTGAAAACGGTTTTATGCGAAGAACAGAGACAGAACCAAAAAGAGGAATGCTAGACAATAACATTTTAAGCTGTGGGGACCCATCGAAAATGCTCTATTAAGAATAATATTTAAGCTTCCTACTTGTTTATCACAGTTGGTGTTACTTCAGTGACCTCTTCAACGGCGACAATCTCAGGGAGTACGAGTTATTTCAGACAGGGCAATGTATTTCAACGTTGGTAACCAAATTCAGTGACGGCAATCTACTCCTGTGATGGTGGCAATGTGATTTCGAAGAACCCTTTTTGGTGACTGCAGGAACTTGGATTTAGTTTCGTCGAAGGAAATCAGTTTCTCCCTTTCTCTATCACACAAATACACTGCTCAGTGTTCAGAGACAATCAGGGCAATTCGGTCTTTTGGCCAAAAATCTAAATTCCAAATTGGTACCCAGTGCCCTATTTGTCATTTTGCTTATTCAAGTGCCTTATTTGTCTTTTTGAAATTCACATGATATTTTGTGATCATTTTCCCAAAATTAATCTTTGGTTACTTTAAATTTTAATTTAGCTGTAACTCAATCTTTTGATTATAAATCAGTATGACTTAATTTTTGAACTTTTAACTTGTTTAAAACCTGGTTCTTCAGGCAAAAAAAATAACCTGATCCTTAATATATACTCCACTTGAAAATTGTATCTTTTGAGTCATTCAACCTGGCATAAATAAGCGGTCATATAAGAGCCACAGCAGCATAAGGAGAGAAGGGAAAAAGCTTGATAATCAACCACGTCAAAGAAGAGGCTGTTGTCGGAGAAGACGACCCAATTTTGACATTAAAACAGTTATTCTTAATGACCACTTAGTAAAAAGCCTGGGCACTGGGATCTAAAAATATATTTATTTATTTTAGCCTACATGGACATTTTCTGTCGCGGCAACGACATCCTTTTCTCCTGATGATATTTTAGATACATGAACAATTGAACATAATAGCTCACTAATAAGAATCCTCCTCCTCCATCGTCTTGATCTTTTTCTTTTCTTTTTTTTTCCAGTTGTTCTGCATAGTCATAGGGCGAATGAGTATAAAAAAATGTTTGGAATGTAATTTAGTAAAATAGTTGTCCTTGTATGGAGTGATTTCGAAGTGCATATTTTCAATATGTGGGTCACTCATTTTCCATACAACGGGTGGACACAGTGGGATATTAAGCATCAAGCACGAAAGATGGAATTCAATTTAAAAATAAATAAATTTTTGGCCCCAAAAAAAAGTTAAAAAAATGAATTAATGATTTTGTTAAAGTACTCTAGACTTGCATATTTGGTGAGTGCATCATTAAAGATGGCTGTTTTAATATCGAAATTAGGTTGTCCTCTCCAACAACAGCCTCTTCTTTGGCATGGTTGTTTTTTTTTTCGGTGTGGTTAATTGCCTAGGCTTTTCCCCCTTCCCTCCTTATGCTATTGTGGCTCTTACATGGCAGCTTATTCATGCCAGGTTGGATGACTCGGTTTGACTTATAAATAATAAGAATACAATTTTCAAGTGGAGTAAATATTAAGGACCAGGTTTTAAGCGAATTAAAAGTTTAAGAATTAAGTTACACCGAGTTATAGTTAAGAAACTAAGTCACAACTGAATTAAAACCTGAAGGAGCAAAAAATTAAATTTTCTAAAAAGGATTAATCAAAGCCTGAACTATTTTGTTTCTTAATAGTTTAAATTATATGGACCAAAATTAAAATAAAAACAAACTATGAGGCCAAACATTGTATTAACAAAAAAAAGCACTATCTAGCAATTTTGAGACCAAACAAATTATGAATTTTAGTAATTATATTTGTTTAAGACTTAATGTGATTTTCCTAATTATAAATTCTTTCAACTAAATGTTGCAATTTTTTGCTTTTCAACTTTTTTTTTTAGATGAACATATAGAATAATCCATCATTCATATAAAAAATATTTAAATGTTACTGATTGCTTATTGCAATGGTATTTTTAAATTATTCAACTCACAACAACATGATTTATGAATGGTTATAAATAATCTTACATCCAAAATTAAAAGAATTCATAGGTCATTGGGTAAATACTAAAAATTATACATGTAAGTAGAATGAGTTATGTGTCATTATAATTTGTGTTGATGACTATAATAAAATATAACTAATTTTTTAATTAAAAAAGGGGGTTAGGTTTAATAATGTGAATATGTTAAACTTTGCCATTTTGTTACTGAAAGGGGCTTATATCAGATTTCTTATATTCATTATATTAAGGACCTGTTTGGTTCAATTACCAAGTGTTTGGAGATGATAATATGCAGTGTAATGGGATGTAATGCAATATTTATTACCATATGTTACTAAGGAAATTGGGCAAAATATTAGTTTTTTCATTTAACCAAATAAAAATATTAATGAAAAGTCCTAAAAGCCCTTCAATCACAACCACAATCGTCTTCTTGCTCCGCTCTTCCTCCACTCGTGCGCCTCCTCCTGCAACTCACATATTTAGTCTTACTGCTCCATTTTTATTCCCTTTTTTTAATTCAGTTTCAAATTTTTAGACCAAGCTTGCACACCCAACGAAACAATGAACCATCAGTTAACCCTCCAAATGCCTCACCCCAGTAGAGTACCACCACTACGCAGATCAAATGAAAAATGAAATATTACGAATAAAATTGACATTAGGAGCGCTTGTCAGATACTTTTGCAGTTAATAGTGGGATGATCAAAATAATCTTCAAGGAGGAGTAGTTTGCAAAATGTAAAAATTGGTGAGTCAGCACAACTGAGTATTGTTATGATGTGAAATATATATAGATATAGACGAATTAACCTACTTTTACTTTGTGAAGGAGATGGAGGAGATGACGATAATGGAGAAAGGGAGATGATAAAGGAGAAGAGGGAGCGGTCAAGGTAATTAGGGGAGGGAGACTAGAGACCAAGGACAAGGTATTAGCTGGGGGGACAATCAACAGGGCAGCTATTGTCCTCTCATACTAGTTAATAGGGATAAAATGGACATTTTCTAAGAAACTGTAGTCCTGCAATGATCATTTATAGGTCCCTCATATGAAGAGGAATTCTTACGTGCGCTGGGAGTGCCACGTAACTTGTGCTCTGACCAATAGAAATCCTCCAAATCACATGGTGGGACCCATGTTTGTTGCAGTCTTATACATCCTCTTTCCTTCTGCACGCGCCCTCTTTCTTCTAGCCGCCGGCTCTCCCCCTCTCTTTTTGTCTATTGATTTAATTCTCTCTCTCTTCCCAATAAAACTTCTTCCACCCACTTTAAATTTTGTCTCTTTATTTTATTTTCGTATGCCCTCACACGCTCTCCCTCGTCCCTCTCTCTATCTCTTCTTTTTTAAATTTTATTTAATCTCTCATGTAAATAATAGTGTTGCTTTCCCAAATCCAAAATTCTAAAATAATTATATAAAAATTTAAAATTTAAAATATTTTGGTTACATAATTCATACTACTTCTGGTGTTTAATATAAAAACTCGTTTGACTTTTATTACAAATAGTTAACTTAACTAGTTTTTTTAATCTATTTAAATTAGTTAATTAGCTCTTATATTAAGGATTGGAGTAGTATTTTACAACTCAACCTTTAACTTCTTTCTCAACTTTTTAAAATTCCCTTCTTTTTTATGGTTTATTTTATGTTGACATGTGAAAACTATTTGACTAAAAAAGGACATGTGAAAATTAGAAGCAGACTTTGATAAAAGGAATCAAATTAAATAAAATATCCAGTTAGGCCTTTTTTAACTTCAATGACAAACATTTGCTTATAATAACTTGTGTTTATAAAAGTATTTTTGTTTTTCTTCATTTTTTTCGTGAGATTGTTGGTGCATTAATGTTTTAATTAAACAAAGTAATCCTTCTTGTACCAAAAAAGCGAATTGTCAAACCTGTTTTGCTGCTTTATTGATATTTACGGATGATAGCTTATGTTTATACAAGTATTTTCTTTTTTCTTTTTTTTATTAAATTGCTGAAACAATTATATTTTGATAAAAGGTAAACGAACCATTTCAATGTTTTTAGTAATGCTACTTTATAACTCCATTTAAAGCTTCAAACGACGTGCTATTACTTAAATTATAGAGTAAATAAAATTAAAAATAAAGAAAGAAGGTGAGTGTATGCAAAAATAAGATATAGAGATAAAACTTAAAGTGGGTAGAAAAAGTTTTACCAGAAAGAGAAAATTAAATTAAAAAAGAAAGAGGGAAAGTTGACAGAGGAGAAAGCGCGCACGTGCAGAAGGAAAAAAGATCCATAAAAGACTGCAACAAGCATGGGTCCCACTGTGTGATTTGGAGGATTTCTATTAGTCAGAGTACAAGTTATGTGGCACTCCCAGTGCATATAAGAATTCCTCCCATATGAATGGATAACACTAAAAAATGTGCAATAGATACCACTATTGTAATACTCCTCCGGTCCTTATTATAAGACCCAATTTGACTTTTTATTTAGTCCTAATTATAAGACCCAATCCATTTTCTCTCTTATATTTATGCATTTTTTTCCAAGATAATCCTTCTAATAATGATAGTTTTAGCCAATATACTTAATTAGAAAGAATATTTTAGGAATAACAACACTTATTTATTATAAATAACCAACTTAACTTACTTCCTTAATCTCCTCAAATAAGTCAATTGGGTCTTATAATTAGGACCGGAGGAGTATGTTTTACCACGTATAAACTCAACCAAACAAGCTATACATAATAATGTGATAAAGATTATCATTGCAAGGCTGCAATGCGATTGAGCCAAAGGGGTCTTAAATTTTCT
This sequence comes from Neltuma alba, assembly GCF_004799145.2. Classification (NCBI taxonomy): domain Eukaryota; kingdom Viridiplantae; phylum Streptophyta; class Magnoliopsida; order Fabales; family Fabaceae; genus Neltuma; species Neltuma alba. The sequence goes on from NW_021636509.1 coordinate 1,250,909, forward strand.
AATCTTTCTTTTGTTTTAATTGGATTTATAATTAAAAATTATTAAATATTAATATTTTAAAAATGCAATACATGGTCATGTATGATGGGAGAAATTGATACAGTAGGTATAAGTAATATTTTCTTTTATAAAATAATGGACTTGCAAGAAAATTATATATAATATGAATATTATACATTTGGCTTAGATATTAAAGATCAAAGTTAAAACTTGAACTATTCCGATCAATCATACAGTTTATATCAATTTGCTTTTGTTGATAGAATTAGAACATAATCCATTAATTTAATTTTGAGCAGCTTTTTTGTCTTGTCAATTTTTTTTTGGAGCAGCTTGAATAAACCTTGATCTAAAAATCTAGGTCAGGGGACCCCTATATTAATTAGAGAGGATACTCTCTGTCTTTTTTTCTTTTTTTCTTTTCTCTTTTTTCCCTCTTTATTATCATTGGATTAAAATTTAATGGTTTAGATTATTATTCTAATTTTACATATAAATACATAAATTAATTTAAGCTAATAAAACTCAATCTCCGATGATAAAATTTTCAGATTTAATTTTAATAATTTAAATTTATTTATAGTATACATGTAAAATTACAATAATACTTTTCTAAAATAGTAAACTTGAATTGTTAAATTTCAATATAATGATGATGAAGTTAAAAAGAAAAAAAAAAGAAGGGAAAATTTTGATTAAGGACCACAGTTGAGAATTTATTTCAAACAGCCTCCAAAATATTCTGAAATGTCACTGCAGGACCAAAGGACCAAACTAAAATTTAAATTAAGAGTAAGATTATAAGATGAAGGTCAGGGGACCTCTATATTAATTAGATAGGATACTCTCTTTTTTTTTCTTTTTCTTTTTTTCTTTTCTCTTTTTTCCCTCTTTATTATCATTAGATTAAAATTTAATGGTTTAGATTATTATTCTAATTTTACATATAAATACATAAATTAATTTAAGCTAATAAAACTCAATCTCCGATGATAAAATTTTCAGATTTAATTTTAATAATTTAAATTTATTTATAGTATACATGTAAAATTACAATAATAATTTTCTAAAGTAGTAAACTTGAATTGTTAAATTTCAATATAATGATGATGAAGTTAAAAAGAAAAAAAAAGAAGGGAAAATTTTGATTAAGGACCACAGTTGAGAATTTATTTCAAACAGCCCCCAAAACATTCTGAAATGTCACTGCAGAACTAAAAGACCAAATTAAAATTTAAATTAAGAGTAAGATTATAATAATACCCCTCATTTTTTTTAGAAAATATATATTAATGGTCGTTGGAGTTCCGGCCATCGGCACTCAAGCGGCCGCCGCCAGAGGTTTGAGCTCTAGTAGCCGTTACGGTACCTCCGGTGGTCAGTGATTTTTTTTTCAAATAAGGTAGCCAAAGGAAGATTTGAACCCATGATCTCTTGGCACATCAAAAGTAATATGACCACCAAGCCAACCAAACACTTAATCTTATGATGCAAATAAAAATATATATAACAAAACTAACGCAAATGTCTAAGTGTAAGTAAACAAGTAAAATTCGACAATTTACAAGTGAAATTCAATAGTTTACAATAAAAATTTAGCGATTTACAAATAACTTAATGAAATTTACAACCCTAAATACAAGTGTTTAAGTGTAAATGAGCAAATGAAATTTAAAAATTTACTATAAAAGTTCATGAATTTATAACCTAAATTCAGCTATTCACAAGAAACCTAACATAAAATTCACAACCCAAAATGTAAGTATTTAAGTGTAAATGAATAAGTGAAATTCAGCTATTTACAACCTAAATTCAGTAATTCATAAGAAACATGAACATTACAAAACTAATAAGAAAATTCATAACTTCAAATATAACTATTCATGTTTCTTATAAATCGTTGAATTTGGGTTGTAAATATCTTAATTGTTGTTGTAAATCGTTAAATTTCACTTGTTCATTTATACTCACACTTATATTTTAAGTTGTGAATTTTACACTAGATTTTTTGTGAATAGCCGAATTTGAATTGTAAATTCATGAACTTTTATTATAAATCTTCAATTTTTATTTGCTAATTTGCATTTAAACACTTGTATTTGGGGTTGTAGATTTCATTATGTTATTTATAAATCGCTAAATTTTTGTTGTAAATTACTGAATTTTACTTGTAAATTGTCGAATTTCACTTGTTCATTTATACTTGGATACTTGTTTTTGTTTTGTTATATATATTTTTATTTGCATCATATGATTAGGTGGTTTGGTTGGCTTGTTGGTTATATCATTTTTGGTGTGCCAAAAAGTCATGGGTTCAAACCTTCTCTTGGCCACTTTATTTGAAAAAAAAATCTTCTAACCACCAGAGCTACAGTAACGGCCACTGGAACTCTAACCTCCAGCTACGGCCATCCAAGTGTCGGTGGCCGGACCTCCGACCTTCAGTGGTCGTTACTCCGGCGACTATTAATATTTATTTTTTAAAAAAATAAAAATAAGAGGTATTATTGTAATCTTACTTTTAATTTTAATTTTAATTTAGTTTTTTAGTCCTGCAGTGATATTTCAGAATATTTTGAGAGTTGTTTAAAATAAATTCTCAGTTGTGGCCTTTAATTGAAATTTTTTTGACAAAAAAAAAAAGAAGGAAAAAGAGAGGAGAAGTAACATGAAAAAAAGAAGAGAATCCTCTGTATTAACTCTCTCTCGTGTCTGATGGGATAGAACCGAATCCGTATTCATCGTTCACCTTTTAACGCTAAAAAAACCACCAGAGAGAGCCGTAATTCATCAAACTCCTTTCCGCTAAAACCCCACAATTTGTCTGTTGGACATAGAGAGAAGGCAAAACCCCAACAATGGCGGGCAAACAGATGGAAGCGGTGAAGAATTTGGACCTGAAGAGATACATGGGGCGATGGTACGAGATAGCGTGTTTCCCTTCTAGGTTTCAGCCCAGGGACGGCGTCAATACCAGAGCCACCTACTCTCTCAGGGACGACGGCACTGTGAATGTGCTCAATGAGACTTGGAGCGCCGGCAAAAGAAGCTACATTGAGGGAATCGCTTACAAGGCTGATCCTAATAGCGATGAGGCTAAGCTCAAGGTCAAATTCTACGTCCCTCCGTTTTTGCCCCTCTTTCCTGTCGTCGGAGATTACTGGGTTTTGTACATTGATGATGATTATCAGCACGCTGTCGTCGGTCAGCCCAGTAGGAATTACCTTTGGGTAAGCTAATTTCTCTGTTGGGGTTTTGATTATTTCCAGTTCCGTGTGATTAAAAACTGAAAATGGAAGCCCTTATTATGGCTACATTATCTGAACTCATTGCTTTATCTGCTTAAAGGTTTGTATGAATTATATGTATGAGGAAATTCTACAGAGTTATACTTCTTTCGAGGTCTTGACCACCTCAATATTAAATGAATTTAAAAATGAATTCAAGGATTAAAATATGTTCAATACATGAAGTTCTTGGAGAAAATATATTAAACAAATGCTAGATTATTGCTGATTCGCTGAGGATAGAATCGAAGGGCTGGGGAGCTCTGGATTTTTATATTTGTTCTTTAGAAAAGCTGTGTCGTTTGCTAATGGCTCTGTGCATATCTGACCATAACATATATATATATATGTGCGTGTGTGTGTGTGTGTGTATTTGCCCTCAGGTATTATGCAGGAAGACCCATTTGGATGATGAGATATACAATGAGCTTGTTGAGAAGGCAAAGAATTGGGAATATGATGTTAGCAAACTCCACAAGACGCCACAGAGTGATCCTCCACCAGAGGAAGAGGGACCCCAAGACACCAAAGGCATTTGGTGGTTTAAATCCTTACTGGGAAGATAGGTTCAATGAGCTTGAAAATGTGTTTCAATTTCATGTAATAAGAAAGGAATTAAGAACCCGGACGTAGTAAGTTTGGATCTTCTTGGTGTCTCTATTGGATTGTTCTGTATATTTATATGTGGTGTAAGTTCCAAGTATTATATGCATATTCGGTTAAGAAAAACAAAAATAGTGCATTGTGTTGATCTATCTATCTTGAGGTATTTAAAAATTGAAACTACACTCAGATCGCTTTCTAGTTGTAATTTATGCTGTGGTAGTGGATAATAACAGTGAAAATTAAGAGATGGTAGGATGATGATTCAATCTTTTCATATTTCAACCTATTATTGCAAATACATCAACATGCCTGGCGGTTTGTTCTCGTCCTACATTTACTAAAAATATTAAACATGTTATGTACGTGCACAGTAACAAAAACTGCCCCTACTGTGTTTTCTGGATCTTCCATAGATATATTATTAATACATAATGGAAAAATATAACTTTTTTAGACAAAGGAAAACATATTTATAGTCATATTTCAACAAATCAACATATAAAGTGGCGTTGAAATTAGGTCAAAATATTCAGTGTTACCACATATTTTTGCAACATCATCTTCAATTTTATTGTTGTATCAATGTCAAATCATCTCTAAGACATTTTTAACCAAAAGTTGACCATAACTATAAAAACTACTCCTCCGGTCCTAAATATAAGACTCTTATACTAATGTATATAAAGATTTTATATTTAAAACCAGAGGAGTAATTTCTTAATGAAAAAATTACGTGAACACCATAATCCTAGGGACCATAAACTATATTTTCCATATATTAAGTATTAATTTGTTAAATATAACTTGTTTTTCTGTCCCAAAGAGAAAGCCTTCTCCCAGGATCTAATAATTGTTCCTTGTTTTAAAGCTTTAAAACATGAATCGTAGGCAGGAATCTTGCCAAAAAGCTTCAATCAACGCAGCTATATCCCACTAATTGAAACAAAATCAGCATAGCCACTAAAAGAAACATGCAGGAAAATACCATGAAAATAATCTCGAAAAGGCCCATGACAATTGAGTGTAGTGCAGGTGAAGATCTCCAAGTAGATTGCCTTGATAGATGTGAGAACTTATATATACCATGTATTATCATAGGAAGAATCACAAGGAAGTAAATATGAATGTTAATTTGTCAAGAAGAATCACATTTCACACGACCAATATTCTGCTCCCTCCAGCAATACAGCATACAGGGAAAATCCACACTCACCAAACCAAACAACGTAGTGATATAGACACATGCCACTTTCTTCTGCGCAGGGGCCTTACATCGTAACAGGTAACTAGGTGAGAAGAATTACACTATTACAGGGTACTAAGCCTTGAAAACTCTTATAATATGAAGCTTATAATATAGTACAACACGAGTTGGTTTTCTTCGCCTGCTTGTAGAACATCTGTTTCAGACAACAGCACAAGGCACTTGTGTCAGCAAAATAACTTGTTGGCGCATAAGGCTATATATTTATCATTGATTAGGAAAGATTTTCCAGTAAAGATGCATGATATGGCCCTCAAAACAGTCACCACTTTGCATTAGCATATAGAAATGACAACATGGCAGCCCAGAAAAAGATGAGAAATGACTATTAACACGTACATAGAGAAGAAACTGGCCTCAGGAAATAATGAAAACTAAAGTGCAAAAGAAACAGCCTATTACAAAACTTCAATCCCAATACAAGATATTGACAGCTGAAATAGAATATGTTCCCCGTGTAGTAATCCTATATATACGTATTTTAAGCTTAAATGGCAATACAAGATATTGGCAACTGAAATGGAATCAGTTCCCCACAAAGTAAAGATAATAACCGTTAACCAGAGGCTTGGTAAAAGGAGACATAAAAGCATGTTAAATAAGGATAATAACAGTTAACCAAAGCTTTGGTGAAAGGAAAAATAAAGGATGAGCCACACATAATTGGCATAGGCACTAATGTGATATTCCCAAATGCGTAACCATAAAACAGAAGTTGTAATGTACCTGTGACGCTGCACTCAGATCAGAACTCTTCTCAACTAAACTGTCCAACCTCTCCCCACGTGCAAGAACGCTATCAATAGTCTTATGCTGTTGTATGAACAAAAGTGGGAATAACAAAATGAGAAATACAAATAAAGGCAAAAGGAAACAACTGCCAGTATTGACATCTGGCTCCTAAAGATACATAGCATATAAAAGCAATGCAACAATTAAGAGCAAGGAAGGAAGTAACAAAAGCCTACAAATAAATCCCCATATAGCACGGGTAGGTCAAGAGAACAAATTAATTTTAACATTGCCGTTCAAAGGCACATTAATAAGCATAAATACAAATTCAAAAACATAATAGCAAAAGAACAATCATTAAAAAAGGGTGGTTTTATAAATTCTATGATAAGATATCACTCAAGGATATGCATTACAATAGTAATTCATATTCATTTATGACCATGTGATGCTTGAATCGCATGACCATGCAGTGATCATCATATGTATTGTTAAACAAATTCCAAAACCCCAAACAACTTTAAAAGGTTTTTCACAGAAAGCTGCTATCCATATAAAATGGCTGTTGGACAACTACAAGAGAAGAAGAATGTCCAACTGCAAAGGAAGTTTATAACACAGTGATCCATATTTAAATCTAACACTTACCAGGATGATTTTTGTTTCATCCAGTTCCCTCTGGATTTTCAACAACTTATCAGCCTCTGCAGGGTCCTGAGGATTTGTAAATAGCAGGGAAAATGACATAAATGAGTCAAAAGTAACCATATGAACAGGAAAACAAAAAGAAACATTATTGGTACAGTTCAGAATATTGTATAATTCAACACTCCAATGGGACATTCTTTAGCTGAAGCTGGTTCAGCTTGAACGTATAGAGGTACCTGGAATCTTGTCAGAGCTTGCTCCAAATAGGGCCATGATTGAGTACCATCCGCCTGAGCAGTTCTCCATGAATTACCAAAAGCTTTTTCATATTCATCGAGCAGCTGTAAAACACCATATTCATTAAGATGTATTAAATAAGGCCATTTTAAGAACCAGATGCATAAGATACATCATGACAGTAAATTTAATTTGACAATGTTTCTCGTTTATTCCACTTTCAATTTCTACAAAATACAAATTATTCCTAGTTACCAACAATTTAATTGGTTCATTTACTTTACGACAATCATTATCCTTTCTCATTGAAATCATTTGGAACAAAGGGCTTTGAGCAATCAACCATTTAGCAGATCCGCTAGCACAACAGAGGGGCAATACTTTTCATTTTGAACGGACAACAAACGGGAAGAAACAAAATCATCAACAAAATTAGGTGTATGTGTAAAGGAAGGGCAATTTGCAAGGATATCATGAAGAGCTCTGGCTGAAACAGCTTTAATCATACTCTGCAAATTAATTAAAAAAAGTTACGCGTAATTACTCTTTTTTTTTGGTAACAAGGATTAATTACTCATTTAGTACCATAATTTCATGCAATTTCTAAAACAGTCCCAATAGTGTAAAAGAATTATGTTCCAGTAGTTTCAAATTCATGATATATGGTTCCTGAAATTAGACCATTGTGGGCATGTTGACATGTCCAAGAAATGCAGCAGTTTTAAGCCCTTATTTGCAAGTAGGGTGAGCATTTCATTTTACCCATATACCCTAGGTTACCACCTTATTCTCCCACGTTTTGTTCTCACCATCTGTCAGTTAAATTGTTAAATTCTTTGTACTCATCTCTCACAAATAATATCAAGATCATTGAACTTCCTCAGGGAATCAGGAAAATCTTCAATAGCACAAGTTTGACCATGCACTAACCCTCTTAGTCTGTAATTCTTTGATTATTTTAATTCAAGCTTAGTTGCGAGAAGCCCCTCCTTTTCAGGCAAACGTAAAATCTCAGACCACAGATCCAACCATTAAAACCTAAAATGCAGTCCTACTCTATTCTAGAGGGTCAATAAGTTAGCAGGTTAACCTTGAACCCAAAATAAATAGATATAAATCAAACACGGAATGATATCATACAGAACTGAACAAGAAATGAACGTGAACAATGTTGTACTTAACAATACTTTGGTGATCAGAAATGTGACAGATAAAAGTAACTTAAAAGGAAAACATCACCACAGGTTTATTTTCTAAAACCAAATTTTCAATCCCTTCGTGAGAACCAATTTTCCACATGTCAACGTTAACATTTCAGGACACTAGGGACATATATAGAGATGAAACAACAGAGAAAAAGCTGCTCGTGTTAAAGTAACAATAAAAACTGATCCCTTCATGAGAACCAATAGAAGAGTTAAAATATGTTAAAGCAAGAGACTGCTCCTGGAAACAGGATGTGTTGCAAATAAAATATTAAGGAAGAAAGTTATTGCACTCACCTGATTGAGAAGAGAAAATGCACTTCGTATGGGATAGTGATCATCCATAAAGCCCAATGCACAAAGGCCATTTCTGTTGTAAGCATGCACCTTGTACTCTATAATTGATAAAAGAAAGCAAATAGATACCATGAGATCATGCTTCATAGTGTAAACCAACTCAACCATTTCATTAAGATTAAAACAATAATCCCATCAAATCTCCACTCAGATGTAATATCGAATTGACAAAGAACTTAAAGAGTACGCGAGGTCAAGTTATTGCATTAAAGGGTAAACATAAAAATTACCCATACCAAAAGATGGATTCATATTAGTCCTTGGAACCGATGCTTTTTATCAATTTTATTGTTTATACCCACCCACAAAAAGAAGAAAACGAAAGAAAGATAGAACCAAGTATACGCTTGTCTCATAACTGGCATCGAGTGAACTTGAATTAAAACCACCAAATCCGACTTCGAAGTACTAATATTCTCCCAGTGACAATCATGGTGGGTACAGATATCTCCATCCATAATTCATTAATAAAAGGGGTAAAAAAATCCAAACGAACAAGCAGACTTTGTCTTAAAGATTCCGACCCAAATCAACCAATTGATCGGAAAATAATTGGGAAACATAGGCTAAACGGTGCATAGGGAAAGCGATTAAAAATTCATAACTCAGGGTCGACAAAGAGACAACTGAATCCAGACCCAGAAACCCTATAGAAAGGAACGAATAAAACGCACCTTCGTGCTGGACGGTTTGGCGCTGTCCCTGGGTGGTGCGCTTGGCGACGGTGCGACCGACGAAGACGATAAACTCCTTGACGCTGGAACGTTGGAAGTAGCCGAAGTGGCTTACATTGGACGCATTCGCAAGTATCACCGGATCGGATCCATCCGGGATGCACTTAAGCACCAACAAAGCTGTGATCTTCATATCTCTCTCCCCCTCTCCCTAAACTCTTCAACTTCAAAGCTTCCTTCTTTTCGACTATGCGTCGGTAATGAAATCGGGAACTGAAACTGCAAAAATGAACAACAAGAAAAAACGAAAATAATTGAATCGTCGCCGAGCTCACATGTGCATTTTTATATATATAGGCACACACAGGTGGACCCTTTTTTGGACATAAGAAAATTAGTGGTCTCACGCCACCATACTCCAGTGCGAATTAAATTCCCGCATCCCAATCGATGAGTTGTCATATTAGAATATTATATATATGTGTATATATGGCCAACACTGGCTTAGGAATTATATAATTAATTTGTAAAGATTAAAAATTAATTAAATCAGTTATAATTATTTAAAGTGTGTGTTAATTTGTCTAAATTAGATGATAATAGAAACTTTTTAACATATACAATTAATATGAATAGTTGAGAAAAAATAATAAACTTAGGAGAGAAAAAATATAAGGTTAATATAGTCTTTGGTCCTTATAGTTTCATCTCATTTTGGTTTTGGTTCCTATAATTTGAAACCATAGGTTTTGGTCCCTGTAATTTTCTCCTGTCTCAAACATTAGTCCCTATAGTTTAAGAAGGACCTGAACCCCAAAATAAAGGTGTTAAAAATGCTGAGTTGTCACCAACAATGTTTATTTTGCTTATATGACCTGATGACTAGATAAGGTGATGTGGAAAAAATGCTGGTTGTGCTTTGACATGTAAATATTTAAAAAAAAAACAGAAATAAAAGTAAAACATAAAACGCATAGCAAGGAACACCAGAAAGGATTTGAAAACAAAAGGGATTGGAGGGTTTGATCAAGGCAAACCCACCTTTGTTACGTCGGAAGTCTGAGTAGTCATCGGTGGAGACCAAGTGTGAGTTTCCGACGATGCCTCTGATAGTTGATTGTGGTGTGACATTGTGGTTCTCTTTTTAGCTGTGTTGAAGAGTGAGAAAAAATTTTTATCTTTGATTATTAAAACCCTTTGCTCTGATTTGGAGTAGCAAAGTAAAAAAACAGAGGCTCTTCTTCATCTTTTTTATTATTGTCTATTACTTTGATTCCGTCCCATTGTGGTCTTTTTTTGTTAAAATTTGTGGCCATAAAACTAGTCGTTTTTCTTCATGAAGTTTTTGCCTCTTCGAAGTGTGGTCTGTATATGGCTGATTATTGTTGCTTTGCTCTTTACATTATTTCTTCATACTATGAAATTTTGTGCCATTATTGCTTTGTTTTTATTTGGTTTTTGTGAAATAATTTCAGCTACCAGTTGAAGTGAAAAATGCTGATTCTCTAATCTTCATTATGCCTATTGCAGCCTTTTTCCTTATTTTATTTTACTTTCATATTGATATGACGTAAACCATTGTTAATATGAAATGATACGAGCTTCAGCATACCATTGTTAATATATCAGTTCAATTAATGATTCTTCCAAGGGTTTAGTTACAGTTAGGATTTGACTATAATTCTTGGAGTTTGTAGTATTATATTATTTAAATTTAGTTAACAAGTGTTTATGGATTCCAGGTGTTAGACTTAGATGGAAAATATTTTGTCATTTACCATAGACATTGTAATCCCATGGATAGCATAATCATAATTATATGGATCAAAATAACAATGAGCATTAATCAATAATTCAATTTTGTTTTTTAGATGTAATAATAATTTGAATATGTTGTTGGTACCATATAGATAATATTTACTTTCTATGACTATCATGCAATGTCTATACGCACAATTGACAATTTTCTTTTGTAACATACTCACAGGTGAAATATGGATTGGGAGGAAGAGAGTTGTGCTAGAGGTGATGGTACAAGAATGGAGGAGAGTGATAATGATTTAGATGGGTATTTGTTTGATTTTGAGAATAGTGATGAAGAAGATATGGATGATGACTACTTTAGAAAATATGTTAATGTTGATGTTGGTGATGCGTTGGATGAAGTTGTTGGTAGTTCACAGTTGATGATAGTTGAGCCTAATAATACCGAGCAAATAAACATGATTGAGGTGAGAGAGGAGGATATATTGGCAATGGTATCTGATTATGAATCTGAGGAGATTGACGAAGTTGATGGATCAAGTAATGATGAGGATAACAGAGTGGTTAAAGTGAAGTACCCAAAATATAAAAGGTTAAGTTTTTGAAGAAACAAAATTAGGAACCCAAAAAAAGTGAAGTAGCCACCCCTGGCGTTCGACAAATGACTTAAAACAACTGCAGTAAATTCCAATGACCGTAATACTTCTGATTACCTTCAAATCGTAAGCCCTTCTCCCTTTTTTGACCTAACCCTCCAATCCCTTTCGTTTTCAAATCCTTTCTGGTGCTTCCCACTATGCGTTTTATGTTTTACCTTTATTTTTGTTTTTTAAATATTTACATGTCAAAGCACAACCAGCATTTTTTCCACATCACTTTGTCTAGTCATCAGGCCATGTAAGCAAAATAAACACTGTTAGTGACAGCTGAGCATTTTTAACACTGTTATTTTGGGGTTTAGGTCCTTCTTAAACTATAGGGACTACCGTTTGAGACAGGAGAAAATTATAGGGATCAAAACCTATGGTTTCAAACTATAGGGACCAAAACCAAACTGAGATGAAACTATAGAAACCAAAGATTATATTAACCCAAAAATATATTGAAGTATTAACTCGGGTTTTTAATATAAGAGTTAAATAACTAATTTGATAATACTAAAAAATTTAGTTAAATTGGTTATTCGTCATAAATGTATATTGTTCTTCATAAATTATCATTTTCAATCATGTGCATTGGGTAATCTAAAACTATTTCTTAGTAGAAATTCCTTACGATCAATAAGAATATTTTAAGAAAAGACATGAGATAGAATACATTAAGATCTTATATTTGGAATTAATTTAGTTCTCAACTAGTTCTTATAATAAATCACCAACGTTGTGGTATTACATCCAAACTAAGTCATGTTTACAATAAGAAGGAGTATAAAGTACGACTACTTGTATTAAGTTATTAAAAAATATATTTCTGTTTGAATCACTAATTCAAGTAAACACAGACCTCCCAACCAATATTTTTTATAAGCTAACTTCAAGTATAATAGTACTTAATTAGAACATAATGAGACATAACAACCATGTGCCAATACATTAAATTATAAGTTTAGAAAACAATTAATCAATAATTTTTTTAATAAATAGAGCAACAAACTAAGAAACCTTATCTATGAGACTCATGACCTCATTTTGCGGCAAATAATCAATTTTTCGACCAAAAAGAATTTTGTAAAATTACACGTAGTTTATCCAAAATCAAGATATAATATATGCGTGGGTAGATTCCTTAGACAAGTTTCTAGGATTCGAAATAGTATATTACATAAATTGCATTATTTATTATTGCAATGCACACTTAATATAAAGTATAGACTCACAATCTAATATAAATTAAAAATTAAATTTACCAAAACTCTCATAAATTTTGTATTGTACGAATGACCCACAAGGGTGTTTTAAATTTGTACCCATAACCCCAACTATTAATTATATCATTTAAAATTAATTGCAATTGAAATAACTAAATTAAATTGAATTTAATTATATTTCATTCACATTCTTGAGTTTCATTCAATATGAAGCATGAATGATTTCTTAAGTACGGGTTAACATTGTGCCCAGTTTTCCTCTTAGCAACTGCAAACACTAATTCGTCAGCCCTGTTTGGTATGATAGAAACAGAAAGAAAGGAAAGGGAAATTTTAATGAATTTGATTTTAAAAATTGAAAAAAATGAAGTTAAAAGTTTTTAATTAATTTTTTTTACTTCTTTGTCCAACTCTTTATCTTTATTAAAATTTCATAATCTCACTTTTCTGATTTTTCAAAACGAACTCATTAAATTTTTTTCTTCTTTTCCCTCATACCAAATCTAAGGAGTCTTTTGATGGATGTGGTTTGTTAAATCGAAACCAACTAACTTCATTTATGCTTCGCGACATGCAATTAACAGCTAATTGTTGAATCTTGGAACCATATTACTATCACAAAATGGACAAATGCAAACTAATTAATTCAATGCTCTTAACAGAATATACGTTGTAAACGATAAAATATTGCTGATGATTGATGTTCCAAGATTGAACCATATTAAATGATAAACAAATTGCAACAAATAAACTAAAATTAGCACACAAGAACTAAAAAATTTTAGATCCTCAAAGTAGCAAATAGCAATTGGTTGTCATTGAAGAGAAGATACAAACCACCTATAAACAAGGGAAATGAGAGGAAGGGAGCAGAAATAATGATTTAAGAGTCATTTTTACACATCAATCAAACCTATCTCTCCCTTTCCCTTCTCCGTTTTAGGCTCACATTCCCTTGAGGGTTTTACCAGAAACTTGAAAGGGGATGTTTGCTTCATCCATGCAGTAAAGATTAAAATGAGTTTGGCACCCCAGGTAAAGTTCTCATTAAATTTAGCCTCATTATCACCTTTTGTTTCGTTCCTCTCCTTATGCTTCTGTTTTTTTTTTTTCCAGATCTTCTCAACGTTATCATTATATTTGTTTTTGGGTTTTGTACTTTTGATATTTTCTGTCCCTTAAATAAAAGAGAACAAGTCAGCTACTGCAAAACAAACTCTTCCTTTAATGATAGCTAAATGAACATTTAAAATATGGTAGGTATGCTTTTGTCTAAACATTTGATTGGGCATTCTGGGTTTCATACGAAATTGTTAACGTGTTTTGGAATTCTGAATATGATTTGATTGACATCTGAACTGGGATTTGAATGTGGCAGGATATGAACAAAATGATCGGAGGCTTGATTTTCATTTCCATGTTGTTCCACTGTACAGTGGCTCGACCACATGCGTCTCCACAAACTCCTGCTCCTATTGTACCTACTAGGAAGTGGCCAACATTAAGCGGTATTCATGGAGTTTTGTTTCTCTAGCTCCTAAGCCTTTTATAATTTCAAATTAATAAAAACTTCACAGTTAGATAGAAATATGAATCCCCTCTTTAACCGATAATGGGAATCAGATTTGTTGTTCTTTCTCATTTTTCACGATATGCTGCCTGATCAAAATTTAAATGATTCAGATTTACTATTCAATAAAATATTCATTAAAATGTTAAATTATAAAAAATTAATAGACAAATTCGAACTACTAAAATTTGATCAGGATAATATTAACAACGAAAAGAGTAAAAAATATTCCATAAAATATTTGAACCGTTTAAATTTTAATATAAATGTTGAAATGGGAAGTAGAGAGGAAGAAAAGTGGAGACAATATGAGTCCCACGCAATGGTAATACCGTGATGCACAAAGATATGAAACGATCAAGTATAACCACAATGTATGTATGTTTGTCTCACATGACCATCATATCCAAGTGAACAAGTGTCATTCTGGTATCATGATGCACAAAGAATCTGGTATGACTTCTTGTAATTAGTTATATTTACTTGCATGCAGGCAATCAGCCCTTGGTCATTGGGCGTGGCGGGTTATCAGGACTTTTCCCAGAAGGAAGTGAATTGGCCATTGGAATGGGAAAGTCTTTTAGTGTGCCAAATTTGGGTTTCCTGTGCAACCTTCAGATGACAAAAGACGGGCTTGGTGTGTGCATCACAGATGTTAGGCTTGACAATGCGACAACTATTGCAGGTTATGATCCTGACGGCCAAAAAACATTCAATTTTTATGGCAAGGAGCTGACAGGGTGGTTTACGTGGCATATACTGCTGATACGCTATACCAAAATGTTTCAGGTGAGTCCTAAAACAATTTCATTTCCTCACCATGATAAGATTTGAGTATTATTCATGTCCTCTAAAACATTCATACTATACCCATAAACAAATACATAAAGATATACAATGTCGTTGTTAGCAACAGGATGCTCCCTTAATGTCAGGATGCTCTGTGATTAACAATTCTTCATCACATTACTTGTATTTTATGGTTAAAAAATGTTATGGTCAACAACTACAGATTTAGAACTAGTCATGCTTAGAAATCACATACCAAATGCTTAGGTGAAAGGCCATTGAACAGATGGAATTTGACATGCTGCTTGTCACATGAATTTGTCAATTTGTAAGTCTGAAAGTTAAGATTATTGTTCTTTGCATGCCTTGCACAGTAAGTCAGTCCATATTTTCTCGACCGGACCAGTTTGATGGATTGTTCCCAATTGCTACACCTGATAGTGTGCAAAGTTTTAATCTCTCAATCTTCTGGTTGAATGTTCAGGTTCTTCTCTCCTCTCCAATTCCCAACGATTATACAATTTAAGATTCAAAATTCTTTAGCACTGTGTGACAGTAATTCATCCTTCTCCTGCAGTATGAAGCATTCTACACCCAACTCGGAATAAAGGTAATAGATTATGTCCTACAAACATTGAGAGCGTTAAGGGTAGACTTTCTTTCATCTGCAGAAATTGGTTTCTTGAAGACCATCAATGGATTTGTGAGAAAGACAACTACTAAGATTATCTTCCAGTTTCTTGCTGCTACTGATGTTGAACCCACAACCAAGCAGACGTATGGCACCATAGTGAAGGATCTTGCAGCCATCAAGTCATATGCATCGGGGATAATGGTCCCAAAAGATTATATATGGCCAATTAAACCAGATAAATATTTGGGACCTCCCTCAACACTTGTAGCTGATGCCCACAAATTAGGACTTGAAGTATATGTTTATGGCTTTGCTAATGACGTCATGTCAAGTTATAATTATAGCTATGATCCTTCTATGGAGTATCTACAATTTATCAGCAATAGTGATTCTGTTGATGGTTTTATCACTGATTTCCCTTCTACAGCATCAGAAGCTGTTGGTAAGATCATTGAACATTGGCTCTTTATTTATTAGCTATTCATGGGAAACCACCAACATGCGTCGAGCTCAAGTCCAATCCTCACGGCTTTATTCGTTTTGCAGCATGCTTATCAAACAATAACAAGCAGCATAAAGGTATAATGTTAACCTTCAATGGTCTAAATCACAGAAGCTGAGATTACACAAAAAGGAGAAATCAATGACAAGGTATAATCTCTCATTTGCATTTGCAGAACCATCTTTGGTGATAAGCCACAATGGAGCAGCTGGTATTTATCCAGGCAGCACAGATCTTGCATATCAGCAAGCAGTAGATGATGGGGCTGACATTATAGACTGCGCAGTTCAAATGACAAAAGATGGAGTTGCCTTCTGCATGGATACTGCAGACCTAATGGCAAGCACCACTGCAATGACAAAATTCATGCCTCGAACTTCCAGTGTCCCAGAAATTCAATCGCAGAAAGGGATTTTCTCTTTTGACCTTACATGGAGCGAGATCCAGACATTGAGACGTAATATGCTTCTATAGACCTAAAAGAAATCCAACTCACATAAAGACATGCTACACTCTACCATATTTGAAAACGGAACTTACTTCGTAAATTTCTTGTTTCAGCTCAAATGGTTAGCCCTTTGGCTGATAGTACCGGTAACTTTCTGAGGAACCCAGCATACAAGAATAGTGGTAATTTTGTTACTCTAGCTGAATTTCTCGAGTTTGCCAAGGCAAAGGCACCCACTGGCATTTTGATCGACATACAGGTTAGCAAAACTATTCAGCTTACTAAGTGTTTGTCCTTGAAGTTGTGTTTGGATTGAAGATAAAGGAAGGGAAGGTTTAACTTGGAATTTCCCGTTGAATTTAATCTAAAACAAATATCTGTACATTCTTCTTTCCCATCCTCCCTAATCCAAATTTTTGTTGACCCATTTTGTAACAGAATGCTGCCTACCTTGCATCAAAGAAGGGTCTTGACATTGTAGGTTCTGTGAGCGCTGCCCTGAGCAATGCCACCTTAAACAAGAATCCCACAAAACAAGTTCTGATCCAATCTATTGACACAGCAGTGCTTGCCAAGTTTAAGGATAACCCATCTTACAAAAAAGTATACCTAATTGAAGATATAATAGGGGATGCACCCAAGCAGACCGTGGATGAAATCAAGAAGTATGCGGATGTAGTGAATCTTCCCAAAACATCTGTCATTAGAGTGTCCTCTTTCTTCACTACAGATATGACACATATTGTTCAAGAAATGAAAGCAGCAAACCTCACAGTGTTTGTCCATCTCATGAAAAATGAATACTCCACCCTGCCATTTGACTTTCTAGCAGACCCTCTCATGGAGATTGGCACTTACCTCCAAGTTGGTAAAGTTGACGGGATCGTAACTGAGTTTCCAGGCACTACTAGTCGATTTTTGTGTAAGTCTCACTCCCCGCAACTACATAGACATGGGACAAAATTGCAGATAAAAAGTATTTTAAAAATTGAAAAAAAAAACTCCCGAAAATTGGGGGGAAAAAAAAAAATCTCCACGTTTAATTTCTTATTCAAATATATGAAACCGAACATTCAAAAATATTCATTGAGATCTTATAACAAATTTTCCGAGACAGAGAACAAAAAATCATCTTATTTAACCATTTGTTCCCCATGCCTTCTCTGTTTCTCCCCCAACCTTCCTCATAAAGCATCTTTCATCACAAGAAGCAAATAATATACAACTTCACATACTGATTGACTCCTCGTGCAACATATGCAATACAGGGAGCGCATGTAGCGATTCTGTCCCATCTACACCAGGAGGTTATGTATTTACACAAGTAAACCCCGGAGATCTACTCAATTCAATTGATCCTGCAACGAAGCCACCAGTAGAATCACCACGCCCGCCTCTTGAGGTTTCAGAAGTTGTTGAGCCGCCACTTCCGGCAGTTGCTAGTGTACCGAAAGCCGGAGCTCCGACGGCAGCAGCTCCTGCAGCACCATCATCTCATTCAGCTGCCTGGGCAAATGTGGCGAGCCTTGGTCCAACCCTAGCAGCATCAATTCTGGCATTTGCTGCGCTCTAAAAGCTCAAACTATGGGATGATGATGCTGGAGTTCTTGTTAGGTCGGCATCGATTTTGCCATACTCAAATGCACCTCAACTGTAGTATTATTTTTCCTGCTCATGCATGCACTATAGTTGCATGAGTGCATGTATTGTGGATTTCGCTTACTTGTATCATTATAAATCCCAATGGTCATGAGTTTATTTCCCTGCTAAAAATTTTAATTTTTTAACTATTGAAATTACATCTACATTAGATGGTTAGAACCTTCTTATTATAATACCGATGGGCAATATAATATCGCTGCCTAAGCACGAAATTTTAAATTTAAATTTATATAAATATGAAAATGATATTAAAAATCTGCTTAGTCTCGACAATATTTATATAATATTGAATAGCATATAATTATATAAAAATAAAACAAAATCTTTAAATGACACGTCATGCTTGACCATGACTGTCATATTTCATCTGATATTTCACTCATCGCACCCTTACTTGATAGTAGTACAAGCAAACAAATATTAATGTCATGCTATCTGGTGATTAATATAAGGCCTAATTAATTAATTTGAAGAGATTAAGAAAGTTATCAAACTACTTTAAAGTATTTATGTATATCATTTTTCTCCCGACTAATTTGTCTTGCTTATAAATTAATATATAATTTAATAATATATAAGTATTTTAGAAAAACCATATACCATTTATTGTAATTAAATAATTTAGTAATTTTGTTAATTTTTTTAAATTAGTCTACTAGACTTTATATCAAGGATAAGAGGTGGTACGTGATGGCCTTTTGAAATAATGAGGAAGCAACCTTGTCACTCCCTAACTCTCTAAAGCATGATTGACATGAAGTATACAATTAGGGCTACACTTGAGCAAGGATGGGCAGGGTAAGACCTTTGCTCGATGCCTAGCTCAAAGTATGTGCAAGTTGCATTTTGCAGCCAACTGCCTGGCCTTGCCCGTAGAAGCCCTAACCATTTTTGGGCTAGGCATGGGTGAGCTGGGTGGGGCAGGCTTTATTTCCCAAAAAGTGAAGTCCTGGTCACATCATATGGGTAAAATATTTCATCCAAATCTAAAAATTATATTTCATAATTCTACATTTTAACACATTAAAATCATCCACAAAAAATCCAAATCAAGTCTTAACAAATATCCAGTTAAATAACATTCATAATCAGTTTAAAACAAGATAACTCTCAATATTGTAATTGAGGCCTTGAAATTCAAAGGGTTTGCATCAATCTCACAAGTTTGAGAAAAGGATGGAACATCTGAAAAAATACAAAAACATGTAACTTATAAAAACATATTAGCAAGTAAACAATAAAAAAAGAAATGTACTTATAAATTCAAAAGGATGCACTGATATAGCTTACCAACTTGGCCAATCATGCTTATAAAATGACCCTTCAATCACCAATAGCCGTTAAATTCTCTCCTCCAGATGTAGTAGCACCTAGGGGGAAAAAAATCAAAGAACAATTACATACCAAATTATGAAGTAATATATATATATATATATGAATTATTGAGGTTGGGGAGGGGGGAAAGATTACTAGCAAGTTGAAGGATGTTTTCTGTCTCATCAAAATTATCGAATTCACGAAACTTGTTAACAAATTCAGACATTAATTGCCCAGGTTATAGCTAGTTTTGGCTACAAATTAGTACTTCTGTCATGTTGGGAGACAAAGAACTCCTATAATCATCAACCACATGTCCTCTAGTGCTAAAGGCAGACTCAGAAGCCACTGTAGAAACTGGCATAGTCGATACATCTCTTGCCATGTGAGAGAGAATTTTATATTTTTTTGAATTAGCTTTCCACCATAACAATATGTAAAACTCAGTTGCAGAAGGGATTTCATCTCTCGAGTCTATTGCTATATATCTATATAACTCAGTTTGAGGAGCTGTTGAGGTTCTTTATCTCATAAATTCTAACCACTTATGACCTAGATCCTCTTCACCACCACCATCATCATCAAAAGAAGGCAATGAAGTTGCACCTGCTATACTTGTGGAGATAGTCCCTGATTCAATAGAAGTCCTAGCGGAGTAGTCATTAAACAACCGATACAAACAATCTTTGACCCTCTCCTTCACTTCAGGATCAACATAAAGATGATCAAACATATGATTCACATATGCCAGTTTATATTGGGGATCTAAAATTACAACCATAAACAGCAATGGATTCATATTATCTGCTTGACCCCAATACTTGTCATACTTCACCTACATGCTAGTGCTCATTTCTCTCAAGAAGTTATTAGTATTATTCATGATATTCTTTTACAGCATTTTCTGAACATGAGCAATCTGGTGGAAGCATTCATTTATGATACAGAAAGGGAGCTTGAAAACTTCAATGTTATGTCATAAAAGACCTTTAAGAATTTGATGAAGATTCGAGCATTATTCCAATAATCAAGAATAGGACCAGAAAAGTTATCTTGGTCATGTCTATTACCATCACGCTCACGTCTAGCAGAAGTAGAAGCATCACGCCTAGAGCTTGAAGTGCTTGAGTTGAAGTATGAAATATAGTCATCATCTTCATCATGCATTCGCTCAAATACTTTTTGAAACTTCAATGTAGCTTCTAACATTAACTATGTAGAATTCCATCAAGTGGTCACATCAAGGCAAACAAGGCTCTTGGTGTCTATTTTTTCAGCTTCAGCCCAAGTTTTGAATCTTAGAAAGCGTGAAGGAGAAGAATGAACATGTCTAACAACACTTCGAATGGCTTCAAAGCTGTCTTTCATTTCTTTAATACCTTCATTGACCACCAAATTTGAGATGTGTGCACAACATCTTAGTTGCAGATAATCACATTCACAAAGTAAGCCCTTCCAACTCCTCAAACACCTTTTCAGATATCCAAAGCTGAGTCATTAAATGAGGCATTATCCACAGTTATAGTGAACACTCTCTCAATCTCCCAATCCAACATGCACTGTTCAATTGTCCTCCCAATAGTATCACCTCTATGATCTTTAATCATGACAAAATTTACAATCCTTTTGTGAAGCTTCCATTTGTCATCAATAAAATGTGCTAGCAAACATAGGTAGTTAAAATTCTGATTTGATGTTCAGCAATCTGTGGTCAAATAGACATGTTTTGCACTTTGCTTCAGGAATTTCTTCAATATTTTAACTTCTCCAAGGTATAATTGTCACACATCTCTTCTAATTATTGTTCTTGAAGGGATTGGAAAGCAAGGTTCAAACTCATTTAACAATTTCCTAAATACAGGTTTCTCCATAATTCTGAATGGTTGCTCATCATAGATAATAAATTCAGCCAAAGCTCTTCTACATCGCTTCTCATCATATACATGTGAAACTAAAGATTTTCCTTGCCTAGTTGTCCTACCCAACAAAAGAGTTAACATAGATTGTTTTTTATCTGTAGTGGCCTTATGTGGATTCTTTGAACACTTGGGATATGCCTTAGCAAAGAATTTGTCCCATGGAGGCTTGGATCAATTTTATAAGTAGTATGACAATACTTGCAAGCTGCTAAGTGCACTCCATTGATTTCTTCTAATGGCAATCTCACAAAGTATTCCCACACCTCTGATGTGTACTTAGGTTCTCTTTCTTTTCTCTTTGTACCCCTTCTTTCAACATTTGTTTCTTGTCTCATAGAATCTATTTGTGTGGGAGTGGGAGTAGAAGAAGGAAGCACAGGATGAGATGATTGACCAGGAAGAGTTGGGTTAGGGGTAGGAGCTTCATTGGGTCTATTAGGATTTGGTGTTTCATTAGATCCCGGAAGGGTTGGTGTTTGAAAAAGGGGTTGAAGCCAGTGAATGAAAGACCAGACCGGACCGGCCGGTTCAGGCCGGAAACCGGCCAATCGACTAACTTTCCGGTCTGGTTCAGTAACAAAACCGGTGTACGATCAAACCAGGAGAAACCAGAGCAAACCGGTGCAAACCGGCATTAGTTCGGGTAACCCGCGGGTGGGAATGGGTTACCCAGTTCTCTGTATCCTTTGTCTGAATTGTGGGAGACAAGAAGGACCTCACCGGAAAAAAAAAGAGAGGAAGAAGAGAAGGAAAAGAGGAGGGAAAATATAAAGAAAAACTTACCGTAAACTGATAAATCATGATGAAAATAAAATGAAGAGCTTTCTAGTTTTTAGAATACACAGGAAAAGAAGGGAAAAGATTTCAGTGAGAGTGGAGGCTTCATTGATGGCAAGATGAGAGAGAGAGAGAGACTTGAATAGAGGAGCACGAAGAGATACCAGACTAAGCTACTGAACATGGAAGGCAAGAGATTCAAAATAAAAGAAAGCAAAATAATAAAAAGGCTGCTTTTTCATTAATAACCACTGACATGGGTGCTGCTTTTACTGCTTCTTAGTTGACATTGTGGGTATGGCACCTTCTCCCATAAAATTTGAGTACGGGTCATGATGGACTGATGGTACAAAGAAAAATCAGGATATGATGTATATAATATATATTTATTAGAGGAAATTGCAAAAAAAGACATTGGAATTGTAAAAACGCAGATAGAGACTTTTGATAACTTCACTTTGGGTTTTGACAACTTCATGACATATTATTATTGTCAAAACCCAAAGTAAAGTTGTCAAGGGTCCTTATCTACGTTTTTGCAATTCCAAGGTCTTTTTTTGCAATTTTTCCTATTTATTATTTAATCATATATTTTAAATATTACCTTCATAAAATATTTTTATAAGTAAATATCAATGTTTTTGTAAAATTTACAAAAATTATATTTTAAAATCATGACTACTTTGATTTCAGTGGTGATTAATAATATTTTGTATATTATTTTAATATGACCGGTCTAATCTGAGTTAACCCCGGTCTGACCCATTAACCCTTAAACCACTACTTCAACCGGTTTAGTGTCCGGTTTGATTTTCTGTTCCTTGGTTGAAGCACCTTAAGACATTCCACATACTGGCTGAGATGGTTGGGATGGTGATGTAATAGAACCTTCTTCATCCATTAAAGTTGCAAAATTATATAATACACAATTACTTTCACAATTAAATCAGTATGTAATACAATAATACTATACAAAATACAATTCATAATAGACCATTCAATTCTTATATCTAGCTGTTCTATCTCTACTCAATCCTGTGTACTCTATATATGACGAATAAGGGCTCAAAGTTGGCCAAAAAAAAAAACCAAACAAGACAAAAGAGCTCAAGCTTGATTATTAATTGCCTCTTCACGTCCATCATGAATCACGTATTGATGTTCACATTCATTCTGATTCTAGTTTTGATTTGTTGTTACCGTAAACTCTATATGCACAACATTTTCACGACTTTTTTTTTTCCTTGGAATGAGATCATTTTATGAATTTTCATTCTGCTTGGCGATTATATACATAATATACATTTCGGTAAATAACACAATAATTTTCTACTATATACACACATATATATGTTTATGAACCACACCTATAATCGAAGCAGTGAAGAACCAAAAGCATATGATGGCGTACTTCATTCTCTTTCCTTCTTTTCTTGGTTTTATGTTTGGATTGGACAGGTTTTTCTTAATACAACATAGCAAAGTGATTTCTTAGACCTGAATAAGCTTTTAGGCTCAAGCTTAATGTTGGCACATTGCACATTGAAAGTAATGATTCAATGCATTTTATAAAACAAACTTTTTAATTATTAACTTTCTAGTCGGGCCAAAAAAAAAAAGACAAGTATTTAGTCGAGAAAATCGAACCCGAACAAAGAAGCCAGAGAGAGACGTTCATCTAACAAAAACTATGAAGCTATATATTACAAATTTACAATTCAAGAACACATAAGCCTACATAACCTATCATAAACATCTTATTGTACAATATGGTTTGCAAGAACGAACAGAAAGTGAAGGACATCTTAATTTCATCACCCTTTCAAAATTGTAAACAAACAAATCCCAACAGACAAATCAACATGGAAAAATGGAGCAACTGAAATGGAAATGAAGACTGACCTGAGATAGGAGAGACGGACTGACGGAGTTGGAGGCTGCCTTGTTGTGAGCTACCGAACTGGTCGATGGCTTGCTACTTTGCTGGTTGGTGGTCGCTGCTTCGCTGTCGATAGAGGAAGATGGAGGAAGATGAAGACAGTGCTGGTCGGCTGTCGTTGCCTCGCTGTTGTTGGTCAGAATGAAGACTAAGAGCGAGACTGAGACTCAGAGCTGAGACAAAGATCGAGAGTGAGAGGGAGACCGAGAATGAGAGACTGAGAGGGAGAGGGAGAGGGAGACCAAGACTAAGAGGGAGACGGAGATTGAGAGTCGAGACAGAGACTAAGTCTGAGAGGAAGAGGGAGGGAGAGGGAGAGGGAGAGAGACTGAGAGGGAGTCATGACTCGCGAAGGGGGGTCGGCTACTGGCTGGCTGAGGCTGGAAAACCAAAAATCAAAGAATTAAAAAAAATAAAAATTGAAAATATAAATATATCTCGGGCAGGGCAGGGTACCCTGCCCCCGACCCGACCCAGCCCAGCCCGTGATTAGCCCTACCCAAAAGTGTCTTTTTTTTTTTTGCTTCAATTTTTCAGGTCGAGCTGGGCTTTTTTTCCCGGGCTTGGGCTGGTGCATCGAGCAAACGAGCATTATGAACACCCCTATATACAATTACCTCACTTGGTAAGCTCTTTAAGTTTTTTCCTTTTTTGTTTACCAGCGAGTTCTTTAAGTTCACTATTTTCCCTTTTTCCAATCCATGAGATCACTTTGTTAAGATATTAGTACCTCTAGTCCTAAATATAAAATCTAGTTGATTAATTTGAGTAAATTAAGGAAACAAAATAAGTTAGTTATTTGTAATAAATAGGTGCTGTTTTTTTTAAAAATATCTTTGCTAATTAAGTTTATTGGTTAGAACTATTATTATTACAAGGATTATCTTAGAAAAAAATGAATAAATATGAAAGACAAAGTGGATTGAGATTTTATATTTATGACCAAAATAAAAGTTAAACGAGGTCTTATATTAAGAACCGGAGGTGATATTAAGTGGCGTTATAATATTATTCTTAAACCCTAGTATAAGTTTTCAACTTAAATCTCTTTAAAGATTGAACTTTCCAAACACCACCTTCTTTTTTGTTTTTTTAATAATTCAAAACATATAAAATACTTAGAATAAAATGTGTGTAGATGCAAGTTAAATTTATAGTAATAATGCTTGTATCTAACAACAATAAAAACTAAAGAAAATAACTATAAACTCAATTTAAACAAAATCTCATAAACAAATTTTTTTTCAATGATGTAAAATAATTAAGAAAACATTGTTTTTCTAAAAACTTGAGTCGTCAGATGAACTAACACAAAACGAATGATAGGCGCAATTCAAAAACGACGAATAAACAAGCACAATCTGAAGATCATGAATAACAGATACAACTCAAAGGCTATGAATAACAGGCGCGGCTCAAAGGCTATGAATAACAGGCGCGGCTCAAAGGCTATGAATACCAGGCACGGCTCAAAGGCTATGAAATAAGAATAACAGGTGCAAACTGAAGGTCAAGAATATTTGGCGCAGCCCAAAAAAGTAGGAATAAAAGGTACAACCCAAAAGTCAAGAATATCATACGCTTTGCGTCTAGCTCTTTTGTGGAAAAAAATGCCCATAATCTTATAAGAAATCATTTGTTTCAACTTATGAAAATTCATCTTGTGTATTTTTGAAAATTCAAATTTGTAAAAGATTTTGCAAAATATTCATAGGCCATATCTTAAAATTCCTTTCGTAGACTTTATAATCACATTACTTTGAAAATACACACACACACACAAAACTGTTCGATCAACAATCAAAAACGATAATCAAATCAATATTTCAATTAGAACGGTTTGTTATATGCATTTTATTACAATTCTATCTATCTCAAACACTTTCCTTGTTCAAGCATGTATATTTACAAGAAGTATATATCAATTTTCAATGTAGAAAAATAATCAATAATTCCCGCATCATAATTTCACTCAAAATTAGCATCAACATATTTCATTCCCAATTCTATAATGGTTCCTTTTCAAGTGTTAAATCAACCACTTTAAGAGCATTTCACAAATCAACCCACAACCCTTGAACAATCTTAATTTAATCAATTTCCTCTTCTAGTCATCACAAGCACAATTTAATGTAAGATTCTAGAACTTCCAAATTTCACCGTTGCTCGGCATTTGCATCACAATCATGTTGGCAACACCTGCAAAAATAACAAAAAATATGGTTCGAGTCGTGTCCAAAGACACTGTTCTTAAGAGTTATTCCGCCACACAGGTTAGAATAAAAGGCGGTACTCCCCAGGATTAAATGAACCCTTCTTGCGTGAAGCAAGGTGACAGAATAGCAGAAATTTAAAACTCAAAAGAAAAGAGAGAGAAGGAGAACTCGAAGATAGAACTCGACCCCCACTGACCATACACTGCACATTGCCTTTTATAGGCAGATAATATGTGACCGTTGCCATAATGCTGATTAAAAATGGTTTTAATGACAATTAAAAGAGCGGTTTTTAAACAATTAATTAAGGTAAATTAAATCATTTTAAAGCCATTAAATCTGGTTAATGAAAGAATAAAACTGACTAATGAAAACACATAAATGCTTTAATGGTGAGTTCTAAAGACTCCTCTTCTCAGCTATTTTATTAGTTCAAACTCACATCTTAGCAAACACTACAAAGGTTTTCTCAATCTTGAGTAATATTGGACTTCTTTTGACACATTTATACACTGAAATTCCAACAATCCCCCACATGTGTCAAAAGGAGCATTATCATCTGAGTTACACACGAGTATAACCATTTTGAATCTGGTGTCTTTCGGACTATGAACCAGACCTAGACCAATAATACTTAGTACATAGAGATGCCCGTGAAGCCTGCTTCTATGAACCAACAACTCTTGGGGTGTACTGGAGGCATTAAGAGTCAAATTATACCCCCACAATTTCTGCTGTTAACAGCGGTTTTGTGTGTTATAACAGCTGTACGCCTGCCCAGTTCTTAACGAATACTCTAAAGATTTTGCCACGATCTCATAGAAGCGGCCCCACTCCATATTCGTAGAGGTGATTTCATTAAACGTACCTGTAATGAGTACACCATCTCATAGAATTATGAAATTATTAAGAGTTTTTGCTCAGCCTCACCAAGAAATGCATTCTAGCACTTTCTCACATCATAAGAAGGGACTATGAATTTACAATAGTGCTAGCAGAACTAACAAATGACTTGTTTTTCCCATTTGAACCTTCTTCATGGGGTCTCCAATCACAAAGGTTAGATTTTCATCGCTGTTAATTTCATGTTGGCTTGAGTCCCATTCCCCTCTATGTTTCTAAAATATGTTTCTTTCCCAAAGTTTTCATTAATGGATCTGCTAGGTCCACTTTTGACCTCACAAAATCGATTGAGATAACTTCACAATTTTTAAGCTAGCTTATTCACATAGTATCTCAAACGATATGTACTTACATCATTGTTTCCTTTACAATGATTATTGCCATTTGGCAATCACAATTCATCGGCACTAAGTGTCGGTTTTATACTAAAATATTTGCTAAGAAGTTTTCAACAACTTAGCCTTCAATCACCACTAAAACTGAATGATCACTAGTGGATTTTTCTCATATACTTTGAAATTCAGTTAATATCCGTGTATTTCAATACACCAGGAATCCACCGCACAAGATACCATCATTTATGGTACTCCTCGATATTTAATTTCCCTCGTAGGATTTCATTTAAACATATGTTCAATCTTATAACACAGGTTTTATCACTGGAACTAATTTAATTTAATGCAACAAATTTTCAAAAATTTGTGCATATGCATATTGAGCTATACAACTATCTCAAACAAAGTATCATAGAAATATTCACATATTGGCTTTTAGGAACCAACCTCTAGAAACACTTCTCAACTTGAGAGATTTTGTTACTATCTTTATGATTTAAACACTCAAAAACACATTTGTTTCACCTATGCTTCTATTTAAATTTTGAAGCTAAAAACATGATATTTCATATACACATTAAAATTCAATACTCATAATGGTTACACATACTCATGCGTATTTATACCAAGATAAATTATTTATCCACAAATAATGATATTATGAAAATTAAAGCACATTTATCTCTACTCTAGATAAATAACTAAATTTTCATACTTATAATGCTTGTTTCAAGCCATACATAAAATTTGATAAATCACAAAATTTGCACCTCCACTGAATTATTTTTTTTTTAAAAATACAAGATGAGCTAACACAATTTTGTTTAAAACATATTTTTCTCCAATAATTTTTCCTCACGTCTCAAGCACCCCTAAACTTTCAAATATCTCATTTATATAGAAAAACTTATTTTCATATCTCATCAATAATAATTTTAATTAAATTAGAATCTCACACCAATATGTTCTCCCAAATGAAAGAACAGAGATTAGGATTTAATGTGGCCTTGTAAAAATTAACCTAGACTGAGAATGGATGAAGATTTTCTTCTTAATTCAAAACAAATAAAACTTGATCCACATTTTTAGTAATTTAGTAAAACCTATTTAAATTTTTCAATATATATTTGTATCATTTCTTCGATCATTATACATGATATTTACGTAGACAATAAGAGACGATGTTTTTTCTTTTAAGTTGTTGAGACTTTTTTTTATTTAAAAAATATAGACCTCTGTGATTATTTTTGCAAGATTTAAAATTTAAATCATATTTTTTTTGGGGATAGAAATATCATCATAAACACTATTTTAAAATTTTAGTGTTTTTAGCAGATCATAGTGGAGGAATAAATGAGGAATTTGTGATGGCAAAAGTTGACATTAATATATTAATATCATTACAAATAATATACTTATTCATTCAAATGAAAATAACTAATATTGTTTATCAGAAAATATTTAGAAATCTGGATGCATGAATTTAGGGTTTAACCCTAAACCCTAAGAAGAAATTATCATGTTGATTGAAATGAATTCATGAGATGTTTTTATTTTAACATTAATTTTTGGCTTGAAACCAGTAAATTATTTTCTTAATTGCAATTAAAATAAAACAACTTCATATTAACTATTTTTCCGCGCATGGCGCGGGAAGTACATTCTAGTTCTAATTAAATTAGAACTTTTCCCACAATACCAACACCATCAAATAATAAGCCAACTGAACAGCATAACTTTCTAAATTATCATTATCACGAAGCTCAACATTTTGATATATACCACAAAGTATATTAAGCAAGACAATGAATTTGGCACCATCAAATTTACGTGTCTACAGTAAAAACTGAGCTCGACCGTTAGTTCATTACCGAGACACATTGACATAGCCAACCATATGATGCCAACACACACAAACAACTAATTAAATTAAAGACTCACATTTAGGCACAGTATTAAATCTTACTATTACTTTCTGGGTTTTCCATAGCACTCGCACAAAATATTGAACATAACAGTAGACAGCTCATACTTAACGGCATTCAAAGCAAACCTCAAAGTATAACTTATTATTATAATTACACGTATTCGTATTCATTCACTGGAAATGACTCTACTATTTATTTTCACATTCTGTAACCGTTATATATATACACGCATAGACAATAAATATGTGAACTGTCATATTGAGGAAAGCTATTGCCAATCCAATATTTCAACATTTCAAATGACTTTTATAATATATACATAACGGAAACATAAAGCCCATCAAATGAATTTAATAAATAGTACTAATAAACAACCATTTTGTTAACCAACCGAAAGGAATTAAAACCACTTAATAGTATTGTAAGAATGGGTTTATGACAATTAACATAGTTTAATGACAATGATCCCTTCTAAAATAACCTTTTCAGAATTGCCAACAAGATGTTTCTTGTCTTCACCAATTCAATATAAATCCAGCTGTCATTAAAATTTCATGGTAAAGGAAAACCCGACAAGTGATTATATTCCTCATATATATATGTGTGTGTGTATAGACCAACTCGATCACATCCATCTCACATTTCCTTCACCAATACCTATGGAAAGAGACTAAATTCATCAACGGGTAATAAGTTAATTACTTATGTAATTATATCCATTAAAACAAAGCAGCCTCATAAAACTGACACAAAAAATTGAATTTAATTATCTGCACATTAACTGCATAATTTAACAATTTCTCATGTACGTTGATGTCATCGTCAACCCATTTAATTGACTTTACTCAAATCATGGCATTAGCAATGAAGAAATAATTATCTTACACCACTCCAGAGTGCAGAATCGTATAGTTTAAGTTCTAGATTTACATACAAGTACCTGAGAAGAAGATCAGCTGCAGTGATCCCGTCGGAAACATGTTGAACAGTAACATGCCTATTATCTCTGTATAATGACATATCCAAGTGCCTCCACTACCCAGAGTTTTGTCCAAAACATAGCAACTCAGAGCTCTTAAGTTAGTCTGGTTAAAGAGATAAATTTGGCACTTGGCCCACCTAAGCATATATCATATGCCCCATCACTCAATTTCATTCCTAAGTGGCATCGGACCCACTGCCTCTACACTTCCATCAGATTCAATGTTTGCCACCATCAATTTGGATTACCATATTTTGTGGTCGTGTCTGGATACTCATGTGAGTTAGAACTCAAACCCCAGATCATCTTGGCCTTACAATTACTAGAGGTTCAGCTTAACACTCATCTTACTATTGTGTCCATACTGTCATCAAGATCGCCAGCTTTCTCTATGTGAGATCTTAGTAAGTATCCTGAAATGATGCTTAAAACATAAGATCTAAGTCATCAATATTCCTGTTACGCAAAAGAACAACCAAGTTCATATAAAATGAAACTATTAAATTAGGACAAAACTTAGAGACTTTCCTATATGATCACTTTGTTGTTGATGAGTACTGAAACAACTAACTCTATGATCAAGCGGTGCCTTCAGTGTGACATAAGTCTTAAGATTGTTGGCAACACCTGCAAAAATAACAAAAAATATGGTTCGAATCGTGTCCAAAGACACTGTCCTTAAGAGTTATTCCGCCACACAGGTTAGAATAAAAGGCGGCACTCCCCAAAATTAAATGAACCCTTCTTGCGTGGAGCAAGGTGACAGAACAGCAGAAATTTAAAACTCAGGAGAAAAGAGAGAGGAGGAGAACTCGGGGATATAACTCGACCCCCACTGACCATACACCGCACATTGCCTTTTATAGGCAGATAATATGTGACCGTTGGACTGCCATAATGGTGATTAAAAATGGTTTTAATGACAATTAAAAGAGCGGTTTTTAAACAATTAATTAAGGTAAATTAAATTATTTTAAAGCCATTAAATCTGGTTAATGAAAGAATAAAACTGACTAATGAAAAAACATAAATGCTTCAACGGTCATCTCTAACGGTCAGTTCTAAAGATTCCTCTTCTCAGCTATTTTATTAGTTCAAACTCACATCTTAGTAAACACGACTAAGGTTTCCTCAATCTTGAGTAATATTAGACTTCTTTTGACACACTTATACACTGAAACTCCAACAAATCATACACAATAAGATCTCAATTCTTTCTCGCCATCATGATAGCTTAAAAAACTTTACTCTCAATTAAGTCCTTCTCTATGAAACATTCCATCAAACATTTAGTGGGCACATAAGAATATCTCCAATCCAAGACTGGTATTATGATACTTTGATCCTCTCTAATTACACATTTTAATTTTAATTCCACAAATAGACATTTTATCAAACATCTACCATACACATAAAAATTTGTCTTTTGTCACACCTTACTTTATTACGCAATTTCACTTCAAGTGGGAGCATTTGGAAATATTTCTCAGGTCATTAAGTTGAAGAAATTTAAATTTTTAAATTTAATTTCTTGGATTACTATTTATTGCAACTTTAATTTCTCTAAACTTTAAAAAATCAAAATGATATGGTTCCAAGTCCAATTTGAAGCTTGCAATGAGCTCTTTAAGGGGGAAAAAAACATTTAGAGTATGAATACAGCTCATGTGTGACCATTTTTAACAACAAGATGTATTGTTCATTTGGTCATTTTTCTAATTTTTTAGAATTTATGCTCCACTTTGGAAGGGTATAACTCTTTGTACAAAACTCTAAATTTCATGAAATATCACTTATTTTAATGCTAAAAATATGATATATTATACTATCAAGTTTCAGATTCAAACTCTATCACTTCCTCAAAAATTCACATGGTCAAATTTTGCCCTTAATTTGGTCAATTTTCATCCTTTTTATGTAAAACTCGTCAAAATAAACCATAACCATTCCAAATATAATTCAACCACATGTCATAGCATTTAACAAGTAATTCTTCATAATTTACATCCCTTAAAGGTCATCAAAACACATATCCACATAAATTACAAAACTTCTTCACAAAGTTCAACATAATTACATAGTATTTTTTTCTTCATGGAGATATCACCTCCTTGCCCTTGGCCATACCACTTGAAAGTCTTATTGGTTGTTTATACATAAAGAGGAATGAAATTTCATAGAAATCTTAGCAACAAAGGAATTACAACAATAATGTCAAACAAGCAAAGTATATTACAAACAAGTTCATAAACACTTATTCACTTTTATGTCATGCAAATATCATTCTAATCCATTCAAAATTAACATGTTAATACATATTGCCAAGGTATACAATGCAACCAACTAACACGTTATCACTATCAAATAATTTCAATACAACATGGCATATATTCAAAGAATCATGTTATGTCATAACTAAGCAAGTTAATATTAAAATTGTAAATTCTATGGTACGTCTTTCTAACTCAAGATTTTTGGCCTCCTTCATCTCTCTGGATTCTTCCTTATTTTTTTTGCTCAATGCCTATCAATCCATGCATAAATACGTGCCACATTATCAACCATAACACACAAAATACCATTTAATATCAAAATAGCTCTATAACCCTCTTTTCTTTAACTTTTTGACGTTCATTTGCATCTTTGTTTTGAAAAATCTCAAAGGCTACTTTTACATAATTTTTCATGTAGGATTCAAACATCAACTAAGCAAGCTATTCTAAGATTTAAATCATGGTTTCTATCCTTCCCTTCTTTCATAATCATTTTTCAATATTTTGAAAATTGGACAGCATAATACCTTGATTGATCCTTGATTCTTGCTTGATAATTTTTTTTCTTAAACCTACGTGTTCTTAGCTCCCTAAACTCGGCTTTTTTTGCAGCAAAACCTCCCCCTTTAAGTGTCTAAAAAACCGAAATTGAAGGTTTGTGAGGGGGTATTTATAGAGTAAATTTCGATCATCTCTTGCCTCCAAGTGTCCTATAAAAATATGAAGATAAAGGCCATATGTACACCTTAAGAAGCTGCACATAATTTGAGAGTGCACAAGTGTTCATTGTGTAATAAATTTTTTTTTGGGTACAAACGAGGGCTAAAGCCCAAGGAAAATAAAACACTAGTTATCGACTATTTCACAACCACTGATATCCCCTTCCACGAACTCTATCACCTCATCAGGACACCGGTCAAACAGACACGAGTGAGATAGACCCATTTTCGCAAGTCCGTCTGCCACCCTATTTGCCTCTCTTGGTATAAAATGTAGTTGGACAGTCCAGTTGAGATGCAACATATCCCTTATTCTCAGGAACATTAAGCTGCAATTAATCCCTTTCTCATTCCTGTTCAGCTTCTCAATTAGATTCTTTGAGTCAGATTCTAGGATAATGTGTTTGAACCCAAAACTCCAGGCTAGATCTAAGCCTTTAATTAAAGCCCATTCTTTAGCCTCAAGAGCACTACAAGTGCCTATTTTATAACAGAAACCAACGATCCAAGCACTAGAATGATCTCTGATTAAGCCTCCACAACCTGCCTTGGAAGAAGTATGCGCCATCGCACCATCCACATTTAGTTTAAGCCAATTTTGCAGTGGAGGTTTCCATTTGATTTGCCTAGCAGTCGGGGGATCAATAGGAGAAAGCTCCTGTTGATTATGATAAGTCAAACTCTGCCAGCAATTTCGAATGATAAGCACAGGATTGTGCGGTCTCTCTTTTTCCGCATCAAAGACAGAATTATTCCTCCATAGCCATAACTTCCAGACTACCACACCCCACAGGAGATCCCATTAGGCATTAAGGATGTTTCCTCTATTTTGTTTCAGATTGTCAGAGATCCAATCCTTTAAGGAAGCATTAAAGAATTCAGAAATATACCTGGGTTTCATCAACTCTAACCAAATTCCCCGCGCATAAGAGCAGTCTCTTAAAACATGTAGGGTATCCTCAGTGTTTGTGTGACAGTAGTCATAGCTGGCCGAAGTCTGAGCCCATTTGCTTCTCCAATAATTTGTTGGAAGTCTATCATTAAAAATTCTCCAAAGAAAAACCCTTATTCTTTCTGCTCCTCTCCATCTACAAATAAATTTATACGTAGGATGATACTACTCATGATCCATTTCCTCAATAAGATAATAGGCACTTTTCAAGCTAAAGATGCCATTTCCTGAAGCATTCCATAACATAACATCATTTCCTACATTCTCCAGGGGTGGTAACACACCAATTAGCCGCTGCAACACTGCTTCATTAACAACACTCTTTAGCTTGTTGAAGTCCCATGCTCCAAATAAGGTCCAATCAGCAACTACACTATCATTTTCCTCTTGGGTATGGGGCCTTAGGCACATCTCCTTTATTTTTTTTATCCAGGAACAACCACAAGTCATTGAAAAAGTTGACAAAAGAACCATTTCGAATCTGCCATTTTGTCCCTTTTTCAACAATGTCTTTATGATCACAAATAAACTTCCATAACTTCGAATCTCCAGAATTCACATTAAGCAAATTGTCCTGATCCCTCCACATATACTTGTGGCTTAAGATATCCACCCATAATCCTTTCTCCCCCATAATTACCTTCCAAGCTAATTTTGCACCACAGGCCTTGTTGACAGAAGAGAGGTGTTTAAATCCCAAACCACCATAGGATTTAGGCAAGGCTAGCTGATGCCAACCAACTGGATGATAACTATGGTCATTCTGCTGAGTTCCCCAAATAAAATTACTCTGCAATCTCTCTATTTTTGTGCAAATTTTCTTAGGAATTTTGGAAACTTGCATTGGGTACAAGGGAAATGGAGTTCAACACTGACTTAGCTAGAGTAATTCTTCCCGCTAGAGAGAGGCTATTAGCTTTCCAACCAGCAAGCTTTGTCCTGACACGGTCAACAATATACTGAAAGGTTTCTACAGGTTTCCTACTTGAAGTAAGAGGAAAACCCAAGTACCTTCCGATCTCAGTGGAAGCTTTCATTCGAGCAACTCTTTTAATCTTGCTTTTCACTCCAGTAGGCACTTTAGGTGAAAAGAATAAAGAAGACTTGCTATGATTAACCATTCCCCCTGAAGCTTGGGTAAATCTGTCTAGGCATTCCATCATACATTTCGCTTGTTTTTCAGTAGCCACACCAAATAGCAGTAGATCATCTGCAAATAAAAGATGAGAAATATGTGGCCCTTAATTCCCAATCTTAACCGGTTTCCAACTACCTTCATTCACTGCATCCATAATAATGTGGGAGAGTTTATCCATGCAAAGGACAAATAGCAGAGGTGAAATTGGGTCTCCTTGTCTCAGTCCTCTCTGAGGTTGGAAGTACTGCATCTTGGAGCCATTCCACAGCACATTATAAGAGACAGAATTTATGCAAGTCATGATTAGCTTCACAGCATCATCATTCATACCAGCCTCATATAGCACTTCTTGTAGGAAATCCCATCAGATCCTATCATAAGCCTTAGCTAGGTCAATCTTCATAGCCATCAGACCTTTCTTGCTCTTATTCCTCCTTATAATGTGAAGAATTTCCTGACCAATAATTATATTATCCTGAATATGTCTCCTTTTTATAAAGCTAGCTTGGAAAGGGGATATGATCTCATTCATTACCTCCTTCATTCTTTGGGTTAGCACTTTTGTAACACACTTGTAGTGAACTGAACATAAAGAGATTGGTCTAAATTGGCCAACTGTTTCAGGTTTCTCTACTTTTGGAATAAGAGAAATAAGGGTCTTTTTAGCTTCTGTCGGAATAATTTCTCCAAAAAACACACCTCGTACGAATTTGTAGATAGAAGGTCCCACTACCTCCCAGTTGGTTTGATAGAAAAAAGGTGAAAAACCATCAAAACCAGGGGCTTTATAAGGTCCCATAGAAAATATAGCAGAACGAACTTCTTCTTCAGTAGGAATTCTGCAAAGATCATTAAAGGCCCCTTCCACTGTAGGAAAAGTCGAAATGGTTTGCAGAATGGGGGTTCCATTTGAATCAGATTTATATAGGTTTTCAAAATAATCAACAACCATTGATTTCAAATCATCAACGTCATCAATCCAGATTCCATCAGCATTTTTTAGAGTCAAGACCCTGTTCTTCTTTCTTCTGAACTTAGTCTTCAAATGATAGTATCTGGTATTGCGGTCTCCTTTGGTGACGCAATTTGTTCTAGACTTCTGGAACCATTTAATTTCTTCTAACTTCAAAACCTCTTCCAATTCAGCTTGGAGGGATCATTCTAATTTACACAGAAATCTAGAAAAGGGGTAAGCATCAGCTTTCTGAATTCCATTAAGTCTAGACATGATGTCCTTCTTCCTTTTCTCAACAAGCCCGAACACCTCTCTATTCCATTTAAGAATATTATTTTGAAAGTTCAACAGAGACACATCGAGTAATCCATCAGCCTCCCAAGCTTCTTTTAGAAATTCTTTAAAATTAGCATGTTCAGTCCACATAGCTTCAAATCTAAATGGTTTAGCCCCAAAGCCAAAAGAAGGTGATTCATGCAAATACAAAACAAGAGGATTATGATCAAAAAAGTTTGTACGGGGTAGTACCTTGAGGTAGCTGTCGGAGAATGCATTAAGATAGTAGGAGTTAACTAAAGCTCTATCCAACCTTTCGAACAATCTGGCACATCCAGGCAATTTAGGTCCCTTCCAAGTGAATCTTGGACCTATACTCCCCAAATCCGGGAGAGAGCAAGAATTGATATGTTCATTAAACCACTCCATTCTCTTCATAGAAACACTAGCACCCCCAATTCTCTCAGATGAAGAAGCTATATCATTAAAGTCACCATAGACCACCCATGGGACGGAGATTGTTGTTGACAAGGCCTTCAATTTCTCCCAAAGGATTTTTCTTAAATTGGAATGGGGAACCGCATAGATTGCCATGAGGAGGAACAACAATTTATCTGGTAGGGAGCAGCAGAGATGAATAAATTGCCTATCCGTTTCAAGTATGGAAACTCCCACGTTATTGCTCCGCCAAGCCACTACAATACCTCCTGACCGACCTGTGCTTGGGATAGCAGTGTACAAGTCGAAACCCAAAGCCTCCAACGCTTGAAAAAGTGAATTGTCTTCGCATCGTGTTTCAGCGAGAATAATGATGTGGGGTTTAATTCCATTAAGACAGACCTTCAGGTAACTTATGAGGCTTTTACTGCAAGCCCCTCTTGAATTCCAGTAAAAGACACAATCCATTAAGTAAATGGGTTCAGAAAAGGCAAAAGCCCAAAGGAGTATCACATGGAGAACTGGGTCTCATCCACCACAGTCTCGTCTCTCATTAAATCTGCTTGGGAGTCTTCGGCTATTGGGTTATCCTGATAGGGCCTACAAGGACTCAGCCCATCTTCCAATGGTCCAGGCTCAATACCCATTCCCTTGTCTTCTCCAGGATCATGCGGCAAGGAGGAAGGTTTTTCTTGAAGGTCCATGAGATCTTCACTTCTTCTCACAGACATAATCTCGTCAGATTTTACCATTGTATCTTCTCGTTGTGTCTCCTCATTTGTCTCATCCAAGGTGAGCATCAAAATTTCATTATTTCTCATATGATTACTAAACATTTCCCGTGATCGTTTCTCTCTTTTGCCCTTCTCCACTACTGTTTCAGCTCCCTCCATATCTGGTACTGGGACCACACAATCAGTAAGACCGTTATGCTTTTCTGCTTTTCTATTATGCCCAGTTTTCTTTCCTCTCGTACGTCGCACAGAATTAGCAACCACACCACTACCTTGTACGTTATCACCTTTTTGTTCTGCATGCATGATATTAGCTTCAAAACGTTTCGGCACATTTGCAGGCTCCTCCATGTCAGCAAGGACATCAAATCTTGACCCTTGATTCTGTTGCCGGATAATTTCACCTTGTTTCTGCTTCCCTTTCTTCTAGTGAGGCTTTTGCACCACCCTCCACTGTTCTTGTTCGTTGCTGTTTGAATCCACATTTCCTATCGGATTGTTGAGATTTACATTACCTTGACTGAAACGATCTCCATTAGCAGCCTCTGGAATTTCTGTCTCCTTTCTTCTCGATGGGCATACAGATCTATTATGACCATAGACACTGCAATTGGTACATAAAGAATGTAGTCCCTCGTACTCTAAATAATAATCTTCTCCATCCAAAGAAAACCCGGACATTAATTGTTTGCCCAGATCAACAAGCACACACATTCTTGCATAATGTCCCCTGAGTTGACAGGAAGTATTCATATCCACTTTGATTGTCTCTCCAATTCTGTTTCCAATAATGGTTAGTGCTTCTTCATCATAATATTCCAGAGAAACTCTTGGAAGTCTCACCCAAACAGCAACTTTATCAATTTTTTCCTTTGCTGGATTAAATCTTGGTTCCCAAGGCCTCACCGTTAGATAATGATCATAAAGCATCCAAGGACCTCCTGTTAACGCATTAAAATAATCCTCCCTATTTGATAGTTTGACCACAAAAAATCCATACCCAATGTTGATCAGATTGATCACTCCACGTTTTGCCCACAAAGCTTGGAGGCGAGCTTCTAGGGCTTTATACCCAACATGATGATCAAGCAACTTCACAATGACAGCCTTCCTCCAAGCCCTGTAGAGTTTTTTCTTTAGTCTCCCAAAGAAGTGGAAGGTAGGAAAATTACGGTTCGGATCTTCTCGTATTCTGACGATCGGTTCTTTTTTCTCATTCTCTGTCTCTGGAGAGGAATCTTCAGAGAGGGAGTCATCTGATATAACTTTAATCCTCTATTTCTTCATCAGACGGATCATCCTCCTGGGTAACTCCCTTAGGTTTTTTACGCAAACGTCGGACCAGCTTTCTTCCGTTAGGGAGTAATTTCTTCTCCTAGTCTAGGCCACTCTTCCATCTTAGAGCATTCTCCAATGGTTCCATTTTTTATTTTCTTAGATTTCCGCCTGAGTAAATCCTCTTCTTCATTAGAAGGAGGAGCCAGCGTAGGACCTTTCTTTGAGAGCACGAGAGCCATTTTTACTCAATACTTTTCTCATTGTGTAATAATGTTTAGGATAAAATTATGTGATATTTTACATTATTTTGGTCCATAATCATGTGGACCACTTGGGTCACGAATTTACTGTTTATTTCTGGTCCATAATCTAGCCCAATGGCCTAGAGAAAGAAAGAATAAGTATTACCTTTCATCTCCAAATATTTTTTCACCCGATTTTGTCATATCTGCTAAAATTTTTTCTAATTTTTAATAATATTTTTGGAACTCCAAAAATTTATTTTTACCCATTTAAAATCATATTTTAATATAAAAAGGTTCCCTGAATTTTTCTAAATTTTATCTCAATTTATAACTATTTATTTTGAATTTTCTCTAAAATCAGGCTTTACTGATAAGATTTTGGTAATAAATATTTTAAAATTAATTCTTTCACTTTCAAGACCTAAAAATAATTTTATAAACTTAAATAAATCCTCAAATAATTTTTTCACAATTTTTCTGGAATTATTGTGGCCTCTACACATTTAAAATAATTATTTATGACTAACTTTTCAATGTTTTTGAGAAAACCTTTGTTTATAAAAAATTCTGTAATAATTTATTTTTACGTTATTTCTACTTCTAAGGCCTCAAATAGGATTTTCAATTCTCTAATTTATCTTTTTATTATTTT
The DNA here is from genome assembly GCF_004799145.2 of Neltuma alba. Taxonomy (NCBI): domain Eukaryota; kingdom Viridiplantae; phylum Streptophyta; class Magnoliopsida; order Fabales; family Fabaceae; genus Neltuma; species Neltuma alba. The sequence continues at coordinate 1,291,131 of NW_021636509.1, forward strand.
TTAAAATTTTTTTGAAATTTTTTTCTAATTTATTTATTTTGTCGTTTTTAAATTAATAATTTTAAAAATATCAATCCGGACAAAAATCAAATCTCAATTTAAAAACGGTTTTATCTTTGAGTACATTTTATTACTTGACACAGTGCACCTACAGTTCCTCCCAAATTGGGTTTTCTTAAGGGGTGGGAAATTTTTTCCAATGTCCTGACAGAATTGCCCATAGCTTTTTCAAAATATTCCGGTGTTGCCCTTTTAACTTGTAAACGGTAAGCCCTGCTCGTTTCTCTCTCTTCGGGGTTCCGCCGCTCTTCTTCCCTCATCGGCCCGCCTTTCCTCCAGTCGTCGTCGACGCCACCTGGTCCGGCCGCCGCCGCCTCTCTTCCTCTATCCATCTTCATTGTCTTTAGGCGAGTATCTCGCCTAGGTCTTATCGATTCTTTTTTCTTCATCCTTGTTCTTGCTCATGCATATCTCAACTATCTGGTTTAGTATTTCTGGTTTTATTCCTTTTCTTCTTTGACTCAGATTTCCCGTTTCTTCTTTGTTTCTAGTTTCTCTCACAATTAGTCGAACTTAAAATTTTCTGACTTGCAATGTAGGATAAACCAAGAAGGGTCGAAGTTATTACATAAAAATACATTGGAAGTTGAAGCCTGACTAAACAAAACCAAATAACTGAAATTTATAAATGCAATACATGAGTTGGGAACATCGATATGCACTTTAAAGTAGCTTTTTGGTTAAGACATCCTTGATTGAGTTCCATATAACAGTATTCATTCCATAATGAGCCAACCCCGATATCTGCGCCATAAGGAATGCAATATAATGTATATAATGAATGTTGATTCTGCTTATTTAGCTACATCCTTTGTTAAATATGACTTCTCTGTTCCAGGGGGACCATCCAAAGTGATTGTTTTTGCATTGGAATCTTGTGGCTTTCTATTTGGTCTACTTCGTTCCTTATCTAATTTGATATTTATGCTCAATCATTTTTGAGAACGTACTGTGAAGCTGTAAGGCATGTTTGAAGGTTTAAATCAAGGATACTCTTGTATTATTAGTACTATTGAGTTTCCAATCTAATTGCTTGAGGTGCTGCATGTTTGACTCTTACAATCAACTAACCATGAACAATTGCTTTTTCTCTGTGTTTACTGTTTAGGTGACTTCATGATCACATGGGACATCAATTGATTGATTTGTCTTACCTGTCCTATGGTGATCTTCACTTTCATTAGACTGATTGCTTGTGACTTTTGCCTCTCAACCTTGGTGAAGTTTGATGTGCAACCTTATGTACACAGTTTATACTTTATACCCTTCATTGTTGTTTAAAGTATTAACTTATAAGGGATTGGCTTATGGCTCTGAAGTTCATATCATAGCATTCTCCTTGCAATCAAGGTTTTGAAGGGGTTGTTTCCCCATCAATTATGTAACTTCTTATGGATCTTACAAAATTTATACTTGCAGTGACCTACAATTTTGTATTTTTAATGTGCAGTTGATCAATAGAGAATTTTCTTAGAGTTCATGGTCTTACGGCACTCCAATTCCAATGTTGTTTTGGTCATTATTGTCTAAAATGGAGGCCTAACTATTATTTTCCTAATGTATGGACGATCTTGTATTGTGTTTGGGGTCTTGTCTCTTTTTATCCAACCTAAATTTGTAATTTTATCGTATTTTAGAAAGGTAAAAGATTTTAAAAAGCATATTAAAATTAATGAAATATTACTTTATTGATAAAATCATCATTTAAAATGCATATAAAAATAATTTATGACATATGAGTAAGGTAACGTTTTTTTTTTTGGGGACCAAAAAGGTAACAAGCTTCTGAAATTTTGACTAATTAATAAATTAATAAGCACATTAAAAGGCATATAAAAATATTTTGTTATATAAAAATAAAATAAGGGGCAACGTTGTCCATATAAAAATCTCTTCCCTTCCCTCCCGTCTTGAACTAAACAAGGTAACATTAAAACATCTACCCTCCCTTCCCATTCATTAAAACCCCTCCCCTTTTCTCCCCTCCATCAAAATCCCTTTCCTCCCCTGCCCTCCCCTTCGTTGAACCGAACATACTCTTAGTGATTTGAAAGACAAAGTATTTTAGGTAATTAAGAGTTCTATACTAGCAAACATAGCTCTAAATGCAATTAAGGGGAGAATATAGACAGTAAGAAGTAATCAGTGCTATAATAATCCAAATCACTGCATCAGTAATTTAGATTCACCCCTAGCTTTAAGTATAGATTGGAGTTGTTTTATGGTTCTAGTTTGATCTTATTTCCATTCTGTACTTGTTCCAAATTGTGTTTTGCTTAACTTAAGAAAAAGTGTAAAATCAAAGCTCAACCGGGTTGTTGGTGCCAAGTCCTCATGGGAATGACACTTTATTCACTCTTTATTACTTGATATGGCTTGTGCACTTGTGAAATAGGTTTCATATTTTATGCCTATCACATGACATTAAGGTAGATAAAAATGCCTTTATTTTAGTAATAGATAACAGATATTAACATCAAATGGTTGTTTCCTATTAAACTGTCAACTCCATGACTACTATATTTTCAAACTAAAGAATTACGGAATGGGGAATTGACTATGCTCGCTTTTGGAAAGAAGGAGAGCATCCAGGGTTTGTGGTCTGCATAAACTGCAATTTTGGGCAAAAGCATAATATTCCAGTTTTTGTTACCATAATTTTACATTGGATTAGCTATGAACTTGTTGAGTTCATAGATGGCTTGACTGTTTTGATGGATTATATTAAAAAATGACTGGAACTGCTGAATTCTGATGGTGCTTTTCATTTTGTGTGATGCTTTACCAGCTCAACCATTCTTCTTAGTAGAACTTCCAATAAATAAGCTGCCTATCAAGTCTCCAAATATCACTGCTTCCTTCAAAACAATGTAAGTTTTAGTTCTTTGAATGATCTGATTTTGTTAGCTTTGTTGTTACTGGTATTCGGCTGGTAGAAAGTTCCACATTACGATGTGTAAGAAGGTAGTATTTGATCCAATGTTCCTTGTCAAATTTTTGGTTAATCAAGTTTGATTACTTTTCCACCTTTGTTGATAAAGAGGCTCGCGTATATTGTCTTTCTGAGAATAGATGTGCCTGACTTAAGGATCTTTTTTTGTAGGGGAGCTGTTAAATTAGACCTTCGTTGTCCCCTAGGAGCGGAGGGCATTGCTGCTGAACCTGAGCCAGATTGGACTTTTGATGCTCTAATATCGGAGCTTAATGCCTTGGAGATGAAACTCACTACTTCTTGTACTGATCCTTTTCCAACTAAATCAATATACAGGTACTATATTCTTAACTTCTCTTATATGTATTTGTTTCATTGATGTTTATAAAGGTAGGAAAATTCTGCCTTTCTGTGTTTGGTTGATTGAACCTCATTAGTTGGTGCCAAAGAAAATATTTATGTTGGTGGTCTAAATTTTTCTATTGGTACTTTTTTTTGGGAGTCTTTATAGTGGGAATGAAGTTGAGAGAGGTGGACCTTTCATATTGCATGCCCCTGAGTATGAGATGGAGGACACAGAGACTGAAGATGAGCAGGACGAAACTGCAGAGGCTGGCACACGATTTGGCTGCAATGAGCTCTACCTAAGGTGCCTACTCCTTGATTTCTAGCTTTCTTTGAGGACGTCACTCATCTATTTTGTTGTGCGAACCATAGACCAATAATAATAAGCAATTTCTGTGGATCTAGTCGGATTAATATTATTTTCATATCGTTCGTTGATCAAATTGCTAACATTTTATTGAAATTTCTTACAATAAAATTTGCACTTTATTTGATGTTTCAGTGATAGTGATAATTCTGACATTGTTCCAGCATTCGAAGAGCAAGGTTACTTGATGGATGAAGTGGGAGAGGTGGAAGGTGCCTTAATAGAACTGACTCATGAACACCAGCTTCGGGTTAAGGTGGGTGATCATGGTGGTATCTATACATGTTATCTGTTTAGCTTGTTAGTTACTGATTAAAAGTTTAACACTCTTGAAGACCATAAATTATATAGTCAATTTGGTTTCTTTCATATCTGTATTAGACTTATTTCTGGCATCCTCTACTTACAGGATGACATTAGGAATCAGATCTCAGCACTGGAAACAGCTCTGATGAATGAAACCGAGAAGTCTGCTTCTGCTTTTCTCCAAGTAGAGAAATATAAAGAAGCAAGACAGGAATTAGATAAAAAGTTTGATACCCAATATCAGCGAAGGATGTAAGATTGCATTGTCTCCTCCCTCCCACCTTTCTTTCAAGGGTTTATAACCACTTCCTTTCTTCTTCCTATCTGTCTTTTATCACAGTTTAATATAAGAAAATGTGAAATAGATTATTCCCTTTGCACTTGGTGCATTGATCCATTGGCAAAGTTGTCCCCTTGTATGGGGTGGTAGCCTGTAGGATCCCATAGAGTTGGTTTGACCCTCCTTTCACAATATGCTAAACTATGGATTATTTGTCTATTGCGGATTTAAAATGCACAATACCATTTGTGAAGATCTATAAAAATTCTTTTTCTTTCTGGGTTTAGAGGTAAACATGGTTTGTTCTTTTTATGGTGATGGGTCGACAACTGGGGCCATGGCCTATTAGGGTATATCATTGAAAGAACAAGAAGAGTACAAGCAGAAAGGTAGGAATAGAGAAAGCCCATGGTGAGGCATCTCTTGTTAACTGTGACCTGCTATGTGGAATGTTGTAAGATGGAAAAGAGAAAGCATCACTTAGAGGGGTTATATGGGGAGGTAGACGAGGAGGAAAAACTTATTCTGGACTTTGGAGGGATTCTAGCTTCCAAAAGCTAGGGGAAATTTTTGTTCTTCTTCTTCTTTATCATTTTCCTCTTATTGGTTTGCTGCTGCTGAAATTCCATTTAACTCTACTCAATCTATGCTTGTATGAGTGGTTTGGTTGGATAATATCTGGTTCATTAATCAGAATTCAGAGGAGTTTCATCACACTGTTGTTAAAATAAATTGGAATAAAATTATGTGGTTAATTTTTTTTTCTAGGAGGAAATCAACTAGGAACACACCAAATTAAGTGTGCTAGAGTGTGTAAAGACTTTAAGAGACATAAGCTGCTCATTTTTGAATGCTGGATCTCTTCCAAGACTGAGGCCGTTGACTCATTTTTGCCCCCCTGATTTTTAACGTTTTCTGAGATTCACAGCAGTTAAGTTGGGAAGTATGATTTTATGTAATGATCCATTCTCGTGTTGGAATCAATTTTGACTATGATTGTGTTCTGATGTTATAGATATTTCTCATTTTTAGTAACTAAAATTTAGCATACATGAGAGCTTATCTGCGATTCTTTAACCATCAAAAGTGCTGTTCTATGTTTGTCTTTGTTGGAGTGTTGCTTTATAGGATGAATCGTAAGTTTGAGGAATCAAGAAACTGATCTTTGTATTCCCCATTTTGCACAGCGCAGAAGCACTTGATAATCACTTGACAGCTGTTCAGCAGGACCGGGAGCTTAGATCACAAATAGAGGAAAGAAAAATAAGAAGTGACGCCGCATATGAAGAGGCCAAAAGAAAGGAGAAGGCTATACAAGAGGAAAAATTACGACAAGAGAAGGCTAAAGCTAAAGCTGAAGCTGAGGCATATCAACTTTACTTTTCACCTGGTTTTGTTTTGACTAGGAAGTTCTGTAGACCTTCTTTCTTTAGATTCAAGTTCACGTTGATAATGTTGATGTGCTATTTATTACCTGCTTACAAATCTGTACTTTTTTCCATGAACACTTTAGTATTTTTCTTTTACTTTTCGGTTTCTATGTTTTGGATTCTGAACATGCACACAGAAACTTATTTGTTACCATTTTGTGGAGTACGCCTATCATATTACCCCCTGCTTCTTGTTAGTGATATCCACACTGATGTGTCCAGTACATGGGTATTTAAATTTGACGCATCTTTCTTCCAATATTCTCTTATATAACCTTATTTATTTGTCTATTAAATGAGTATTTAAATTTGACACATTTTTCTTTCCAGAATTCTTTCATATCAACTTCAGCTCAAATATTGCTAGAATTGTTAACTTTCAATTTTGGATTATAGGCCGCCATTAGAGCTGAGGAAGCAAAACGAGCTGCACTGGAAGCTGAGAGAAGAGCAGCAATGGAAGCTGAAAAAAGAGCTGCAAAAGAAGCCATGGAGAAGAATGCTATAGAAAGTTCAAAAAGGATTACATCTGAAGGCTTGCAACTAGAAGCTACAGCACGAATAGATGGTGCATCTAGCCTATCAAAAGCTGAATCCAAGGAATCTGGTATTTTTTTATGTTTTTAAATAAATAATAAAACCATTTAACTGATTGATTCAAATTTAATATCCATGGTTTCTTTGGCCTTTTTATTCTTTCCATGTGCTCAGAAAACGTGATTATTTTGACATTTGTTTGCTATTGAAATTTAGTTTATTCTTCCTTGCATCTTTGATATCGATTTGATGAAGCTGTTTCCATAAGCCATAAAAAGTGGTCCATTCTCACACAAGTTCAGCCTACTGAACTACAAAAATGTCCGTTCATCCTCCTTGTTCTTTATTTTCACTGACCTTTTTGTGTTTAATTGCTTTGTTTTTTGATGCTGAACTACTTTATTAGTTTGAAATTGTAAAAGTACTTGATCTGTTTGTTGTAAGTCAATATATGGATGTGCCTTTGAATGACTAGATCTGTATATTTTATTTAGTCTGAAATTGTTGGCGTCTTTTAAGATTTCAACTGGTACAAAATGTTAGGGTACACATATCGAGCAGCAGATAGTGCTTTAAAACTGGAGGGTCAGAGGCTACAGAAACTGAAAGAGCTTTATGAGAGAAACCAAGCAATACGTTCAAGTTCCAAGGTATTACTGGAAGTAGATACTGGAGATGTTAATGAAGTTTTAGTTTCTTATGCTTCATGCACTGATCATTGCTAATCCTTTATTGCTTTTGTTTAACATGTTTGTGATATTTATTGTCTTATTGTTTTTCTAAATCATAGAATGCCTGCTTCTTTTTTTTTTTTTTGCTCCATTATTTTGGAATTGTGAATGTTCTGTGGCACTCTTTCATGGTTGATACAATGACTTGGTTATTTATGATAATTGAAAACTAAAGGTACGTCAACTTTTGTCAGGATTTTACCCAAAAGGAAAGTCATATTGCCAGATTGATAAGGCAAATAAGGGGAATAGCAGACAATGTCAGGTAGGGAAGTTGTGTGTTTTATATAAAGAGAAGAATATCAAGTTTTAGTTTTTAAGATGTAGGAGGTGCTTTGGGCAGTGTTTCAAGAGATTACCTTGCTGCGTGACATGAAATGACTTGCATGTAAATGCTGTTGTTAACTTTCTCTTTTGATTAGAGTGACTGTTTTATCGCAGGCATAAGTTTAAGAAAATTTGACCCATAACTTCACAATAATATGCATAAAACAAAGTCAGGTCAAGTCCTTGTGCATGGTTTCATACCACGTGTCATTTTACTTTTGTGCATTTTGCAGGTCAAAAGCAGGCGATCTTATAAAACTTTTGAATGATTCTCAATGTCCTCAATCCATCAGCACAGAAATATTTGCTCGAAAGGTAGCTTAGCATTATTTTATTGACTATTCTCTTGTCGTGGACTCTGCTTCGTTTCCTCGCCATGTCATTTTCAATGCTATTATGAGTTATCTAGTAGGGCATGGACGACATCAATAATAGGAAAAAAAAAAAAACTCCCTTCGTTCCTTTTATGCGAAACAATTTCCAACTACCTCCAATGGTTTGTTCCTATTTACAACAGACATTAATTACTCATTTTAATATTAATACATTTATTATTATGTGGCTTCCAAAACATTTTCTCCACCACATATTCTCTCTCTTCCACAACCCGCTTTATTTTAATAATTCCCTTACTTTCTCCCTCACTCTCTCTCCCCCTTATAAATAAGGGTATTTTTGAGAAATTTTTTTTACAGTTTTTACATATTTATTGTTTATAATCAGTTTTAACTAAATTTTTTATCAACGTGATTCAGTTAATTGTTTCTTATAAAAAGAAACAGAGGGAGTATAAAAAGCATCTTCAATCAAGGAAAGAAGGTATACAAAATATGAATAATTATAACCTCCCTAAGTTAAGCCTCCAACTTTTAATTATATGAAAAATTGTAAATTTTTACATATTTATTGTTTCTAATCAGTTTTAACCAAATTTTTTGTCAACGAGATTCAGTTAATTGTTTCTTATAAAAAGAAATAGAGGGAGTATAAAAAGCATATTCAATCAAGGATAGAAGGTATACAAAATATGAATAATAATAGCCTCCCTAATTTAAGCCTCCAACTTTGTAGTTTAATGAAGAACACATTAACCAAATAGCCGGGGTCACTTTGGCAGTTCTCATTTTAGTATTAAATGAATAATGAACTTTTCTGTGATATCTTGTTTGGTCTTTGATCAAATAAGAATACAGATTTTAAAAAAGAAGATTTTGTCAGAAACCACTAATGAACATTCGAAGTACGAAATTGTGTTGATTTAGTATTTTGATAAACAAATTTGAGGCAGACAAATGGGGTATTTCAGATATTTAATTGGACGTGGTAGAATTTCGTTTTTTCCCCCCCCCTATGATTCCAGGTGATGAATGGAATTACATGTAAATATCTCCATCAGCATCAAACTTTTTCTTTTTTTTGTAATTTAATAGAATATTAGAATATAATGTCATCCTCATATGACATAATAATGTATCTTGTGTGATATATTTACAGGTTGTTTCCTACTGTGAAAACCCTGGTAATGCTGCCTTTGCAAGTGGTTACGTCATTGTTCTTGTTACCTCTCGGGTACGGCGTTTTACTCTCTAGTTTTTTTTCAGATTACTTGTGTATAAGATGGGATAGCCTTTGAATTTGATACTTTTTGGCAAATGATTAGTAATCTTTCATACTTCAGTTGGTGTTAGACAAATGATCAACTGGTTGCTCACTGTTGGACTGGAGAGTTTTATTCTCATGTTTGTTCACAATCACTTCCGAGAAAGAAATGATCTTGAACCTACTCTTTTGGATTTCATTGATTATTGTTTGTGTGGCAGGTCCCACATGCTATGGATCTTTTGCTAGCTGAGTTCCATAGAGCCTGCATCTACACTGTTCCAAAGCACATCGTTTACAAAAAGGTAACTAGTCAGAAATATTTAGGGGACATTTATCATTGCTTTCTTCTTTTTCAGCCTTGTTATTGAGACTGCTGTGGAATAAAAAGGATTATGATCTAGTTATGTTGACAGGCGTTGGTAAGAAGTGAATTTTGTGTTCCTTGACTGTCTTAAGTTCAATATGTTTCCCGCAGAAAATCTGAGCTTATTAACTCTTTTTAACCTGGAGATTTGAGCGCCCATTTATAGACATGAAAGACGTGAAACATTAGTCTTTTAACTGTAGCAATTTAATCAAGTTTTCTGTTCCAGTCATTGTATTTGCTATCAAGAATGACCAATAGTCAGAATATAAAAATTTATGCTTTGTTTGTTCTCCCTTTTTCTTCATAAAATACATACTCGTGCAATTTCTTCTTTTTCTTAAATTTTCAGATTAAATGATATGTTATTTATTATGGTGGGATGTTAGTAATGCATTACGATGAGATGCTCATGCATATTTCCTTCATATATATCTTTTTGGATGCATGGAGAACTTTTGTGGTTACATTCAGCTTTTCCTCTCTTATGTTTCAGTCCACCTTTGAATCAAAGAAGCATACTTTAAAAGTATCGGTTACCGGGAATATGATGGGAAAATAGAGAGTACAGAAGATTATTTAAAGCGTCTAGAATCTTACATCAAGGTGTACGGTGCACTAGTTCAGGTCTGATGCGATAGTCTTCCCGATTCTCTCAAGTATACTTTGGAGCATAATTTAGATTAGATTTAGATTAGAGGATTTTCAGTTTTGCCAGCCATTTATTGGGTACCATTGCTCATCTTATCTTTCTGATCAGCTCACAATGCTCTGTTTTGAATTCAGACTGAAATTCCAAATGTTCAGAATTTACATGGGTTGCAAGAAGGTTGGGCATGGCTTGCAAGGCTTCTGAATAACCTCCCAGCTAATAAATACACTGCTGTTTCGCTCAATGCATTCCTGCAAGTAAGTAATGCAAAATAGTGAAATACGTGTACTCTGTTTCACGGTGTGTGGTCTCCCTGGTCCGAGAAGCAAGCACTTCACTCTCTCTCACACACACATGCGCACTAGTTGGGGCCCACATCGCTTGTCTACCTGAAAAGACAGAGGGACTGAACCTTGTTTAGTGTGTATTGGTAAGCTTAGCAAATTTTATGTTTTCAGATGGCAGGATTTGGCCTCTATAGAAGATACAAATCTCAATTCTTGAAGATGCTGAAGGTAATCTCTGATAACTTTTTGGTTGATCTGAAACAAAAAAAACCGGAGCTGACCAGGATTATTGTGGAGATACAATCTTATATTGAAGATAAAAAGTTCCTTAAAGAGCCAGAAGGAAGGAGCTTGCAAACTAATTTATTATCAAGTATAATGAGGGCTTAGATCCGGAAAAATCATATAGTTAGTTAAGTTTTTTTGGTCAGATCCCATAAAGCAAGCCATTGGTTGTAACTTGTAAGTGATGCTATGTTTTAACATGGGATCTGTAATAGAGAAGAAAGCCGAAGATATCATGTAGTCATAGCATTTCTAATTTAATTGTGATTATGCTAAAGCATAGATATGATGGACAATCAATCGAAGTGGAGAATGAATGATCAAATGTTAAGATATACTCAAAGAAATAGGGAATATAAAGAAATCGTTCTTCTAAGGATTGATCTTAAATAATTACAGATTTAGAAGAACTTTAATTGCACTGAAATAGCCGAGAGTCAATATCCGGTCAATGTGGCAATACTTGGGTGCAAATCATGAGTAGTGCTACTTCGGGTCCTTAATATAAGACCTTATTTGATTTTTGTTTTGGTTCTAAATATAAGATCTTAAGTTATTTTGTTTTTTATTTATATTTTTTTTTTTCAATGTAGTCTTTCTAATAAGAGTAGTTAGTTCTAATCGATAAACTTAATTAGCAAGGATATTTTAAGAAAGATAATACCTATTTATTACAAATAACTAATCTAATTTATTTTTTTAATCTCTTCAAATTAGTTAACTAGTTTTTATAATTAGTATCGGAGATAGCATGACTCTTTTCAAATTCGCCCATCGCATGGGAACTTATGTCAACTCGGGTTTTACAGCGTGAGGCAATCGTTTTTTGGGCCTGAAAAACGCAAATAATGAGTATTGCAATTGACGCGCCCACACAGATTTTATGTATTTATTGCGCAGAATCTGACCAGAGCTTTAGTGTTTGAATTTTCAATTTATGTATTTATTCTTTGAGAGATTTTATCTTAAGTGTGCGTGTTCCCTCATGTACTGTACAAAATCCCAAAAAAGTGAATTGTACAATTCATCTTATAAAAATGTGGCTAGGAATTTTTTTTTTTTAATAAAAGGCTAGGAAAATTTTAATTGTATAGATTGGAAACTGTTGAGGATGTAGAGTTAAGTAAGCTCTAAAATCAGTGGCTTGATTTTCCTTGAAATCCATAACTTATAAACTTCATTTATAAGGGTCTAGACTAAATCAGACTAGATTGTGAGCCCTGTATTATATATTTGATTATGCGTAATAATATTTATCTTTTCATTTGATATCATTTAATATTTCTTAAAAATATTTTTTAAAATTTTATGCTCTCTTTATTCGATTTTATTCAAATTTATAAATTTTAGTAATATTCCTAGTTTTCTGTTCCAATTTAATCCTTTAAAGGTATACTACTTTGGTGTATGCATTACATTCCCATTTAAAAAGATTTTCTTTTCTTTTTTTTCCAATCCCATTTAAAAGAATTTTAACTTGGTAATATTCCTAGTTTTCTGTTCCAGTTTAATCCTTTAAAGGTATACTACTTTGGTGTATGCATTACAACCCCATTTAAAAGAATTTTAACAATAAATTTTTCAAAAAAAGTGCCACGGGAAAAATATAAAATAAAACAAAACGACATCGTAATAGCCGCCTGTCCAGAAATGCCGTGCATGCCCTCTCCTTGCTCCCAGGGCTCGCTATAAAGCAAGCCAGAAGGGAAACATTAGGGTTCAAAAATCTCATTAGTTTAAGAATGAGGATCGCAGTCTCAGGGAGAAGAGGGTGTTCTGAGAGCTGTTGCCCCTCCCTGATTCGCTGCGCAATCCGGTGATTTTTTATCTCCTTTCTCAAACGGCTCTCTCTCTCTCTCTCTCTCTCTCTCTCTCTCTCTCTCTTTTCCCTTCTTTTCCATAATCATCATCATCATCATCCTCTTCTTCTTCCTCTTCTTCTTCAAATGTCAAATGTAAAACCCGGTGGGTCTATGGTGGCTGTGATGTTTGTAGCAGTTTTACCAGACATCGGAAGAAGGTCCCGCATCTGGGCGAGGCGACCCTGCGTTTGTATGAAATGACCGTTCTGGTCTTTTCGACATTCTATGGTTTCGCAGCCATGCGTGTTAGCTCTTTTTCCTTGTCTGAGAAAAGGCGAATCTGAGCCTTCCTCTTCAACCTCTATACTTGGCTAATTTTCTCTTTTTTTATATTCTTATTTTTGGAATAAATTTTTCCTTTCTTTTCCAGGAAATGAACTGTGCCTGGGGTGCCTCATTGGAACTTGGTGATCATTGGATCGTTTCTGGCATTTAGAAACCATCATTACTCATTAGTTACATTGATTGCCAATTTTTTTATCCTTGAAAAAGGAGGAAAATCCTTCGGTGAAGGATAAGCCGGGAAAATGGAATAACTTCTAGAAGCACGTTTTTATATTTGTTATGTCCGTATTGTTGATTTTACTTACAAATGAAAGGATTCATAGACGTTTTAGTAATTCATTGCGTGTTGGTTCCGTTCTGTTTCATCTGGCATTGTTAGGGATTGTTTTGAACCCATTAGTCATTCTTGTTATCTTATGATGAAGCAACATGTTGGCTATGATTCTCCATAACCATATGTATCTAGTTCAGTAGCATTTGTTAGTGTCTACATTTAGGCACTTCGTTTTAATCGGAGCTATGAGGATGATGAAATTCTTATGCTAATGCAGCCCCAAATAAAATTTGGTGCAATGAGCAGTACTTCCACACACGAGATTTCTGACTCTCCTGTTTCTATTTCATCTTGTCTTTTCCTTGGTTTGTGATTTGTAAAGCCATTTCGGATGTTGAGAATATGTGTTAAAAAATTTGAGAAGGTAAAGAGTATTGATTTGATTTTCCGTCATCAAAATGGGCAAGCTTACATTGGAGTAATTCATTGCGTGTCATTTAAGTTCTGGTTCATCTGGTCTTATGTGTTAGTGATGGTTTTGAACCCATTATTCATTTCATTCTTGTTATCTTATGATGAAGCAACACGTTGGCTACGATTCTCCACAACCATATGGATCTAGTTCAGTAGCATTTGTTTGTGTCATGATTGATGCACTTCATTTTTTATCTGGGTTATGAGGATGATGAAATTCTGATACTGTTGCAGCCCCAAGTAAAAGTTGGTGCAATGAGCAGCACTTCCACACACGAGATTTCTGACTCTCCTCTTTTTAATTCATTTTGTCTTTACATTGGTTTGTGATTTATAGAGCCTTTTCAGATGTTGAGAATATGTATTACAATTTGATAGCGTGAAAGAAAGAATTGAATCTTATCATTGTTTCGCTAACATGAAGGCTTTATTGTTCGAAGATTTATATTTGATTTTCCTCTACCCAAACGGGGAAGCTTTAATATCTGAAGTTTTTGAGTTGTTGAAGATGTGCTTGCAAACTTTCTTACAGCTTGATGGGTCATTTTTGAATGGTCTTAATTGGGTGGATATTGAGGAAGACAAACTTTGCATCTTTGATGAAGGAAGCAGGACAATCTACTTCTACTTGATTCAATAATAATTATAATTTTATGGTAAATTGGAATTATATTTTGAATTTATAACTTCAACAGGAAAATTTTTTTTATTGAAAAGGTGTATTTCATCCTAGTAAAGTTATTGAACAATTTTAAGTTGCATAAGAAATTACTAAATTGAACAATTATAAATTGCATATAATCTACTTCTGCTTGATTCAATAACAATTTATTTTTTTTTCCAAACTTTTAATAACCTCTCTATTCAGCAATATTGTAGTGTTAGAAAAGAAAAATGAAATGTAAAAGCCATTAACAATCGACCAATTAGTACCCAACGTCTAATTGGGGGAAAAAGTAGAAAAAAATAAAGAAGTTAATGACTTAAATCTATAGTTTGAAAGATGTTTACTGTGCCTTTGAGCAAAGAAAAATAAATAAATAATACTTTATTATTAAATTATCATGTGAGTAAAATTTTAAATAAAAAAAAAAATCTCGTACCATACGCAGGGATGGGAGAAAAAAGGGGAGTATTGTTTTCTGTTTCTCCCCTTATTCTAATCAGTTGATTTAGAAGTGTCTGTGAATTTCATACAAACGAGAACAAATTTTTTGTCATGTATTTATTTAGAAAAAAATCCCAAGGAATAAAGTATGATATCATTATCAGAGATGCCTGCCATGTTTTGTGTCCTGAGAATTTTTTATTGGAAATTAAATGACCAAGTCCAAAGGAATAAAGTATGATATCTTTAAAAAATACTTCTAAAATTTCAGAATTTCAAATTAAAAATGACTATAAGAATGTATTGTTATTAAAGTGTAAAAAATAAGACTAATTTAGAATTTTAAAATTCAAAGATATTTTAATGAAATTCTCTCTTTTTATTTTGAAAAATTATAAATAAAAAATTGCACCATTTTATATTATAAAATATTAAAATATCATTTGTGTTAGGTAATATCTAACCATCAAAGAAAAAAAGAAAAACATTTAAAAAGTCGAGCCGTTTCCAAAGGGTATTAGATGGAGGCACATCAAGGGTTGAAAACCCATTGAGCACCACAAGTTATTTCAATATACTACTATGTTTTAAATTTGGGAGGGGGCATGAGTCTGCTAGTATAAAATTATTGACACATACTTAGCATTACTTATTCTATTTCAAACTGATTTATTCCCTTAATTTTTATATGAAAAACATCTCTTACATGGGGAGAGTATCATATTAGTCAATATTAAGTGAGTTTCAAATTCTATGATATTTTTGTGTATTTTTGTTCATTTGAATTTTTCAATATTCCAAAATGTTTTGAGCATTCTCCCTTATTTACACACACGCGCGCGCATTGATTGCTTTTAAAAGTTTAAATAATCAATGGTGGAATTTTCTAAAAAGTGATTTATTTAAGAAAATAAATGATTTTTTTTTTTACAAAAAAAAAAGCTTGACAAGCATGTCCCCATGTTGTAGAATCATATAGGAATATTTTAACCATATTAGAAGACAGATGAATGTATTTTACGCTAATAATAACAGTTAAAGTTAATATTATTATTTATTTAAAAAATAATTATCAATAGTAAATCGCAACAATCTTTATTATATAACCTATAATATATGTTGATATTGAGATGTTATTTAAAAGAAAAAGAAAGCAATCATCAATTAATCAATTATATACATATAAACAACATAAAAAGAATTATAATGAAATCAGAGCATACAATTGATTTACAAACTTCGCATAATATCCCAGATTTGTATCTTCTTAATGACTGATTATAGTGATTATTTATCATTAAAATATATTTTAGCAATATTTTAATATTGACAGGGCATCAACTATTCATTCTATTTTGTGCTTGGGTTTTTTTTTGGGTAACATATTTGGGTCATTTCTTGGACTGAGAATTTGGGCCTTTGGGTGTTTCTGCAAAAAGAATTGGGCCTGTCTTTTAATGGGCCGCATGAAAACCCTAGCCTGCATGAAGAACCCCGGCTCGATTTTGTACTTTTATATACCTCTCCTCGTTTCCCTTGCGCCTTCTGACCTGGCGCCGTTTGAGTTCTGTGGCCTCCATCTCCTTCAGGTAACTGCTACGACCTCCTGGTTTTCCGTTTCGGCTTCTTCACAAGTGATGTTGATGCGTACTGATAATAATGCAACTGGTTACTCTATCATACTCTCTGCTGTTTTCTTGTTCTTCTTTTACCATTTCGGTTTTCGAATCATTGGCACTGGAAATTTCACTGGTAATGACGTTAATGGATGCTGTGTCTTACTTTCAGCTGTTTTTCTTTTCTCCTTTTATCATTTTGTTCTTCAAATTATTGGGAAGTGGAAATTCAGTGGGTTGACTGGACCGAAGCTTAGGACAGTTGGGATGAAATTACCGGTTGATTTTTCTTCTCTCTTAATTGATGGGTGTGAGGTGCTCTGAAGAGTGAGTTAGAATGAGTTTTCGGTTTTACTCTTGTTAGTTGGTATCGAGTAGTGATCTTTTAGAGCTTTAGAGGTCAGTGATCCTTAGCAAGTGGTTCTTCAATTGGCTTGGTTGGATGCCTTTTAATTGTTATTCGCCATTGAGTTAAAGCAAAAGGAGTAAATGGGATCCTTTACTGAAATTATTGTTGTGCATCTTTCAGAGATCACAAATTTGTTAATTTTTCAATTTAATACGGGGTTTCACATGCTGGATATTGCCTTTGGATTCACTGTGCTTTGTCACGTTTTTTCTCTTTCTGAAACGTTCAAATTGTATACGATTATTCCTGTGATAGTTTAAAATATAACTGTAGTTGTGTCTTCCTTCTTGCAGCAACAAGCAAGCTTCTCATCTTCAAAGCCTTGAGAAAATGTCAGGGTATGCCTATTGTTTCTAACTTTCTCCTTTAACAACTATTAATATTATCTTTTGCTGGGATATTCTCTTCAGAGTTTCTTTATTTCCAAGTTTGATGAGACAATAATGGATTCTGCTGAGATGCCTTTTTTTTTTTTTCCTGTTAATAACTGAGAAAAAACCTGACAATTTACAGAGAAGAAGATGTAGCAGTGCCTGCTGAGGCAGCACCCTTGGGTGAGAGTATGGACATCATGACTGCCTTGCAGCTTGTGTTGAGGAAGTCTCTTGCTCATGGGGGTCTTGCACGAGGGCTTCATGAAGCTGCCAAGGTGATCGAAAAGCATGCTGCACATCTCTGCGTCCTTGCGGAGGACTGTGATCAGCCTGATTATGTTAAGCTGGTCAAGGCACTTTGTGTTGATCATAATGTGAAATTGATGACTGTTGCCAGTTCTAAAACCCTTGGCGAATGGGCTGGTGTAAGTAAAACTGTGGTGGCATACCTCTTTTCTTTCCATTTATGTGCCTGGCTCTCATGTTTATTTTTTTTAAAATATTTTATTATTCCATTTCGGAACTCTGTTGTTATGTGGTAATTAATCGCTGTATAACTGAGTTAATTAGCTTAGAGATCGTCATTATGCATCAATATAGTATACAATCTATTCAGTTGTTTTTTTCATAGCAACAATATATATTTAAATATTGAGGAGTCTAAGTTTCAAAATAATTCTCTCCATGTTTCTGCCTGAAATCCAGTTTGTTTACTGTTCCTTTCTAATGTACCAATCTCTCTGTCTAGTTTCTTTTTTGATAGTGGATCTATTTGCTTCATCAAAAACTAACAAGATACGTGAGAGATTTTAATTATTTTTTTTATTTTCATCATACGCAGCTGTGCAAGATTGATTCCGAGGGCAAAGCAAGGAAAGTAGTTGGCTGCTCCTGTGTTGTTTGAAGGTATAAGCTCTTCATGGGAATGAATATCATTCTATTTCTACCATAGCATCTTGTGTAAAAGATTAGAAATGAAGTTATGAATAGCTGCCATAATGTTTACATTCTTCATTTTTGCTTTTCATACTTGTATTATGGTTCTTGGGCTCTTAGTTGACGTAAAACCGCTGGATTCTGCAGGATTTTGGAGAGGATCACCGGCATTAGATATTGTTCAGCAATACATAAAGCTCAATAAGTGTGGGGCGATAACGAAATATGGAGAGCATGAAATGAAATGTCTTTGCGTAGAAACATAGGCAGTATTTTATATTTTTCTTGGCCTTTTGTTGTGTGGAACATTAAGATAAGATCTCTGTTTTTGATTAATTCCTGAGTTGTTGATTTGCATGCTTAACTTGTGGAAATTAAGAGTTTTACTTCCTAGAGTTCGCAACCCTTTTAATATATTTTTCATCCATACCTCGATTGCAAATTTTTTGGCTTGTGTGGATATGTCAGCTGTAAAAAATGCTGGGTGGTTGATTAAGTTCTAGTCTGGCCTTTTAACCGACACATGACTCGGGCAACCTTGTTTTGGTCCTAAAATTATCCCTGCTCAAATAATGGCACGGAAGGCCCAAAATCTTTTGAAACTTGACTTCAGGTCTGAGGTCCTCATCTGAAATGAAGTTGTGGTTTATTTATTTTCGCCTTTAGTGCAGTTTTTTGTTGGTTTAAATGCAACAACTGCGAACAGCTAAAGGGCTGGAGCTGATAAAATGGGCCGGCCCATCCATGTGGACTTAGAGCTACATTCTTTCTCAAGTGTAACCCTGATCAGGCTGGGCCTGAAAGCCTGAAAGCCTTTTTTGTATTTATATATATAAAATTATATTCCCTTCAATGAGAACACGTGGAATAATAGATTGACATGATGTTAGAAATTTTATCATCGGCCTCCAAAAACAAGATAGTGGTCTACAAAGGAGCTTAACTAACGATAACAGACAGCCACCTGAATCCTAACGATATGTGGTCATTATTTACTTCTTTATTTTTGTGTACCTTATCAATTTTCTGCCTGCATTTCAATTTCCCAACAACTCTTGCTATAATACTCACTCTCTCACCCCACCCACCCCTTCCTTTTGTTTTTCTCAATTAAGGTGCCTTCAAACCCAATTCACTTAATTCCGTCTTGTGGCCTTCAATTAAATCATCCTCTATATACAATATCCTTTCTTTTCTTTTTTCCTGGTTGTGATGAAGTGGTACCAAGTGAAAATACAGACCCCTCAACTAATTTTTTTTTTCCTTACAACTAAAAAAAATCACAGGGAAATTCCTCACATAAGGTTGTTCAGAGCATAGGCTCAATTTGGGGCCAAAAGGCAAGCCAATCAGTTTAACCAAAGCAGAAGCTTTATAGATTTTATCATGAGGTCGGTTTGGTTTGATTTGAATCTTGTTTAAATGATTTTTTCCTTTCCTTTTCATAATATTTTAAATTTATTGCTAAATCAAGAAAAAAGATTGATATTCAATTTAATAATGTATTGTCATGAACTTGAAATTTAAAAGCGAGTTACCGTTAATTAAGTAAAGCTGCTTGAGTTAGTGAGTTGATTAATTGTTTTAATATTCTAATGATATGGATAAAGTTACTATCAAGTATCAACAATATGCATTTTTGGATTAAAATATTCAATAATACGACTGAAATAATTGAGAAATAAATATCATATATCATAAAATAGAATTAAAGGTAAATAAAAAATAAATAAATATACCATAAAATACATTTTAAAAATTCAAACAGGTCTGGTTCGATTTGATTCAGATCTTATACATGTAAAAGATCGGAATCACTAAAGAAAAGAAAACAAACTTGACCTCATTTATTCTAGGGTTAAGATGCACCAGCACCCCCATGTATTTAGCCAGGTGCACCCAGTGGCTTGAAGTAATTTGTGGTGCAAATTTGCTCTCAAAGTAATTAAATTGGTGCACCGTATCCCATGCTAACATATCTGTTAGTTTGACCGTTAAATTGATGAGTCAGCACAAATTTGACCAGAAAATCTGACGTGGCATGTCTAATAAGCAGGTGATGTGAATTTTTTCGGGATTAAGGTGCATCCAGCACCTCCAAGTATTTTTCCAGGTGCACCCAGTGGCCTAAAGTAATTTATGGTGCAATTTTGCCCTCAAAGTAATTAAAATGGTGCACCGATATCCCATGCTAACAATCTGTTACTTTGACTGTGAAATTGATAAGTCAGCACAATTTGACTAAAATAATCTGACCTAGCATGTCTAATAAGCAGGTGACATGGCTTTTCTTGTTAATTCCATTGTTTTGTCTGAATATTACTCCTCTGGTCTTATTTATAAGGTACTTCCAGCATGTTTCACACAGACCAAAGAAACCCTAAATTTCATTAACTCTCATTTAAATTTTAATACTTTCCAACTTTATCCCTATTTAATATACATTATACCTCATATAAACAAAGTCAATACAATAATAAATGAGGGTTAAATTTGTATATCCATACAAAAAATTTCTCTCAGTGCCTTATAAATAGGACCAAAAAATATGTTTTCTCTCTACCCTATAAATAGGACTAGAGGAGTATCTCTAAAAAAAATTCTTACGCTGAAAAAATTCCAAGAGCCGAAGAGAGCATTTACTGAACAGAGAAAACAAAGCAGTGGCAGACGAAAAAAATTCCACATCACCTGCTTATTAGACATGCCAGGTCAAATTATTTGGTCAAACTTGTGCTGACTCATCAATTTCACAGTCAAAGTAAGAGATATGTTAGCATAGGATACCGGTGCACCATTTTAATTACTTTGAGGGCAAAATTGGACCATAAATTATTTTAGGCCACTGGGTGCACCTGGAAAAATACTTGGGGGTACTGGATGCACCTTAACCCCCAAAAAAATTCCACATCACCTGCTTATTAGACATGCCACGTCAAATTTTCTGGTCAAACTGTGTTGACTCATCAATTTAACGGTCAAACTAACAGATCTGTTAGCATGGGATACCAGTGCACCAATTTAATTACTTTGAGGGCAAATTTGCACCACAAATTACTTCAGGTCACTGGGTGCACCTGACTAAATACATGGGGGTGCTGGTGTACCTTAACCCTTTATTTTAACCGGTTTTGATTGGTTTTGGTCATTTTCATCATTAAACTTGTGTTTTAAAAGCCCAAGATAACATTTTGAATATGTTTTAACACCAATTTCATTCCAGCTATTAGCATTTATCCTTTCATGTTTTAACATCAAAATAGAAGTCAAACAAGGTCTTATATTAAGAACAGGGAAGTAGTATAAAATTATGAAGTTGCTTTCAAAAGCTATAGATGAGGAGGGATGGGAATAAAGAGAGGAGTTGATTTGTAGGTGAGAATGATGAAGGCATGGGAATGGGGTTCAGAGCAGATATAACCTGTAAGAAAGTGGTCCCATGCAGAAATGAGAATGTGTATATCCACTTTGTTCTCTCAAATTTCAAAGCCACCATCCTATTTCATCTTAGGAAATGGTTACATTATATTGAGAGAGAGAATGATATCCACATGCATATAGACAGACACTTTTTCTCTGGCAGGTACTGAAAACACAAATGATGTTTTTTAAAACCTAAAATGGCGACATTTTAAGCTTAATAAAAAAAAGAAAAAATATAAAATTCAATTTGATTAATCCATTCAAAACTCTTAAACAGAGTAATTAAGAAACTAATTCATTACTTCAGTAGTGTGATCCATCAATTCATGTTGAATTTAGTACTGTGCTATCTTATTGGATTTTAATATTAATATTACTTTCAGTTATAAATATAAGAGCTATTTTGTAGTATACATAATAAATTAGTTATTATATTAGGACGGTAGGTGATACTGTGTTATCTTTGTCCATGAATAGGATATTTTCTACAAGCTCTTGTTGGTCCAAAACTGTAAGACATTTTGTGACTTTAAGAATATCCTTCTGCTTTTACCTGCATGGGCTAATGTCAGTTGGTAATTATGCATGCGAAATTGTATGTCAGGTGTTGATAAGGGTAAAACTGGAAAAGCAAATCAACTTTTCATGACATTTGAAAAAAATATATATTTTTTGAAACTTTCTAATATTGTGAATGGAGATACTAACACACACGATAACGTTTTGCCAGTTTGGCGTATACCAAGTAGGGGATATTTTTGAAATTAAAGTGTGGAAGGATAAAGCATAATTGGTGGTATCTTCATATTCCCCAACATAAGAACACCACGTTTCTATGTTGCCCTTTGGGACCCATTTCAAGTGAAATTGACATACCAATTTCTCGATATTATCATCAAAGTTAGATAAGACCTATTTTATTAATTTGATTAGATTAAGAAAATTAGGTAAGTTAGTAATTATAAGAAAAATAACACATTTTTCCTAAAACACCATAATTATCTTTCTTAATGCCCCTTCTTCATCTTCTATTTGATTAGGATTGAAGAAGTATCTATAGGGGTA